>NC_141879.1:558450875-559700875 GCF_056163025.1 Triticum urartu
CCTGTAGCATATAGTTTTCATGCTCTAAAGTGTGCTTCCTGATGATAAATTCCAGACTTGTGTTAATTTCACTCAGTCTAAAACCTGTTATCATTTGCTCTTTTGCCATGCTTGGTTGAACCTGTTAATGTATGAATTAGCCGTAGCTCAGTGTTCATCTTTTTTCAATCATCTTGAGTGGATCCCTGCCATGTATTTTGTTGCCATGTTTGAGTGCTGTAGCATATTTATCGTGATGCATTTAGATGGCTACTTGCTGATTATCGCAGACATGTGCCATATTTGTTTCGCTTGCCATTTCCAAACCGTGCATCCGATTCCGGTGATCTTTATATCGATTTCAACCGAAATCACCTCACCTTTCCAGTGGCACTCTTGGATTTCCATGTTAAGGCCAGGTTGAATCATTCCTTTCCAAATCATGCATATGCACCGCATACAGCATCCCGCATATCATACCATGTTCATGTGTGGTTTGTTTACTATGTTGTGTGCTTCTTTCCGGTGTTTTCCCCTTCGGGTTGGTTGTGGTAACATCGTGATTGTGAGGACCCGTTCGACTATGTCTGTTTGTCTTCTTCATGGACTCGTTCTTCTTCCTTGCGGGATTTCAGGCAAGATGACCATACCCTCGAAATCACTTCTATCTTTGCTTTCTAGTTGCTCGCTCTTTTGCTATGCCTATGCTGCGATACCTACCACTTGCTTATCATGCCTCCCATATTGTCGAACCAAGCCTCTAACCCACATTGTCCTAGCAAACCGTTGTTTGGCTATGTTACCGCTTTGCTCAGCCCCTTTTATAGCGTTGTTAGTTGCAGGTGAAGATTGAAGTTTGTTCCTTGTTGGAACATGGAGATGTTGTTCCTTGTTGGAACATGTTTACTTGTTGGGATATCACAATATCTCTTATTTAATTAATGCATCTATATAATTGGTAAAGGGTGGAAGGCTCGGCCTTATGCCTGGTGTTTTGTTCCACTCTTGCCGCCCTAGTTTCCGTCATATCGGTGTTATGTTCCCGGATTTTGCGTTTCTTACGCGGTTGGGTTATAATGGGAACCTCTTGACAGTTCGCTTTGAATAAAACTCCTCCAGCAAGGCCCAACCTTGGTTTTACCATTCGCCACCTAGCCTCCTTTTCCCTTGGGTTAGGCCAGCCCAAGGGTCATCTTTATTTTAACCCCCCCGGGCCAGTGCTTGTCTAAGTGTTGGTCTGAAATGGGCAGCCTGTGGGCCACCTCGGGGAACTTGAGGGCTGGTTTTACTCGTAGCTTGACCTATCCGGTGTTGCCCTGAGAACGAGATATGTGCAGCTCCCATCAGGATGTCGGTGCATCGGGCGGCTTTGCTGGACTTGTTTTACCATTGTCGAGGATGTCTTGTAACCTGGATGCCGAGCCTGATCGGATTGTCTTGGGAGAAGGAATATCCTTCGTTGACCATGAGACCTTGTGATGGGCTAAGTAGGGACACCCCTGCAGGGATTTGAACTTTCGAAAGCCGTGCCCGCGGTTATGGGCAGATGGGAATTTGTTAATGTCCGGTTGTAGAAAACCTGAAGTTGATCCTAACTAAAATACATCAACCGCGTGTGTAACCGTGATGGTCTCTTTCCGACGGAGTCCGGGAAGTGAACACGGTGTTGGAGTTATGCTTGACGTAGGTTGTTCTAGGATCACTTCTTGATCATAGTTTCTCGATCGTGCTTTGCCTTCTCTTCTCGCTCTCTTTTGCGAATAGGTTAGCCACCATATATGCTAGTCTCTTGCTGCAGCTCCACCTCATACCTTTTACCCTTCCTATAAGCTTAAATAGTCTTGATCGCGAGGGTGTGAAATTGCTGAGTCCCCGTGACTCACAGATACTTCCAAAACCAGTTTGCAGGTGCCGATGTTACCGAGCAGGTGACGCAACCAAGCTCAAGGAGGAGCTCGATGAAGATCTGGTCCTTTGTCTCGTTTCGTTTCTGGTTGATCAGTAGTGGAGCCCAGTCGGGACGATCGGGGATCTGTGTAGCATTTGGGGTAGTCTTCTTTTATTTTGGCTCCGTAGTCGGGCCTTGACTGTATCTGGTTGATGTAATGCTTTATTCATGTAATTGTGTGAAGTGGCGATTGTAATCCAACTATGTATCCTTTTCCCTTATGTATTACTTGGGTTGTGTGAAGATTACCTCACTTGCGACATTGCTTTCAATGCGGTTATGCCTCTAAGTCGTGCTTCGACACGTGGGAGATATAGCCGCATCAAGGGCGTTACATCCACACATCGACCGCTATCCAGCATGCATCTAGAGTATTAAGTTCATAAGAATAGAGTAACACATTAGGCAAGATGACATGATGTAGAGGGATAAACTCAAGCAATATGATATAAACCCCATCTTTTTATCCTCGATGGCAACAATACAATACGTGCCTTGCTGCCCCTGCTGTCACTGGGAAAGGACACTGCAAGATTGAACCCAAAGGTAAGCACTTCCCCCATTGCAAGAAAGATCAATCTTGTTGGGGATATTACTACTGGACATAACCGGCCGGGAGTGGCCGGGTTAACTCTATGAGGATTAGAAGCCCAGGAAGACAAAGGATGGTGGCGCTTTATGAAGGCCCAAGGCCGAAGGGCGGGTTAAGGCCTGTAGATATAAACAGACATTATCATGTAAGTTGTATTGTAAGATAGGAGGAATAGAGACCGAGTTGGACACGTTGATGATCCGGCCTCGGGACTCTGTAAACCGACGGGCGTCGACCTATGTATATAAAGCGACGACCCGGCGGCGGTTTAGGGACAACACGCAACAACTCGAGAGCCAGGGAAAGTGGATTTGCTCCCTAGTCATCGAAACCCTAGCAATTCCATCACAGCTGGAGTAGGCTTTTACCTTCATCGTAAGGGGCCGAACCAATATAAAACTCCCGCGTCCTTTGTCCGCTTTAACCCCTTCAAGCTAACCCGTAGCGATGGCTCTAGGACTAAGTCCTTTCACAAGGACATCTGCCGTGACAAAACCACGACAGTTGGCACCCACCGTGGGTCTATCGCACGATGGTTTCGAGTTCTTGAAGGGCAGCTTCGACGGACTTAAAGGATACGCTATGGGCCGGATGACTAAAAGTCGTTGCGGCAAGCTCAACATTGACGACGCAGGATGGGGTCCCGAGGCCGGTTCAGTCAAATACGGGTACCGGGTCCCCTTTGGTGGAATTCACGTCTTCATCGGCAAGATCGGCGAACCGGGCCCTGAGCCGGACATCTGCACCGACATCATCGAGACGGCTCAGCATGCAAGCTCCGCCCGGGTTTAGCCCACCGTAAAGCATGTCTTCATGGGTGTCATCCATGGAGCGGAATATGAGGATAGATCGGCATCTGGTGGCGAACCCGTTCTCTACTCTGATGACGAGTCTTCAACCAGAGAGACCGAGTCGTTGTACCAGCTGCAAGATGGCTGGATTAGTGGAGGTTCCGATGGCAACAGTATTCCAGACCCCCCCGATCTGCCAAGCTGGGTCGCGGTCTTCATGGCCGATACACAACCAGCGCATCACTCTTCTACCGCTGCGGCAATGATCTTCGGTTCAACAACAGCAACACCAGCGGGAGCAGGGGGCTCTACGCCGCCTCCGACTCAGGTTTTGTCCGATCTGTTTGATGCTTTAGCAACGTTACTGGCAGCAGAGGTGGACGCGGCAAACCGGGATCATCACAACGCAGAGATTGCGAACGTGAAGGATCAGATAACTCAAGTTAGAGCGGACCTGGCAGTAGAAAACACCAAGATGGCTACAGAGCGGGCCGGATTGGAGGCTCAGGTGTACCGGCTTATGCTGGATCAGAGCGCGTCATATGACGTCATGAGGAGAAGATACCGATCGTGCCTTCCATCGGCTTTGGAGGTGAGGAATCTCTTTAACACGCCAGGAGCGGGCACCAGCAACCAACCCGTGGTGAACCGGGCAAAGGCACCTGGGACCGAGGCACCGGTTCAGCCTCGGGCGACGGATCCACCGCCTTCACCTCGTCAGAACAACATTCCACCACGACACGTCTCAACACCTCCGGGCCATTACTCTAACCCATTGGATAACATCGTTGCTGCCGCTTCATGATTGGTAGCTCTCCCGATCGATGGCGAGTCCCCGTAGCAGTTGAGACACGATGGGCTAGGGAGCTCCTACAGATGGCGCTGACTCAGCAGCAGGCCTATTCATATAGCCGTGAAAGGATTCGTTCTACTCCCCGCCCAAGCCGGAGCTACATCAGGCATATCGATGAACCGACCGTATCAAGCAGTGCGAGGAATCGTAATCCGCCCCGTGGCAATAACCCGGAGGGTGGCGGTGGCAATGCCCAGGATGTAGTGGATCGCACTAGGGCACGTCGGTAAGCCGAGTTAGCGGCACAACACGAAGCTCTGGATCGTCAGCTCATGCCGGTTCGTCAGTTCACTCCGGTTCATCCAACAACATCAGTGGAACCATGGGTTACTTCCAGTTCTTTGGGAGTGCCATGTCTTGTCCCAGCGCTGCGCAATGTACGGTTACGCAAGGATTTCAAGGGCCCACGTAAGGTGCCGAATTACACTGCCGATTTATCCCCTGAGTCATTTGTGGAGAGTTATGAGATGGCAATGGAGATGCTGGATGTAGACGAAGTGGTGTGTGCCAAATACTTTACCATGATGTTGGAGGGAACAACTCGCACGTGGTTGAAAAATCTGCCAGCCAACTCTATTGGATCATGGGCCGAGTTAAGGGCCCGGTTTATCCAGAACTTCAAAGATACATGCAAGCAGCCCATGTCCATCATGGATTTAGCTGCCTGTGTCTAGGAGGAAGGAGAATCAACAACCCACTGGGTGCACCGGGTTTCGGAGATTTTGCATTCGTCCGACCGCATCAACGCTGACACAGCCGTTTTAACATTGGAAGGCAATTGCCGGTTTGCACCCTTGAAGCTCAAATTGGGACGGCTTAAACGCCATTGTAATGACATGGGAACACTTATGGCGGCTCTGGTGAAGTATGCCGACTCTGATAGTACCAAGGACCCCGAGTCTGAGGATGACAAGACAGGGAAGGGAAAGAAGAGCGGCAACGCCAAGGGGCAGCAGCATAATCCAGCAGGTCATGGGAGCAATGGTAAACGCAAGGCAGATAATAGCTTGGACTTTGTGGCTAACACCAACGCCCAGGATAACGGTCAGCGGCGTAAGGGCAAACTGCCCCAGCGGGGTGGAGGGTCAGGCCCCAATCTAGAGCGCCTGTTAAATCAGCCTTGCCCAATGCACGGATCAAAGGATAGACCTGCTACGCATCTTTGGAAAGATTGCTTTATTATGCGGGAGTTCAAAAATTCAAATCTTTTTCAATATGGTAATGGACCGCCCGGCGGTTCAGGAGGCGGTTTCCATGGGCCGGGTTATGGTGGTGGTAGCTCCGGTTCAGGGTTCCAGGGCAACCAAACCGGACATGGCAGTCAGAACAGCCAGGGCAACCAGGGATGTTACAACCATCAGGGGAATCAACAGCAGCAGCAATCAGGTTATCAGAGCAATTCAAAACAATTGAATAGTGGGCAGTATCATGTCTTCACCACAAGTTTATGTAAGCGCGATCAGAAGCTTCATAAAAGGGTTGTGAACTCCATTGAACCGGTGGTACCTCGTTATCTGCGCTGGTCTGAACAACCCATCCTATGGAGTCGAGAGGATCATCCACCCCGGGTTGACAATCCGGGCCATCTGGCTTTAGTGGTGGCACCCTAGGTTGGGGGTATAAATTTACCAAGGTGCTTATGGATGGAGGAAGCACTATCAATATCCTTCACTATGAAACCTTTCGTCGCATGGGGTTAACAGATAAGAATCTTAAACCGTCGAACATTGTGTTTCATGGGGTAGTGCCTGGTAAATCGGAATACCCAGTTGGCAAGATAGCTCTGGAAGTTGCTTTTGGAGACGATCATGATTCAAGATCGGAGGTGTTGACTTTTGAAGTGGTAAAAATCAAGAGCCCATGTCATGCCCTGTTCGGACGGCCGGCTTATGCTAAGTTCATGGCAAGGCCTTGTTATGTTTATTTGCAGCTTAAGATGCCGGGTCATAAGGGGACCATCACGGTGCATGGGAGCCGGAAGATTGCTTTGGAATGTGAAGAAGGTGATGCAGCTTATGCTGAGTCGGTTTGTGCCACGGAGGAGCTGAAATTTTACAAAGACAATGTTGATCCGGCATATATGACTTCTCTGAAAAAGCCAACTACTGAGCATGATCCGGCACTGAAGTTTAAATCGGCTGAGGAGACTAAACTGGTTGACTTTGTTCCTGGTGATTCATCCAAGCAATTTAGCATCAGTGCCAACTTGGCTCCGAAATAGGAAGGCGCGCTCATCGAGTTCATCCATGAGAACGGGGACATCTTTGCATGGAAGCCTTCTGACAAGCCAGGTGTACCAAGGGAACTCGCTGAGCACACCCTTAACATAGATCCTAAGTTTAAACTGGTCAAGTGGTGTCTTCGCCGCTTCAACGAAGAAAGGCGTAAAGCTATTGGTGAGGAGGTAGCCTGGCTCTTGGCAGCAGGGTTTATTGTGGAGGTCTTTCACCCTGAGTGGCTAGCTAATCCGGTGCTGCTACTTAAGAAAAACGGCACTTGGCGTATGTGCATGGATTACACAAACTTAAACACAGGCTGTCCAGCTGACCCCTTTGCTCTCCCTCGAATCGATCAAATTACTGATGCTACAGCAGGTTGTGACCGTTTGTGTTTTCTGGATGCTTATTCTGGTTATCATCAGATCAAAATGGCAGTTAAGGACCAGGAGAAGACATCTTTCATAACTCCCTTTGGAGCCTTCTGCTATGTATCTATGCCTTTCGGGCTCAAGAGTGCCCATGCAACTTATCAGCATTGTGTTCAGAATTGTCTACATAAATAGATTGGGCGCAACATACATGCATATGCGGATGACATTGTGGTGAAATCCAGAAAGGAGGAGACCTTGATAGGTGACTTGAGGGAAACTTTTGATAACCTCTGGGTTTATAAGATGATGCTTAATCCGGCCAAATGTGTATTTGGTGTACCGACAGGCAAGCATTTGGGTTTTCTGGTGTCTAACAGGGGAATTGAAGCTAATCCGGAGAAGATCACGGCTATCGCGTCTCCGGCTAAACCGGCGTGCATTAACGATGTTCAATGTTTGGCGGGCCGGATTGCAGCCTTCAGCCGGTTTATCAGTCGCCTTGGAGAGAAGGCTATCCCTTTGTATCAGATGTTAAAGAAAATGGATCACTTCGTCTGGAGTGATGATGCTGATGAAGCACTTGCAGATCTGAAAAGACAGTTAGCCGAGCCACCTGTCCTTGCGGCTTCGGTTGATAAGGAGCCCTTATTGTTATATGTGGTTGCTAATGCCCGAGTTGTTAGTGTGGCTATTGTTGTGGAGTGCAAGGAGGCTGGGAAAGAGTATCTGGTTCAACGGCCAGTTTATTATATCAGTGAGGTGCTTATAGAGTCCAAACAGAGATACCCACATTGGCAGAAACTGGTGTATGGAGTTTTATGGCAAGCCGGAAGCTCAAGCATTATTTTCAAGATCATCCTATAACAGTGGTCAGTTCAGCCCCACTAGGAGATATCATACAAAACCGAGAAGCAACTGTCCGGATTGCTAAGTGGGCTATTGAGCTTGGACCTCACGGGCTCAAATATACACCTCGCACGGCAATCAAATCCCAAGCACTCGTGGACTTCATCAAGGATTGGACAGAGTCGCAAGCGCCGGAGGAAAAGCCAGACAACACTTATTGGACTATTCACTTTGATGGGTCCAGGCAATTGGAGGGCTCGGGGGCTGGAGTCATATTAACTTCCCCACGAGGTGATAAGTTTTGTTATGTTCTCCATTTAATGTTCCCTTGTACTAACAATGCAGCTGAGTACGAGGCCCTGCTCCATGGTCTTCGGATGGCTAAGGAAATGAACTTAAGCCGGGTTAAGTGCTTTGGTGACTCGGACCTGGTGGCTCAGCAGGTATCTGGCACTTGGGATTCCAAGGATCCACTTATGGCAGCATATAGACGAGAGGTGGATGCAGTGGCTGGTCACTTCAAAGGTTATCAAGTGGACCACATAGACTGGCAAAAGAATGAAGCAGCAGACGCTTTAAGCCTCTTAGGCTCTCAACGTAAACCAGTGCCACCCAATACCTTCCTCGATGTACTGCATAATCCGTCAGTGAAGATACCTACGGAGGAGGATTTGGCTGTGCCCGACCCGGAGGCTCAATTGGTGTCGGCTCTTCACTTATTCCGGACTGGATGGTCCCGTACCTGGCATACATGAACTAGGGCGAGTTGCCGGACGACGAAACTTTGGCCCGGCAGATAATCCAGCGATCCAAGTCAATGGCCATTGTTAATGAGGAGCTACATCATTGTAGTGTCACAGGAGCGTTTCAGTGTTGTGTCTATCCTCAAGAAGGTTGTGAGATCTTGAGTGAGATCCACAAGGGAGATTGTGGTCACCACGCTGGTTCAAAATCCTTGGTGGCTAAGGCTTTTCGTCACAGCTTCTATTAGTTGACGGCTCATGCTGATGCGGAGGATTTGATAAAGAGGGGTGTGATGGTTGTCAAAAGTTTGCACGCCGTGCTCATGTTCCGGCCCAATAATTAAGAATGATCCCAATAACTTGGTCATTTGCAACTTGGGGGCTTGATATGGTTGGACCTTTTAAGAGATCCAAGGACAAGAAGACTCACCTGCTGGTAGCAGTTGATAAGTTTACCAAATGGGTAGAGGCAGAGCCAGTCAGTATGTGTGATGTGGCCACAGCGGTTCAGTTCATCAAAAAGGTGATATTCTGGTTTGGTTTTCCACACAGCATTATCACTGATAATGGTACTAATCTGTCCCAAGGGTGGTATGGAGGAATTTTGTCAACGAGAGCACATCCGGCTTGACGTATCATCAGTGGCTCACCCCCAATCTAATGGTCAGGCAGAAAGGGCCAATCAAGAAATTTTGAGAGGTATTAAGCCCCGGCTTATGGTTCCTTTAAAGCGGACGCCAGATTGTTGGGTGGAGGAGTTACCTTCCGTGTTATGGAGCATCAACACCACACCAAACAGATCTATGGGTTACACGCCTTTCTTCATGGTTTATGGAGTAGAAGCAGTTCTCCCTAGTGACATACGTCATGACTCGCCCCGTGTGGCGGCTTATGTTGAAGCTGATAACGAAAAAGCACGTCAGGACTCACTGGACCTGTTAGATGAGGAGCGTGATCTTGCGACAGCATGTTCGGCGATTTACCAACAAGATCTGCGACGTTATCACAGCCGTCAGGTTAAAACCAAGAATTTTCAAGAAGGCGATCTAGTGCTCCGGCTCATCCAGGATCACACTGATATGCACAAGTTATGCCCACCTTGGGAAGGGCCTTTTGTGGTCAGCAAAAGTTTACACAATGGATCATACTACCTTATCGATGTTCGAGAGCACAAAGACTCACGTAAATCGGAGGAGGAGACCAAGCGGCCGTGGAATATAGCTCATCTTTGGCCTTACTATAATTAAGCCATGGGCTCTATCTTATCTACATAATTATGACAATGTATATACTATGATCAATATAATAAACCGGAGCCTCAGCTAAAGCGGGGTCTCTGTTTGTTTTACATCATGTGTTTTCATGGGGGCTTCTGTTTACAAAGCGGAGTTCTATTGATCCGGCTTGTAAAGCCACACATATAAAAGGAAATCACTAGGGGGCTTGGTCATATCTGAACCTTAGCTACACCTCTTGATCGGCTTAAAGCCAAAGGGAAATCACTAGGGGGCTTGGTTGTATTTACACCATAGCTACACCTCTTGATAGGCTTAAAGCCAAAAGGAAATTATGTGGGGCCAAAGAGAGTGTTGCACCAACACAACTCAAACATAGGCATCCACTGAGCACAGCTCAAATGTTGCTTAGGGGCTCTTTGCTTCTCAAAGCACAAAGAGTCTGCACCTTTGCAATAGGCTATCAAGCCAGGCTTGGAAGCCAGGTGTATTCACCTAAAACCCTGGGTTATCCTGCCTCTTTAAGTAAGCCACTCCGTCCAGGTAAACCTGGTATGACCCGTCGAACGTTTAACAAGTCAATCTCATAGACCCTGAACTTGTCAAAGTTAAAACGACGATTGCTTAAAGATTGAGGTCCATCTTAAAAGGCTTTGAAAATGGTTTAACTCAGTGGCCTGGCCGCCCATGAAAAGCCTCGATTTAGGGCCTGGCAGCCCATGAAAAGCCTTGCATATTCTTCTTGTGTTTTTTTGCAAAGTTTTTCTTTTTTGATATTCATAAGTGTTTTCAGATAAACCGGCGTTTATTACAACCCGGCGTGGCTTACAATGCTAAATTGTTAGTACATGATCAGATATAATCTGGCGCTTATTGCTCCGGTCTGGTTTTGACTACAAGTCACCAGTATTATATGGTTAAACTGGTGTTTATCATAACCCGGTACGATTTTATCGTAAATCGGCAAACCTGGAAGGAGTCATCTATACTCCAGCTTGGTATTATCACCTCTTTTTTACACAGCCATGGGTGAAAGGAATGAGGTAACACATATTTTTTCTATGTTATAAAAAAGTGGTCCTACATCCAGGTTCTATATTTGGGCATCATGACCCGTCCTGCGGTAAACCGTCAGGACCCTTTTTTCAATCTCTTGTATGCAGGAACAAATTAACATACAACCACTGCGGATTATGCATATAATAACAATCCCAAAAGCATGGTGAGTTATCAGTATCCCACAACATAAGTATGCTCGATGGCATAACAGACAAAGTGTTTGAACTAGCCTATTACAAGGCATTTTTCTACCCACACAGGATAATTGTTTCAGCAAGAAAGGGTAGGCTACAACGGGCTAAAGCGGCCTCCAGTTCAGGATTCGTCACCAGGACGACTTGAAGATTGCGGATCATCTTGAGTAGGTGCATCCTCCTCCTCTCTACCCAGTGGCTGGAAATCAATTGGTGTCCAATCGATTCCGGTTAAATCTTGGAACACGGCTTCTTCACTTATAAGGGGGGAAGGATCAATGTTAGGGGCATAAGTGTGCTTACGAATTGGTCGAACAAGATCCTCTGCATCATGTATCCGCGCGTGATATCTTTTTTGATCAACATCATAAACCGACTGATAATGAGATAGATCTGTTTCATCCACCAATTTTCTCGCTATGGGTCGCATTTCCCTTGTTAGTCTTCGGAGATCATCATTGTTGAATTCTGAACCGTCTTCCTTTACGCTGGGTTAACCTTGGCCAATATCTGCCGGTTCAAGATCCGAAATCCATGCTTTGGCCCGGATTAGCGCAGTCCGTGCGCCTGACCTTGCTGCTGATTTTTTCAGTCCATCCAACCGGGCAGGCAGCTTTGATAGCTTCTCGATGGTTTCTTTGATCAACGTTGGAGGAGGCCTGTTGTAAGCAGCAGTGCAGATAGCCCGTTGGGATCCGGAATATAGCTGCTCTATCAACGTATAGGCAGCCTTCAGCTTCATACGCATATCAGAGCCCAGATGGGTAATGCGGGTCCCTGTGACATTGAAAGCATCAGTAAACCGGCAGCTGATTAGGAAAAGGTGACTTGAAAAACATCAGATAAGGATGCTTACCAAACACAGCAGAAGTCATAGCGCTTATTTGCCGCTTTAAACCGGTGAGTTCCTCAACCACCGATTTCAGGGCTGCTTCTGCGTCTTCGGCCTTCTTTGCTAAGGCGATCTTCTCTGACTCCCAATCTGCACGCTCCTTCTTAAAGGTTTCCTTCAGATTCTCCATGGCTGCTAAGGCATTAGTCAGTTCTTCCTTGGCTTTAGAAGCCTCCGCTTGCTGAGATTTAATGTTCTCCTGAAGGTCAGTGGTTTGGGTGCCTTTCTTACTCAGCTCAGCCTACAAAGACACGATATATCATCAATGGGCTATGTATATTTGAAGTACCAAGCGCATAACAAGTTATGCACTTTGCACTTGGGGGCTAATGCCTACTCGCTTCATTCTAGAAAATTATTTCAAGTCCCACGCATATATTACAAGCATTATTCTTGGCACTTGGGGGCTAATGTACATCTGCTCAAAAGTAACAGTAATTAAAGTCCCGGTTCACCTTGGAAAGGTAAACCGGCCCTTGGGGACTACACAGGCGAAAGTTACAAGGATACAATGCTAAAGTACCGGTTCATTTTTAAAAGGATCAACCCACCCTTGGACGATAAGTATGCAGAAGTATGGTATTATAAAGTCTCGGTTTTTTATTATTATCATAAATCGGCCCTTGGGAGCTACTAGAATTGGTACTTACAATTGGACTTACGAGAGAAGAGGATTTGTACTTACTTCATAACGTTCCTTCATCCAATTGACTAAACCGGCTTCATAGTCACGGTTTGAGTACAGACGGTTCAAAAAACCAGAATGGAGCTCTTGGGCGTTAAGGTGGGCATAGCTTGATATATCGGCGCTCCACTTTCCTTTCTCCGCGGCAGCACCTTATTCTTTGGCACTATGTTTTTCCAATACAACAGGATGGCCAGGGGATGTGTGGCCAACGCCAGTGATGATAACTTCATCTTCCTTGTCGCCAGCAACTTTTTCTGGAGTTGATGGAATATCAGTCGCTTTAACTGGACTAGAAGGTCCATCATCAGTTCGGACTGGACTTGCCGGTTTATCAGCTTGCACAGCGGTATCAACTTCTGCTTGTTCATCAACATTATGATCTTGAGGGGGCGGTTCATCAAACGTGGCCTCAGTATTTGGACCTTCCGGTTTCGTAGCCGGCTCCGGTTCAATCACCACATGGTCTTCAGACAGGTTATTCACCCGAGCCTTCTTACTGGGTCTGCCTTTGGCTCTAAAAAGAACAGATGCAAAGTTTAGCATAGCATATAAAGTGTGAACCATCAAAAGATTGAGTTGAAATACTCACCCAGCAACGGTCTTAAGAGGAGGGAGTTGTGTGGCCGTTGATTCGCCGGATGATGAAGGATGTGTCACCTAATAATTCTAATCGGGTGGATTAAGAGGTTGTCGAAAATATCCTGCCTTGGGATAAGAAGTGTCAGAAGTGGGTGAGACCTCAGGTCGGCGTTTTCGAACAGAAGTGTTCGGTAAACCGGTCGAAGTGACCGTTTGGCCGCTGTGCCGGGTTGTGCGGCGAGCCTCGTGCTGCTGCTTCTTCAAAAGAAATTTTGGATCCAGAGGAAAGCAAGAGGGTGAGAAAATCTTACTTTCTGTCCTGCTTGACAGATTTTTTGTGTTGGTAGAGGGTCTGAACCGGAGGAAAGGATAATTACCTCTGCATCGTCAGCTTGGCTGCCCTCTTCGTCCTCCTGATAAATATCATTGTCAAAGAGGTGCATGAAAAGTGAACCAAGTGAATCAAGTTCTACATCTGCTTCCGGTTCATCAGGGTCGTCATCAAGCTCTAAACCGATGGGTTCAGTTGCCTTTCTCTTCGTGATTTTGTTGACAGCTTTCGTTTTAGGCCGAGAAGGCTTCAGCGCTTTCTCCTGAGGTTTGTTTTTCTAGAATGGATCATCACCCTGTTTAAAAATGGGTAGAGGGTATTCAAAGTTGCACAGTTCAAAAATAGCAGGCGTAAAGAGGAAGCAAAAATAGTACTTACAGCGGGTGGTTTGTTCTGTGTGTAAAAGGGACTTAACCCGGTCTTGCTGCATACAGCTTCCGGTTCATTCAGCATTTTCTTGACAGATTTAGTAACTTCCTCATCTGTTAGCTGAATGTCAATATGACATTGGGAGTCTTTTACGTCACCAGTGTACTCACACATTAAACCGGAGCGGTGACTTAACGGCAAGATGCTCCAGGATATCCAGCAACAGACGAAGTCCACACCTGTTAAACCGTTGGCCATGAAAGCTCTAAGCTTGGCGAGTTGTGGTGCGTACGAGGCCCGTTCCTTGGCACTTAGTCGTTGCGGGAGCGGATGAGTATTGGCGAGCCAGTGAGCACGGTAACCCGGCAGAGGGTTCTCATCTTCAGGGGAGGTGTCCTTGCAATAGAACCAAGTTTGATTCCATTCTTTTGGGTGACTGTGAAGTTTGGCGTGAGGAAAACTAACATCCTTCCTTTTCTGAATGGAGATGCCACCAAGTTCAGTATTGGGCCCGTCTACGAATTCAGTGCGATGGTTTAAGTGGAAGAAATCGCGAAACAGCTCGACAGTCTGTTCTTCTTGTAGATACGCTTCACAAAAAACCTGAAAGTTGTAGATATTGGATACAGAGTTGGGTCCAATATCTTGAGGGTGGATCTGAAAGCTGCCAAGTACATCTCGGAAAAACTTGGATCCAGGCGGTTTAAAACCACGGCCTATATGATCAGCAAACACCACTACTTCACCCTCTCTGGGGGTAGGAGGATTTTCGGGCCCAGGAACTCGCCACCGGATTTCATTTTTCTTCGGTAAGGTACCAATTTTGACCATTCCGTTCAGTTGTTCCTCAGTAACCCAGGAAGGAGCCCAGTTACAGGAATAGAATTGTTTGGCCATTGCAAGTGAAGAGCTGGAAAGGAATAATGCCGGTTTATGATTCATTAAATGACAATGCATAAAGTACAACAGGTTGAGGAAAAAGGAATTCAAGCAAGTGAAATTGATAAACCGGAGGAAGTTATTAATCGCCTACGACATAGTGTTTCTAAGTGGTAAAGCAATGAACGGTTTACAAGGGGACTAATGGCATATGACAGATTATTTTCTACAGAGATAAACCGCCTGTGCAGGTAAAGAAGGTACATATCTGAAGCAAAAAAATGGCTAAAGTGAAGAAAAACAGGTTTCACAGAATTACGTTTGTGTTTTGGATCTACTACAAGTCAGGAAAAGAAAAAGATTTAGACCTAAAAAAGGTTGGTCCTGGAGCAGTTCATTAAGGTACAGATCAAAGTTTTTATGTGTACAAAGGCTTGATTTAACAACCAAGAAGGAGAGCACTAAGCTATCACACGGAGCGTATCAAGCCTAAGGTCTACTGTCTAGGGACTGGCGAAGAACGAGAGAGGAACGCCATGAACCTATAGGAACCCTAAAAATGGATCTAGAGAGGAAGGAGGGAAGGACTTACTATGGCCGTGGAAGCAGCGGAGGTGCGCTGCGGTGCTCTGGTATGAACAGGTTGATGCAGCGGCCGACGGTGAGGCAGAGGCGAGGCTTGACGATGGCGGCGGCACTCGAGTGCGGAGACGTCACGAGTAAGAAGAAGGGATGAAGAAACGAATGGGATCCTCCACCTCTATTTATAAGGGTGACTTGGCGGGTCGAGCGGCCGGTTCGAACTTGACACTTAACTTAATTAAAATGAATCAACCGCATGTGTAGCTGTGATGGTCTCTTTTCGGCGGAGTCCGGGAAGAGAACACGGTCTCGTGTTATGCTTGAGCGTAAGTAGCTTCAGGATCACTTCTTGATCAGTATTAGCTTGTCGACCGTGCTTTGCTTCTCTTCTCGCTCTCTTTTGCGTAAGTTAGCCACCATATATGTTTAGTGCTTTGCTGCAGCTCCACCTCACTAACCCTTTCCTACCTTTAAGCTTAAATAGTCTTGATCGCGAGGGTGTGAGATTGTTGAGTCCCCGTGACTCACAGATACTTCCAAACAGATGCAGGTGTCGATGATGCCAGTGCAGGGGACGCTACCGAACTCAAGTGGGAGTTCGACGAGGATTCGGGACGTTACTATGTTTCTTTTCCGGATGATCAGTTGAGGAGCCCAGTTGGGACGATCGGGGATCTAGAATTTGGGGTTCTCTTTCTTTATTTTGGTTCCATAGTCAGACCTTTGTTTGTACCTTGGATGATGTATGGATTATTTATGTTTTGTGTGAAGTGGCGATTGTAAGCCGACTCTTTATCCCTTCCTTATTCAGTACATGGGATGTGTAAAGATTACCCCTCTTGCGATAGACCTACCATGCGGCTATGCCTCTAAGTCGTGCCCCGACACATGGGAGATATAGCCGCATTGTGGGTGTAACAAGTTGGTATCAGAGCCAGGTGCCACGACGGGTCACAAACGTCATGCACAACATGACCGCGCACCTGTCCGCAAACATCCGTGTAACCGCGAGGGTCAGCTCTGATACCAACTTGTAACACCCCGGACACACCCGCCGGTGGTCGTTACTCCTGGCGGGATCTAGATTGGCCCCATAGATCAATACTAGTCTTTTCTGCACACTTTGTCCTCACTCGTGCGCACCCGGGAGAAACTTCCCGGTCGGTCACCCATCCTGAAACTACTCCAAGCTGCTTAACTTTGGAGTTTTGTCCGAATGGGCTCCCGGAAAAGAAGGAATTCCTTATTGATATGAGTAGTCTATCATCACTATTATGCCAGGCTATCACATGGTGCTACTTTGAAGCACAAGTGTGGTAAAACGATAGTAACATTGTCCCTTCTCTCTTTTTCTCTCATTTTTTGGGCCTTCTCTTTTTTACGGCCTTTCTCTTTTTTCGTCCGGAGTCTCATCCCGACTTGTGGGGGAATCATAGTCTCCATCATCCTTTCCTCACTTGGGACAATGCTCTAATAATGATCATCATCACACTTTTATTTACTTATAACTCAAAAATTACATCTCGATACTAGAACAAAATATGACTCTATGTGAATGCCTCCGGCGGTGTACCGGGATGTGCAATGAATCAAGAGTGACATGTATGAAAGAATTATGAACATGGCTTTGCCACAAATACGATGTCAACTACATGATCATGCAAAGCAATATGACAATGATGTAACGTGTCAAAACAAACGGAACGGTGGTAAGTTGCATGGAAATATATCTCGGAATGGCTATGGAAATGCCATAAAGGTAGGTATGGTGCTATTTTGAGGAAGGTTGTCGGTGTCAAAACCGGTGGATCTCAGGTAGGGGGTCCCGAACTGTGCGTCTAAGGTCGATGGTAACAGGAGACAGGGGACACAATGTTTTATCCAGGTTCGGGCCCTCTCTATGGAGGTAATACCCTTCGTCCTGCTTGATTGATCTTAATGAATATGAGTATTACAAGAGTTGATCTACCACGAGATCGTAGTGGCTAAACCCTAGAAGTCTAGCTTGTATGATTGTCATAATAATCTATTGACTAGCCTGGCCTTGGCTTATATAATGCACCAGAGGCCTAGGATAACAAGAGTCCTAGACGAATACGTTGGTGGAGAGGAGTCCTTGTCTTGATCACCAAGTCTTGTGGAATACTCCTAGTATGCGACATGGGCTGCCCAAAGTGGCCCATGGGTGGACCGCCATTTGAGTCCTCGGCCCGATCCACCTGGTCGGGAGACGATGTGGTGAGTACCCCCTAGTCCAGGACACCATCAGTAGCCCCCTGAACCAGTCTTCAAGTTGGGGACGCTCCTCGATCCTTCCGAACTGTTCTTCATCTTCGGTCGTCGGTCTTGAAAACTGGTTCAACAAATCTTCTCATCTTCGATCTTGAGGATCGCCGAAGTGAATCCGAAGGGTTTACACATCGGGTATCTGAGGAGCCCCTTTGAGTTCTCGGCCTTTATCAATGCCTTAGGATTATTTTTTACACCACACCTCGGGTTTGAAGTTGTTCCCGTGCAACGGTGTCCTCTTGCATCCGAGCTCCAACATCGGACTGCATTCAAGATATCTTTTGCCGCCAAGCACCAACGCCGGACTATATCCGAGGAGTCATAGATCACCTTGGCTTGAAAAAGTTTGAAGGAGGTTATCCGAGTTTAACGCTGAAAAGTTCTCTATGGAATGACCATTCGAATCTGGTCTTTGTGCGAGACCACTTCCGAGCTCCAACGATGGTCAGCGTCCGAGGTGTCGTAAACTACCTCGGTCTTTTAAAATATTGAACGAATTCAGCCGAGCTTAAAGCCAAAAATGCCCTCTATGGAGCCAGCCACTGGCGCCCGGGCTTTATGCCGGAATGCTTCTGAGGTGGTGCACCACCCCGACCGCGCGCTGATTTTCGTGAATATTTTTGATTGGTGCAATTTACTCTCTGCCGAGATATATAGCCAGTATATGTATATCCAGTAGCCCTCAAGGTGTGTGTCGGTCTAAACCCGAGGTGCACCTGAAGGAAAACATAAAACTGTTGATCCTGGTATCCCCTGAGACTCGGGTCGATTTGCGAAATCGGCTTGAGGATCAACTCCTAGCTCGGCAGCATACATAGGAATAGAAACGCAGTGTAATATATTAGAGATAATATTGATCGGCAAACAGGCCCTTGAGAGAGGGTTTTGAGAAGTTTCCGCAACATATCAGCTTGACGCCAGATATGTCCAGATGGTACCTATTGTTGTCCGAAGACGCGTTTGCCCATAGTTCGGTCAAGCCAAACACTAAGCACTTTGAATTTTCTGCACTGAACAGGCAACGCAGTAGCCCCCGAGACACTGGTCGGGTGGCAACACCAGATCAGGGGATCGATGTGCCCCTTTAATATTTATAAATAATGAGCGCGAAGCCCAGTAGCCCCCGAACCTTAATGTGGGCATGGGTGGCTGAATTAAGGATCGATATCTATGTGAGAAAAATTTGTTGTGTTTAACACAAACTTCTCGAAAAGACAATAAAGATCTCTTAAAGGAGCTAGAGCCAGCGAAAGCTGGGCTCGCCAAGGTTGTCCCCAAGGGGCTTAATAGATAGGAAATCGATACCACTTGGGATTTAGGAGAGCTTTATGTAAGTTGCTCGCTTGGTATTTGAAAGATGAGCTGCAATAAATCGACTTTACTCACAATTTATGATCCTATGTATCCAAGTATTTTACATCATTAATGCTCGGATCCGCATTGTACAAAACTTTGTTGACCGACCATCGGCTTCCACCTCCTCGGCCAGCAGCTAGGGAGTGTTTGTCCTTCTTTATAAAGCCTTCATCAGAGCAAAGATTTACGACAAACAAGGCAATCCAGTCATACGGTTTGATAAACAAAGGTACGCAGAGAGATATGTTATATTAATAAACATCTTCCAAGGAAAATAGTCCCGCTATTGGTTCCTTTCTTTGGGTCGTCATGCTTATCATGATCATGAAACCTCACCTCCAATCAATGTGGGAGGAAAATATTGAGGATTTAGTTTGGGGAAAGTTCCCGAACTCTATGGTATTAATGAACCAAAATTTTCACTTCCGTCATTGCCGACTTATGTGATCCTTTAAGATCGCTAGCTTTGGGCTTCACCCAGTTTGAGGTACTAACTCGGATGACCCGGTAGTAACAATCACAGAGGTGCTCCCTTTACCTCCTAGCCGAACAATGAAAGCACCAATGTCGGTGTCAAAACCGGCAGATCTCGGGTAGGGGGTCCCGAACTGTGCATCTAAGGTCGATGGTAACAGGAGACAGGGGACACAATGTTTTACCCAAGTTCGGGCCCTCTCTATGGAGGTAATACACTACGTCCTTCTTGATTGATCTTGATGAATATGAGTATTACAAGAGTTGATCTACCACGAGATCGTAATGGCTAAACCCTAGAAGTCTAGCTTGTATGATTGTCATAATAATATATTGACTAGCCTGGCCTTGGCTTATATAATGCACCATAGGCCTAGGATAACAAGAGTCCTAGACGAATACGTTGGTGGAGAGGAGTCCTTGTCTTGATCACCAAGTCTTGTGGAATACTCCTAGTATGCGGCATGGACTGCCCAAAGTGGCCCATGAGTACGATGTGGTGAGTACCCCCTAGTCTAGGACACCGTCAAAGGTATAAGGTGGGTGTATGGTACCAGCGAAAGTTGTGCGGTACTAGAGAGGCTAGCAATGGTGGAAGGGTGAGAGTGCGTATAATCCATGGACTCAACCTTAGTCATAAGAACTCACATACTTATTGCAAAAATCTATTAGTTATCAAAACAAAGTACTACGTGCATGCTCCTAGGGGTATAGATTGGTAGGAAAAGACCATCGCTCGTCCCCGACCGCCACTCATAAGGAAGACAATCAATAAATAAATCATGCTCCGACTTCATCACATAACGGTTCACCATACGTGCATGCTACGGGAATCAAAAACTTTAGAACAAGTATTTCTCAAATTCACAACTACTCAACTATCATGACTCTACTATCACCATCTTCATATCTCAAAACAATCATCAAGTATCAAACTTCTCATAGTATTCAATGCACTTTTTATGATAGTTTTTATTATACCCATCTTGGATGCCTATCATATTAGGACTAATTTTATAGCCAAAGCAAATTACCATGCTGTTTTAAGAGACTCTCAAAATAATATAAGTGAAGCATCAGAGATCAATGATTTCTATAAAATAGAACCACCACCGTGCTCTAAAAATATATAAGTGAAGCACTAGAGCAAAATTATCTAGCTCAAAAGATATAAGTGAAGCACATAGAGTATTCTAATAAATTACGATTCATGTGTGTCTATCCAAAAGGTGTGTGCAGCAAGGATGATTGTGGTAAACTAAAAAACAAAGACTCAAATCATACAAGACTCTCCAAGCAAAACACATATCATGTGGTGAATAAAAATATAGCCTCGAATAAAGTTACCGATAGATGAAGACGGAAGAGGGGATGTCTTCCGGGGCATCCCCAAGATTAGGCTTTTGGTTGTACTTGAATTTTACCTTGGGGTGCCTTGGGAATCCCCAAGCTTAGGCTCTTGCCACTCCTTATTCCAAAATCCATCAAATCGTTACCCAAAACTTGAAAACTTCACAACACAAAACTCAACAGAAAATCGCATGAGCTCCATTAGTATAAGAAAACAAACCACCACTTCAAGGTAATGTAATGAACTCATTATTTATTTATATTTGTGCTAAACATACTGTATTACAACTTCTCTATGGTTCATACGCCCCGATACTAGCCATAGATTCATCAAAATAAGCAAACAACACACGAAAAATAGAATCTGTCAAAAACAGAATAGTCAGTAGTGATCTGTAGGTTTCGAATACTTATGTAAACCCAAAAATTCTGAAATAAATTGGTTGACGTGAGGAATTTGTCTATTAATCATATGCAAAAAGAATCAACCTAATCGCACTCTCCAGTAAAAAAATGGCCATAAATCTCGTGAGCGCTAAAGTTTCTGTTTTTTACAGCAAGATCGCAAAGACTTCCCCCAAGTCTTCCCAAAGGTTCTAATTGTTACAAACACTATTTAAAAGCATAAAACCACATATAAACATAATCTAGATGAATTATTTATTACTAAACAGGAACAGAAAACAAGAAACAAAAATAAAATTGGGTTGCCTCCCAACAAGCGCTATCGTTTAACGCCCCTAGCTAGGCATAAAGATTTCAATGATGCTCACATGAAAGACAATAATTGAAGCACAAAGAGAGCATCATAAAACACGTGACAAACACATCTAAGTATAACATACTTCCTATGCATAGGCATCTTATAGGCAAACAAATTACCATAGCAAGCAAAACTAGCATATGCAAGGAAGCAGAAAGAAACAATAGCAATCTCAACATAACGAGAGGTAATTTAGTAACATGAAAATTTCTATAATCATATTTTTCTATCTCATAATAATTACATGTAGTATCATAATCAAATTCAACAATATAGCTATCACAAAACATATTTTTAACACGATCCACATGTATGCAAATTTGACACTCTTCCAAAATAGTGGGATTAAAATTAACTAAAGTCATGACCTCTCCAAACCCACTTTTATCAAAAAAAATCATAAGATTGAACATTCTCCAAATATGTGGGATCGAAAGTTGACACTCTTCCAAACCCACTTTCAATAATATTGCAAACACTATTATCAATCTCATATTCGTCATGGGGCTTAAATAAAATTACAAGATCAAAACAAGAATCACCCCAATCATGATCATTGCAACAAGTAGAGGACATAGCAAAACTAGCATCCCCAAGCTTAGGGTTTTGCATATTATTAGCACAATTGACATTAATAGAATTTATAGTAACATCATTGCAATCATGCTTTTCATCGAAGGAACTATCAAGTATGGGTGCAATAGCAACGATCTCATGTTTAACATAAGGAACTATAGCAAATTCATATTCATAAATATTGGCATCATGGACAAAAGGATAGAAAGCATCATGTCCATCAAAGGATATTTCAATCAAATCATCGGAATCATAATTATATATAGATTCATGCATATCATGATTTTCTTCCAAAGCAATGGTCATTCTTTCAATAAATTCTTTGACATAGACATTGTGAGCATAGTTTTTCATAGCAATATTTAAGTATGTTAAAATACGATTCATAGAGAGTAATATCACACTTTCCAATCAAATAAGCAACTTCATAAGCACCCTTAAAAGCAACAAATTCTTCAATTTGTTCGATATCGTAGTAACTATAAACACCCTTTGCATAAGAAGGTACGATTTCATTATCATTAAACTCACATAGGTAGGGGAGGTGTTTTTTAGGGTTCTTAGAGCAACAAGTAAAATCACAAATTTCACAAAGATTCCAAGCATAACACAACAATCTTCTTATTTGATCCCATAAGAGTCTCCCTTTTTCAGACAAATGGTGACGCCCAAAATGAGCATGCTCATCTAAAGATTTCCCATCAACTAGGCTAGTTGGGGATTCAGCACGAGCGTATAAGGATCGAAGATGATCCAAGTAGAACACTTTAAGTGGATCCATATCAATAGATTTTTAGCAAGCAAAGATGCAAGCAAATATAAGGCACATGGAAACACAAACAAAGATACATATAAGGGTGAAGTGGGGGAGACGAAAATGAGAGGCAAATGGCAAATAATGTAATGCGAGGGATAAGAGTTTGTGATGGGTACTTGGTATGTCTTGACTTGATGCAACCTCCCCAGCAACGGCGCCAGAAATCCTTCTTGCTACCTCTTGAGCATGCATTGGTTTTCCCTTGAAGAGGAAAGGGTGATGCAGCACAGTAGCGTAAGTATTTCCCTCAGTTTTTGAGAACCAAGGTATCAATCCAGTAGGAGGTAACACGCAACTCACCTAGTACCTGCACAAACAAACAAGAACCTCGCAACCAACGTGATAAACAGGTTGTCAATCCCTTCATGGTCACTTACGAAAGTGAGATCTGATAGAGATAATAAGATCAATATTTTTGGTATTTTTAGGATATAGATTGGAAAATAAAGATTGCAAAATAAACGATAATAGAAATAGCAAGTTGATATGAAAATAATATGATGGAAGATAGACCTGGGGCCATAGGTTTCACTAGTGGCTTCTCTCAAGACAGCAAATTCTACGGTGGGTGGACAAATTACTATCAAGCAATTGATAGAAAAGCGAATAATTATGAGAATATCTAGGCATGATCATGTATATAGGCATCATGTCCGCGACAAGTAGACCGAAACGATTCTGCATCTACTACTATTACTCCACACATCGACCGCTATCCAGCATGCATCTAGAGTATTAAGTTCATAAGAACAGAGTAACGCATTAAGTAAGATGACATGATGTAGCGGAATTAACTCAAGCAATATGACGAAAACCCCATCTTGTTATCCTCGATGGCAACAAGACAATACATGTTGGTTCCCCTTCTGTCACTAGGATCGAGCACCGCAAGATTGAACCCAAAGCTAAGCACTTCTCCCATTGCAAGAAAGATCAATCTAGTAGGCCAAACCAAACTGATAATTCGAAGAGACTTCCGAAGATATTAAATCATGCATAAAAGATTTCAGAGAAGAATCAAATATTCTTCATAGATAATCTTGATCATAAACCCACAATTCATCGGATCTCGACAAACACACCGCAAAAGGAATTACATCGAATAGATCTCCAAGAGAATCGAGGATAACTTTGTATTGAGATCCAAAGAGACAGAAGAAGCCACCTAGCTAATAACTATGGACCCGAAGGTCTGTGGTAAACTACTCACACATCATCGGAGAGGCTATGGTGTTGATATAGAAGCCCTCCGTGATCGATTCCCCCTCCGGCGGAGCGCCGGAAAAGGCCCCAAGATGGGATCTCACGGGTACAGAAGGTTGCGATGGTGGAAATAGGGTTTCATGGTGCTCCTGGATGTTTTCAGGGTATATATAGGAGGAAGAAGTACGTCAGTGGAGCTGCGAGGGGCCCACGAGGGTGGGGGCATGCCTACCCCCCTGGGCGCGCCCTCCTGCCTCGTGGCATCCTCGCTTCTTTCTTGACATCCACTCCAAGTCTCCTCGATCACATTTGTTCCAAAAATAACTCTCCAAAAGGTTTCATTCTGTTTGATATTCCTTTTCAGCGAAACACTGAAATAGGCAAAAAAAACAGCAATTTGCATTGGGCCTTTGGTTAGTAGGTTAGTCCCAAAAATAATATAAAAAGGTATATTAAAGCCCATTAAACATCCAAAACAGATAATATAATAGCATGGAACAATCAGAAATTATAGATACGTTGGAGACGTATCACACCCCCACCCTTGTGGGCCCCTCGTGACTCCACCGACCTATGGCTTCCGCCTATATATTCTCAAATACCCCAAAACCTTCCAGGGGAGCCACGAAACCACTTTTCCACCGCCACAACCTTTTGTACCCGTGAGATCCCATCTAGGGGCCTTTTCCGGCATCCTGCCAGAGGGGGATTCGATCACGGAGGGCTTCTACATCAACACCATTGCCTATTTGATGAAGCGTGAGTAGTTTACCACAGACCTACGGGTCCATGTCTAGTAGCTAGATGTCTTCTTCTCTCTCTTTGATTCTCAATACCATTTTCTCCTCGATGTTCTTGGAGATCGATTCGATGTAAAACTTGTTTGTGGTGTGTTTGCCGAGATACGATGAATTGTGGATTTATGATCAGCTTATCTATGAATATTATTTGAATCTCCTCTGAATTATTATATGCATGATTTGATATCTTTGCAAGTCTCTTCGAACTATCGATTTGGCTTGGCCAACTAGATTGGTTTTTCTTGCAATGGGAGAAGTGCTTAGCTTTGGGTTCAATCTTGCGGTGCTCGATCCTAGTGACAGAAGGGGAACCAACATGTATTGTCTTGTTGCCATCGAGGATAACAAGATGGGGTTTTCGTCATATTGCTTGAGTTAATTCCGCTACATCATGTCATCTTACTTAATGCGTTACTCTGTTCTTATGAACTTAATACTCTAGATGCAGGCAGGAGTCGGTTGATTTGTGGAGTAATAGTAGTAGATGCAGAATCGTTTCAGTCTACTTCATACAGATGTGATGCATATATTCATGATCATTTCCTTAGATATCGTCATAACTATGCGCTTTTCTATTAATTGCTCGGCAGTAATTTGTTCACCCACCGTAATATTTTCTATCTTCAGAGAAGCCTCTAGTGAAACCTCTGGCCCCCGGGTCTATTTTCCATCATATAAGTTTCCGATCTACAATTTTAGTTTCCTATTTACTTTCTTTGCAATCTTTTACTTTTCGTGTCATAAACCTGAAATATTACTTTACCGTTTATCCATCTATATCAGATCTCACTTTGCAAATAACCGTGAATGGATTGACAACCCCTTTGTCGCGTTGGGTGTTGGTGTTTGTTTGTGCAGGTATTCTGTGGCTTGTCGCATTGTCTCCAACTGGATTGGTGACTTGGTTCTCAAAAGCTGAGGGAAATACTTACTCTACTTTGCTGCATCACCCTTTCCTCTTCAAGGGAAAACCAACGCAAGCTCAAGAGGTAACACGGATTGTGCTCTGGTTGACCTACGAGGTTCAGTAGTAACTTGATATGAAGTTTCATGATCATCATCATTAGCTTCCTCTCTAGTTGGTGTAGGCATCATGGGAACGGATTTCTCCGATGAGCTACTTTTCAAATTGAGAGAAGGTACAACTACCTCATCAAGTTCTACTTTCCTCCCACTCACTTCTTTCGAGAGCAATTCCTTCTCTAGAAAGGTTCCATTCTTGGCAACAAAAATCTTGCCTTCGGATCAGTGGTAGAAGGTGTACCCAATTGTTTCGTTAGGGTATCCTATGAAGACACACTTCTCCGATTTCGGTTCGAGCTTACCAGGCTGAAGCCTTTTGACATAAGTGTCGCAACCCCAAACTTTAAGAAACGGCAGCTTAGGTTTCTTGCCAAACCAAAGTTCATACGCTGTCATCTCAACAGATTTAGATGGTGACCTATTTAACATGAATGCAGCTGTCTCTAATGCACAACCCCAAAATAATAGTGGTAAATCGGTAAGAGACATCATAGATCACACTATATCTAATAAAGTATGGTCACTACTGCAGGATGCTGCTAACGCGACACTACGATCAGAGACCCTTTGAGAAACTATGTGCGATGCAATAATCGCAAATGGTGCTATACGAAAACCGTCAGAAATGTGTAAAACATTTGCGATGACGGATGCATCAAACACGGCTCAGGTTTTATTTGCGTGTGCGATGAAGGGCATACGGTTCAGTTCAATGAACTGTTTGCGATGAGGAGGAACAAAAGAAACGGGCAGCCAGATGAAGGTGTGTGCAATACACAGCATACGATTCACTCGGATGAACTGTTTGTGATTAGGAAACACAAAAGAAATGGTCAGCCAGATCAAGGTGTGTGTGATTGAGGGCATACGCTTCAGAAGGATTAACTATTTGCGATTAGGAAACATAACAGAAACGGGTCAGCCAGATCAAAGTGTCTACGATTGATGGCATACACTTCACATGGATGAATTGTTTGCGATTAGCCGCAACAAACTGAAACAGTTAGATAGATCAATGTGTGTCCGCTAGACGGGCACACACATTATAATTAAAAGAACTGTGCGCGATGGTGCTGACATTGCCTATTGCGGTGCACCCTATGGTGCAAACGCCACGTACGCGGCCGAGAAGGCGTACGTGCCCACGTTACGCCTTCCGGGAATAGTGCCGCACTTATAACCGTCAGTAAATTTTGAGCATGTGTCCCGTCACATTCCAAATTGCAAACCTGTTCACACCGATCAAAACCTAAATGGTTTCCCACTTAGGAGCGTATTACTACAAGGTTATAAATACTACTACTCCAAGATGACTGCACATTCCTCCTCAACTCCTCATCCACAAAAAGTCAAAAACAAACTAGTCATTCATCATCGTTCCCTTGCGTCCGCCATGGCCGGCGTGAGTTATGGGTCGAGAGATTGCCACCAGGGAGAGGCGAGCCTGGAAGCAGGAGCACGAGAGATGTCCCGCCTCACCGCGAAAACAGCCAACGTGTCCCGCCGCACGACCGTAGCAGCAGAGAGTTCCCGCCGTGCCGTCGAAGAAACACGGAGGACCCGCCACGCCGTCGATGCAGCGGACTGGTCCGGCCGCGCCGCGGAAGCAGAAGAGATGTCCCACCGCACCGCGGATGCAGTAGAGATGTCCTCCCATGCCGCAGTGGCCTGGGAAATTGCCTCGTGGGCAAGCGAGGACTCTTACAGGCGCATGCGTGCCCACGTCCTCAGGTGGGCGAGGTTGCAGGATGACCTGCAAGCCTCATTTGAACAGTCTACCGATGTCATCCGGCAACTAAATGAGAGCAATGCGAAGCTCCGGGCCGAGCGCGACCTGCTGAGGGCGAAGATCGTCGGAAGTGTGAAGCAGCAGGAGCAGACCACTGCCTTGTTGAAGGGGATCGGCGTCATCATCGAGAAACTTATGGACGAGAATGCCATGCTATGCATCGAGCGCAGAAGGCCGGTGGAGGAATCCGTGGATGCTCTCAACCAGCATCTTGAGGACAAGAAAGAGCTTGTCGCCGCCCGCCGCGGAGATTAGTTCCTGTTGTGGCTTCCTTCTTCTTTTACCCTTGTGTATATCGGGTGTTGCCGCATGTGGCTTTTTTTAATTATGTTTCTAAATACGTAAGACAATTATTATACACTGTCATCGTCCTTATATTCATCATGCTTGCTATAAGTCGCAGTCGATGCTATATAGGTCCGTCGGATCTTACATCAAGATCCGTGCCGAACTTCCTTTGCAGATTTTCATTTTTCTCTCTTAAATCTCAGTCTAGTGAGACATATAGCCACGCCGTAGAACAGGTGCTCGGGTGCCATTAACGGAGACGTTGGGAGGGAGGTGCGCGGCGGGTAGCGGTCAAAAGGGCTCTCCTCCCGATGAGCACGCACAGGGGTCTGATCGCACGCCTCCCGTACTCAAATAACTACCCCGCACGACACCTCCTAGCCAACAAAAACAGGGGACACATGGACGCACGTAATTGGTAAGTCGAACGCCCACTGTTTCAATAATACTTGCGTTTCTAATTTGTAACGTGACAGTACTTGTTCCAAAATGACTTTGTTGATTGTTAATGTGTGGGCCTTTGCAAATCGGACAGAAAAATTACCACAACATGTTGGTGCCATGTCATGAGACCATGCCAAGTTTCATGATTTGCAGGCGTGTTTTGGAATTACAGGAATTAAAAAACTAAGTTTCTCAATCTTTTCGGCCGAGCCACGACGCCCAGATGTTTGAATTTCACTCTCATCTCTTGCATGGGGCCTAGAAATTCACCCAAGGACACACATGTGATTTTTCAAACAACTTTGGTGCACTGGAGCATGTGCTTCTAGTTCAAATTTGAATTATGCACATTAAATGACCAGAAACTCAATTAATGTATAAAAATGTGAAACAAACCCGGAATAATTCCAAAATTTAGCACGGTACTTATATTTGGTCTAATATGGCTGTGTAAAAAATTAAGGTGGGGGAAGGCAGTGTACGTATGTCATTTCGGACATGGAGGTGACACGTTCCCTCTCGGAACCACGAGCCTTCTTGAGGGAAGCTCCGATTTGCAAGAAGCTTACACCAAAGCTTGTCCCAATTCGGCCAAAAAAATTGCCGCGGCATGTCCGTGCCATGTCATGACACCATGCCAAGTTTCATGATTTTCAGGGGTGTTTTGGAATTACAGGAATTAAAAAACCAAGTTTCTCAATCTTTCCGGCAGAGCCACGATGCCCAGATGTTTTAATTTCACTCCAATATCTTGCATGGGACCTAGAAATTCACCCAAGGACACACATGTGATTTTTCAAACAACTTTGGTGCACTGGAGCCTGTGCTTGCAGTTCAAATTTGAATTATGCACATTAAATGCCCAGAAACTCAATTAATGTATAAAAAGGTCAAACGAGCCCGGAATAATTCCAAATTTTAGCACGATACTTCTATTTGGTCACATCTGGATGTGCAAAAAAAATAAGGTAGGAGAAGGCAATGTACGTATGTCATTTCGCACACGGAGGTGACACGTTCCCTCTCGGAACCATGAGCCTTCTTGAGGGAAGCTCCAGTTTGCAAGAAGCTTAATCAAAGCTTGTCCCAATTCGGCCAAAAAAATTACCGCAGCATGTTCGTGCCATGTCATGAGACCATACCAAGTTTCAGGATTTTCAGGCGTGTTTTGGAATTATAGGAATTAAAAAACCAAGTTTCTTAATCTTTCTGGCCGAGCCACGACGCCCAGATGTTTGAATTTCACTCCCATCTCTTGCATGGGACCTAGAAATTCACCCAAGGACACACATGTGATTTTTCAAACAACTATGGTGCACTGGAGCACGTGCTTGTAGTTCAAATTTGAATTATGCACATTAAATGCCCAGAAACTCAATTAGTGTATAAAAAGGCCAAACGAACACGGAATAATTCCAAAATTTAGCATGATACTTCTATTTGGTCTAATCTGCCTGTGTAAAAAATTAAGGCGGGAGAAGGCAGTGTACGTATGTCATTTCGCACACGGAGGTGACACGTTCCCTCTCGGAACCAGGAGCCTTCTTGAGGGAAGCTCCAGTTTGCAAGAAGTTTACACCAAAGCTTGTCCCAATTCGGCAAAAAAATTACTGCAGCATGTTGGTTCCATGTCATGACACCATGCCAAGTTTCATGATTTTTAGCCGTGTTTTGGATTTACAAGAATTAAAAAACCAAGTTTCTCAATCATTCCGGGTGAGCCAAGACACCCAGATGTTTGAATTTTATCCCCATTTCTTGCATGGGGCCTATAAATTCACCCAAAGACACACATGTGATTTTTCAGCAAACTTTGGTGCATTGGAGCATGTGCTTGTAGTTCAAATTTGAATTATGCACATTAAATGCCCAGAAACTCAATTAATGCATAAAAATGCCAAACGAACCTGGAATAATTCCAAATTTAAACACGACACTCATGTATTAGTTACATGTTCACTGTATGTAAATGTTCTAGCAATTCAAACACCATCCTTTCCCTCCGTAACACCATTTTGTCTTTCAAAACATAATGAAAAAATTAGGTATACCACAAACAGTTTACAAGAAAGAATCGTGTGGGATGCGATATAAAATATCTTGGCGCACCGTCTTGTCTGGCTTACGCAGGAAGCTTCGTCGTCTATAGTCTACCGCCCCCGCTTGAAACACACTTGCGCGCCTGTTTCTTGTAGCACCGAGCGAAAAAATTTTGCCACCGCGGAAATATCTATCTCCCCGCCCCCTCCCTCCTACCAAAAGCCATATTTCCACTATTCCTCCTTGCTTTCCAAGTTCAAACTTCACTGCTGCTTACTGGCAGCTCAGCCTCCTCGCCGGCAACCCTTCTTCTTGCAGCACTGCCTCCTCGCCGACTACCCTTCTTCTTGCAGCGCCGCCTCCTCGCCGGCGACCCTTCTTCTTGCAGCGCCGCCTCCTCGCTGGTGACCCTTCTTCTTGCCGCGCGGCCTCCTCACCGCCGACCCTTCTTCTTGCTATGCGGCCTCATCGATATGGTCAGGTAATCCACACCCCACCCACACCATCCTCCTCCTTTCACGTCCTACATGCCCCGACTGGCGGAGCGACACCTTCCACCGAAATCACTGCCCCCCTCCTCCAATTAAGCGCCGCCCACAACCATTTTACACACAGTATAATGTGGAGCTAAGTAGCATACGGTCGCACGCGCGAACGAGGTCGCCATGGCTGACATGCGCGTCGTCCGCCAGATCTTGGAGGAGCACCTCGTCTTTGAGGCCACCGTCGACACTATCGCGTCGTTGTCTACTTTAAAATACAGTTTGTGATGTTTTCTCGAGGCCACCACCAGTGCCTTCTAGTGATTTGTCCTCTGTAATGTTAATATGCAATCTGATGTTCAGTTAAAAGTTTGGTCCTCTGAAATGTAATGTTCAGTTAACACTTTGGTCCAACAATTGCTACATTTCGTAGTACTATTCTCAAGCTTGTTTTGTTAACTGTCTTATCTTCTAGTACATGTTTCTATTCTGCAATGTTGTGCTCAGTTAACTATTTTGGTTCATTTGGTCTGCTATCCATTTAACTATTTGGTTCAGTTCTGCAATTTGATTCTCATTTGCTATGGGTACAATTTTCTATTGTTATGCATGTGACACCAATCGAATTTGGCTGTACTCAATACATATTCTACTGATAGTATGGCAACTCTCAGTTAACCTGATCAAGATCTTCCTTATGTGTGTTGCAGGGAAACAATGGGAGACACTGCGGTTTACTATCGAGGTTTGTTCAAGCAGGGTCCTTTGGCTAATAGCACATTATTGTGCAGTTGCAGGAATCATTCTAATATTTAGGTTTCTTAAAATTTGGTCTTGCACATGTAGGTCCTGCTGTCAGAGGCTTAGACCCACTGTTCGACCCATTTTGCATATGGGGAAATGAGATGTCCATGAATATCAGTCAAGTCAAGAAACTCAGAAAGATTGTTAGGATGAAGAAACTTGCGACGAATAACAACAAGATCTTTGTTTGCACAATGAAGAAGACATCAGTCAACTATAGGATGGTACCACCTCTTTTACCTTGTTTTTACCCCTTGCGCCATTTCAAAATTTACAACAGCGATTTATGCATAGCTTTGTTTTTAGTACTTTTCAAAGCAGTTCACCGATAATTACCTCTCAAACCACCTGCATGGTCAAGAGGCGAGGATTGTATTCATTCAACACCCACGGTACAATATTGAAGTCTTGCTGAAGAGGACGAAGTTTGGCGGGCAATTATCCATAGCCACCGGCCTAAAGTTGCAAGGACATTCAACATCACTGAAGGCTCAATATTTGCCTTCTACTTCTACTGTTTCCCAGATGAGATCCATCTATCTATTTACCGTGTATGATGCTACTCTCCAAAGGTTTTTTTATGCTGCATGTGAAACTTGGTGCTGTTGTGTAATGGCGTAACTGAGTGCCGAAGCTATCTGATGTAATTCGATTATGAAATCTTGGTTGCTTTTATACGGATATGAAATATCTGGCGTGTTTTATAAGAAATATCAGTTTGATTAGTACATGGATTATCAATAATAGGCTAATTACCCTGCTTATTGGGGTTTTCTATTGCAAACGGTTACTCGGACAGCACCGTGGGCGATGAACTCAAACAACCCGCACGGTTTCTAGAAAGTAGGTGTGTTCGATCAACTAACAATCACACACGACTTCCAGCAGGAAACTGTTTGCATTAGGACACCTTGCACACACGTTTCCACACAAAGAACTGTGTGGGATGTACATACCTACGGAAATGATTTTCTGGGATTCACCGTGTGGGGTGTACATACCTACGGAAATGATTTCTGGGATTCACCATGTGGGATGAACATACCTACGGAAATGATTTCTGGGATTCACCGTGTGGGATGTACATACCTATGGAAATGATTTCTGGAATTCACCATGTGGGATGTACATACCTACGGAAATGATTTCCAGGATTCACCGTGTGGGATGTACATACCTACGGAAATGATTGGGTTTCCATGCCTCGCCCGATCGCACATGGCCCGAGCCTGGGTCCCACGAGGTCCTATCCCCGACGATTTCTGGGTCGTGTGGGAAGGACCCCCTATCGCCCACACTCACTTGGCGACGGTTCCAAATGCCGTCATGGAAAGGGGTTTTAAACCGTTTGTTCAGGACGTCACTGTACCGGTGGGTTATGACATTCGGACACACCATTTCGCTGTGGTGTTCGAGGTGGCGTGAGTTGTGAAACTATTCCACATTGTTTTAAATGAAGGCCAAACTCGTAGCTCAAATATTCGCCCCCACGATCAGATTGTAGAAACTTTATTTTCTGGTTACGATGATTCTCCAGCTCACTATGAAATTCTTTGAACTTTTCAAATGTTTCAGACTTGTGTTTCATTAAGTAGATATACCCATATCTTCTCAAATCATCTCTGAAGGTCAGAAAATAATGATACCCGCCGCGTGCCTCAACACTCATGGGACCGCATACACCGTACGTATTATTTCCAATAATTCATTGGCTCGCTCCATTTTTCCGGAGAACGGAGTTTTAGTCACCTTGCCCATGAGGCATGGTTTGCAAGTATCAAATGATTCATAATCAAGTGATTCCAAAAGCCCATCTGCATGGAGTTTCTTCATGCGCTTTAGATCAATATGACCTAAACGACAGTGCCACAAATATGTTGCACTATCATTATCAACTTTGCATCTTTTGAAGAAAATATGCCCTAGAGGCAATAATAAAGTTGTTGTTTATATTTCCTTATATCATGATAAATGTTTATGATACATGCTAGAATTGTATTAATCGGAAACTTGATACATGTGTGGATACATAGACAAAACAAAGTGTCCCTAGTATGCCTCTACTTGACTAGCTCGTTAATCAAAGATGGTTAAGTTTCCTAACCATAGACATGTGTTGTCATTTGATGAATGGGATCACATCATTAGAGAATGATCTGATGAACAAGACCCATCCCTTAGCTTAGCATAATGATCATTAAGTTTTATTGCTATTGCTTTCTTCATGACTTATACATATTCCTCTAACTATGAGATTATGCAACTCCCGAATACCGGAGGAACACTTTGTGTGTGATACGTCTCCAACGTATCTATAATTTTTGATTTCTCCATGCTATATTATCTACTGTTTTGGACATTATTGGGCTTTATTATCCACTTTTATATTATTTTTGGGACTAACCTATTAACTGGAGGCCCAGCCCAGAATTGTTGTTTTTGCCTGTTTTAGGGTTTCGAAGAAAAGGAATATCAAACGGAGTTCAAACAGAATGAAACCTTCGGGGACGTGATTTTCTCAACGAATAAGACCAGAGAGACTTGGACCCTACGTCAAGAAATAAAACAGGAGGCCACGAGGTAGGGGGCGCGCTTGCCTACCCTAGGCACGCCCTCCACCCTCATGGGCCCCTGTTGCTCCACCGACGTACTCCTTCCTCCTATATATATCCATGTACCCCCAAACAATCAAAACAGGAGCCAAAACCCTAATTCCACCGCCGTAACTTTCTGTATCCACGAGATCCCATCTTGGGGCCTGTTCCGGAGCTCCGCTAGAGGGGGCATCGATCATGGAGGGCTTCTACATCAACACCATAGCCTCTCCGATGCACTGTGAGTAGTTTACTTCAGACCTACGGGTCCATAGTTAGCAGCTAGATGGCTTCTTCTCTCTTTTTGGATCTCAATACAATGTTCTCCCCCTCTCTTGTGGAGATCTATTCGATGTAATCTTCTTTTTGCGGTGTGTTTGTTGAGACCGATGAATTGTGGGTTTATGATCAAGTCTATCTATGAATAATATTTGAATCTTCTCTGAATTCTTTTATCTATGATTGGTTATCTTTGCAAGTCTCTTCGAATTATCAGTTTGGTTTGGCCTACTAGATTGATCTTTCTTGCAATGGGAGAAGTGCTTAGCTTTGGGTTCAATCTTGCGGTGTCCTTTCCCGGTGACAGTAAGGGCGGCAAGGCACGTATTGTATTGTTCCATTGAGGATAACAAGATGGGGTTTTCTTCATATTGCATGAGTCTATCCCTCTACGTCATGTCATCTTGCTTAAGGCATTACTCTGTTTTTAACTTAATACTCTAGATGCATGCTGGATAGCGGTCGATGAGTGGAGTAATAGTAGTAGATGCTGGCAGGAGTCGGTCTACTTGTCTCGGACGTGATGCATATATACATGATCTTACCTAGATATTCTCATAACTATGCTCAATTCTGTCAATTTCTCAGCAGTAATTTGTTCACCCACCGTAGAATACTTATGCTCTCGAGAGAAGCCACTAGTGAAACCTATGGCCCCGGGTTCTATCTTTATCATATTGATCTCCTACTCCTTAGTTATTTCCTTTGCTATTTACTTTGCCTTTATTTTACTTTGCATATTTTATCATAAAAATACCAAAAATATTATCTTATCATATCTATCAGATCTCACTCTCGTAAGTGGCCCTATAGGGATTGACAACCCCTATTTGCGTTGGTTGCGAGGATTTATTTGTTTTGTGCAGGTGCGAGGGACTCGCGTGTAGCCTCCTACTGGATTGATACCTTGGTTCTCAAAAACTGAGGGGAATACTTACGCTACTTTGTTGCATCATCCATTCCTCTTCGGGGAAAACCAACGCAGTGCTCAAGAGGTAGCAAGAAGGATTTCTGGCGCCGTTGCCGGGGAGGTCTATGCAAAAGTCAACATACCAAGTACCGATCACATACCCTTATCTCCCGCATTACATTATTTGCCATTTGCCTCTCGTTTTCCTCTCCCCCCACTTCACCCTTGCCGTTTTATTCGCCCTCTCTCTCTCTATCCTCCCTTCTATTTGCCTCTTTTTGTTCGCTTGCTTTTTGTTTGCTTGTGTGTTAGTTTGCTTGCTTGTCACGATGGCTCAAGATAATACTAGATTGTGTGACTTCACCAATACCAACAACAATGATTTTATTAGCACTCCGATTGCTCCTCTTACCGATGCTGAATCTTGTGAAATTAATACTGCTTTGCTGAATCTTGTCATGAAAGATCCGTTCTCCGGCCTTCCTAGTGAAGATGCCGCTACTCATCTAAATAGCTTCGTTGATTTGTGTGACATGCAAAATAAGAAAGATGTGGATAATGATATTGTTAAATTGAAGCTATTTCCTTTTTCGCTTAGAGATCGTGCTAAAGCTTGGTTTTCGTCTTTGCCTAAAAATAGTATTGATTCATGGAATAAGTGCAAAGATGCTTTTATCTCTAAGTATTTTCTTCTCGCTAAGATCATTTCTCTTAAAACGATATTATGAATTTTAAGCAACTTGATCATGAACATGTTGCACAAGCTTGGAAGAGAATGAAATTAATGATACGTAATTGCCCTACTCATGGTTTAAATTTGTGGATGATTGTTCAAAAAATTTATGCCGGATTGAATTTTGCTTCTAGAAATCTTTTAGATTCGGCCGCGGGAGGCACTTTTACGGAAATCACTTTAGGAGAAGCTACTAAACTCCTAGATAATACTATGGTTAATTATTCTCAATGGCATACTGAAAGATCTACTAATAAAAAGGTGCATGCGATAGAAGAAATTAATGTTTTGAGTGGAAAGATGGATGAACTTATGAAATTATTTGCTAATAAGAGTGTTTCTTCTGATCCTAATGATATGCCCTTGTCTACTTTGATTGAGAATAATAATGAATATATGGATGTGAATTTTGTTGGTAGGAACAATTTTGGTAACACCGCGTATAGAGGAAATTTCTATCCTAGGCCTTATCCTAGTAATCCCTCTAATAATTATGGCAATTCCTACAACAATTCTTATGGAAATTATAATAACATGCCCTATGATTTTGAATCTAATATTAAAGAATTTATTACTTCGCAAAAGAATTTTAATGCTATGGTTGAAGAAAAATTGCTTAAGATTGATGAGTTGGCTAGGAACATTGATAGAATTGCTCTTGATGTTGATTCTTTGAAACTTAGATCTATTCCACCTAAGCATGATATCAATGAGTCTCTCAAAGCCATGAGAATTTCCATTGATGAGTGCAAAGAAAGAACTGCTAGGATGCTTGCTAAGAAAGATGCCTTTATAAGAGCGTGTTCTTCTAGTTCCTATGAAAATAAAGATGAAGATCTAAAAGTTATTGATGTGTCCCCTATTAAATCTTTGTTTTGCAATATGAATCTTGATAATGATGGGACTGAATATGATCCACCTTTACCTGGAAGGCGTTCCAAGAATTCGGAATTTGTTGATCTTGATGCTAAATTTGATAAAAGTGGGATTGAAGAAATTAAAACCCTAGATGTTGTTAAACACACTATTATGGATTTCAAGGAATTTAACTATGAAAATTGTTCTTTGATTGATTGTATTCCCTTGTTGCAATCCGTGCTTAATTCTCCTCATGCTTATAGTCAAAATAAAGTGTTTACTAAACATATCGTTGATGCCTTGATGCAATCTTATGAAGAAAAACTTGAATTGGAAGTTTCTATCCCTAGAAAGCTTTATGATGAGTGGGAACCAACTATTAAAATTAAAATTAAAGATCATGAATGCTATGCTTTATGTGATTTGGGTGCTAGTGTTTCCACGATTCCAAAGACTTTGTGTGATTTGTTAGGTTTCCGTGATTTTGATGATTGCTCTTTAAACTTGCACCTTGCGGATTCCACTATTAAGAAACCTATGGGAAGAATTAATGATGTTCTTATTTTTGCAAATAGGAATTATGTGCCCGTAGATTTTATTGTTCTTGACATAGATTGCAATCCTTCATGTCCTATTATTCTTGGTAGACCTTTCCTTAGAACGATTGGTGCAATTATTGATATGAAGGAAGGAAATATTAGATTTCAATTTCCATTAAGGAAAGGCATGGAACACTTTCCTAGAAAGAAAATTAAATCACCTTACGAATCTATTATGAGAGCCACTTATGGATTGCCTACCAAAGATGGCAATACCTAGATCTATCCTTGCTTGTTATGCCTAGCTAGGGGCGTGAAACGATAGCGCTTGTTGAGAGGCAACCCAATTTTATTTTTATTCCTTGCTTTTTGCTCCTGTTTAGTAATAAATAATTTATCTAGCCTATGTTTTGGTTGTGTTTTTGTGTTTAATTAGTGTTTGTGCCAAGTAGAACCGTTGGGAAGACTTTGGGAAAGTCTTGTTGAACTTGCTGTAAAAAACAGAAACTTTAGCGCTCACGAGAACTGCTGTCATTTTATTTGGAAAGTGCTATTTAGTTAATTATTTTTGCATATTATTAATATATAAATTCCTCACATCCAGAAATTTATTTTAGAATTTTTGGGGTTCCAGATCTTGCGCTAGCTACAGATTACTACAGACTGTTCTGTTTTTGACAGATTCTGTTTTTCGTGTGTTCTTTGCTTATTTTGATGAATCTATGGCTAGTAAAATAGTTTATAAACCATAGAGAAGTTGGAATACAGTAGGTATAACACCAATATAAATAAATAATGAGTTCATTACAGTACCTTGAAGTGTTCTTTTATTTTCTTTCGCTAACGGAGCTCACGAGATTTTCTACTTTAAGTTTTGTGTTGTGAAGTTTTCAAGTTTTGGGTAAAGATTTGATGGATTATGGAACAAGAGGTGGCAAGAGCCTAAGCTTGGTTATGCGCATGGCACCCCCAAGATAATCTAAGGACACCTAAAAGCCAAAGCTTGGGGATGCCCCGGAAGGCATCCCCTCTTTCGTCTACTTCTATCAGTAACTTTACTTGGAGCTATATTTTTATTTACCACATGATATGTGTTTTGCTTGGAGCGTCTTGTATGATTTGAGTCTTTGCTTGTTAGTTTACCACAATCATCCTTTCTGTACACACCTTTTGAGAGAGCCATACATGATTTGGAATTTGTTAGAATACTCTATGTGCTTCGCTTATATCTTTTGAGCTTTATAATTTTGCTCTAGTACTTTACTTATATCCTTTTAGAGAACGGTGGTGGATTTGTTTTATAGAAACTATTGATATCTCATGATTCACTTAGATTATTTTGAGAGTCTTAAATAGCATGGTAATTTGCTTAAAATCCTAATATGCTTTGTATACAAGATTAATAATAAAACTTTCTTATGAGTGTGTTGAATACTACGATAAGTTTGATACTTGATAATTGTTTTGAGATATAGAGATGGTGATATTAAAGTTGTGCTAGTTGAGTAGTTGTGAATTTGAGAAATACTTGTGTTGAAGCTTGTGATTCCCGTAGCATGCACGTATGGTGAACCGTTATGTGATGAAGTCGGAGCATGATTTATTTATTGATTGCCTTCCTTATGAGTGGCGGTCAGGGACGAGCGATGGTCTTTTCCTACCAATCTATCCCCCTAGGAGCATGCGAGTAATACTTTGCTTTGATAACTTGTAGATTTTTGCAATAAGTATATGAGTTCTTTATGACTAATGTTGAGTCCATGGATTATACGCACTCTCACCCTTCCACCTTTGCTAGCCTCTCTAATACCGCGCACCTTTAGCCGGTATCATACACCCACCATATACCTTCCTCAAAACAGCCACCATACCTACCTATTATGGCATTTCCATAGCCATTCCGAGATATATTGCCATGCAACTTTCCACCCTTCCGTTTATTATGACACACTCCATCATTGTCATATTGCTTAGCATGATCATGTAGTTGACATCGTATTTGTGGCAAAGCCACCATTCATAATTCTTTCATACATGTCACTCATGAGTCATTGCATATCCCGGTACACCGCCGGAGGCATTCACATAGAGTCATATTTTGTTCTAAGTATCGAGTTGTAATTGTTGAGTTGTAAGAAAAATTAAAGTGTGATGATCATCATTATTAGAGCATTATCCCAGTGAGGAAAGGATGATGGAGACTATGATTACCCCACAAGTCGGGATGAGACTCTGGACGAAAAATAAATAAAGGAGGCCAAAGAAGCCCAAATAAAAAAAGGGAGAAAGAAAAGAGGCCACAAAAAAAAGAAAAAAGGCCCAAATAAAAAAATGAGAGAAAAAGAGAGAAGGGACAATGTTACTATCTTTTTACCACACTTGTGCTTCAAAGTAGCACCATGATCTTCATAGTAGAGAGTCTCTCATGTTATCACTTTCATATACTAGTGGGAATCTTTCATTATAGAACTTGGCTTGTATATTCCAATGATGGGCTTCCTCAAATTGCCCTAGGTCTTCATGAGCAAGCAAGTTGGATGCACACTCACTTAGTTTCTTTTTGAGCTTTCATATACTTATAGCTCTAGTGCATCCGTTGCATGGCAATCCCTACTCACTCACATTGATATCTATTGATGGGCATCTCCATAGCCCGTTGATACGCCTAGTTGATGTGAGACTATCTTCTCCCTTTTTGTCTTCTCCACAACCACCACTCTATTCCACCTATAGTGCTATATCCATGGCTCACGCTCATGTATTGCGTGAAGATTGAAATTTTTTTGAGAATGTCAAAAGTATGAAACAATTGCTTGGCTTGTCATCGGGGTTGTGCATGATTTAAATATTTTGTGTGGTGAAGATAGAGCATAGCCAGACTATATGATTTTGTAGGGATAACTTTCTTTAGCCATGTTATTTTGAGAAGACATAATTGCTTTGTTAGTATGCTTGAAGTATTATTATTTTTTATGTCAATATGAACTTTTGTCTTGAATCTTTTGGATCTGAATATTCATACCACAATTAAGAAGAATTACATTAAAATTATGCCAAGTAGCACTCCGCATCAAAAATTCTGTTTTTATCATTTACCTACTCGAGGACGAGCAAGAATTAAGCTTGGGGATGCTTGATATGTCTCCAACGTATCTATAATTTTTGATTGCTCCATGCTATATTATCTACTGTTTTGGACATTATTGGGCTTTATTATCCACTTTTATATTATTTTTGGGACTAACCTATTAGCCGGAGGCCCAGCCCAGAATTGCTGTTTTTTGCCTATTTTAGGGTTTCGAAGAAAAGGAATATCAAACGGAGTCCAAACGGAATGAAACCTTCGGGAACGTGATTTTCTCAACGAATAAGACCAAAGAGACTTGGACCCTACATCAAGAAATAAAACAGGAGGCCACGAGGTAGGGGGCGCGCCTGCCTACCCTAGGCGCGCTCTCCACCCTCGTGGGCCCCCTGTTGCTCCACCGACGTACTCCTTCCTCCTATATATATCCACGTACCCCCAAACGATCAGAACAGGAGCCAAAACCCTAATTCCACCACCGTAACTTTCTATATACACGAGATCCCATCTTAGGGCCTGTTCCGGAGCTCTGCCGGAGGGGGAATCGATCACGGAGGGCTTCTATATCAACACCATAGCCTGTCCGATGAAGTGTGAGTAGTTTACTTCAGACCTACGGGTCTGTAGTTAGTAGCTAGATGGCTTCTTCTCTCTTTTTGGATCTCAATACAATGTTCTCCCCCTCTCTTGTGGAGATCTATTCGATGTAATCTTCTTTTTGCGGTGTGTTTGTTGAGACCGATGAATTGTGGGTTTATGATCAAGTCTATCTATGAATAATATTTGAATCTTCTCTGAATTATTTTATGTATGATTGGTTGTCTTTGCAAGTCTCTTCGAATTATCAGTTTGGTTTGGCCTACTAGATTGATCTTTATTGCAATGGGAGAAGTGCTTAGCTTTGGGTTCAATCTTGCGGTGTCCTTTCCCGGTGACAGTAAGGGCAGCAAGGCACGTATTGTATTGTTGCCATCGAGGATAACAAGATGGGGTTTTCTTCATATTGCATGAGTCTATCCCTCTACATCATGTCATCTTGCTTAAGGCGTTACTCTATTTTTAACTTAATACTCTAGATGCATGCTGGATAGCGATCAATGAGTGGAGTGATAGTAGTAGATGCAGGCAGGAGTCGGTCTACTTGTCTCGGACGTGATGCCTATATACATGATCATACATAGATATTCTCATAACTATGATCAATTCTGTCAATTGCTCAGCAGTATTTTGTTCACCCACCATAGAATACTTATGCTCTCGAGAGAAGCCACTAGTGAAACCTATGGCCCCCGGGTCTATCTTTATCATATTGATCTCCTACTACTTAGTTATTTACTTTGCTATTTACTTTGCCTTTATTTCACTTTGCATCTTTTATCATAAAAATACCAAGCATATTATCTTATCATATCTATCAGATCTCACTCTCGTAAGTGGCCCTATAGGGATTGACAACCCCTATTTGCGTTGGTTGCGAGGATTTATTTGTTTTGTGCAGGTGCGAGGGACTCGCGCATAGCCTCCTACTGGATTGATACCTTGGTTCTCAAAAACTGAGGGAAATACTTATGCTACTTTGCTGCATCATCCCTTCCTCTTCGGGGAAAACCAACGCAGTGCTCAAGAGGTAGCAGTGTGCTATCAAACGTCACAAGTAACTGGGTGATTATAAATATGCTCTACAGGTGTCTCCGAAGGTGTTTGTTGGGTTGGCATAGATCGAGATTAGGATTTGTCACTCAGAGTATCGGAGAGGTATCTCTGGGCCCTCTCAGTAATGCACATCACTATAAGCCTTGCAAGCAATGTGACTAATGAGTTAGTTGCGGGACGATGCATTACGGAACGAGTAAAGAGACTTGTCGGTAACGAGATTGAACTAGGTATGATGATAACGATGATCGAATCTCGGGCATGTAACATACCGAGGCACATATGACGTATGTTGTTATTGCGGTTTGACCGATAAAGATATTCGTAGAATATGTAGGAACCAATATGAGCATCCAGGTTCTACTATTGGTTATTGACCGGAGATGTGTCTCGGTCATGTCTACATAGTTCTCAAACCCGTAGGGTCCGCACGCTTAACGTTTGATGACAATTTGTATTATGAGTTATGTGTTTTGGTGACCGAAGTTTGTTCGGAGTCTCGGATGAGATCACGGATATGACGAGGGGTCTCAAAATGTTCGAGAGGTAAATATTGATATATTGGACGACAATATTCGGACACCGGAATGGTTTCGGAATGGTTCGGGTATTTTTCGGAGTACCGGGAGGTTACCGGAACCCCCCCCCCCCCGGGAAGTATTGGGCCTACATGGGCCATAGGGGAGAGGGGAGGCAGCCCAGAAGGGGTGGCCACTCCCCCTCCCAATGGGAGTCCGAATTGGACTAGGGGAGGGGGGCGCCCCCCTTTCCTTCTCCTCTTCCCTCTCCCTTCCCTCTTTCCATCTCCATGAGAAGGAAAAAAGAGGGCCATATAAAGGAGTGGAGTCCTAGTACCGAACGTACGACACCTCCGAGTTCAACACACGTACAGCTCGATGACGTCCCTCGAAATCTTGATCCAGCAGAGGGTCGAGGGAGAGTTTCGTCAGCACGACGGCGTGGTGACGGTGATGGTGATGTGATCCGCATAGGGCTTCGCCTAAGCACTACATGAATATGACCGGAGGAGTAAACCATGGAGAGAAACGCCGCACACGGCTTGGAACAATTGGTGTGTCTCCAAGGGGTGCCCTGCCCATGTATATAAAGGAGGGAGAGGAGGAGGCCGGCCACCAGGGTTGCGCCAAGGGGTCCTACTAGGACTCCACTCCTAGTAGGATTCGCCCCCTCCCTCCCTTTTCCTTCTCATGGAGGGGGAAAGAGGGAAGGGAGAGGGAAGAGGAGAAGGAAAGGGGGGCGCGCCCCCTCCCCTAGTCCAATTCAGACTCCCTATGGGAGGGGGGCATGACCACCCCTTGTGGGCTGCCTCCCCTCTCCCCTATGGCACATGTAGGCTCAATACTTCCCCCCCCCCGGGGGGGGGGGTCCGGTAACCTCTCGGTACTCCGAAAAATACCCGAACCATTCCAAAACCATTTCGGTGTCCGAATACTATCGTCCAATATATCAACCTTTACCTCTCGACCATTTCAAGACTCGTCGTCTTGTCCGTGATCTCATTTGGGACTCCGAACAAACTTCGGTCACCAAAACACATAACTCATAATAAAAATCGTCATATAACGTTAAGCGTGCGGACCCTACGGGTTCAAGAACTATGTAGACATGACCGAGACACATCTCCGGTCAATAACCAACAATGAAACTTGGATGCTCATATTGGTTCCTACATATTCTACGAAGATCTTTATCGGTCAAACCGCAATAACAACATACGTTATTCCCTTTGTCATAGGTATGTTACTTTCTCGAGATTCGATCGTCGGTATCATCATACCTAGTTCAATCTCGTTACCGGCAAGTCTCTTTACTCATTCCCTAATGCATCATCCCGCAACTAACTCATTAGTCACATTGCTTGCAAGGCTTATAGTGATGTGCATTATCGAGAGGGCCTAGAGATACCTCTCCGATACTCGGAGTGAAAAATCCTAATCTCGATCTATGCCAACCCAACAAACACCTTTGGAGACACCTGTAGAGCATATTTATAATCACCCAGTTACGTTATGACGTTTGATAGCACACAAGGTGTTCCTCCGGTATTCGGGAGTTGGATAATCTCATAGTCAGAGGAATATGTATAAGTCATGAAGAAATCAATAGCAATAAAACTTAAACGATCACTATGCTAAGCTAATGGATGGGTCTTGTCCATCACATCATTCTCTAATGATGTGATCCCACTCATCAAATGACAACACCTGTCTATGATTAGGAAACTTAACCATCTTTGATTAACGAGCTAGTCAAGTAGAGGCATACTAGGGACATTTTGTTTTGCCTATGTATCCACACATGTATCAAGTTTCTGGTTAATACAATTTGAGCATGAATAATAAACATTTATCATGGTATAAGGAAATATAAATAACAACTTTATTATTGCCTCTATGGCATATTTCCTTCAGTCTCCCACTTGCACTAGATTCAATAATCTAGATTACATTGTAATGATTCTAACAACCATGGAGTCTTGGTGATGATCATGTTTTGCTCGTGGAAGAGGCTTAGTCAACGGGTCTGCAACATTCAGATCCGTATGTATTTTGCAAATCTCTATGCTTCCCGCCTTGACTTGATCGCGGATGGAATTGAAGTGTTTCTTGATGTGTTTGGTTCTTTTGTGAAATCTCGATTCCTTTGCTAAGGCAATTGCTCCAATATTGTCACAAAAGATTTTCATTGGACCCGACACACTAGGTATTACACCTAGATCGGATGTGAACTCCTTCATTTGCTGCTTCCGTAGCAGCTATGTACTCCGCTTCACACGTAGATCCCGCCACAACGCTCTGCTTGGAACTGCACCAACTGACAGGTCCACCATTCAATATAAATACGTATCCCGTTTGCGACTTAGAGTCATCCGGATCAGTGTCAAAGCTAGCATCGTCGTAACCATTTACGACAAGCTCTTTGTCACCTCCATAAACGAGAAACATATCCTTAGTCCTTTTCAGGTATTTCAGGATGTTCTTGACCGCTGTCCAGTGATCCACTTTTGGATTACTTTGTACCTCCCTGCTAAACTTATAGCAAGGCACACATCAGGTCTGGTACACAACATTGCATACATGATAGAACCTATGGCTGAGGCATAGGGAATGACTTTCATTTTCTCTCTATCTTCTATAGTGGTCGGGCATTGAGTATGACTCAACTTCACACCTTGTAAAACAAGCAAGAACCCTTTCTTTGACTGATCCATCACTGGTACAGTGAGGTTCTAAACAAACAGTTTTTAACCCCTTTCCATGATGGCATTTGGAACCGTCGCCAAGTGAGTGTGGGCGATAGGGGGGTCCTTCCCACACGACCCAGAAACCGTCGGGGATATGCCCTCCTGGTACACATGCTCAACAAAATGAGGTCGTGTGCGATCGGCGAGCGCGCAAATACGGAAATACGTATAGTAGAGCTAAAAAACAATTATACACGCGAAATTGTCTCCGGTCGCAAGTACATCCCACACAGTCAGTCCCCGCTAAACATTTCTGTTCGTATGTACATCCCACATAGTCACTCCAAGGAAAACATTTCCGTTCACAGGTACATCGCACACAATTTTCCCCGTTAAGTCGTTTTTGATAGTGTTGCCATTGCACACGAATTAACAATTTTATCGTTTGCGTTACTGAATGCATCACACACGGTGCATAGAAGAAACTGTGTGGCAAATGTTGTCCGTCACACATAGTTTTTATGTGGTATACGTTTGCGCAAGGTGGCCTAACGCAAACAGTTTTCAAGAGAAGGTCGTGCGTTATTGTTCATTGATCCAACATGATTTATTCCTAGAAACTGTGTGCGTTGCCTGAGGTCATCACCCATGGTATTTTCTCAATAACCGTTTGCAATAGCAAAACCAAATTAGCAGGCTAATTCGCCATCAGCAGGCTAATTGCCCTATTATTAATAATCCATTTATTAATCTAATTGACATTCATATTAAGAACAGAATATATTTCATTTCCATATTAAGGAAGCAGAATTTCATAATTGAAATACATCATAGTACAACATGATATAGCTTTAGCACTCAGCTACCCCATTACACAACTGCACCAGCACCAAGTTTCACATGCAACATGTAGAACCTTTTGAAATTAGCATCATAGACAATATATAGACAGATGCATCTCATCTAGAAAATTGCTGAAGCAGAAGGCGAATATTGAGCCTTCATTCCTGTTGAAGGTCTTTGCAACTTTAGTCCAATGCCTGTGGATGGTTGACCGTCCGTCCTTCGTTCTCTTCAGGAACACTTCAATATTGAACCATGGGTGTTGTATGAAAACCTTCCTCACCTCCTGGCCATAGAGGTGGGTTGAGAGGTAATCATCAGTGAACTTCTTTGGAAAGGCCTGAAAACAAGGATGTGCATAACTATCTTCTCTATATTGGAAATGGGGAAAATGAATTAAAAAAGGCAAGGTATAATAGTTAGTACCATCTTGTAGTGAACTGATGTCTTCTTCATTGTGCAGACAAAGATCTTGTTGTTTTTTGTCGCTAATTTCTTTATCCTAACAATCTTTCTGAGTTTCTTGATTTGATTGATATTCATGAACAACTCATTTCCCCATATGCAAAAAGGGTCGAACAGTGGGTCAAAACCTCTGACAGCAGGACCTACATGTGCAAGACCAAATTATGAAAAACCAAAATATTAGAATGGTTCCTGCAATTGCACAATAATGTGCTATTAGACAACGGACCATGCACGTGCTAACCTCGATTGTAAACCTTAGTGCTTCCCATTGTTTCCCTGCAACACATATAAGGTAGTTAGTCATCAGGTTAAGTATTTACTATAGCCAAATTCAATTTATTCCTCACATGGTATACAATAACAGAATGCACCCACAACTATTGAACATCGCATTGCAGAATTGAACCAAACAGTTAACTAAACACCACAACACAAATGAACCAAATGTTAACTGAGCACCACATTGCACAATGTATAACCAAACCAAGCATGTTTGACAACTTGGAAATACAGCGATTGTATTCGTTTCTCATGTATTTTGTAAAGATAAATTTGATTTATTTCTCACATGGAAGACAATACAAAATTGCATCCTGAATAATTGAACATCACATTTGCAGAATTGAACCAAACAGTTAATTGAAGATGACAACTAATTAACAAAACAGTTAATAAGTGAGCACCACACTGCATGACATATAGAACATATACACTAGAGCAGCAGATTGCATGGTAAAATTAGACAACACAATTCACTAGAATTTGTGAAGGAAAGGCAGGAGCAGCACATGCAACGGGTAAAGCGAGCATGCTTAACCGGCGTAGCTAGCAAATGGCAAGGTGCTCCTCCAAGATCTGGGGGTCGGCATGAATGGCAGCCATCGCGACCTCATTCACGCGTGCGGCCGCGATTTGCTTCTCCGCTGCCAAATGCTCCTTGAGATCCTGGCTATACTGCGTGCACCATGGCTTAGGGCGGCGCTTATTTGGTGGAGGGGTCAATAATTTGGGTGGAAGGTGTCACGCTCGCGCCGGTGGTCGGGGCATGTGGGATGTGGAAGGAGGAGGAGGAGGATGGGGGTCGGGTGTGGATTACCTGCCTGGATAGACGAGGCCGAGCAGCGTGAAGGAGGGTCACCGACGAGGAGGCGGCGCTTGTCAGGACCCCGATTCCAAGTCACATCGGTCTAGCCGGTAACACCTCATATCACTTTGCGGCCTCACGCACGGTATTCCCACGGGTGTCGCCTTACCATGGCCAGGACCGTTTGCGCCTTTTGGCTCACGTATATGATAATGTCGCTAGCTTCCATATGACAGAGAACCCGGGCCGACATGGCTAGTCGTGAACCCAAAGCGGCACTAACCTATGGGGACAGCCATACATGAATCACATCGAGCATGTCGGTCAGCAGCGTGTGAATCCGGGCTGTAGCACTGGGCTAACAGGACTCCGGATGTCACCGCGTGACATTTCCCCAAAGGGACAGACACAGGAACGAAGTGAAACACATGCCGGCCAGTCAGGTGTCCTGAGCAGTAGTGCTGGGCTAACAGGACTCCGATGAACCGGGCTGTAGCGGACTACTATGGCTCATGGAAGCACTAGACTACATTTCCCCATAAGAGAGGCTGCCAAGGATAAACAACTAGATTGTCGGATCCCACACATACCAAGCATTTCAATCATACACACAATATGCTCAATATGTGTAAATACAACATGGCATCACAACATAACTCTATGACTCAAGTATTTATTAGGCTCCGAGGAGCGAGATATTACAAACATGGGTCTCATGACCCAACAATCATAGCATACAAATCAAAGCACATGCGGAAGCTTAACTTGTCTGAGTACAGACAACTACAAATGAAGAAGGCTGAGAAGCCTGACTATCTACCAGATCCTGCCGAGGGCACAAGATCGTAGCTGAGGTATCAAGCTAAACGTCGAAGTCCACACGGAACTACTAGCAAGACTGACGTCTCTCTGCAAAACATAAAATAGGCAAACGTGAGTACAAATGTACCCAGCAAGACTTACATCAGAACTAACTACATATGCATCGGTATCAGCAAAGGGGGTGGTGGAGTTTGACTGCAGCAAGCCAGCTTTGACTCAGTGGCTATCCTAAACTACGACTGCAAGCAACTCTTTTGAGGTGGCGCACACGAGTCCACATATTCACCATTCAATACACCACTATGGATCCGCTCCCGCCTCCCTACGAGAACGCCATCCATAGCACTCACGCTTATCTTGCAAGTTTTAGAGTATCCACTTTCACTTGTCTATGAACTATGCAAGGGGTCCAAGTTTCCATATCCAAGGAATCCGGCTATTCGAATAGATAATGATAACCCTACAGGGGTGTACTTCTTCACACACGCTCCCACCACTTACCGTCGTTTACACGACATGTACTCGGCAACCTTCAAGCGGAAGCCCAACGAGGGTGTCGGCCACGGCCTACCTAAACACTCAAGTCTCTAGTCCAGGTTTATCGCCTATCCAGGTTCCATCCGCAGGGAGTCCGGCCGAGGTTTCCACATACGGCCCCGAACGATGTGTACAGGGTTCCGAGACACCAAACGGGCGCCCGGCATGCCCGGCCACGGTGTATCTACCGCAACATAGCCCACCCCTGGGGTCAGCGCTACGCACGGCCGCCAACACATATCCTAAAAACACCAGAAACTAGTTGCAACTCCTGGACAAAGGACTAGCGTGATTAAGAAGCCGAGAGGTTCAATTAAGGATCCCAATGAGTGGTAGTAGCTGTTCATGGATCACAGACACAGAACTCAGTTCCTGAGGACGGTTTCAATGAGACAACCCACCATGTACTCCTACATGGCCTCTCACCGCTACCTTTACCAAATCGTGTTCACGCACATAGCTCACACACAGTAGGACATGTTCACACACCTCCGATTTGTTCCCGACGAATCAGACCTGACATAACTCTATGCAATAGAAGGCATGACAAACAAGCATGAATGAGTAGGCACATCAGGGCTCAAGCAACTCCTACTCATGCTAGTGGGTTTCATCTATTTACTGTGGCAATGACAGGTCATGCAGAGGATAAGGGGTTCAACTACCACAACAAGTAATAGATGAATCGTTGTTGTCCTAATGCAGTAAAAGAGAGCAGGAGCGAGAGAGTGGGCTTGTATCGGAATGAACAAGGGGGTTGTGCTTGCCTGGCACTTCTGAAGATAACATTGAGTCTTCATCAGTGTCAACGATCACAGCATCGGAGCAGCGTCTACCGAGAGGGGACATTTACTGGGAAGAACACAATCAATGCGATGCAACAATATGATGCATGATCATGACATGGCAATATGCTGTTGATTGAGCTAATGCAACTAGCACAAGTTAAATGGAGTTGGTTTGAACACTAGGTTCAAATTCAAATTCAAACTATGAATTCAAATAGTGCATTATCATGTTTTGGACTAGATAGTGAGGTTAAGTTGTTAAAACATGCATGAAAATGCCATATTTAGATTCCTTGGATTTTTCTGATCATTCTTCATATATAATTTATTTCATTTGGAGTTACGGTTGAATTTCTATGAATTTTTAGAAGTTTATACTAATTTCTGGAATTTTCTGAATTATTAAAGAAAACGATTAACTGTGTCAGCAATGCGTAAGCATGACGTCAGCGGGTCAACAGGGTCGCCCAGAGTCAAACCTGACGGCTGGGACCCACTAGTCAGTCTCACAGTTAACTATTTGGGTTAACTAGACTAGCTAAACAACACTGGGCCCACTGGTCAGTGACTAACTAAACTAACTTAATTAAGTTTAGCTCTAACTAACTGGTTAGCCGGGCGAGGCCCGCATGTCACTGACTCAAGGTTCAAACAGACGTCAACCCCGGGTCAAACCCGGTGCTAACTGGGCTTTGACCCACTGCGGGGCCCGCTGTCAGTGACTAGGTGCGGTCCTGCTGGCGGGGATTAGCACTGATGACCCCGCCACGTCGGCTGTCGCCGGAGTTGGCCAGCGGTGACCAAACCCGCGGCGGCAACGCGCCGGACTTGTGCTAAAGGCGACGGGGGCGGTGGCTAAGGGCATCGGGGCGTAGCCCGGACTCGCCCGCATCCAGGGAGGTAGGTGGGTGGCCGTGGGGGCGCCGGAGCTCACCGGAACGGAGCTCGTGGCGGCGGCCGGAGTTCGGACCTCGATGGAAAACGAAGCTACGGTGGACGGGAGGACGAACGGGTGCTTGTTTTGGGATCCTGGGACCACACTGAGCACAGACACGCGCTCAAACGCGGGCGGCAGCAACTATGGCCGCGGCGGTTACGTGGCCGGCGGAGCAAAGCTCTCGGCCGCGACGGCGAAGCTAGCTAGGGGGAGAAATCGACACGGGGGTAGAGGGGAATAGCGAAGGGGCTCACTACAAAGTTGAAGAGAAGCTCGGCGGCTCGGGGGAGGCTCTGGAGTCGACGGGCCGGTAGTCGCGATCTCCGGCGACCAGAGCAGGATGAAGGGGTCGGGGACGGTGCTTCGAAGCATCCGGCGCCGCGTGGCTCGGCGGAGAGGACTAGGGAGATGAGGTGGATCTTCTAGACTGCTCAAGGGGACGAGGGGGAGGCGATGGCCGCGGTGGTGCTAGTCGGCGGCGGCGGGCGCGTTCGATGAGGTGGGGAACGGCGAGGGAGGGGCAGGGGGAAGAGACGAGCGGTTGGCGCGATCCAGACGACAGCGGCGAGGTGTTTCGCGGCGTTGTGCTGGCCTCGGGCGGCCAGGCAGGTAGGCGGCATGGCGCGCGGGGAGCGAGCGCGCGTCGGGCACGCGCCCTGTCCACTGGCGCCTGGAGGACGACAGGAGAGCGCCTGGTGGGCTGGGCCGCCAGGTAGGCTGAGGTAAGTCTCTTTCTCTCTTTCTAATTCTGTTTCTGTTTTCTATTTATGTTATTTTGTTTTGATTTAGTTTATAACCCAAATCATTTTAATAAATCCTGAAAATAATTGTAGGCATTAAATGAATTATTACAGAGGCCCTTAACTATTTTCAGAATTATTGGAGCATTTAAAAATATTAATAGTATTTAAATGCCCCAATTCAAATACAATATGGGTTATTCAAAAATCCAGAATGGCCTAAAAATATGTGCATCATTTTTGGCAGAGGTTTTCACCTTTATCAAAAATAATGAACTTTTCTAAAGGGCATTCTGGGTTCATTGAAAATATTTTTATTTTGATCCTAATTGCATTTCATTTAGTGCTAGGGCTTGTCATCCCCATTTCAAATTTCAAACAAATATAGACATGATGCATGGATGCTTATGATACTAATTGCAATCAAATTCTAGGGTTGTGACAGCGCTGCAAGCAAGGAGTGAAGGTTTCAACTTGGAAATGAAGGCGGAAACAGGGGAAATGTGGCTTTTGGTAGGGGGGCGGGGAGGTAGATATTTCCGCAGAAGCCGAAAATTTGGAATCGCTTCAGCGAAAAAACTGGCATGCAAAGTGTCATCAGACGTGGTCCCTTATTTAGAACTGTGTATGATATGTGAACATCACAAACGATTCAGATAGCTTAACCCGTGTGTGATGAGTTTGAACGTCAAAAATTTTGGTTCGAAATTCCATGGTTACAGTGGTCATCCACGTCATTGCATAATTTGGGTACACAAAGGAGACTACAGCACACCCACACTTCTTAATCGAGCAAATTCAGCAATTAAACAGAGCTAGCTGACCTAAACATTACTCTAACAAATTAAAGACCGGTGCTCTTAGTTAAACAAAACAAAGAGTACTACTACGGCTAGTACTCATCGATCTCCGCCGCCGCCTCCATGTCCAGCTCGCGCCCGACGGTCTCCTGGGGAAGGGGCTCCATGGCATCCATCACACCATACTCAGCAAGCATCTCGCCATCCGCGTCCTCCATCTCTTTGGAAAAGGCCGCCATGAGCTGGGCATGGGCGGATGCGATCTGGGCTTGGACGGGCTCCGTCGTCGCAAGCTATGCGGCGGAGGAACGGGCAACTGCTCGAACGCTCTCGGCGATTGCCAGCTCTTCGGTCGTGGGTTGCCGACTGTTGTCGGAGAAGTTTCGTTCGATTTGTGCGGTGACTGCCAGGAGCTGGGCATGGGCGGCCTCCATTAGGGCTAAGGCTGCCGCTGCGGAATGGACAGCTGTTGTTACCCCCGAGCCAGATGTTACCCCCGAGCCGCTCTCACCAGTTGTTACCCCCGAGCCAGATGTTGTTGCCGCCACCTGAGAAGCAACAGTGGCCGTTTGGGCTGCCATGGCCGCCCGGTCGCAAATTGCGGCCGCACTCATGCACCTTTTTAGCACGCGCATGGCGGCTGCTGCCGCGCTCTTGCTGGAGTGGGCCACCGAAGTTGCCCTCACAACGCGGGTCCACGTGCCCATCTTTGGCCGGCGACGATTGAACAGTGAAATGATATTTGGGGAGCGAGCTAGTGTGCTTGAGACGCCGGCTGTGGACTATAGCCGACGCACCTTCCCGCGTAAGCCATAGGCGTACTATACACCGACGATGCTCCGGGATATTTTGTGTTGCATCTCACACGGTTGGTGATAATAAACTGTGTGCGATCTACTTGATTTTTCATCTTCATTTGAATTACATAATGGGGTCACAGCGGCAATGGACGGTGTTTGAATTGCTAGACCTTTTATCTGGAGTGAACATGCAACTATATGTGTGTCGTAAAAGAATTGGAATTATTCAAGGTTCATTTGAACATTTTATACATTAAATTGGTTTTCTAGCCATTTTAGGTGCACAATTCAAAATTAAACTACATGCACATGCTCTGATGCACCAACATGGGTTGTAAAATCATATATGTGTCCATGGGTTTATGCTTATCTCCCATGCAAGAAATGGGGATGAAATTCGAACACCGCGGCACCGTGGCTCTCCGGCAAACGTCGACGTATTTGCTTTTGTAATTCTAGTAATCCAAAATTCGTCCGAAATTCATGAAACTTGGCGTGCTATCATGGAGCGGCATCAACATGTCGTGGTAAAAAATTTGTCCCATTTGGGGCAGGTTTGGGTATAAGCTTCTCATAAACCAGAGCTTCTCACAACAAGTGTGATGGTTTCGGTAGGGAACGTTTCACCTTTCTGGACGAAACGATATCCTTGCCTCTTCTCAATTTCAAAATTTTTTCCTAGTGTCAATATAGAACAACAGGAGTGTTGTGTCAATTTTTGGGATTTTTCGGGGTTCGCTTGGACATTTTTATACATTAACTGAGTTTTCTGTGCATTCATGTGCATAATTCAAATTTTAACTACAGGCACATGCTCTAATGCATATAAATTAGTTGAAAATTCAAATGTGTGTCCTTGGTTGCTTGCTTAGGTCCCATGCAAGAAATGGGAATGAATGTCAAACACCCTGCCACCGTCACTCGGCCGCAAACATTGAGATACATGGTTTTTAAATTCTAGTAAATCCAAAACTCGTCTTAAGTTCCTGAAACTTGGCATGCTATCATGGATCGGCATCAACATGCCGTGGTAAATTTTTTGCCCCATTTGGGGCAGGTTTGGGTATATGCTTCTCACAAACCAGAGCTTCTCACAACAAGCATGATGATTTCGGTACAGACCGTCCCACCTTTGGGGAAGAAACGATATCCATTGCCTCTTATTGCTTCCAAAAAAATTCTCATGTTAACATAGAACAACAGGAGTGTTGTGTCAATTTTTGTGATTTTTCGGGGTTCGTTTGGACATTTTTATGCATTAACTGAGTTTTCAATGCATTTATGTGCATAATTCAAATTTTAACTACATGCACACGCTCCAGTGCATATAAATTGGTTGAAAAATCAAATCTTTGTCCTTGTGTGCAGGCTTAGGTCCCATGCAAGAAATGAGAATGAATTTCAAACACCATGGCACTGTTGATTGTCGGCAAAACATTGAGATGTCTGGTTTTTAAATTCTAGTAAATCCAAAACTCGTCTGAAATTCATGAAACTTGGCATGCTATCATGGAGCGGCATCAACATGCCGTCGTAAAAAATTTGTCCCATTTGGGGCAGGTTTGGGTATATGCTTCTCACAAACCAGAGCTTCTCACAACAAGCATGATGGTTTCGGTAGGAAACATCCCACCTTTGGGGACGAAACGATATCCATTGCCTCTTATTGCTTTCAATTTTTTCTCGTGTCAACATAGAACAACAGGAGTGTTGTGTCAATTTTTGTGATTTTTCGGGGTTCGTTTGGACATTTTTATGCATTAACTGAGTTTTCAATGCATTTATGTGCATAATTCAAAATTGAACTACATGCACATGCTCCAGTGCATATAAATTGGTTGAAAAAACAAATCTGTGTTCTTGGGTGCATGCTTAGGTCCCATGCATGAAATGGGAATGAATTTGATTGCCGGCAAAACGTTGAGGTACTTTATTTTTAAATTCTAGTAAATCCAAAGCTCGTGTGAAATTCATGAAACCTGGCATGCTATCATGGAATGGCACCCAACATGTTGTGGTATTTTTCGTGTCCATTTTGAGAGAAGACGCACTTGAATAATGACATCCAACAAAGGCATTTTGAAAAAATAGCTGCCACTTTAATATCTCAAACATTTGTATGATTCAAACCGTGTGCGTTTTGTTAACCTTTTACGTGACGCCACGTGTCTTGGTTTTAATGGCTGTAGGAGGTGTCGTGCGGACAGCTGCTTGACCTTGACTGAATGGGAGGCGTGTGAGCCCAGTCTGGTGCCTAGGCTGACCGAGAGGCGTGCAAGCTATCCTCAAATGCGCAGGCTCACCGGGAAGCGTGCAAGTTGTACGATGCGCAGGCTCACTGGGAAGCGAGCCCTTTGACTTCCATGGCCGCCCGCCTTCCTCTCCGTGCGTGCACCCCCCCTCAGCGGCATGGGACGCCGCCGTCGAACGCTACCTCTCAACGCCGCTAGCTGCTGTCCTCCCGCCCCCCGCCCGTCGACCCTGGGATGACATGATGCAAAGTGAGAGCAGGATTTGTGCATCTCTTCAACGCAAACGGTTCTTTTGGATGACGCGTGTGCAACCACTTACAAACAATTTGGTGCAATTTGCATCTGTCATATTGGGTACGTTACCATTTGTCAAAGTGTAAAGATTGACATTTGTTGATCTAGTAACATTGCCATTTGTCAACCTTGTAACACTGCGATTTGTCAAAATATGAAGCTAAAAATCACTAGCAGTATCTAATTTTTGCAACTAAAATTCAGTAATTAAGCATAGATTTCATTCATAGATTAAGCAGTTGTTCTTAATTTATACAAACAGTTCAACTCGACATCTGAACCGACCAAACTTTTCCCCAATTGTTGCCAACCACGTACTGAAATAGCTGGTTCAACTATATATACTAGCTAATTTTAAGTACGGTGTACAGTTCCACCACATCTATAGTCAAATGAACTGAACAAAATAGCCCCTAAATACTACTACTGCGGAGGGGCTTTGTACTACTTCTGGCTGCCTCTCCTCTGCCGAGCGCGCTCAGTAAGAGGCGGAGAAGGAGGAGCCTACCGACGAGTTGGGAAACCGCAATACGGTGCCTGCCGCTGTTGTAGCTTCAGCGACGCTCACCTCAAACGCCCTCTGTCGCTCCAAATGACCCCTCTCGAAGCGGTGGTTCTCCTCGTAGATCTCTTGATTCCTCACCTCTGAGGCGGCGTGTGCCGCGGCCACGGCGGCGGTAAGGCTCTTTGCGTGCTCGACGAGGTGCTCCTCCTCCTCCAGCAGGAACACGGTGTAGCGCGCAAGGTCGCTGACGCACGTGCAGGCATCCACCTCCGCCTCCCACCTTCAGGCGACGGTGGCAGAGTGGGTGATGACCCCAGCGGTCGATGGTAGGTTGGCGGCCACGGCAGTCGACGACCGGGTGGTGGCGGCCACGACCACCACCTCCCGCCTTCGGGTCGCGGTGGCGGAGCGGGTCCTGGCCATGGTGGCCGACAGTGGGGTGGCGGCCACGACAGCCACCTCCCGCCTTCCGGCCACGGCGGTGGAGTGGGCGATGGCCCTGGCTTTCAACGGTGGTGTGGCGGCTGGCAACAGCTGCTGACAGGCACCGGCGACGGAGCGTGTGGTGGGTGTTCCGCGCACACCCAATAGGGACGCCACGCGCACTACACTACGTCGGGGACTGCGCTGCCGCCGCAGTGTAGCCTCCCAGCTGGAGCTGTCCTCTGATGATGGCGGAGTGGCTGAGCGACGATGATGGACCGGTGCCATTGGCGATTGTGGGAGACGTAGACGAGATAAGCTACAGGGAGGGAGGGGAAAATGCGACTCAAGACTCGCCGGCCGTGAGGGTTTTTATAGCAGGCCGGTAAGCATTGGGATTTTGAAGGATTTCACCGAGTCGGGTGGGAAGCTTGCGCGGGAACCTGCAAGGTTGCCCGGGAACGGGCTCACCGACAATTCATTGGCGCCACCGTTTGGCCAAAAGAACGCCCCCGCGCGCTGCACAAGCGTGCGTTGTAAGCCGTCTGCGGCAGCGGGGTGACAAGACGTGCCAGAGGAGGACGAAAGGCCATGTACACATACGGCTAATAAAAAAACGTTTGCAATTTAATTACCTACTATACCCCCGTCCTGGTTTATAAGTATGATTTAACTAATAAAATACGAATTCATGTCACCAAAGATTATATAGTTGGATTTGTATTTAAACGAAGTTTCCAATTATATAATTTTTATAACATGCATTAACATTTTGTTGGTTAAATTTGAGGGCAAAGTATGGCATAGAATATAAAGGGGACTATAGACTAGAAGGAGGTGGTAGCACACTGCCACTCTCTACGCAGCGACACAACTGTCGGCCGGCTTGTAGGCGACCATTTCCTACGTGTTCAACTGCTCTATGCGTGTGGTTGCTTTGCGGTACAGGCGGCCGCGGCGCGCTCTGCTCGCGTCCCTCCGGGTGCTCTGTCCTCGCCCCTCCACGCACACTGCCAGTGTTTGGGGCCGGCGCACGATGACGCACGTTCGTGTGCATGCGGTTGCGCCGGGCGCGGCGCGACAATGCAGTTAACCGCTGCAAAAACTGCCATGCAGACGCCCTGATGACCCACAATTGTAGGGGGTCTTTCGTAGCCTTTTCGATAAGTAAGAGTGTCAAACCCAACGAGGAGCGGAAGGAAATGATAAGCGGTTTTCAGCAAGGTATTTTCTACAAGCACTGAAATTATCGGTAACAGATAGTTTTGTGATAAGGTAATTTGTAACGAGTAGCAAGTAATAAAAGTAAATAAGGTGCAGCAAGATGGCCCAATCCTTTTTGTAGGAAAGGACAAGCCTGGACAAACTCCTATATGAAGTAAAGCGCTCCCGAGGACACATGGGAATTCTCATCAAGCTAGTTTTCATCACATTCATATGATTCGTGTTCGGTACTTTGATAATTTGATATGTGGGTGGACCTGTGCTTGGGTACTGCCCTTACTTGGACAAGCATCCCACTTATGATTAACCCCTATTGCCAGCATCCGCAACTACAACAGAAATATTAAAGTAAACCTAACCATAGCATGAAACATATGGATCCAAATCAACCCCTTACGAAGCAACTCATAAACTAGGGTTTAAGCTTCTGTCACTCTAGCAACCCATCATCTACTTATTACTTCCCAATGCCTCCCTCTAGGCCCAAACAATGGTGAAGTGTCATGTAGTCGACGTTCACATGACACCACTAGAGGGATGACAACATACATCTCATCAAAATATGGAACGAATACCAAATTCACATGACTACTTATAGCAAGACTTCTCCCATGTCCTCAGGAACAAACATAACTACTCACAAAGCATATTAATGTTCATATTCAGAGGGGTATTAATATGCATAATGGATCGGAACATATGATCTTCCACCAAGTAAACCAACTAGCATCAACTACAAGGAGTAATCAACACTACTAGCAACCCACAGGTACCAATCTGAGGTTTGGATACAAAGATTGGATACAAGAGATGAACTAGGGTTTGAGATGAGATGGTGCTGGTGAAGATGTTGATGGAGATTGACCCACTCCCAATGAGAGGATCATTGGTGATGACGATGGTGATGATTTCCCCCTCCCGGAGGGAAGTTTCCCCGGTAGAACAGCTCCGCCGGAGCCCTAGATTGGTTCCGCCAAGGTTCCGCCTCTTGGCGGCGGAGTTTCGTCCCGTGAGCTAACTTATGATTTTTTTCCTTGACGAAAGACTCCATATAGCCAAAGATGGGCATCAGAGGGCCACCAGGGGACCCACGAGGCAGGGGGCGCGCCCCCCACCCTCGTGGACGATGGGTGGCCCCCCTCTGGTACTTTCTTCGCCCAATATTTTTTATATATTCTAAAAATAATTCCCATGGAGTTTCAGGACTTTTGGAGATGTGCAGAGTAGGTCTCTAATATTTGCTCCTTTTCCAGCCCAGAATTCCAGCTGCCGGCATTCCCCCTCTTCATGTAAACCTTGTAAAATAAGAGAGAAAAGGCATAAGTATTGTGACATAATGTGTACTAACAGCCCATAATGCAATAAATATCGATATAAAAGCATGATGCAAAATGGACGTATCAACTCCCCCAAGCTTAGACCTTGCTTGTCCTCAAGCGGAAGCCGAAATCGAAAAATATGTCCACATGTTTAGAGATAGAGGTGTCGATAAAATTAAATACGGACATGAGGGCATCATGATCATTCTTAGAACAGCAACATATATATATACTGTCATATGAATCTCTTATGCTAAAGTAACAATTCATTCACATACTCAAGTATGAATCAGAAACTTCATTGAAAACTAACAAACTATAATCTCAGTCATTGAAGCAATTGCAATTTATCATAACATAGGAAAGAGTCAGTATAAGAGCTTCTCAGCAAGTCCACATACTCAACCATCATTTAGTCTTTCACAATTGCTAACACTCACGTGATATTTATGGTTATGAAGTTTTAATCGGACACAGAGAAAGATAGGGGCTTATAGTTTGCCTCCCAACTTTTTACCTCAAGGGTAATGTCAACAATAATAGTTAATGAAAACCCACATCCAATTAGTTATATATACCTGGATCTTTCCAACACATTGTGCTTGCCAAAGGATAAAATGTAGGAAGGAAAGGTGAAGATCACTATGACTCTTTGCATGAAGTAATAGACAAGAATAAAAGATAGGCCCTTCACAGAGGGAAGCAGAGGTTGTCATGTGCTTTTATGGTTGGATGCACAAAATCTTAATGCAAAAGAACGTCACTTTATATTGCCACTTGTGATATGGACCTTTATTATGCAGTCCGTCACTTTTATTTCTTCCACATCACAAGATCGTATAAAGCTTATTTTCTCCACACTAACAAATCATGCATATTTAGAGAGCAATTTTTATTGCTTGCAACGATGACAACTTACTTGAAGGATCTTACTCAGTCCATAGGTAGATATGGTGGACTCTCATGGCAAAACTTGGTTTAAGGATATTTGGAAGCACAAGTAGTATCTCTACTTGGTGCAAAGAAATTGGCTAGCATGAGAGGGAAAGGCAAGCTCAACATGTTGGGTGATCCATGACAATATAATTTATCTTAGATGTGAGAAAACATAACCCATTACGTTGTCTTCCTTGTCCAACGTCAACTCTTTAGCATATCATACTTTAACGAGTGGTCACAATCATAAAAGATGTCCATGATAGTATATTATATGTGAAAATCTCTCTTTCTTTATTACTTCCTATTAATTGCAACGATGACCAAAACTATGTTTTTCAACTCTCAAAAACTTTTATTCATCATAATCTTTATATGTGAAGTCATTACTCTCCATAAGATCCATATGATCTCTTTATTTCTTTTTATTTCTTTTTTTATTCTATTACCTCAAGATCATAGTAAGAAACTCAAGCCCTTGACTCAACACTAATCTTTATTATATATAGCTCATGGACTCGATTACATAGAAGGATCATAAAGAAAAATTCAAAACTAGATCATACTAAAACTTTATTCTACTAGATCAAGATATAACCAAAAGGATCAAACTAAGAAAAACGGTAAAGATAAAAGTGATGGTGATACGATACCGGGGCACTCCCCCAAGCTTGGCAGTTGCCAAGGGGAGTGCCCATACCCATGTGTTTATGTCTCTTTCTTCTGGGTTGGTGATGTGATATTCTTGGCGATGATGCCCCTCAGGATACGATTCTCTTCCTCGAGCTTATTGACTTGCTGCTTGAGGTCCATTATTTCTTTACGGAGCTTGCCCGTGACGGCTAAAGCTCCTTTCACCCAAGGATGTTGCATAGCTGCGGGAGAACAAGTGACACTCTTTTTCATATTTTCATAAGAAAGAAATCTAACATTGGAAGGGATGACCGAGTTTGGAATAGCTGAGCTCTATAGTTCCCCCATCGTGAATCCAGCTCAAAAATGAGAAGTAACTTATTCATCCTCCTCCATGGCATCTATCCTTTTCAAGTCGGCCTCCATCTCTTCCTCAGTTGATGGCCCAAAGTGGTCATAGCTGTTTGCTCTTGGCCCCGTTGTCGGATGAGACACCCGACTCTCCCCAACTGACTCTTGAGAAAACATCTTGCTCTATATCTGCAGCAGAAACAACTCAAAACAAAAACACAGGATATTTGCGTGGTACGGTGGTCAAAACCTTCGGGAGATTATATAATGAATTTTTACCTACCAAAAGAAGTACCGTGCAAGAAAACGGAGTCCGGAGAGCACACAAGGTGCCCACGAGGCAGGGGGCGTGCCCTCCACCCTCGTGGAAGCCTCGTGTCCTTCCCGTACTACTTCTTATTTTCCTATTTTCTTAAATATTCCAAAACGGAGAAAAATTGCCATTAGAACTGTTTTGGAGTCGGTTTACTTACCGTACCACGTACCTATTCCTTTTCGGGGTCTGAAACGTTCTGGAAAGTGTCCCTTATGTATTCCTCCGGGGTTACGGTTTCAATAACATTAGTTTCAACATATATGGGATTACCTGAGATATAATGTTTGATTCTTTGACCGTTCACCACCCTTGGATTTGTGCCTTCGAAGTTGTTGATTTTTACGGCACCGGAACGATAGACCTCCTCGATAACGTAAGGGCCTTCCCATTTAGAGAGGAGTTTGCCTGCAAAAAATCTTAAACTAGAGTTGTATAGCAATACATAATCACCTACATTAAACTCACATTTTTGTATCCTTTTATCATGCCATCTTTTAACTTTTTCTTTAAACGGTTTGGCATTCTCATAGGCCTGGGTTCTCCATTCACCAAGTGAGCTAATGTCAAACAACCTCTTCTCACCGGCAAGTTTGAAGTCATAGTTGAGCTCTTTAATGTCCCAGTATGCCTTACGTTCTAATTCGAGAGGTAAGTGACATGCTTTACCATAAACCATTTTATACGGAGACATACCCATAGGATTTTTATATGCAGTTCTATAGGCCCATAATGCATTATCAAGTTTCTTGGACCAATTCTTCCTAAATCTATTAACAGTCTTTTGCAAAATTAATGTGAGCTCTCTATTACTCGGTTCTACTTGACCACTAGACTGTGGATGATATGGAGATGCAATTCTATGATTAACATCATACTTAGCAAGCATTTTACGAAAGGCGCCATGAATAAAATGTGAACCACCATCAGTCATTAAGTATCTAGGGACTCCAAACCTCGGAAAAATAACTTCTTTAAGCATCTTAATAGAGGTGTTGTGATCAGCACTACTAGTTGGAATAGCTACTACCCACTTAGTAACGTAATCAACAGCAACTAAAATATGTGTATACCCATTAGAGGAAGGAAACGATCCCATATAATCAAAGCCCCAAACATCAAATGGTTCAATAAAAAGTGAATGATTCATAGGCATTTCTTGAAGTCTACAAATATTACCAATTCTTTGACATTCATCACAAGACAAAACAAACTTACGGGCATCCTTGAAGAGAGTAGGCCAATAAAAACTGGATTGCAATACCTTATGTGCAGTTATGTCTCCAGCATGGTGTCTATTGGGGAACGTAGCAATAATTCAAAAAATTCCTATGTGTCACCAAGATCAATCTAGGAGATGCTAGCAACAAGAGAGAGGGAGTGCATCTTCATACCCTTGAAATCGCTAAGTGGAAGCGTTATAAGAACGTAGTTGGTGGACTCATACACGTAGCGATTCAGATCGTGGTCGATTCCGATCTAAGCTCCGAACAACGGCGCCTCCGCGTTCAACACACGTATAGCTTTGGGACGTCTCCTCCTTCTTGATCCCGCAAGGGGAAAGGAGAAGTTGAGGGAAAGCTCAGGTAACACAACGGCGTGGTGGTGGAGCTTGTGGTTCTCCGGCAGGGCTTCGCCAAGCACCGCGGAGGAAGAGGAGGTGTTGGAGGAGGGAGGGGCTATGCCAGGGGAAGGGTCCAGGTAGTCTGGCAGCCCCCCCCCCCCACCCCCACTTTTTATAGGAGAAGGGGAGAGGGGACCGGCCCCTTCAGATCCCATCTAGGGGAGGGGCGGCGGCCAGGGAGGGAACCCTAGATGGGTTTTGGGCGCCCCCACCCCTAGGAGACTTGCCCCCCAAGCCAGGAGGGAAGGCTGCCCTAGGGGAGGCGCCCCCACCTCTCTTGGTTACGTGAGATGGGGTGGGAGGGGTGCACAGCCCCTTAGTAGGCTGGTGTGCCCCTTCCCCTTGGCCCATAAGGGCCCCGACGATTGTCGGGGCCTCCGAAACCCCTTTCGGACACGCTGGTCGTCACCCGGTACCCCCAAAACAATTCCAGACTCCAATACCCTTCATCCAATATATCAATCTTCACCTCCGGACAATTCCGGAACTCCTCGTCACGTCTGGGATCTCATCCGAGACTCTGAACAACCTTCAGTAACCACACACTATTTCCCATAACAACTCTAGCGTCACTGAACCTTAAGTGTGTAGACCCTACGGGTTCGGGAACCATGCAGACATGACCGAGACAACTCTCTGACCAATAACCAATAGCGGGATCTGGATACCCATATTGGCTCCCACATGTTCCACGATGATCTCATCGGATGAACCACGATGTCGGGGATTCAATCAATCCCGTATACAATTCCCTTTGTCTATCGGTATGTTACTTGCCCGAGATTCGATCGTCGGTATCCCCATACCTTGTTCAATCTTGTTACTGGCAAGTCTCTTTAGTCGTTCCGTAACGCATGATCCCGTGGCTAACTCCTTAGTCACATTGAGCTCATTATGATGATGCATTACCGAGTGGGCCCAGAGATACCTCTCCGTCATACGGAGTGACAAATCCCAGTCTCGATTCGTGCCAACCCAACAGACACTTTCGGAGATACCTGTAGTGCACCTTTATAGCCACCCAGTTACGTTGTGACGTTTGGTACACCCAAAGCATTCCTACGGTATCCGGGAGTTGCACAATCTCATGGTCTAAGGAAATGATACTTGACATTTAGAAAAGCTTTAGCAAACGAACTACACGATCTTGTGCTACGCTTAAGATTGGGTCTTGTCCATCACATCATTCTCCTAATGACGTGATCCCGTTATCAATGACATCCAATGTCCATGGTCAGGAAACCGTAACCATCTATTGATCAACGAGCTAGTCAACTAGAGGCTTACTAGGGACATATTACGATCTATGTATTCACACTTGTATTACGGTTTCTGGTTAATACAATTATAGCATGAACAATAGACAATTATCATGAACAAGGAAATATAATAATAACCATTTTATTATTGCCTCTAGGGCATATTTCCAATAGTCTCCCACTTGCACTAGAGTCAATAATCTAGTTCACATCGTTATGTGATTAATACTCATAGTTCACATCGCCATGTGACTAACACCCGAAGAGTTTACTAGAGTCAATAATCTAGTTCACATCGCCATGTGATTAACACTCAATGAGTTCTAGGGTTTGATCATGTTATGCTTACGAGAGAAGTGTCAATCAACGGGTCTACAACATTCAGATCCGTGTGTTCTTCGCAAATCTTGATTTCATATTGTAGATGTTGCTACTATGCTCCACTTGGAGCTATTCCAAATGGTTGCTCCACTACACGTATCCGGTTTGCTACTCAGAGTCATCCGGATAGGTGTTAAAGCATGCATCGACGTATCCCTTTACACCGAACTCTTTATCACCTCCATAAACGAGAAACATTTCCTTATTCCTAAGGACAATTTTGACCGCTATCCAATGATCCACTCCTAGATCACTCTTGTACCCCCCTTGCCAGACACGTGGCAAGGCACATCGCGGTACACAGCATGGCGTATCGTATAGAGCCTATGGCTAAGGCATAGGGGACGACTTTCGTCCTTTCTCTTTCTTCTGCCGTGGTCGAGCTTCAAGTCTTAACTTCACACCTCACAACTCAGGCAAGAACTCCTTCTTTGACTGATCCATCTTGAACTCCTTCAAGATCATGTCAAGGTATGTGCTTTGTGAAAGTCTTATCAGTCGTCTTGATCTATCTCTATAGATCTTGAAACCCAACATGTAAGCAGTTTTACACAGGTCTTCCTTTGAAAAACTCCATTCAAACAACCCTTTATGCTTTCTATAAATTCTACATCATTTCCGATCAACAATATGGCATCCATATATACCTATCATAAATGTTGTAGTGCTCCCACTCACTTTCTTGCAAATACAAGTTTCTTGCAGACTTTGCATAAACCCAAATGCTTTGATCGCCTCATCAAAGCGTATGTTCCAACTCCGAGATGCTTGCTCCAATCCATAGAAGGATCGCTGGAGTTTGCATACCTTTTAGCATCCTTAGGATCGACAAAACCTTTTGGTTGTATCACATACAGCCCTTCCTCACGGAAACCGGCAAGGAAACTTTGTTTTGACATCCATCTGCCTGATTTCGTAAATGAAATGCAGCAACTACTAACATAGTTCTAACAGACTTTAGCATCGCTATGATTGAGAGAGTCTCATCATAGTCAACTCCTTGAACTTGTCGGAAACTTCTTTGAGACAAGTTGCTTCACAAATGGTGACATTACCATCAGCATCTGTCTTCTTCTTAAAGATCCATTTATTCTCAATGGCTCGCCGTTCATCGGGCAAATCCACCAAAGTTCATACTTTGTTCTCATACATGGATCCCATCTCGGATTTCATGGCTTCTAGCCATTTGTTGGAATCTGGGCCCACCATCGCTTCTTCATAGCTCATAGGTTCATCGTTGTCCAACAACATGACCTTTAAGACAAGGTTACCACTCAGAAGTTGTACACACCCTTGTCGACCTACGATGTTTGATAGTAATTTGATCTGAAGCTTCATGATCATCATCATTAGCTTTCTCCTCAACTGACGTAAGTGCCACAGAAACATCTTTCTGTGATGCGTTGCTCTCTGGTTGAAGTGAAGGTTCAACAACCTCATCAAGTTCTATCTTCCTCCCACTCAATTATTTTGAGAGAAACTCTTTCTAGAGAAAGGACATGTTCTTAGCGACAAACACTTTGCCCTCAAATCTGAGATAGAAGGTATACCCAATCGTCTTGTTTGGGTATTCTGTGAAGATGCAATTTTCCGCTTTGGGTTCGAGCTTTTTTGACCGAAGCCTATCGACATAAGCATCATAGCCCCTAACCTTAAGAAACAACAACTTTGGTTTCTTGCCAAACCATAGTTCATACGGTGTCGTCTCCACGGACTTAGATGGTGCCCTATTTTAAAGTGAATGTAATTGTCTTTAATGCATAACCCCCAAAAATAGTGGTAGATTGGTAAGAGACATCATACACCATATCCAATAAGGTTCGATTACGACATTCGGACACACCATCATGGTATGGTGTTCCAGGCGGCGTCAACTGTGAAACGATTCCACCTTGTCTTTAGTGATTGCCAAACTCATAACTCAGATACTTTCCCTTTGATCAGATAGAAGGAACTTGATATTCTTGTTACGATGATTCTCAACTTCACTCTGAAATTGCTTGAACTTTTCAAACATTTCAGACTTATGCTTCATTAAGTAAATATACCCATATCTATTCAATTCACCGGTGAAGGTGAGAAAATAACGATATCCACCGCGCGCGTCAACACTCATCGGACCGCACACATCAGCATGTATGATTTCCAACAAGTCACTTGCCCGTTCCTCTGTTCCAAAGAATGGGGTTTTAGTCATCTTGCCAAAGAGGCATGGTTCGCATGTGTCAAGTGATTCAAAATCAAGTGACTTCAAAAGTCCATTAGCATGGAGGTTATTTCGTGCGCTTTAAACCAATATGACCTAAGCGGCAGTGCCACATGAAAGTGGTACTATCATTATCAACTCTACATCTTTTGGCATCAATGTTATGAACATGTGTATAACTACGACTGGGATTCAATAAACCATTCACATTGGGTCCATGACCATAGAAGGTTTTATTCATGTAAATAGAATAACCATTATTCTCTGACTTAAATGAATAACTGTATTGCAATAAACATGATCCAATCATGTTCATGCTCAATGCAGACACCAATGCAAACAACATTTATCTAGGCTCAACACTAATCCCGAAGGTAGAGGGAGAGTGCGATGGTGATCACATCAACCTTGGAAACACTTCCAACACACATCGTCACCTCGCCCTTAGCTAGTCTCCGTTAATTCCATAGCTTTTGTTTCGAGTTACCAATATTAGCAACTGAACCGGTATCTAATACCCATGTGCTACTAGGAGTACTAGTAAGGTACACATCAATAACACACATATATCAAAAATACTTTTGTTGAAGTTGACAGCCTTCTTATCTACCAAGTATTTGAGGCAGTTCCGCTACCAGTGACCGTTCCCCTAATAGAAGCACTTTGTCTCGGGTTTGGGTTCTTGGGTTTCTTCACTGGAGCGGCAACTGGCTTGCCATTCAAGAAGTTTCCCTTCTTGCCCTTGCCCTTCTTTGAAACCAGTTCTCTTGTTAAACATCAACACTTGATGATCCTTCTTGATTTCTACCTTTACGGCCTTAAGCACGATGAACAGCTCTGGGATTATCTTCCCTTGCATGTTATAGTTCATCACAAAACTCTAGTAGCTTGGTGATAGCGACTGGAGAACTTTTGTCAATCACTCTCTTATCTAGAAGATTAACTCCCACTTGATTCAAGTGATTGAAGTACCCAGACATTCTGAGCACATGCTCACTGGCTGAACTATTCTCCTTGTTCTTGTAGGCAAAGGTCTTGTTAGAGGTCTCAACCTCTCAACACGGGCATGAGCCTGAAATACCAATTTCAGCTCTTCAAACATCTCATATGTTATATGGCGTTCAAAATGCTTTTGGAGCCCCGACTCTAAGCCGTAAAGCATGGCGCACTAAACTATCAAGTAGTCATCAGAACGTGTCTACCAGATGTTCACAACATCCACAGACGACGCCAGAGGGGTTGGCACACCGAGCGGTGCATCAAGGACAGAAGCCTTATGTGTAGCAGTGACGACAATCCTCATACTACGACCCTAGTCCGCACAATTGCTTACAATATCTTTCAACTTAGTCTTTCTCTAGGAACGTATTAAAACAAAGAGCTAAAGCGCGAGCTATTAATCCACAACATAATTTGCAAAGACAATTTAGACTATGTTCATGATAATTAAGTTCATCTAATCAAATTATTCAATGAACTCCCACTCAGATATACATCCCTCTAGTCATCTAATTGATACATGATCCGAATCGACTAGGCCGTGTCCGATCATCACGTGAGACGGACTAGTCATCAACGGTGAACATCTCCATGTTGATCGTATCTTCTATACGACTCATGTTCGACCTTTCGGTCTTCCGTGTTCCGAGGCCATGTCTGTACATGCTAGGCTCGTCAAGTCAACCTAATTGTGTTGCGTGTGTAAATTTGGCTTACACCCGTTGTATGCGAACGTTAGAATCTATCACACCCGATCATCACGTGGTGCTTCGAAACAACGAACCTTCGCAACGGTGCACAGTTAGGGGAAACACTTTCTTGAAATTTTAGTGAGGGATCATCTTATTTATGCTACCGTCGTTCTAACCAAATAAGATGTAAACATGACAAACATCACATGCAAATCATAAAGTGACATGATATGGCCAATATCATCTTGCGCCTTTGATCTCCATCTTCGAGGTGCAGCATGAACACCATAGTCACCGGCATGACACCATGATCTCCATCATCATGATCTCCATCATCGTGTCTTCATGAAGTTGTCTCGCCAACTATTACTTCTACTACAATGGCTAACGGTTAGTAATAAAGTAAAGTAATTACATGGCGTTTTCATTGACACGCAGGTCATAAATAAATTAAGACAACTCTTATGGCTCCTGTCGGGTGTCATACTCATCGACATGCAAGTCGTGATTCCTATTACAAGAACATGATCAATCTCATACATCACATATATCATCCATCACATCCTTTTGGCCATATCACATCACATATCATACCCTACAAAAACAAATTAGACGTCCTCTAATTGTTGTTGCATGTTTTACGTGGCTGCTATGGGTTTCTAGCAAGAACGTTTCTTACCTACGCAAAACCACAACAGTGATATGCTAATTGCTATTTACCCTTCATAAGGACCCTTTTCATCGAATCCGATCCGATTAAAGTGGGAGAGACAGACACCCGCCAGCCACCTTATGCATCAAGTGCACGTCAGTCGGTGGAACCAGTCTCACGTAAGCGTACGTGTAAGGTCGGTCCGGGCCGCTTCATCCCACAATGCTGCCGGATCAAGATAAGACTAGTAACGGTAAACAAATTGAACAAATCATCACCCACAACTGCTTTGTGTTCTACTCGTGCATAGAATCTACACATCGACCTAGCTCATGATGCCACTGTTGGGGAACGTAGCAATAATTCAAAAATTTCCTACGTGTCACCAAGATCAATCTAGGAGATGCTAGCAACGAGAGAGAGGGAGTGCATCTTCATACCCTTGAAGATCTCTAAGTGGAAGCATTACAAGAACGTGGTTGGTGGAGTCGTACACATAGCGATTCAGATCGCGGTCGATTCCGATCTAAGGGCCGAACAACGGCGCCTCCGCGTTCAACACACGTACAACCCGGGGACGTCTCCTCCTTATTGATCCAGCAAGGGGAGAGGAGAAGTTGAGGGAAAGCTCCGGCAGCACGACGGCGTGGTGGTGGAGCTTGTGGTTCTCCGGCAGGGCTTCGCCAAGCACAGCGGAGGAAGAGGAGGTGTTGGAGGAGGGAGGGCTATGCCAGGGGAAGGGTCTAGGTAGTCTGGCAGCCCTCCCACCCCCACTATTTATAGGATAAGGGGAGAGGGGGCCGGCCCCTTTAGATCCCATATAGGGGAGGGCCGGCGGCCAGGGAGGGAACCCTAGATGGGTTTTGGGCGCCCCCACCCCTAGGAGACTTGCCCCCCAAGCCTGGAGGGGAGGCTGCCCTAGGGGAGGCACCCCCACCTCTCCTGGTTATGTGAGATGGGGTGGGAGGGGCGCACAGCCCCTTAGTGGGCTGGTGTGCCCCTCCCCCTTGGCCCATAAGGCCCCCAACGATTGCCGGGGCCTCCGAAACCCCTTTTGGACACGCCCATCGTTACCCGGTACCCCCGGAACAATTCCGGACTCCAATACCCTTCGTTCAATCACCTCCGGACCATGCCGGAACTCCCTGTCATGTCCGGGATCTCATCTGGGACTCCGAACAACCTTTGGTAACCACATACTATTTCCCATAACAACTCTAGCGTCACCGAACCTTAAGTGTGTAGACCCTACGGGTTTGGGAACCATACAGACATGACCGAGACATCTCTTCGGCCAATAACCAATAGCGGGATCTGGATACCCATATTGGCTCCCACATGTTCCACTATGATCTCATCGGATGAACCACGATGTCGGGGATTCAATCAATCCCGTATACAATTCCCTTTGTCTATCGGTATGTTACTTGCCCGAGATTCGATCGTCGGTATCCCCATACCTCGTTCAATCTTGTTACTGGCAAGTCTCTTTACTCGTTCTATAACGCATGATCCCGTGGCTAGCTACTTAGTCACATTGAGCTCATTATGATGATGCATTACCGAGTGGGCCCAGAGATACCTCTTTGTCATACGGAGTGACAAATCCCAGTCTCGATTCGTGCCAACCGAACAGACACTTCCGTAGATACCTGTAGTGCACCTTTATAGCCACCCAGTTACATTGTGACGTTTGGTACACCCAAAGCATTCCTACGGTAGCCGGGAGTTGCACAATCTCATGGTCTAAGGAAATGATACTTGACATTTAGAAAAGCTTTAGCAAATGAACTACACAATCTTGTGCTACGCTTAAGATTGGGTCTTGTCCATCACATCATTCTCCTAATGATGTGATCCCGTTATCAATGACATCCAATGTCCATGGTCAGGAAACCATGACCATCTATTGATCAACGAGCTAGTCAACTAGAGGCTTACAAGGGACATATTACGATCTATGTATTCACACATGTATTATGGTTTCCAGTTAATACAATTATAGCATGAACAATAGACAATTATCATGAACAAGGAAATATAATAATAACCATTTTATTATTGCCTCTAGGGCATATTTCCAACAGTGTGCTCCATAAGCCTCGGAGTGGCACTTGCGCGGGATCTGTTCCTGTTCATGCTCAGGTACACAACGTCTAATAACACCATCTACTCCTTCCTTATAAAGATGTGGGTCATCCCAGAAGTAATGTCTTATATCATAGAAGAACTTTTTCTTTTGCTGGTATGTGAAACTAGGTGGTATAAATTTAGCAACAATGTAATTAGCATACCATGGAGCAGTACGAGAAGCATTTATGACAGCTAATTGTTCATCAGGAAAGCTATCATCAATAGGTAGTGGGTCATCAAGAACATTTTCTAACCTAGACAAGTTGTCTGCAATGGGGTTCTCAGCTCCCTTTCTATCAATAATATGCAAATCAAATTCTTGAAGCAAGAGAACCCATCTAATAAGTCTAGGTTTAGCATCTTTCTTTTCCATAAGATATTTAATAGCAGCATGATCAGTGTGAACATTTACTTTAGAATCAACAATATAAGGTCTGAACTTATCACAAGCAAATACAACTGCTAAAAATTCTTTTTCAGTAGTAGCATAATTTCTTTGAGCACTGTCTAGAGTTTTACTAGCATATTGAATAATATTTAATTTCTTATCAACTCTTTGTCCTAGAACAGCCCCTAAAGCATAATCACTAGCATCACACATAATTTCAAATGGTAAATTCCAATCAGGAGGCTAAACAATAGGTGCAGAAATCAAAGCTTTCTTAAGTATTTCAAATGCTTCTACACAATCATCATCAAAAACAAAAGGAACATCTTTTTTTAAGAGATTAGTCAGAGGCCGAGAAATTTTAGAAAAGTCCTTAATGAACCTCCTATAAAAACTGGTATGACCAAGGAAACTTCTTATACATTTAATGTCCTTAGGACACGGCATCTTTTCAATAGCATCAACTTTAGCTTTATCAACTTCAATACCTCTTACAGAAATTTTATGCCCCAAGACAATGCCTTCATTAACCATAAAGTGGCACTTCTCCCAATTCAAGACAAGATTAGTTTGTTCACATCTCTGCAAAACTCGATCAAGGTTGCTTAAGCAATCATCAAAAGAAGTTCCGTAGACGGAGAAATCATCCATGAAAACCTCAACAATCTTTTCACAAAAGTCAGAGAATATAGCAGTCATACATCTTTGAAAGGTAGCAGGTGCATTACATAAACCAAAAGGCATACGTCTATAAGCAAAGGTACCGAAAGGGCAAGTAAAAGTTGTCTTTTCTTGATCCTCTTTTGACATAGGTATTTGAGAGAAACCAGAATAACCATCTAGAAAGCAAAAATGAGTATGTTTGGATAATCTTTCTAGCATTTGATCAATAAAGGTAACGGGTAATGATCCTTTTTAGTAGCTTTATTTAATTTGCGGAAATCAATTACCATTCTATAACCTGTAACAATTCTTTGTGGGATCAATTCATCTTTATCATTAGGAACAACAGTAATACCTCCCTTCTTAGGGACACAATGGACATGACTTACCCACTGACTATCAGCAACGGGATAAATTATACCTGCCTCAAGAAGCTTTAGTATTTCTTTTCTTACCACTTCTTTCATCTTAGGATTTAACCGTCGTTGGTGATCAACAACTGGTTTAGCGTCTTTCTCCAGCTTTATTTTGTGCTGGCATAGAGTGGGACTAATGCCCTTAAGATCATCAAGAGTATATCCAATAGCAGCACGGTGCTTCTTCAGAGTTTTCAATAATTTCTTTTCTTCATGCTCTGAAAGGTTAGCACTAATAATAACAGGATATATCTCTTTCTCATCAAGATAAGCATATTTAAGAGTATCAGGTAAAGGTTTAAGCTCAAACACGGGATCACCCTTAGGTGGAGGAGGATCCCCTAGGATTTCAACAGGCAAGTTGTGTTTCAAAATAGCTCCCTGTTTAAAGAATATTTCATCTATTTCCCTTCTTTCATTCATAAGCATATCATTTTCATGGTCTAGCAAATATTGTTCTAAAGGATCACTAGGAGGCACGACAATAGAAGCAAGACCAATAATTTCATCTTTACTAGGCAATTCTTTATCATGGGGTTGTCTACGAAATTTAGCAAAATTAAACTCATGAGACATATCCCCTAAACCAACAGAACAATATCCTTATTGCAGTCTATCTTAGCATTAACAGTATTCAAGAAGGGTCTACCAAATATAATGGGACAAAAGTCATCTTGTGGGGAACCAAGAACGAGAAAATCAGGGGGATATTTAACTTTCCCACACAAGACTTCAACATCTCTAACAATCCCAACTGGTGAAATAGTATCTCTATTGGCAAGCTTAATTATAACATCTATCTCTTCTATCTCGGTAAGTGCAATATCATGCATAATTTCTTTGTATAAGGAATGAGGTATTGCACTTGCACTTGCACTAGCACCCATATCAAATAAGCCATGATAGCAATGATCTCCTATTTTAATAGAAATAACAGGCATGCCTACAACAGGTTTATGTTTATTTTTAGTATTAGGTCTAGCAATTCTAGCAGATTCATTGCAGAAGTAAATAACATGCCCATCAATGTTATCGGCCAAGAGATCTTTAACCATAGCAACAATAGGTTCAAATTTAATTTGCTTAGGGGGTTTGGGTGTCTTAATATTACTTTTGTTGACCACAGTTGAAGCCTTAGCATGATCCTTTATTCTAACAGGGAAAGGTGGTTTCTCAATATAAGCAGTAGGAACAACAGGATCATTATAGGTGATAGTATTTTCTTGAACTTTAATAGGTGCAACTACTTTTACTTCAATGGGAGGATTATATTTAAACCACTTCTCCTTAGGGAGATCAACATGAGTAGCAAAGGGTTCACAGAAAGAAGATACTATCTCAGAGTCAAGTCCATATTTAGTGCTAAATTCACGGAAAGCATCGGTATCCATAAAAGATTTAACACAATCAAACTTAGGTGTTATACCTGACTCCTTACCTTCGTCGAGATCCCAATCTTCAGAGTTGCGTTTAATTCTTTCCAATAAATCCCATTTGAATTCAATAGTCTTCATCATAAAAGATCAAGTACAAGAAGTATCGAGCATGGAGCGATTACTGAGAGAAAGCCGAGCATCAAAATTCTGAATAATCATTTCTTTTGAGAGCTCATGATTGGGGCATGAATATAACATTGACTTAAGCCTCCCCCAAGCTTGAGGGATGCTTTCTCCTTCGTGAGGCCAAAAATTATATATATAATTACGATCACGATGAACAAGATGCATAGGATAAAACTTCTAATGAAATTACAATCTCAATCGTTGGTAGTTCCATGATCCAATATCATCACATAGCCTAAACCATGTCAATGAATCTCCCTTCAAAGATAAAGGGAAGACCTTCTTCTTGATAACATCCTCGGGCATACCTGCAAGCTTAAATAATCCACAAACTTCATCCACATAGATTAGGTGCAAATCGGGATGTAATGTTCCATCACCTGTGAAAGGATTAGCTAGCAGTTTTTCTATCATACCCGAAGGAATTTCAAAGTAAACATTTTCAGTAGGTTTGGTAGGTTGAGAAGAAACGCCTTGCTCTACTGGTCGGGGTGAAGATACCCCGAACAAGCTCCTCAAATGATTATGTTCCATAGTAATAAGTGATAGTAAATTTCAGCACACTATATAAATTTTCCCTTACCAAATTCCACCTACCAAAGGCGCTTGTAACACCCCGGATATGATTTACCCAATATGTAATCCAACTCTTGCCGTTTCCGGCCTTAAGTTATTTTATTTTCTCGGGTTTGGGTTTTTGTCTCCGTGTGTTGTTATCGTTGTCATGCATCTCATATCATGTCATCATGTGCATTGCATTTGCATACGTTTTCATCTCACGCATTCGAGCATTTTCCCCGTTGTCCGTTTTGCATTCCGGCGCTCCGTTCTCCTCCGGTGGTCAATTCTACCTTTCTTTCGTGTGTGGGGATTAAAAATTTCCGGATTGGACTGAGACTTTCCAAGCGGCCTTGGTTTACTATCGGTAGACCGCCTGTCAAGTTTCGTACCATTTGGACTTCGTTTGATACTCCAACGGTTAACCGAGGGACAGAAAAGGCCTCGTGTGTGTTGCAGCCCAACACCCCTCCAAGTTGGCCCAAAACCCACCAAAACCCTCTCCATCATCTAGAGCGTTCGATCATGATCGCGTGGCCGAAAACCGCACCTCATTTGGACTCTCCTAGCTCCTCCTATGCCTATATATAGCCCCCTCCGAAATCCATGGGTCCTTCTTCCCCAAACCCTAGATCCATCTCCACCCGCCGCCACCGGACAAAACTCACAGACCGGACATGTCCAGCCTCCCCGCGCCGCCGCCACATGTCGGCTCCTGATTGGCCGAGCCGCCGCGCCCACATCATCGCGCCGCCACCCGCGCGCGTGGCCCGTCCGGCCCGCTTGGGGCCCCCGCGGCCCAAACCGGCGCGCCGCCCCGCGCCTTCGTCTCCACCGCGCCCGTTCCGCCGCTCCGCCGCGCCGGTGGCCGCCTCCTCGCTGAGCCGCCGCACCTCGCCTCCATCGTCGGCGGCCCGCGCCACCGCGCCGCAACGAGCCCTCGCCGGCGACCGCCTCGTCCTCGGCGGCAGGAGCCGCGCCCCGCCCCGGCAGCACCGCCCCGCGCCGCCACCGGCCTCCACTCCGGCGTCCACGCTCCGGGCCGGCCTCCCTCGCTCCGGCCGCCCTCGTCCACTCCGGCGCCGTTCCCCGGCGAACATCATTTGGCATGCTTGCTCGATCTGGATCCGGATCCGGGTGAACAGTAACCCTAGATCCGGAGGGTATTTTTCTTCTAAGTCCCCGTTTTCCAGTTTCACATGCCTTTGTTCATCATGTTGTATCTCCGCATCTGTAGCTCCGTTTTGGGCATATAGCATATCAAAATGTTCGTCTCAGAGAGCACATCATTTCATCTCATTGCATCATTTTCATTTGAGTTCATCTTGATGCCCGAAATGCTGTTAGAAGTAGGCTATTTGAGATAATTGTCAGATCTGCTGCTCCATTTAGATATTTGTCATTTTTGCCATGGTTATTGTGTGCATGATATGCCCCTGAGCTCTTCATGAGTTTTGTTATATGTTTTGCCATCTATCCATAGGTGCAACCCATGTATTTTTGTGATGTGTGTGGTGACTAGCACAAGCGTGCAAAGTGGTGCATTCGTTAATGCTGATTTCAGGGACTTAGCATTTCCACTAAGTCCTTGAGCTGGTTATCTCAATATGCCATATGTTCATGTTGTTTCCTAGTGATCCGTGCCTCTTTTGAGGATGATCAGTAAGGATGTTTTGCTAATCTTATAGTGCTATATCCATCCATGTCTTTGTTTGCAATTATGGAGCACCCTAGCTTGAGTCAATCGAGCTCTACTTTTGTCATTTCGTGAATCTGGGCAGATTGTCTGCTTGTTAGCAATTTTGCCGAGGATGTTGTAGTTGATCCGTGCATGCTATGTTATTGTTCTTGCCATGTCTAGCTTGTATTTTGTGTATTCTTGATGGGTGTATTCTTAGATTGTCATGACTTGCTCTGTAGTGAGTGCATCGAGCTCGTAAACATGCCTACTTGATATCTGTTTCAGCATGCTCCAGTTTTCACTAAGTCTGAGAACTGATTATGTTTTTTGCCATGTTCACATGCTTGCAAATGTATTTTCTGATCCCTTTTGGCTCAAGGTCACTAAGGGACTTTTGTTAAGCTCTTTGAGTAGCTCCATGCCATGCTTTACTTTGTCATGTTAAGGTCCTGTAGCATATTGTTTTCATGCTCCAAAGTGTGCTATCTGATCTGAAATTCCAGACAAGTGTTAATTTCACTAAGTCTGAGATCTGTTTGCCAAATGCATTTTTGCCATGCTTGTTTGAACCTGTTAATGGATGAATTGGCCGTATCTCAGTGCTAGTCTTTTGTTAAGCATCCTGAGTGGATCCCTGCCATGTATTTTGATGCCATGTTTGGGTGTTGTAGCATGTTCATCTTGTTGCATCTAGTTGGCTACTTGTTGTAAATCGCAGAACGTGGTCATATTTGAATCGCTTGCCATTTCCAAACCGTAACTCCGATGCCGGCGTTCTTTACATCGTTTTCAAGATATTTCATCTAATCTTTCCAGTGGCACACTTGGATTTCCAAGTTGAGGCCAGGTTCATGCATTCCTTGTCAAATCTTGCATATGCATCACATATTGCATCCCGCATAGCATACCATCTTTGCATCATGTTGTTTGAGTTTGCACGTGGTTGATTGTGTCCTTGTTGCTTGTTTGTCTTGTTTGGGTAGAGCCGGGAGACAAGTTTGCTAACGAGGAGCCCGTTGAGTTTGCTTTCGAGGATCCAGACAACTCTGACAACTTTGCAGGCAAGATGATCATACCCTCGAAATCACTACTATCTTTGCTTTGCTAGATGCTCGCTCTTTTGCTATGCCTATGCTACGATGCCTACCACTTGCTTATCATGCATCCCAAATTGCCATGTCATACCCCTAACCCACCATGTCCTAGCAAACCATTGATTGGCTATGTTACCGCTTTGCTCAGCCCCTCTTATAGCGTTGCTAGTTGCAGGTGAAGATTGGAGACCGTTCCTGGTTGGAACATTATTTACTTGTTGGGATATCATTATATTGCCATGTTATCTTAATGCATCTATATACTTGGTAAAGGGTGGAAGGCTCGGCCTCTCGCCTAGTGTTTTTTTCCACTCTTGCCGCCCTAGTTTCCGTCATATCGGTGTTATGTTCCCGGATTTTGCGTTCCTCACGCGGTTGGGTTATAATGGGAACCCCTTGATAGTTCGCCTTGGATAAAGCTTTTCCAGTAATGCCCAACCTTGGTTTTACCATTTGCCACCTAGCCTATTTTTCCCTTGGGTTTCCGAAGCCCGAGGGTCATCTTATTTGAACCCCCCCGGGCCAGTGCTCCTCTAAGTGTTGGTCCGACCAAGTAGACTGCGGGGCCACCTCGGGGCAACTTGAGGGTTGGTTTTACTCGTAGGATGTCTCATCTGAGTGTGCCCTGAGAACGATATATGTGCAGCTCCTATCGGGATTTGTCGGCACATTCGGGCGGTGTTGCTGGATTTGTTTTAACTTGTCGAAGTGTCTTGAAGAACCGGGATACCGAGTCTGATCGGAACGTCTCGGGAGGAGGTCTATTCCTTCGTTGACCGTGAGAGCTTGTCATGGGCTAAGTTGGGACTCCCTTGCAGGGATTTGAACTTTCGAAAGCCGTGCCCGCGGTTATGGGCAGATGGGAATTTGTTAATGTCTGGTTGTAGATAACTTGAACCTTAAATTAACTAAAATGAATCAACAGCGTGAGTTACCGTGATGGTCTCTTCTCGGCGGAGTCCGGGAAGTGAACACGGTGTTGGAGTAATGCTTGCGCAGGTTGTCCTCTAGTTACTCGCTCGCGCTTTGCCTCCTCTTCTCGCTCTCTTTTGCGAACAGGTTCGCCACCATATATGCTAGTCGCTTGCTGCAGCTCCACATATTTACCTTACCTTACCCATAAGCTTAAATAGTCTTGATCGCGAGGGTGCGAGATTGCTGAGTCCCTGTGGCTCACAGATTACTTCCAAACCAGATGCAGGGCCTGATGATTCCGTTCCAGATGACGCGCTTGAGCTCAAGTGGGAGTTCGACGAGGACTCACGCCGATACTACGTGTATTTCCCTGATGATCAGTAGTGGTGCCCAGTTGGGGTGATCGGGACCGTGTCGCATGTTGGGTTATCTTTTATTTTGGCGCCGTAGTCGGGCCATGAGTGTTTGAATGTTGTAATGCTATTTATGTACTTTGTGTGACGTGGCGAGTGTAAGACAACTATGTATCTCCCCTTTTATTATCTATATTACATGGGATGTTGTGATGATTGCCTAACTTGCGACATTGCTTTCAATGCGGTTATGCCTCTAAGTCGTGCCTCGACACGTGGGAGCTATAGCCGCATCGAGGGCATGACAGCGCTTCACTCCCCGGCAATGGCGCCAGAAAAGAGTCTTGATGACCCACAAGTGTAGGGGATCTATCGTAGCCTTTTTGATAAGTAAGAGTGTTGAACCCAACGAGGAGCAGAAGGAAATGATAAGCGGTTTTCAGCAAGGTATTTTCTGCAAGCACTGAAATTATCAGTAACAGATAGTTTTGTGATAAGGTAATTTGTAACGAGTAGCAAGTAATAAAAGTAAATAAGGTGCAGCAAGATGTCCCAATCCTTTTTGTAGCAAAGGACAAGCCTGGACAAACTCTTATATGAAGTAAAGTGCTCCCGAGGACACATGGGAATTATCGCCAAGCTAGTTTTCATCACGTTCATATGATTCGCGTTCGGTACTTTGATAATTTGATATGTGGGTGGACTGGTGCTTGGTACTGCCCTTACTTGGACAAGCATCCCACTTATGATTAACCCCCATTGCAAGCATCCGCAACTACAACAGAAATATTAAGGTAAACCTAACCATAGCATGGAACATATGGATCCAAATCAGCCCCTTACGAAGCAACTCATAAACTAGCGTTTAAGCTTCTGTCACTCTAGCAACCCATCATCTACTTATTACTTCCCAATGCCTCCCTCTAGGACCAAACAATGGTGAAGTGTCATGTAGTCTACGTTCACATGACACCACTAGAGGGATGACAACATACATCTCATCAAAATATTGAACGAATACCAAATTCACATGACTACTTATAGCAAGATTTCTCCCATGTCCTCAGGAATAAACGTAACTACTCACAAAGCATATTCATGTTCATATTCAGAGGGGTATTAATATGCATAATGGATCTGAACATATGATCTTCCACCAAGTAAACCAACTAGCATCAACTACAAGGAGTAATCAACACTACTAGCAACCCACAGGTACCAATCTGAGGTTTGGATACAAATATTGGATACAATAGATGAACTAGGGTTTGAGATGAGATGGTGTTGTTGAAGATGTTGATGGAGATTGACCCCCTCCCGATGAGAGGATCGTTGGTGATGATGATGGTGATGATTTCCCCCTCCCAGAGGGAAGTTTCCCCGGCAGAACAGCTCCGTCAGAGCCCTAGATTGGTTCCGCCAAGGTTCCGCCTCGTGGCGGCAGTGTTTCGTCCCGTGAGCTAGCTTATAGTTTTTTCCTCGATGAAAGACTCCATATAGCCAAAGATGGGCATCAGAGGTCCACCAGGGGGCCCACGGGGCAGGGGCGCGCCCAGGGGGGTAGGCCGCGCCCCCACCCTCGTGGACGATGGGTGGCCCCCCTCTGGTACTTTCTTCGCCCAATATTTTTTATATATTCTTAAAATAATTCCCGTGGAGTTTCAGGACTTTTGAAGATGTGCAGAATAGGTCTCTAATATTTGCTCCTTTTCCAGCCCAGAATTCCAACTGTCAGCATTCCCCCTCTTCATGTAAACCTTGTAAAATAAGAGAGAAAAGGCATAAGTATTGTGACATAATGTGTAATAACAGCCCATAATGCAATAAATATCAATATAAAAGCATGATGCAAAATGGACGTATCACGCACCGAGAATCCACGCCGCCCGACCCCCTTTTATTCCCGCGGCCATTTACCTTCATCTCTCGTCTCACACGACACAATAAGCACACCCACGAGGACACACACAGAGAGGACATCCAGCGGTTCCAATGGTTCTCCCCGTGGCTCCAATGGTGCTCCCAGCGACCGACGATGACAACGGCGGGCAGTTCACCATGCTACACGTCGTGGATACCCACGTGAGGGGGAGGCTCTCTCGGTGGTGTACACGAACGATCCAATCTCGGTGGAGAGCTCCATCCAAACTATGGAGCAATTCCTTGCCGAGGACAAGTACCAAGTGGTCGGCTTTGACCTCAAGTACACCATGGGTCATGACGGGCATGATTAGAAGGTTGCCGTCGCCCAGTTGTGCATGCGACATGACGTCCTCATCTACCACTACCACCTGGCCACAAAGCCTTGAGAGTGTTTCTCCAGGTTTATCAACAGCTCCGACTACAGTTTCAATGCGGTGGACACCACCAACGATCCAAAAGCACTCAAGGTTTCGGGCTTGAAATGCCCGAATCTTGTCAACATCCAACGCAACTGCAAGGTCTGGGGCAGCGACAAAAAAACTAAACTCCCTGGTTGACCTCGCCTCGGCCATCATCGACCCCTACTACATGAAGATGAAGAATGAGAGCAATAAGGACATGAACGCCTGGCACAGTGTGTGGCATAAGAGATTGGATGAACAACATGTCAAGTATGCGGCCATGGACACGTACACAAGCTACGAGATGTACAGGCAAATTGTTGACATGAGGAACTGTCTTGTTCCTGACCCAGACGAGGGATCGAGCTACATAGCAGTGGCAGGAGCATCAAAAGAAGTAGATGACTAGACGATCGTTTCTCCTACTTTAGAATGCATGCAATTGTTTATTGAGGTGTGTGCAAATGATCTGTATAGTCACTTATGTAATTGGATGTTTACTTTAATTATATATATACATGTTATTCTACTATAGACAGAGCAAATCACACGGCTTATTAGCAGCAATCGTCTGTGTTATTATTGGTCTTCGCACACATTTCTGATTACGGACCTGTTTGCCGCGTATCACACACATCTTGTTCAGTTGAACCATTTCCATTGTGTTGCCTAATCACACACAGTTCATCCTAGTGAACCGTATGCTATATATTGCACATGCCTTCATTTGGCTGCCCGTTTCTTTTGTTCCTCCTCATCCCAAACAGTTAATTGAACTGAATCGTATGCCCTGCATCGCACACGCAACTAAAATCTGAACCGTGTTTGATGCATCCGTCATCACAAACGTTTTGCATCTTTTTTGACGGTTTTTACACCTCCGTTTGCGATCATTGCATCGCACACAATTTCATCGAAGGGTCTCTGATCGTAGTGTCGCGTTTGGACCATCCTGCAGTAGTGCATTTTGAACTTCTTCAAAACTTTATCAAGGTATGTGCTTTGTGAAAGTCCAATTAAGCGTCTTGATCTATCTCTATAGATCTTGATTCCCAATATATAAGCAACTTCACTGAGGTCTTTCATTGAAAAATTCTTATTCAAGTATCCTTTTATGCTATCCGGAAATTATGTATTATTTCCAATCAATAATATGTCATCCACATATAATATAAAAAATGCTACAAAGCTCCCACTCACTTTCTTGCAAATACAGACTTCTCCAAAAGTTTGTATAAAACCATATGCTTTGATCACACTATCAAAGTGTATATTCCAACTCCGAGAGGCTTGCACCAGTCCATAAATGGATCGTTGGAGCTTGCACACTTTGTTAGCACCTTTAGGATCGACAAAACCTTCTGGTTGCATCATATACAACTCTTCTTTAAGAAATCCATTAAGGAATGCAATTTTGACGTTCATTTGCCAAATTTAATAATCATAAAATGCGGCAATTGCTAACATGATAAGGACAGACTTAAGCATCGCTACGGGTGAGAAGGTCTCATCGTAGTTAACTCCTTGAACATGTCAAAAACCTTTCGCAACAAGTCGAGCTTTGTAGACAGTAACATTACCATCAACGTCAGTCTTCTTCTTGAAGATCCATTTATTCTCTATGGCTTGCCGATCATCGGGCAAGTCAATCAAAGTCCACACTTTGTTCTCATACATGGATCCCATCTCAGATTTCATGGCCTAAGACATTTTGTGGAATCTGGGCTCATCATCGCTTCCTCATAGTTCATAGGTTCGTCATGGTCAAGTAACGTGACCTCTAAAACAGGATTACCGTACCACTCTGGTGCACATCGTACTCTGGTTGACCTACGAGTTTCGGTAGTAACTTGATCTGAAGTTTCATGATCATCATCATCATTAGCTTCCTCATTGATTGGTGTAGGAATCACTGGAACTGATTTCTGTGATGAACTACTTTCCAATTCGAGAGAAGGTACAGTTACCTCATCAAGTTCTACTTTCCTCCCACTCACTTCTTTTGAGAGAAACTCCTTCTCTAAAAAGGATCCATTCTTAGCAACGAATATCTTGCCTTCGGAACTGTGATAGAAGGTGTACCCAACAGTCTCCTTTGGGCATCCTATGAAGACACATTTCCTCGATTTGGGTTCGAGCTTATCAGGTTGAAGCTTTTTCACATAAGCATCGCAGCCCCAGACTTTAAGAAACGACAGCTTAGGTTTCTTGCCAAACCACAGTTCATATGGTGTCATCTCAACGGATTTAGATGGTGCCCTATTTAACGTGAATACAGTCGTCTTTAAAGCATAATCCCAAAACGATAGCAGTAAATCAGTAAGAGACATCATAGATCGCACCATATATATCTAATAAAGTACGGTTACAACGTTCGGACACACCATTACGCTATGGTGTTCCAGGTGGCGTGAGTTGCGAAACTATTCCACATTGTTTCAAATGAAGACCAAACTCGTAACTCAAATATTCACCTCCACGATCAGATTGTAGAAACTTTAATTTCTTATTACGATGATTTTCCACTTCACTCTGAAATTCTTTGAACTTTTCAAATGTTTAAGACTTATGTTTCATCAAGTAGATATACCCATATCTGCTCAAAATCATCTGTGAAGGTCAGAAAATAACGATACCCGCCGCGAGCCTCAACAATCATCGGACCGCATACATCAGTATGTATTGTTTCCAATAAGTCAGTTGCTCGCTCCATTGTTCCGGAGAACGGAGTCTTGGTCATCTTGACCATGAGGCATGGTTCGCAAGCATCAAGTGATTCATAATAAAATGATTCCAAAAGCCCATCTGCATGGAGTTTCTTCATGTGCTTTACACCAATATGACCTAAACAGTTGTGCCACAAATAAGTTGTAATATCATTATTAACCTTGCATCTTTTGGCTTCAATATTATGAATATGTGTATCACTATGATGGAGATTCAATAAAAAATACCACTCATCAAGGGTGCATGACCATAAAAGATATTACTCATATAAATAGAACAACCATTATTCTTTGATTTAAATGAATAACCGTCTCGCATCAAACAAGATCCAGATATAAAGTTCATGCTCAACGCTGTCACCAAATAACAATTATTTAGGTCTAAAACTAATCCCGACGTAGATGTAGAGGTAGCATGCCGACGGCGATCACATCTACTTTGGAACCATTTCCCATGCGCATCGTCACCTCGTCCTTAGTCAATCTTTGTTTAATCTGTAGCCCCTATTTCGAGTTGCAAATATGACCAACATAACCAGTATCAAATACCCAGGCGCTACTACGAGCATTAGTAAGGTACACATCAATAACATGTATATCAAATATACCTTTCACTTTGCCATCCTTCTTATCCGCCAAATACTTGGGGCAGTTATGCTTCCAGTGACCAGTTCCTTTGCAGTAGAAGCACTCAGTCTCAGACTTAGGTCTAGACTTGGGCTTCTTCACTTGAGCAGCAACTTGCTTGTTGATCTTCTTGAAGTTCCCCTTCTTTCCTTTGCCCTTTTTCTTGAAACTAGTGGTCTTGTTAACCATCAACACTTGATGCTCCTTCTTGATTTCTACCTCCGCAGCCTTTAGCATTGCGAAAAGCTCGGGAATTGTCTTATCCATCCCTTGCATATTATAGTTCATCACGAAGCTTTTGTAGCTTGGTGGCAGTGATTGAAGAACTCTGTCGATGACACTATCATCAGGAAGATTAACTCCCAGTCGAGTCAAGTGGTTGTGGTACCCAGACATTCTGAGTATATGTCACTGACAGAACTACTTTCCTCCATTTTGCAGCTATAAAACTTATTGGAGACTTCATATCTCTCAATTCGGGCATTTGCTTGAAATATTAACTTCAACTCCTGGAACATATCATATGCTCCATGACGTTCAAAACGTCTTTGAAGTCCCGACTCTAAGCCGTAAAGCATGGCACACTGAACTATTGAGTAGTCATCAGCTTTGCTCTGCCAGACATTCACAACGTCCGGAGTTGCTCCTGCAGCGGGTCTTGCACCTAGCGGTGCTTTCAGGACGTAATTCTTCTGTGCAGCAATGAGGATAATCCTCAAGATACGAACCTAGTCCATGTAGTTGCTACCATCATCTTTCAACTTAGCTTTCTCTAGGAACGCATTAAAATTCAAGGGAACGATAGCACGGGCCATTGATCTACAACAACATAGACATGCAAATACTATCAAGTACTAAGTTCATAATAAATTAAAGTTCAATTAATCATATTACTTAAGAACTCCCACTTAGATAGACATCCCTCTTGTCTTCTAAATGATCACGTGATCCATATCGACTAAACCATGCCCGATCATCACGTGAGATGGAGTAGTTTTTAATGATGAACATCACTATGTTGATCATCTCTACTCCTAATTGTACAGTCCGTACGTCATTGGTTCACTTGTTGGCTAGCCCTCCAGAGTCCAGACCACGTACGTCTCCCTTTGCTCAATTCCTAGTGCACCGCGACTCGTCTCCCGTTCTCCACCAGCTGCGCCGCCGCACCCCAATACCCACGTCTTTCTTTCTTTCTCTCGCGCATAGGATTCCTATAGATCGATGCGTCGCCACCGCCCAATTCTGACTCTTCCCCCCTGATCAGGGTTTCTCAATCGAGCCGCCGCAACGGATGCACATCTATCTGTGGATGACTTCTCCGCAACAATGGCGAGCGACCGCGGAGGCAATGCATGACCGATCTGCGGCAGGAGGGAGGACCAGGCATGGGCGACGGCCAGCCCCGTGCTCGTCACGCTCCATAAAGGGTGCATGCCCGCGGAGGCAGTCGCCCGGATGTGGCCGGCTATCATGCGGGCGGGTTGTGTTCAGGAGCGCCCTCGGCATGCCGCTGCCGGAGAATTTACGAAGATTAGCCACCTGTCGCTGCGTGCCACAAAATGGGAACCCCTTCATGGCCTCCGACATGAAGGATTCCTCCGACGCAGAGGAGGTCAAGGTATGCAGCGGCGACAGGTACTCCGACGACTCCTCATCCCGCCACTGTGACGACGCCCCCCCTCCTCCCCCCCGGCTACGCCAACGTGCCTGGGCAGCAGAACTACTACTCCATCGATGGCTACTCGGATCAGAGCACGTCAAGGGACATGGCGCTGGGAAGCCACAGCAGCAGCGGCGGCCACAGGTGTGTTGTTGCGTACGTTGAGGGGGAGGAGCACTGGGACTCTGCAGGAAGCTCGTGGTTCTCAAGCCAGGTGGCGTGGCGGAGCAATGGGTGGGTATGCATCTGAGTAGTCACATACTGGTCCAGTCCGGGGAATAATGCGATTCCTAAGCCTCGTAAGCCAGCCAAGCCAGTCGGAACACTGCTCCACTCATGTCTGCTGGAGGCGATGTCAAATCTTCTCCTAAAGTGGTTAGTTTCTTGTGGTAATTGATAAACTATTCTCATTTTGTTTACTCCCTGCTTCATTATCTGCCATATCAAATGAGCGAATAGCCCTAATTCCAGTCCTCCAGTGCATATGAAAGCTCCGGTATTTTTCCTAAGATACACAATCATTCGTCTTTGCCTGTAACATGAAGATCAATATGCCCGTGATAGATAATCTTTGCAATTGGGCTAGGTATTGAAATTATTCAACATATAGATATTGCAACAATTATTTTTCCCATTGAACAAACCTTCTCTATATGCTACTATTAAGATACACAAGCTGTTTACTGGTATCTTCTTTTGGACGACATGTTTGTGCATTTTGTTCGATAATGATCTAGCCAATATTTATTACTCTAAGAAAATCTTTGTAGAAACCCAATTTTGCTTACCATTATGATATGGATATTTACTTTCCTTTGGAAAATGCAAGAATAATTCGATTCCTCAACTGCATCATAATCGTATTTGTTGTTTGTCCAATCGATGATGCATGTAACCTAGGACCTAGAGTTTCTTCCCAAAATTGTTTCTTTTTTCTGCATCATCTATCACCATAAGTTGCAAGGGTCATCTGTTTTCCTTCTTTCTAACACAATAGAGTAGATTTTACTATGCGGAATCGAATGAGTCATGTGCAGGATGGTTTATCCGATGTGCCCAGTGCACCACCAATTAAAGGACACGGGTTATCTCAAGTTGCATGCGATCCCACCAAGTCAATCTCCTTCCTTGTTTATCTCTACTACCAAAATTCATAACTTCACATGTATTTTGGAAAGAAGGTACGCAAATTTTCTATGTGCATCGGCATATTGCTGCATCGTCCATGAGTTCGACAACTAAAATTGGGAATTTAATTCATTAAATTTATATACTGACCAAATAGTTTGTCGAAGCTTTCAAAACGTATACTTACATGATATTTTCTTCCGTGGTGCAGGTTCTAGAATAGACCCAGCAATGCACAGGCATAAAGGTTTCCAACTATTTTGCTAAAGATGCTACTTGCTTCAGCTCTTTTGGACATGAATTAGTTGAACTGGGAATTCGATCTGGTTCATGCAACTTTTTTTTTGATCCGGTTCATGCAACTTTCTTTTCTCAGTGCAGTACGTCCCAATGGCTTATCCAGACAACCCAAAAGGATTAAGATCTATGCTGCAGTACCTGACAGAAACTAATTACGGGGGCCTCCTTATTTATGTTGCAGGTTGATCTACTTTATGGTCACACCGATCTCCAGTTTGTTAATTCAGTTTTCATCTAAAATTAATTGATTCGGTAAATTCGACGAATTTTGGTCACGGTTATGCACATACCAGTGCTCGCTGCTTCCAGTCTATTATGATTTATGTGGCATGCATCTCACTTCAGGCAAGGCATCTTTGAATGACACCAACAGGGTGGAATACTTGAATGCGGAGCACGCTGGATGCATTAAAGCCAGTCGTTCAAACAAATTCCACCAAGAATTTTCGTGAAACCTTTAGAGATTAATCCCTCTTTGGTAAGTTACTTACATGTGTCAAACAAAACAATACTACTCTTAATTAGTTGAGGGGCAAAGTTTGTTGGAAATATGCCCTAGAGGCAATAATAAATTAGTTATTATTATATTTCCTTGTTCATGATAATCGTTTATTATCCATGCTATAATTGTATTGATAGGAAACTCAGATACATGTGTGGATACATAGACAACACCATGTCCCTAGTAAGCCTCTAGTTGACTAGCTCGGTGATCAATAGATGGTTACGGTTTCCTGACCATGGACATTGGATGTCGTTGATAACGGGATCACATCATTAGGAGAATGATGTGATGGACAAGACCCAATCCTAAGCATAGCACTAGATCGTGTAGTTCGTATGCTAAAGCTTTTCTAATGTCAAGTATCATTTCCTTAGACCATGAGATTGTGCAACTCCCGGATACCGTAGGAGTGCTTTGGGTGTACCAAACGTCACAACGTAACTGGGTGACTATAAAGGTGCACTACAGGTATCTCCGAAAGTGTCTGTTGGGTTGGCACGAAACGAGACTGGGATTTGTCACTCCGTGTAAACGGAGAGGTATCTCTGGGCCCACTCGGTAGGACATCATCATAATGTGCACAATGTGATCAAGGAGTTGATCACAGGATGATGTGTTACGGAACGAGTAAAAGAGACTTGCCGGTAACGAGATTGAACAAGGTATCGGGATACCGACGATCGAATCTCGGGCAAGTATCGTACCGATAGACAAAGGGAATTGTATACGGGATTGATTAAGTCCTTGAGATCGTGGTTCATCCGATGAGATCGTCGTGGAACATGTGGGAGACAACATGGGTATCCAGATCCCGCTGTTGGTTATTGACCGGAGAACGTCTCGGTCATGTCTGCATGTCTCCCGAACCCGTAGGGTCTACACACTTAAGTTCGATGACGCTAGGGTTATAAAGGAAGCTTGTATGTGGTTACCGAATGTTGTTCGGAGTCCCGGATGAGATCCCGGACGTCACGAGGAGTTCCGGAATGGTCCGGAGGTAAAGATTTATATATAGGAAGTCCTATTTCGGCCATCGGGACAAGTTTCGGGGTCATCGGTATTGTACCGGGACCACCGGAAGGGTCCCGGGGGCCCACCGGGTGGGGCCACCTATCCCGGAGGGTCCCATGGGCTGAAGTGGGAAGGGATCCAGCCCAAAGTGGGCTGGGGCGCCACTTCCCTTATGGCCCATGCGCCTAGGGTGAAGGGGGAACCCTAAGGAAGAGTCCCAAGGAGGGAAGGCACCTCCTAGGTGCCTTGGGGGGGGAGGGAAACCTCCCCTGGCCGCCGCCCCCTAGGAGATTGGATCTCCTAGGTCTGGCGCACCCCCCCCCTTGGGCTCCCTATATATAGTGAGGGTAGGAGGGCCTCTTGAGACACCCCTTATGCCTTTGGTGCAGCCCCTCCCTCTCTCCTAAGTCCTTCTCCTCTCCCGTGGTGCTTGGCGAAGCCCTGCAGGATTGCCACGCTCCTCCACCACCACCACGCCATTGTGCTGCCGCTGGATGGAGTCTTCCTCAACCTCTCCCTCTCTCCTTGCTGGATCAAGGCATGGGAGACGTCACCGGGCTGTACGTGTGTTGAACGCGGAGGTGTCGTCCGTTCGGCACTTGGTCATCGGTGATTTGGATGACGACGAGTACGACTCCATCAACCCCGTTCACTTGAACGCTTCCGCTTAGCAATCTACAAGGGTATGTAGATGCACTCTCCTTCCCCTCGTTGCTAGTCTCTCCATAGATAGATCTTGGTGACACGTAGGAAAATTTGAATTTCTGCTACGTTCCCCAACAGTGGTATCAGAGCTAGGTCTATGTGTAGTTTCTATGCACGAGTAGAACACAAAGTAATTTTGGGCGTTGATTTTGTTCAATATGCTTGCCGTTACTAGTCTTATCTTGATTCGGCGGCATCGTGGGATGAAGCGGCCCGGACCGACCTTACACGTACTCTTACGTGAGACAGGTTCCACCGACTGACATGCATTAGTTGCATAAGGTGGCTAGCGGGTGTCTGTCTCTCCTACTTTAGTCGGATCGGATTCGATGAAAAGGGTCCTTATGAAGGGTAAATAGCAATTGGCATATCACGTTGTGGTTTTACGTAGGTAAGAAACGTTCTTGCTAGTAACCCATAGCAGCCACGTAAAACATGCAAACAACAATTAGAGGACGTCTAACTTGTTTTTGCAGGGTATGCTATGTGATGTGATATGGCCAAAAGGATGTGATGAATGATATATGTGATGTATGAGATTGATCATGTTCTTGTCAAGGGAATCACGACTTGCATGTCGATGACGTGACAACTTCAAGAAGACACGATGATGGAGATCATGGTGTCATGCCGGTGACGTTGATGATCATGGAGCCCCAAGATGGAGATCAAAGGAGCTATATGATATTGGCCATATCATGTCACTATTATTTGATTGCATGTGATGTTTATCATGTTTTTGCATCTTGTTTACTTAGAACGACGGTAGTAAATAAGATGATCCCTCATTAAAATTTCAAGAAAGTGTTCCCCCTAACTGTGCACCGTTGCGACAGTTCGTAGTTTCGAAGCACCACGTGATGATCGGGTGTTAGATTCTTACGTTCAAATACAACGGGTGTAAGACAGATTTACACATGCAAACACTTAGGTTGACTTGACGAGCCTAGCATGTGTATAGACATGGCCTCGGAACACAGAAGACCGAAAGGTCGAGCATGAGTCGTATAGAAGATACGATCAACATGAAGATGTTCACCGACGTTGACTAGTCCGTCTCACGTGATGATCGGACACGGCCTAGTTGACTCGGATCATGTAATCACTTAGATGACTAGAGGGATGTCTATCTGAGTGGGAGTTCATAAGATGAACTTAATTATCCTGAACATAGTCAAAAGGTCTTTGCAAATTATGTCGTAGCTCGCGCTTCAGTTCTACAGTTTAGATATGTTCCTAGAGAAAATTTAGTTGAAAGTTGATAGTAGCAATTATGCGGACTAGGTCCGTAAACTGAGGATTGTCCTCATTGCTTCATAGAAGGCTTATGTCCTTAATGCACCGCTCAGTGTGCTGAACCTCGAACGTCGTCTGTGGATGTTGCGAACATCTGACATACACATTTTGATAACTACGTGATAGTTCAGTTAAATGGTTTAGAATTGAGGCACCGAAGACGTTTTTGAAACGTCGCAAAACATATGAGATGTTTTGAGGGCTGAAATTGGGATTTCAGGCTCGTGCCCACGTCATAAGGTATAAGACCTCCGACGATTTTATTAGCCTGCAAACTAAGGAGAAAAGCTCAATTGTTGAGCTTGTGCTCAGATTGTCTGAGTACAACAATCATTTGAATCGAGTGGGAGTTGATCTTCCAGATGAGATAGTGATGTTTCTCCGAAGTCATTACCACCAAGCTGCTAGAGCTTCATGATGAACTATAATATATCAGGGACATATATGATGATCCTTGACATATTCGCGATGTTTGACACCACAAAAGTAGAAATCAAGAAGGAGCATCAATTGTTGATGGTTTGTGAAACCACTAGTTTCAAGGAGGGCAAGGGCAAAAGGGACACTTCATGAAACGGAAATTCAGCTGCTGCTCTAGTGAAGAAACCCAAGGTTGAACCCAAACCCGAGACTGAGTGCTTCTGTAATAAGGGGAACAGCCACTGGAGCAGAATTACCCTAGATACTTGGTAGATGAGAAGGCTGGCAAAGTCGATAGTAGTATATTGGATATACATTGTGTTGATGTGTACTTTACTAGTACTCCTAGTAGCACCAGGGTATTAGATACTGGTTCGGTTGCTAAGTGTTAGTAACTCGAAATAAAAGCTACGGAATAAACGGAGACTAGCTAAAGGTGAGCTGACGATATGTGTTGGAAGTGTTTCCAATGTTGATATGATCAAGCATCGCACGCTCCCTCTACCATCGAGTTTGGTGTTTGCGTTGAGCATAGACATGATTGGATTATGTCTATCGCAATACAGTTATTCATTTAAGGAGAATAACGGTTACTCTGTTTATTTGAATAATACCTTCAATGGTCTTGCACCTAAAATGAATGGTTTATTGAATCTCGATCGTAGTGATACACATGTTCATGCCAAAAGATAGTAATGATAGTACCACCTACTTGTGGCACTGCCACGTAAGTCATATCGGTATAAAACGCATGAAGAAGCTCCATGTTGATGGATCTTTGGGCTCACTCGTTTTTGAAAGGTTTGAGACATGCGAACCATGTCTATTGGTGTATATGCATGAAGAAACTCCATGCAAATGGACCATTTGGACTCACTTGATTTTGAATCACTTGAGACATGCAAATCATACCACATGGGCAAGATGACTGAAAGCCTCGTTTTCAGTAAAATGGAACTAGAAAGCAACTTGTTGGAAGTAATACATTTTGATGTGTGCAGTCCAATGAGTGCTGAGGCATGTAGTGGATATCGTTATGTTCTTACTTCACAGATGATTTGAGTAGATGTTGAGTATAGTTACTTGATGAATCACGAGTCTGAATTATTGAAAGGTTCAAGTAATTTCAGGGTGAAGTTGAAAGATCGTCGTGACAAGAGGATAAAAGATCTATGATATGATCATAGAGATGAATATCTGAATTACGAGTTTGGCACAGAATTAAGACATTGTGGAAATTGTTTCACAACTAATACAGCCTGGAACACCATAGTGTGATGGTGTGTCCGAACATCATAACTGCACCCTATTTGGATATGATGCATACCATGATGTCTCTTATCGAATTACCACGATAGTTTATGGGTTAGGCATTAGAGACAACCACATTCACTTTAAATAGGGCACCACGTAATTCCAATGAGATGACACCGTATGAACTATGGTTTAGAGAAACCTAAGCTGTCATTTCTTAAAAGTTTGGGGCTGCGATGCTTATGTGAAAAAGTTTCAGGTTGATAAGCTCGAACCCAAAGCGGATAAATGCATCTTCATAGGACACCCAAAACAGTTGGGTATACCTCCTGTCTCAGATCCGAAAGCAATAAGGGATTGTTTCTGGAATCGGGTCCTTTCTCGAGGAAAAGTTTCTCTCGAAAGAATTGAGTGGGAGGATGGTGGAGACTTGATAAGGTTATTAAACCGTCTCTTCAACTAGTGTGTGGCAGGGCACAGGAAGTTGTTCCTGTGGCACCTACACCAATTGAAGTGGAAGCTTATGATAGTGATCATGAAACTTCGGATCAAGCCACTACCAAACCTCGTGGGATGACAAGGATGCGTACTACTTCAGAGTGGTACGTAATCCTGTCTTGGAAGTCATGTTTCTAGACAACAATGAACCTACGAGCTATGGAGAAGCGATGGTGGGCCTGGATTCCGATAAATGTCTCGAGGCCATATAATCCGAGAGAGGATCCATGTATGAAAACAAAGTGTAGACTTTGGCAGAACAGCTCAATGGTCGTAAGGCTGTTGAGTGCAGATGGATTTTAAAAGGAAGACAGACAATGATGGTAAGTATCACCATTAAGAAAGCTCGACTTGTCGTTAAGAAGTTTCCGACAAGTTCAAGGAGTTGACTACGGTGAGACTTCCTCACTCGTAGCGATGCTAAGAGTCTGTTGGAATTATATTAGCGATTACTGCATTATTTATGAAATCTTGCAGATAGGATGTCAAAACATTGTTTCCTCGACGATTTTCTTGAGGAAAGGTTGTATGTGATACAACCGGAAGGTTTTGTCAATCCTGAAAGATGCTAATAAGTATGCAAAGCTCCAGCAATCCTTCTAAGGACTGGAGTAAGCATCTCGGAGTTGGAATGTATGCTTTGATGAGATGATCAAAGATTTTGGGTTTATACAAAGTTTATGAGAAACTTGTATTTCCAAAGAAGTGAGTGGGAGCACTATAGAATTTCTGATCAGTATATGTTATGGATCAGAAATGATGTAGAATTTCTGGAAAGCATATAGGGTTATTTGGAAAGTGTTTTTCAATGGAAAGCCTGGATTAAGCTACTTGAACATTGAGCATCAAGATCTATAAGGATAGATCAAAACGCTTAATGGTACTTTCAAATGAGCACATACCTTGACATGATCTTGAAGGTGTTCAAGATGGATCAGTCAAAGAAGGAGTTCTTGCCTGAGTTGTAAGGTATGAAGTTAAGACTTAAAGCTCGACCATGGCAGAATAGAGAGAAAGGACGAAGGTCGTCCCCTATGCTTAAGACGTAGGCTCTACAGTATGCTATGCTGTGTACCGCACCTGAAGTGTGCCTTGCCATGAGTCAGTCAAGGGGTACAAGAGTGATCCAAGAATGGATCACAAGACAGCGGTCAAAGTTATCCTTAGTAACTAGTGGACTAAGGAATTTTCTCGATTATGGAGGTGGTAAAAGAGTTCGACGTAAAGAGTTGCGTCGATGCAAGCTTAACACCTATCCAGATAGCTCTAAGTAGAGATACCGGATACGTATAATGGAGCAACAATTTAGAATAGCTCCAAGTAGAATAGTTATTTGGAATAAGCTCCAAATAGAACGTGGTAGCTGCATCTAGGAGATGACATAGAGATTTGTAAAGCACATACGGATCTAAAAGGTTCAGATCCGTTGACTATAACATCTCTCACAAGCATAACATGATCAAACCCAGAACTCATCGAGTGTTAATCACATGGTAATGTGAACTAGATTATTGACTCTAGTAAACTCTTTGGGTGTTAGTCACATGGGGATGTGACCTTGAGTGTTAATCACATGGCGATGTGAACTAGATTATTGACTCTAGTGCAAGTGGGAGACTGTTGGAAATATGCCCTAGAGGCAATAATAAATTAGTTATTATTATATTTCCTTGTTCATGATAATCTTTTATTATCCATGCTATAATTGTATTGATAGGAAAATCAGATACATGTGTGGATACATAGACAACACCATGTCCCTAGTAAGCCTCTAGTTGACTAGCTCGTTGATCAATAGATGGTTACGGTTTCCTGACCATGGACATTGGATGTCGTTGATAACGGGATCACATCATTAGGAGAATGATGTGATGGACAAGACCCAATCCTAAGCATAGCACTAGATCGTGTAGTTCGTATGCTAAAGCTTTTCTAATGTCAAGTATCATTTCCTTAGACCATGAGATTGTGCAACTCCCGGATACCGTAGGAGTGCTTTGGGTGTACCAAACGTCACAACATAACTGGGTGACTATAAAGGTGCACTACAGGTATCTCCGAAAGTGTCTGTTGGGTTGGCACGAATCGAGACTGGGATTTGTCACTCCGTGTAAACGGAGAGGTATCTCTGGGCCCACTCGGTAGGACATCATCATAATGTGCACAATGTGATCAAGGAGTTGATCACGGGATGATGTGTTACGGAACGAGTAAAAGAGACTTGCCGGTAACGAGATTGAACAAGGTATCGGGATACCGACGATCGAATCTCGGGCAAGTATCGTACCGATAGACAAAGGGAATTATATACGGGATTGATTAAGTCCTTGACATCGTGGTTCATCCGATGAGATCATCGTGGAACATGTGGGAGCCAACATGGGTATCCAGATCCCGCTGTTGGTTATTGACCGGAGAACGTCTCGGTCATGTCTGCATGTCTCCCGAACCCGTAGGGTCTACACACTTAAGTTCGATGACGCTAGGGTTATAAAGGAAGCTTGTATGTGGTTACCGAATGTTGTTCGGAGTCCCGGATGAGATCCCGGACGTCACGAGGAGTTCCGGAATGGTCCGGAGGTAAAGATTTATATATAGGAAGTCCTATTTCGGCCATCGGGACAAGTTTCGGGGTCATCGGTATTGTACCGGGACCACCGGAAGGGTCCCGGGGGCCCACCGGGTGGGGCCACCTATCCCGGAGGGTCCCATGGGCTGAAGTGGGAAGGGATCCAGCCCAAAGTGGGCTGGGGCGCCACTTCCCTTATGGCCCATGCGCCTAGGGTGAAGGGGGAACCCTAAGGAAGAGTCCCAAGGAGGGAAGGCACCTCCTAGGTGCCTTGGGGGGGAGGGAAACCTCCCCTGGCCGCCGCCCCCTAGGAGATTGGATCTCCTAGGGCTGGCGCACCCCCCCTTGGGCTCCCTATATATAGTGAGGGTAGGAGGGCCTCTTGAGACACCCCTTATGCCTTTGGTGCAGCCCCTCCCTCTCTCCTAAGTCCTTCTCCTCTCCCGTGGTGCTTGGCGAAGCCCTGCAGGATTGCCACGCTCCTCCACCACCACCACGCCGTTGTGCTGCCGCTAGATGGAGTCTTCCTCAACCTCTCCCTCTCTCCTTGCTGGATCAAGGCATGGGAGACGTCACCGGGCTGTACGTGTGTTGAACGCGGAGGTGCCGTCCGTTCGGCACTTGGTCATCGGTGATTTGGATCACGACGAGTACGACTCCATCAACCCCGTTCACTTGAACGCTTCCGCTTAGCGATCTACAAGGGTATGTAGATGCACTCTCCTTCCCCTCGTTGCTAGTCTCTCCATAGATAGATCTTGGTGACACGTAGGAAAATTTGAATTTCTGCTACGTTCCCCAACAAAGTTATGGTCTCTCTGATTGTGAAGATGATAGCCCAAAACCGAGATACATGCATATATCTCCACTGGTCTCTCTGCCATCCATTTTGTTTCTTTTCTATAGTCGTGTTTGTCACCAATTTGATGCGCGCGATTGAAATAAACTTGTATATGTATATTGTGGTATAGTTCTAGCCTTCTAGGTAAAAATTGATCTGATGTTCTATACCAGTCGAAAGGGATTTCCAATGAGACTCCAGGTATCTAGCTATGTTTTATTTTGAATCCGTGATAATGCTAGAATGATTTCCGGGCCTTGACAAATTGACGTTTGTGAATACCAATTCAACTCCTATGCTGAAATATTTACTTTAATAAGAGTCAAAAAATATGATTTTGGGTAAAGTTTCCATATACAATCATGGTACACATCTTTTCCACTCTTCATGCATTAGGGTTCAGAATTACTGTACATATATCACCTTCGCAACAAATAATTATTTCAAGTCAGCAGCTATGTGCAATTGAGGATTTAGTGTTTTAATGACGACTTTATTTCAATGTAGATATTATCTTCAGTTCGTACTTGGCCATAATGGGATACCAGGAAATATCCTTCTCATCAATCGGAATAGTTATTGTCGTCATGATAATATTAGGTGTTGTACATATTGCCGATTTCTATTGTTTCTAAGAGCAGAAATGCGCCGGCCATTCTAAAATGTCTAACTGTACTTCTAGCAAAGAGGCAACACCTGACAATGTGCCGATATCTGTAGGTAAGATTGTAGGATGTGTTCTCGCTTTTTTCCCTTGTCAGGCTTTATGTTTTTGTCCCTATGACTCAGAATTAGTTTAGTAGACATCTATAGATAAGACTGTAAAATGAAGCTCCTCTACATTTATTAATTTAGCAATCTGTTCTATACCATTCTATTTATTTTTTATTCATTGGAAAATTTTGATGGCATCAAAATATTTTATTTGTGATCCTTTTCACAACCAAATTATCTCGTGACAGCTCTGCAGATCAAAACTTGTGACATGGCATCAAATTGTCATAAGAAAAATCTCAACAAATTGTATGTTCTATTTTTCCTTAGCTAAATTGACAATAAAACATGATGTTTCTAATTGGTATATTAGGCTAGCGATATTGTACATATGTTCATCCTTTCAGTTTAAGCTAAGGTAAATTCCCCTACATTTAAGTGTGAGCTGACGAGGGTAGTGTAGCACAATAGTCATATCTAATGGTGAAGCTTATGGGTGTGGTGTAGCCGCTCATCGCGGTTGACATTTGATGTAATGCCCAATATAGTGCCGTAATCTCACTGTATTGTATGACCGTCATCCCATTGTATTGTATATTTTCATTTTATTGATGCATCAAGGCGGTGCTAATTGTTTCCAAGTGACGTCTACGGTGCCAACAGAGCAAATAGAGTTAGTGCAAAGAAGAGAAATGTTAGGGAAGAAGTAGGACATGCACACCAGAATGGGCATATTTAGGATGTGATGAAAAACTGCATGCTAGGGCGGAGAGACATGGAGTAGAGCCAAGTCTGGGTGGAGATGAGATGAGGAAGACAAGATGAAGATTTGCGGCGGGAAACAAACATGGCGTGATTTAGACGACAAGGGCGTTGTTCCTTCTCGCCGTCCCTCCTCACCGCAACACACTGTTGTGCCCGATCTAAACGAGGATGGTGTTGTCTCTCCTCACCGCGTCATACCATTGTGCCCTATGTAGACGACAAGGGCGCCATCCCTCCTTGTTGCGTCACACCTTTGTGCCCGATTTAGATGATGATGGCTCCATCAGCGGCAAGCTCTTCTACATTGACTAGCCGGATTTGGCTGACCAGGATACCAGACCGGCGGGCATGCAGACTCGGTGCCGATGTTGCGGCGCGAGAGGTTGTCGGTAGAGAAGGCGGCCGGCGATGACGTGGCAGGCAGAGGAGATTGTGGGTGACACTACAGAGAGAAGGTAGGTTATGGGGACAATAGGGGACGGGCTCGGCCTATGGCCAAAAAAGGAGGGGTCGGTCGACGCCATGGAGGGGAGAGGAGGATGCGGCGACGCCATATTTAAGGAAGGCAGCGGGGACGGGAGCGGACGGGCGGCTATAAGGGAAGATATTTCTGCATGAAGGCAAATATTCGAATGTTGGCACCACTGTTTGATAGCACACATCTCATCATGCAACTTGGTAAGTAAGGTCCCTTGTCCATTGTTGTGATGATTTATGGTTTCTAATATTTATCTTCCATATGAATTCATCGGCCCATAAATCTGGTACGTGAGCCACAAAAATGCAAGTCGTGTATATATTCTGGACCCTACCCATACATTATAGTCGCTTGAGACTAAAACATCGAAGTATTTAGTGGAATTACGAAGATTTGCGAGGGAATTCAAGGACACACTCAAAATTGCACGGCCCGGCTGAAATTTGGATATATCTAGATGACAACATATATTTCCGGTTGGTATTCCGACGAATACAGATAGATAAATTTCTCATTTTCATAACATTCAAGATACAAGCATTATTTTTTCTTCTTCACTATATTCAAGATATACGATTAATTTAGAAAATTACAGGGATGTGTCTGGCTATTTTGTTTTTGACTTTATGCTCTTGTGAAACGGTAAAGAAGTACGTCCGATTTGCAAGATGAGTATTCTCTATTGCACATTTTTATACCTTTGCTTTTACAAGATGGTTATAAGTTAAGAAAGAAATATTTATTATACTTGCTCAAATATCGTGTGAATAAGGTCAAAGACAACGTCTTTTAAATTGTGCGAGAATATATTAAACGCATCAAGCGGATCTTAATTCGTAATAGATTCATAGATGGATCCTCGTATACATCATCAAATTATCTTTTAACAAACTTACATTGCAAGTTAAGTGGATTTTAATTAGTATCAAATTGTTACTAGATAACTTTTCTATACATGTGACATTATGTTTATATAACTCCATCAAAATATTTCAAAAGCCCGTAGCAACGCACGGGCATTCTACTAGTATCTACTATATGATTCAGGTTCGACCTTTCGGTCTCAGTGTTCCGAGGCCATATCTGCATATGCTAGGCTCGTCAAGTTTAACCCAAGTATTCTACACATGCAAAACTGGCTTGCACCCGTTGTATGTGAATGTAGAGCTTATCACACCCGATCATCGCATGGTGTATCGGCACGACGAACTATAGCAACGGTGCATACTCAGGGAGAACACTTTGTACCTTGAAATTTAGTGAGAGATCATCTTATAATGCTACCGCCGTACTAAGCAAAATAAGATGCATAAAGGATAAATATCACATGCAATCAAAATATGTGACATGATATGGCCATCATCATCTTGTGCCTTTGATCTCCATCTCCAAAGCACCGTGATGATCTCCATCGTCACCGGCTTGACACCTTGATCTCCATCATAGCATCGTTGTCGTCTCGCCCACTATTGCTTTCACGACTATCGCTACCGCTTAGTGATAAAGTAAAGAAATTACATGGTGATTGCATTTCATACAATAAAGCGACAACCATAAGACTCCTGCTAGTTGCCAATATCTTTTACAAAACATGATCATCTTAATACAACAATTTATATCTCATCATGTCTTCACCATATCACATCACAACATGCCCTGCAAAAATAAGTTAGACGTCCTCTACTTTGTTGTTACAAGTTTTACGTGGCTGCTACGGGCTTCTAGCAAGAACCGTTCTTACCTACGCATCAAAACCACAACGATTTTTTGTCAAGTGTGCTGTTTTAACCTTCAACAAGGACCGGTCGTAGTCAAACTCGATTCAACTAAAGTTGGAGAAACAAACACCCGTCAGCCACCTGTGTGCGAAGCACGTCGGTAGAACCAGTCTCATGAACGCGTTCATGTAATGTCGGTCTGGGCCGCTTCATCTAACAATACCGCCGAATCAAAGTAAGACATTGGTGGTAAGCAGTATGACTATTATCACCCACAACTCTTTGTGTTCTACTCGTGCATATAACATCTAAGTATAGACCTGGCTCTGATACCACTGTTGGGGAACGCAGTATTTCAAAAATTTCCTACGATCACGCAAGATCTATCTAGGAGATGCATAGCAACGAGAGGGGAGAGTGTGTCCACGTACCCTCATAGACCAAAAGCGAAAACATTTAGTAACGCGGTTGATGTAGTCGAACGTCTTCGCGATCCAACCGATCCTATCACCGAATGTACGACACCTCCGTGTTCAGCACGCGTTCAGCACGATGACGTCCCTCGAGCTCTTGATCCAATTGAGGATGAGGGAGAGTTCCTTCAGCACGATGGCGTGTTGACGGTGATGATGAAGTTACCGGCGCAGGGCTTCGCCTAAGCACTATGACGATATGACCGATGTGTGTAACTGTGGAGGGGGGCACCGCACACGACTAAGAGAAGACTTGGTGTCCTTTGGGGTGCCCCCCTCCCACGGTATATAAAGGAGGGGGAAAGAAGAGGCCGGCCCAAGGGGGGCACGCCAAAGGGGGGAGTCCTACTTGGACTCCCAGTCCAAGTAGGACCCGACCCCACATTCCTATTCCAACAAGGAGAAGGAAAGAGGGGGGCGCCGCACCCTCCTAGTCCAATTCGGACCAGCCATGGGGGCGCCCCCACCCCTTGAGGCCCTTCTCTCCTTTCCACTAAATCCCATTAAGGCCCACTACTTCCCCGGGGGGTTCTAGTAACCTCCCGGTACTTCAAAAAATATCTGAAACACTTTGGAACCATTCCGGTGTCCGAATATAACCTTCCAATATATCGATCTTTACCTCTCGACCATTTCGAGACTCCTCGTCATGTCCGTGATCTCATCCGGGACTCCGAACAAGCTTCAGTCATCAAATCACATAACTCATAAAACAAATCATCATCGAACATTAAGCGTGCGGACCCTACGGGTTCGAGAACTATGAAGACATGACCGAGACACATCTCCGGTCAATAACCAATAGCGGAACCTGGATGCTCATATTGGTTCCTACATATTCGACGAAGATCTTTATTGGTCAAACCGCATAACAACATACGTTATTCCCTTTGTCATCGGTATGTTACTTGCCCGAGATTCGATCATCGGTATCTTCATACCTAGTTCAATCTCGTTATCGGCAAGTCTCTTTACTCGTTCCATAATGCATCATCCCATAAATAACTCATTAGTTACATTGCTTGCAAGGCTCATAGTGATGTGCATTACCGAGAGGGCCCAGAGACACCTCTCCGATACACAGAGTGACAAATCCTAATCTTGATCTATGCCAACTCAACAAACACCATCGGAGACACCTGTAGAGCATATTTATAATCACCCAGTTATGTTGTGACGTTTGATAGCACACAAGGTGTTCCTCCGGTATTCGGGAGTTGCATAATCTCATAGTCAGAAGAACATGTATAAGTCATGATGAAAGCAATAGCAATAAAACTAAACGATCATTATGCTAAGCTAACGGATGGGTCTTGTCCATCACATCATTCTCTAATGATGTGATCCCGTTCATCAAATGACAACACATGTCTATGGTCTGGAAACTTAACCATATTTGATTAACAAGCTAGTCTAGTAGAGGCATACCAGGGACACTCTGTTTGTCTATGTATTCACACATGTACTAAGTTTTCAGTTAATACAATTCTAGGATGAATAATAAACATTTATCATGATATAAGGAAATATGAATAACAACTTTATTATTGCCTCTAGGGCATATTTCCTTCACAATCATCACGTGGTGTCTCAACACGACGAACTATCGCAATGGTGCATACTCAGGGAGAACACTTATACCTTGAAATCTAGTTAAGGTATCATCTTATAATGCTACCGCCGTACTAAGCAAAATAAGATGCATAAAAGATAAACATCACATGCAATCAAAATATGTGAGATGATATGGCCATCATCATCTTGTGCTTTTGATCTCCATCTCCAAAGCATCGCCATGATCTCCATCGTCACCGGCTCGACACCTTGATCTCCATCATAGCGTCCTGGTTGTCTCGTCAACTATTGCTTCTAACTATCGCTAATGCATAGTGATAAAGTAAAGCAATTACATGGCGTTTTCATTTCATACAATAAAGAGACAAGCATAAGGCTCCTGTCGGTTGTCGGATATCTTACAAAACATGATCATCTCATACAATAATGTTTATCACATCATGTCTTGACCATATCACATCACAACATGCCCTGCAAAAACAAGTTAGACGTCCTCTACTTTGTTGTTGCAAGTTTTACGTGGCTGCTACGGGCTTCTAGCAAGAATCGTTCTTACCTACGCATCAAAACCACAATGGTGTTTCATCAAGTTTGCTGTTTTAACCTTCTTCAAGGACCGGCCATAGTCAAATTCGATTCAACTAAAGTAGGAGAAACAGACACCCGCCAGCCACCTTTATGCAAAACTAGTTGCATGTTTGTCGGTGGAACTGGTATCATGTGCGTGGACATCTAAGGTTGGTCTGGACCGCTTCATCCCACAATACCGCCGAATCAAAATAAGACGTTGGTGGTAAGCAGTATGACTATCACCGCCCACAACTATTTGTGTTCTACTTGTGCATATCATTTATGCATAGACCTGGCTCATGATGCCACTGTTGGGAAACGTTGCATGGAAAAACAAAAAACAAAATCTATGCACACGCAATGATCTATCCATGGAGATGCATATCAATGAGGGGGAGAGTGTGTCTACGTACCCTCGTAGACCGAAAGCGGAAGCGTTTGACAATGCAGTTGATGTAGTCAAACTTCTTCTAGCTCCGACCGATCAAGCACCGAATGTACGACACCTCCGAGTTCTTCACACGTTCAGCTTGGTGATGTCCCTTGTCTTCTTGATCCAGCAAGACGTCGAGGAACTAGATGAGTTCCGTCAGCACGACGGTGTGGTGATGGTGATGGTGAAGTGATCCGCGCAGGGCTTCACCTAAGCACCGCAAGAATATGACCGGGGGTGTAAACTGTGGAGGGGGCGCCGCACACGGCTAACAATTGATGTTGTGTGTTCTAGGTGCCCCCTCCCCACATATATATAAGTGGGAGGGAGGAGAGGTAGCCAGGGGCGCCCCAAGTAGGATCCGAATCCTACTTGGGGTTTCCCCAAGTGGTGCCCCCCTTCCTTATTTTACCGGAGAAGAAAGGGAAGGGTGTCGGTGTCAAAACCGGTGGATCTCGGGTAGGGGTTCCCGAACTATGCGTCTAAAGTCAATGGTAACAGGAGACAAGGGACACGATGTTTACCCAAGTTCGGGCCCTCTCTATGGAGGTAATACCCTACATCTTGCTTGATTGATCTTGATGAATATGAGTATTACAAGAGTTGATCTACCACGAGATCGTTATGGCTAAACCCTAGAGGTCTAGCTTGTGTGGTTATGATAATGAGTATCCCTCCGGACTAAGTCCTCCAGTTTATATAGACACCGGGAGGATCTAGGGTTACACAAGGTCGGTTACAAAGAAAGGAATCTACATATTCGGTCGCCAAGCTTGCCTTCCACGCCAAGGAGAGTCCCATTCAGACACGGGTGCAGTCTTCGGTCTTCGTATCTTCATAGCCCATCGGTTCGGCCCATGGCTAACAGGCCGGACGCCCGAGGACCCCTTAGTCCAGGACTCCCTCAGTAGCCCCTGAACCTGGCTTCAATGACAAGGTATCCAGCGTGTAGATCTGTTTTCGGCATTGTAAGGCGGGTTCCTCCTTCCGAACTCCAAGATAGTCTTCGGACGTAATAAACGTGTCCGGATCTGTAACACACAGCCGTAGAGGGTATAATATTTCACAAATCTAATCTGCTGACAACTTTAGTAACGCGACGTCATGTCAGTCCGGCCATAATTTTGAACCGTTTTTGTCTGCCACTCCATGTTTTGAGACGTGGTTGCCATTGGCACATCTTGTCAAAGCAGAGATCGTGTCCCCTTATTGCGGGATTCTCATCAATACGGGCATGTGTAACCCAACCGAGCCGTTTACACAGCCCTTGGGAGTAGGCGAGCTTTAAGGCGAGTGGGGAGGCGTTCAATATTCACTGCCCTTATAAGGAAATAAGAATCCCCTTTCTTCTCCCATGCCTTCTCTCTTCCTCTGCCCTTCCACTCTCGAGCTCCAATGCCCAGGTTCTCATCTTTTTCTCACTCGATCAAGCACTCAACCATGTCCGGATCCGGAGGTCAAGGCAAGTGGATGGTCTCCTCCGTCAAGGAGGAGGACATTACTGAGCTTCGGGCGGCTGGGTACCTGGCGAAGGAAATCGCCCACCGTCTTCTATCCAGGGGCAAGTCGTCCCCACACTGAAGCCCAATGAGAGGGTGGTATTCATCCCTCATTTCCTCCGTGGGCTAGGGTTTCCACTCCACCCTTTCATCCGTGGGCTGATGTACTATTATGGGATAGACTTCCATGATCTATCTCCAAACTCCTTCCTCAACATCTCAGCATTCATCGTCGTATGTGAGGCCTTCCTCCGCATTCAACCTCACTTCGGGTTGTGGCTCAAGGTCTTCAATGTGAAGCCGAAGGTGGTGGATAGCCAGCACGCGGAGTGTGGAGGCGCCATGGTGGGCAAGCTGACTAATGTCTCCTAGTCGAAAGGCACTTTCGCGGAGACTGACAAGGAATGGCAGAAACAGTGGTTCTACATCACAGAACCCCGCGGCGCAAACTGGGCCGCCGCTGCCGAATTCAGCTGCGGTGCTCCAATGCGGCTCACCTCCTAGGTTGAGAAGAGCCCGAATTGGTCGTCATTAGATGAGCTAATAGCACTACAGACGTGTGTTCAAAGTATGGTGGACAAGGATATCAAGCTTGTCGATATAATCCAGGTGATGCTAGTTCATCGGATTCTCCCTTGCCAAAGCTGAAGCCACCCTCTATGGGAGTTTAATCCGAAGAAGCACCATACTCTGAAGAGGCTCTTCGAAACTTCTCACGAAGACGCCTGGAAGTTGCTCTTCAAGGGCAACGAGACACCGCCGGCCACGGATTCGGCCCGCGGGCACGGCATCAATCACCTCGCCAACGAGGTATGTTATTTCTAACGCATCCCCTACTTGATTGTTTCAAGGATGATATCTAAGCTATTATTATTATTGCTTCTTCAGGAATGGATGGAGAGGGCGAAGCAGATCTGGTATCCGGCTCCGCTGTTTGAAGAACCAGTCATTTCGCGTTTAGCGAAGATGCTGGTGCTGGCGCCCTATACGGTGCCCGCGAAGAAGGCCACGGGGAAGGCCAAGGGGGTCCAGAGTGGCCCCCGACGCAAGGGTGCTTCTGATGCGACGTCCGAAGACAAGACCCGTTCCTCCGTCGCTGAACACGACAACGATGAGGAGGAGAAGAGCGACTCTCCCTTTGATGGAGGGAGGAAGAAGAGGGCGGCCTCCACAATTCTGGAGGCGGAGGCTCCCAAGAATGGGAAAGGCCCGCTCGCGGGAAGCTCCGCATGGACGCCGACAGCAGTCCGGAGCGACGCCCCCGTACCAAGCCTCGGGCCGCATCGTAAGTGCTAAGACTCGTACATGCCCATAAATCTAACTGTGATAGCCTGGCTTATTAGGGATGGTAGACTACTCATATTAATAAGGAATTCCTTCTTTTCCGGTAGCCCATTCGGACAGAACTCCAAAGTTAAGCGTGCTCAGCTTGGAGTAGTGTCAGGCTGGGTGACCGACCGGGAAGTTGCTCCTGGGTGCGCATGAGTGAGGACAAAGTGCACAGAAAAGACTAGTATTGATCTGTGGGGCCAGTCTAGATCCCGCCAGGAGTAACGACCACCGGCGGGTGTGTCCGGGGAGTTACAAGTTGGTATCAGAGCCGACCCTCGCGGTTACACGGATGGTTGCGGACAGGTGCGTGGTCATGTTGTTCATGACGTTTGTGACCCGTCGTGGCACCCGGCATGGCACATGTACCAGACTGGAAGTACAGACGATTGTGCCAAGAGGGAACGTTCCTGTGGCCCGACGAGGACGTCGGTTCCTCTGAGTGGGGGTGTATGTGATAGCCTGGCTTATTAGGGATGGTAGACTACTCATATTAATAAGGAATTCCTTCTTTTCCGGTAGCCCATTCGGACAGAACTCCAAAGTTAAGCGTGGTCAGCTTGGAGTAGTGTCAGGATGGGTGACCGACCGGGAAGTTGCTCCCGGGTGCGCATGAGTGAGGACAAAGTGCACAGAAAATACTAGTATTGATCTGTGGGGCCAGTCTAGATCCCGCCAGGAGTAACGACCACCGGCGGGTGTGTCCGGGGCGTTACATAACCTCTCCTCTTTGTCGTATGGACATGATTAATTATGCTATTGCAGTCCCGCCCACGACAGCTCCTAGCGATCCTCATCATGAGGTTCAATGGACTCAAAGGTGATGGCCAGCAATTCACCGCCGGCCGCTCACTCCCCCAAGGCCAAGGATGATGCGGAGGTTCTGTCCCGAAGGACTGTTCCAGGCGGGGGAGAGGCTCAGGAGGCGCCAGAAGGCGAAACCCCCGTCGCTGGACACCAGGGGGAGTCAATCCCCATGGAGACTGGTGGGGAGGGCCGTATTTAGTTTGGCCCTCAGCCGGACATGATTCCGTAGTCCGATGCGGCTCTGGAATCCGGCACGCAACCTCCTTCGAAAGAAGGGGGATGCCTGTTCCCCCGGTGACCCCTGTCCAACCAGGGGCACCGGATAATCTACTGGAAGCACTGCGAGGCGCTTCCATTGTGGATGAGCACTGTGTCCATATGGGCACGGTAATTGAAAGGGTTCAGTCCGCCAAGAGCGGACTAACCGAAGCCTGCAGCAGCCTGTTGACAGGTTTTGAGGTAAGCGGCGCAAAAAAGGAGACAATCCCAATATAGACAGTAGCCCCTGAGACACTGTCCGGTGTTCGGAAAGAAAAAACCGGACAGAGGATCAATCTCCTATTGCAGGAAACTAACTAAATTTGTCTGAAATGTATGCACAGGCATCGCTGTTGGCCACGGCCTTGCATACTGCTGAAGTCTCCGGACTGAAGTAGAAACTGGCGGAGGCCGAGGAGGAGCTAGGCCAGGTGAAGAGGAAGCTCCAGGAAAAAAAGGTAAGTAATAACCTGTTATGTATTCGAAAAAAGTAAAATGACATGCATTTGACCAAAGTGCCATGATATGTACAGAAGCGACGACCGAGGTCGAGGCCCTGGTCAAAGCCGAGGGGAAGGCAGTCAAAGAGCAGGCCGCTCTAAAGAAGCTCAAGGCTCGGGTCAATGAGGTCCAACAGGAGCTCGAGGACGTGGTGAAGAAGTGTGAGGCCTTGAAGCGCGATGCGTCGGTTCAAGAGATCGAACTCGCCAAGGCTCGTCAGAGTGCGGATGCAGCCCTGAATGAGGCCCAGGGCGCCGTCCAGGAGATCCAGGAGGCCAGGAAGATCGCGGCGGGTAAGGAATTCAATATGCAAAGCAAGAATGTGAAGATGAAATATCATTTACTAACCCGGATTCAGAGTTCTCCAGGGGCTTTTACTGATCTGCCACGCAGTGTGGCTGACGCCATGGAGTTCTTCCGAGCCGAAGAAGGGAGCTCCTCGGAGAAGATGTTCTGGTCGCAATATCTTGCGCCAGAACATCCGGTGCCCTTCAGCGATCAGCTAAAACAGCTGGTCGAGCTGCATAGGGTGGTCGAACTAGCCATGAAGGATTTAATAATCCGGTTGTGGCCAGCCGAACCTATACTCGGCAGTTACTTCGGCCTCGTGAAGCGACTGGTGGATGCCTGTCCTCGGCTGGACGTCGTCAAGCGGTCCGTATGCATCGAGGGCGCATGTCTGGCCTTCTCCTATTGCAAGGTCTGGTGGGCGAAGCTGGACGCTGTCAAATTAGCGACCGAGGGGCCGCCGGAGGGCAAGGAGCACCGCACACCCGAGCGATACTTCGGCGATGTCTTGGAGGGGCCCCGCATTGTTGCGGATCATTGTGCAAAAGACACTATCTTTGAATGAATGTATTCGAGTTCCCTCTACCTTGTATGATAAAACAAAGTGATTGTGCAATATAATGTTGGTTATGTTTTTCAATTTTTACTTCCTGTGCGGCCGTGTTGTATGAAATCTGAGGGTTAACCAGTCGTCGGCTTCTGCCCCCACGTAGGTAGTACGGGGGTGTTCAGGATGGAATCTAAACAATCTTGGTCCAATTAGATGGTCCTTGAAGAAGTTGTTTAGCGCAACGAACCAGGCAACCAGACTATGCGGCTGTAACGCCCTCACTTAGCCATAGGAGTTCGACAATAAAAACATGGACGCACCCCCTAGTTTCCGAACTAGAGTGCTATAAGCGTATTATCGGGAAGTACCGATCCTTCGCGCAACGTGGAAGAAATCTCCAACGATTTGCAACCTCGGAACAGCTGATCGGCTCTCACTGCATCATGACAGTCAGTTTTCGGCTTTCTCTATTGAGGTGCTCCTTTGGATAAACCGGGGCACAATCGCAGTAGTTCTCCCTTTACTACCTTAGCCAATATAGCAGAACGTAAGGTAGCAAGCACAGGAGCCGGGCAACCCAACTATTGACCAAAGACATGATTCGGAGCCAATGCATATAATGCTAAATTCAGGGTGCCAAACTATACTTATAAAAAGTGTTCGGACTTTTGTTGCTGTAGTGTGGGGTGCTATGAAGCCCCTGCCAAACATCAAACGTACCAAAGTGTACGGGTGCTACCTGATAAAGTTACTAGAAAAGACAAAATAGAAAGAAGAAGAACAAGTGATAAGCTAGGGCCGTAAAATTTGAGCCGCAAACTGTTCTTATTATAATTTCATTGGTGCGTTAAAGCTCGTTTATACAAGTAATGCAATAAGCAGGAGGCTAGTTACTATGCCTTGACCAAGGGAGAGCTGCACGTGGGTCCTGAAAAACAAGTAGAGTGATCGTTAACGAAACCACCTAGAGGAGTCCCCCATATGCCTGTGCTTCTTGCCGCCTTGGTGCGTTTTTCCTTCAAGAGGACCGATGACCAGACCACCAGATGGGGCCTATGGGATTGAGACTTGAAAAGGAGGCAAGGAAAAGTGAAAGTATGTGTGTATCCGATGTCGGTTGAGCCGTACTATGGACCACAAGCTAGCTATGCCTCCGTCGATGCCCATGGGATTTTGAGTGCGTAGTTATGTACGCGTGGCACGAATGCCACCACTCGATCGGGACTGAGACGGAGGCCGGATTGCTAGTCGATCTCCTGACGAGCCGAGCTCTCCTGTTGCAGAGTAGTTCGGATGCTCTTAACGGTGTCCATGGGCTCGGCAGCCGAATTAAGGTTCTGCTCGAGAAGGTCGCTCTACACTTCTGCTGCTAAGGCAGCTATGTGCTCTTCTGTACGGAGGGAGCGTCCGTATTTCCATTGATCATTATGACGCCGCGTGGACCGGGCATCTTGAGCTTGAGATAAGCATAGTGTGGTACTGCGTTGAATCGAGCAAACGCAGTTCGTCCGAGCAGTGCGTGATAGCCGCTACGGAAGGGGACGATATCGAAGATTAAATCCTCGCTTGGGAAGTTGTCCGAAGATCTGAAGACAACCTCTAGTGTGATTGAGCCTGTACAGCGGGCCTCTACACCTAGTATGACTCCTTTGAAGGTAGTCCTGGTGGGCTTGATCCGTGATGGGTTAATGCCCATTTTTCGCGTTGTATCCTGATAGAGCAGATTGAGGCTGCTACCTCCGTCCATAAGGACGCGAGTCAGGTGAAACCCATCAATTATTGGGTCTAAGACCAGTGCGGCTGAATCACCGTGACGGATACTGGTCGGATGATCCCGGCGATCAAAAGTGATCGGGCATGATGACCATGGATTAAATTTTGGGGCGTCTGGCTCTATCGCGTAGACGTCCCTGAGCGCACGCTTGCGCTCCCTCTTGGGGATGTGGGTAGCATATACCATGTTCACCGTCTTGACCCGAGGGGGAAACTTCTTCTGTCCCCCTATGTTCGGTTGCCGGGGCTCTTCGTCATCATCCTCGCTTTGCGATCCCTTTTCCCTGTTCTCGGCGTTTAATTTGCCGGCCTGTTTAAAAACCCAGCAATCTCTATTTGTATGGTTGGGTGGTTTGTCCGGGGTGCCATGAATCTGGCACGGACGATCAAGTATGCGGTCCAAGCTGGATGGGCCTGAATTGTTCTTTCGGAATGGCTTCTTCCGCTGACCGGACTTAGAGCCACTGAATCCGGCATTGACCACCATATACTCGGTGTTGTCACTGTTGTTTCGATGCTTGTATCTATTGCGTCGAGACTTGTCTTTGTTATTTTTAACTTCAGGGGTGCCGGCATCGCTTGCATTTTTTTGCTATGGGCCAACCAACTGCCCTCGCCTGCACAAAAGCGGGTCATGAGTGCCGTGAGGGCCGCCATGGATTTTGGCTTTTCTTGGCCTAGGTGGCAAGCGAGCCATTCGTCGCGGATGCTGTGTTTGAAGGCTGCTAGGGCTTCGGCATCCGGACAATCGACGATTTGGTTCTTTTTAGTTAAGAACCTAGTCCAGAATTTCCTGGCGGACTCTCCGGGCTGCTGAACTATATGGCTTAAGTCATCAGCGTCCGGAGGTCGAACATATGTACCTTGGAAGTTATCGAGGAAGGCCTCCTCCAAGTCCTCCCAACTGCCAATAGAATTTTCAGGCAGACTATTGAGCCAATGCCGAGCTGACCCCTTGAGTTTTAAGGGAGGTATTTGATGGCGTGGAGGTCATCGCCGCCGGCCATATGAATGTGGAGAATGAAGTCTTTGATCCACACCGCGGGTTCCGTGGTTCCATCGTATGATTCTATATTCATGGGTTTGAACCCTTCTAGGAATTCGTGATCCATGACCTCATCAGTGAAGTAATGAGGGTGTGCGGCGCCTCTATATCGGGTCGTATCGCGGCGTAGCTCTGATGGAGTCCGTCTGCGGTTTCCAGCCTGCGCATGACTAAGTTTGTCACGTCCGAATAGGTGGCAGTCGTCGCGTGTCAAGGCACGTCCTTGAGATCCGTAGATTGATCTGGTGTGTCCTGTTTTATTGTTCAGGTTTTGCCGGAGGTCATATGTATGGCCATGGGCTAATTTACCTCTACCTGTGCGATGAGGCGGGGCGGGCTGGTGTTCGGCGTGAGTTGCCGTTTTGTCCCGACCACGTGGTGGTCGGTCGGCCACATTGTACGATGGTGGTATGTATTCCGGCGCCTCCTCGTCAAACTAGGTAGCAATTTGCGCTTTGGGTAGATTTTTGTTGGGCGCTTGAGGCCGTGTTCTTCGGCTGCTAGGACATCGGTCCATTTATCATTGAGCAGATCTTGGTCAGCTTGAAGCTGCTGCTGCTTCTTTTTCAGGCTCCTTGCAGTGGCTATTAGCCGGCGCTTGAAGCACTCCTACTCAAGAGGTTCCTCAGGCATGATGAAATCATCGGTGCCGAGGCTCACCTCGTCCTCAGAGAGCGGAAGATATCTTCCGTCCTCTGAGTCTTCATGTGTGGCCTGTTTACCAAGGTTGACCTGCCCATCTTCCCGCTCATCTTGTTCATTAGTTGTATCAACGGGGTCTTGGTTGTCTTCGGCACCTTCTGGAGTGTTATATTCTCCTGTGCCGGTATTGCTGTCTTTACTGCGGCGTGACTTAGAGCGGCGCCGCTGACGCCGACGCTTGGATTGTATTTTGGAAGGTTTATCCTCAGCCGGATCTTCCTTGTCATCACCACTGTTCTCCTTTGGTGCATCCACCATGTACACATCGTACGAGGAAGTGGCCGTCCAACGTCCGGTGAACGGCGGGTCCTGGGCCTCTTCGTCTCCGGCATCATCGTCCATACCGTCGATGTCATCGGAGTCGTAATCGAGCATGTCGGTTAAGTCTTCGACAGTGGCTATAAAGTGGGTGGCGGGTGGGGAGCGAAATTCCCTATCATCAGCTTCTAGTTCGAACCGGATATAGTTCGGCTGTGAGTCCCCCGCCAAGGATAGGTTCTTTAATGAGCTTAGCACGTTGCCCAAGGGTGAGTGCTGGAAGATGTTTGCGGTGCTGAACTCGAAAATCGATGAACGATCGAGTTCGGCGTCCGTGGGCTCACATGGTTTGGAACTTATAACCGGAGACGAGTCAGGGATTTCGGTGACACATATATTGTGTGAGGTTAAGTTCATATGCGACTCCAACGCCGGGGAGTCTGTGGCCTCCGTGGTGGGGTCGAGCCTCCGATCCTTAGATGTCGCAGTGTGCTTTGGATCTAAGCCAGAGTGGTCACATGAGCTATCTCCTGGATGCGGTCTGACGAGAGATTTAGGTCATGTTCGTCAAGGTGACCAGGAGCGGTCGCCGCGGTCTCGGATCCGGCGGAGATCAAATCTCCACGGATGTCCGCAACTTAGTTCGAGCTCCCAAACCTGACCTGATGGCCAGGGGCGTAGCTCTCAATCTACTCTAGGTGGCCAAACGAGTTGGCCCGCAATGCGAAGCCGCCGAACACGAAGATCTGTCCGGGAAGAAAGGTTTCTCCTTGGACAGCGTCACTATCGACGATTGAAGGGGCCATCGAACCTTTCGTCGAAAACACATTGGAACTCTCAATGAAAGCACCAATGTCGGTGTCAAAACCGGCGGATCTCTGGTAGGCCCCCCCCGAACTGTGCGTCTAAGGTCGATGGTAACAGGAAACAAGGGACACGATGTTTACCCAGGTTCGGGCCCTCTCTATGGAGGTAACACCCTACGTCCTGCTTGATTGATATTGATGAGTACGAGTATTACAAGAGTTGATCTTCCTCGAGATCGTAATGGCTAAACCCTAGAAGTCTAGCCTGTATGACTATGATAATGAATCTCCCCCTCCGGACTAAGCCCTCTGGTTTATATAACACCAGGAGGATCTAGGGTTACATAAGGTCGGTTACAAAGAAAGTAATCTACATATTTGATCGCCAAGCTTGCCTTCCACGCCAAGAAGAGTCCCATTCTGACAAGGGTGCAGTCTTCGGTCTTCGTATCTTCACAGCCCATCAGTTCGGTCCATGGCTAACAGGCCAGACGCCCGAGGACCCCTTAGTCCAGGACTCCCTCAAAGGGCGAAGAGAGAAAGGAAGGGGGGTCGAACTCCTCTTTTTCCTTCTCCAATTCGGCCACATGCCATAGGGGGGAGCGCCACCCCTTGTGGGCTGGTGTGCTCCCCTCTCATAGCCCATATGGCCCATATATTCCCCTCGAGGGTTCCGGTAACCCCTCCGGTACTCCGATAAATACCCGATACACTCCGGAACACTTCCGGTGTCCGAATACTATTGTCCTATATATCAATCTTTACCTCTCAACCATTTTGAGACTCCTCGTCATGTCCGTGATCTCATACGGAACTTCGAACAACATTCGGTCACCAAATCACATAACTCATATAATACAATATCGTCATCGAACGTTAAGCGTCCGGACCTTACGGGTTCGAGAACCATGTAGACATGACCGAGACACCTCTTCGGCCAATAACCAATAGCGGAACCTAGATGCTCATATTGGCTCGTACATATTCTACGAAGATCTTTATCGGTCGAACCGTTATGATAACATACGTTATTCCCTTTGTTTATCGGTATGTTACTTGCCCGAGATTCGATCATCGGTATCTACATACCTAGTTCAATCTCGTTACCGGCAAGCCTCTTTACTAGTTCCATAATACATCACTTTGTGACCAACTCCTTAGTCGTTTGCTTGCAAGCTTATGATGTGTATTACCGAGAGGGCCCAGAGATACCTCTCCGATACTCGGAGTGACAAATCCTAATCTCGATCTATGCCAACTCAACAAACACCTTAGGAGATACTTGTAGAGCATCTTTATGATCACCCAGTTACGTTGTGACGTTTGATAGCACACAAGGCATTCCTCCTGTATTCGGGAGTTGCATAATCTCATAGTCGAAGGAATATGTATTTGACATGAAGAAAGCAATAGCAATAAAACTAAACGTTCATTATGCTTAGCTAATGGATGAGTCTTATCCATCACATCATTCTCCTAATGATGTGATTCTGTTATCAAATGACAACTCATGTGCATGGCCAGGAAACCTTAACCATCTTTGATCAACGAGCTAGTCAAGTAGAGGCTCACTAGGGACATAGTGTTTGTCTCTGTATTCACACATGTATTTAGGTTTCCGATCAATACAATTCTAGCATGAATAATAAACATTTATCATGAATAAGGAAATATAAAATAACGACTATTATTGCCTCTAAGGCATATTTCCTTCGGTTTAAAGAACTGAGTGACAAGGTAGCCGCCTCCTCATGGCGAGATTACCTCCTTATTCTTAGTTGGATGTGAATCCTTTGACTTAATTGAGATGAATTTGGGTTGCTAGCATGACTTAATTTAGATAATCTCAATTGCATCGTGGTCTTGTAATCCTCAACCCTTTGTGTTGTTTTTGAAGTGGTATAATTTGTGGAAAACCAATTCGCCTCTTGGGAGTATATGCTCTTGTGCATCAAAAATATTATTTTACAAATGACAATATTTTTATTTTAAAAAGATGTGTTCATTGTGACATCCAAATGCTACCCACAAATTTTTAGGGAGAAAAGTTAAGCATTTTGACCTTTAAAAAAAACCAAGTCGAACGCTAAATGTTACCTCCAAATGTTACACTTAATATTGTTTCTTTTCACCGATGAAGCACTGCTACCCCATTTCACATGAAAATTGTCAAGCACGCTTGTTACACTAACAAGAATCTAATAAAAACATTTTTTTAATTTTTTTTTTACCTACAATTGATTTCGAGCTAATTATTCATCCGGGAGTATTTGCGCCCGAGAGCCAAAACGATCATCCCATTTGCTTGGGCGGAGATTCTTTTCCCCTTTTCCCAACTCCCTTGCGATGATTTGTAAAAGAACATTTTACAACTAAATTTAGGTTTAACCTACAAAAGAAAACACGACCTTTCCACACCTACTAGTATGAACCCATGGCCTACCACGGGAAATATCCTTTGACTCCCGCATGTATATACACCCTATATGGGGTATTTCTTTTAAATAATTAAACAAAAAGTCAAAGTACTTCAAAAGTATTTTTAGATTAAACTTGACTTACTTGCGCATTAGTATATGAATTTTCGCAAAAAAAACCTATGTTGACTTCACAGCGAAAAAGACAAAATTTATTTGCTATTATAGGTCACTATTCATGCTATATTGACCAAAAAATTGTCTTTTTTGAAAAGAAGTCAAAGAGAAATTTTCTTGTTGTGGAACTTTTCTCACTAATACAATGAAAGGTCAAGTTTATTTCAAAAATATTTTCAGATTTTTTTGACTTTTTGTTGAATTGCTAATTTTTTTCTCATATAGGGTACATATGTACCCAAGAACCAAAAGTTCCCCTCCGGCCTACCACACCTTCAAAGGACTACAAGAGCATGCAGAGCCTGACCAGTTCGACATGCACATGAAAGGGTGATTCCAGTCTCTCAGATCATCTCCATGACCCTTGATGAGTAGATTTTCTATCCTTGAAGAAAGCAACAAAAGCATAAGTTTGACAACTATTTGAGGAGGGTAGTGTTTTGACTAAAATCAAAACTAATAGGTTTTTTTTATAGAAAATGTGCTTTTTAACAAACATGTCCATGTATTCTACATGCTTGCAAATTTGCATCGAAGAATACATGTGCCGTGATTTTAGAAAACAACAAAAACATGTTCAAAGGCTACCTTTTCTAGCATGGATTTTGCTGCTTTCGCATGTTGCAACACATGTTCCTTTCTCACATTTTTTAGATAACACGAAAATGTCTGCCATAAACATTTATAGTTTTTTTAATTTTTAATTGTACATTATTTCTATTGTATTGTCAGCTTGAACAGAGTTTCTTTTGAGGCAAAGCCTGAGCAGAGTTTTTTTTAAGTCGTTGCCCAAAGAAAGTCCAACGCCAGTTTTTTCGAGCGACTTAAAAAATAAGCTGCCTCTTCCCAGTTTAAAAAATAAACCATCCTCTAAATTTGTTGAAACTAATAAATTAGTTATTTTATAACTAGCTTAGAATTTTTTTCAATAAATAAAAGAGACGGTTTATGAAAAAGGCTGAAGAGAAGGCGGCTTATTTTTTAAAAACTACCAAGGCCCTAAACCCAAAAACTCGCCTGAGAAACAGAAAAACCCCAAAACCGCCCAAGTGCCGAATCCCGACCGCCCTCGCAGTTATGGATTCCTCCCCCTCTGCCTCCCCCGCGGCGGCGGCGGCGGCTGCGCCTGCTGCTGGTGCTGCGGCCGCCACGGACCGGTACACGTTCAGGCCGGGGCTGCGGTGGCAGCCCGAAGTCGAGGAGTACTTCGCCTCGGCGTACGGCCGCGACCACTTCGCCCGCATCTCCGAAGCCCTCGCGTGAGTTCGGTTAAATTCCTGCTAATCTTAGGTTCCTTGCTGGTTATTGCCTTGAGTTTGGACGAGGGTAGCTGGAATAGATCCTTAGGGTCTTTGCCGCGATAAGCTTAAACATTTTTCTGCGGGCGGCCTTGCCCTTAGACAGCCGGTGCCTATGCTTTTTATTTTTGTGTGCTTCAATGTTCCACTGGAACAGCTGCGCTGACTAAGAGGAAACTCGAAAAGCTTTTCATCTCGATGCGTTGATAGCAGAATGGTTATGTACGAGCGCAAGGAAGGGCCGGAAGCAACATCGCTAGACCCACTGCGGGGCTGCCCCTGCTTTCGCCTGCAGATGGACCTCAGCCCTGATTGTGTATAGGAAGCTAGTGGGTGTTGGGCTGCACATTGTCGAAGACGGCGGCATTGTGTTGTGCTGCTTGGAGGTCCACCATGCCACAGCATGCTCACTGAATAGGTGCCCTTCCGAGGGGCGGTGTCGGCAGAGTGGATGTCTTGCTGCCACCAGTCCACGAAGTCTTCTCCAATAATGGGCAGCCGGGTGGTCGATCGAATCCATGAAATGGCCTCGTGCCATAAGGTGCAGGGAAGGGGCAGCCAGTGAGGAGGTGGGCCATGGTCTCCTCTGACTGTTCACAAAGCAAGCGCTGTGGGGCATGCTGCAAACCATGCCTCGCGAGCCTGCCTGCAGCAGTCTAACAATGGTCATCTGTTAAGGTTCACCTGCGGAGGAGCCCAAAGAGTTCAGTTAAGCTTCTAATGTCTTGAAAGAATAAAGGTCTCATTGGTTCGAAGACTGTGGTTTAATTTCTCCTATATTGGATGATAGGAATACTTAGCCCTTTCTATGAAACCAAAACAATTTCATAGGAATCAAAACATTTACCTCTTCCTCTATTTTGCACATGCATTTATATCATATTACTTTGCACAGTTTGCATAGATTCATGCGGATAAAAGAGACAAAGAGGCCCTAAAAATCCAAATAGAAAACAAGCTTAACTCTGATCTCTCCTGCATGGTTCGAAAAACAAGCTCAACTCTGAGACTGTTCTATCCTAAGTCAGTCAACTATGATTCTGAAGTAATGTGAGACTACAGTGCCTGTGTACAAACAGAAACAAGGTGCTGATATGATTATGGAAAGACCAGTTCTTAATTTAATGGCTAAAGCAAAACACAACTAGAATTACTGTTTCAAGATTCCTCAATACTTGTTTGACTTTAGACTTTCTACTTAGTTGCTCTGATGATTGAAGGAAAAAAAGTCTTTTTGCATAGTAGTTAATTAAGAAATTTTTTGTGTAAGTAAAAGTTTAGGATTTTTTATGTGATTAGGTTTAAGGACGAGGAACATGAGCATTTGCCTTTGCTTGTCTTGTTTTCAGTTTCCAACCTGCGAACTTGGTTGTGTAATTAACTTTAGCACTGCCTTTTCAGTACAACGAGGTGCAAAGCTTTTGCGTTTTCTCAAAAAAAAAACATGAACATTTAAGTTGGAGAGAAATATAACTCAAAAAGGGGTATTTAAGAACAGAAGTGTGCTTTTACTTGGCCAATTGGTTTATAGAAAATTCATCTTCAACTCACCACTAAAGTGTATTGATTGTCAAATTTTCTGACCCATGAGTGTCTGTTAATTTCCTAACTCATATGTGTGAGGAGAATGGGTTTCGAGAAAGAGATGAAAAACAAGATGATTTGGGTTAAGAGTTAAAGCTTGTGAGGTTTGAGCATGTAATTGCAACTTGGCTCAAACCCCATCCACTGAACTTTGTTGTGCATATGCTTTCGCTGCTTCCACTTATTACTACAAACACCATTTGTATCACTTCACTGAGCATGTGGATGTTGCTAAATCGTAGCAACACTTCAAGGATATTATGATTATGGTGAGTTTTCTTGGGATAGTACTTTGTGTCCTTGGCTTCCTTCACAGTACACTGTACATACTTTTCTTTGCTATGTTTAGTCTTGGGAAATACTAAGTGGAAAACTAGAGTCACTCATGACTTCACCATGCAGTCAAGTAGAGATTGATGGCAGCAGTTGTAAAAGGAGCTAAATTTGCAGTTTCTTGCCAATTTCCAATGACCTACGGTATTAATGTTATGTTATGACTAAACTAAGTTTAACTTTCTTGATCAGGCATCCTTCTTGCTACTCTTGCATCCGTGTGAATACTCTAAAGTCTACCACTGATACTGTCATGCAAAAGCTGCTGAAATTGGTAAATCAGAATGAACTTTCTTGTGGATTTAATGGTTTGAAGATCGGTGAGCAGAATGGTGGAGAGCAAGCACATGAAGGGAGTTACCTGGTGCACAAGTGCCCGTATTCAGGCCTTGAAAATGTTTTATTTGTTCGAGGTTCAGGACCACATGCTCTGCATTACGATGGCCAACCTGGTCACTCTATGAAGGAGATAATTATAAGTCGAAAATGTGCAGAGTCGGTTCTTCGAGGAGCCCAGGTGTGTTCTAAAAACCACCACCATCTTTCAAAAGACACCGTTGGTTATTCCTTCCATATTTTTTTCAGACCCTTCGACATTGATATAGGACATTAGACTTCTTTTTTGCCATTCAAGTCTTGCATGATGTCCAAGTTTTACGTTATCACTCCCAATCCCAAATTTAGCTGCCACATTTTTTTCATGCATATTTATCTACTTCTCAGTGAGTCAAAACATCGTTCGTAATGTCACAAACATGCTCATGATGCACTGGGAATACCTACTGTATCTTACTAAACTACCTTTAACAAGTTCGGAATGATTGTTGTTGCCCTTCTACAGTTAAGCTAATTTATTTCCTTTTTCTGGTTAAATGTAATATGCTTATATTGTTTTTTGCCTTTACTGACTATTGCATCTATTTATTTTCTCTTGAGCTTTTTGACCTGCATTCGACAAATTACTGAAAAAAGTTCTCAGAAGTCCTTGGTGCTACTGGGTGGTGTACATAATCTTATTGTCTTCATCCATCTACATCTTTCCCCTGGAATTTGAAATTTGGAATACCTTAATTACTACTCCTAGATGCTATCTCACTGCAAGTTCACTGTTATCACGAAGTACACACTCCCTTTTCTGTATGTTTGATCTCTCCTGTTCATTTGCTTTTTCTTTAGGTGTATGTCCCTGGTGTTTTAGCTTGCAGTGCACATGTTGAAAAGGGTGATACGGTTGCAGTGTCAGTTGCTATTGAACAACCGGTCAAGGATAGTGGTTGGGCTGTTGGTATAACACGTGGAATCGTTCTACAGGGGTTGCAGTCAGGCGAGTTTTTGTAGTGGAAGTTGCCAGTTCTCTTTGATGCCTTGTTGAATAAATTGATATGTTTTTTCTTATACGCCTTAGAATAGATGGTTGTTATAGTTTGGTGTACAATGTTGTTTCCCCTGATCAAAATACAAGGTCATAAGTTGTAAAGTCTACTTAACATTGCAGATGCACATTATGAAGAGAGAAAGGGTTTGTACATTGGTCAAGGGATTGCTGCAATGTCAAGGGCAGGAATATTTCGTGTTCTTCATGGAGTTGCAGTAGAGATGACTGAGAGGGTATACAAACTACCATCTTTTAATGGTATGTTTTTTTTCTTGAATACGCAAGAGAGCTGCATATAGTTGCATTAAGAAAAAGTGTATAGAAGATTAGAAGTACAATCCCCACAAATCCCCACAAACAACACCAAATTACATATGCGCTAGCGACAACAAAACGACCATGACCGAAGCAATTGAACTACTAAACAGCCTCGGTTGACAGTAGCCTTAAGCTGCATGAACCACTTAGCTCCTGCCAAATAGTATTTTTTGATACATTTTTTGAACATTTTTCTGCAAAGGAGCAAAGAACATCGCTTCCATGCCAGTCGAAAGACGTTGGTCATCCGCTTAAGGCCGAGGTTCAACCCGTCTGCCTTCTCCTTTAGGAACCGCAGGGCGTCCCGTTCGTTGTCATTTAGAAAGGGGTTGAGCCAGGACTTCTTAGTCTCCCGGTGGTGGAGAGCAGACAACATTTCGAAACGATGCCCTAGAATTCTGATGGAACCTGGGTCATGACTGCTTTGGCAGAGGCACAGGGCAGGCCGCCTTGCCTCTGCGGTGCCAACGACGAGCATTGGGTGAGCTTGGGATCGAAGTGGCTGGATACCTCGGCTTAGGGCCACATGCGTCACGTGCACATGGGTCACACCTTTGTCGGCTAGATCGCACACTCTACGGTGAAGTCTCTTCACCGTGGCTGTTTGTACCAAATTGTTTTTGGGACTTCACGAATGGTGTTTGATTGGGGGAACTGATTGGGGAAACCTAGCTAAAAGGTGTGACTATACCAGCTTGGGGAGGGTTGTGGACGTAGAACCAATCTTCCTACCATGTTTATTGGTTTCGGCCTGCTTGTAGATGGTGGCTCCTCCGCACTCGCAGGTCTCGCTCACGTTTGTTTGGTGCTTAACTTGGAATTACCTCCTCCAGAAGCCGAAGTGGGTTTTGACACAAAGAAAGGCCTCACAAAGGGTGATGAAGCACAAGATCGAAGTGGGCGCTGGGGGGGGGGGGGGGGAGACGGTGGATTTTGAGGCAGTAGACATGCAAAAGACCGTAGATGATGAAGGGGGATGAAAAATAACCCGTTCGTGTGGTTCCGACTTGGGCACGGCCTCCGCCAGGACATCGCCGTTCTCCGCCACGATGACCGGAGAGCCTGATAAGGCGACGGTAGGCTGAGGGAGACGGCCACCGTTTGTGAGGCGTTCTAGTTGGCCGTCAGTTAGTGGAAGACATCCGCTTGCCCTTGGTCTTCGACGGTACCTCCTTGGAGGCGTTGACCTTCCCGGTGTTGATGGGCTCGCCGTTCATCAGGCAGCGCTTGCCCATGGTGGCGTGGTGGTGCTGCATTGGGGCTGTAGTGTGCTGATGCAGCGGAGCAGCAGGACGAGACAGTGGCGCGAGGAAGAAGGAAGCGGAAGAGGTGAGAGCGTAAAGCCCTCCCCTCTCTGTTCATTCCCCTTATATAGGTGTATGGGAGGTTGAACAACGACATCAATTAACGCCACGTGGCAAGCTATCTCTTCGTATCCTGATAATAGCGTTGAAGGCGCATGGGGATCGCGGAGTCTGCCGTTAACTGCTTGTGGGAATTGAGGCGCACATCGTTAGTTCATGGGACGTGGCCTTGGTGGGGCCCACTCCCACACGTCACTTTGACCGGCGGTTCAGGTCTGACACATGGTCCGGTTTGACTAGCTGATGAGACCGGTCTGGTCTGATGAGCAAGTCTGACACATGGTCCGGTTTGACTAGCTGATGAGACCGGTCTGGTCTGATGAGCAAGACTGGACAAGTTGCATTTTTAAATGTCATGTGGGAATTCGGCCCGCGAGGATCGGATGCGTGGGAAACTTTTTGTGGCGCTGGTCAGCTATCTTCATCAACAATTCAATACCGAAGCTGTTCGTGCAACTTCGGAAGTAGTCCGTCATTCGAAGGCCGAGTGCGAGCAGATGTTGTTAGGGAAAGCTCGAAGAACCAGTTTCAACCTTGGCTAGCTGAAGACAATGTGCAGTTCGGTGCTGGTCAAGGTGCAACCAAGTTTGTAGACCGATTCGGGGGTTACTGGCGGTGTTACCGCCCAGGGGTGTCGCACCTTGTTGGTTGCCGGCCCAAGGGTGCCCCTATGCCGGTTTTGCCCTAGGCCATCAGTACAGCCCACAGGCCTTGTAAGAGAAGACTCTGGAAGCCTTTCCGTCAAAGACAAGGAAGCCAGAGCCATGGTGGACTCCCCTCCACGTACGTAGCCGACTAGGTTGTGTAACCCTAGGGACCTCGGTATGTTATATAAGCCGAGGCCGAGCTAGTTGATAGATACATTACAATCCCTTGGTTCATACCTGTACTTTGTACACCCCAATCGCAATATACACAGCAGGAGTAGGGTTTTACCTCCACCAAGAGGGTCTGAACCTGGGTAATCTCGCCTCCTTGTTTCCCCTCCGACAATCACCACGCCGGGATACCCTACCGAGGGATTTGCCGGAATCATCTCCGACCGTTGGCCATTGGAGCCTAGTCAAGGCCAATATATAGATGCATGTATAAAAGAAGAGGAATATAGAAGCGAGGTTCCAATTTTTTCTCCAAGTTAACCACATGGTATCAGAGCAGGGTTGATGGAGATGCTCTATCCTGATGGCTGCCGGCAGCGCGTCAGTATGACGACCTGCAGATCGACGATGCTAGGAAGTCAAGTTAATAGGGGGCTTGAATGTGCGCGCGTCCATGTGTGTGTGTGTTTGTCAGAGCCTGATCCACTTAAGAAGAGGAATAGAGAAGTGAGGTTCAAGAAATTTCACCAAGTTAATCACATAGATAAAGTGATTATACGTTGTTATCATTCTTAGTGTGCCTCATTAGTAATTAATAGACACCCCATATATATATATTCAATATACTTTTCTGTGCGTAAACTTAGGGCTCTGATGATATTTTCTCATAGGACTTGTATTTGAGGTATCTTAGAATAATTAGTAAGATATTTTGAGAATGAAAAATCAATATAATAGATTGGTTTAAGAAGTATATTGAATATGGGAGTACCATGGCAATGATCTTCATGAAGCATATCTGGCCTGAAGCTAACTTTACCTGAGCAATCATCTGTGGCAGCGAGAACTAGTGCCAATGATCCCCACGAAATTACCATTAGCCATAGTTAGCTTCCATATTTCCATCGGACATTTCACTGTAAATCATATCTGTTGTTCTGGACTAGTAACTAACACATATTTATCTTGAGTTTGACCTACTAGTTCGTGGTGATATGCATTCCAAAGCTCAGAAAAAGTGATATAGCATGGAACTGTGGATGATGCAAAATGCCTTTCGCATCTGTTGTACTGTACATCTTCAGATTCATTAAAACTAACTGTCCTTTTCTTTTATCATTCAGACGTGCTTGAAGGGGAGATATTTCTTCAAAATTTGCCAAGTATTGTGGCTGCTCGTGTCCTTGGTATGACTTGTATTTTTTTTAGAACATTTCTTTGTTGTTACATCAACCAGAAGTGTGATTTTATCCAACTCATTTTATCTGTTGCTGTGGTCTTTATTATTTGTATATATAATATGTATCTGAAAACAAACTGCTGCTTGCTTTCTAGCAAGTTAGGATTAAATAAAGGTACTGGGTAAACAATAAAAGAATGGCTACAGCTAAGGAAATAGTAGTTATAGGATGGTGTCGCGACCTCACTGAGACCGACTAAGAGTCAGGGACAAGCAACCTAAGGAGGTGTTTGTGGAGGGCAGAGGCACCGCTAAGCACACCCGTCGGCCACCCTATGCAGAAGAGCATGAATGTTTGGCCTAGCTCCCTCAAACACCCTGGCACTCCAATGCTTCCAAACTTCCCAGGCCTCTAGGACAGATTCCATATGCTAAAGGACCTCCCTTTCGCACATGTAGTCCCACATCCTTACCATGGTCTTGTCCAGTATCACCATCCTGTTGATATGGTGTGGGGTCAGTTCCACCATGCTGAGAATAACAATGGGAATGATAATGTGTCTGATCAATTGCCTGTGGACCCTGGACACCCTCCTACCCTGGTTAGAGACCAACAGCTGCAAGATGGTCAGTCTTCAGAGCCTCCTTCCTCTGTTAAGATCTAGCTGATTGATAATAGTGATGCATATTCAGACAGTGTTAGCGACAGTGCTCCTGATCATGAGAGTGTCACTGTGGACACTGCTTGGGCTAACTCTCCTTTCAGTCTTTAGGAAGCGATGGAGTTGCTCCGAATGGCAAAATATTCAGATTCTTAAATGTCTTTTTCTATTGTTAACATCAGAGCTCCTGAAAAGAGGGTCACTGTAGACATGCAGGATCTCAGCCCACCCTTTCCCTCAAACTTACTGTCAATATGAGTACTTCTGCTGACCTTCGTACTGCCTCTAAGAAGCTTTGCTTTGATCAGAATCTGTCAGAGGACCCGCTGCTACTGCTCCCACAGCATGTTTCCTGCTTTGATCGTTTTGAGGATCGCTTCCAGTATGCTAGAGGTGTTCGGATCACCTACTTCAGGTGCAAACACAAACTGTTCATGTCTCTGAAGCTTCACTCAGGAGGAGCCCTCACATAAGCCAGCTTCATGATGGTCTCAAGACGCCATACCCTCTGCAATCTAAGAAGGGCAAGCTCCCGGGGGTCTCATCTCCTTCCTGCAAGAGGAAGCCCTCTTCTAAAACCTGGAGTTGGACATCACACCACCTTATTGCCAGCCTGCACCTTATCTGCCCCTGGACACCATCCAGGCCACGGGAGCTGGCTACTGTGGCATCCCTCCAATGCAGCAAAGCTTCAGCTTCCAAGGATTATCAATGAAGATGTGGATTGATGGCCTTGGTGGGACGGGCTCCTTTGTGTCCTTCAAATCTTTTGGTTTCTTTTAACTTTATCTATGTTATCACTGCTGGCCTATAGCCGTTTGCTTATGTGTCATGTTGGGATTGCTTTTGGATTATCTCATTTGCTATGGCCATGCTGTTAGGTGTATGTCACTGACGGACAGCTCTGCGGCTCGTCCTTACGATCTCTAACTGTTTAAATATGGATAGAAATGTTTCCTGTGGAGGTGGCCACCGAACTTGGAGTAGGAGCTGGCGTGGGGCTGTTGGGAGGGGAGGCACCGGGAGGGGTAGGGGTACGTTAGAGGGTACGAGCTATAGTTATTCAACTGAAACTACAAAAGAAGTTGTTGGAATAGTCAACCAATTACTCTTGCTAGAAACAAAGCAGTTGAAATGTTGAATCGTGGGACATCTGATTTAGTTTTCTCCTATCAACATGCATGTCCACATATGGTTGACCTACAAGATATTACTTGCATGCTTTAGAATTTTGCTGCTGTAATTATATTGGCCTCTAGACCTTATATTATCCTGGGTTTGAGTGTTTTTTCATAAAAACAACAGTATTTCCTGTCCTGATGTGTTTATGTGCAATTTTTTTATTTTATTTAACAGATCCCCAGCCAGGAGAGCAAATATTGGACATGTGTGCTGCTCCAGGAGGGAAAACAACAGCAATTGCTATCCTTATGAGGGACAAAGGGGAGATTGTTGCCCTCGATAGATCTCACAATAAGGTAATTCATTATGTTAGATTCAGCATATGATGTTGCTTTGAGTTAACGTTGCCATCTGAACTTATGTGGTCATGTTTCTCCCCTTTATGTTGTGTCCGGGTCATGGCTTGATGCGTTATATATGGCTTCATGAAATATTCTTCTTTCATGACAAAAGGCAAATATAAACTACAGTGGTTTGTGCTGGTCTTTTGTGGAACTAGAGAAGGGAAGAAAAGATTGCGAATCTTAGGCTTTGATCGGATTGGTAACACAATAATGCATGCTCACCCTCATCTGTGTCAATGAGCTCTGAGCTATGGTTGATTTATTCTGGGTTGGGTGATCCTCTTCTTTAGAAACACCGAGTACAACTTAAAAGCACACGTGTACATGCACCTACAAAAGAATAGTCACAGAGCTTTAAGATTGATGAAGTCACCACAGGCGCCTCGCTATCGGCAGGAAGCCTCTCATTGAAGGAACATCATGCTTGATGAAACACACATGGCTGCAAACTTGGGGTTTGAACCCTGGTGGGCTAGGGGTACAATTAGCCTTCCCGCCATCCAACCACAACTTGGTTTTATGGGTTGGGGTGATCCTGGCTAGGACTTTAGTCTGACTCTTACTGTAGGATAACTCAATTCTAACTCCATTCTTTCCTAATCGATGATCTGACTCGTATGCAACATGGATGCTTTCTGTTTGCTTCTCCAAAAGGCTAAAGCTAGTGCTCTCATCCTATTAGACCTTATTCCATTTCTTACCCAGATTCAGTGATTTGGGTTTTATCTCCTATAAAACAAACCACTTTGCTTAGTCCGGCACGCTCCACCTCAAAGCTTGGCGCTGCTGCAAATTGGAACTAAAGAGTGTCTGCTAAAAATTGGACTTTGTTGCGCTACGTCAGATATATGTGTCTCCAAAAGGAGTTCACAACATTTATTGAGGGTGGAGGACCAATTAAATAACAGAGATTCTTGTGATAGATAATCTTATGACGCTGTGGCATGTCAAGGGAATTTTGCCCTATGGAGAGATCACATGCATGCATGTTATGCATGCATAATCGTCGACCTCATGCTTGCATCATCGGCTTTAATTGCTAAATCCAAGTTTTCAAAATGATTTATCACACAAATTGTTAATCCAATTAGTGACCCGTCTTCACCTGTGAGTTTGTCTCGACGAGGGGCTTCAAAAGTAGTAACAACTACTTTTTAAACCCTAGAAAAGTGGTTGTTACTGTTAGAGTAATATATAAATAGCCGTACCCTTTGTATTTTCCATGTGGCTATTAATTAGAAGAAAGACTGTTTCAGACGCCTACAATTGAATAGGAGTGCAGACAACATAGCAAAGTACAAGATGGCAAGGAAGATGTTTGCGGCGCGGGAAGACTACAATGCAGCGCCACAACGTAGTACTCCCTCCCTTCCTAGATATAGGGTGTATAGGTTTTTGAGGAAAAATCTAGATTATATGGTTCATTGTATTTGTTGACAATTTTACCCTTCGACTGATCACATCCCACGCATCACGTCCCTAGAAAAAAAGGAGATGCTTTATTAGGCACAACCCCAACCCATGCGTTTTCTGCATGCTGCGTGTAGGTTTGTTAGTAAAAAAATTAGACGTGGTGTAGATCTTGCAACTACCCCTTAGTTTTAGGAACGAATAATCTTGTTCCTTTTTCTTGTTCGTTCATGTGAACAGATCGAGCTGCCGGTTGTCTTTCTTCCTTCTCATGGACAATCAGCACACCAAGGAGGCAACCTCCCATCCCATGGAGCCGGCGACCTCCCTTCTCAAGGACGAGGAGATCAAGCCGGCAGACTCCATTCCATTGGACAAACAACAAATCAAGCCGATGACCGTGCCATGCATCATGTGTCTTAAGTGCCCGGGACGACGAACGACTTAATGAATTGGTTCTTGGACTTGGCATCCTACAGGTGTACCGTCTATGGCGAGATATGAGTTTTTGTTCGAGCCGCTCTCAAAAGAATCTTCAATGAGCAGCTCGGAGTTTAAGCCTTTAGTCCCAAACAAGTTGGGGTAGGCTAGAGGTGAAACCCATAAGATCTTGCAACCAACTCATGGCTCTGGTACATGGATAGCAAGCTTCCACGCACCCCTGTCCATAGCTAGCTTTTTGGTGATACTCCAATCCTTCAGGTCTCTCTTAACGGACTCCCCCCATATCAAATTCGGTCTACCCCGCCCTCTCTTGACATTCTCCGCACGCTTTAGCCGTCCGCTATGCACTTGAGCTTCTGGAGGCCTGCGCTGAATATGCCCAAACCATCTTAGACGATGTTGGACAAGCTTCTCTTCAATTGGTGATACCCCAACTCTATCTCGTATATCATCATTCCGGACTCGATCCTTCCTCGTGTGGCCACACATCCATCTCAACATACGCATCTCCGCCACACCTAACTGTTGAACATGTCGCCTTTTAGTCGGCCAACACTCAGCGCCATACAACATTGCGGGTCGAACCGCCGTCCTGTAGAACTTGCCTTTTAGCTTTTGTGGCACTCTCTTGTCACAGAGAATGCCAGAAGCTTGGCGCCACTTCATCCATCCGACTTTGATTCGATGGTTCACATCTTCATCAATACCCCCATCCTCCTGTAGCATTGACCCCAAATACCGAAAGGTGTCCTTCCGAGGTACCACCTGGCCATCAAGGCTAACCTCCTCACACCTAGTAGCACTGAAACCGCACATCATGTACTCGGTTTTAGTTCTACTAAACCTAAACCCTTTCGATTCCAAGGTTTGTCTCCATAACTCTAACTTCCTATTTACCCCTGTCCGACTATCGTCAACTAGCACCACATCATCCGCAAAGAGCATACACCATGGGATATCTCCTTGTATATCCCTTGTGACCGCATCCATCACCAATGCAAAAAGATAAGGGCTCAAAGCTGACCCCTGATGCAGTCCTATCTTAATCGGGAAGTCATCGGTGTCGACATCACTTGTTCGAACACTTGTCACAACATTGTCGTACATGTCCTTGATGAGGGTAATGTACTTTGCTGGGACCTTGTGTTTCTCCAAGGCCCACCACATGACATTCCGCGGTATCTTATCATAGGCCTTCTCCAAGTCAATGAACACCATATGCAAGTCCTTCTTTTGCTCCCTATATCTCTCCATAAGTTGTCGTACCAAGAAAATGGCTTCCATGGTCGACCTCCCAGGCATGAAACCAAACTGATTTTTGGTCACGCTTGTCATTCTTCTTAAGCGGTGCTCAATGACTCTCTCCCATAGCTTCATTGTATGGCTCATCAGCTTAATTCCACGGTAATTAGTACAACTCTGAACATCCCCCTTGTTCTTGAAGATTGGTACTAATATACTCCGTCTCCATTCTTCTGGCATCTTGTTTGCCTGAAAAATGAGGTTGAAAAGCTTGGTTAGCCATACTATCGCTATGTCCCCGAGATCTTTCCACACCTCAATGGGGATACAATCAGGGCCCATCGCCTTGCCTCCTTTCATCCTTTTTAAAGCCTCCTTGACCTCAGACTCATGGATTCGCCGCACAAAACGCATGCTGGTCTCATCAAAGGAGTCGTCCAGTTCAATGGTAGAACTCTCATTCTCCCCATTGAACAGCTTGTCGAAGTACTCCCGCCATCTATGCTTAATCTCGTCCTTCACCAAGAGTTGGCCTGCTCCGTCCTTGATGCATTTGACTTGGCCAATATCCCTCGTCTTCCTCTCTCGGATCTTGGCCATCTTATAGATGTCCCTTTCGCCTTCTTTCGTGCCTAACCGTTGGTAGAGGTCCTCATATGCCCGACCCCTTGCTTCACCAACAGCTCGCTTTGCGGCCTTCTTCACCATCTTGTACTTCTCTATGTTGTCTGCACTCCTATCCAGGTATACGCGTCTGAAGCAATCTTTCTTCTCCTTAATCGCCTTCTGGACATCATCATTCCACCACCAGGTATCCTTATCCTCGCTTCTCCTTCCCCTGGACACTCCAAACTCCTCCGAGGCCACCTTACGAATGCAAGTCGCCATCTTCATCCACACATTGTCCGCATCCCCTCCTTCCTCCCAAGGGCCCTCCTTAATGACCCTCTCCTTGAACGCCCGAGCTTAATGGGAACATGTAGGATTTGATCGGTACTCTACTTTTTGTTAGTAGTAATCCTTGGGAACATGTATCTAAAACTAAAATACATCTAGATACATCCATTTCTCCAACAAGTATTTCCATACGGAGGGAGTATTTACTTAGCTAGGGAGTAGTAGACTAGTGGTAGGCTGGCTGGAGCTTCCTTAGTAAGTTAGTGCATGCATTTAGACAACAATAGTCAATTTGGTTTTTGCATGTACCAGCAGTTGCTAGAGCCGCATGGTCGGTTTGCATAGGAACCGACTTCCCCGGTACTATATATATGCCTCAGGGCAGCAATATGTTAAACAGCTTCAGTGAACCACTTTCCTGTCCACACTAACACTTTCGATGTGTTCGTGATGTAGGAGTTCAAGATTATGACATGCCGGTTTGAGTATGAATAAATTTATTTTTGTATGTGTACTCTACTTTTGATGTGTTGCCGATGTATTCATATAGCTCCACATGACTTTGAGCGTGCACATGTTAATCATCATATATATATTATTGCCATTGAGTGTAAAAAAGAGTTAAAGCCAAGAAGAAAAACATTGAATGGAACACCATTATGAGTAACACTAATCCGATTACATTATTGAAGACCCTTGACTAAACCAATTCGGAGTTCAACGCGAAACACTAAGAGTTGAACGGGAAACCGCTCAACGACATTATCATGGTAAGCACTACACATCCGGTGAATATTCAGTGACATCGGTAACAATGCTTGGAGCGCATAGTAATGCCACCAGGAGATCGCCTAGCCTCTCTCCCAGTTCTTGCCAAGCCTCTCTCCCGGTTCTCCCGAGCCTCTGTCCCGGTTCTCGCTAGAGGCTCAGCGATCTCCCTGTGGCATTACAATGCGTTGCAAGCATTGTTAATGGCCATTGGATCTTTATCGGATGTGTAGTGCCTACCATGATAACGTTGTCGAGCGGTTTCCTGTTCAACTCTTAGTGTTTCCCGTTGAACTCTAAATGGGTTTATTCAAGGGTCTTCACTAATATAACAGGATTAGTGTTACTCATAATGGTTACCCATTCAACTCTTAATGTTGTTCTTCTTGGCTTCAACTTTTTTTCTACACCCAGTGGCAATAATACGTGTATGGTGATTAACATGTGCACGCTCAAAGTCATGTGGAACTGTATGCTTACATCGGGAACACATCCAAAGTAGAGTATATGCATGACAATAAATTTAGTCAAACGAACATGTCATAGTCTTCAACTCCTACAATCGGGAACTCATCGAAAATAGGAAAGTAGAGATACGGCAATAATTTTATTCATGCTCAAACCGGCATGTTCTAATCTTCAACTCCTACATCGGGAACACATCAGAAGTAGAGTACCGGTCAAGTCCTACATGTTTCTGTATTTGCTTTTCTCAAACTCTCTAATCTTCAATCCGGCGTCCGAGTCTCTACCATTATTGTTGTCGGCGCTGCCTTTATACTCCGAGCTGCTTGTTGAAGATTCTTTTGAGGGTGGCTCAAACAAAACTCGTATCTTGCTGCAGACGGTACACTTGTAGCATGCCAAGTCCGAGAACCAATTCATTAAGTCGTTCGTCGTCCCGGGCACTTGAAGACGCATGGCACGGTCGCCGGCTTGATCTGCTGTTTGTCCAATGGAACAGAGTCCGCCATCTTGATCTCCTCGTCCTTGAGAAGGGAGGTTGCCTCCTTGGTGCGCTGATTTTCCATGGGAAGAAAGGAATAAAGACATTCGGCTGCTTAATCTGTTTAGACGAACGAACAAGAAAAAGGAAGGAACAAGATTATTGGTTCCTAAAACTAAGGGCCGGCTGCACGATTTGCACCATGTCTAATTTTTTTTCTAACTAACCTACACGATGCATGCAGAAAACGCACGGGTTGGGGCTGTCCTAATAAAGATGTATGGTACTAGGTTTCTTGTATTTCTTTTTTCGGATTCCTAGTTTATCTCCTAAGGTCATGTTCACATTGATGTGTTAGAAAGCTTTGGGAGATGTCAGCACCTGAGCAATAAAAAATCTGTCATGGTGCACATGCACATGAAAGTATGCCTTTATTTATGTATTTAACATTTAGCATGTGCTCCCTGATGGTGTATATCTTATGTATCTAACATTTATCATGTGTTCCCTGATGGTGTATATCTTTATCCCGAGAATCATATTGTCATTGTAATAACATAAAATTATATTCCAGGTGATGGGTATTTTGAAGTTGGCTGATGAGATGGGCCTAAGTTGTATAAGAGCTTATAAACTTGATGCTCTCAAATCTGTACGGAAGGCTTATGAGGAAAGAAATCTTGGCGTGGCTGATAATTGCTCTGAAGCAATTGTGACGTTAGCGGAGAACTCTGGCCCTATTCGTAGTATAATCGCTGCCAGGGTTACGAATGCAGCTGAAGACAGCTCAACTGCAATAGTTGAGCAGACTGGTAAGCAGCATGCCAATTTATACCCATGTATTCATTTTTCTTCACCACATCAGCTCTATTCTGTGCATCATGTTTCTTGGATTCTTTTTGTTCACATGATGGTATCATATGGATTTTTCAGATCTCTGGATAACATGGATGTTTTAATGTTCCTTACGTATTTCTAGTTTGGATTGAGAACTGTGTCTAAATTTGTTTGAATTATTTAGACACTAACCTAAATTGTTACACTATTTCCTGCAGCGGCAGCAATTGTATTTGTTGTACATGTTGGACACTGTATATGTTGGTCTTTTCCACTATTTTGGAATTTTATTTTTTCTTTTAAATGATGGAAAACCAGATGCCAAAAGGTATGTTAGCAAGGCAGACCTCAGGAAGAATTTAAGGCGAATGAGGAACGGGACAGGAAGAAGTAACTGCTCTGGAGGTAGAGTTGAAGACTCAAAAGGATTCTTTCCAAGCAGCTTTGATCGTGTCCTCCTTGATGCTCCATGTTCTGCACTTGGCTTGAGACCTCGTCTCTTTGCTGGTGAGGTAAGGGACTACTGTACCTAAATTGCGTATGTTGTTGATCGTTAAATTGCACTTTACATTCTTTGCATCACTATATGTTTCAGTTGTTTGCCTATATACAAGAGCAACAAAACAAATAATCATAATTTATAATTACTATTCGTATTATATTTTATATTATAAAATAAACTCAGATCTTTCATGTTTAACATAGTGACAGCTAGTCAAGCTTCAATCCATTATTAAGTTTCATGCACCAACTAGTAGGACCAGAAGTTGGAGAAGGTTGGGCCTTCACATATACTTGAACACCTACATGTGGAAGAAACAGGGCAAGCAAATATTTATTTAAAATGTGAAAGCCAAGACTTGAGCCTAGAGGTTTGGGATTAACAAAGCTTGGAGGTGACGTACTTTCAAAACAACTCGCTATCAGCATAAAGAACTAGGCACTCTGAAGTCCCTGACTTCTCATACCAGGAGGTACCGGACCCAATCGGGCACCCTACGAAAATGATTTGGTAGATGTTGATCTTGTATGGGCCTGGTCCATCACAACTTAGGCCCATAGGGCCGAACTCGTGTAAGTGACTTAGAAGAGGAGGGCTGATCAATGTTTGGAGATGAGCGCATAGAGACAAGCTGCTGGTACACCTCTCCTCATTCAACATGGTAACAGACGCCGGCAGGCGCAGGCGACAACGGGGCCTGACGGGAAGGCGGCTAAGGGGCTCATCTCGGCAGCGGGTACTCATCTCGCGGCTGTGCGCTAGCTAGCGGGGAGGTCCGCAAGTGGCTGCGTGCGAGTGCGGGAGATGTGGAAGTGGCACGTGAGACGGTGGCGGGGCCGTGCGGGAGACACGTCGACAACGTGGCTTGGTCAGAGGAAGACGCTTATGCTGGTAGAAACTGCTGCTACTAGAGGCTTGTGTTGCTGCTGTGGCTGCTGGTTCTATGTGGTTGTGCAGTGATATCATGGACGAGAGTAATGGATAATCCATTTTTCATTTTTATCTTGCATCCAACAAGATTTTCCAGGTCTCTCGAGATTTTCTTCATCATTAGCGCATCCCTTCTGGAGACCCGACCCTGTAGAAGAAATTAGTTCTTCTTGACCACCCACATTTGTAAGGGTGGCTGAGAAGCATTGTATCTAAGTGCGCCAATTGAGAATTTAGGCATTGAAGCAAATGCATTTCTCTTCATAGAGGGGTTAGTATAATCAAATAAATATACTGAGAAATTCTTCGAAGATTTGTGAACATAGTGGTTCGAAGAATAATGCACATATTCATTAGACCAATGATTGTTTCCCTACGAAACAGAGGCATTAGCACGACCATAAGTGGGTCTGCGACCATTTGAAGACTTTGGTCCATATGAAAAATTTGCCCTTAGGTTTTTCTTCATCAATGGTGTCATGACGACATTCACCTGAATACTTTCCAGAAGGCTTTTGGGCATCTAGATTTTCTTCATTGGTGGACCATTCCTGTAGTTAGTTCCAACAAATTTGGCGAATACTTCACCATTTTGATTTTTGAACAGTTTATAGTTGGAGTCAAATGACTCAATAGAGAGATAATAAGTAGCACAGTTATAGCCAAACAAAGTGGATGGATCGACAGGAGGTCGTTTTGCAGGCATCCAGGTGGTTTGGGGGTACTGCTCAGGTTTTCAATAGGATCCATCTCCATTGATTCTTCTTTCAAATGCAATACCCTCTTTCCTAGGGTTCTTCTTCAAGATCTGCTTCTTAAGCACATCGCAAAGGGTTTGATGCCCTTTGAGGCTTTTGTACATGCCTGTCATATACAATTCCTTCAACCCTGCATTTTCGTCAGTGATATTTGTGGCTTTCTCAGATGAGGGGTTAGTAGCCTCCGAAACAGTTGAAGAAATTGCTCTTTCAGAAGCATTTGAACATTCAGTAGAAGAATTTGTGTTTTCACGTTCAAGGCATTTCAAGTATGGTGACACAAATTCTTCATGAGCGGTACTGATCTGTTGAGCGAGCAAGGCATCGTTCTACGTTCGAAAATCATCATGAGACGCTCTCAGTTTTTCGAGATCTCCTCCTTTGAAGAAATTCATAGGAAAGCTTCTCATGATTGCCTGAGAGGGCCACATGACGACTTTGAAGTTCGTCATACTTTGATCGAAGACTTTGAAGATCACCAGTCAAAGATTGATTTCGATCCATTTCCTCATCCAACAGATCATCGCTTTTGTCTAGCAGTTTTTGAATCTTTTCCATAGTAGTTTGCTGCTCAGTTGCAATTTTAGCAAGTTTTTTCATACCTAGGTTTATTTTCACATCCAGAGTCATCTTTACTGAAAGTATCAAAGTAGGCAACACGTGAGGATACCTTGGCGCCTTTTGCCATGAAGCAATAGATGGGAGCAGAGTTGTCGTCACAGGCCTTAGCGTCGGTGACGTAGCCATTTTCTTCATGGTTGAAGATGGACTTGGTGACAAAATCGGCAGCGAGAGCTAGGCCGGCCACAAGAATCTGACTCCTCAGATTCCTCAGCTCCCTCTTGATCGGATTCTTCCTAAGAGTCCATTTCCTTGCTGATGAATGCACGTTCTTGCTAGAACTGCTCTCTTGTATGATGAAGACTTTGAAGAAGACATAGGATTTCTTCTCATCAGAACTGCCATCCTTGCTCTTCTTCTTCTTTGATTCCTTTTCCCAGAGAGGACAGTCAGCAATATAGTTGTCAGGCTTCTTGCATTTGTAGCAAGTTCTCTTGTAGTCTCGAGCAAAATCTTCTTCAGTTTTCTTCCAGTCATACTTTGAAGACTTTCCAAAGCGGTTTTTCTTTGAAAACTTCTGAAATTTCTTCACCATCATTGCAAGTTCTCTGCCAATTTCTCCGGGGCCACCGGAACTGCAGTCAGATTCTTCTTCAGATGAAGAAATTGCTTTGGCTTTTGCTTTTGCCTTCATGGCGCGAGGTTGTCCATAGCTTGGACCATACATGTCTCTCTTCTCAGCTTGTTGAAATTCATGAGTATTGAGCCTCTCAAGAATATCAGCTAGGTTAAGTTGCTTGTAGTTAGGACTCTCTTGAATCATCAGTCCCAAGATGTCAAATGAACTGTCAAGCGATCTCAACAATTTTTGCACCACCTCATGTCGGTGATGTCAGATGCGCCAAGAGCTTGAAGCTCATTGGAGATATCAGTGAGGCGATCGAATGTTTGTTGGACGTTCTCATTGTCGAGCTTCTTGAAGCGGTTGAAGAGATTGCGAAGAACATCCACTCGGGAGTCACGTTGAGTTGAAACCCCCTTGGAGATCATATCCCAGATAAGATTTGAGGTCTCCAAAGCACTCACTCTGCCATACCGTCCTTTGTTCAGATGCCCACATATGATATTCTTCGCTTGAGAGTCAAGTTGTTTGAATCTCTTCACGTCATTAGCATTGATACTCGGTCCAACAGAGGATACCATTCTCGACGACAAATCAGAGATCGTTGTCAATAGCCTCAAGATGCATGCACATCTTGTTCTTCTAGTACGGGTAGTTTGTGCCTTCGAAGATAGGGCACGCAACGGAGACTTTGATCATACCTGCGGTCGACATAACTAAAACTCCAGGTGGTTAAACCAAAATCACACAGAACAAGGGAGTACCTTGCTTTATACCAATTGAAAGCGCAGGTAATCTTCCGGGGGTGAATGGGAGATTTTTACAAATTCATCAAAGTTGGTAGAGTTTGACGAATAACAGAGTGACGAAATAGAAACAGAAGGGAAACTAAATCATCACAGTGAAGCAAAACAGGCGCACATGATAGATGCAAATGAAGAACATGCAGTCATACATACATTCAAAAGTAAACATGATGAACTGAAGGAATGAAAAGCATCAAGATGAAAGTCTTCAGAATGCAAGACACAAATTCTTTAAGTGCACAAGTACTGAAAGTAAAGGGTTGAGGAATTTGAAACCAGGTTGGCTCGGTGAAGACACGGTGATTTGTTTGACCAGTTTCAGTTGTTGTATCAACTGTACGTCTAGTTAGGGAGGCTGAGATTGAACTCAGGAGACACCAAGTCTTCACCTTATTCCTCTTGAGCTAAGCCACTTAGACCCCGCCCAATCACTCATGGTAAGTCTTCAAGGTAGACTTCCAAAACCTTCACAGATTCGTTCTATGGTACTCCACAAATACTTCTTGGATGCTCAGAACATGACTCCTAACCGTCTAGAAGAATGATAGTCTTCAAAGGTAACAGGCGTCGGATCACACATAACAATCTCTTCAGTGATGCTGAATCACTCTGGCTTTGGGTGTTTGGGTTTTTCCTCACTTGAGTTTTTCTCAAGTTCGTTAGAGGAAGGGTTGCTCTCAAATGACACTTGTCGATCTTTCTCTTGGAGCAGCCAACCAACTACTAATTGGGGGGGGGGGGGGATATTTATAGCCAGGGGCAATCCGACATGATAAGACATAAATCCCCTTGGATAAGGATCCACTCAACAGCTGGCACTTGCGCAACAACGGTCGGAACGACAATTTCATCGGAACTCTCATTTTCCTCACATGGTATGCAGATCACACTGGCGAAATCCTAACTCTTCAGTCAGACCAATTTCGTCAACGAACAAAAGAACTTTGCCTCTGTCACTGAAGAACTCGATTGCACTGCAAGAGATTTCCAAAGTCTTCAGTCGAATAAGTAGGTATGTTTTAGGTTTGAGCATCACTTCGGAAATACACCTATATATCACCTAGACCCTCTTTCACAGTATGGTGTTTCCCATTGACTCAAATAAAGAAGCAATAAACTATGAAAACAAAGTCTTCAAGCTTCCAATTCTTCACATCAATTTCTTCAAGGACGCAGCAAATTCTTCACTGAAGAAATACATTTTTAGGTGTCGTTTTTTGTTGGTTAAACCAAATCTTCAGGGACTATATCTTTTGTGTACACTCACAAACACATTAGTCCCTTAACCCATTTGTCTTAAGGGGGCACTAGATGCACTTTTACACCAAAAGAACTCAAAGGAGAGGAAGAAGATGGTGAAGATTTCCCGACACCCGTAGCTAGGTTATACGTCCCAGCTGCGAGAATTTCTCCATCGACCAAGAGTCGAAGTAGGCGCCCCCCTACGGTATCCACGCGTACCGAATTAGTAATTCAGCAAACTCTTCGTCGTCCAGGAGACTGCATCTCAGGATTGTCCTCAGGAGTGCTAAGAAAGAAAATATATTTTGCAAGCAGCTATTGTAGGCGCGTGCCCTGGTGACAACGCTACGGATGATGATATAAATGTCTAGACCAAAAGTGACGACTCCATATTAGTGCAGTACCTGATGCATGCTTCAAAAACTTTTTTGAGAGCTATAGTGCCTACAATATGATCGGTGGAGCTAAATGCTTTGTTCCAGCAGCAAGGTCCAAACGTTATGAGATAACTAAGGCCATGTTTAGCTTCAGGTCGAATTACCCGACACTAGTCGGACTTTAGGACCCATCTTTAGCTTCAAGTCGAATTGCGTGACACCAGTCGGATTTTAGGACCCATCTTTAGCTTCAGGTCGAATCGCCCGACACCAGTCGGATTTTAGGACCGTTCAGTCGGATTTGAGATCAATCGGGCCATCCGACAGTAGCTTCACTCCAATTGCCCGACTGATGCCTCACTCGGATTTAAATACTCGGTTGGATTTATCCGTCAGGATTCCTTCAGCCTGTGTTCCTGATCTTCTTTCGGCTCTAAAGGTTGCATACGACCTTGGATTGAGATGATCCAAAGACAAATTTATTCGTTTCGACGACGAAAATTTTGCATGTTGAGCACTACTTCATTTGAGGCCATATTAATTACATTTTATGCCATGCCATAATCTAGTGTTAATGTGCACACCTCTGAACTTGTTATTACTTCCGCATCCGAACTCTATTTTGGATCATCTTTATATCAACTTTGATCTTCCCAAATAGGGTCATCCAAAGGCAAACTCCATACTTAAATCTGACCTTATACTGCCATGGTTTCAAGCTATCCTTCACATAGCAGCCAGCCTGTGGAGCATGCCGAATCAGCGAGCCGCTTGCCAATTGGGACATGGCAACTTGTATCACCTTGGGAGAGCTCTAACTGGTCACTGCAGATCTGAGTGCTATATCTCGTGTGTGTACCTTGCTCTTGAGTGCTATGCCTCCTGGCTGCTTCTCCATGTTTTGGGCACCTTCCCTAGTGCGCCTCACCTGGGTCTGTCACGGCAGGAATGCCTCGTTCGGCAGGAGTTTTGCCAAAAATGAGTGCAGACACTCTTCAACTCGTCGGCGTTCTACATCTACCTTTGGGGTTCGTATTAGAGCTTAGTAATTGTTACTGTGTGTTTGGCCTTACGCAAGAACATTATATTAGGATCTTGTTTATTGCGTGATGGATATTCATTTCAAGTTTGAGAACAATGGTTGTTCTATATATTTAAAGGATATGTTTTATGGCTGTGCACCTGTTAAGAATGAGTTGTTTATTATGGATCTGGAATGTAGTAATCTCGTCTATAACATTGTCTAGCTAATTGCCTGTGTGTTACAATAGGGGTAATACATATTCTAGTGGTTCAGCACCAATTGTGTCTAACATAAATCTTACACCAATCATATTCTAGATTTTGGTAAGATTTGATCTGATTTGAGTATGGGCAGGGGAAGGCAAGAAATGTTTTGATTTAGTTGGCTCGTATGGCCAGCTCATTAATTGGAATCATAACATACCACTTTTGAAACCCCAGAAAAGTTGTTAATAGAAGAGCTAGGAATTTTTTCGCCTAGAATAAAATAAATTATTGAACATTTTATTTTCTCTATTGCATTTTCTTTTCTCCGGGCCATGTCGAAGTGGAAGTCCACTAGGACTTGAACTTATATCTATCTTCTAGTCAACATCCAGTCCCCCTGCCATCTTTCGTTGGATCCGGTTCCAAACCTACCCCGACATGGACTTGGACCCGTGACCAACGACCCATCCTAGCCACACCTCATTAGTCCTGTGCGAATACATCTTCTACAGCTCCGGAATCTTCCCTTGGAGATCTAAGCCAACTCAGATATCAAAATTATATTGACATTACAAAATTGTATGCAAATTTTATATACAAATTCACATGCAAATTGACAGACAAATTCACATATACCTAAAACAGGAGGACTGCATTTACCTCGGGCCAGCGCACTAGGAGGCCGGGTCTGGCATGGCGGCGTTCCTTGGGACAAAGTGACAGAGATGGAGGGAGGGTGGAGAATGCCAGGTCCGCGTGGCAGTTTTTGTGGACGCCAGAGCTCTGGCCCAATAGCATGCGCTGCGTGGAGGGGCAGAGCCCAGTAAGAGGAGGAGCTGCACGGCGAGGGGGGAGGCTGGGGAGGTTGGAGGCGAGTGTTGCGCAGCGGAGGCCCGCTGGTGAGCTCCCGACGCAGGAGGGAGAGCCATGTGCAAGGGAAGTTTCCTCCCACTCTCCGTCGTTAGGTTTTGGGGCCTGAGGGTATGCCTGTGGGAGTTGGGGCTGGGTGGGAGGGGTGTTATGGGGGGCCCGCATTTTCCTGGCTCTAATAGGGGGCCTGCTGGAGATTCTCTAATATCTAGATGGCTAATTCTAGTACAACTTGCTAACTTATTTGCTGTTTCATAAATTGCATTATTACAGGAAACTCTGGAATCGCTGAGAAAGAATGCGACGTATCAAAGAAGATTGTTTGATCAAGCTGTTAAGCTAGTTCGCCCTGGTGGGTTAATTGTTTATTCCACGTAAGTATGTTGAACTTTTTTTTATTGTTACTGGGGTGGACGGTCAAAAACTCGTGCTACATTGCTCTTTTTTCTGGTGCTGGTACACAGTAGTTCGATTCACGTTTTCATTGCTTACTTGACACAGCTAAGAGATACTGAGTACCCACTGTATTTCCTGTACTGGGATAGTGGGTCTCTGTTTGGATAAAAAGCACAGAGCCTGGATTATAAACAGTGCAGCTAGTGGTCTAACAGAGATTCATTGTAACTGCTGTAGCAATACCAAAAAAAAACATAAATGATGTTTTTTCTAGTCATGCACGAACATTTTATTAGTATTCAGTGGGTGAAACGATCAATTTTGTTCCATCTACATACACTGCTGTGCACGATATCAATGTTAGCTACTTGATGGATAATCGTAGTTGCTCCATAAATTGGATAACTTGCTAGTAGTCATTTTATCTTGCATATGCCCGCCATTTATGCTGGTGTATTGTTTAAGTGACCTACAATTTAAATGAGAAGCAAATAAGCAATACAACTCGACGAACAGTGTTGATTACTACTGGCACCTTATTTATTTTTCTGCTTCCAGGTGTACCATAAATCCAGGAGAAAATGAGTCTTTGGTCAGATATGCCTTGGATACATACAAATTCCTGTCACTAGGATCACAGGTAAGTTCAATGACTTGTATGTTGTCGTGTCTTCGCTGCGGTGGATTAATGTGTCAGAAGATTTTGTTTGTGCTACTGCACATGTAAAGTTTTCCTTTTCTCTTTAAAAGCGATGCATGTCTTTTATCTGCAATGTGTCTACTTGATTCTGCTGTTGGAGAGACGTGTCTTATTTTAGCCATTCGAAAATTTTAACTCCCTTCTGCATTTTCTACTTATGTCACCCTTGTTAGCTCAGACACCTTCTACGGATGTGAGTTTTACATTTTTGGCAGAACTGCAGCCGTGAGAAGTGAGCTCAGATCGTTAAATTTGTAATGTTACTTTTTCCCCTTGTCTGTTCTCAAAAGTTACCCAGCACATTTTCTGTGTCCTCTCCGTCCCTCTCCTTTCACCCACGAGTCCCTTCTTTTTCTCATTCATTTGCTGTTGGGAGCCAACTGGCATGATTGCTCGACCCTGATCCCCAGCCATGCGGATCTGTTCCTCTATCTTGGTGCCATCGTGACACACAGAGTTATCCACATTTGCGGCACTACATTCCACAAGTATGCCTCCTCGCCTCATTACTGTATTACTGCCGTGTCAAGCCACCTCAGCGCTGAGATGCCTTGAGTTCCACTCATGCTGGTGCTCTCCAGGGTGTCTTCGTCTTGGACAGTTGGATGCCGCATGGCTGCTTGGCTCGTTTACCATCGTTGACGGTGTGCCAACGGCGCTGGCCCCTGGTCCTGAGATCCAGGACTGGTAAAACATGAGTGCCCAATTTTCTTTTAACGGAGTTGAGCGGCAGAAGTACTAAAAGCAAACAGGAGTGGCAAAAGCAAGGGACACCTTCTCCAATGCAAAACCCAGTAGCTATATATTTGCAGCGCAAAACTTGAAAATATGCCATTAATTCATCTGTTGCATTTCATCACTTGTTTAAAATTAATGGTTGTTGCAAAAGTTGGCGCAAAAGCTTGATCGGTTTGTGAAGATGCCACTGAGCTGCTCACCTGCCTGGGCTTGAATCCCTCTGCCTGCTTTGTTCATAACATAAGTGAAATAAAACTGGAAATTCGTTATTTGCGAAACAATAGTTTACTCAACATTATAGTGCATGTTAAAGCTGGTGAACTTGATTTAAAAATGATAGCATGCCACCTTAAGACAATGTAGAAGCAAATTAGGTCTTGGACCCTTTGGTGGTATCTGCATTTTTGCTTCAAATATGCATACGTATTTCTAACTTGAGTAGAGAAACTGAGTGCTTTTCTTATACTCCATTTGTTCCGAATTATAAGATGTTCTAACTTTTTTTGAATCTGATGTATATAGACGTGTTTTAGTGTGTTCGTTCACTCATTTCAGTCCGTATGTTGTCCATATTGAAATATCCAAAATGTCTTATAATTTCGAACAAAGGGGATATATAATATGTGTACTTGAGACAATTAAACTTGCTGTGCTATATGACTCATTGCTAAACTTCCGACACCATTTCTATTGTCAACCCTTTTTCAGCACCCAAAAGTTGGAGGACCTGGTATTATTGGCTCGTGTAAGCTGCCCAACAAGGCATATACTGAGTAAGATCGAAATATTTTTGTTATATCTTTGTTTGAATTTGGCTCCTGAACCTGTTATCTAGATTATGTTCTGGAATGACCATTTCATGATTTGGCAAAACTCCATGCCATAATTTGGCACATGGCTACAGTCGGATGTGGTACATTTGGGGATTGCATCCCAAACTTTCATTGTTTCTTTTGCGAATAGTAGAATAACATGAGGCATTTCATATGCATAGGCATCAGCAATCTACACTAGTTTGATAAGCCGTCCTTGTGCATAAGACTGTATTGGGCCAAATAAGCTGGTTTGTTAATCAAACTGCTGGACAAGGTTTGTTTTAATAATTCTGGCCCTTCTTGCAGCGTGCTGCTCTGTAGTACTAGAAGCATTTTACATTGTTGGAAGATCTTTTGGTCTATGGCATTTTATTTATTAGCATTTTCAGCTGTTCAGACATATAACAACTAGCAGGCGACACTTGGCTGAATCAATATATGTTTAATCTTGCTTCAGTATATAAAATGGTTTGTATTACTATGTGTAAAATAGTCATGTACCTACCCTTTATCCATGAGACTTTTATTTTGCATGTGTTCCAGTAAAAGTTGCCTGGACAACTCTAAAAATCAAACGCTCTTGCAGGCAGTGGTTGACGGAGGATGAAGCACAACTTGTCCAGAGGTTTGATCCATCATCATCACTGGATACGATGGGTTTCTTCATTGCGAAGTTTAATGTTGGGCAGAAGGAGGACTGAGCAAAGGGCGGTTTGTGTTGAGCACCATATGTTGGGTACTAAAAATCTTCGATAGAATCAGTTAAATTGCAGGCATTTTCAGTAGTCACTGGCATGTATTGTTGCAACTACCTGCATTGCATCCAAACATTTCTTGAGAATTTTGGTTATCTAGGGGCTTATGTAGTAAGGAAATCACAAGATGACTATGATTTAAACATGTGTAAGTTTGATATGATAGAAAATTTTCGAGGTGTTTCTAGGTTATTGCGGGATGGGTGGTGGGTTGGAACAGAATTAAAGAACAATGTTGGGTTGGCCTTCATGATAGGCCTTTCGCTGGAGAGGTGACTAGTTCAACTGTTCATGGTGTATTGTTTTGCAAAACTACAATATTTTCTTATTATTTGGTTTTTGGTTACTTAAAAACATCTCTAGCAGATGGTGTTAATCCAGTAGTCAATATCTTCACATAGGTTATTAACTGAAAAAAGATTCATGTGTACGTGATTTTGAGATCTTGTTTTGAAGCCCTATAGGTTATTGTTAAGTTTCATGCACTAGCCAAGCAACGATGGCCACGTTGTGCCGTCTCTAGTATTGAGAGCCATGAAAAAGATACACATAATGACATGTTGCGCCCGTGGCGTAAAAAAGACAAATGTGGCCAAGAAGTGATAGTAACTATACGAAATTGTATATTAAAGTTATTCTAAGGGACACGTAGGTATATAAGATGGGTTTTGATGTAACCTAATATGAGTGGTACAGTGGGCTGATGTAGTTTCATTCGGTCTTCGGAGGAATGCCTTCGGAGCTTGTCATGAGTGGGCAACTCAGGTGTCGACTCGCGATCTATTGGAGGTGTGTTCTAAGGCCTTGTTTGGTTCAGCTTTTATCAACGGATTTCGCTGCCGCGCGCGCAGCAGAATCTGAACCAAAGGGCGAACTCATCAGAATCCGATTCTAAAAATTTGCTGCCAAAATTTGAACCAAAAGCGGAAGCAGCACAGGACGTGCTTTCCAAAATCTGATTCCGCTGCGGGCCAAAATCTGAAAAAGTTGTATCAGCTGGTTTGCCAAATGACCTACATCTTTTTCACATCAGATTTTCCATAACTGTTTTTTTACAGCTACTTTTAGAAATCCACAGCCGAACCAAACAAGGCCTAAGTGCTGCGTTGTTGCTTTGGCTATGGGACAGCCAGAGCCCGGACACATGTCATTTGTAAAGTGTTATTCCAAGTAAGGATGTCGCTCTGATTTTGAATACACGGGGTAGATTTGTTGTGTAGAGCGACAGAATCGATATTTAGTATAAAGTATACCTGGCCATACCTCGGGCCCGGCCGGGCTTCGGGCCGGGCCTAGCCAAGCCTGACGCAAAAAACCCAGGCCCGGGCTTGGCCATCAGGCCTGTTTTCTGGGCCCGAGCCCGGCCCGAACACGTAAAAATCCATTGGACTTCGGGCCGGCCTGGCCCAACCTTCAGGAAAGTGCAAAAACGACGGCCCAGGCCCGGCCTGGCCCGACCATCGGGCTCAAAATCTAGGCCTGAGCCCGGCCCGGGAGCAGCGTTGGGCTGGGTCGGGCTTTTTCGGGCCGGGTCGGGCTGGCCGGGCCGGGCTTCCCATGGCCAGGTATGGTATAAAGGTAGCATAGTCTTACATGTAAGACTAATGCTCCCTTACCCGCAAAAAAAAAGACTAATGCTCCCTCCTTGACACCTTTCTTTTCTTGGGCTCCGCCATCTGGTAGAAATTCTTGCAGACGACCAACCCTCTCCTTTGCCTCGACGTTACCGAGGTGGCACTTGTGTGTCACTCATTTGGTCTTGTCCTGCTCGCCACCAGACTTGGCGTAGATCACCAGTACCTTATTCTTACCAGTCAGGTTGTTGGCCTTCAATGCCAGTCTATTGCCGGTCTTGTGCTACGTCGTCACACCATCTATCTTGTGACGTTTTCTCATTCTACTCTTGCACGCCTTGGAAGGACAGAAGAATAAATGCTTGCTCATGTCATCCACTATCACGCCTGCTCAAGCGATGATCAGACACAATAATTGATAGTTAGTTTAAGTATTGTTGCGTGTGTCTGTGAGATGTGAGCTTTCAGCGTTATCTTGGCCGCAACGAATCGGAATATATGACATATTCCATATCCTAACCAAACCTATGTTAGTATAAGTACACAGTCCAACAAATATTGCTAGCGTACGGTTCAAATAGTATCTTTGTTCATGGCTAGCTAGCTAGGAAGGAAGGAATGTCGATGAGTGTCTCACCTGGAAATTTCTCAGGCGCAACATATGCCTTCCTTACGGCTATGGTGGGTAACAAATGATCAATCAGAAGGTGAGATCTCATGCCCTCATCTTTCACTTTGGCCTCAAGGTGCTCCATTAGTTCTTGGTATGTGGGATTGAACACGAAGCTAGCCAGCAACAATGAAAAATACTTTTTGCACTACAAACCGGTCAATTCCCTTGCAAATGTGCTCAATGTATCAAATCCACGCCCGACCGACAGATAAGGAAACTGCCAATTCAAATCTACAAGTACAAGAAAACCCCAACAAATTTAGCACACCTGATAGATTTAGAAACCCTAACAACAATCCAATCCCTTCCATCGATTAGTAAAACTCAATAAATGTCCAAATTTGTCGGACAAATACTTACAGGGCAACCACGGTGATAGTTCCTTCCTCCATGAATTATGGGGTAGTGTAGATGTTCATAAACACACTTGTATCTTGCCTTGAGTGTGTGTGTTGTGGTGTCGAGTTGTATGATGGTCGATGCTTTATCTATAAAGCAGGCATGTGACTTTTTGGGTAATTCTAGGTTCAGATCACCAACCCACTTCACATGTTTCTATGAGTGGGTGGAGCCAAGTACATATACATGCATACATGTAGCAACCCTACATATCACATACGCCACCACTGTTCCTCCCTACATTTAGGTTACGACAATAGTGATTAAGGGTCTCTCCGTGGATGTAGCTAAAAGAGGTTTTCCATAATCACCTATCAAGAGATCAAGGGAGGAGGGAGCTAGCTTCTGTCACTACAGTACCTCCTCAACCCACCATCTTGCAATGATAGTAATATGCTTCCATCCATAAAGGAAAATGTCGAGTGGTTGACCTTACACAACATTGGAAGAACATTAACATAAACATACAAAACAGGATTTCATATCCTATCATCGTTCATCACCTAAACATACTAGGGTTCCTTCATATCCCCGAGAATTAGGGGAGTTACTCAGACATAGATACAACAAGCATCATAGGCATAATCATGGCAATCATGGATGAATACATGATCAATGTAAAACATGTAAGAATCCACCTAGGGTTTTGGTACTTCAAAGAGATTAATAGAGGGGTGATGATGATGACGATTGTTGATATTGGAGTCTCCACGACCAGGTTGATGGCATGGCAGAGTAGTTATGCAGATTGCCCCTTCGAAGGCTAGGGTTATTGGTTTTGGTGCGTATTCTGATCTATTTGTGTCTCCTATCCGCGATCCGACGGCACGGGGTTGAAGTAGTCGGTCAGGGGATGGGGGCGCCTCGTGGTATGTGAGCTGGTACATCAGGCGCGCTCGTACTAGACACCGTATTGCCTCCGAAAGCTCCATTGCTGCAGCTTTTCCTACCACTTCATTGTTGCTTCGTTTGGTAGGTTATTATCACACTGATTAGTGCGGTTTTAACCACATAATGAGGTTCTCTTCTTTAACGCCTCAAATATTCTCCTTCATTAGGATCCCGATAGAATCAACCAAAGAGGATGTACGAACACAATAAAATCCCCCAAATCCTATAACTGCAATGCAAAACAAGAAGTAAAATATGATGCAAAATTGGACTCATCACCTCCTTCAACGAGGTGCACCCTAGACGCAGCTCATCTAGAGGGTTGTACCCATGCTAAGACTGCGCGAGTGCTTGGATCCGAGCCACCGATGACTGGCCGTTGCTGTCCTTGCGTGAGGAATAGCGCCTACCGCTCTTTGGATGTTGCTGCCACCTCCCGTGTCGGTCATCCCCACCCCTACGACGAGTTTGTCCAAGTGGACTCACCCATGTGCTCGGGGTGGTGGTGGGGGGACTAGCTGGGTGTTTCCATCAGGGCGCGCTGACCGTCGGCCTAGTGTGCTACGAGTTAGCAGCTTACAATGAATTGTTGGGGCCCGACATCTTGTCATGTCGAGGCGTTGCTGTTCGTTGATACGTCTCCAACGTATCTATAATCTTTGATTGTTCCACGATATTATAGTATCAATCTTAGATGTTTATTATGAAATTATATATATATATTTGGACTAACCTATTAACTTAGCACCAAGTGCCAGATGTTGTTTTTTGCCTGTTTTTGGTTTTTCAGGAAATCAGTACCAAACGAAGTCCAAATGCCACGAAACTTTTTGACGATTTTTTCTAGACATAAGAGACACTAGAAGCTTCGGGAAGAGACTAGAAGGCAAAGGAGTGGGCCATGAGCCACATGGGCGCCCGGGACCTCGTGGGCCCCTCGTTCCTCCGTTTGACCTAATTTCAGCTCTGTAGATTCTCTAAAATCGGGAAACCAACAAAGAGCCACCCAAAATACTTTTTTCGCCGTCGTAAGCTTTTGTTCTTGTGAGATCCCATCTGGAGGCCTTTTCCGGTACTCTGTCGGAGGGCAATCGATCACGGAGGGCCTCTACATCATAACTAGATGGCTTCTTCTCTCTCTTTGATCTTCAATACAATATTCTCCTTGATGTTCTTGGACATCTATTTGATGTGATCATTTTTTGTGGTGTGTTTGTTGGGATCCAATGAATTGTGGGTTTATGATCAGATTATCTATGAATGTTATTTGAGTCTTCTTTAAACTCTTTTATGCATGATTATGATAGCTTTGTATTTCTCTCTGATCTATTGATTTGGTTTGACCAACTAGATTGATTTGTCTTGCAATGGGAGAGGTGCTTTGTGTTGGGTTCGATCTTGCGGTGCTTAATCCCAGTGACAGAAGGGGACATGACACATATTTGTATCGTTGCAATTAAGGATAAAACGATAGGTTTTATTCATATTTATTGAGTTTACTTTGTCTACATCATGTCGTCTTGCTTAAGGCGTTACTCCGTTCTTTATGAACTTAATATTCTATATGCATGCCGGATAGCGGTTGATGTATGGAGTAATAGTAGTAGATGCAGACAGGAGTAAGTCTACTTGTCTCAGACGTGATGCCTATATACATGATCATTGCCTTGTATATCGTCATAATTATTCGCTTTTCTATCAATTGCCCAACAGTAATTTGTTTACCCACCGTATGCTATGTTCAAGAGAGAAGCCTCTAGTGAAAACTATGGTCCATGGGTCTTATCTTTATCATATATTAAAATCCAAAAAATACATTGTTGTAATTTTATTTACTCTAATTTATTTTGTATTTTATTTATCTATCCATCATTACGAGATTTGATCCTTGCAATTAACCGCCAAGGGATTGACAACCCCTTGTTTGTGTTGGGTGCAAGTATTTGTTATCTTGTGTGTATGTACTGCTAACGAGGTGTTGCGATGTTCTCCTACTGGATTGATAACCTTGGTTTTTAACTGAGGGAAATACTTATCTCTACTGTATTGCATCATCGTCTCCTCTTTGGGGAAATCCCAACGCAGCTCACAAATAGCAGGAAAAATTTCTAGCACCGTTGTTGGGGAGACATCACCAAAACCTATCAAGTACCATCACATAAAATTTCATCTCCTTGCATTTACATTATTTGTCATTTTCCTCTTATTTTCATCTCCCCCACTTCTAAAATGTTCTTACAAAAAAACACAAAAAAAATCGCTTGCCTTTTGTTCGTTTGCTTGCGTGCTTTTATTGTCTTCATGACAACACTCAAAAGAACAGAAAAGAAATAAGAAAAATAAGATGGATCCTCTTCCTCTTGCTAATATTTTTAAAAGATCCAATCGTGATGAACCAATTTCTAGTGAGTTGAGTGCACTAGATTATCATTATGAAATTTTGCTTAAAATTCGTGAATCTAAAAATTGTGATGAAGTGTTAAAAGAAGAATTTATAAAGTGATTCACGATAGCGCCTTGAATGGAAAACATGATTGTAATGATGTTATTATAAATTTTATTAATGGTAATTGTGTTAACGATATGCAAAACCCCAAGCTTGGGGATGATGATTTTGTTATGTCCACTACTCATTGTAATGATCATAATTAGGGTGATGCTTCTTATGATCTTGAAAATTTATTTAAGCCTCATGATGAATATGAAATTGATAATAATGTTTTCAATAATATTGAAAGTGGGTTTGGAAGAGTGTCAACTTTAGGAAAAAAGAATCCCACATATTTGGAGAGTATTCAATGTCACGAAATTATCGATAAAAGTGGGTTTGAAGAGGTCATGACTTTAGTTAACGTTAATCCCATTATCTTGGAAGATTATAAAAAAATATGCATGTGGATCATAAAGAGAATATTGTTTATGATAGCTACATTGTTGAATTTGAATATGATCCTACATGTAATTATTACGAGAGAGGAAAATATGGTTGAAGAAATTCCCATGTTACAAAATTACCTCTCATTATGTTGAGATCGTCAATGTTTTATTCTTCTCCCTTGCATATGCTAGATATTTGTTGTCTTGATAATTTATTTGCTTATAAAATGCATATGCATAGGAAGTATGTTAGACTTAAATGTGTTTTTCACTTGCTACATAATGCTCTAATTTGTGTTTCAATTATTATCTTTCATGTGAGCATCAGTAAGATCTCAAGCCCATCTTAATGGATATAAAGAAAGAGCTTGTTGGGAGACAACCCAATAGTTATCCTTTTTTGTTTTTCGTGTGTGCACACAATTATGCTACTGTTATGGTTGTGTTTTTGTGTTTAAATTACTGTTTGTGCCAAGTAAAGCCTTTGGGATGATTTGCATGATAGTTGATTTGATTCTGTGAAAAAACAAAAACTTTTGCGCCTAGTAGCAGAATTGTTTAGGGCCAGTTCTTTTGAGCTATGATGTGGAAATAAGCTCCTGTGGAAATAAGTCCCAAATAAGCTCCTGTGGAAATAAGCCCCGGATAATAAGCTAGCGAGTTCTTTTCAATGCAGCTTATCTGTGGTATAGCCAGTGAAAAGTCTATAATGCCCTTGAAGTGTAATGTTGTCTCATTAATGATATTCTTTGAAATAGAGAATTTATTCGTATTTATTGAAACAGGCCTACTGTCAAATACAAATAATACTCACCTACCAGTGCATCAACGTCATCTAGCAGTTCAGAGGTAATCTAATCTAGAGGAAAAACAAAATATAGTAGTACATCCCAAACTGAAATTTGTTTATCAAATTGACCACATGAGGGCTACTAACACCTAATCAGCTTCATCTAGCATCACACATCAACATCTAGCAGCAGCACATCCGGGAGTACATCTAATCTAAAGGGGAAAAGCAAAAATTTGTGGGGAGAAAAGGCAGAGGAGCCTCTGCTCCGACGAGTTGCTGCTCCTGCATGAAGGATGTTGCGGATTGAGTGGTAGAATAGGGCGCTGGAGTTGCTACTCTTCGTCCATGTCTTGGCGGCAGAGGCTGCCGGAGTGGGGTGTCGGCCGGAGCAATCATGAAGGCTGGAAGCAGATGGGGAAGACGGGTTGCCTAGTGAGGCGCGAGAGGGAGGTGCAACAGCGGTGGGTAGCCAACCCGCCGTCCATCGTGGCGGCGGCGGAGGGAGGGATGGGATCGACGGCGGCCGGCGGCGGCTGCTGGCCTAGGGAGGAACCCTAGCTTCTCTGTCGTTGTGAGCGCCTCTCCTGTGCAAGACGAGCGAGCAAGAGGACGAGCGAATCATTTTCCTCGGGGGAAACAATAATGGCAACAAGCTATACCCTTTCGTTTTTAAATGAGAAGCTGCGGGAAGCTATCCTCCCCTAGCTTTTTCCATTATGAAGGAGGGGGAGGTGGAAATAAGCTAAGATAGCTTCTCCAAAATGAGTTCTTTTGAGCTTCTAGCTTATTTTGACAATAAGCTGCTAGAAGCTACAAAAGAACTGGCCCTTAAATTCACTGGAAAGTGTTTTTGAACTGGTTGTTTTACACATGATTGATGCACAATTTTCCACATTGTCCTAAATTTTCAGAACTTTTAGAGTTACAGAAGTATAGTCATTATTCAGATTACTACAGACTGTTCTATTTTTGACAGATTCTGTTTTCGTTACATTGTTTCCTTGTGAAAGGATCGATATGGTTGACTAGAGGGGGGGGGGTGAATAGGCAACTAACAATTTTTAACTTTTCTTTACCAAATTAAAATTTGCATCAAAGTAGGTTGTCTAGATGTGCAACTAGGTGAGCAACCTATATGATGCAATAACAACAAACAAACAAGCAAGCAAGAGAAATAACACTAAAGAGCTTGCACAAGTAAAGGTAAGAAATAACCAAGAGTGAATCCGGTGAAGACGAGGATGTGTTACCGAAGTTCCTTCCTTTTGAGGGGAAGTACGTCTCCGTTAGAGCGGTGTGGAGGCACAATGCTCCCCAAGAAGCCACTAGGGCCACCGTATTCTCCTCATGCCCTCACACAATGCGAGATGCCGTGATTCCACTATTGGTGCCCTTGAAGGTGGCGACCGGACCTTTACAAACAAGGTTGGGGCAATCTCCACAACTTAATCGGAGGCTCCCAACAATACCACGAAGCTTCACCACAATGGACTATGGCTCCGTGGTGACCTCAACCGTCTAGGGTGCTCAAACACCCAAGAGTAACAAGATCCGCTAGGGATAGGTGGGGGAATCGAAAATCTCTTGGTGGAAGTGTAGATCGGGGCCTTCTCAACCACTCCCGAGCAAATCAACAAGTTTGATTGGCTAGAGAGATAGATCGGGTGAAAATGGAGCTTGGAGCATTAATGGAGCTTGAGAGGGAAGAGGTAGGTTAACGGGGAAGAAGGGGACCCCCTTTTATAGTGGGGGCAACAATCCAACCGTTGCCCCACTAAACAGCCCCGTAGAGGGTGGTAGTACCGCTTGGGGGGCGGTACTACCACTGAGCCAGCGGTACTGCCGTACCAACTAGCGGTACTGCCGCGCAGAGGAGAGAAGCGGGGACCTGGACCCAGAGCGGTACTACCGCGGTGGTAAGGGCGGTACTACCGCTGAGAAGCGGTACTACCACCTCTACTACCGCAACTAGTGCCGCAAATCCCGGCACGAGAAAAAGAGCCCTCGAGTCAAGGCGGTAGGGGCCAGGCAGGCCAGCGGTAGTACAGCTACGGAGTCACCGGCGGTACTACCGCTGCGGAGCGGTACTGCCGCTTGTGACCCCTGAGTGGTACTACTGCTGGGTAGCACGGTACTATCGCTGGGACCCATACAAGACACACAAGAGAGAAAAGATCTCTCCGTTGAAGCGGAAGTCGAGGAGGAGCTAGGCAGGCCAGCGGTAGTACAACTGCGGAGTCACCGACGGTACTACCGCTGCGAAGCGGTACTGCCGCTTGTGACCCCTCAGCGGTACTACCGCTGGGTAGCACGGCACTACCGCGGGGACCCAGACAAGACACACAAGAGAGAAAAGATCTATCCATGAAGCGGAAGAGCTCTGAGGGTGAGAAGCGGAAGTATACGTGTTGATTCCACCCAAGCAATACCACAGCGGACCCCCTCTTGATAGTACGGTGCCCTCTACGCAACTAGACCACCGAAAGAGAAATGAAAGAGTTACACCGTCTTGAACGACACTCCGAGGGGAAGAAATCGTCTCGTGCCAAGGATGAATCTCTGAAACGCTCAAAGCACATGATTAGTCCGCAAACACGTTGTCATCAATCACCAAAACCACATCGAGAGAGAGATGCCTCGACAATCTCCCCCTTTTTGGTGGATTGATGACAACTAGGGATTTGCACAAAAAAAGATATAAAAGTAAGGATACTTGGAACTACAAAATATAGACGGGCTCCCCCTGAATGTGTGCACCTAGTTAGTGGAGCCTTTGGAATGCAAGACACACACATCCGGATCAACACTCCCCCTATATTTTATAGTCCAACAATTCTAAGCACATGATATAAGAGAGAAGGGTAAAACACAGGATAAGCATGCAACTCATAAGATACTACAGTACTGAATAGACATAAGTAATAAGGTAGCGATAGGGAGCATATGTCTCACACCATATGACTAGAACTTAGGTCTCACTGGCACCAAACCAAACCAAACCAAACAAAGACAACTAGAGAACACACGAGAAAACACAAGACACAAAGACACACTCGCAACACAGCAACAACCCAAATCCCTAACTCTCTCCCACTTTGGCATCGAGACACCAAAAGGGCAAAGAGCGTTGCTACGGCTCCAGGTGATGGCCAGTTGAGGATCTCGAACATCACATCTCAGCGTGATCATCTGCATCTCCGTCGTTGGTCGGAAACTGCTCGGCGTCTGAATCAGTCCAAGGGCAATGCTGGTGAATCCATTCTTCCTCTTCAGTGATCTATCCCTCAGAACCGCTGACAATGGTCGCACCCAGGTGACGCATGAGCTCCTTGTGGCGCACCCTAGCCTGCTTCTCAGCCACATGAGTCATGTACTGACCATGAGACTCCATGCAGAAAAGCTTCTTCATCTTGCGTTTGAGCTTCTTTGCCCAAGAAGGTTCTGCACTAGCGGTTCCAAAGTCCTCCTCGTGATCATCAGTTGCAGCCTCACCCTTAGCTTTCGTGGCAGCAGCAGCAGTAGATGGACCCCCGGGTTTAGGCGCTGGGGTGCCCCAATTGTCCTTCTTCTTCAGACGCTTGATCTCATGAGAAACCAAGTCTCCAGTTTCCAGCAACACTCTGGGATAGACACGAGCCCAGGCCTTCTCAATGAGCCTCATGATGAATGGACCATATATCGGGCACTTGCGCTCAGAAATGGCAGAGAGAAGTTCAGACCACATAACATGAGAAATGTCCAGGCTCTCTCCAGTGTTTGCTTCCTTCTCATGCTGGCAGAAAAGAAGCATGTCCATGAGATAGGAGTGGACCTGATCCAGATTCCCGATGCGAGGGAAGAGAATCTCACGGAAGACACGATGAAGAACGTACATATACGTAGACAGCTCATAGGTTTCCTTCTTGGTCACTGGGTGAACCTTCACAGTGCAGTAGGGCCAAAGGGCTTGCTTGTGAGTGGATGTAGCATTGCGGTGAGGGCGGAAGCCTACTGGAGTCTCAAGCCCGTTATCTTCCACATCAAGTAACTCCATGAAGGCCTTCCACTTGACGGAAAGCAACTTGCCATTGGTCATCCAAGTCAGAGTCCAGTCAGCATCAGTTCCAAGATGAACGGTAGCAAAGAATTGGGCCACCAAGTCTGCATCGAAATCCTTGTTGAACTGCATGATCCTGAGAATGTTCAGCTGATTACACATCTGAAGGGCTTTGCCAAAGTACTCAGGGTCCTTCTACATGGCATCAGTGTCGATGGAGCGAACATCAACATAGAGATTCTTCCTGGCCTTGATCACATCAAAATAGATGGCAAACTGAAAGCGGTTCCAGAATGGGCGGTTGACCAAAGTGGGATCTTGGTCCGCCTCATAGGGGTTGCGGCGACGCTTTTCCCAAACTCCTTGGCAGTCATCTCAGTCACAGTCTTTCCCTTTGGCTTGCTGGCGGATCTCTTCGACTGCTGAGGTGGTGGAGGTGCACTTGCGGATGCGCCTGCTGGTGGCGGTTGAGTGCTAGAGGAACCACCTGCTGGCTCAGAGGTGTGGTAGCGCGTTGACGTTGCACGCCCGGGGTTGACACAGCGGACCTGCTGCTCAGGATGATCATCACCTGGAACCAAACACAAGAAAACACAAAACAACCAGAAAGAACGAGCATAAGCCAACAAACACAACAAAAGGATCAAGGTATGGCAGGAACATGATGGAACTTGGCAGGCAGCGGTAGTACCGCGCCATGCATGCGGCAGTACTGCCCAAGCGGCAGTACCGCTCCAAAGAGAGCGGTAGTACCGCTCGAGGCGGGGAAACAACAGTTCCCTACTACCGTGGTCAGATCCGGCACTACCGGCCTGCCAAATTCAAAAATATTCCTACCAAACTCTAATCTAGATAGTCTAGTTGCCTTCTCCAACCTACTCAAGCCTAGATTTAGCCAAAAATCTAGAGATGCAACCACCATTGCCCCTAAGACGCAAAATATGAAAACGAGACAAAAGGAGAGAAGGAACAGGGGCAATACCGGCATCCATGGCAAGAGAACGAGGTGGGGATCGACTCCACCGAAGGAAATGGAGAGGGACGCCCCGGAGACGAAGATCCGCCGGAGTCCTCCCGCGGCGATGCGAGGCTGGAGAGAGGAAGAGGAACGAGGGGGCAAAGCGAATGGGTATGGGGGAGAAGAAACGTCCCCCTGCCCCGATATAACCCCCCGGTCCCGTCCCTCAGCGGTAGTACCGCGCTGGGGGGCGGTAGTACCGCTTATAAGCGGTAGTACCGCGCTCCACCAGCGGTAGTACCGCCCAGCACGCCACGGCAACTAAACAACACGGCTTAGCTCGAAAGAAAAACAAAAAGAAGGCAAGAAGAAGAGAGAACACACCAGCAAAAGGCCAAGACACACCTCTTCAAGAGAGGGCGGTGGCCGAGGCCACCTATGTTTGAGTCAAGAGGTATGGCGCCGTGAATATTTTAACCTTGGGCCCATGACCAAAACTCGTCTTTGAAGCGCAAGTACCATCAACAATGGCTAATGTGAAAGACTTGATCAATTTGTGCATAATGGGGGGAGGGAGAGTTCATTGAGAGAACAACACCCCCTATGTCCATGCCTACATCTAAACTAGACAACAAGTTGAGTGTGGTGGGGTGTGCAAGGGTTCAAGTCACATTGCTCGAATCAATGATATTTAGCTCATGCCTTAACTCGCGAAATCTTGCTTCATCCAAGGGCTTCGTGAAAATATCTGCAAGGTTATCATGAGTGTTGACATAGTTGAGCTCGATCTCTCCTCACCTAATGTGATCCCGGATGAAGTGATATCGAATCTCAATATGCTTCGTCTTGAAGTGTTGCACCGGGTTGAGAGAGATCTTGATGGCACTTTCATTGTCACACCAAAGAGGCACTTTGTCACAAATGACACCGTAATCCTTTAAAGTTTGCCTCATCCATAAGAGTTGTGCACAACAACTACCGGCCGCTACATACTCTGCTTCGGTGGACGATAGAGACACACAACTTTGCTTTTTAGAAGACCAACTTACCAAAGAGCAACCAAGGAATTGGCACCCTCCGGAAGTGGACTTCCTATCCACTTTGTCTCCCGCCCAATCAGAATCCGAATACCCTACAAGCTTGAAGTTTGCTCCCCTTGGGTATGTTGGGGAACGTAGCAGAAAACAAAAATTTTCCTACGGTTTCACCAAGATCCATCTAGGAGTTCATCTAGCAACGAGTGATTAGATGCATCTACGTACCTTGTAGATCGCGAGCGGAAGCGTTCAAAGAACGGGGATGATGTAGTCGAACACGACGTGATTCAAATCACCGATGATCTTAGCACCGAACGGACGGTGCCTCCACGTTCAACACACGTACAGAACGGATGACGTCTCCTCCTTTCTTGATCCAGCAAGGGGGGAAGAGAGGTTGATGAAGATCCAGCAACACGACGGCGTGGTGGTGGATGCAGGGCGTCACAGTAGCAGGGCTTCGCCTATACTACGAGAGAGACGTAACGGGGAGAGAGGAAGCACCAAAGGCTGAGATATGAAATCCCTCCTCTCCCCCACTATATATAGGAGGGCCAAGGGGGGGTGGTGCGCAGCCTAGGAGATCCAATCTCCTAGGTGCGGCGGCCAGGGGAGGGTTTCCCTCCCCCCCAAGGCACCTCGGGGTGCCTTCCACCACTTGGACTGCTCCGTGGTGGAAACCCTAGGCGCATGGGCCTAGTAGGGCTGGTGCCCTTGGCCCATGAAGGCCAAGGCGCACCCCCTACAGCCCATGTGGCCCCCCGGGACAGGTGGCCCCACCCGGTGGGCCCCCGGGACCCCTCCGGTGGTCCCGGTACAATACCGATAACCCCGAAACTTGTCTCGATGGCCGAAACAGCACTTCCTATATATATAATTCTTTACCTCCGGACCATTCCGGAACTCCTCGTGACGTCTGGGATCTCATCCGGGACTCCGAACAACATTCGGGTTACTGCATATTCATATCTTCATAACCCTAGCGTCACCGAACCTTAAGTGTGTAGACCCTACGGGTTCGGGAGACAAGCAGACATGACCGAGACGACTCTCCGGTCAATAACCAACAGCGGGATCTGGATACCCATGATGGCTCCCACATGCTCCACGATGATCTCATCGGATGAACCACAATGTCGAGGATTAATCAACCCCGTATACAATTCCCTTTGTCAATCGGTATGTTACTTGCCCGAGACTCGATCGTCGGTATCCCAATACCTTGTTCAATCTCGTTACCGGCAAGTCACTTTACTCGTACCGTAATGCATGATCCCATGATCAACCACTTGGTCACCTTGAGCTCATAATGATGATGCATTACCGAGTGGGCCCAGTGATACCTCTCCGTTATATGGAGTGACAAATCCCAGTCTCGATCCGTGTCAACCCAACAGACACTTTCGGAGATACCTGTAATGCACCTTTATAGTCACCCAGTTACGTTGTGACGTTTGATACACCCAAAGCACTCCTACGGTATCCGGGAGTTACACGATCTCATGGTCAAAGGAAAAGATACTTGACATTTGGAAAAGCTCTAGCAAACGAACTACACGATCTTTGTGCTATGCTTAGGATTGGGTCTTGTCCATCACATCATTCTCCTAATGATGTGATCCCGTTATCAATGACATCCAATGTCCATAGCCAGGAAACCATGACTATCTGTTGATCAACGAGCTAGTCAACTAGAGGCTTACTAGGGACATATTATGGTCTATGTATTCACACGTGTATTACGATTTCCGGATAATACAGTTATAGCATGAATAAATACAATTATCATGAACAAAGAAATATAATAATAATACTTTTATTATTGCCTCTAGGGCATATTTCCAACAGTCTCCCACTTGCACTAGAGTCAATAATCTAGTTACATTGTGATGAATCGAACACCCATGGAATTCTGGTGTTGATCATGTTTTGCCCTAGGGAGAGGTTTAGTCAACGGATCTGCTACATTCAGGTCCGTATGTACTTTACAAATCTCTATGTCTCCATTTTGAACATTTTCACGAATGGAGTTGAAGCGACGCTTGATGTGCCTTGTCTTCTTGTGAAACCTGGGCTCCTTGGCAAGTGCAATAGCTCCAGTGTTGTCACAAAAGAGTTTGATTGGCCCCGACGCATTGGGTATGACTCCGAGGTCGGTGATGAACTCCTTCATCCATATTGCTTCATGTGCTGCCTCCGAGGCTGCCATGTACTCTGCTTCACATGTAGATCCCGCCACGACGCTCTGTTTGCAGCTGCACCAGCTCACTGCTCCACCATTCAACATATACACGTATCCGGTTTGTGACTTAGAGTCATCCAGATCTGTGTCGAAGCTAGCGTCGACGTAACCCTTTACGACGAGCTCTTCGTCACCTCCATAAACGAGAAACATGTCCTTTGTCCTTTTCAGGTACTTCAGGATATTCTTGACCGCTGTCCAGTGTTCCTTGCCGGGATTACTTTGGTACCTTCCTACCAAACTTACGGCAAGGTTTACATCAGGTCTGGTACACAGCATGGCATACATAATAGAACCTATGGCTGAGGCATAGGGGATGATACTCATCTCTTCTATATCTTCTGCCGTGGTCGGGCATTGAGCCGAGCTCAATCTCACACCTTGCAAAACAGGCAAGAACCCTTTCTTGGACTGATCCATTTTGAACTTCTTCAAAATCTTATCAAGGTATGTGCTTTGTGAAAGACCTATGAGGCGTCTTGATCTATCTCTGTAGATCTTGATGCCTAATATATAAGCAGCTTCTCCAAGGTCCTTCATTGAAAAACTTTTATTCAAGTAGGCCTTGATGCTGTCCAAGAGTTCTATATCATTTCCCATCAAAAGTATGTCATCTACATATAATATGAGAAATGCTACAGAGCTCCCACTCACTTTCTTGTAAACGCAGGCTTCTCCATAAGTCTGCGTAAACCCAAACGCTTTGATCATCTCATCAAAGCGAATGTTCCAACTCCGAGATGCTTGCACCAGCCCATAAATCGAGCGTTGGAGTTTGCACACCTTGTCAGCATTCTTAGGATCGACAAAACCTTCCGGCTGCATCATATACAACTCTTCCTTAAGGAAACCATTAAGGAATGCCGTTTTGACGTCCATTTGCCATATCTCATAATCGTAGAATGCGGCAATTGCTAACATGATTCGGACGGACTTTAGCTTCGCTACCGGTGAGAAAGTCTCATCGTAGTCAATTCCTTGAACTTGTCGATAACCCTTAGCGACAAGCCGAGCTTTATAGATGGTCACATTACCATCCGCGTCTGTCTTCTTCTTGAAGATCCATTTATTTTCTATGGCTCGCCGTTCAACGGGCAAGTCAGTCAAAGTCCATACTTCGTTTTCATACATGGATCCTATCTCGGATTTCATGGCTTCTAGCCATTTGTCGGAATCCGGGCCCGCCATCGCTTCTTCATAGTTCGAAGGTTCACTGTTGTCTAACAACATGATTTCCAAGACAGGGTTGCCGTACCACTCTGGTGCGGAACGTGTCCTTGTGGACCTTCGAATTTCAGTAGGAGCTTGATCAGAAGTATCTTGATCATCATTAATAACTTCCTCTCTAGTCGGTGCAGGTGCCTCAGGAACATTTTCTTGAGTTGCGCCATTTACCGGTTCAAGAGGCAATACTTCATCAAGTTCTACTTTCCTCCCACTTACTTCTTTCGAGAGAAACTCTTTCTCTAGAAAGGATCCATTCCTGGCAACAAAGATCTTGCCTTCGGATCTGAGGTAGAAGGTATACCCATAAGTTTCTTTAGGGTATCCTATGAAGACGCATTTTTCCGACTTGGGTTCGAGCTTTTCAGGTTGAAGTTTCTTGACATAAGCATCGCATCCCCAAACTTTTAGAAACGACAGCTTAGGTTTCTTCCCAAACCATAATTCATACGGTGTCGTCTCAACGGATTTCGACGATGCCCTATTTAAAGTGAATGCGGCAGTCTCTAAAGCATAGCCCCAAAAAGATAGCGGTAAATCGGCAAGAGACATCATAGATCGCACCATATCTAATGAAGTGCGATTACGACGTTCGGACACACCATTACGCTGAGGTGTTCCAGGCGGCGTTAGTTTGTGAAACTATTCCACATTTTCTTAAGTGTGTGCCAAATTCGTGACTCAAGTATTCTCCTCCACGATCTGATCGTAGAAACTTGATTTTCCTGTCACGTTGATTCTCAACTTCACTCTGAAATTCCTTGAACTTTTCAAAGGTTTCAGACTTGTGTTTCATTAAGTAGACATACCCATATCTACTTAAGTCATCAGTGAGGGTGAGAACATAACGATAGCCACCGCGAGCCTCAACACTCATTGGACCGCACACATCAGTATGTATGATTTCCAATAAGTTGGTTGCTCGCTCCATTGTTCCTGAGAACGGAGTCTTGGTCATTTTTCCCATGAGGCATGGTTCGCACGTGTCAAATGATTCATAATCAAGAGACTCTAAAAGTCCATCTGCATGGAGCTTCTTCATGCGTTTGACACCTATGTGACCAAGGCGGCAGTGCCACAAGTATGTGGGACTATCATTATCAACCTTACATCTTTTGGTACTCACACTATGAACATGTGTAGTAATACGCTCGAGATTCATTAAGAATAAACCATTGACTATCGGTGCATGACCATAAAACATATCTCTCATATAAATAGAACAACCATTATTCTCGGATTTAAATGAGTAGCCATCTCGTATTAAACGAGATCCTGATACAATGTTCATGCTCAAACATGGCACTAAATAACAATTATTGAGGTTTATCACTAATCCCGTAGGTAAATGTAGAGGTAGCGTGCCGACGGCGATTACATCGACCTTGGAACCATTCCCGACGCGCATCGTCACCTCGTCCTTCTCCAGTTTTCGTTTATTCCGCAGCTCCTGCGGTGAGTTACAAATATGAGCAACATCACCGGTATCAAATACCCAGGAGTTACTACGAGTACTGGTAAGGTACACATCAATCACATGTATATCAAATATACCTTTGGTGTTGCCGGCCTTCTTATCCGCTAAGTATTTGGGGCAGTTCCGCTTCCAGTGACCCTTCCCTTTGCAATAAAAGCACTCTGTCTCAGGCTTGGGTCCATTCTTTGACTTCTTCCCGACAGCTTGCTTGCCGGGCGCAGCAACTTCCTTGCCGTCCTTCTTGAAGTTCTTTTTACCCTTGCCCTTCTTGAACTTAGTGGTTTTATTCATCATCAACACTTGATGTTCCTTCTTGACTTCTACCTCTGCTGATTTCAGCATTGCAAATACTTCAGGAATGGTCTTTACCATCCCCTGCATATTGAAGTTCATCACAAAGCTCTTGTAGCTTGGTGGAAGCGACTGGAGGATTCTGTCAATGACCGCGTCATCCGGGAGATTAACTCCCAGCTGAGTCAAGCGGTTATGTAACCCAGACACAGTGAGTATGTGCTCACTGACAGAACTATTTTCCTCCATCTTACAGCTAAAGAACTTATCGGAGACTTCATATCTCTCGATCCGGGCATGAGCTTGAAAAACCATTTTCAGCTCTTCGAACATCTCGTATGCTCCATGTCTCTCAAAACGTTTTTGGAGCCCCGGCTCTAAGCTGTAAAGCATGCCGCACTGAACAAGGGAGTAGTCGTCAACACGTGTCTGCCAAGCGTTCATAACGTCTTGGTTCTGTGGGACGGGAGCTTCACCTAGCGGTGCTTGTAGGACATAATCTTTCTTGGCAGCTATGAGGATGATCCTCAGGTTCCGGACCCAGTCCGTATAGTTGCTGCCATCGTCTTTCAGCTTGGTTTTCTCTAGGAACGCGTTGAAGTTGACGACTACGTTGGCCATTTGATCTACAAGACATATTGCAAAGATTTTTAGACTAAGTTCATGATAATTAAGTTCATCTAATCAAATTATTAATGAACTCCCACTCAGATTAGACATCCCTCTAGTCATCTAAGTGTTACACGATCCAAGTCGACTAAGCCGTGTCCGATTAACACGTGAGACGGACTAGTCATCGTCGGTGAACATCTCCATGTTGATCGTATCTTCCATACGACTCGTGTTCGACCTTTCGGTCTCTGTGTTCCGAGGCCATGTCTTCACATGCTAGGCTCGTCAAGTTAACCCTAAGTGTTTTTGCATGTGTAAAACTTCTTACACCCGTTGTATGTGAACGAAAGGATCTATCACACCCGATTAACACGTGGTGCTTCGAAGCGACGAACTGTAGCAACGGTGCACAGTTAGGGGAGAACACTTCTTGAAATTGTTGTAAGGGATCATCTTATTTACTACCGTCGTTTTAAGTAAACAAGATGCAAAACATGATAAACATCACATGTAATCAAATAATAATAGTGACATGATATGGCCAATATCACATAGCTCCTTTGATCTCCATCTTGGGGCTCCATGATCATCCTTGTAGATCGTCATACTCATCGACATGTAAGTCGTGATTCCTTGTACAATAACATGATCAATCTCATACATCACATATATCATTCATCACATCCTTTTGGCCATATCACATCACATAGCATACCCTGCAAAACAAGTTAGACGTCCTCTAATTGTTGTTTGCATGTTTTACGTGGCTGCTATGGGTTTCTAGCAAGAACGTTTCTTACCTACGCAATGACCACAACGTGATATACCAATTGCTATTTACCCTTCATAAGGACCCTTTTCATCGAATCCGATCCGACTAAAGCAGGAGAGACAGACACCCGCTAGCCACCTTATGCAACTGGTGCATGTATGTCGGTGGAACCTGTCTCACGTAAGAGTACGTGTAAGGTCGGTCCGGGCCGCTTCATCCCACGATGCCGCCAAATCAAGATAAGACTAGTAACGGCAAGCATATTGAACAAAATCAACGCCCACAACTACTTTGTGTTCTACTCGTGCAAGAGAACTACGCATAGACCTAGCTCATGATGCCACTGTTGGGGAACGTAGCAGAAAACAAAAATTTTCCTACGGTTTCACCAAGATCCATCTAGGAGTTCATCTAGCAATGAGTGATTAGATGCATCTACGTACCTTGTAGATCGCGAGCGGAAGCGTTCAAAGAACAGGGATGATGTAGTCGAACACGACGTGATTCAAATCACCGATGATCTTAGCACCGAACGGATGGTGCCTCCGCGTTCAACACACGTACAGAACGGATGACGTCTCCTCCTTTCTTGATCCAGCAAGGGGGGAAGAGAGGTTGATGAAGATCCAGCAACACGACGGCGTGGTGGTGGATGCAGGGCGTCACAGTAGCAGGGCTTCGCCTATACTACGAGAGAGACGTAACGGGGAGAGAGGAAGCACCAAAGGCTGAGATATGAAATCCCTCCTCTCCCCCACTATATATAGGAGGGCCAAGGGGGGGTGGTGCGCAGCCTAGGATATCCAATCTCCTAGGTGCGGCGGCCAGGGGAGGGTTTCCCTCCCCCCCAAGGCACCTCGGGGTGCCTTCCACCACTTGGACTCCTCCGTGGTGGAAACCCTAGGCGCATGGGCCTAGTAGGGCTGGTGCCCTTGGCCCATGAAGGCCAAGGCGCACCCCCTACAGCCCATGTGGCCCCCCGGGACAGGTGTCCCCACCCGGTGGGCCCCCGGGACCCCTCCGGTGGTCCCGGTACAATACCGATAACCCCGAAACTTGTCCCGATGGCCGAAACAGCACTTCCTATATATAATTCTTTACCTCCGGACCATTCCGGAACTCCTCGTGACGTCCGGGATCTCATCCGGGACTCCGAACAACATTCGGGTTACTGCATATTCATATCTTCATAACCCTAGCGTCACCGAACCTTAAGTGTGTAGACCCTACGGGTTCGGGAGACAAGCAGACATGACCGAGACGACTCTCCGGTCAATAACCAACAGCGGGATCTGGATACCCATGATGGCTCCCACATGCTCCACGATGATCTCATCGGATGAACCACGATGTCGAGGATTAATCAACCCCGTATACAATTCCCTTTGTCAATCGGTATGTTACTTGCCCGAGACTCGATCGTCGGTATCCCAATACCTTGTTCAATCTTGTTACCGGCAAGTCACTTTACTTGTACCGTAATGCATGATCCCGTGATCAACCACTTGGTCACCTTGAGATCATAATGATGATGCATTACCGAGTGGGCCCAGTGATACCTCTCCGTTATATGGAGTGACAAATCCCAGTCTCGATCCGTGTCAACCCAACAGACACTTTCGGAGATACCTGTAATGCCCCTTTATAGTCACCCAGTTACGTTGTGACGTTTGATACACCCAAAGCACTCCTACGGTATCCGGGAGTTACACGATCTCATGGTCAAAGGAAAAGATACTTGACATTTGGAAAAGCTCTAGCAAACGAACTACACGATCTTTGTGCTATGCTTAGGATTGGGTCTTGTCCATCACATCATTCTCCTAATGATGTGATCCCGTTATCAATGACATCCAATGTCCATAGCCAGGAAACCATGACTATCTGTTGATCAACGAGCTAGTCAACTAGAGGCTTACTAGGGACATATTATGGTCTATGTATTCACACGTGTATTACGATTTCCGGATAATACAGTTATAGCATGGATAAAGACAATTATCATGAACAAAGAAATATAATAATAATACTTTTATTATTGCCTCTAGGGCATATTTCCAACAGGGTACCATAAGCCAAAGTTTGGGGTATGAGCCAAATATCGAAAGATTCGTTTGACCGCCACATAGTGACTTTCCTTAGGTGCGGCTTGAAACCGTGCACAAATTCCCACACTCAACATGATATCCGGTCTAGATGCACAAAGGTAAAGCAAGGATCCAATCATGGAGCGATATACCTTTTGATCCACCGCTTTACCATTGTGATCTATGTCAAGTTGGCACTTGGTGGGCATTGGAGTGGAAGTCGGCTTGACATCACTTAGCTTGAATCCCTTGAGCATGTTTTGAGTGTATTTGGCTTGGTTGATGAAGGTTCCTTCTCTTCTTTGCTTCACTTCGAACCCTAGAAAGAACTTCAACTCTCCCATGGAAGACATCTCGAACTTTGAGGTCATGAGAGCGGCAAATTCCTCATTGAAAGCTTTGTTAGGGGAACCAAAGATAATATCATCAACATATAATTGGCACACAAACAACTCCCCTTTGACCTTCTTAGTAAAGAGAGTGGGGTAGATTAGCCCAACTTCAAAACCACGGTCTTGTAACAACTCGGTAAGGTGGTCATACCACGCACGTGGGGCTTGTTTAAGGCCATAGAGTGCCTTATCGAGTTGATACACATGATCGGGAAAGTAGGGATCCTCGAACCCGGGGGGTTGCTTGACATAAACCAATTCATTAATAGGACCATTAAGAAAAGCACTCTTCACATCCATTTGTTGTAACTTAAAGTTATGATGAGAAGCATATGCAATCAACATGCGAATGGATTCAAGACGAGCAACGGGAGAAAAGGTTTCACCGTAGTCGATACCCTCGACTTGGGAGTAGCCTTGTGCTACCAAATGAGCCTTGTTGCGAATGATAATCCCATGGGCATCTTGCTTGTTCTTAAATATCCACTTGGTTCCAATGACATTGTGGTTCCCCGTCGGTCTTGGCACCAATCTCCACACTTTGTTGCGCTCGAAGTTGTTGAGTTCTTCATGCATGGCATTGAGCCAATCCGGATCTTCGAGCGCCTCATAGACCTTGTGGGGTTCGACACAAGAGACAAACACGTGATGCTCACAATAGTTTGCTAATTGTCTATGAGTGCTTACCCCCTTTCTTAAGCTTCCAAGCACATTCGTCATGAGATGATCCTTGGTGGAGAGCTTTGAAGCAACCTTGGCGGCACGATGCTCCAATTCCTCCTCGGGGGTGAGACGAGAAGAGGTCACTTGATCATCTTGAGTGTCATCTTGAGCTTGTTCTTGTTCTTGAACTTGCTCGGAGGAGAGAACTTGACCTTGGGCATCACTTGGTGTGTTAACAACGTCTTGAGCATGATCATGCCCTTGGTCTTGTTCTTGAGGATGAAGGCCTTCATGTTGTTCTTCGGAAGCGTGTGGGCCTTGGGTTGGTGATGGCTCCACTTGAGTGGAGCATTTTCCTTCTCCTTCGGCCACAAGGGGTTCCTCAATGGGTAGGATAAAGCCAACACCCATTCTTCTTATGGCTTGAGGAGGAATTTCATCACGTACATCACAAGTGCCACTTTGCTCCACTTGGGAGCCGTTATTTTCATCAAACTCCACGTTACACGTCTCCTCAATAAGTCCCGTGGATTTATTGAGGACACGGTAAGCATGAGAGTTTGTAGCATAACCAACAAATATGCCCTCATAAGCTCTAGCTTCAAATTTAGACAACCGAACACCTTTCTTGAGAATGAAACACTTACACCCGAACACCCCAAAGTACTTGAGGTTGGGCTTGTTACCGGTGAGTATCTCATATGGAGTCTTGTTCAAGCCCTTGCGGAGGTAGAGCCGGTTGGATGCATGACACGTGGTGTTGATGGCTTCGGCCCAAAAGTTGTATGGAGACTTGAACTCCGCCATCATGGTCCTTGCCGCATCCATCAACGTCCGGTTCTTCGTCTCCGCAACACTGTTTTGTTGAGGGGGTGTAAGGTGCGGAATATTGATGCTTGATCCCCTCATCACTAAGAAACTCATCCAAGGTGTAGTTCTTGAACTCAGTGCCGTTGTAACTTCTTATTGTCAAGATCTTTGCATTGTGTTGACGTTGTGCTTCATTGGCAAAGTCAATGACGGTTTGTTGGGTCTCGCTCTTCCTCTTGAAGAAATACACCCAAGTGTATCTTGAGTAGTCATCCACAATCACCAAGCAATACTTCCTACCCCCAAGACTATCGAAGGATGGAGGCCCAAAGAGATCCAAGTGAAGGAGCTCCAAAGGCCTCTTTGAGTAAATGATAGTTGTGGGAGGGTGAGCCTTCTCATGTAGTTTTCCTTCGATACAAGCACTGCAAGCACGATATTTAGCAAAACCAACATTCATTAGTCCACGGACATGGTCCCCATTGAGAAGACTTTTCAAAGATCTCATATTGACATGGGCTAAACGGCGATGCCAAAGCCATCCCACATCAACTTTAGCCATTAGGCATGTCGCGGTCTTAGTGGGTCGCTCCGAAAAGTTAATCACATATAGACCGTTCTTGCATGCCCAACAAAGGCTACTTTAAGAGTCTTGCTCCACAAGAGGGCCACGGCATCGATATCAAAGAAAGTGGCAAAGCCCATGATTGCAAGTTGACGAACGGAAAGTAAATTGTATGCAAGGGACTCAACAAGCATGACCTTCTCGATCGTGAGATCATGAGAAATGAATACCTTGCCAAGTCCCAATACCTTAGAAGATGAGGCGTCACCCCACTCGACATTGGTGGGCATAGATGGAATCTTGTGCACGTCCACCACCAAGTCCTTGCTTCCGGTCATATGATTTGTAGCTCCGCTATCGAGCAACCATGATCCCCCACCGGAAGCAAACACCTACAAGAGATCAATGCTTGGTTTTAGGTACCCATTTTGTAATGGGTCCTTTGATGTTAGTAACAAGGGTCTTTGGAACCCAAATAGACCATTCAATGTACTCATGAGGGGAACCAACAAATTTGTCATAGACATGCCCATCACTAGCCCGACATAACACATAAGTAGGATTAAAGTCGCCGGCTTTGATGGGAGGAGTGGCATTGCCCTTTTTGACACAGCCACCCTTCACATTGTTCTTCTTCTCCTTGGAAGCACTCTCTCCCTCCTTCACAAAGGTTTGCATGAGAGGAGGAGGTCATTTGGTCTTGTCATTCTTCTTCTTGTTCTTGGACTCGGGCACGTACCCAATCCCTTCCTTAGCCACAACTCCCTTTTGGTTGGTCAAGAGGTCGTTGAGATTCTTCTTGCCTTGTATGCAAGACGCAAGACCTTTCTCAAGTTGCACCTTTAGCTTAGCGTTCTCCTCAACAAGATGCACATGCTCACAACACGGGTTAGTAGCATTTGCATTATCAATTAACATCATACGAGGAAAAGTGGCTTTTTCCTTGGTTAGCTTTACTTGAAGTTGATCATGAGACTCTTTGAGGCTAGCATGAGCACCCTTCAATACCTTGTGAGCCTTGTCAAGTAGATCAAACTACTCTTTGAGTCTAGCAAGATCAACCTCAAGTTCGGCCTTCTCGGATTTTAGCACACGAGAAACAATGAGAACATGATCAAAATCTTTATTTAACTTAGCATGATCAATGTTGTGTGACTCCTCAAGAGCCAAACGAAGACCACGCTCTTCCTCAAGAGCATTGGAAAGATCCGAGATATCATCGACATAGTCACGACTATGCCCTTCCATCTTAGAGATGGTATCTTCGTGAGCCTCGATCATGTCATTGGCTTCACCAAGTTGTTCCAAGAGAGCAACAAAGTGCTTCTTGGATTTACCCTTAAGTTTGCCCATAAAGGCATCAAACTCATTCACCTCCACATTAGCTCCCTCATGTTCATCAATGCTATCCGTCGAAGAAGGATGATTAATGATGGTAGTTTTGATGTTGGAGGTTACCTTGTTGGTGGCTTTAGCCATGAGGCACTTGGCGGTGATGCTCTCATTGGGTGAGTCGAAGAGAGACACCCGTGGAGTCATTGCAATGGCAACAGAGGCCATGGCAACCGACTCACCATCTTCATCATCGTCATCATCCTCATTGTACTCTTCTTGTACCACCAATGCCTTGGGGGGAGTCTTCTTGGTGAAGTTGCTCTTGTTGGGGAACGACTTGGCCTTGTCCTTTCGGATGAGCTTGCCACCATTGTCTTCCCTCTTCTCATACGGGCACTCCGCAACAAAATGACTCACATTGCCACAATTGTAGCAAGTCCTTACACGTTGCTTGCTCTTCGTGCCACTTGAGTTGTTTTTGTTAAAGTTTGGCCTTGAGTTTTTCTTGCTCCAAAATTGCCTTGAAGCAAGTGCCATGTGTTCATGATACACTAGTAGAAAATGGAGCTTTAAAACCGGTTCGTAAGGGCCTTTAGTGCCGGTTCCATAACCGACACTAATTGGTGGGCACTAAAGGCCCCCCCTTTAGTACCGGTTCGGCACGAACCGACGCTAAAGTGCCACCACGTGGCGTGAGCTCGCGCCCTGGTATGGGGGACCTTTAGTACCGGTTGGTGTTACCAACCGGTACTAAAGGTTTTTTTGATTTTTTTTTAAAATTTGGAAAAAAAATTTTGATTTTTTTTTCGATTTTTAATTTTTCTGAATTATTTGGTGATTTAGTCTCTAATCACCTCTCTTAACTACTCAAGTGTGGATCACTCATTCCAAATCATCTAACTTTCCGACCGGTCACCCATCCCTCTCACTACTCCAGCCCGAGCACGCTTAACTTTCGGGTTCTATCCTCCTTCGTTTCCAAGTCTGCACTTGTCGTTTTCCTGACAATAGTAAGATGTCAATCCTATTAACCCGGAGGAGTTTAGCTTGAGCATGAAGTCACACATTTCACTGTTTGAGTTTGAAACTATTATTCTAAAAAACAGTAATTATTTAGTAACACTAATATTTCTTGAATAAGTTTGACCATAGTTTGACCATAGTTTGACCATAGTTTGACCAGATTTGACCAAAATTCAAAAAATTGAAATAATTATTTAGTAACACTAATATTCTTGAATAATTATGTAGTAACATTAATACTTCTTGAATAAGTAGTTTGACCAGATTTAACAAAAAAAATTAAAAAACTTAAATTTGACCATATCTTTTTTTCCTTTTGGAATTTGAGGATTCTAAAAAATTGCAAACAGGCCATAGGCCGTCTCCATCGGATGCGGATTTTTGGGCTGAATTTTTTGATATATTATACGTTTTTTCTGACATCATATGCAAAAGTTATAGCCGTTTTACATTTTCCCTACACTTTTTGCAAAACATGTCCAAATTTAAGTTTTCAAATTTTCCTAACTAGTAGATGTAGTAATATAACTACCTCTCGAAGGATTTTATTTTTTGAAGTTTTTATCATTTTCTTTTGATTTTTTCAGAACTGAAATGGCGACACACAGGGGGGGGGGGTAGAGTTTGAAAATTGCCCTATAGTGCCGGTTTGTGTCACAAACCGGTACTATAGGTTAAGACTCTTTAGTGCCGGTTTGTGACACAAACCTGTACTATAGGTTAGACCTTTAGTACCGGTTTGTGTCACAAACCGTCACTAAAGGGGCTCGTGGGGCCCTGGCCTGACGCCAGCCTGCCACCACCCCTTTAGTACCGGTTCGTGGCACGAACCGGTAGTAAAGGTTCATTACGAACCGGCACTAATGCATAGCCATTCGAACTGGCACTATTGATCACATTAGTGCCGGTTTTTTTACAAACCGGCACTAATGTGCTTCACGTTTGACCCTTTTTCTACTAGTGATATGCATACTTTGTATCTTCGGGGTTGCTCTCCTCTTCTTCCTCTTCTTCTTCTTCAACGCAGAGCTTGGCCTTCAATTCAAGGTTGGGCTTCTTTGCCCTTTGAGAACGAAGCACCACATTGTCGACAGTCTTGTCCAAAATGTTCATGGCCACAAACTCATCCAACACTTCGCTTGAGGTCAAAGTGTGGAAGTCCAGCCTTTGACGAATGACGGAGGACATGGCCTTGTGGTAGGGCATCATTGCCTTGAGGAATTTGCGCTTGATCCAATTGTCATCCGTGTCCTTGCTCCCGTGATCTCGGAGTGAGACCGCGAGTTTGGTTACTCTCCGATAAAGCTCACGAGGTTCTTCATCTTCTTTCATTGCAAACTCATCGGCCTCATCTTGCACCACTCCATAGTTGGAGCGTTGAATGCTTGCGCTTCCCCGGTAGAGTGATACAACACAAAGCCATGCGTCTTTGGCCAAGGCGAAGGGCCGAAGATGAGGTAGATCTTCGGGTGGAATTGCATCTTGAATGATGAAGAGAGCATTCTCATTGAATTGATTATCCGCGGCTTCTCGAGGAGTGAAGTTGCTTGGATCATGCGGATAGAAACCTTCTTCAATGATTCTCCAAAGATTAGTGTTCACATGATTTAAATGACGTTTAAAGTGGTAAACCCAAGAATCAAAGTCCTCATTTTTCACAATCTTAGGGGGAGGACCGGCATGATTCAAATGAGTGGAAGGAACCAATCCACCATAAACAAGTGGTGGTTCCACATGAGCAAAGATGCCGGTGCCATTCTTACCACTAGAAGAAGGAGCCTTTTCGCTACTAGCTTCCCCCTTATCGGAGGTAGCATCCGTCACCTTGTCGGTGGGATTACCCACTTTCAACGATGCGGTGGATAGTTTAAGCCCTTCAAGGAATTTAGTAAACATGCTTTCAACCTCGGTCGTCATGGAGGTTTTCAATGTCTCCAAGGCCACATTGAACTCCTCACGAGAGACCGAGGTTCCCCCATCGCCCGTAGATGAGATCGATTCACACCGGAGTGTTCCTCCACACCGTCTAGGGTATCAACCATACTCTTCGGACGGTAAAGTCCTTAGTAAAGAGATGAGGCTCTGATACCAATTGAAAGGATCGATATGGTTGACTAGAGGGGGGTGAATAGGCAACTAACAATTTTTAACTTTTCTTTTCCAAATTAAACTTTGCATCGAAGTAGGTCGTCTAGATGTGCAACTAGGTGAGCAACCTATATGATGCAATAACAATAAACAAACAAGCAAGCAAGAGAAGTAACACTAAAGAGCTTGCACAAGTAAAGGTAAGAAATAACCAAGAGTGGATCCGGTGAAGACGAGGATGTGTTACCGAAGTTCCTTCCTTTTGAGGGGAAGTACGTCTCCGTTAGAGCGGTGTGGAGGCACAATGCTCCCCAAGAAGCCACTAGGGCCACCGTATTCTCCTCACGCCCTCACACAATGCGAGATGCCGTGATTCCACTATTGGTGCCCTTGAAGGCGGCGACCGGAACTTTACAAACAAGGTTGGGGCAATCTCCACAACTTAATCGGAGGCTCCCAGCAATACCACGAAGCTTCACCACAATGGAATATGGCTTCGTGGTGACCTCAACCGTCTAGGGTGCTCAAACACCCAAGAGTAACAAGATCCACTAGGGATAGGTGGGGGATTCAAAAATCTCTTGGTGCAAGTGTAGATCGGGGCCTTCTCAACCACTCCCGAGCAAATCAACAAGTTTAATTGGCTAGAGAGATAGATCGGGCGAAAATGGAGTTTGGAGCATTAATGGAGCTTCAGAGGGAAGAGGTAGGTCAACGGGGAAGAAGGGGACCCCCTTTTATAGTGGGGGCAACAATCCAACCGTTGCCCGATGACCCACAAGTATAGGGGATCTATCATAGTCCTTTCGATAAGTAAGAGTGTCGAACCCAACGAGGAGTAGAAGGAAATGATAAGCGGTTTTCAGCAAGGTATTCTCTGCAAGTACTGAAATAAGTGGTAACAGATAGTTTTGTGATATGATAAATTGTAACGAGCAACAAGTAACAAAAGTAAATAAAGTGCAGCAAGGTGGCCCAATCCTTTTGTAGCAAAGGACAAGCCATAACAAACTCTTATAATAGGAAAAGCGCTCCCGAGGACACATGGGAATATCGTCAAGCTAGTTTTCATCACGTTCATATGATTCGCGTTCGATACTTTGATAATTTGATATGTGGGTGGACCGGTGCTTGGGTACTGTTCTTATTTGAACAAGCATCCCACTTATGATTAACCTCTATCGCAAGCATCCGCAACTACAACAAAAGTATTAAGGTAAACCTAACCATAGCATGAAATATATGGATCCAAATCAGCCCCTTACGAAGCAACGCATAAACTAGGGTTTAAGCTTCTGTCACTCTAGCAACCCATCATCTACTTATTACTTCCCAATGCCTTCCTCTAGGCCCAAATAATGGTGAAGTGTTATGTAGTCGACATTCACATAACACCACTAGAGGCTAGACAACATACATCTTATCAAAATATCAAACGAATACCAAATTCACATGACTACTCATAGCAAGACCTCTCCCTTGTCCTCAGGAACGAACGTAATTACTCACAAAGCATATTCATGTTCATAATCAGAGGGGTAATAATATGCATATAGGATCTGAACATATGATCTTCCACCAATTAAACCAACTAGCATCAACTACAAGGAGTAATCAACACTACTAGCAACCTACTAGCACCAATCCCGGACTTTGAGACAAGAATTGGATACAAGAGATGAACTATGGTTTGGAGATGAGATGGTGCTGGTGAAGATGTTGATGGAGATTGCCCTCTCCCGATGAGAGGAGCGTTGGTGATGACGATGGTGATGATTTCCTCCTCCGGGAAGGAAGTATCCCCGACAGAACAGCTCTGCCGGAGCTCTAGATTGGATCCGCCAAGGTTCCGCCTCGTGGCGGCGGAGTCTCGTCCCGTAAAGTTCCTCTTTATTTTTTCTCATCGAAAGACCTCATATAGGAGAAGATGGGCATCGGAGAGCCACCAGGGGGCCCACGAGATAGGGGGGCGCGCCCCCCACCCTCGTGAGCAGGGTGTGGGCCCCGTGGCCTTCATCTTTGGCGTGGATTTTTCTTTATTTCTTTTAAGACGTTCCATGGAGTTTCAGGACTTTTGGAGTTGCGCAGAATAGGTCTCTAATATTTGCTCCTTTTCCAGACCAGAATTCCAGCTGTCGGCATTCTCCCTCTTTATGTAAACCTTGTAAAATAAGAGAGAATAGCCATAAGTATTGTGACATAAAGTGAAATAACAGTCCATAATGCAATAAATATCGATATAAAAGCATGATGCAAAATGGACGTATCATTGCCCCACTAAACAGCCCTGCAGAGGGCGGTAGTACCGCTTGGGGGGCGGTACTACCGCGCAGAGGAGAGAAGCGGGGACCTGGACCCAGAGCGGTACTACCGCGGTGGTAAGGGCGGTACTACCGCTGAGAAGCGGTACTACCACCTCTACTGCCGCAACTAGTGCCGCAAATCCTGACATGAGAAAAAGAGCCCTCGAGTCGAGGCGGTAGGGGCCAGGCAGGCCAGCGGTAGTACAGCTGTGGAGTCACCGGCGGTATTACCGCTGTGGAGCGGTACTGCCGCTTGTGACCCCTTAGTGGTACTACCGCTGGGACCCAGACAAGACACACAAGAGAGAAAAGATCTCTCCATTGAAGCGGAAGTCGAGGCGGTAGGAGCCAGACAGGCCAGTGGTAGTACAGTTGCGGAGTCACCGGCGGTACTACCGCTGCGAAGCGGTACTGCCGCTTGTGACCCCTCAGCGGTACTACCGCTGGGACCCAGACAAGACACACAAGAGAGAAAAGATCTCTCCATGAAGCGTAAGAGCTCTAAGGGTGAGAAGCGGAAGTGTACATGTTGATTCCACCCAAGCAATACCACAGCGGACCCCCTCTTGATAGTACGGTGCCCTCTACGCAACTAGACCACCGAAAGAGAAACGAAAGAGCTACACCATCTTGAACGACACTCCGAGGGGAAGAAATCGTCTCGTGCCAAGGATGAATCTCTGAAACGCTCAAAGCACACGATTAGTCCGCAAACACGTTGTCATCAATCACCAAAACCACATCGAGAGAGAGATGCCTCAACACCTTGTTTTGATGAATCTATGGATTGTATTGGGGGGTATTGATACGTCTCCAATGTATCTATAATTTTTGATTGTACAATGCTATTATATTATCCAGTTGGATGCTTTATATGCATTTATATGCTATTTTATATGATTTTGGGACTAACCTATTAACCTAGAGCCCAGTGTCAGTTTCTGTTTTTCCTTGTTTTTGAGTTTCACAGAAAATGAATATCAAACGGAGTCCAAACGAGTTGAAAATTTACGGTGATTTTTTATGGGCCAGAAGAAGCCCCTGAAGCAAAAGAGTTGGGCCAGAAGAGTCCTGAGCCAACCAGAAGGTTGAAGGGCGCGCCCTACCCCCGGGCACGTCCTCCGTCCTTGTCGTTGACTCGTGGACCCCCCTGACTTGTTCTTGATGCCAAAAATTCCTATGAATATAGAACCCCCCAGAAATAAACCTAGATCAGGAGTTCCACCACCGCAAGCCTCTGTAACCACCAAAAACCAATCGGGAACCTATTCTGTCATCATGCCGGAGGGGGGGATCATCACCGGTGGCCATCTTCATCATCCTGGTGCTCTCCATTATGAGGAGGGGGTAGTTTACCCTCGGCGCTACGGGTATGTACTAGTAGCTATGTGTTTGATCTCTCGATCTCTCTCGTGCTCTTGATTTGTTACGATCTTGATGTACCACGAGCTTTGCTATTATAGTTGGATCTTATGATGTTTCTCCCCCTCTACCTTCTTGTAATGGATTGAGTTTTCCCTTTGAAGTGATCTTATCATATTGAGTCTTTAAGGATTTGAGAACACTTGATGTATGTCTTGCAGGTGCTTATCTGTGGTGACAATGGGATATTCACGTGATCTACTTGATGTATGTTTTGCTGATCAACTTGCGGGTTCTGTGACCTTGTGAACTTATGCATAGGGGTTGGCACATGTTTTCGTCTTGACTCTTGATGACCCACAAGTATAGGGGATCAATTGCAGCTCTTTTCGATAAGTAAGAGTGTGGAACCCAATGAGGAGAAGAAGGAAATGACAAGTAGTTTCCAGTAAGGTAATGTCTGCAACTGCTGAAATTGTAAGTACCAAAGTAGTTTGATAGCAAGATAATTTGTAACGAGCAACTAACGATAATAGTAACAAAAGTGAAGCAAGGTAATCCAATCCCTTTGAGGCAAAGGACAGGCCAAAACGGTCTCTTATGATAAGCAAAGCATTCTTGAGGGTACATGGGAATTTCATCTAGTCACTTTCATCATGTTGGTTTAATTCGTGTTCGCTACTTTGATAATTTGATATGTGGGTGGACCGGTGCTTAGGTGTTGTTCTTACTTGAACAAACCTCCTACTTATGATTAACCCTCCCGCAAGCATCCGCAACTACGAGAAAAGCATTAAGAATAAATTCTAACCATAGCATTAAACTTTTGGATCCAATCGGTCCCTTACGGAATAGCGCATAAACTGGGGTTTAAGATTCTGTCACTCTCGCAACCCATCATCTAATTTCTACTCCACAATGCATTCCCTTAGGCAAAAATATGGTGAAGTGTCATGTAGTCGACATTCGCATGACACCACTAAGGGAATCACAACATACATACTATCAAAATATCGAACACATATCAAATTCACATGATTAGTTGCAACATGATTTCTCCCGTGACCTCAAGAACAAAGGTAACTACTCACAAATAATAATCATGCTCAAGATCAGGGGGGTATTAAATAGCATATTGGATCTGAACATATAATCTTCCACCAAATAAACCATATAGTAATCAACTACAAGATGTAATCAACACTACTAGTCACCCACAAGTAGCAATCTATAGTTCCGGTAACAAGACTGAACACAAGAGATGAACTAGGATTTGAGAGGAGATGGTGTTGTTGAAGATGTTGATGGAGATTTCCCTCCCCAAGATGGGAGAATTGTTGGTGATGATGATGACAATGATTTCCTCCTCCAGGGGGGAAGTTCCCCTGACGGAATCACTCCGTCGGAGGGAAAAAGTGCTCCTGCCCAAGTTCCGCCTCGAGGCGGCGGCGCTTTGTCCCGAAAGTCCCCCCTTATTTTTCTAGGTCAAAATGACTTATATACCAAAAGATGGGCACTGGAGGTGGGCCGAGGAGGCCACAACCCCCCAGGGCGCGCCAGGGGGCCCTGGCGCGCCCAGGTGGGTTGTGCCCACCTGGTGGCCTCCCCTCTGGTAGTTATTTGCTCCAATAATTATTATATATTCCATAAAAATTCCCCGTGAAGCTTCAGCTTGTTTGAAGTTGTGCAGAATAGGTAGCCTAACATAGCTTTTTCAGGTCCAAATTTCTAGCTGCCGGAATTCTCCCTCTTGGTGTGTTCCTTGCAAATTATGAGAGAAAAGGAATTAGAATTACTCCAAAAAGCATTATTATGGATAAAAACATTATAAATAATAGTAAGAAACATGATGCAAAATGGACATATCAAGTCCCCCAAGCTTAGACCTCGCTTGTCCTGAAGCGAAAACCGAAATCGAAAAACAAGTCCACATGCTTTGAGAGAGAGGTGTCGATAAAAACAAAATACGGACATAGAAGCATCATGTTGATTATTATAACATCAATAAAATTAAACATAGGACTTTTATCATATACTTCTCATGAATAAGTAATAGTTCATCACACAATCGAAGTATAAAGCAAAAACTCTATTAGAAACCAACAAACTATGTTCTCAGTCAACTTTGCAACTACAATTCAGCATCTTTTCAAGAAGGGTCACGTGTCAGAGCCTTTAGGCAAGTCCACATACTCAACCATCATGTAATCTTCTATGATTGCTAACACTCACCTCGTACCCATGAGCAAAACGTTTCAACCGGGCACATAGAAAGATAGGGGCTTATGATTTTGCTTCCCAACATACTCACCTCAAGGGTGATGTCAATAATAATAACTCATGCCACCCATATTCAACTGGACATATGTGCCTAGATGTTTCCTCACCACGTGATGCTTGCCAAAAGAGAAAAATAAAATGAATAGAGAGAAAACCTTTGACTCTTTGCATAAAAGTAAAAGATAGGCCCTTCGCAGAGGGAAGCAGAGGTTGCCATGCGCTTATTTGTTTGTATGCTCAACCCCTTAGTGCAAAAGAACGTAACGTTACATTGCCCCTTGTGATAGCGACCTTTATTATGCAGTCTGTCGCTTTTACTCTTCACCATCACAAGTTCGTGCAACGCTCAATTTTCTCTTACACTAAATGATCTCACACTTTTAGAAGCAATTTTTATTGCCTTTTTTGCACTGATGACAACTTACTTGAGGGATCTTGCTCAATCCCTAGGTAGGTATGGTGGACACTTGAAAATAAGATTTGGGTTTAAGGGTTTTTGGATGCACAAGTAGTATCTCTACTTAGTGCAGAATTTTTGGCTAGCAAAGATAGGGGGCAAGCACCACATTTTAAAGGATCTATGACAATATGACTTCTATGTGAATATGAACAAACCTAAATCATTAGGTTGTCTTCCTTGTCCAATGTCAACAATTTTGGCATCTAATATTTTGATGAGGGCTCACAATCGCAAAAGATTTCTAGGATAGTATATTTATATGTGAATCTTCTCTTCCCTTATTAATTCTTTCATGAGTTGCATCATTGACTAATGCTATGTTTGTCAATCTCTAATAAAATTTTCTACTTATACTTTTCCTTATGTGGTGCCATCACCTACCATAGGATTAGTATATAATATTTTCTTTATTTATTTCCTTTATTTTATTTGTTTCCTTTCTTTTTTCTTTTCTTTTTTTTTGCAACATGAAAGTAAAGAAAGTAAAGCTCATACTAAACTTTATTATATAACTTGCACACGATTACAAGGATAGATCACTAAGCAAACTCTCAAAGAAGAAAGGATCGAACTAAACTTTTATTCATCTAAAGCAAAAGTATTAAACTAAAATAAGTGAAAGTAAAAAGATAGTGGGATGATACGATACCGGGGCACCTCCCCCAAGCTTGGTGGAAGCTAAGGGGAGTGCCCATACCCGACACTCAATTCTCCTTTGGTGGTGAAGAAGATGATGGTGGTGAAGAAGAGATCTTGTCCTTGGATTTCCATGGAAGTGGTCCACCATCGTGAGAGGAGGAGTGAGTCTCACGGGTCCTGCAACTAGCAGCCAAACTCATACCTTTAAACCTCACCTCATATTCAAAGACTTGGTTTTAAAGATCATAGACTGGCTTTGGAGGAAGTTGATTTGCTCGTTGAGAGTGAAGATGATGTCCTTCATGGGCTTGCCATCAATCTTGAGATCACGGGAAAGGTCCGTGATCATGAGGTGATTGGCATTGACCCCACGCTCCACCATCCCCTTGCACCGGAAGACGTCTTGCTCCACAGCTTCGAGCCTGGCCTCCACGGTTCCCGTCCCCTTGGGACATGGCACATCGTGGAGGTGAAGCACCACCTCATGCATCAGGATGACCTGAGGGTGCTGCACCACCTCCCGCAGATATGGGTTGATGATGTTCTTGAAGAACTTGTCCTTGGAGGAGCTTGAGAAGGCCATGGTAGATGGGATCTGACAGAAAACAACAAGGAAAAAGAGAACAGGGGATTTCTCCGCGATACGGTGATCAATAGGTTCGGGAAGCATATATAGATTTTTTTTATCTTGGAGGACAAGTATATGGTAGAAAAACGGAGTACAGAAGGTGTCCCAGGTGGGCACAACTGCCTGGCGCGCCCTGGTGTCTTGTGCCCATGAAGGGACACTTCCTGGAAGTTTCTTTATTTCCAAAATTCTAAAATATTCCAAAACTGATAAAAAAAATTTTGTAGATTTTTCAAAGTCCATTTACTTACCGTATCATGTACCTCCTTATTTTCACGATTCTGGAGTGTCCCGGAAGGACTCTTTTATGTGTTCTTCCGGTGTCATGGTTTGGATAATATTACTTTCAATATTAATAGGCGTACCTGAGATATAATGCTTTATTCGTTGCCCATTAACAACCTTCGGGTTAGTACCTTCGGAATTATTTATTTTGATGGCTCCAGACCGGTAAACCTCCTCGATGACGTATGGGCATTCCCATTTTGAGAGGAGTTTTCTTGAAAGAGTCTGAAATGAGAGTTCTACAAAAAAGAACATATTCTCTGATATTAAACTCACGCTTTTGAATTCTTTTGTCATGCCATCTTTTTTACCTTTTCATTAAATAATTTTGCATCTTCATAAGCTTGGGTTCTCCATTCATCTAATGAGCTAATATCAAATAACCTTTTTTTCACCAGCAAGTTTGAAATCATAATTGAGTTCTTTGATTGCCCAATATGCTTTATGTTCTAACTCAAGAGACAAATGACATGCTTTTCCATAAACCATTTTATAAGGAGACATACCCATAGGATTTTTATAAGTTGTTCTATAAGCCCAAAGTGCATCATCTAATTTCTTAGACCAATTCTTCCTGGACCTATTGACAATCTTTTGCAAGATTAATTTTAGTTCTCTATTGCTAAGTTCAACTTGACCACTAGACTAAGGATGATAGGGGATGCAATTCTATGGTTAACATCATACTTGGCAAGCATTTTATGGGAAGCACCATCAATAAAGTGTGAACCACCATCAGTCATTAAATATCTAGGGACTCCAAACCTTGGGAAAATAACTTCCTTAAGCATTTTAATAGAGGTGTTGTGATCAGCACTACTAGTTGGAATAACTTCTACCCATTTAGTAACATAATCAACAAAAACCAAAATATGTGTATACCCATTAGAGGTAGGAAAAGGTCCCATGTAATCAAATCCCCAAACATCAAATGGTTCAATAACAAGTGAATAATTCATAGGCATTTCTTGACGCTTACCGATATTACCTATTCTTTGACATTCATCACAAGATAAGACGAACTTACGGGCATCCTTGAAGAGAGTAGACCAATAAAATCCAGATTGCAATACCTTGTGAGCAGTTCTTTCTCCAGCATGATGCCCTCCATAAGCCTCGGAGTGACATTTCCGTAGGATTTGTCCCTATTCATGCTCAGGTACACAATGTCTAATAATACCATCTACTCCTTCTTTATAAAGATGTGGGTCATCCCAAAAGTAATGTCTTAAATCATAGAAGATTTTTTTTCTTTTGTTGGTATGTAAAGTTAGGTGGTAAATATTTAGAAACAATGTAATTAGCATAATCAGCATAGCAAGGAGTACTATGAGAAACATTTATTGCAGCTAAATGCTCATTAGGAAAACTACCATCAATAGGTAGTGGGTCATCAAGCACATTTTCAAGCCTAGACAAATTATCAGCAACTGGGTTCTCAGCTCCTTTTCTATCAATGATATGTAAATCAAATTCTTGTAACAAGAGAACCCATCGAATAAGTCTAGGTTTAGCATCTTTCTTTTCCATAAGATATTTAATAGCATCATGGTCTGTGTGAACAATTACTTTGGAATCAACAATATAAGGTCTAAATTTATCACAAGCAAACACAACTGCTAAGAATTCATTTTCAATAGTAGCATAATTTGTTTGAGCACTGTCTAGAGTTTTACCAGCATAATGAATAACATTGAGTTTCTTATCAACTCTTTGTCCTAGAACAACACCAACATCATAATCACTAGCATCACACATAATTTCAAAAGGCAAGTTACAATTAGGTGGTTGAACAATAGGTGTAGAAATTAAGGCTTTCTTAAGTGTTTCAAAGCCTTCTAAACAATCATCATAAAAAACAAAAGGAATGTACTTCTGCAAGAGACTAGTAAGAGGCCTAGAAATTTTTGAAAAGTCTTTGATAAATCTCCTATAGAAACTAGCATGACCTAAGAAACTACGAATACCTTTTATATCTTTAGGACATGTCATTTTCTCAATTGCATCAACCTTAGCTTGATCCACTTCAATACCTCTTTCAATAATTTTATGACCTAAGACAATGCCTTCATTAACCATAAAGTGGCACTTCTCCCAATTCAAGATAAGACTAGTTTGTTCAAATCTCTGCAAAACTCGATCAAGATTGCTTAAACAATCATCAAAAGACTTACCATAAATAGAAAAGTCATCCATGAAAACCTCAACAATCTTTTCACAAAAGTCAGAGAATATAGCAGTCATACATCTTTGAAAGGTAGCAGGTGCATTACATAAACCAAAAGGCATACGTCTATAAGCATAGGTTCCAAAGGGACAAGTAAAAGTTGTCTTTTCTTGATCAGGTTGAGAAACAGGTATTTGTGAAAAGCTAGAATATCCATCAAGGAAGCAAAAATGTGTGTGCTTAGATAATATTTCAAGCATTTGATCAATAAAATGCAAAGGGTAATCATCTTTTCTAGTTGCTTTGTTTAATTTCATAAAATCAATTACCATTCTATAGCATGTGACAATTCTTTGTGTAATAAGTTCATTTGTATCATCAGGACACTACAAAAAAATACACTTCCGTGATGATACGTGTTTGTCACAGTAGGTCACGTTTTCTGTCATGCATGTACATCCATGACGATTTTATGACAGAATCAAGATAGTCATATCCCTGCTGTCGTAGAAGTGTTCCATGACATTACCAAAATTATCATCACGGAAGTGTCCACTTCCATGACAAAAAATCGCGCGTCACAGAAGTGCTTTCGTCAAGGGTGACCGACACGTGGCATCCACCGTAACGGAACGCCGTTAAGCTATCGGGTCTGGTTTTGGATCGGATAACCCGTTAACAGCCCGGACCAATGGCGATTTTCCACGTGTAAAATCATCATTGGCTGGAGGAAACACGTGTCAGCTCCCCGTTGGCACAGGTGTCACTCATCCAATGGGCGAGATGCGCTTATGAAATGTTGACACATGGACCAGCCCAAAAGTGGCCCATAAAGTTTAAATGGGCCGGCCCAACTAAAGGCCCATAAGATTTTGCGGTCCATAATGGGCCGGCCCAGCAAAAGGCCCATGAGATTTTGCGAACCATAATGGGCCGGCCCAGCTAAAGGCCCACAAGATTTTGCAAGCCATAATGGGTCAGCCTAGCTAAAGGCCCGCGAGATTTTGCGGACCATAATGGGCCGGCCCAGCTAAAGGCCCGCGAGATTTTGTAGACCATAATGGGCCAGCCCAGCTAAAGGCCCACGAGATTTCGCCGACCATAATGGGCCGGCCCAGCTAAAGGCCCACGAGATTTCGCCAACAATAATGGGCCGGCCCAGCTGAAGGCCCAAAAGATTTTGATGACACTAGTAGGCCGGCCCATTAACAGGTTGCCATGTTTTGGGCCAAATGCCAGCTCATATTTGATCCGATCCATTAATAGTCTGCCACGTTCCAGGCCTAATAAAGGCCCATATGAGATCCGGCCCGTCAACTGGACGCTATGCTTTTAGGCCCACTTGATAAAGGCACATTTAGTAATTCAACATGATATTAGTTTCGGCCTGTTGAAGGCCTGTTTAACATTTCAGCCCTATATATATTTCGGCCTGTTAAAAGCCCATCATATAGTTGGGCCTAACTACGGCCCCGTTTGCATCCGGCCTGCTAATAGATGATAATATGATTGGGCCAAACAAGGACCGAGAAAATTTTGGCCTGTTATAAGCCCATGATTTGATTGGCACAATCATGGGCCGGGGTCTATTTCGGCCTGCTGCCGGCCCGTGAGCTGTTCGGCACTTTCCAGACCCAACCTATTTTTCAGCCTCCTAAAAGCCCATTGAGTTTTCTTGGGAAAATAGGGCTGGCGGTTTACTCGGCCTATTAAAGGCCCGAATCTACTAGTGGGCTAGTTTATATTTAGGCTTGTTAACAGACCAAGATGACGGGGCCCATGATGCGGATCATACATAGTGATTTGCATGACGGCCCGATTATGTACCGTAATTTTACGGTTTGGCCGGTTTACTGCAAAGACATGATATATATATATATATATATAGTAAAATAACTGCAGCATCGTGAATAAGAAAGAAACCTAGACTATACAATAAACAAATTACAGCATATTACATCCAGTGGGAATCAAAGTTCGCCACTATGATAATAAAGCACAAGCAGGCAACAAATTACATACACTCGGCATCAAAGATCGCCACCAGTGCAATTAAACACGCCGACAAAATAATATACAAAACCAAAAACACTTCAATAGAGATCAAGAAAGGTTAGCTCTGCTCGGGAGCTGCAGCGCAAGCAGCTGAGCAAGCTGATGAGACTGCACTTGTTTGACACTTATATCCTCCTCACTCTGAAAAATAAACAAGCAGACAGATGACAGGTTTTGCACATATAAGTATCAGTGCTGACAATTCATCACATTTCTTACTGACAAATAAAGTGACACAGTTTAAAATAGCATTATCACAATATGGTATTGTTCAGGTCAAGACATGGCAGGAAATGACATTGTGAAGGAGTTGGCAGCTTCACGACACCACTGGATTACAGATCAAGAACTCATAAGTATCAATGGTTAGTGTGCTGTCAATTTATCCCATTTCAGATTGGCAAAATAAGATCACTTGCTCTGTATAGTTTAATTTACATGGTATGAAGAAGGAACTTGGTTGTACAACTGAAAACTTAAATTGAGAAGGACAAACTTTTTTATGAAGTACATAATAAACTTTAAACATGCAATTTGATGCAAACACCAAAAATAAACAGCTGTTGTAGTCATGCCTAACCAAATATACACAACAAAGTTTGAAGGCTTGAGAAGAACAAACTTACATTTATTGGTGAAGGCAGGCTCTATAAAGCCCTTGTCCATGCTGATGGGGGGGGGGGCGCAATTCAAGAAGTTTACCACATAATCTTCTTCATAAGCATTGCCTTTATTCTACATTTTGTTAAGAGCAAATAAAGATGTGACAATATAAGAAAAAATGGAAAACATTTAAGATAAGATGAAGAGTGATGCTACATAAACAAGTAGCTATAAATGTAAGTACATCGATATAGGAAAAAGGTACAACCAAGAGAAATGCAGAGCTAAACTTCTTCAGTACCATCGGTGTTATCCAACCTTATGGTAAGAGTAAATATAGATCTTATGTGTAGAAAATGGAGGGCAAAGGAAAATAAGTTGTAGAGTGATGGTACATGAACAACTACCTGTCAATATAAGTACACTGATAAAGGACAACAGGTACTTACAAGAACAATGCAGAGCTAAAAAAATTCATTGGCATTGGATATATTCTACACTAATGTAACCATTCATACAGATCAGATAGTTTGAAGCGAACAATTGATAAGCAAGTTATCATGCATACTGCTGTCACATAATGAACCAGGTATGTATGCAAGTACAGTGATATAGGACAACATGTACTAACAAGAGCAAAGCAGCGGGTAGCATATTTGCGTTATCCTGTCATTCTTTTCAAACCGGAATTCTTTTTCAAGCAGATTTCCTGCAAAAAAGATCCGTAAGGCACATGCGGAAAAGTAGAAGTTGAAATTGTCATGCGATATCATAGACAATACCTCATCCTCGGAACGAGACCAGTGAATAACAAGGTTTTTCCATTCAATGTCTTCTAAATTTACCACAGGAGACTTCACCAGAAATTCGTTTATAGACTTGCCATCAAAGTGTGATTTCCTCAGATAACACCGATACTGCTGCAATGCTTCCTTGAAAAGCGCAAGCAAGCTTTTCTCGTCATTACTATCCAGATTGACCCTCACCTACTTACAACAATGTAATGTAAATCATTGATGTCTTCAATCAGCAGAAAACAGGAAAATAATCACCATGAATAATAGCACTTACACGTAAGTGGGACAGGAAGATGTGAAAATGGTGTTTGTCTTCACTATAATCTTCCCATGATGGGAATATATGCACGTAGTCCCTAACAACATTGAAAGCATTGTCTTTTAAACTGGGAATAACTGGAATGGGGTTCCAATCTGCAGGAATTGGCCATCTCTGCAGTTGGGATAGGTCTTCGGCCGGTGGACTTGTTGTACTTTTTGCTGGAGTGGGATTTTTCTGTGGTACGACTGGTGCTATGGCAACCAAAATCGGCATAGCTTTTGCTGGAGTGCAGGTCCTGTGTGGTGGGCTAGTGGTGTGGCCAGTGAAGTATGGGTACAGTCTGCTGGAGTCGGTCCTACGTTTTGTGTCACTGGTTGTACATCCAATATAAGTGGGGTGATGTCTGATTCTCTGACATAACCACGTTTTTCAAGGACTTTGCTGGTGCTCCTTCAGGTTCGGCAATCACCCTCTTCCTTTTTGATGTCTGATGCACAAGAACATCATTTGAGTGGAAAACATGGTATGATGACAGATGGAATATGTATTGATAATGGATGGGCATGGCATCTCGACATATATGATGAGTAAACTAAGCAGATGGCGGTGCAACAAAGTAGAAGAAATGCAAGACAACATATGCAAGATACGCGCAATCAATAAAACCTTGCCAAATTAGAACGGGCACCTTGATGGGTGAACAGGACAGGCCATCTACCTTTGACTCCTCGAGGTTAGAATAGTCATTAGGATCATATTCTGAACAAGAATCAACAGGTGGGGAGCGTATGAGTTTCATTGCATCCAGAATGGCACTCAATGCCTTGGTGCCAATTTTGTAAGTCATTGCAGTGTTTTGTGATACATCTCCGTCGTATCTACTTTTCCAAACACTTTAGCCCTTGTTTTGGACTCTAACTTGTATGATTTGAATGGAACTAACCCGGACTGATGCTGTTTTCAGCAGAACTGCCATGATGTTGTTTTATGTGCAGAAAACAGAAGTTCTCGAAATGACCTGAAACTCCACGGAATATTTTACAATAAATAATAAAAAATCCTTGCCAAAGATGAAGACCAGGGGGCCCACACCTTGTCCACGAGGGTGGGGGGCGCCCCCCTAGGGCGCGCCCCCTACCTCGTGGGCCCCCTGGAGACCTCCCGACTCCAACTCCAACTCTATATATGTGCTTTTGAGGAGAAAAAAATAGAAGAGAAGATTTCATCGCGTTTCACGATACAGGGCTGCCGCCAAGCCCTAAAACCTCTCGGGAGGGCTGATCTGGAGTCCGTTCGGGGCTCCGGAGAGGGGGATTCATCGCCGTCGTCATCATCAACCATCCTCCATCACCAATTTCATGATGCTCACAACCGTGCGTGAGTAATTCCATCGTAGGCTTGCTGGACGGTGATGGGTTGGACGAGATTTACCATGTAATCGAGTTAGTTTTGTTAGGGTTTGATCCCTAGTATCCACTATGTTCTGAGATTGATGTTGCTATGACTTTGCTATGCTTAATGCTTGTCACTAGGGCCCGAGTGCCATGATTTCAGATCTGAACCTATTATGTTTTCATCAATATATGAGAGTTCTTTATCCTATCTTGCAAGTCTATAGTCACCTATTATGTGTTATGGTCCGTTAACCCCGAAGTGACAATAATCGGGATACTTACCGGTGATGACCGTAGTTTGAGGAGTTCATGTATTCACTATGTGCTAATGCTTTGTTCCGGTTCTCTATTAAAAGGAGGCCTTAATATCCCTTAGTTTCCATTAGGACCCCGCTGCCACGGGAGGTTAGGACAAAAGATGTCATGCAAGTTCTTTTCCATAAGCACGTATGACTATATTCGGAATACATGCCTACATTACATTGATGAATTGGAGCTAGTTCTGTGTCACCCTATGTTATGACTGTTACATGATGAACCACATCTGGCATAATTATCAATCATTGATCCGATGCCTACGAGCTTTCCATATACTGGTTTACGCTTATTTACTTTCCCATTGCTATTGTTATAATCACTACATAATACCAAAAATATTACTTTGTTATAATCTTTTGTTACCATTACCACCACTATCATATTACTTTGCTGCTAAACACTTTGCTGCAGATACTAAGTTTCCAGGTGTGGTTGAATTGACAACTCAGCTGCTAATACTTGAGAATATTCTTTGGCTCCCCTTGTGTCGAATCAATAAATTTGGGTTGAATACTCTACCCTCGAAAGCTGTTGCGATCCCCTATACTTGTGGGTTATCAAGACTAATTTCTGGCGCCGTTGTCAGGGAGCATAGCTCTATTCTTTGAGTCACTTGGGATTTATATCTGCTGGACACTATGAAGAATTTGAAAGACTCTAAGACAAAATTTATCCCTCAACTACGAGGGGAGGTAAGGAACTGCCATCTAGCTCTGCACTTGATTCACCTTCTGTTATGAGTAAGCTTGCGACACCTAAACCTGCTTCTCCTATTCGTTCTGATATGTCGCATGTTATTGATGATGCTACTTCTTTTATACATGATACTTATGATGAAACTACTTTTATGCTTGATACTACTATTCCACTTGGTGATTTTCTCAAGGAACGACTTGCTAGGGCTAGAGAGATTGAAAATATTGAATTCGATTATGATGATGAAAGTGATGATGAAGAATCACTTGTTATTCCTGAGGGTTATTTATTTGATCAAGAAGCTTCTTTAGCTATTTTAGCTTGCAAATATAGATATGAACTCAAAAGGTTATTAGCTAAATGGAATAAGCAATCTCTAAATGCTAGGATGAAGCCTGACCCTGCTTTTGCTACTTCACCTATCTGTGTTACTGATAAGGATTATGAATTCTCTGTTGATCCTGATATAATTACTTTAGTTGAATCTGATCCTTTTCATGGCTATGAATCTGAAACTGTTGTGGCACATCTTACTAAATTAAATGATATAGCCACCCTATTCACTAATGATGAGAGATCTCGCTACTTTTATATCCTTAAAATATTTCCGTTCTCATTAAAGGGTGATGCTAAGATATGGTTTAATTCTCTTGATGCTGGTTGTGTGCGTAGCCCCCAGGATATGATTTACTACTTCTCTGCTAAATATTTCCCTGCTCATAAGAAACAAGCTGCTTTAAAGGAAATATACAACTTTGTGCAAATTAAAGAAGAGAGTCTCCCACAAGCTTGGGGGAGGCTTCTCAAGTTACTTAATGCTTTGCCTGATCATCCTCTTAAGAAAAATGAAATACTTGATATCTTTTATAATGGACTAACCGATGCTTCCAGAGATTACCTGGATAGTTGTGTTGGTTCTCTTTTCAGGGAAAGAACACCGGATGAAGCTGAAATCTTATTGAATAATATGTTGGCAAATGAAAATAATTGGGCATCTCCTGAGCCAGCTCCTGCTCCAATTAATGATCCTATTCCTAAACCAACTCCGAAGAAGAGAGGTGTTCTATTTCTCAGTCCCGAAGATATGCAAGAGGTAAAGAAATCTATGAAAGAAAAAGGTATTAAAGCTGAAGATGTTAAGAATTTACTCCTATTGAAGAAATACATGGTCTTAATTTACCGCCCGCCGAAGAAACATACGATCTTGTTCCTTTACTTATTGAAGAACCTCCAGACCTCGATAACCCGACACAGGTAGTAAAGGTAAATTCTCTCTATAGATATGATAGAGCTGAAATCCCTCCTACTAAAATTGCTAGTTAGTGCTTGGATGAGTTTGATAATTTTATGTTTAAGCAAGAAGACTTCAATGCTTATTTTGGTAGATAATTAAGACAACATGCTGATATGATTAAATACTTGGGTGATTATATGGCTAATATTGGAGGTGAACTTAAACTTGTTAGCAAACATGCTTCTATGGTTACCACTCAAGTAGAACAAGTACTCAAAGCTCAAAAGGAATTGCTCAATGAGATGAATAGTAAGAAAACTGATTATGCTGTTAAAGTGGCTACTAGAACTGGTAGAATGACTCAGGAACCTTTGTATCCTGAAGGCCACCCTAAGAGAATTGAGCAAGATTCTCAGAGAAATAATATTGATGCACCTAGTTCTTCTAAAAAGAAGAAAAAGAAAAATGATAGAACTGTGAAACCTTCTAGTGAACCTATTGCTGAACCACCTGATAATCCAAATGATATCTCTATGTCTGATGCTGAAACACAATTTGGCAATGAACATGAACCTAATGAAAATGTGAATGATGATGTTCATAATGATGCTCAACCTAGTAATGATAATGATGTAGAAATTGAACCTGATGTTGATCTTGATAACCCACAATCAAAGAATCAACGTTATGATAAGAAAGACTTTGTTGCTAGGAAACATGGTAAAGAAAGAGAGACTTGGGTTCAGAAACCCATGCCTTTTCCTCCCAAACCATCCAAGAAAAAGGATGATGAGGATTTTGAGCGCTTTGCTGAAATGATTAGACCTATCTTTTTGCATATGCGATTGACTGATATGCTCAAAATGAATCCTTATGCTAAGTACATGAAAGATATTGTTACAAATAAAAGAAAGATACCAGAAGCTGAAATTTCCACCATGCTTGCTAATTATAATTTTAAGGGTGGAATACCAAAGAAACTTGGAGATCCAGGAGTACCTACTATACCATGCTCCATTAAAAGAAACTATGTTAAAACTGCTTTATGTGATCTTGGAGCCGGTGTTAGTGTTATGCCTCTCTCTTTATATCGTAGACTTGACTTGAATAAGTTGACACCTACTGAATATCTTTGCAAATGGCTGATAAATCAACTGCTATACTTGTCGGCATTTGTGAGGATGTGCCTATTGTGGTTGCAAACGTTACTATTTTAATGGACTTTATTATTCTTGATATTCCCGAGGACGACAGTATGTCTATTATTCTTGGAAGACCTTTTCTTAATACTGCAGGGGCTGTTATTGATTGCAACAAAGGCAATGTCACTTTTCATGTTAATGGTAATGAGCATACGGTACACTTTCCGAGGAAACAACCTCAAGTTCATAGTATCAATTCTATCGGAAAAATTCCATCGATTATATTTGGAGGTTTTGAATTTCCTCTTCCTACTGTCAAGAAGAAATATGATATACTTATTATTGGGGATGTGCATATCCCCGTTGAGGTAACCTAATGTTATTCGAAATTTCTCCAGTTTCATATTAATCGGAATGAGTTTGTTAACAAGACTTGATCAACCTTGTTAGTGGATTCCTTTTGATGAGCATGAGATGGATGAAACTAGAAGCACAACTGATACGTCTCCGTCGTATCTACTTTTCCAAACACTTCTGCCCTTGTTTTGGACTCTAACTTGTATGATTTGAATGGAACTAACCCGGACTGACGCTGTTTTCAGCAGAATTGCCATGATGTTGTTTTATGTGCAGAAAACAAAAGTTCTCGGAATGACCTGAAACTCCATGAAATATCTTACAATAAATAATAAAAAAAATCCTCGCCAAAGATGAAGACCAGGGGGCCCACACCCTTTCCACGAGGGTGGGGGGCGCCCCCCTTAGGGCCCGCCCTAAGGGGGGCGCCCCCCACCCTCATGGGCCCCCTGGAGACCTCCCGACTCCAACTCCAACTCTATATAACAGCTTTCGGGGAGAGAAAAATAGGAGAGAAGAAATCATCGCGTTTTATGATACGGAGCCACCGCCAAGCCCTAAAAACCTCTCGGGAGGGCTGATCAGGAGTCCGTTCGGGGCTCCGGAGAGGGTGATTCATCGCTGTCGTCATCACCAACCATCCTCCATCACCAATTTCATGATGCTCACCGCCGTGCGTGAGTAATTCCATCGTAGGCTTGCTGGACGGTGATGGGTTGGATGAGATTTATCATGTAATCAAGTTAGTTTTGTTAGGGTTTGATCCCTAGTATCCATTATGTTCTGAGATTGATGTTGCAATGACTTTGCTATGCTTAATGCTTGTCACTAGGGCCCGAGTGCCATGATTTCAGATCTGAACCTATTATGTTTTCATCAATATATGAGAGTTCTTGATCCTATCTTGCAAGTCTATAGTCACCTATTATGTGTTATGATCCGTTAACCCCGAAGTGACAATAATCGGGATACTTACCAGTGATGACCGTAGTTTGAGGAGTTCATGTATTCACTATGTGCTAATGCTTTGTTCCGGTTCTCTATTAAAAGGAGGCCTTAATATCCCTTAGTTTCCATTAGGACCCCGCTGCCACGGGAGGGTAGGACAGAAGATGTCATGCAAGTTCTTTTCCATAAGCACGCATGACTATATTCGGAACATGCCTACATTACATTGACGAATCAGAGCTAGTTCTGTGTCACCCTATGTTATGACTGTTACATGATGAACCGCATCCGGCATAATTATCCATCATTGATCCGATGCCTACGAGCTTTCCATATACTGGTTTACGCTTATTTACTTTCCCGTTGCTATTGTTACAATCACTACAAAATACCAAAAAGATTACTTTGCTTTCGTTACTCTTTTGTTACCGTTACCATCACTATCATATGACTTTGCTGCTAAACACTTGTAACATCCCAAATTTTCAATTTGGAATGTTATACATTAGATCATCATTGCATATCATATTTTATTTTTGCATTTTGGTTGATTCTAGATATTCTACGCAACTCAATGACCCACGGAGAGAGTTGGGGATTTCATTATTTTCATATTTGAGTTTTCTCAAATTTTGAGAATAGGATCATTTGATTTTATTTATTTTATCATCAATTATTCCTACTACAAAAATATGAGAGAGGGAATAAAATTACTTTCCCAAAATAAAGAAATATTGAGGATTTAATAATAAAATCAAATAAGATTTTATTTCGGAGTTTTTTGGTGTTTTATTTGAATTTAGGAAAAATGTGCGTTTTTCAAAATTGCATTTAGGTCCCAAATAAATGTTCACCTTGTGCGGCTTGATTTTAGAAGCCCGTGAAAATTTATTTTGGAATTTTTGGAGTCCGTTTAGTATTTCTTTTTATTTTTCTTCCGAGCGGAATAATTAAAAAAAACGAACCGGCCTACGGGCCGTGTCCGACTAGGACTCCGGCCCGAGGGGGGGCCTTTATAAGCAGGGGCAGCCCACCCGGGGGAAACCCTAGCCCAGCCGCCGCCCTAGCCGCACGCCCCAGCCACCGCTTCCGCCGCCGCCGCCGTCGCCGGACACCGCCGCCGCCGCCGCCGAGGTTCGCCGCCGCTGCCTCGACTTCCATGCCAACGTTTAAAAAAAAATCAGTTTTCGTCGGTTTTTTTGATTTGGTTTTTTTAAATAGAGCGGTTTTTCCGGTTTATTTAAATAGCGAGCGTTTGTCCGTTCGTTCGTTCTAGCGAGCGTTCGTCATTTTTCTTTTTCTCGGGTTAAATCCGCGATTTTTTGATCGTGATTCCTGATCCGATTTTCGTTTTAGTGTAACTTTTCGCTCGTTTATCGGAATCAGGCGATTCAAGCACCTAGAGTTTCGTCTCGAAACGCTCTATCCATTTAACCAACTTAAACAAGATTTTTCTACTGTAAAATTTGCCCTAGATCCAGATTACTAGAACGAAGTTGTTTTCTTTCGCTGTTTGACTTTCGTTGCTTCGTTCGATTTGATTCTTTTTACCAACCGGAGTTCTTAAGTTGAACCTTCTGGTTAGATCTCTTATTTGAGTTTTACCTGTGCATTAGATGAGTACTTATTGTATGCTTGTTTGTTTGTCTGCGATAGAATACCCGGAGTGCGCCGCCTGTTATTTCGAATCGTTAGGTTTCACGGATCATCAGCAAGGCAAGTAACACTTTGATCATACCTTTTCTACTACCCAGTTTTATTGCATTAGATCAATCCTCACACATTGCATGAATAGGATCTAATTAAATTGTGGGATGGGAAGTAGACGAGGTAGTACCTATTACCTGTTTATTATCAAACCTTTGGGTGTTACTTCTACGTTTGCTTATTATGCCATGCTATGCTAGTAGACGTGGATTGGGTGAGTGACATCCATGACAGATGTGAGATTTTTAATTAATGGTTTATCTAAGGTGGCAACTTAAACACACATCTGGGTGGATTGAGGCACCTGGGTATTCCAGGACTTGCCTGTTTTCTTTTGGACCGCCACCCAAGCTCAAAGGGATCATGAGACTATTCATACTAGAAACTTCCGTGTGCAGCCACAAGCTATTATGGGCTCTAGCATAGTTGACTAAGTTGTGCGAACTCTTACAGTGGTAGACTAGCAGATGTAGGGGATATAGGTGGTACGGTCTACCCGATCATAAGGTGCTAGCGCTTCTGAAAGACTATGTATCGGTCATCCGTCTTCTCAAACACCATGTAGTGCGAGAAAACAAACGGAGGCGATCGAGTCTTGTGGGGAAAAGTGCGCAAACCTCTGCAGAGTGTAATGAACTAATAATGGTTAGCCGTGTCCCCGGTTATGGACATCTTGAGTATCTAGTACTTGGATTTTCATGTGAATCTCAACATGTTACTCTAAATTAATTTTGTTGGGTTATGTTTAATGATGATGCTTAATTGGAATTGAGAATGCTGCCAACCATTCTCAATGTTTAACAACTACCATGATAGTTAAATAAATTTATTCCTTTGAAGTAGGGAAAAAATGGCTTTACGCAAAACTGTAACCATAGAGCTTTCCACCAGCCAAATATGCATATAGTATAGCTGTTTCATTTCCATTACTCTCTATGTGTTACCTTGCCATCATATTCCATGTGCTGACCCGTTTCGGGCTGCAACGTTAATGCTGCAGACTTTTCAGACGACTATTAAGGAGTGTTTAGGTCGTGGTTCTATAGTCAGTGATGCCGTTGGAGTTGATGGACTCACTTATCTTCCAAGCCTTCCGCTGTTATCGTTATTAGATGGCCTTAAGCCATATTTATTGTAATAAGTTCTCTTTTGAGACACTCGATGTAATAAGTGTGTGATTGCTACTCTGCTATAAATCCTCTGAGTACTATGTGGTGTCAGCATTACTGATCCAGGGATGACACCGGAGCACAGAGATCAGACTGTTTGAGGTCGGGTCGCTACAACACTTTGCTGCAGATACTAAGTTTCCAGGTGTGGTTGAATTGACAACTCAGCTGCTAATACTTGAGAATATTCTTTGGCTCCCCTTGTGTCAAATCAATAAATTTGGGTTGAATACTCTACCCTCGAAAGCTGTTGCGATCCCCTATACTTGTGGGTTATCAAGACTAATTTCTGGCGCCGTTGCCGGGGAGCATAGCTCTATTCTTTGAGTCACTTGGGATTTATATCTGCTGGACACTATGAAGAATTTGAAAGACGCTAAGACAACAATTTATCCCTCAACTACGAGGGGAGGTAAGGAACTGCCATCTAGCTCTGCACTTGATTCACCTTCTGTTATGAGTAATCTTGCGACACCTAAACCTGCTTCTACTATTCGTTCTGATATGTCACATGTTATTGATGATGCTACTTCTGCTATACATGATACTTATGATGAAACTACTTCTATGCTTGATACCACTGTGCAACTTGGTGATTTTCTCGAGGAACGACTTGCTAGGGCTAGAGAGATTGAAAATATTGAATCTGATTATGATGATGAAGAATCACTTGTTATTCCTGAGGGTTATTTATTTGATCAAGAAGCTTCTTTAGCTATTTTAGCTTGCAAAGATAGATATGAACTCAAAAGGTTATTAGCTAAATGGAGTAAGCAATCTCTAAGTGCTAGAATGAAACCTGACCCTACTTTTGCTACTTCAGCTATCTGCGTTACTGATAAGGATTATGAATTCTCTGTTGATCCTGATATAGTTACTTTGGTGAATCTGATCCTTTTCATGGTTATGAATCTGAAACTGTTGTGGCACATCTTACTAAATTAAATGATATAGCCACCCTATTCACTAAAGATGAGAGAACCCGTTACTTTTATATCCTTAAAATATTTCCGTTCTCATTAAAGGGTGATGCTAAGATATGGTTTAATTCTCTTGATCCTGGTTGTGTGCGTAGTCCCCAGGATATGATTTATTACTTCTCTGCTAAATATTTCCCTGCTCATAAGAAACAGGCTGCTTTAAGGGATATATATATATATATAATTTTGTGCAAATTGAAGAAGAGTGTCTCCCACAAGCTTGGGGGAGGCTTCTCCAATTACTTAATGCTTTGCCTGATCATCCTCTTAAGAAAAATGAAATACTTGATATCTTTTATAATGGACTAACCGATGCCTCCATAGATTACCTGGATAGTTGTGTTGGTTCTGTTTTCAGGGAAAGAACACCGGATGAAGCTGAAATTTTATTGAACAATAAGTTGACAAATGAAAATAATTGGACACCTCCGGAGCCAATTCCTGGCCCTAGTCCTAAACCAACTCTGAAGAAGAGGGGTATTCTATTTCTCAGTCCTGAAGATATGCAAGAGGCAAAGAAATCTATGAAAGAAAAAGGTATTAAAGCTGAAGATGTTAAGAATTTACCTCCTATTGAAGAAATACATGGTCTTAATTTACCGCCTGTTGAAGAAACATATAATCCAAATCCTTTACCTATTGAAGAAACTCGTGGTCTTGATAACCCGACACAGGTAGTAAAGGTAAATTCTCTCTATAGATATGATAAAGCTGAAATCCCATTTACTAAATTTGCTAGCCCATGCTTAGATGAGTTTGATAAATTTATGGCTAAGCAAGAAGATTTTAATGCTTATTTTGGTAGACAATTGAAAAATAATTCAAATATGCTTGAACACTTGGGTGATTATATGGCTAATGTAAAAGGTGAACTTAAACTTATTAGTAAACATGCTTCTATGGTTACCACTCAAGTAGAACAAGTACTTAAAGCTCAAAATGATTTTCTCAATGAATTAAATAGTAAAAATAATGATTATGTTGTTAGAGTGGCTACTAGAACTGGTAGAATGACTGAAGAACCTTTGTATCTTGAAGGCCACCCTAAGAGAATTGAGCAAGATTCTCAGAGAAATAATATAGATGCACCTAGTTCTTCTAAAAAGAAGAAAAAGAAAAATGATAGGACTTTTCATGCTTCTAGTGATCCTATTGTTGAAACACCTGAGAATCCAAATGATATTTCTATTTCTGATGCTGAAACTCAACCTGGTAATGAACCTGAAACTAGTGATAATGTTAATAATAATGTTCATGATGATGCTCAACCTAGTAACGATAATGATATAGAAATTGAACCTGCTGTTGATCTTGATAACCCACAATCAAAGAATCAACGTTATGATAAGAAATACTTTGTTGCTAGGAAACATGGTAAAGAAAGAGAGCCTTGGGTTCAGAAACCCATGCCTTTTCCTCCCAAGCCATCCAAGAAAAAGGATGATGAGGATTTTGAGCGCTTTGCTGAAATGATTAGACCTATCTTTTTGCGTATGCGATTAACTGATATGCTCAAAACCAATCCTTACGCTAAGTACATGAAAGATATCATTACAAATAAAAGAAAGATACTGGAAGCTGAAATTTCCACCATGCTTGCTAATTATACTTTTAAGGGTGGAATACCAAAGAAACTAGGAGACCCCGGTGTACCCACTATACCATGCTCCATTAAAAGAAATTATGTTAAAACTGCTTTATGTGATCTTGGAGCCGGTGTTAGTGTTATGCCTCTCTCTTTATATCGTAGACTTGATTTGAATAAGTTGACACCTACTGAAATATCTTTGCAAATGGCTGATAAATCAACTGCTATACCTGTCGGTATTTGTGAGGATGTGCCTGTTGTAGTTGCAAACGTTACTATTTTAACAGACTTTGTTATTCTTGATATTCCCGAGGACGATAGTGTGTCTATTATTCTTGGAAGACCCTTTTTGAATACTGCAGGGGCTTTTATTGATTGCACTAAAGGCAATGTCACTTTTCATGTTAATGGCAATGAGCATACGGTACACTTTCCGAGGAAACAACCTCAAGTTCATAGTATCAACTCTATTGGAAAAATTCCATCGATTATAGTTGGAAGTTTTGAATTTCCTCTTCCTACTGTCAAGAAGAATGATATTCTTATTATTGGGGATGTGCATATCCCCGTTGAGGTAACATAGTGTTATTCGAAATTTCTCCGATTCCATGATTATTCGGAATGAGTTCGTTAACAAGACTTGATCAACCTTGTTAGAGGATTCCTTTTGATTACCATGAGATGGATGAAACTAGAAGGCACAACCTTCTGTACCCCACTTTTACTTTCTGTTATTTATATTAAATAAAATAAAATAAATATTTTTCTATCTGTTATCTGATTATCCATGCAATATAAAAATACCTCGAAAATAAAAGTTCTCCAAATGCCCTGAAATTTAAATATGATTTTTTAGAATATTTGAGGATTTATGGAACTGAGAACACACTAGGGGGGTCAACCACCTGCCCACGAGGGTGGAGGGCGCGCCCACCCCTCTAGGGCGCGCCCCCTGCCTCGTGGGCCCACGGTGGCCCTCCTCCACTTATTCCTGCACCCACACACTTCATCTTCCTCCCACAAACACGAATATCCAGCTCAAGCACGAGTTCTAGCTCATCTTGCTGCCATTTTCGATCTCCTTGCTCAAAGCACCTCTCACAAAACTGCTTGGGGAGATTGTTCCTTGGTATGTGACTCCTCCATTGGTCCAATTAGTTTTTGTTCTAGTGCTTTATTCATTGCAAATTTTTGCTGCTTAGGTGACCCTGTTCTTGAGCTTGCATGTCAAATTTATATGGTCAAAAGTAGTTTTGATGCATGATATAGGCCATAGGCACTCGTAGAGTAGTTGCTATCAATATTATTGAGTTTGGTTTACTTTTATTTTGAAGTTATTAAAATTTCAGAATTTTTCAGAAAATGATGAGGAGATTATTGAGGGGCTGATCGAGCCAAAGCTCGAAGGAAAAGGCACCGAAGCCTAAGTATAATTTGCCGCGCACCGCGGAGATTCGGGCGTGTGAATGGCCTTTTGATGATTTCTTGAGAGCAGCCGATATTTATGAATATTTTCATGAATTGGCTCATAATGCAGGCCTCACCGCTTTCCTCCACGACCAATGCGATCAGTATCTCTTACTCACAAATACCTTTGTGCAAAACTTTCATTTCCATTCTAGAAACTCACCACCTACGGTGGAGTTTCATTTATATGATGAGCATAAGGAGATGTCACTTTATGATTTTTGTCGGATTTGTCTAGTCCCTTTTGAGGGCAAGACATAAGAACCACATCGTGATGATGTGGAGGGTTTTATTGATACTATCACTTTAGGGGAAACTAGGAAAGTTTCTGATGCACGAATCACTAGCATACATTTTCCTGTTTTACGTTACTTGCATTATTTGCTAGTCGTTGCTTAATTGGTCGCGGAAACTGTGGAAACCTTAGTTTCCCTGATATTATTATTTTGCTCCAAGGTTTATACAGTGATAACACTTTTAGTATGGGCGGTATTATTGCCAAACAGTTAAGTCTGAACCGTACCAAAGGCCCTATCTTTGGAGGCATCTATGCCTCACGCCTAGCTGCACATTTTAACATACCTATTAGGCATCCTGAGAAGGAAGAAAAGGTGCTGCCCCATGTTTATCTAGATTATAAAAGTATGGTAGCACATGATTTTATTGTTAAGAATAGGGTAGGAGAGCTTAAATATCAATTGTTCTTTAACAAACATCATCCTGAGACTATTACCCTGCCTGCTCTTTCTTTGTTTGATTTGTCTGTAGGCATGTACCTTGTTCCGTTGACGGCTATTCAAGCTTACCGGAACTCTGCACAAGCTGAGGAGCCAGAGCCGGAACCACAATTTGATCCCTCACAACAGTCTAATTACCAGTGGGATCCGGAGATGATTGCCAGCCAATGGCAATCGGAGCCTTCTTCTTCCTCATCCCAGTACGACGCCAACTATTATTATGGATATCCGCCGGGCCAGCCGTGGCTATAGACCAACTTAGGCCAAAAGCCTAAGCTTGGGGGAGTACGTATTTCTCACCGACATTACATTTATGTTCACACACTCATTGCTAGATGTCGGTGCTCATACTTTTTCATTGTATCATCCATGCTAGTTTATTTTCCTTTTTATGCTTTATTCTTGTGTGTTTAATAAATCTTAAGAAAAACCAAAAAATTAGTTGTAGCTTTTAGCTAGTTTTAATTTCCATGCTTGTAGTAGTAGTTAAAAAGAAAACCCAAAAATATTTCCTATTCTTCTTTTGCTTGTTGGGAGCTTTCCCGTGTAAATAGTTTTATTTCTTTTCTTTTCTTTGGGGGTCGATAGGAGAAGACCATAATTAAATTGTTGAGTGGCTCTTATATGCATTATTGTTTATCTGACAAAAGAGCCCATATTGCCTTGTCTTCTCCTGTGTATTGAATGCTTGCAGATTCCAGCTTAGTCCAATGCACGTGCACTATTATTATTATTATTATTATTATTATTATTATTATTATTATTATTATTATTCACACTATTCGGTCGTGCAAGTGAAAGGCAATTATGATGATATATGATGGACTGGCTGAGATGAGAAAAGCTGGTATGAACTTGATCTCTTTTGTTTTTGTAAATATGATTAGTTCATCATTCCTGATTCAGCCTATTATGAATAAACATGTTTGCAATGACAACTAGAGATCATAGTTTCTTGTGCCATGCTTGATTAGCTATGAGTTATAATGGTTTACCTTGCGTGACAAGATGCTATTGAGATAGTTATGATGTGGTATGATAGGGTGGTATCCTCCTCTGAATGATTTAAGTGACTTGACTTGGCGCATGTTCACGCATGTAGTTGAAACAAAATCAGCATAGCATTCACGATATTTATGTTCATAGTGGATTATATCCTACTCATGCTTGCATTCGGTGTTGATTAATTTTAATGCATGTTCATGACTGTTGTCGCTCTCTAGCTGGTCGCTTCCCAGTCTTTTGCTAGCCTTCACTTGTACTAAGCGGGAATACTGTTTGTGCATCCAAACTCCATAAACCCCAAAGTTATTCCATATGAGCCCACTATACCTACCTATATACTGTATCTACCTGCCGTTCCAAGTAAATTTGTATGTGCCAACCTCTAAACCTTCAAATAAATATCTTGTTTTGTATGCTCGAATAGCTCATGTATCAACTAGGGTTGTCTGTATCTTCCATGTTAGGCGGGTTATTCTCAAGAGGAGTGGACTCCGCTCCTCACTCACGAGATAAATGGCTGGTCATCAGGATGCCTAGTCCCATGCTTTATGCAAACTAAATCAAAATAATTGCAAACAAAACTCCCCCTGGGACTCTTGTTAGTTGGAGGCACTCATTGTTTCGAGCAAGCCATGGATTGATGCTTGTTGGTGGAAGGGGGAGTATAAACTTTACCATTCTGTTTGGGAACCGCCTATAATGTGTGTAGCATGGAAGATATCGCCATCTCTCGGTTGTTATGTTGACAATGAAAGTATGCTGCTCAAAATATTATTCACCTCTATTTTAAAACCGGGCTCCGGCACCTCTACAAATCCCTGCTTCCCTCTGCGAAGGGCCTATCTATTTACTTTTATGCTGAGTCATCACCCTCTTATTAAAAAGCACTAGCTGGAGAGCGCAACTGTCATTTGCATTCATCACTGTTAATTTATATTCGGTGTGACTATGATTGGATCTCTTTTACCATGAATTACAATGTCTAGTCAGTCCTTGATCTTTAAAGGTGCTCTGCATTTATGTTTTGCGGTCTCAGAAAGGGCTAGCGAGATACCATCTTGTTATATCATATTATGATTGTTTTGAGAAAGTGTTGTCATCCGAGATTTATTATTATGGCTTGCTAGTTGATTATGCTATTGATATGGTTAATCATGAGACCTGAAAATTATTGCAAATATGGCTAGTTATAATCTTTGCTGAAAACGTGAATGCTAGCTTGACATATTTACAACAACAAGAGCAAACAGAGTTTGTAAAAGTTTTTCTTTATTTCTTCCAGTTTGTCAACTGAATTGCTTGAGGACAAGCAAGGGTTTAAGCTTGGGGGAGTTGATACGTCTCCGTCGTATCTACTTTTCCAAACACTTTTGCCCTTGTTTTGGACTCTAACTTGTATGATTTGAATGGAGCTAACCTAGACTCACGATGTTTTCAGCAGAATTGCCATGATGTTGTTTTATGTGCAGAAAACAAAAGTTCTCGGAATGACCTGAAACTCCACGGAATATCTTACAATAAATAATAAAAAATCCTCGCCAAAGGTGAAGACCAGGGGGCCACACCCTTTCCACGAGGGTGGGGGGCGCGCCCCCTACCTCGTGGGCCCCCTAGAGACCTCCCGACTCCAACTCCAACTCTATATAACTACTTTCGGGGAGAAAAAAATAGGAGAGAAGAAATCATCGCATTTTACGATACGGAGCCGCCGCCAAGCCCTAAAAACCTCTCGGGAGGGCTGATCTGGAGTCCGTTCGGGGCTCCGGAGAGGGGGATTCATCGCCGTCGTCATCATCAACCATCCTCCACCACCAATTTCATGATGCTCACCGCTGTGCGTGAGTAATTCCATCGTAGGCTTGCTGGACGCTGATGGGTTGGATGAGATTTATCATGTAATCGAGTTAGTTTTGTTAGGGTTTGATCCCTAGTATCCACTATGTTCTGAGATTGATGTTGCTATGACTTTGCTATGCTTAATGCTTGTCACTAGGGCCCGAGTGCCATGATTTCAGATCTGTACCTTTATGTTTTCATCAATATATGAGAGTTCTTGACCCTATCTTGCAAGTCTATAGTCACCTATTATGTGTTATGATCCGTTAACCCCGAAGTGACAATAATCAGGATACTTACCGGTGATGACCGTAGTTTGAGGAGTTCATGTATTCACTATGTGCTAATGCTTTGTTCCGGTTCTCTATTAAAAGGATGCCTTAATATCCCTTAGTTTCCATTAGGACCCTGCTGCCACGGGAGGGTAGGACAAAAGATGTCATGCAAGTTATTTTCCATAAGCACGTATGACTATATTCGGAATACATTCCTACATTACATTGATGAACTAGAGCTAGTTCTGTGTCTCCCTATGTTATGACTTTACATGATGAACCACATCCGGCATAATTATCCATCACTGATCCGATGCCTATGAGTTTTCCATATACTGGTTTACGCTTATTTACTTTCCCATTGCTATTGTTACAATCACTACATAATACCAAAAATATTACTTTGCTTTCATTACTCTTTTGTTACCGTTACCACCACTATCATATTACTTTGCTGCTAAACACTTTGCTGCAGATACTAAGTTTCTAGGTGTGGTTGAATTGAGAACCCAGCTGCTAATACTTGAGAATATTCTTTGGCTCCCCTTGTGTCGAATCAATAAATTTGGGTTGAATACTCTACCCTCGAAAGCTGTTGCGATCCCCTATACTTGTGGGTTATCATTTAGCTTCAAGAGTGGACTGCTGCTAGTGCGACACAAAGCAGCTACATAGATCATAGTGTAGATATAACGGGAAAACCATAAGCATTAGAGTAAAATCAGCAAAGTGGAACTTGCTGGAATATATGTGCTTGTATTGCCGGTACGGCTAGAAAGGCTTCGGATACCAGCTCTCTTCAACTGAAGGTGCGGTACTATTAATATCAGTGTAACTCTTGAAGGCGGCACAACTCCCCGCATTTCCTTGCTATTCTTATAGGATTCAAGTGGGCAGGCCACTACAAATCCTATTCCCATGTTTACAAAATCCTGCGAATCAAAGAGGCCCGAAGAGTTCAAAGTGTCCATCACAACCGACCGTATAGACCTCTACACTGCAAATGTCCCTGCTCATCTTCACTACAAGGAACATACTATACTACTATCATACTCCCCCCGTTCCAAAATATAAGTCTTGGTAGAGATTTCCACTATGGATCACATACAGATGTATCCAGATACATTTTAGAGTGTAGATTCACTCATTTTGCTCCATATGTAGTCCATGGTGGAATCTATACAAAGACTTGTATTTAGGAACGGAGAGAGTACTTATTAAAGAAGAACGGAAGAGGAACATGCTAAAGAAGAGCAAGCAGATTTTGGATAATAAAATGTTCGTTGTGCAGTGCCCACACATGATGAACCAGAGCGCATTAAGAAAGCAACTCCCTGCTATCTCTCTATATGTGGTGCACGTGCTTTTTCAAAAGTAAAGTAGGAACACTAGCTGACCAATTAAATGTTATCTGTTTTAGTAATATCAGCATCATATCAGATTCGTACTTGAGCAACAAGTTTGGAATTATGAGTGGCACGTTGTTTAGCTTGATGGATTCAGGAGCAGTGCTAAGTAGGTACGATGATGGTACTGAATATAAAGGCATGTCTACATGCAAGTCGCGTGAATTTTGTCATTTGGGTCAGTCAACCATTTCAGGCGGTTGGATGAAGATCCTACGTCTCCTAACCCTTCTTCTTCCTCGTCTCTGATTCTTCCCATACAGAACACCGCATGGGCCGCCGGCCGGACCACCGGCCCCACCGCCTGTGTTCCTCCGCTACCCCCACCCCCCACCCCCGCCCCACCCGCGTCGAGTTTTCTTCGTTGGGCGAGACCCCACCACCGCCCCCCCACAACCACTGTCCCCACCCGAGCCCCTTCGTTCGCACCGGTGAACTCCGGCGAGCTCTGAAAAATCGACGGACCCAATTTTGAAATTTAGTCTACTGTGATTTAACTAGTGTGAAATATAAAAGGAGAAAACCATAAGCATTGGGAGTATAGTGTTGAGCGTGCCATGGCGGATCTGAAGGTGCAAACCGGACAAAGGCAACTTCGCAACCAATGTTTGCTTTCAACTAGCAAGTAAGTGATGGACAAGAAATCAGAGTAAAGCAGTGGCAATCTATTTTCTTGCTGCGATAAATAAGTTGAGCAGATACGAAAGAGTACCGGCTCTGTGCGGTGCCGTGTATGCATCTACTGAGAATTTGATGGTGCTGCGGTAGCGATGGTTGTCGATGGCGTGGAAGCAGATCTATCAGGGTAGACGGTGGCGGCAGGGCGCGGTGAACGAGACGGTCGTAGGAGCGGCGCCGACAAGGTGGACGACGACGGGGATGAAGTGAGAGGACGGGATGCAAGGATCCCAGTCCGAAGCCGTGGATGAGAGAGGTCGATATCTTGTAATGGACGGCGGCGTCGGGGTATCAGCTCCGGCATGGTGAGGAGGACGGCGGTGGATGGGGTGGCAGACGGAGGAGGCTGGGGTGGAGAGGGTGTTTTGGCGCCCACGGAGTACGAATGGGGAAATGGAGGTGGAGAGGAAGGGGGAACCATGTCTTCATGGCGTGCTTGTCTCAAATGCGAGGAAATTTACAAACTTAGCCCCCGTTTCAAATTTCCTACATCACATCAATATTAGTCGATTGGGGATAGGACATTAATCTCACATACATTGAATATTTGCCGACGAGACTTTGTGTTTGGCGCCCACCGTGTATGAATCGGGGAGGGAGTCGATTTTGGCCGAGGACACACTGTGTTTTGGCACCCACCATGTATGAATCCGGGTGAGAGGTGGTTATGTCACATTTGAGTGAAATTACAAACCTACCCCTATCAAAACCTATAGAAATCGAGCAGATAGGCTTTGCGTGGCAGGGATAGGCAGTAGTAATTTCCATCTCGCAGATTTTGGTTTCGGGCGGTTACTGCGACTTTCCCCGCTTCGGTCAAATTTTGCAGAGTGCACGTTTACCGTGCCAACTCATTTCGAATCCCGTTTGTGTTCTGTTTTTTTCGGGCGGGATCCATTTTCGATTGGAATAAAATTCTATATACATCATTTTTTATATATACTTTCAAAAGCACAACACCCTTTATACATAAATATGGCTTACAAATGGCATGATCTCAGATTCATAAGGAAATATACATCAATTTGGATTTTCAAATATTTTAAACCACTTTATGTTGAAATCCAATGTATGCATTCCTCGCTAACTGTCTCCAATTAATGTGTGTTTCATGCGGGTTTTTTTACTTCTCAAACATGTATAATGTGTTTCACACACGCAACATATAGTGTAATCCCGTTTATACATTAATTGCATATAAACCATGCATTGTTTCTAATTAAAGAATCTATGGATCACCAATATTGATAAACTATATAACAATACACGTGTCCCCAAATTCAAATGAATATGCATGTTTAATACACCAATTTGCGTTATGATATTATAGATGTCGTGATCTCCAGTTTAAATTTTTGAATCCCATTTAATCCAGATATTCATCTCATATAACTATCACTCATGCTTATATAGGACTATCTCTCTAGACCTATACGCGTTCATCGTCTCTCGGGTATCTCTCGTACTACATGTATGTCAACAATGATCTTTTATCTTCGTCACACACTGACGGTACTCTCTCCCTTGACCTTCATCATTCTATCTCTCTCTAAGTATATCTCGCTCCCTGCTATGTGTCTCTAACTATGATTCTCCATGTGGAATCTCTTTCTCTCACACAAACACAAAACTTTGTCTCCCGGGGTCTCATTTCTCTCTACTATTCCCCTGTGTGCCACTCGCACACCCCTCATACAGAGATGTCTTTCGCTCCTTAGGTATGAGAACCTATGACTCTTCCTCTTAAATATCTCATTCTCACACACAAACACAAACTCTGTCTTCCAGGGTCTCATATTTCTCCATTGTTCTCTTGTATGTCGCTCACACACACTCTCTCTCCCTAGAGATATCTTGCGTTCCCTCGTATGTCTCTTTAGCTATCACTCTCGTTGTGAAATATCTTTCTCTCTCGCAGACACAAAACTCCGTCTCTCGAGATCTCATTTCTCTCCGATATTTGTTTGTATGTGAGTCACATGCACTGTCGGTGTCAAAACCGGTGGATCTCGGGTAGGGGGTCCCGAACTGTGTGTCTAAGACGGATGTTAACAGGAGGCAGGGGACACGATGTTTACCCAGGTTTGGGCCCTCTCGATGGAGGTAATACCCTACGTCCTGCTTGATTGATATTGATGATATGAGTATTACAAGAGTTGATCTACCACGAGATTGTAGAGGCTAAACCCTAGAAGCTAGCCTATGGTATGATTGTCTGTTGTCCTACGGACTAAACCATCCGGTTTATATAGACACCGGAGGAGGCTAGGGTTACACAGAGTCGGTTACAAGGGAGGAGATCCACATATCCGTATTGCCAAGCTTGCCTTCCACGCCAAGGAAAGTCCCATCTGGACACGGGACGAAGTCTTCAATCTTGTATCTTCATAGTCCAATAGTCCGGCCAAAGGATATAGTCCGGCTGTCCGGAGACCCCATAATCCAGGACTCCCTCAGTAGCCCCTGAACCAAGCTTCAATGACGATGAGTCCGGCGCGCAGATTTGTCTTCGGCATTGCAAGGTGGGTTCTTCCTCCGAATACTCCATGGAAGATTTTGGACACAAGGACAATGTCCGCCTCTGCAAAACAAGTTCCACAAACCACCGTAGAGAGAATAATATTTCCACAAATCTAATCTGCTGACACGCTTGACAGCATGACATCATGTCATGGCCCGGTCATTATTCGAACCGTTTTTCTCAACCAGCACTGCACATACCGTGAGGCGATTTTCTTGATACATCTTGTCAAAGCAGATATCGTGTCCCCCTATCATGGGATTCTCATCAATACGGATGTGGGTAACCTAACCATGCCATTAATTACGGTGCTTGCGGAATAAGAGGTTTTACCAGGTAAGTGGGGAGGCGCGCCGCCTCTTCTGCCCTTATAAAGGGACAATGATTCACTCTTTTCACCCACGCCTTCTTCCCGATTCATTCCCTTCTGCTCAGGCTCCAACACCCAAGCATTCACCTTCTCTGCCCACAAAAGGTCTTCCAAAGATGCCGGGATCCGGAGTAGGAGGCAAATGGATGGCCTCTACCGTCCGAGAGAAGGATATCAAGAAGCTTCGGGAGGCAGGGTATCTGGCCAAGAAAATCAGCCACCATCTCCCGACGGCGGGACAGATCATCCCCACTCTGGAACCCCATGAAAGGGTTGTATTCCTCCCTCACTTTGTCCACGGGCTAGAATTCCCCCTCCACCCATTCGTTCGTGGCATTATGTACTATTATGGGATCGATCTTCACGAGCTGTCCCCTAATTCCTTCCTCAACATATCGACATTTATTGTCGTGTGCGAGGCTTTCCTCCGCATTTCGCCGCACTTCGGTTTATGGCTGAAAGTTTTTAATGTGAAGCCCAAGGTGGTGGGCGGTGAGCACACCGAGTGCGGGGGCGCCATGGTGAGCAAGATGCCCAATGTCATATGGCCAACGGGAACCTTTAATGATTCTGTCAAGGAGTGGCGACAGCAGTGGTTTTACGTCACTGAGTTGTGCGGCAAGGAATGGGCCGCATCGCCCGAGTTTCGATCTGACGCCCCTCTGTGGCTTACATCCTGGGTCAAGAAAGGCCTGGACTGGTCCTCGTCCGACGAACTGTCGGTGCTCCAGACGCGCGTTAAAGATATGGGAGATAAGAACATTGAACTTGTCAACGTAGTCCAGGTGATGTTAGTCTGCCGGATACTGCCTTGTCAACACCGGGCTAGCAATCTATGGGAATTCGATCCGGCTAGGCACCAAACCTTGTGCGGGTTCTTCGGCTCCCCGCACAAGGACATTTGGAAGGTGCTTTTAAGTCCAGCAAATCATGGCCGGACTCCGCCGAGGACCGCGGGTACCAACTGTCCCGCCCTGCAAGTTCGATGAGTTTATCAAACTTTTCTATCCACATGACCCAAAGGAAGCGCTTAACGCGTGTTTATTCAACTCTCCTAGAGCTGGTCGAAGAAGGCGGAGCGGATCCATTGTCTGGCCCCGCTGCCCGAAGACCCGGCCATCCCACTTCTGACGAAGATGCTGGTCTCCGCGCCTTACAAGGTGCCGAAGAAGACGGACGAGAAGGAGGCCAAAAAGACTCGGGGCGGCCTTCGTCGTCGCGGCACTTCGGACACAATACCCGAAGGCTCTAATGCTCATTCCGCCTTTGAAGAGGATGGAAAGGAGGAGGAAGATGAATCCCCTACGGGGGGAAGAAGGAAGAGGACGGCCTCTGCACCCTTGGAGGCCGAACTGCCAAAAAGGGGAAGGGCTTCTCTTCTGGAGGAGTCTACTGCCGCCGCCGACAGTGGCCCGGCATGGGATCCCAGGGCCCAGCCCCTGGTGAACTCATAAGTATATAGAATCCGAGTACGTTTAAGCGTTCGGACTTATCATGGCTTAGCATTTTAACCTTAAGCCATATTTTTTGGTAGTCCGGTAAGGTCCCGTACCAAACAATCCTCATCAGAGGACCTGCTGCGCTCGAATGCTATGGAGAGCGGGACGCCCCCAAAGGCCCCTTCCTCCAAACAGGTGCATAACACCAAGCCTTCATCCCAGAAGGACCCCGGCCAAGGAGGAAAGGAAGAAATCGTGAAGGCGGCGCCTGGAGGTCAAACCACAGGGGCCGGACACGTGGGGGAAAAGATTCCCATGGGGTCTGACGGCGGGGCGACCCTAAGTTCGGCTCCCCACCGGATGCGATTCTAGAGGTTTATACGGCTCCAGAATCAAGAAGGCAGCCTCCTTCGGCTGGAGGGGGCGTGCCTATTCCGCCGGCGATCTCTGTCCATCCAGAGGTGTCGGATGCTTTGTTGGTGGCGTTACGAGACGCCTCCATTGTTGATGAACACCGTGCCCTTATGGGTGCGGTGATTGAGAAGATTCAGTCAACCGAGAGCGGACTGAACGAAGCCTATATCAGCCTTATAAGAGGCTTTGAGGTATGTTTTATAAGTTGCCGAAGAGTGTCATAGTATAGACAGTACCCCTGATACACTGTTCGGTGAAAGAAAGAACCGGACAGGGGATCACATTGATGACCACAGGAATACTTATTGAATGATATTGATTTCTCTTCTGTTTCAAGAAGATACCTGTAGCGGCTGCTGCCTCTCGTACTGCGGAGATATCCAGACTGAATCAAAGTCTGGAACGGGCCATGGAAGAAATTGGCCAATTGAAAATGCAGTTGAGGGATACACAAGGTATGCACAAGTGTTGCGCGCATTTATTGGTAAGTAAATGTTCAGTATGAAATAAGCCGCATAATTTGTGCTAGGGGTTATGACCGAAGTCGAGGCCCTCAAAAGGCCCGTTGCCAAGGCCGAGGAAAAGGTGGCCACGGAGCGGACTCTTCGTGAGAAACACAAGGCCAGAGTTATTAAGGCTGAGCAGGAGCTGCAAGAGGCCATAAGTAAATGCGAGACCTTGGAGCAGAGTTTAACAGAGAAAAAGTCCGAACTCACCAAGGCGCGTCAAGCCACGAGTGATGCCCGGGGGGAAACCCAAAGCGCCCTGCAGGGGATCCAAGAGGCGAGGAAGATCGCGGCGGGTAAGGCTTTTCCCATGTAAAGCAAGTATTTGAAGGGAAAACTATGTTTCTGATTGTGAATCCGGACTTCTCAGGTGTATTTGCCGAGCTACCTCACAGCATATCAGATGACGCTTAGTTCTACCGAGCCGAAGGAAGGAACTCCACCGATAAGCTCTTTTGGTTGCAGTATTTGGTGCCAAATTATCTGGTGCCTTTTGCCGATCAACTGAAACAGCTAATCGAACTGCATAAGGCGGCGGAACTAGCCATGGAAGATATGGTTATCCGGCTATGGCCTGTCGAGCCGATTCCAAGCAGCTACTTCGGGCTCGTGAGGCGGCTTGTAAGTGCTTGCCCTCGACTTGACGTCATCAAGTGGTCGGTCTGTATAGAAGGAGCGCGAATGGCCTTCGCCCTCGCAAAGGTGCACTGGGGGAAGATGGATGCCGAAAAGCTAGTGACCGAGGGACCGCCAGAGGGGAAGGAGCACCGCAAGCCCGAATTATATTATAAGAGTGTCCTGAAAGGATCCTACCTTGCAGCGGAGCTATGTACCAAGGATATTATATTTCCATGAATGCCGATCATGTTGTCCTTTGTAATGTTTGAACAAGGTCATTTATATGTCGCCTGTTATATAAAGGTTTACCCTCTTGTGCGGCCGTTTTTATGTTGAAACTGAGAGTTGGCCAGTCATCGGCTTCTGCCCCCACGTAAGAAGTACGGGGGTGTTCGGGATAAACCTGAGCACTCTTTATCCCAGTTTTGGGTCCTCCGAAGGAGGTGCTCAGCACAACGAACCAGGCAATTGGACTATAGGGCTTTATCACTCTCACTTAGCCATAGGAGCTTTAGTATGGTCGGCGCAGCTCCTTGTGTTCGGAAGACCGTACTAGGGGCTCTATAAGTGCCTGATCGGAGAAAAAGTCGATCCATCGCATGCTGCATTGGTTATGGCATTGTGTGGGAGAAATCCCTAAAGATTTTGTGACCGCTCGAACAGCTGACCAGCTCTCGCCGTATCATGACAGTCAGTTTTCGGCTTTCTCTACTGAGGTGCTCATCCGGAAGAATCGGGACACAATCGCAGTAGTTCTCCCAATGCTACCTTAGCCGATATAGCGGAACGTAAGGTACCAAAACATGGGAGCCGAGCAAACCCAACTATTGACCCAAGACATGATTCAGAGCTGATGCATATAATGTTATAGGTTCGGGGTGCCGAACTTCCATGAAGGTGTTCGGACTTTTATTGCCGTGTTACGGGAAAAGCGAAGCCCCTGGCATATTTAAGGCATATCGATGTGTACGGATGCCACTTGATGAAATGATTTCGATAAGAAATGAACAGCAGGTAAACGTCATATAAATCCACATGTTGCATTTAAATAATACGTCTATGCGTATCGGTACAAGTAATGTGATAAAAAAGGAGTTGTGATAGCAGAACCTGCTGTGACCAGGCGGAAGAGGTTGAGTGCGGATCCGTATTATAGCCGGACGTTCACTGCAGGGAATGTCTAAGGATCCCCTGACGCGTTCAAGCTGCCTCCGTGGAGTCTGTCCTGGTCGGTGCAAAGGTGAACCTGCGAACGAAATATAAGAAATGTTTGTGTGCCGGAGGGCAGTTGAACCGCTGAGTTCGGCCTGTCATGGCCTTCGCCGGAGTGTTTAGTTGAGCTCTGGACGAGCCGGGGTATCCTTCCGCGAAGTAGTTCGGAGCCCCTTGACGGTGTCCGGGAGCTTGGGCGTCGACTCGAGGTTCGGCTGCAAGGTGCTGCTCGTTGTTTCTGCTGCTAAGGCAGTGATGTATTTATTGGTGCCAAAGGTAGGTTCGGCCTTGCCATGAACCGTGATGACGCCACGTGGACCGGGCATTTTGAGCTTACGGTAGGCATAATGTGGCACCGCATTGAATCGAGCAAACGCGGTTCTCCCGAGCAGTGCTTGATAGTCACTGCGGAAAGGGGCGATTTTGAAGATTAACTCTTCGATACGATAATTTTCTGGTGATCCGAAGATTACCTCGAGGGCAATGGAGCCTGTACAGCTAACCTCCGTACTTGATATGATGCCTCTAAAAGTGGCTTTAGTGGGCTTGATTGCTGAATGATCGATGCCCATCTTGCGCACTGTGTCCTGGTAAAGCAGATTTAAACTGCTACCTCCGTCCATAAGGACGCGAGTGAGGTGGAACCCGTCTACTATTGGGTCGAGGATTAGTGTGGCTGGATTCAACGCAGGACTAGCTTGTTTTGGAGGGCTAGCTTGTTCACCCTCCCGCTCTAAATCGTGCTGGAGGGGATTGTTGTTGTCTTCGGCACTATCCGGAGTGTTATTGTCTCTTGTGCCGGTATCACTACTTTTGCTATGGCGGGACTTAGAGCGGCGCCGCTGACGTCGGCGCTCGGGTTGCTTCTTGGAGGGGTCATCCTCCGCTGTCTCGTCGCTATTGCCTTCTTTGGGGGTGTCAACCATGTATATATCATATGATGAGGTGGTGGTCCAGCGCCCTGTGGGTGGTGGTTCTTGTTCGTCTCCTGCATCATCGTCCATACCGTCGATGTCTTCGGAGTCGAAGTCGAGCATGTCGGTTAAATCGTCGACAGTGGCTACTAAGTGGGTGGTGGGTGGGCAACGAATTTCTTCGTCGTCCGCATCCCATTCTAGCCGGACATAGTTCGGCCAAGGTTCTCCTGACAAGGAGAGAGACCTTAATGAATTTAGCACATCGCTGAAAGGCGAGTGCTGAAAGATATCCGCGGAGGTGAACTCCATGATCGGTGCCCAATCGGATTCGATAGGCAAGGATGCAGGTGGCTCGGAGTCCATGGCCGGAGACGAATCCAGTGGTTCGGTGACACGGCTCTCGTAAGGGGTGAAGTCAGTATCCGGCTCCATCGCCACTGAGAGTGCGACCTTCATGGAGGGGTCTATCCGTCCGTCCTCGGATGGCGCAACTTGCTCCGGATTGAAGGCCGGAGTAGTTGCAGATGCGATCTCCCGAACACTGTCCGACGGCAGAGTTACGTCATGCTCGTCGTGATTGTGCGGCACACCTGACATGGGCTCCAATCCATCGAAGATCAAGTCTCCGCGGATGTCGGCAGTGTAGTTTAAGTTTCCGAACCTGACCTGATGGCCAGGGGCGTAGCTCTCGATCTGCTCCAGATGGCCAAGCGAGTTGGCCCGCCGTGCGAAGCCGCCGAATACGAAGATCTATCCGGGGAGGAAAATCTCACCCTGGACCGCATCGTTACCGATCAAAGGGGCCATCGAGCCTTATGGTGACGACACAGTGGAACTCTCAATGAAAGCACCAATGTCGGTGTCAAAACCGGCGGATCTCAGGTAGGGGGTCCCGAACTATGCGTCTAGGGCGGATGGTAATAGGAGGCAGGGGACACGATGTTTACCCAGGTTCGGGCCCTCTTGATGGAGGTAATACCCTACATCCTGCTTGATTGATATTGATGATATGAGTATTACGAGAGTTGATCTACCACGAGATCGTACAGGCTAAACCCTAGAAGCTAGCCTATGGTATGATTGTCTGTTGTCCTACGGACTAAACCCTCCGGTTTGTATAGACACCGGAGGGGGCTAGGGTTACATAGAGTCGGTTACAAGGGAGGAGATCCACATTTCCGTATTGCCAAGCTTGCCTTCCACGCCAAGGAAAGTCTCATCCGGAGACGGGACGAAGTCTTCAATCTTGTATCTTCATAGTCCAACAGTCCGGCCAAAGGATATAGTCCGGCTGTCCGGAGACCCCATAATCTAGGACTCCCTCATGCAACCTATCTTCATCTCTCTCACACCCACACACATAACTCAGCCTTCTGATCCACTCGACTCCTATCTCTAACTCACACTAGCTAGCATCTTTATCTTTCTATTTATCTGTTTCTCCATCAACCTTCTTTCATTTATAGGTTGATCTCTTTTGCACAATCGTTGTGCCTCACTCCCTCTGCTCGCCATAGATGCATGCTCCAGCCCACGCCACTATCTCTTAAAGACAAAAACACATGCTCAATTGTCGGGCCTTCTTCCCTGCATTCTCACATGCATGCATATTGTCATATCGACCCGTCTCTCCCATGTCGTTGATCTTATGACTTATGTCTTCTTTCTTTTATCTCGATCATGCGCGCGCGCGCACACACACACATCCCATGTATACATGTATACCTCTCAAACATGCATGTTCAATGTCTCTATGTCTCCATGCGTAATTAATTACCCTCAACCCTAACGCCACATCAAATCGTTCTCTTTTTGTGTGCATATAACTTCTGCCTGGATGGGTAAAACACACACTCACACTTAACAATATCCTTCTAGCTACCCCTCACTCTTCCCCTCTATCCCCGAAACCAATAAGACCATCCCTTCATTTAATTCCCACCTACATGCACCATCAATATATAGTAGTCTTCCTCGGTGTCTCTCGAACAAACACATTCTCTCGATGTTGACTCCTCTCACGCGCACACACCTTCTCTTCCCTCTCTACATGCATTTTTCTCTCTCGCACCCCATCGTTAGTGGCCTCTGCCATACACATCACCTCTCTATGATGAAGCCATGCACACTTAAATTACATCCGCCACCGAGGACCCCGCGACACACACAAACACACACACACACACACACCCACCCACCCACCCACACAAACACACACACACACACACACACTAAGACTCCATCTCTCTCTCTCACACACACAAACACACACACACACACTAAGACTCCATCTCACACACACATGCTCTAGGCGGAGCATTTGTTCCTACCACCCTTCATCCAACCTTACCCGTATGATAAACAATCACCTTAATTTACTTGTATAACATGGAAAAATTCCACTTTACTTTGGTAGCTAGCAAACTTATCATCTGTACCCTTATAAAAACCGAGTTGGCGATGATGGTGTGCCTTCCATCTTGTAATATAGACCGTCTGATCTATATCTGATGGATAGAAAGCAAACTATGATAATTTTACAAAAGATACCCGCACCTCTCTCCAGATCCTTATCTCCCACAACATCATTGCTGAGCAATTAAAAAAGAAAGTCTCTGGAACAATCTAGCATGGTGGCCGCTCCCGCCTGCCGGCGCCGTCCATCCCCATGCTTTCGCCCATTCCGACCACGAGTCACCACCATGCTCCACTCCTCACCTTATCTCTCATCTTTCATTTTTTCGATGACATTCTCGAGATACCGGTTTCCAATAAAATTCTTGAAATATCATTAGTTTTTACACATGGGATTACTCCTACATGGGTAAATCACAACAGGTGTTTTATAAAAAATGCATATTGATGTTCCGTGCAATGCATGAGCGTCTTGATTGTAATTATATAATGCAAATCACGAGTAGGAAGTGACATTTTTTTTACACAACCACGTTAACATGCCCACGTAAATCACTAGCTAAAGTAAATACCATTATACTTATATCCCGATGCAAAAGGTTGAGTACATGTCCGAAGAGTAGAGTCACACACACGCACTCTGTCTCCCAGAATCACACACACACACACACACCAGTTACGTGACGCCCACTTAAGCAGACACGTATGTTACAATTTGTGCACCCGCGGGTACACGTGATGCTGCACATTTATTTAAGCCGGACGGTGAACCCAAATAGTAGCTGCATTCATTCCCCTCCCACCGCCTCTTCTCTGGTCACCGTCGCCTGGTAGCCATGGCCCGACCGCAGGTAACAACATATGCCATACTCCCGCTGGAGCGGCGCTTTAATCAGGAAATTTTAGTGGTCATGCATGCACCTTTTTGTGCTAGCACTCCTATATAAGGGTTGACCGTTCGCTTCCCGCGGACGTGCGCAGGTGGTGGAAGAGGAAGGAGAAGGGAAGCGGGCTATGGAGTAATGTTTTTTACCACAATTTCTTAGGAAACTGAGTGCAATAATTGAGTAGTTTTGCAAACTACCAGTACTACACCTGAAATGGTTCAAAACCTATACTCCCTTGCCAGCGCGCGCTCCCCGCGTGAAACGGCCAGTGTCGCCTTGGAGCGTCGGTGCCACATTAATGCCCGGCCAGAGTGAAGGTGACCTCTCACTGGCGCCGGCTTTGAAGCGGCGCGATGGCCGAGAGAGCGCCGCTTCCCGGTGCACGCGACTGCTCCGCGTCGAGGCTGGCCATAGGCCCTGTTTGGATCCATGGGTTAGAGTTAGTTTGAGCTAGTTCGGGCTCAAATAGCCCTAAAGTATCCAAGCATGAGGGTTTAAATTGGAGCAAGTTGCACCGAACCCACCAAAAAAACCATCCCATCCAAGAGGTGCTAACCGGAGATAGTTCTCATTGGGACCACTGAAGAATCACTTTTCTCTCTCCATCAAGTGCATTTATTGTCAATCTAACCCTGTCATCCAAACACCTCTTTGGCTAAAGTTAGTTCAGGGTTAGTCATGAGTTAGTCTAACCTCTAACTAGGTTAGAGTATCCAAACAGGAGCAGTATAGGACATGCAAGTTGCTCAAAGCATACAGTCAAATTCGTACGTGAAAGGATTTTTTATTTTTGAAAACGGAACGTGAAACGAATTTGTTTAGAATGCTCTTGGCATGTCGCTAACATGTGATGAGTTAACCGACCTCAATAGACGGCAAAAACGCCAGCCCGCCGCACTTTGAGAGAGACGAGGAGGGAGAAGTGATACGGGCTGCTGGATTACTAGAGATAGGTGTCGCACAGAAGCCAAGAAATATGGTGATAGCATGGGTTAGCCATGTACTAGTATGATGTAACTACACTAGGCTACCGTGTTTCGTACTCTTCCAGTCCACTGTGGAAATGATTGGTTGATTTTATATCGCTGAATAATATAAAATATTATGAGTGCAGACGCTCCACCACGAGGTTCCTTGCTCCTTCTCGGTCATCGGGAATCTATGTTCTTCCACTCTATTTTTTTATGTGAGCTTTGTTCATCCTTTTGCCAACACACGAGACATCTAGCATCAAGGTGCACGTGTCATGCAAGGATTGTTCCATCTATATGAAGAACACGTGGGACTGGAACTACGAGATGGACATGTACCCAGGAGTGGACGTGCGAACCTGTGTAATGTAGCGCAGTAAGTGAAGTAGAAAGGCACAAATAGTATGAACATGCGTGGCATATAGGCATTTGTCTCTTACTACCACTAAATGTTGTACGTGCAATGCCCGGTGATGTTATGGAGTACGTGACTAAGTACTCTACTACTACTATATTAATTGGAGGCACATATTACGTTTTATATTTGTTTACGTGTATGCCCCTAGACCTTCCAACTAGACGTGTCTTTCTCTCCGGGTCGCACTTTGTATCGTTCATACCACTAGTACAGTAGTACTACTACATGTGGTCTCCGACCCAGAAGTGGAGACGCTCTACCATGCTGTTCATGTCCCACTCCTTTCGCTGACGTGTGGGACATCCAGCACGTGTCGTGTGTTTGGCACTCCTTCGTCGTAAGAGTTGAAATGCTAGCATTCATCAGAAATAAAAAATAAATATAAATCACCAGTGATACTATACCACGCGGTTTCCTTGCTCCTCGATATCGGAAAGAATACTTCCGCTCGCCGACATGTGGGACGTCGACCATCTTGGTCAACTTGCCATGCCCGCAGAACTCCAAGGCAGAGTCACCCCGGTTGTCGCGCCGCAGTAATTACTAATGATCCGTCAAACCACAGGCCCAACCTTACCCACTATGAAGTTGCTCGGACGAAGGAACCATACTTCGTTGAATTTCGCTTCTTGAAGAAAACTACTGTACCAGTAGTACTGCTAGCTACAGTAGTTACTCCAGTAGAGGCCTCCTTTGGTTCATAGGATAGGAATTTTATAGGAATATGAAAATCATAGGAAGTGAGATGACATGCATCTCAATTCCTATAGAGAAAGAGATGCCATTTGATGCATAGGATAGGAATTTTTCCATTGAGTCTAGGCTAATATACTAGTAATTTGCTCTAAAAACTACAGTAGTAACTAGTAGTACTGGTACATGCTCGTAATTAATGAAACAAACGTACGGGCGACACACACACACACACTAATAGTACTACTACTTCTCACATGCTGGCCAGACGTCGTCGTTCTCCTTCCCGGCTTTGTCGGCGACACCCCACCGTGCTTGGATCTCCGCCGACCTCTCCGCAGCAGCGAGTGCGTCCTCTTCTTTCTTGCAGCAGCGGGCCTCTCTTTTTTTGAGTGCTTTATGACTTTTCCGCTCCCTCTATGTGGCTTTGGCCGCCTCTTGCTCTACCGCCCATTCGACCTTGGCAGCTTCAAATTCCGCCCACATAGGTGTGAGGTCACGAGCGGCGATGAACTCGGCATGGCGGGATGCCACCGCTTCCCTACCATTCTGTGTGCGGTCATGGGCGGCGAGGAACTCGGCGCGGCGGGATGCCATCACTTCCTTACCAGTCAGTGTGCGGCGCGGTGGCATGAACGACGCTTGGTGACAGCTCTGGTGGTCGTCGAAGGCTAGCTAGCGACAAGAGAGGTTGCATGGACGCCTGGTTGTCAATACGTGCTGCATACGCTTCAAAGGCTCGTCATCCATGAGTTCACATTTTACCACCACGCCAACGTCTGACCGCCCTGGCCTACCGAAACCCCTTCCATCGCTAGCGCGCGCTTCCCGCCTGAAACGATCACCGTCTCTCCAGAACGTCAATGTCGCATTCACCGGCCTTAACTACAGGTGCAGTTGGTGTGTCACTGACATGCAGGCCAGATGCCCGTTGGGCCCACATGTCAGTGATACAACGCACCTGCGGTTAAGTCAGCGAAGCATGCTACCTCTTGAGCACTGCATTGGTTTTCCCTTGAAGAGGAAAGGGTGATGCAGCAAAGTAGCGTAAGTATTTCCCTCAGTTTTTGAGAACCAAGGTATCAATCCAGTAGGAGGCCACGCACGAGTCCCTCGCACCTACACAAACAAATAAACTCCTCGCAACCAACGTGATAAAGGGGTTGTCAATCCCTTCACGGTCACTTACGAAAGTGAGATCTGATAGATATGATAAGATAATATTTTTGGTATTTTTAGGATAAAGAGAAATAAAGATGCAAGTAAAAATAAATGGCAAAGGAAATAACTAAGTATTGGAAAATTAATATGATGGGAAATAGACCCGGGGGCCATAGGTTTCACTAGTGGCTTCTCTCGAGAGCATAAGTATTATGGTGGGTGAACAAACTACTGTTGAGAAATTGATAGAATTGAGCATAGTTATGAGAATATCTAGGTATGATCATGTATATAGGCATCACGTCCGAGACAAGTAGAACGACTCCTGCCTCCATCTACTACTATTACTCCACACATCGACCGCTATCCAGCATGCATCTAGAGTATTAAGTTCAAGAGAACAGAGTAACACTTTAAGCAAGATGACATGATGTAGAGGGATAAACTCATGCAATATGATATAAACCCCATCTTGTTATCCTCGATGGCAACAATACAATACATGCCTTGTTGCCCCTACTGTCACTGGGAAAGGACACCGCAAGATTGAACCCAAAGCTAAGCACTTCTCCCATTGCAAGAAAGATCAATCTAGTAGGCCAAACCAAACTGACAATTCGAAGAGACTTGCAAAGATAACCAATCATACATAAAAAGAATTCAGAGAAGATTCAAATATTGTTCATAGATAAACTTGATCATAAACCCAGAATTCATCGGTCTCAACAAACACACTGCAAAAGAAGATTACATTGAATAGATCTCCACAAGAGAGGGGGAGAACTTTGTATTGAGATCCAAAAAGAGAGAAGAAGCCATCTAGCTAATAACTATGGACCCGAAGGTCTGAAGTAAACTACTCACACTTCATCGGAGAGGCTATGGTGTTGATGTAGAAGCCCTCCGTGATCGATACCCCCTCGGGCGGAGCTCCGGAAAAGGCCCCAAGATGGGATCTCGTGGATATAGAAAGTTACGACGGTGGAATTAGGGTTTTGGCTCAGTATCCGGTAGTTTGGGGGTACGTAGGTATATATAGGAGGAAGGAGTACGTCGGTGGAGCAACGTGGGCCCCATGAGGGTGCAGGGCGCGCCTGGGGGGTAGGCGCGCCCCCTACCTCGTGCCTTCCTAGTTGATGTCTTGACGTAGGGTCCAAGTCCTCTGGATCATGTTTGTTCCAAAAATCAAGTTCCCGAAGGTTTCATTCTGTTTGGACTCTATTTGATATTCTTTTTTGCGAAACTCTGAAATAGGAAAAAACAGCAATTCTTGGCTGGGCCTCCGATTAATAGGTTAGTCCCAAAAATAATATAAAAGTGTATAATAAAGCCCAATAATGTCCAAAACAGGATATAATATAGCATGGAACAATCAAAAATTATAGATACGTTGGAGACGTATCAAGCATCCCCAAGCTTAATTCCTGCTCGTCCTCGAGTAGGTAAATGATAAAAACAAAATTTTTGATGTGGAATGCTACTTGGTGTAATTCTTCTTAATTGTGGTATGAATATTCAGATCCAAAAGATTCAAGACAAAAGTTCAATATTGGCATAGAAATAATAATACTTCAAGCATACTAACTAAGCAATTATGTCTCTTCAAAATAACATAGTCTGGCTATGCTCCATCTTCTCCGCACAAAGTATTTAAATCATGCACAACCCCGATGACAAGCCAAACAATTGTTTCATACTTTTGGTGTTCTCAAACTTTTTCAATCTTCACGCAATACATGAGCGTGAGTCATGGACATAGCACTATAGGTGGAATAGAATGGTGGTTGTGGAGAAGACAAAAAAGGGGAAGATAGTCTCACATCAACTAGGCGTATCAATGGGCTATGGAGATGCCCATTAATAGATATCAATGTGAGTGAGTAGGGATTGCCATGCAACGGATGCACTAGAGCTATAAGTATATGAAAGCTCAACAAAAAGAACTAAGTGGGTGTGCATCCAACTCGCTTGCTCACGAAGACCTAGGGAATTTTAAGGAAGCCCATCATTGGAATATACAAGCCAAGTTCTATAATGAAAAATTCCCACTAGTATATGAAAGTGATAACATAGGAGACTCTCTATGAAGATCTTGGTGCTACTTTGAAGCACAAGTGTGGTAAAAGGATAGTAGCATTGTCCCTTCTCTCTTTTTCTCTCATTTTTTATTTGGTCCTTTTCTCTCTCTCTCTCTCTCTTTATGGCCTTTTTTTATTTATTTAGTCCGGAGTCTCATCCCGACTTATAGGGGAATCATAGTCTCCATCATCCTTTCCTCACTTGGGACAATGCTCTAAAAATGATGATCATCATACTTTTTTATTTACTTACAACTAAATACTTAGAACAAAATATGACTCTATGTGAATGCCTCCGGCGATGTACCGGGATATGCAATGAATCAAGAGTGACATGTATGAAAGAATTATGAACGGTGGCTTTGCCATGAATACAATGTCAACTACATGATCACGCAAAGCAACATGACAATGATGGAGCGTGTCATAATAAACGGAACGGTGGTAAGTTGCATGGAAATATATCTCGGAATGGCTATGGAAATTCCTTGATAGGTAGGTATGGTGGCTGTTTTGAGGAAGGTATATGGTGGGTGTATGATACCGGCGAAAGGTGCGCGATATTAGAGAGGCTAACAATGGTGGAAGGGTGAGAGTGCATATGATCCATGGACTCAACATTAGTCATAAAGAACTCATATACTTATTGCAAAAATCTACAAGTTCTCAAAGCAAAGTATTACGCGCATGCTCCTAGGGGGATAGATTGGTAGGAAAAGACCATCGCTCATTCCCGACCGCCACTCATAAGGAAGACAATCAATAAATAAATCATGCTCCGACTTCATCACATAACGGTTCACCATACGTGCATGCTACGGGAATCACAAACTTTAACACAAGTATTTCTCAAATTCACAACTACTCAACTAGCATGACTCTAATATCACCATCTCCATATCTCAAAAAAATTATCAAGTATCAAACTTCGCATAGTATTCAACACACTCATAAGAAAAATTTATTATTAATCTTGAATGCCTAACATAATTAAAGAAATTTACCACGCTGTTTTGTAGGACTCTCAAAATAATCTAAGTGAAGCATGAGAGAACAATGGTTTCTATAAAACAAATCCACCAACGTGCTCTAAAAGATATAAGTGAAGCACTAGAGCAAAAACTATATAACTCAAAAGATATAAGTAAAGCACATAGAGTATTCTAACAATTTCTGAATCATGTGTGTCTCTCTCAAAAGGCGTGTATAGCAAGGATGATTGTGGAAGACTAAAAAATAAAGACTCAAATAATACAAGACGCTCCAAGCAAAACACATATCATGTGGTAAATAAAAATATAGCTCCAAGTAAAGTTACCGATGGAAGTAGACGAAAGAGGGGATGCCTTCCAGGGCATCCCCAAGCTTTGGCTTTTAGGTGTCCTTAGATTATCTTGGGGGTGCCATGGTCATACCCAAGCTTAGGCTCTTGCCTCTCCTTGTTCCATAATCCATCAAATCTTTACCCAAAACTTGAAAACTTCACAACACAAAACTTAAAGTAGAAAATCTCGTGAGCTCCGTTAGCGAAAGAAAACAAAACACCACTTCAAGGTACTGTAATGAACTCATTATTTATTTATATTGGTTTTAAACCTACTGTATTCGAACTTCTCTATGGTTTATAAACTATTTTACTAGCCATAGATTCATTAAAATAAGCAAACAACACACGAAAAACAGACGAAAAACAGAATCTGTCAAAAACAGAACAGTCTGTAGTAATCTGTAGCTAACGCAAGATCTGGAACCCCAAAAATTCTAAAATAAATTTCTGGACTTGAGTAATTTATCTATTAATCATCTTCAAAAATAATTAACTAAATAGCACTTTCCAAATAAAAATGACAGCAATTCTCGTGAGCGCTAAAGTTTCTGGTTTTTGCAGCAAGATTAAAAAGACTTTCCCCAAGTCTTCCCAGCGGTTCTACTTGGCACAAACACTAATTAAACACAAAAAACACAACCAAAACAGAGGCTAGATAAATTATTTATTACTAAACAGGAGCAAAAATCAAGGAATAAAAATAAAGTTGGGTTGCCTCCCAACAAGCGTTATCGTTTAACGGACCTAGCTAGGCATAAAGGCGAAGATGGATCTAGGTATTGCCATCTTTGGTAGGCAATCCATAAGTGGCTCTCATAATAGATTCATATGGTAATTTAATTTTCTTTCTAGGGAAGTGTTCCATGCCTTTCTGAGTGAGTCCTGGATTAGGAGGTCTCCGGACAACCGGACTATATCCTTTGGGCGGACTGTTGGACTATGAAGATACAAGATTGAAGACTTCGTCCCATGTCCGGATGGGACTCTCCTTGGCGTGGAAGGCAAGCTTGGCAGTACGGATATGTAGATCTCCTCCGTTGTAACCGACTCTGTGTAACCCTAGCCCCCTCCGCTGTCTATATAAACCGGAGGGTTTAGTCCGTAGGACAACATACAATCATACCATAGGCTAGCTTCTAGGGTTTAGCCTCTACAATCTCGTGGTAGATCAACTCTTGTAATACTCATATCATCAAGATCAATCAAACAGGAAGTAGGGTATTACCTCCATCGAGAGGGCCCGAACCTGGGTAAACATCGTGTCCCCCGCCTCCTGTTACCATCCGCCTTAGATGCATAGTTCGGGACCCCCTACCCGAGATCCACCGGTTTTGACACTGACACTTTCCTTAACGGAAATTGGAAATCTAATATTCCCTTCCTCAATATCAATAATTGCACCAATCGTTCTAAGGAGAGGTCTACCAAGAATAATAGGACATGAAGGATTGCAATCTATGTCAAGAACAATAAAATCTACGGGCACATAATTCCTATTTGCAACAATAAGAACATCATTAATTATTCCCATAGGTTTCTTGAGAGTGGAATCTGCAAGGTGCAAGTTTAAAGAACAATCATCAAAATCACGGAAACCTAGCAAATCACACAAAGTCTTAGGAATCGTGGAAACACTAGCACCCAAACCACACAAAGCATAGCACTCATGATCTTTAATTTTAATTTTAATAGTATGTTCCCACTCATCATAACGTTTTCTAGGGATAGAAACTTCCAACTCAAGTTTTTCTTCATAAGATTGCATCAAAGCATCAACGATATGTTTGGTAAAGGCTTTATTTTGACTATAAGCATGAGGAGAATTTAGCACGGATTGCAACAAGGAAATACAATCTATCAAAGAGAAATTATCATAATTAAATTCCTTGAAATCCAAAATAGTTGGTTCATCGATATTTAAAGTTTTGACTTCTTCAATCCCACTTTTAACAATTTTAGCATCAAGATCTAAAGACTCCGAATTTTTGGAACGCCTTCTAGGTAAAGGTGGATCATATTCAGTCCCATCATTATCAGGATTCATATTGCAAAACAAAGATTTAATAGGGGACACATCAATAACTTTTAGATCTTCATATTTATTATCATGGAAACTAGAAGAACAAGCTTTTATAAAGCAATCTTTCTTAGCACGCATCCTAGCGGTTCTTTCTTTGCACTCATCAATGGAAATTCTCATAGCTTTGAGAGACTCATTGATATCATGCTTAGGTGTAATACATCTAAGTTTCAAAGAATCAACATCAAGAGAAATTCTATCAACGTTCCTAGCCAACTCATCAATCTTAAGCAATTTTTCTTCAATCAAAGCATTGAAATTCTTTTGCGAAGTAATAAATTCTTTAATATTAGATTCAAAATCAGAGGGCATCTTATTAAATTTTCCATAAGAATTGTTGTAGGAGTTACCAGAATTATTAGAGGAATTACTAGGATACGACCTAGGATTAAAGTTTCCTCTATACGCGTTGTTACCAAAATTATTCCTACCAACAAAATTTACATCCAAAGATTCATTATTATTCTCAATCAAAGTAGACAAAGGCATATCATTAGGATCATAATAAACACTTTTATTAGCAAATAATTTCATAAGTTCATCCATCTTTCCACCCAAAACATTAATTTCTTCTATCGCATGCACTTTCTTATTAGTAGATCTTTCGGTGTGCCATTGAGAATAATTAACCATAATATTATCTAGGAGTTTAGTAGCTTCTCCTAAAGTGATTTCCATAAAAGTGCCTCCCGCGGCCGAGTCTAAAAGGTTTCTAGAAGCAAAATTCAATCCGGCATAAAAGTTTTGTATAATCATCCATAAATTCAAACCATGTGTAGGGCAACTATGTATCATTAATTTCATCCTCTCCCAAGCTTGTGCAACATGTTCGTGATCAAGTTGCTTAAAATTCATAATATCATTTCTAAGAGAGATGATCTTAGCGGGAGGAAAATACTTAGAGATAAGAGCATCTTTGCACTTATTCCACGAATCAATACTATTTTTAGGCAAAGACGAAAACCAAGCTTTAGCACGATCTCTAAGCGAAAAAGGAAATAGCTTCAATTTAACAATATCATTGTCCACATGTTTCTTCTTTTGCATATCACACAAATCAACAAAGTTGTTTATATGGGTAGCGGCATCTTCACTAGGAAGGCCGGAAAACGGATCTTTCATGAAAAGATTCAGCAAAGCAACATTAATTTCACAAGATTCAGCATCGGTAAGAGGAGCAATCAGAGTGCTAATAAAATCATTGTTGTTGGTATTAGTAAAGTCACACAATTTGGTATTATCTTGAGCCATCGTGACAAGCAAGCAATCCAACACACAAGCAAACAAGAGACGGGCAAAAAGAGGCGAATAGAGAAAGAGGAGGAGGACGGAGAGAGAGAGGGTGAATAAAATGGCAAGGGTGAAGTGGGGGGAGAGGAAAACGAGAGGCAAATGGCAAATAATGTAATGCGGGAGATAAGGGTTTGTGATGGGTAATTGGTATGTTGACTTTTGCATAGACTCCCCGTCAACGGCGCCAGAAATCCTTCTTGCTACCTCTTGAGCATTGCGTTGGTTTTCCCTTGAAGAGGAAATGGTGATGCAGCAAAGTAGCATAAGTATTTCCCTCAGTTTTTGAGAACCAAGGTATCAATCTAGTAGGAGGCCACGCACGAGTCCCTCGCACCTACATAAACAAATAAACTCCTCGCAACCAATGCGGTAAAGGGGTTGTCAAACCCTTCACGGTCACTTACGAAAGTGAGATCTGATAGATATGATAAGATAATATTTTTGGTATTTTTATGATAAAGAGAAATAAAGATGCAAGTAAAAATAAATGGCAAAGGAAATAACTAAGTATTGGAAGATGAATATGATGGAAAATAGACCCGGGGGCCATAGGTTTCACTAGTGGCTTCTCTCGAGAGCATAAGTATTACGGTGGGTGAACAAACTACTGTTGAGAAATTGATAGAATTGAGCATAGTTATGAAAATATCTAGGTATGATCATGTATATAGGTATCATGTCCGAGACAAGTAGACCGACTCCTGCCTGCATCTACTACTATTACTCCACACATCGACCGCTATCCAGCATGCATCTAGAGTATTAAGTTCAAGAGAACAGAGTAACACTTTAAGCAAGATGACATGATGTAGAGGGATAAACTCATGCAATATGATATAAACCCCATCTTGTTATCCTCGATGGCAACAATACAATACATGCCTTGCTGCCCCTACTGTCACTGGGAAAGGACACCGCAAGATTGAACCCAAAGCTAAGCACTTCTCCCATTGCAAGAAAGATCAATCTAGTAGGCCAAACCAAACTGACAATTCGAAGAGACTTGCAAAGATAACCAATCATACATAAAAGAATTCAGAGAAGACTCAAATATTGTTCATAGATAAACTTGATCATAAACCCAGAATTCATCGGTCTCAACAAACACACCGCAAAAGAAGATTACATTGAATAGATCTCCACAAGAGAGGGGGAGAACTTTGTATTGAGATCCAAAAAGAGAGAAGAAGCCATCTAGCTAATAACTATGGACCCGAAGGTCTGAAGTAAACTACTCACACTTCATTGGAGAGGCTATGGTGTTGATGTAGAAGCCCTCCGTGATCGATACCCCCTCCGGCGGAGCTCCGGAAAAGGCCCCAAGATGGGATCTCGTGGATATAGAAAGTTACGGCGGTGGAATTAGGGTTTTGGCTCCGTATCTGGTAGTTTGGGGGTACGTAGGTATATATAGGAGGAAGGAGTACGTCGGTGGAGCAACATGGGCCCCACGAGGGTGGAGGGCGTGCCTGGGGCGGTAGGCGCGCCCCCTACCTCGTGCCTTCCTAGTTGATGTCTTGACGTAGGGTCCAAGTCCTCTGGATCACGTTTGTTCTGAAAATCACGTTCCCGAAGGTTTCATTCCGTTTGGACTCCGTTTGATATTCTTTTTCTGTGAAACTCTGAAATAGGTAAAAAAAACAGCAATTCTGGGTTGGGCCTCCGTTTAAAAGGTTAGTCCCAAAAATAATATAAAAGTGATAATAAAGCCCAATAATGTCCAAAACAGGATATAATATAGCATGGAACAATCAAAAATTGTAGATACGTTGGAGACGTAGCAAAGCAGCGTCCGCATTCACGCCCGACACGACCTCTCACTCGCCGGCATTGCAGCAGCGCGACGGCCGAGAGAGCGCCACCCACGCGGCATCCCAGTGCAAGCGACTGTTCCGCGTTAACGACACCACAGCTATCCTTCTGTCCACCGCCCATATTAATGACACGTGGCTGCCGACAAACCTACTCCGGCGCCAGCCGTCCATCTGTCTACCGCGGCTCATTGCCATTCACCCGCTATATTAACTTGAGCCCCAGCTCCCAGCCATAGCCAAAGACCCACATTCATTCTCCTCCGGTCCCTTCCTTCTATCGGCACCACTCCAACCATGACCTCCTGGCGCTCCAAAGCTCTCTTGGATGTACTGTCACAGGAGCAGACGAAGGACATCGGCGGCCCCACTCTGGGCGCGCTACAAAGCTCTCTTGGACGTACTGTCGCAGGAGCAGACGAAGGAGATCGCTGACTCCCCCTGGCCGCCCTCCGCTGCCACGACCACGAAGCCGGCGCGCATGTGCGGGCGCAGCCGACAGCGAGGAAGAGTAGTACACGGTAGGTTGCCGCCGCTCTGTTCCCAGGAAGGCCACCGCTCCTCCACTCAGTCGACACCAAGCTTGGTAGGATAAACATCAGCGGCTGATTAGCCGCTTGACGGCGATGTGGAGGCGGAAATCTTCAGAACCTTGTGCTCCGGAGGGGGAGGTTATCGAGGCGGATGAGGAGGAGGCAAAGGCAATAGCCGGCTTTCTCAGGTTCATGGTCGGACATGGTGGTCGGGCGCCGGTGATCATTTAGATTAGTTTTACAGTAGGTTTTAGTATGGTTTGTGCGAAATATGTAATGAATTTCGTCCAGTTTATAGAAAAAGTTTTCGAAATGTAATGAATTTCATCCAGTTAATTTGAAATTTGCTTTGTTTGCATGAATTTCGTCCGGTTAGTTCATATAGTTGTCGAAAGGTATGCGGGCAGCATTGGATGGCATCCATCAGTGTCCTCGGATAGATGCCAGTGTAAATTTGAGGTCCAGCGCTGGAGATGCCCTAAGTATCATGCTATAATCGCTAACAGTGCTCCATTATTTCGCAGGGAACAGTTTTCCCTCGATCAAAATCAGATCCGCCGTGTTTTTCACTCCTCCCAAGTAAGAGTGTAGACTCTTGCTTACATAAAAATGGAGCAAGTGGACGGCACTGTAGCACATCATATCACTCAAACTAGCCCGCCTAACACGCAGGAAAGCACCGCCCTCGTCATTTTGTTCTGGATTTCTATGATCGATCGCACGAAAATGTTACACTTTGTAAGTTCAAAAGGAAAAGGCTGCACACTTATGACTCATACGCGTCGCACCCCTGACAGCCCGGCTTGCACACCACTCACCAGAGGGGACACGCGTTGTCTCGCATTTTCACTAACATGTGGGACTGTAATTGAATAAACTGTCGATAGCCGAAATCTAATCGCTCGGCGGGCGTCGGCTAAGAAGAGAGAGATGGGGAGGGAGAAGAAATCGCCCGCCTGCCACGCACGGACTCCAAGAAATATATATGGTGATAATGTGAGGTGGGCCATGGGGGAGTCCGGAGTAAGTGAAGTAGAAAGGCACAAATGGTATGAACATGCGTGGCATATAGGGCGTGTTTGGTTGCGTTCTCGTCTCAGCATAGTTGTTCCCTCTTCATGCATGCTCAACTCAACACCCCTCTTCATGCATGCTTCTAGTGTATTTGTGCTAAACTAGTGTGGACTCATGCACCATCCATACACTCTACTAGACACCCAAAAGTGGGTCGAGAAGGGAACTCCTGGGCGGCATTTGTCTCTTACTACGTACTCCCTCCGTTAACTAAAACCATGACGAGTAATTTGGAATGGAGGGAGTACCACTAAATGATGCACGTGCAATGCACGGTGATGTTATGGAGTACGTTCCTAAGTACTCTACTACTACTATATTAGTTGGAGCCACATATTAGCTTTTATATTTGTTTACGTGTATGCCCCGAGACCTTCCAACTAGACGTGTCTTTCTCTCCAGGCTGCACTTTGTATCGTTCATACCACTAGTACTACTACGTGTGGTCTCCGACCCAGAAGTGGAAGAAGTGGAGATGCTCTACCATGCTGTTTTTTTTGCGCTGGGCTCTACAACGTTGTTCATGTCCCACTCCTTTCGCTGACGTGTGGGATGTCTAGCACGTGCCGTGTTTGGCACTCTTCGTCATAAGAGTTGAAACGCTAGCATTCATCAGAAATAAGAAAATAAATATAAATCAGGAGTGTTACTTTTTTTGAAAAAATTATCCTGGTCTACCCCGGTCATATCGCAGGCCCAACCTTTCCCACTGTAATTCCGCTTCTTCAAGAAAACTTACTGTACCCGCAATACTGCTACCACACGCGAAGACTGGACGGCACTGTACCATGTCATATCACTGAAATCCACTACGCCATCCTAAAAAAACCACTAGGCCAAACTAGCCCGCCTATAGGTCATCTATTTTGGAACGGAGGGAGTACGTCTCTATACTGCTATGATTTTCTGTTGTACGTCTCTGTACTTTTGCTACGATTTTCCTACCCTATGAACCAAATGAGGCCTGAATGTATCTGTGTCGACTAAGCCTACAATTTTAGGAGCTTGGGCTATTGGCCGATCGACGAGAGATAAGTATAAGCGTACCACGAGCTCATCAGCCCCAACGTTTCTCTTCAGTGAGTGTTTTGCAAGTACTATAGCTCGCACCGTAGCTAGCCTACTAACACCAAGAATCATCAAACAAGCCCTGCTGATATGATAAAAAATTCAAACTTACATCTAAGCATGCCATATGTTACATCAAAAGCTGGTGAGGATACATCTGTTTCCATAACTCGGAGAGGGTTCGCATGATTCACTATCAAACAAAAGTAGCAAGTACTTCCCACACAAGATAGGTCACTAGCCCTAAGATGGTTTGATAACACGCATCGTTCTGGTAATTAAACGCAGGGCAATGCAAACTACCCTGAAGGATTAGTGCGACCAACTATTTCTTGTCATCGATCTCTTGGGTAATGACCACAGCACGGACAGCGTCATGGGAATCGATCTCTGGGTGATGTCCACAGGACTGACCGTGACATTGGAATCGATCTCTGGGGCGATGTCCACAGGATGGACAGCGGCATCAGAATCGATCTCCGGGGCGATGCCAACAGGACGGACCGCGACATCAAAAATGATCTCTGGGGCGTTGTCCATAGGACGGGCCACGACATCGGAATAATCAAGGACGTCCACCGGCACCTGCACAACCCTAACATATTAGCAAGCACATTGCAAATAATCAAAAACCACGAATATGGTAATAAGCCATTATTTTTTACCTTGTGCAGCTCACCGGGGGATCCCATCCCTCCGGGGGCCATCTCCTCGTCCTCGATGGGGGCCATCACCTTGCCAGGGGAATACTGCTTCTCAACAGCGACTATCTCCTCAAACTCCGCCTTGAGCCTCGCATAGGTGGCCATCAGAGTTTCTGGGGTAGGCACGGTGGGGCCCTTGCTGTTCTTCCAACTTTCTTTAAGGAGTTCGTCCGCCAATGTCGTCAACTCTTTGGCCAGTGCTTGTTTCTTGGAGTTCTTCGTCTCCATGGGTTGGCCCGCCAACATGGTCAACTCGCTGGTCGGTGCTCGCTTCCTGGAGATCGTTGTCTCAAGTGGGTTGTCCGCCGGCAACTCTTTGCCTAGTGCTCCAGGATCCATCAATGAACTGACAAACAAAAAGCAATCGAAAGGAAACCACAATCACAATGAAAACGGGGAAAGAATAGGCTGTGAGAATCGGTCGGTGCTTCGCAAAAAGAAGATTCTTGGAATGAAAATATAGCAGCATCACTGATTCGCCCACCTTTCCTTCGTCGGTACAGAAGAAAAATGGCAGAAGTGAGTAGCCTGGAGTGAGATTTTCTTCAAGAAAGGGGAGAAAGGGCTTCAACGAGCGTTCGAGTGAAATGATGGTTGCTTCGTCCAGTCCAACTTCGAGGCCACTTTACCACTGCTGGTAAAGGTGTGGGTTTTGTGATATGACGGGTCATGACGGCCACACTGGGGTGACCGGTGAGTTTCGACTGTAGCACCTCGCTGTGATTTGGTGGATGGCATGCGGGCCCGGATGCTTTGATGTCCCACATGTAGATAGAGTAGCTGGTCATATAGGAGTGCTCAATATTGTGCACCGCGACCAAGGCAGAGAGGAAAATGAGAGAACTACGTAATTAATGCATGAGTTTAATTAGGGTAGTTTTGTAAAGTACGAGATACATTCCTCCAATCACAAAATGCCTTGGTTGATGAGATTTGAGATTTGAGCCCTATAACCCGGAAGGGAGGGAGTACTGCACGTGGTGTAGTCTAGTCACTTGTTGAAATCTCTAGAAAGGCAAATACTCCTTTCCGGTTTACAGTGCTATACTAGCAAGTACTAGTACTACAATAGTGGGCTCAAATAGCAATTTTGTCTCATGCAAGAGCCTGGCTATATGCGTGCTCCAAGGCACCGCACCACGCGAGCGTTCGCAACTGCCACGTTCGGGTTGCGCTTGGCTCTTCTCCTCTTCGAGAAGATGAACAATGAAGTTACTCCTACTTCTACAGTATTGAATCCCCTGCTGCATGTCCGTCCACCTCGCGTGGGAGGGATAGCGTGTAGCGAAAGCTCCGTCATGCCAGCCACCATGCTCATGCCCGAGGGAGGGATGCAACTTCATTGACTTACTACTCCTGCCTTTGCGTCTATGACAGGTGGGCCCAACAGGTGGTTGGCCCACCTGTCATGCAGCCAAAGGTAGGTGCAGTTAAGGCACTGGAGCTCAGTCCGCGAGGGAGAGGGCGTTGTAGTAATCAAACTTCTTGGTCTTGTACGAGTTGACGCGACACATCAAAGCACTGCACTCGATATAAGTCTTTTTACACATTTCAAATGGACTACAACATACGGATGTATGCAGACATATTTTGCTTCGTATGTAGTCACTTGTTGCAATCTCTAAAAAGACTTATATTTGGAAACGGAGGGAGTACAACGCATGCATGCATGCCGTGACTTCCCTTTTGATACTTGCATGTGTTGATTTGATGCACCTTGCCAAATTTTGACTATAAATTTAACTAACCAAATTTTCATGCATGTCACAAAAAATTATGGGGCTGTTCGGATTGTGACTATGATTGTCTTATGTTGCCACATTATTTTTCCCACACTTGCCACACTTGCCTAACTTGAGTTTCTCAAATTGTTAGACACACTTTGGCTTGCCTAAGGGAATCTTGCCACACTTTTTGTTTTTATGACATGTGGGGTTCACTGCTAATAAAAAAATTCTTGTCTTAGGTGTGGCTAATAAAAAAGACTTATATTTAGGGACGGAGGGAGTAGAAAATATAAATAATAATGCATGTTGGGGCAACCCATGTTTCCAATAATTTTAGCAGTGGGCTTGTTCACAATTTTTACGAGGGGGGTGCTTGTTCATTTAATGGAGGGACTTGTACCAGACTTGAACGATACAAAGTGCGACCTGGCACACCGTAACACTTGGAACAAGCGGGTAGCTATCTCAAAAAACAATCAACAACTAAAAAAACGGCGACCTGGCACGTAGTACACAATTTTAAACGATTGTTTTGATGGAGTGAAAAAGGAAAACTACCCCACTACGTATATATAGGCCGGAGCCTCCGCGCTTTCTTGCTAGGGTTGCTCTATTCACACACTCTCATCCTCTCCAGATCTAAACAAGATAGGGGTGGTAACACTGTCTTTCTCCCTTCAAAAAACATTGTCTTTCTATCCTCACTGCTGGTTACAGATCCGGACGTATCCCCCTCCGCCGGTGAAGGGGAGGAGGGGCAGCGTTTAGGCCATCGTCGACAGCGAGGGAGGAGACACACTGCCGGCCGCACCATTATCTCTGGCCGAGCGCCGACGCAGGAGGTCCTCCGATCCCTTCGTCGTTGCCCTAGTGTGGGCGGATCCGGCCTCCCGCCGCCCACCTATCCACATCCCGAAGACCTTCAGGTATATCTTCCTTCGAAACCGCCTTAGCTCTACTTCCCCAGCTCGCTACGTCGCTGCATGTGCGTCATTTTCTACCTCTCAGTGATGACCCACAAGTATAGGGGACCTATCGTAGTCCTTTTGATAAGTAAGAGTGTCGAACCCAACGAGGAGCAAAAGGAAATGATAAGCGGTTTTCAGCAAGGTATTCTCTGCAAGCACTGAAATTATCGGTAACAGATAGTTTGTGATAAGGTAATTGGTAACGAGTAGCAAGTAATAAAAGTAAATAAGGTGCAGCAAGATGGCCCAATCCTTTTTGTAGCAAAGAACAAGCCTGGACAAACTCTTATATGAAGGAAAGCGCTCCCGAGGACACATGGGAATTATCGTCAAGCTAGTTTTCATCACGATCATATGATTCGCATTCGGTACTTTGATAATATGATATGTGGGTGGACCGGTGCTTGGATACTTTCCTTACTTGGACAAGCATCCCACTTATGATTAACTCCTATTGCAAGCATCCACAAGTACAACAAAAGTATTAAGGTAAACCTAACCATAGCATGAAACATATGGATCCAAATCAGCCCCTTACGAAGCAACGCATAAACTAGGGTTTAAGATTCTGTCACTCTAGCAACCCATCATCTACTTATTACTTCCCGATGCCTCCCCCTAGGCCCAAACAATGGTGAAGTGTCATGTAGTCGACGTTCACATGACACCACTAGAGGGATGGCAACATACATCTCATCAAAATATCAAACGAATACCAAATTCACATGACTACTAATAGCAAGACTTCTCCCATGTCCTCAGGAACAAACGTAACTACTCACAAAGCATATTCATGTTCATAATCAGAGGGGTATTAATATGCATAATGGATCTGAACATATGATCTTCCACCAAGTAAACCAACTAGCATCAACTACAAGGAGTAATCAACACTACTAGCAACCCACAGGTACCAATCTGAGGTTTGGATACAAAGATTGGATATAAGAGATGAACTAGGGTTTGAGATGAGATGGTGCTGGTGAAGATGTTGATGGAGATTGACCCCCTCCCGATGAGAGGATCATTGGTGATGACGATGGTGATAATTCCCCCCCCCCTGGAGGGAAGTTTCCTCGGCAGAACAGCTCCGCCAGAGCCCTAGATTGGTTCCGCCAAGGTTCCGCCTCGTGGCGGCGGAGTCTCGTCCCGAAAGCTTGCTTATGATTTTTTCCTCAACGAAAGACTCCATATAGAAGAAGATGGGCATCGGAGGGCCACCAGGGGGCCCATGAGGTAGGGGCGCGCGCCCAGGGGGGTAGGGCGCGCCCCCACCCTCGTGGCCAGGGTGTGGCCCCCCTCTGGAACTTCTTGCGCCTAGTATTTTTATATATTCTAGAAATAGCTTTCGTGAAGTTTTAGGACTTTTGGAGCTGTGCAGAATAGGTCTCTAATATTTGCTCCTTTTCCAGCCCAGAATCCCAGCTGCCGGCATTCTCCCTCTTTATGTAAACCTTGTAAAATAAGAGAGAATGGGCATAAGTATTGTGAAATAATGTGTAATAACAGCCCATAATGCAATAAATATCGATATAAAAGCATGATGCAAAATGGACATACCAACTCCCCCAAGCTTAGACCTCGCTTGTCCTCAAGCGAAAGTCGAAATCGAAAAATATGTCCACATTTTTAGAGATAGAGGTGTCGATAAAAATAAAATATGGACATGAGGGCATCATGATCATTCTTAGAGCAACAACATATATATATATATTGTCATATGATCTCTTATGCTAAAGTAACAATTCAATCACAATTTCAAGTATGAATCATAAACTTCATTGAGAACCAACAAACTCTAATCTTAGTCATTGAGGCAATTGCAATTTATCATAACATAGGAAAGAGTCAACATGAGAGCTTTTCAGCAAATCCACATACTCAACCATCTTTTAGTCTTTCACAATTTCTAACACTCACGCAATATTTATGCGTATGAAGTTTTAATCGGACACAGAGAAAGATAGGGGCTTATAGTTTTAATCGAACACAGAGAAAGATAGGGGCTTATAGTTTTGCCTCCCAACATTTTACCTCAAGGGTAATGTCAACAATAATAGTTCATGAAGACTCACATCCAATTAGCTATATATATCAGGATCTTTCCAACATATTGTGCTTGCCAAAGGATAAAATGTAGAAAGGAAAGGTGAAGATCACCGTGACTCTTATGTAAGGTAGAATATAAAAGTAAAAGATAGGCCCTTCGCAGAGGGAAGCAGAGGTTTTCATGCACTTTTATGGTTGGATGCACAAAATCTTAATGCAAAAGAACGTCACTTTATATTGCCACTTGTGATATGGACCTTTATTATGCAGTACGTCGCGTTTATTTCTTCCATATCACAAGATCGTATAAAGCTTATTTTCTCTGCACTAATAAGTTATACATATTTAGAGAGCAATTTTTATTGCTTGCACTGATGACAACTTACTTGAAGGATCTTACTCAATCCATAGGTAGATATGGTGGACTCTCATGGCAAAACTAGGTTTAGAGATATTTGGAAGCACAAGTAGTATCTCTACTTGGTGCGAAGAAATTGGCTAGCATGAGAGGGAAAGGCAAGCTCAACATGTTGGATGATCCGTGACAATATAATTTATCTCAGATGTAAGAAAACATAACCCATTACGTTGTCTTCCTTGTCCAACGTCAACCCTTAGCATGTCATACTTTAATGAGTGCTCACAATTATAAAAGATGCCCAAGATAGTATATTTATATGTGAACCTCTCTTTCTTTATTACTTCTTATTAATTGCAACGATGACCAAAACTATGTTTGTCAACTCTCAACAACTTTTATTCATCATACTCTTATATGTGAAGTCATTACTCTCCATAAGATCCATATGATCTCTTTGTTTCTTTTAATTATTTCTCCTTTTTATTTTATTCCCTCAAGATCATAGCAAAATAATCAAGCCTTTGACTCAACACTAATCCTTATTATATAGCTCACGGACTCGATTACATAGAGGGATCATAAAGCAAAACTCACAACTACATCATACTAAAACTTTATTCTACTAGATCAAGATATTATCAAAAGGATCGAACTAAGAAAAACAGTAAAGATAAAAGTGATGGTGATACGATATCGGGGCACTCCCCCAAGCTTGGCAGTTGCCAAGGGGAGTGCCCATACCAGATACTCAGTTCTTCTTTGCTGGTGGAGAAGGTGGAGTTCTTGATGATGTAGGCTTGTTGTCCCTCTTCCAAGGCATAGGCTCACCACCATAGAAGGATGATCGAGTCTCCTGAATCCTCAAATCTGCAGCCAAACTCATCCTCTTGAATCTATATTCATACTCACAGTTTTGATTTTGCAGGTCATAGATCTGGGCTTGGAGGTGCTCGATTTTCTCATGAAGCTTGAAGATGGCCTCCCCAATGTCCTTGAGGTCCAGCTTGTGGTTGTTGGTGAACTCCGTGATCATAATGTGATTGGAGTCGAGCCCATGCTCCACCATCTCCTGACACTTGAAAACTTGTTGCTCCAATGCCTCGAGCCCTGCCTCCGTGCTTCCAGTCCTCCTTGGTCCCTCAGCATCGCGGATGTGCAACAACCCCTCACGCATCTCAATGGTTTGAGGGTGTTGCAGCACCTCCGCGAGGTAGGGGTTGATGACCTTCTCAAAGAACTTGTCCTTGGGGGCACTTGAAGACGACATGACGACCTAGATCTGTCAGAAAAATAGCTCGAAACAAAGACAAGAGATATTTGCGTGGTACAGTGGTCAAAACCTTCGGGAGATTATATAATGAATTTTTAACGACCAAAAGAACTATCGTGCAAGAAAACGGAGTCCGGAGAGCGCACGAGGTGCCCGCGAGGCAGGGGGCACGCCCAGGGGGTAGGGCCCGCCTCCCACCCTCATGGAAGCCTCGTGTCCTTCCCGGACTGCTTCTTATTTTCCTATTCTCTTAAATATTCCAGAATGGAGAAATATTGCCATTAGAACTGTTTTGGAGTCGGTTTACTTACCATACCACGTGCCTATTCCTTTTTGGAGTCTGAAACGTTCCGGAAAGTGTCCCTTATGTATTCCTCCGGGGTTACGGTTTCAATAACATTACTTTCAACATTTATGGGATTACCTGAGATATAATGTTTGATTCTTTGACCGTTCACCACCCTTGGATTTGTGCCTTCGAAGTTGTTGATTTTTATGGCACTGGAACGATAGACCTCCTCGATAACATAAGGACCTTCCCATTTGGAGAGAAGTTTTCCTGCAAAAAATCTTAAACGAGAGTTGTATAGAAATACATAATCACCTCCATTGAACTCACGCTTTTGTATCCTTTTGTCATGCCATCTTTTAACTTTTTCTTTAAACAACTTGGCATTTTCATAAGCCTGGGTTCTCCATTCATCCAGTGAGCTAATGTCAAATAACCTCTTCTCACCGGCAAGTTTGAAATCATAATTGAGCTCTTTAATGGCCCAATATGCCTTATGTTCTAGTTCAAGAGGTAAGTGACATGCTTTACCATAAACCATTTTATACGGAGACATACCCATAGGATTTTTGTATGCAGTTCTATAGGCCCATAATGTATCATCAAGTTTCTTGGACCAATTCTTTCTAGATCTATTAACAGTATTTTGCAAAATTAATTTGAGCTCTCTGTTACTCAATTCTACTTGTCCACTAGACTGTGGGTGATAAGGAGATGCAATTCTATGATTAACGCCATACTTAGCAAGCATTTTACGAAAGGCACCATGAATAAAGTGTGAACCACCGTCAGTCATTAAATATCTAGGGACTCCAAACCTTGGGAAAATAACTTCTTTAAGAATATTAATAGAGGTGTTATGATCAGCACTACTAGTTGGAATAGCTTCTACCCACTTAGTAACATAATCAATAGCAACTAAAATATGTGTATACCCATTAGAGGAAGGAAAAGGTCCCATATAATCAAAGCCCCAAACATCAAATGGTTCAATAACAGGTGAATAATTCATAGGCATTTCTTGATGTCTACTAATATTACCAATTCTTTGACATTCATCACAATACAAGACAAACTTACGGGCATCCTTGAAGAGAGTAGGCCAATAAAAACCGGATTGCAATACCTTGTGTGCAGTTTTATCTCCAGCATGGTGTCCTCCATAAGCCTCGGAGTGACACTTGCGTAGGATCTGTTCCTGTTCATGCTTAGGTACACAACGTCTAATAACACCATCTACTCCTTCTTTATAAAGATGTGGGTCATCCAAAAAGTAATGTCTCAAATCATAGAAGAACTTTCTCTTTTGCTGGTATGTGAAACTAGGTGGTATAAATTTAGCAACAATATAATTAGCATAATCAGCATACCATAGAGAAGTTCGAGAAGCATTTATGACATCTAATTGTTCATCAGGAAAGATATCATCAATAGGTAGTGGGTCATCAAGAACATTTTCTAACCTAGACAGGTTGTCTGCAATGGGGTTCTCGGCTCCCATTCTATCAATAATATGCAAATCAAATTCTTGTAGTAGGAGAACCCATCTAATAAGTCTAGGTTTAGCATCTTTATTTTCTATAAGATATTTGATAGCAGCATGATCAGTGTGAATAGTTACTTTAGAATCAACAATATAAGGTCTGAACTTATCACAAGCAAAAACAACTGCTAAAAATTCTTTGTGAGTAGTAGCATAATTTCTCCGGGCATTGTCTAGAGTTTTACTAGCATATTGAATAACATTTAATTTCTTATCAACTCTTTGCCCTAGAACAACACCTACAACATAATCACTAGCATCACACATAATTTCAAAGGGTAAATTCCAATCAGGTGGCTGAACAATAGGTGCAGAAATCAATGCTTTCTTAAGTATTTCAAACGCTTCTACACAATCATCATCAAAGACAAAAGGAATATCTTTTTGTAATAGGTTAGTTAGTGGCCGAGAAATTTTTGAGAAGTCCTTAATGAACCTCCTATAAAAACCGTCGTGACCGAGGAAGCTTCTTATACCTTTAATGTCCTTGGGACATGGCATCTTTTCAATAGCATCAACTTTAGCTCTGTCAACTTCAATACCTCTTTCAGAAATTTTATGCCCCAAGACAATACCTTCATTAACCATAAAGTGGCATTTCTCCCAATTCAGAACAAGATTAGTTTCTTCACATCACTGCAAAACTCGATCAAGGTTGCTCAAGCAATCATCAAAAGAGGATCCATAAACGGAGAAATCGTCCATGAAAACCCCACATATCTTTTCACAAAAGTCAGAGAATATAGCCATCATGCATCTTTGAAAGGTAGAAGGTGCATTACATAAACCAAAAGGCATACGTCTATAAGCAAAAGTACCGAAAGGGCAAGTAAAAGTGGTCTTTGATTGGTCATCAGCTGGCACAGGTATTTGAGAGAAACCAGAATAACCATCTAGAAAGCAAAAATGTGTATGTTTGGACAATCTTTTTAGCATTTGATCAATAAAAGGCAAAGGGTAATGATCTTTTTTAGTGGCATTATTTAATTTACGGAAATCAATTACCATCCTATAACCTGAATAATTCTTTGTGGGATCAATTCATCTTTATCATTAGGAACAACAGTGATACGTCCCTTCTTAGGGACACAATGGACATGACTTACCCACTTACTATCAGCAATGGGGTAAATTATATCTGCCTCAAGGAGCTTTAATATTTCCTTTCTTACCAATTCTTTCATCTTAGGATTTAGCCGTCGTTGGTGATCAATAACTGGTTTGGCATCTTCCTCCAAATTTATTTTGTGTTGACATAGAGTGGGACTAATGCCCTTAAGATCATCAAGAGTATATCCAATAGCAGCACGGTGCTTCTTCAGAGTTTTCAATAATTTCTCTTCCTCCCTCTCTGAAAGGTTAGCACTAATAATAACAGGATATATTTTCTTTTCACCAAGATAAGCATATTTAAGAATAATCAGGTAATCATTTAAGCTCAAACACGGGATCACCCTTGGGTGGAGAAGGATCCCCTAGGATTTCAACAGGCAAGTTGTGTTTCAAAATAGGTTCCTGTTTAAAGAATACTTCGTCTATTTCCCTTCTTTCATTCATGAACATATCATTTTCATGGTCTAGCAAATATTGTTCTAATGGATCAGTAGGAGGCACGGCAATAGAAGCAAGACCAATAATTTCATCTTTACTAGGCAATTCTTTATCATGGGGTTGTCTACGAAATTTAGAAAAAATAAACTCATGAGACATGGCCCCTAAACCAACAGAAACAATATCCTTATTGCAGTCTATCTTAGCATTAACAGTATTCAAGAAGGGTCTACCAAATATAATGGGACAAAAGCTATCTTGTGGGGAACCAAGAACAAGAAAATCAGCAGGATATTTAACCTTCCCACACAATACTTCAACATCTCTAACAATCCCAATTGGTGAAATAGTATCTCTATTAGCAAGCTTAATGGTAACATCAATACCTTCTATTTCAGCTGGTGCAATATCATGCATAATTTCTTTGTATAAGGAAATAGGTATTGCACTAGCACTAGCAACCATATCACATAAGCCATGATAACAATGATCTCGTATTTTAACAGAAATAACAGGCATGCCTATAACAGGTCTATGTTTATCCTTAGCACCAGGCTTCGCAATTCTAGCAGCACAGAAATAAATAACCTGCCCATCAAAATTATCGACCAAGAGATCTTTAACCATAGCAATATTAGGTTCAACTTTAATTTGCTCAGGGGGTTTAGGTGTCTTAATGTTACTCTTGTTGACTACGGTTGAAGCTTTTGCATGATCCTTAATTCTAAAAGGGAAAGGTGGTTTCTCAACATAAGCAGTAGGTACAACAGGATCATTATAAGTGATAGTCTTTTCTTCAACTTTAATAGGTGCAACTGCTTTTGTTTCAATGGGAGGATTATATTTAAACCACTCCTCCTTGGGGGGATCAACATGAGTAGCAAAAGATTCACAGAAAGAAGCTACTATCTCAGAGTCAAGTCCATATTTAGTGCTAAATTTACAGAAAACATCGGTATCCATAAAAGATTTAACACCATCAAACTTAGGTGTTATACCTGACTCCTTACCTTCCTCGAGATCCCAATCTTCAGAGTTGCGTTTAATTCTCTCCAATAAATTCCATTTGAATTCAATAGTCTTCATCGTAAAGGAACCAGTACAAGAAGTATCGAGCATGGAGCGATATTTGTCAGAAAGCCGAGCATAAAAATTTTGAATAATCATTTCTCTTGGGAGCTCATGATTGGGGCATGAATATAACATTGACTTAAGCCTCCCCCAAGCTTGAGCGATGCTTTCTCCTTAGCAAGGCCAAAAAATTATATATATAAATACAATCACGATGAACAAGATGCATAGGATAAAACCTCTGATGGAATTCCAATTTCAATCGTTTATAGTCCCATGATCCCATGTCATCACATAGCCTATACCATGTCAATGCATCTCCCTTCAAAGATAAAGGGAATACCTTCTTCTTGTTAACATCATCAGGCATACCTGCAAGCTTAAATAATCCACAAACTTCATCCACATAGATTAAGTGTAAGTCGGGATGTAATGTTCCATCTCCTGCAAAAGGATTAGCTAGTAGTTTCTCTATCATACCCGAAGGAATTTCAAAGTAAACATTTTCAGTAGGTTCAGTCAGTTGAGGGGTAACTAATTGTGGTTCCGGACAAGGTGAAGATACCCCGAACAAACCCCTCAAAGGATTATGTTCCATAGTAACAAGTGACAGTAAATTTCAGCACACTATATAAATTTTTCCTTACCAAATTCCACCTACCAAAGGCGCTTCACTCCCCGGCAACGGCGCCAGAAAAGAGTCTTGATGACCCACAAGTATAGGGGATCTATCGTAGTCCTTTCGATAAGTAAGAGTGTTGAACCCAACGAGGAGTGGAAGGAAATGATAAGCGGTTTTTAGCAAGGTATTCTCTACAAGCACTAAAATTATCGGTAACAGGTAGTTTTGTGATAAGGTAATTTGTAACGGGTAACAAGTAATAAAAGTAAATAAGGTGCAGTAAGATGGCCCAATTGTTGGGGAACGTAGTAATTTCAAAAAAATTCCTACGCACATGCAAGATCATGGTGATGCAAAGCAACGAGAGGGAAGAGTGTGTCCACGTCGCTGCATGTGCATCATTTTCTACCTCTCAGTGATGACCCACAAGTATAGGGGATCTATCGTAGTCCTTTCAATAAGTAAGAGTGTCGAACCCAACGAGGAGCAGAAGGAAATGATAAGCGGTTTTCAGCAAGGTATTCTCTGCAAGCACTGAAATTATCGGTTACAGATAGTTTTGTGATAAGGTAATTGGTAACGAGTAGCAAGTAATAATAGTAAATAAGGTGCAGCAAGATGGCCCAATCCTTTTGTAGCGACCCGACCTCAAACGTTCAAGTCTCTGTGCTTCAGTGTCATCCCTGGATCGGTAATGCTGACACACACAGTACTTGAGGATTTATAATAGAGTAGCAATCACACACTTATTACATGGAATGTCTCCAAAGAGAACTTATTACAATAAATATGGCTTAAGGCCATCTAATACGATAACATCAGAAGGCTTGGAACATAAAGTGAGTCCATCAACTCCAATGGCATAGCTGAGATGCACGGCAACGACCTAACGAACCTTAATCCTCGTCTGAAAAGTCTGCAGCATAATACGTTGCAGCCCGAAAACGGGTCAGCACATGGAATATGCTGGCAAAATAACACAGTAGAGCAAGAATAGAATAATGCTATCACTACATGCATATTTGGCTGGTGGAAAGCTCTATGGTTATAGTTTTTGTGAAAAGCCAATTTTTTCCTACAACAAAGGAATAGATTTTAATTTAACTATCATGGTAGTTGAAACATCATTGAGAAGGTTCCTACAACTCAATCCCAATTAAGGTAATTATCAACCCAACAATATTAATTTAGAGGGATGAGATACTTAAGATACTCCAAGTACTAGATACTCAAGATTTGTCCATAACCGGGGACACGGCTAACCATGATTAGTTTGTACACTCTGCAGAGGTTTGCGCACTTTTCCCCACAAGACTCGATCGCCTCCGTTGGATTTCTTGCACTACATGGTGTTCGAGAAACGGATGACCAAGATTCAGTCTTTCAGAAACATTAACTCTCTACTCTGGGCATACCACACCAAACCTACAACCCACTACCTGCTGATCCACCTCTTCAAGAGCTTCACGCAACTTACTCAACTATGCTAGAGCCCATAATAGCTTGTCGCTGCACATGGAAGTTTCTAGCATGAATCATCTCAGTTCCCTTTGAGCCTGGGTGGCGGTCCATAGGAAGATCACACGGGTACTCCGGGATTTCCAAAAAAATACATGCAACACTGGGTACTCCAGGTGCCTCAATCCACCCAGATGTGTATTTAAGTTGCCACCTTAAGTTGAACCATTAATTATCAATCTCACATCTGTCATGGATTTCACTCACCCAAACCTCGTGTACGAGCATAGCGTAGCAATCTAAACAACACGTAGAAGTAACTCCCAAGGGTTTGTATGTAACAGGGTAATAGGTTCTACCTCATCAACTACTTCCCAACCCACATGTTAATGACATCCTAACCATGCAATGTTTGGGGATTGGAACTAATGCATAAAAACTGGGTGATAAAGGGGTATGATTAAAGTGTTACTTGCCTTGCTGACAATCCGCATAACCTAGAGACTCCAAATAACACGCTTCGCCCTCCGGGAATTCTATCGCAAACAAACAATAGCATACATAAGCAATCAAGCAAAGAAACACGGGTAAAACTCAAATAAGAAGGTCTAATCAGAAAGTTCAACTTAAGAACTCCGGTTTGCAAAAAGTATCAATTCGAACAGAGAAACGAAACTCAAACGGCGAAAGAAACAAGATCCGTTTACTAATCTGGACTTAGGTCAAATTTTACAGTAGCAAAATTTTGTGCAAGTTGGTTAAGCGGAAAGAGAGTCTCGAGACGAAGATCTAGGCGCTTGAATCGCCTGATTTCGACTAACGAGCGAAAACATAAACTAGAACGAAAATCGGATCAGAAATAATCATGGAATAATCTGATAAAAGAAAACTGACGAACAGGCTAACGAACGAGCGTTCGTTATCTGTAACTAACGAGCGAAAACTGTTCGTTAAAATGAACGTATGGACGAACGTCCGCTAAAAAGAAAAACCGGGAAAAACCGATGAACCAAAAAAAATGAACTAGGGTTTTCTAAAAAAACCAAATCGGTTTTCTAAAAAAACCGATGGCGACGGCGCGTTACCTCGTCGGATCCGGCATGGTGCGGCTCCGGTGGGGCTGACGGACAGCGGGGCTCAGGCGGCGGCGGCATGCGGCAGCAGCGGCGCGGGCGGCGGCAGGCGGCGGCGCAGGCGACGGGGCTCGGCGGCGGTGGGGGGGCTGGCGGGCAGTGGTGGTGGCGAGGCGGGGTGGGGGCGGCGCTATTTAAAGGGGCGAGGGGGCGGCGTGGCTTGGGCGAGGGGGCGCCCGGGGAGGAGTTTGGCTCGGACTTCCCTCGGCGTCCGTGCTGCGCATGGTGGCGCGCGCGAGGGAGACAGCGGCGGAACGGGCCGGCCGGGCTTCGGCCCAGTTAGCCCTTGCATTTTTTTTAATAATTCCGCCGAAACTAAAAAAATCCTAGAAAATAAAATAAAATTCTAAAAATGGCAAAACAAATTTTCGAGATGAACATTTTCTTGGCCCTAAAATGCAATTTTGAAAACGTGCAATTTTTCTAATGCAAACAAAATTGCAATAAAATCCAAATAAAAACAAATATTGGTTTTAATATTTTTCCTGCAATATTTCATTTATTTTGGAGAAGTCATATTATCTCCTCTCATATGTTTTAATATGAAATATTTTCGGAGAGATAAATCATTAAAACCAAAATCCTCGTTTCAAAATTGATAAAAAAATCAAATTTGAAAACCCGGGAAATCCCCAACTCTCTCCGAGGGTCCTTGAGTTGCTTTGGATTTTCGAGGTTCGCGAGACGAAATGCAATAAAATATGATATGCCAGAATGATCTATGTATAACATTCCAAATTGAAAATTTGGGATATTACAAACCTACCCCCCTTAAGATGAATCTCGCCCTCGAGATTCGGGTTGGCTAGAAAATAGGTGTGGGTGGTCTTTGCGAAGGTCGTCCTCTTGTTCCCATGTGGCTTCGTCCTCAGTATGGTGGCTCCACTGAACTTTGCAAAACTTAATGAACTTGCTGCGGGTGACTCGACTGGCAAACTCCAATATCTTGACTGGCTTCTCCTCATAAGTCAAGTCATTGTCCAACTGAATCGCCTCCAAGGGTACGGTATCTCTTAGCGGTATGTCGGCCATCTCAGGATGGCACTTATTCAACTGGGAAACGTGAAACACATCGTGAACTCCTGACAGTCTTTCAGGTAACTCCAACTTGTAGGCAACTTCTCCCATCCGTTCCAAAACACGATACGGTCCTACAAATCTCGGGGCTAACTTTCCCTTAACTCCAAAACGTTTCACTCCTCGCAAAGGTGATACTCGCAGATATGCTCTATCTCCAATTTCATAGGTTACCTCCTTGCGTTTCGAATCTGCATAACTCCTCTGTCTGGACTGAGCTATCTTCAGTCTATCCCGAATCAGTTTAACCTTCTCCTCGGACTCTTTGATCAAGTCTGGTCCAAACAACTTTCGGTCTCCAACTTCATCCCACATCAATGGTGTTCTGCACCTTCGGCCGTAAAGGGCTTCGAACAGTGCCATCTTCAAACTGGCTTGGTAACTATTATTGTATGAGAACTCTGCGTAAGGCAGATTGTCATCCCAACTAGATCCATAATCTAGCGCACAGGCTCTCAACATGTCCTCCAGAATCTAGTTGACTCTCTCGGTCTGTCCATCCGTCTGCGGGTGAAATGATGTACTAAACTCCAACCTCGTTCCCAAAGTCTGGTGCAGCTGATGCCAAAACTTTGAAGTAAACTGTGTTCCTCTATCCGATACGATGGTCCTCGGGACTCCATGCAGACATATGATCCTGGTCATATATATCTTGGCCAACTTTGCACTGGTATAAGTTGTTTTCACTGGGATAAAGTGTGCCACTTTGGTCAAACGGTCAACTACTACCCATATAGAATCATATCCTGATTTGGTCCTGGGTAATCCGGTGATAAAATCCATGCCAAGCTTATCCCACTTCCATTCAGGTATCGGCATAGGCTGTAACAATCTTGTTGGCTTTTGATGCTCTGCCTTCACTCTCTGACATACATCACATACGGCCACATACTCGGCGATATCCTTCTTCATCCTTGTCCACCAGAAATGTTCCTTCAAATCCAAATACATCTTGGTGTTTCCGGAGTGTATCGAGTATGGTGAGTCATGAGCCTCCTAAAGTATTAAATTCCTGATCTCTGTGTTATTGGGCACATAAACACGGTCCTCAAACCATAAGGTGTCGTGTTCATCCTAACGAAAACCTTTGGCCTTTCCTTCGCTCATTTTCTCTTTTATCTCGGCAATCTCTTTTGTCATCCTTCTGAGCTTCTCGAATCTTTCCCAACAATGTAGACCGAACCTCCATTGTTGCAACAAAACCTCTAGGAACAATCTCCAATCGGAGTTCCCGGAGATCCTCTGCTAACTCATTCGGCATTCCCATGCTCTCTAGGGTATTAGCATAACTCTTCCGGCTCAAAGCGTCTGCTACGACATTGGCCTTTCCTGGATGATAGTGAAGCTTCATGTCATAATCCTTTATAAGCTCCAACCATCTTCTCTGCCTAAGGTTCAGTTCCTTCTGGGTGAAAGTGTACTTCAAACTCTTATGATCCGTGTACACATCACAATGATTTCCAATAAGGTAATGTCTCCAAGTCTTCAGCGCGTGAACTATGGCTGCTAGCTCCAAATCATGCGTGGCATAATTTAACTCGTGTGGTTTTAGTTGTCGTGAGATATACAAAACAACTCTTCCGTCCTGCATAAGCACACTTCCAAGTCCTAAGCGAGAGGCGTCGCAATACACTTGAAAATCCTTACGTATATCTGGCAGTGTCAGCACTCGGGCTGTAGTCAAACGTTTCTTCAGCTCCTGGAAACTTGCCTCACAATCTTCCGTCCATTTAAACTTGGTATCCTTCTTCAATAATTCTGTCATGGGCTTCGCGATCTTCGAAAAATTCTCAATGAATCTCCGGTAGTATCCTGCGAGTCTAAGAAAACTGCGGATCTCGCTAACTGAAGTGGGAGCCAACCATTCAGTGACTGACTGAACCTTGGTGGGGTCTACTGATATAACATGTCCAAGGAATCCGACTTCCTTCAACCAAAACTCGCATTTGCTGAACTTGGCATACAACTGATGTTCCCTGAGTTTCTCGAGAACTAAACGCAAATGCTCCTTGTGTTCCTCTTCATTCTTCGAATATACCATTATATTATCAATGAACACCACAGCAAACTTATCCAAATATTCCATGAATACTTTGTTCATCATGCTAATGAAATAGGCAGGGGCGTTAGTCAGTCCAAATGACATGACCGTATACTCATATAACCCATACCGTGTGGTGAAGGCTGTCTTTGGTATATCCTTCTCTCGTATCTTCAACTGATGATATCCTGATCGCAGATTGATCTTTGAAAACACCTTAGCTCCTTGCAGCTGGTCAAACAGATCATTGATCATCGGCAATGGGTACTTGTTCTTAATCGTCACTTCATTCAAGGCTCGATAATCAACAACCATTCTTAGGGACTTATCCTTCTTCTCAACCAAAAGCACTGGGGCTCCCCATGGTGATGAACTCCGTCAAATGTAACCTTTCTCCAATAACTCCTTGATCTATTTCTTAATCTCTTCCAGATCATTCGCGGGCATCCTATAGGGTCTCTTGGATATTGGCCCTGTGCCTGGCAATAGCTCTATCAAAAACTCAATATCTCGGTCCAGTGGCATGCCTGATAACTCCTCTGGGAAAACATCCGGGTAATCCTTTACTACAGGCACTTCTTCCTGAACAACTCCCGTGAGGGTATTTACTTGGCTACTTCTTGGCACATGCCTAGATATATAGTTGATCATTTTTCCCTCCGGGGTGGTGAGACAAATTGACTTACTAACACAGTCAATGCTTCCTCCGTACTTTGACATCCAGTCCATTCCTAATATCACATCCAATCCTTGTGACTCCAAGATAATTAGGCCGGACGGAAAAACATGGTTGCCAATGGTTAAGGGTATCTGGTACACCATCGACTAGCCATGTACTCTGCTCCAGGTGAGCTTACTAACAGAGGGGTCCTAAGGGTTTGGGTCGGTAGTTTAAACTTATCCACGAATTCCCTTGATATGTATGAATGTGATGCACCAGTATCAAAAAGAACAAGAGCGGTAAATGACTTAACCAAAAACTTACCTATAATCGCGTCTGGCTGCTCTTCAACCTCCTCCACGTTAATGTGGTTCACTTGTCCTTTGTTGAATGGATTGGGCTTCTTCCCAGTGCTCCCATTTCCGTTTCCATTCTTCCCTTCAGGGCACTCCGTGGCATAGTGTCCAGTCTTCCCGCACTTGAAACAAGTAACGTGACTTAGGTCTCGCTTGGTGGGTGTGGCTGGATTGGGGCGGTTCTGATTGTTGCTTGCTCCATTCCCATTCCCATTCCTTGGGCCAGTGTGATTATGGTTACTTACTCCATTATGGGTGTCGCCTCCATGGTTATGAAAAAGTCCTCCCGAGTTCGGGGTTAGGCGAGGCTTCTGCTGAGCTCCTGAGTTATACCTCCCTTGTCCATACTTCCTCTTACGGCTCTCAATCTGCCGCTGCTTCCCTTCAATCATAAGAGCCTTATCTACCAACTCCTGGTAGTTGGTGAATGTTGCCACCATCAACTGCATACTCATCTCATCATTCAGCCCTTCCATAAACTTATCCTGCTTTGCGGCATATGTGGCCACATCATCAAGGGCATAGCGAGATAGCTTGCTAAACTCATCCGCGTACTGAGCCACAGTACGGTTCCCCTGGCGTAAGTTGTGAAACTCACGCTTCTTCAAATGCATGGCTCCAGTTGAGACATGGGCTGTACGGAAGGCTTGCTGAAATTGGTCCCATGTCACCGTGGCTATAGGGTAGGTGACATTGTAATTCTCCCACCATGATGCTGCTGGATCAACTGAGTGAGCTCCGGTGGGAAAGCAAATCCGGGGTCATGTCTCGGAGGCATCTGATGGGTTTAGAGGGGAGAGATTAAAATAGAATGAGGTCTAATCAGAAAGCACTACCCATACGCACATGAGACAAACACAATCATTTCACTCAATCAATCAAGCAAGGGCATACAATCGGTCTAACTATCGCAAAAGTGCTCGGACTACTCTATTTACATGGTGGAATACTACTACTGATGTGGTGGTCTACTAAAAATATTCCTCGGTTGCAGACTCCATGATATCTGCTCCAGCTTCGTCTTCAAAGTCATCATCACTCAGGTTGGAGTCGGTGTCGTCGATTATGATGTAGTCCTCTGGGCGAATCTCCTTGGGTTCTTCGTCTTCTTCTTGTTGGGGAACATAGTAATTTCAAAAATTTCCTACGCACACGCAAGATCATGGTGATGCATAGCAACGAGAGGGGAGAGTTTTGTCCACGTACCCTCTTAGACCATAAGTGGAAGCGTTAGCACAACGCGGTTCATGTAGTCGTACGTCTTCAGGATCCGACCGATCAAGTACCGAACGTACGGCACCTCCGAGTTCACCACACGTTCAGCCCGATGACGTCCCTCGAACTTCTATCTAGCCGAGTGTTGAGGGAGAGTTTCGTCAGCACGACGGCGTGGTGACGATGTTGATGTTCTACCGACGCAGGGCTTCGCCTAAGCACCGCTACAGTATTATCGAGTTGGACTATGGTCGAGGGGCGCACCGCACATGGCTAAGAGACGATCAACTTGATCAACTTGTGTGTCTAGAGGTGCCCCCTGCCCCCGTATATAAAGGGTTGGAGGAGGGGGGGCCGGACCTCTCTATGGCGCGCCCTAGGGGAGTCCTACTCCCACCGGGAGTAGGATTCCCCCTTTCCTAATAGAACTAGGGGCCCTTCCAAGTAGTAGGAGTAGGAGGGAAGGAAAGGGAAGGGAAAAGGACAAGGAAGGAAGGGGTGCCCCCCCCTCCCTAGTCCAATTCGGACGAGCCCATGGGGAGGGGTGCGGCCACCCTTTGAGGCCTTTCTCTCCTTTCCCATATGGCCCATTAAGGCCCAATACGAATTCCCGTAACTCCCCGGTACTCGAAAATATCCGAATCACTCGGAACCTTTCCGATGTCCGAATATAGTCATCCAATATATCGATCTTTACGTCTTGACCATTTCGAGACTCCTCGTCATGTCCCTGATCTCATCCAAGACTCTGAACTCCTTCGGTACATCAAAACACATAAACTCATAATATAACCGTCATCGAACTTTAAGCATGCGGACCCTACGGGTTCGAGAACTATGTAGACATGACCGAGACACGTCTCCGGTCAATAACCAATAGCGGAACCTAGATGCTCATATTGGCTCCTACATATTCTATGAAGATCTTTATCGGTCAAACCGCATAACAACATACGTTGTTCCCTTTGTCATCGGTATGTTACTTGCCTGAGATTCGATCGTCGGTATCTCAATACCTAGTTCAATCTCGTTACCGGCAAATCTCTTTACTCGTTCCGTAATACATCATCTCGCAACTAACTCATTAGTTGCAATGCTTGCAAGGCTTAGGTGATGTGCATTACCGAGAGGGCCCAGAGATACCTCTCCGACAATCGGAGTGACAAATCCTAATCTCAAAATACGCCAACCCAACAAGTACCTTCGGAGACACCTGTAGAGCACCTTTATAATCACCCAGTTACGTTGTGACATTTGGTAGCACATAAAGTGTTCCTCTGGTAAACGGGAGTTGCATAATCTCATAGTCATAGGAACATGTATAAGTCATGAAGAAAGCAATAGCAACAAACTAAACGATCAAGTGCTAAGCTAACGGAATGGGTCAAGTCAATCACATCATTCTCCTAATGATGTGATCCCATTAATAAAATGACAACTCATGTCTATGGTTAGGAAACATAACCATCTTTGATCAACGAGCTAGTCAAGTAGAGGCATACTAGTGACACTCTGTTTGTCTATGTATTCACACATGTATTATGTTTCCGGTTAATACAATTCTAGCGTGAATAATAAACATTTATCATGATATAAGGAAATAAATAATAACTTTATTATTGCCTCTAGGGCATATTTCCTTCAGTCTCCCACTTGAACTAGAGTCAATAATCTAGTTCACATCGCCATGTGATTTAATACCAATAGTTCACATCACCATGTGATTAACACCCATAGTTCACATCGACATGTGACCAACACCCAAAGGGTTTACTAGAGTCAATAATCTAGTTCACATCGCTATGTGATTAACACCCAAAGAGTACTAAGGTGTGCTCATGTTTTGCTTGTGAGAGAAGTTTAGTCAACGGGTCTGCCACATTCAGATCCGTATGTATTTTCCAAATTTCCATGTCAACAATGCTCTACACGGAGCTACTCTAGCTAATTGCTCCCACTTTCAATATGTATCCAGATTGAGACTTTGAGTCATCTGGATCAGTGTCAAAACTTGCATCGACGTAACCCTTTATGAAGAACCTTTTTGTCACCTCCATAATCGAGAAACATATCCTTATTCCACTAAGGATAATTTTGACCGCTGTCCAGTGATCTACTCCTAGATCACTATTTTACCCCTTGCCAAAAACAGTGTAGGATATACAATAGATCTGGTACACAACATGGCATATTGTATAGAACCTATGGCCAAGGCATAGGGAATGACTTTCATTCTCTTTCTATCTTCTGCCGTGGTCGGGCTTTGAGTCTTACTCAGTTTCACACCTTGTAACACATGTAAGAACCCTTTCTTTGACTGTTCCATTTTGAACTACTTCAAAATCTTGTCAAGGTATGTACTCATTGAAAAACTTATCAAGCGTCTTGATCTATCTCTATAGATCTTGATGCTCAATATGTAAGCAACTTCACCGAGGTCTTTCTTTGAATAACTCCTTTCAAACACTCCTTTATGCTTTGCAGAATAATTCTACATTATCTCCCATAACAATATGTCATTCAAATATACTTATCAGAAATGTTGTAGTGCTCCCACTCACTTTCTTGTAAATACAGGCTTCACCACAAGTCTGTATAAAACTATATGCTTTGATCAACTTATCAAAGTGTATATTCCAACTCCGAGGTGCTTGCACTAGTCCATAGATGGATCGCTGGAGCTTGCATATTTTGTTAGCTCCCTTTGGATCAACAAAACCTTCTGGTTGCATCATATACAACTCTTCTTCCAGAAATCCATTCAGGAATGCAGTTTTGACATCCATTTGCCAAATTTCACAATCATAAAATGCGGCAATTGCTAACATGATTCGGACAGACTTAAGCATCGCTACGGGTGAGAAGGTCTCATCGTAGTCAATCCATTGAACTTGTCGAAAACCTTTCGCAACAAGTTGAGCTTTGTAGACAGTAACATTACCGTCAGCGTCAGTCTTCTTCTTGAAGATCCATTTATTCTCAATTGCTTGCCGATCAACGGGCAAGTCAACCGAAGTCCATACTTTGTTCTCATACATGGATCCCATCTCAGATTTCATGGCTTCTAGCCATTTTGCGGAATCTAGGCTCATCATCGCTTCCTCATAGTTCGTAGGTTCGTCATGGTCAAGTAACATGAACTCCAGAATAGGATTACCGTACCACTCTGGTGCGGATCTCACTTTGGTTTACCTACGAGGTTCGGTAGTAACTTGATCTGAAGTTACATGATCATCATCATTAGCTTCCTCACTAATTGGTGTAGTAGTCATAGGAACAGATTTCTGTGATGAACTACTTTCCAATAAGGGAGCAGGTACAGTTACCTCATCAAGTTCTACTTTCCTCCCACTCACTTCTTTCGAGAGAAACCCCTTCTCTAGAAAGGATCCATTCTCAGCAATGAATATCTTGCCTTTGGATCTGTGATAGAAGGTGTACCCAACATTTTCTTTTTGGTATCCTATGAAGATGCACTTCTCCGATTTGGGTTTGAGCTTATCAGGTTGAAACTTTTTCACATAAGCATTGCAACCTCAAATTTTAAGAAACGACAGCTTAGGTTTCTTGCCAAACCATAGTTCATACGGTGTCGTCTCAATGGATTTAGATGGTGCCCTATTTAACATGAATGTAGTTGTCTCTAATGCATAACCCCAAAATGATAGTGGAAAATTGGTAAGAGACATCATAGATCGCACCATATCTAATAAAGTACGGTTACGACGTTCGGACACACCATTACACTGTGGTGTTCTAGGTGGCGTGAGTAGTGAAACTATTTCACATTGTTTTAACTGAAGGCCAAACTCGTAACTCAAATATTTTACTTCTGCAATCATATCGTAGAAACTTTTATTTTGTTACGATGATTCTCCACTTCACTCTGAAATTCTTTGAACTTTTCAAATGTTTCAGACTTGTGTTTCATCAAGTAGATATACTCATATCTGCTCAAATCATCTGTGAAGATCAGAAAATAATGATACCTGCCGCGAGCTTCAATATTCATCGGACCGCATACATCAGTATGCATGATTTCCAACAAATATGTTGCTTGCTGCATTGTTCTGGAGAACGGAGTCTTAGTCATCTTGCCCATGAGGCATGGTTCGCAAGCATCAACTGATTCATAATCAAGTGATTCCAAAAGTCCATCAGCATGGAGTTTCTTCATGCGCTTTATACCAATATGACCTAAACGGCAGTGCCACAAATAAGTTGCACTATCATTATTAACTTTGCATCTTTTGGTTTCAATATTATGAATATGTGTATCACTACGATCGAGATCCAATGAACCATTTTCATTGGGTGTGTAACCATATAAGGTTTTATTCATGTAAACAGAACAACAATTTATTCTCTTACTTAGATGAATAATCGTATTGCAATAAACATGATCAAATCATATTCATGCTCAACGCAAACACCAAATAACACTTATTTAGGTTCAACACTAATCCCGAAAGTATAGGGAGTGTGCGATGATGATCATATCAATCTTGGAACCACTTCCAACACACATCGTCACTTCACCCTTAACTAGTCTCTGTTCATTCTGCAACTCCCGTTTCGAGTTACTACTCTTAGCAACTGAACCAGTATCAAATACCGAGGGGTTGCTACGAACACTAGTAAAATACACATCAATAATCTGTATCAAATATACCTTTGTTCACTTTGCCATCCTTCTTATCCGCCAAATACTTGGGGCAGTTCCGCTTCCAGTGACCAGTCCCTTTGCAGTAGAAGCACTTAGTCTCAGGCTTAGGACCAGACTTGGGCTTCTTCATTTGAGCAGCAACTTGCTTGCCGTTCTTCTTGAAGTTCCCTTTCTTCCCCTTTGCCCTTTTCTTGAAACTAGTGGTCTTGTCTACCATCAACACTTGATATTTTTCTTGATTTCTACCTTCGTTGATTTCAGCATTACGAAGAGCTTGGGAATCGTTTCCATTATCCCTTGCATATCATAGTTCATCACGAAGTTCTACTAACTTGGTGATGGTGACTAGAGAATTCTGTCAATCACTATCTTATCTAGAAGATTAACTCCCACTTGATTCAAGCGATTGTAGTACCCGTACAATCTGAGCACATGCTCACTGCTTGAGCTATTCTCCTCCATATTTTAGCTATAGAACTTGTTGGAGACTTCATATCTCTCAACTCGGGTATTTGCTTGAAATATTAACTTCAACTCCTGGAACATCTCATATGGTCCATGACGTTCAAAACGTCTTTGAAGTCCCGATTCTAAGCCGTTTAAGCATGGTGCACTAATCTATCAAGTAGTCATCATATTGAGCTAACCAAACGTTCATAACGTCTGCATCTGCTCCTGCAATAGGTCTGTCACCTAGCGGTGCATCAAAGACATAATTCTTCTGTGCGGCAATGAGGATAATCCTCAGATCACGGATCCAATCTGCATTATTGCTACTAACATTTTCAACATAATTTTTCTCTAGGAACACAATAAACTGGGAGCAATATCGCGAGCTATTGATATACAACATAGATATGCTAATACTACCTGGACTAAGTTCATGATAAACTAAAGTTCAATTAATCATATTACTTAAGAACTCCCACTTAGACAGACATCCCTCTAATCTTCTAAGTGATCACGTGATCCATATCAACTAAACCATGTCCGATCATCACGTGAGATGGAGTAGTTTCAATGGTGAACATCACTATGTTGATCATATCTACTATATGATTCACGCTCGACCTTTCGGTCTCCGTGTTCCGAGGCCATATCTGTTATATGCTAGGCTCGTCAAGTTTAACCTGAGTATTCCGTGTGTGCAATTGTTTTGCACCCGTTGTATTTGAACGTAGAGCCTATCACACCCGATCATCATGTGGTGTCTCAGCACGAAGAACTTTCGCAACGGTGCATACTCAGGGAGAACACTTGTACCTTGATAATTAGTGAGAGATCATCTTATAAAGCTACCGTCGAACTAAGCAAAATAAGATGTATAAAAGATAAACATCACATGCAATCAAAATATGTGACATGATATGGCCATCATCATCTTGTGCCTTTGGTCTCCATCTCCAAAGTATCGTCATGATCTCCATCGTCACCGGCATGACACCATGATCTCCATCATCTTGATCTATATCAATGTGTCGTCACATGGTTGTCTCGCCAACAATTGCTCTTGCAACTATTGCTATCGCATAGCGATAAAGTAAAGCAATTATTTGGTGCTTGCATCTTATGCAATAGAGAGATAACCATAAGGCTTTTGCATGTTGCCGATAACTTCAACAAAACATGTTCATCTCATACAACAACTTATATCTCATCACGTCTTGACCATATCACATCACAACATGCCCTGCAAAAACCAGTTAGACGTCCTCTACTTTGTTGTTGCAAGTTTTACGTGGCTGCTACGGGCTGAGCAAGAACCGTTCTTACCTACACATCAAAACCACAACGATAGTTTGTCAAGTTGGTGCTGTTTTAACCTTCGCAAGGACCGGGCGTAGCCACACTCGGTTCAACTAAAGTTGGAGAAACTGACACCCGCCAGCCACCTGTGTGCAAAGCACGTCGGTAGAACCAGTCTCGCGTAAGCGTACGCGTAATGTCGGTCCGGGCCGCTTCATCCAACTATACCGCCGAACCAAAGTGTGACATGCTGGTAAGCAGTATGACTTATATCGCCCACAACTCACTTGTTTTCTACTCGTGCATATATTACATCAACGCATAAAACCTGGCTCGGATGCCACTGTTGGGGAACGTAGTAATTTCAAAAATTTCCTACGCACACGCAAGATCATGGTGATGCATAGCAACGAGAGGGGAGAGTGTTGTCCACGTACCCTCGTAGACCATAAGCGGAAGCGTTAGCACAACGCGGTTGATGTAGTCGTACGTCTTCATGATCCGACCGATCAAGTACCGAACGTACGGCACCTCCGAGTTCAGAACATGTCCAGCCCGATGACGTCCCTCGAACTCCGATCCAGCCGAGTGTTGAGGGAGAGTTTCGTCAGCATGACGGCGTGGTGACGATGTTGATATTCTACCGACGCAGGGCTTCGCCTAAGCACTGCTACAGTATTATCGAGTTGGACTATGGTGGAGGGGGGCACCGCACACGGCTAAGAGACGATCAACTTGATCAACTTGTGTGTCTAGAGGTGCCCCTGCCCGCGTATATAAAGGAGTGGGGGAGGGGGAGGGCCGGCCCTCTCTATGGCGCGCCCTAGGGGAGTCCTACTCCCACCGGGAGTAGGATTCCCCCTTTCCTAGTAGAACTAGGAGCCCTTCCAAGTAGTAGGAGTAGGAGGGAAGGAAAGGGAAGGGAAAAGGAGAAGGAAGGAAGGGGGTGCCCCCCCTCCCTAGTCCAATTCGGACCAGCCCATGGGGAGGGGTGCGGCCACCCTTTGAGGCCTTTCTCTCCTTTCTCGTATGGCCCATTAAGGCCCAATACGAATTCCCGTAACTCTCCGGTACTCCCGAAAATATCCGAATCACTCGGAACCTTTCCGATGTCCAAATATAGTCATCCAATATATCGATCTTTACGTCTCGACCATTTTGAGACTCCTCGTCATGTCCATGATCTCATCCGGGACTCCGAACTCCTTCGGTACATTAAAACACATAAACTCATAATATAATCGTCATCGAACTTTAAGCGTGCGGACCCTACGGGTTCGAGAACTATGTAGACATGACCGAGGCACGTCTCCGGTCAATAACCAATAGCGGAACCTAGATGCTCATATTGGCTCCTACATATTCTATGAAGATCTTTATCGGTCAAACCGCATAACAACATACGTTGTTCCCTTTTTCATCGGTATGTTACTTGCCTGAGATTCGATCGTCGGTATCTCAATACCTAGTTCAATCTCGTTACTGGCAAGTCTCTTTACTCGTTCCGTAATACATCATCTCGCAACTAACTCATTAGTTGCAATGCTTGCAAGGCTTAGGTGATGTGCATTACCGAGAGGGCCCAGAGATACCTCTCCGACAATCGGAGTGACAAATCCTAATCTCAAAATACGCCAACCCAACAAGTACCTTGGGAGACACCTGTAGAGCACCTTTATAATCACCTAGTTACGTTGTGACGTTTGGTAGCACACAAAGTGTTCCTCCGGTAAACGGGAGTTGCATAATCTCAGTCATAGGAACATGTATAAGTCATGAAGAAAGCAATAGCAACAAACTAAATGATCAAGTGCTAAGCTAACGGAATGGGTCAAGTCAATCACATCATTCTCCTAATGATGTGATCCCGTTAATAAAATGACAACTCATGTTTATGGTTAGGAAACATAACCATCTTTGATCAACGAGCTATTCAAGTAGAGGCATACTAGTGACACTCTGTTTGTCTATGTATTCACACATGTATTGTGTTTCCGGTTAATACAATTCTAGCATGAATAATAAACATTTATCATGATATAAGGAAATAAATAATAACTATTATTGCCTCTAGGGCATATTTCCTTCACTTGTACTGGTGTGGGGTCTCCCATGAATATTCCGATCTTCTTAATCAGGTTGTCATTCTTCTCCACTAGTACGACGATTTCCTCCTCATAATCTTCACGTGTAGCCTTGAGTTCTTCCTCTAGTTCCACGATCCTACTTATTGCCTTCTTCAGATCTATCATGCCTGCACACATCTGGTTCTCCTGGCGTCGAATGTGCTGGTTTAGTTCCTGGATGAAAGCTGCAATTGATCTATCCTTCCTGGTGCTGATCATCTCCCATTGCTCATCTCGCCGCCCACAGATCTGGTAGATAGTATCCTTAAGCTCCTTTTGGTAAACTTCTCCAATGTGTCCCATGGTGATGTGAGCTTCCATACTCTTTCCTAAACTCCAGGTTGGTGCATCGAAGGAAAACTCTATGGGTTTAGTGACTGGCGTGAAGGTTCTTCCTGGAACTTGAACTTGAATCATCCATCGCTCCTCTTCTGGTAAAGTGGCGTTGTAGGTCCCGGTGAAGCTTGGTATTCCTATGTTCAGGTACCTAGTGACTTCCTTCAAGTGTCGTCCAAAAGGTGCTTCTTCATCCGGTTGTGCAAACTTGTTCCTTGCATCCGCCATCCTAAAGAGTGGAAAATGGAGAGGAGTCAGAAATGAGAAGAGAATAGTGATCTATGGTTTTAGCTTAGTGGTCATGTCCTACACTCAACCTGGCTCTGATACCATCTTGTAGCGACCCGACCTCAAACGGTCAAGTCTCTGTGCTTCAATGTCATCCCTGGATCGGTAATGCTGACACACACAGTACTCGAGGATTTATAACAGAGTAGAAATCACACACTTATTACATTGAATGTCTCCAAAGAGAACTTATTACAATAAATATGGCTTAAGGCCATCTAATATGATAACAGCGGAAGGCTTGGCAGATAAAGTGAGTCCATCAACTCCAACGGCATAGCTGAGCTGCACGGCAACGACCTAACGAACCTTACTCCTCGTCTGAAAAGTCTGCGTGATAATACGTTGCAGCCCGAAAATGGGTCAGCACATGGAATATGCTGGCAAAATAACACAGTAGAGCAAGAATAGAATAATGCTATCACTACATGGATATTTGGCTGGTGGAAAGCTCTATGGTTATAGTTTTTGCGAAAAGCCAATTTTTCCCTACAACAAAGGAATAGATTTTAATTTAACTATCATTGTAGTTGAAACATCATTGAGAAGGTTCCTCCAACTCAATCCCAATTAAGGTAATTATCAACCCAACAATATTAATTTCGAGTGATGAGATACTTAAGATACTCCAAGTACTAGATACTCAAGATTTGTCCATAACCGGGGACACGGCTAACCATGATTAGTTTGTACACTCTGCAGAGGTTTGCACACTTTTCCCCACAAGACTTGATCGCCTCCGTTGGATTTCTCGCACTACATGGTGTTTGAGAAACGGATGACCGAGACACAGTCTTTCAGAAACATTAACTCTCTACTCCAGGCAGACCATATCAAACCTACAACCCACTACCTGCTGATCCACCTCTTCAAGAGCTTCATGTAACTTACTCAACTATGCTAGAACCCATAATAGCTTGTGGATGCACACGGAAGTTTCTAGCATGAATCATCTCAGTTCCCTTTGAGCCTGGGTGGCGGTCCATAGGAAGATCACATGGGTACTCCAGGATTTCCAAAAAATACAGGCAACACTGGGTACTCCAGGGTCCTCAATCCACCCAGATGTGTATTTAAGTTGCCACCTTAAGTTGAACCATTAATTATCAATCTCACATCTGTCATGGATTTCACTCACCCAAACCTCGTCTACGAGCATAGCATATCAATCTAAGCAACACGTAGAAGTAACTCCCAAGGGTTTGTATGTAACAGGGTAATAGGTTCTACCTCATCAACTACTTCCCAACCCACATGTTAATGACATCCTAACCATGCAATGTTTGGGGATTGGAACTAATGCATAAAAACTGGGTGATAAAGGGGTATGATCAAAGTGTTACTTGCCTTGCTGACGATCCGCGTAACCTAGAGACTCCAAATAACATGCTTCACACTCTGGGAATTCTATCGCAAACAAACAATAGCATACATAAGCAATCAAGCAAAGAAACACGGGTAAAACTCAAATGAGAAGGTCTAACTAGAAAGTTCAACTTAAGAACTCCGGTTTACAAAAAGAATCAAATTGAATGGAGCAACGAAACTCAAACGGCGAAAGAAACAAGATCCGTTTACTAATCTGGAATTGGGTCAAATTTTACAGTAGCAAAAACTTGTGCAAGTTGGTTAAGCGGAAAGAGAGTCTCGAGACGAAGATCTAGGCGCTTGAATCGCCTGATTCCGACTAACGAGCGAAAAGATAAACTAGAACGAAAATCGGATCAGAAATCGCGATCAGAAATAATCGCGGAGTAATCCGATAAAAGAAAACTGACGAACAGGCTAATGAACGAGCGTTCATTATCTGTAACTAATGAGCGAAAACCGTTCGTTAAAACGAACATACGGATGAACGTCCGCTAAAAAGAAAACCTGGGAAAAGCCGATGAACCGAAAAAAACGAACTAGGGTTTTCTAAAAAAACGACGGCGATGGCACGTTACCTCGTCGAATCCGGCGGGGTGCGGCTCCGGCGGGGCTGGCGAACGGCGGGGCTCAGGTGGCACGCGGTAGCAGCGGCGCGGGCAGCGACAGGCGGCGGTAGGCGGCGGCGCGGGCGACGGAGCTCAGCGGCGCAGGCTGCGGTGGCGGGGCTGGCGGGCGGTCGTGGTGGAGAGGCGGGGTGGGGCGGCGCTATTTAAAGGGGCGAGGGGGCAACATGGCTTGGGCGAGGGGGCGCCCGGGGAGGAGTCCGGCACGAACTCCCCTCGGCGTCCGTGCTGCGCACGGCGACGCGCGCGGGGGAGACGGCGGCGGAACGGGTCGGCTGGGCTTCGGCCCAGTTAGCCCTTGCGTTTTTTTAAATAATTCCGTCGAAACTAAAAAAATCCTAGAAAATAAAATAAAATTCTAAAAATGCCAAAACAAATTTTCTCCGTCTAAATAAAATATTTAGAACGAGATGAACATTTTCTTGGCCCTAAAATGTAATTTTGAAAACGTGCAATTTTTCTAATTCAAACAAAATTGCAATAAAATCCAAATAAAAACAAATATTTATTTTAATATTTTTCCTGCAATATTTCATTTATTTTGGAGAAGTCATATTATCTCCTCTCATATGTTTTAATATGAAATATTTTCAGAGAGAAAAATAATTTAAACCAAAATCCTCGTTTCAAAATTGATAAAAAATCAAATTTGAAAACCGGGAAAATCCCCAACTCTCTCCGAGGGTCCTTGAGGTGCTTAGGATTTTTGAGGATCGCGAGACGAAATGCAATAAATATGATATGCCAGAATGATCTATGTATAACATTCCAAATTGAAAATTTGGGATGTTACACCTTTTTATAGCAAAGAACAAGCCTGGACAAACTCTTATATGAAGGAAAGCACTCCCGAGGACACATGGGAATTATCATCAAGCTAGTTTTCATCATGATCATATGATTCGCGTTCGGTACTTTGATAATCTGATATGTGGGTGGACCGGTGCTTGGGTATTGTCCTTACTTGGACAAGCATCCCACTTATGATTAACTCCTATTGCAAGCATCCGCAACTACAACAAAAGTATTAAGGTAAACCTAACCATAGCATGAAACATATGGATCCAGATCAGCCCCTTACGAAACAACGCATAAACTAGGGTTTAAGCTTCTGTCACTCTAGCAACCCATCATCTACTTATTACTTCCCAATGCCTCCCCCTAGGCCCAAACAATGGTGAAGTGTCATGTAGTCAGCGTTCACATGACACCACTAGAGGGATGACAACATACATCTCATCAAAATATCAAACGAATACCAAATTCACATGACTACTAATAGCAAGACTTCTCCCATGTCCTCGGGAACAAACGTAACTACTCACAAAGAATATTCATGTTCATAATCATAGGGGTATTAATATGCATAATGGATCTGAACATATGATCTTCCACCAAGTAAACCAACTAGCATCAACTACAAGGAGTAATCAACACTACTAGCAACCCACATGTACCAATCTGAGGTTTGGATACAAAGATTGGATACAAGAGATGAACTAGGGTTTGAGATGAGATGGTGCTGGTGAAGATGTTGATGGAGATTGACCCCCTCCCGATGAGAGGATCGTTGGTGATGACGATGGTGATGATTTCTCCCTCCCGGAGGGAAGTTTCCCCGGCAGAACAGCTCCGCCAGAGCCCTAGATTGGTTCCGCCAAGGTTCTGCCTCGTGGCGGCGGAGTCTCATCCCGAAAGCTTGCTTATGATTTTTTCCTCAACGAAAGACTCCATATAGAAGAAGATGGGCATGGGAGGGCCCCAGGGGGCCCACGAGGTAGAGGTCGTGCCCCCCCACCCTCGTGGCCAGGGTGTGGCCCCCCTTTGGAACTTCTTGTGCTCAGTATTTTTATATATTCTGGAAATAGCTTCCATGAAGTTTCAGGACTTTTGGAGCTGTGCAGAATAGGTCTCTAATATTTGCTCCTTTTCCAGCACAAAATCCCAGCTGCCGGCATTCTCCCTCTTTATGTAAACCTTGTAAAATAAGAGAGAATGGGCATAAGTATTGTGGCATAATGTGTAATAACAGCCCATAATGCAATAAATATCGATATAAAAGCATGAGGCAAAATGGACGTATCACTCAGCCCCTCTCGATCGGATGGTCCAACATCACCTATTTTTCTTCTTCTATTGTTAGAGGTAAAGCTACTTCATGGAGTCGAATCTTGTACTTGGTTCAAACAAGAAATAAAGTGGGTTGGGGGAATTTAGTATGTACATCAGACTTGGTACAAACAGGAAGGAAAGGGGGTGAAAGTAGTACAGACTGGTCATCCAACTGGTCTCTTGGTCGAAAAGGGAAATATCGGGGTAACGTTGTACACAGTGGTATGGCCAGGACTAGATTTGCTATCCACACATAGGAGTAGGTGGCTAGAGTGAACAAAAATGGGACCAACCCAGATTTGTTTCTTGGATGTTTGTTTCTCGGGGCAACAAACTCTGAATCACCACTTTATGCCCCTGTTTAGGTACATGGTGCTGGACCGCTGGTGCACCCACTGTCCCATGCCCTTATACCAAATATTTAGTTGTTCTTAATCTAATGCCCCTGGTAAAATGAAGCCATGCCACTATTATAAGCCATGACAAGTTTAGCCAAATGTTTTTGCTCGTAATTGTTTGAGACTTTGACGGTTTCCATTGTAGCTTTTTGTGCAAACAGGGATATCCATTTCACCAGGTTACTGTTGTGACCTTTTGGTGCACTGCACAAAACACTTCTTAAAAGAGGTGACTTTTGTGTTCTTTAACTGGAATGTCAGAATGGAATAGTTGATTCATTTCGGTGGAACTACACAAAGGGGGATATGTGTTCCACTCCTCATCATCCATATTGGCGCCATAACCTTCCTTTAGGTAAGAATGATATTTAATGCACGTGTTAATCTCTATTTTGCGACTCCCATGAGAAAATAATGCTATTGTTTACTAGTACACTTGTACTCCATCACTGACAAAACCAATTCAGAAATAGAAGGCTAATCATGCACTTGGTTTCACCAATTGGTGAGGAGAAAGAGAAACAGAGGAGGAAGAAGAAGAATAAACAGTGCCAAGGTGATCTTGCTGAAGCCAGAGGCCTCAGTCGAGGCAATTCAAGGGCTCCGGCAACGTCTACCTTACATGTGAGACGATCCTCCAGGGAGCCCTTCCACTTCTGTTGTCTCTCCTGCAAGGTCACTTAATTAATTAGGAGTACTTAAGTACCACTAATTTATTGCTGCCTAATTTTCCTGTCAGAGTTAAACAAATATTTAGTAGCAACTTATGCTGAATCATGTACGTGTGTATATTTGTCTATGGAGGTGAATCATGCGGTGGAGCAGGGAGGGAATATTATTAGTGTCATGACATAATAGTGCTATTATTTTGCATGTCAATTTATTGCCATTGGTTTAATGAGGCAATGTTTTGTGTATTGTCCATCATAAATTTGATGCTACTGTTAGAGTAATATGCTAATGTCTTTCTATCCCTTCTCACCAAGCTAATGAAGGTTTCACCTTGTTCCTACTTGTGCAAACAGGGATCATGTTGTGCCGATCATACATTTTAGTGGAACTACACAAGACAATACAATGAACTGTATCCCAGGCAGTGCTTTAACTCTGCTAGAAGTTCTTGGTAACCTTTCGATATAATTTTAGCACTAGTAAACAAGAGTGATTACAACCATACATTTGAAGTGCACAAAAATATACACTATTGAGTGATTCCAATGAGTGCTTCATCATCTCTTATGGGACTACATGAATAAGCTTTTTTCCTCAGGTTTGTACCGGCCTAAGGCCTTCATCCATATTAGTTTGTTGTCATCTCTATTTGTATCGTGCTACTGTCATGAGAAACTCCGTTAGCTTTGCACGTTAAAGTTTTGCAACCTATGATACTTGGCAATGCTTTGAGTGTTGAACTAATTGGCACTGATTAAATAAACAAATACCTCTCTTTAAGCAAGACTATTATGTTGCTAACTTTACCCATTAAGATAATTAGGGTGCTTCTATTTGTTAGTGTATGTTTCATCAACTAGTCCCACTATTACAGTAATCTCACTCTCTCAATATATGTGCCAACAGGGATGCTCGATTTTGGTGGAACTTCACAAAAACTTTGGGTGTTTCATTGCCTCGACAACTTCCTTCCTTTCCTGTCAGTCGCTAATCTAGGCTTGCATTCTTCCTTTGCTGTCAGTCGCTTGGCTTATCTCGGCTTCCAGTCAAAGGAAATAGTAATTGATATGCTACCTCACACAGGTTGGTACTGGTCTTTATCCTGATTATTGTGCTTGTCATATGTATTCATAATTTTGCATTGTGCTACTGTTTGCCGATTTCATAAAGGAGTAACTTGGAGCCTGAACTCGTAGGCAAATCATTACATTGGGTGATTTCAGTAGAACTGCACAAAAAGATCAGATGGACAGGTACTTATGCTGCTGCTATGTACTCCAAAGTTCACTCAGACAAGCATCGATGTTGACAAGAAGAAGTGCATATATTCATTTGAGTACCAACCGGCGTCAACCAGTTGTCAAACTCCAAGTATTAGGAGAGTGAATGCCAAAAATATTGCTTGGTGCATAGCCCAGAAAAACGCAGTCTAGTCTTTGGTCCCAACTTGTGCCTTTTGGTTATTGGCAGATATGGTAGCGAACTGTATGGCATGGAGTCTAAAGATTATAGACAAGTTGGTTGACGCATATATTCATCTGGCACTTAATCAGTCTGCACGCCAGGGATGCTCCATTTCAGTTGAACTGCACAAAAAATTTGGGTGGTTCATTTTCTCAACCGCCTCCTTTCTCGTCTGCAATGTAGAATTTTGGCGAGCTACAGGACCAAGATGAGCCGGTAAACTAGTTGGATGAAAGTAGTGGCCAAGTTTCTCAAACCTCCCTCGGCACGAGGCCACTATTTGAGGATAAACCTACAAGCAAAGTTCAGATAGTCTGTGCTGCCTCTTATGTACTCAAAAGTTTACTCGTACAAGCATTAATTTTAGCAAGAAGTACCTCCGACTGAACACCATTTACCAGTCTGTACCCTAGGTAATTAAAGTTCGTCCATGGATCATATTGGTTGTGATCTCAATCATTTGGATGCATAAACATACTGAACATGTGTATATCTGAATCTTTTTGTGAATTATCTATGAATATTGTTGTGTGATCTATCAATCATTTGGATCCATAGACATGCTGAACTTGTGTATATATGAATCTTTTGAGTTGTTGATAGTGAATGTTGGCTATGAATATGAACGTGTCCTGTGAACCTGAGTTTGATATGAATATTTACCTTTTCTGTTGTACTTGTGTGTGAACTTGTTAGTATGCCTACTGTGGGGTATGTGACGTGTGGGTGTCAACGGCACACCTTCTTCCCGAGAAGAATTGCACCTGCTTTGTTAGGGTAGCAACGGCGCATCAGCTTTTTTTAATCTTTTTGCTCTGTCTTGCCCCCTCCCCCGCTCAACCCCTGTCGTAATGTTTTCGGCCTCAAAACAAACATAGTACTGCGTTGTTTTGGGGGCTTGATGAAAAATCAAGTGATGGTTTCTGTAGGTTGGCCCGCCCAGCAAATGGGCTGCTGGTCCACCACGGAATGGGAGGCTAAAAATACAAGTTGTATGGTGTAGAGGCAAGTAAAAAAACGCCATCGAGAGCCATCCACTGAAGAAAAAAATCACTCCTGATGTGCTTCTTCAGTCGTGTCGCCGGCCCCCTCTTTAATCCAGTTCGCTCGGGGATCTGGTATCATTTTTTTCCAGAGGGCGAACAAGTATCAGCTAGGCCTAGGTTTTGTATTTTAACATGCCTAGCCCACACATACGGTGACAGTGGTTTCAACTTATTTTTTGAGGTCCATGCCGACCTATGGGCTTTTTCTTAAAGATCGGCAGCCCAATGTATTTTTTTAACCACATTATATTTATATTATTACTATTATCGTATATTTTATAGAGACTTATATATACATTATGAAAACATCCCACGTGTTATTAACTTATAAAAGTAAATGTTTGACAGAAGTTGGCAAGGAAAATCCTGGTTGTTTTTGGCTCACAGGCAAGGAAAATCCTGGTGATTGCGTACAAAAGCTTGCGAAGATTTTAAGGACCAATATAATAATAACGCGCTCATTTTTATTTTGAGCAATAACTCGCTAATTTGTTAATTATGTATATAAAAAATGTGCCTCTCCGGTTTATTTCTTGGTATTAATTGCTCCTTCTAACATAACATTATATATATAACAAGCCCAACCCATTCGTGTATTTGAAGGAAGTGCAAATGGGTCGGGATTCCTTAGAAAATATAAATGGGCTGCATTGATGCGAATTTATTTGTTTACCCAGCCCAGCAAATGGACTGCACATTCTAGAAAATGGGTTAAATATATGCCACATTTTTGCAGGCTAACATGTGGGCCAATAGGTCGAAGCCTACGCGGGGCGTTGTCAACTTGGTCAACAAATGATTATGACATCCACAGCCATTGGATTTATATCCAATGGCCGGCATGCACCTTCAATCTCTCATCTTCTTCCTCCAGCGTCGTCGGGACCGCCTTGTCCGGCCTCCGGCGGTAGCAGCTCTGCTTAGCACGCATCGCTACGAAGCGCTACCCCATCGCCGGCCAGGCTATCCCTCCACCCCTCCACACCTCCTGTTATTCTCCACCAACTGCAGCCCCACGCCGCACCAGAACCAATTATAACCCTTCTCCTCCTCTCAATCTGCGACTCCACTGCCGCGTCTTCCCATCTCCGAGTCGTTCCCGTCCGGGGCCTCGCCATCGTCCACCGCCTCGCTGCGCTCGGTGCGGCGTGGTGAACAAACGAGAGTCATCGGAAGAGGACTGTATGTGGAGAGCCTGACGGCTGGGACCCATGAGGTCCATGGTCGCACGCATGGAAAGTTCCCCCTTATTGAGCTAAAAAATGTTTCCTCCACCTGACAGCTGGGACCCACCGTCTGTATCTTCGCACAGAAGGAAGTGTCTCCTTGTTATGCGAAAAAATTATTCCTCCCGTTGACAGCTGGGACCCATCAAATTTGGTGGCTGACTTGTGGGCCTACTAAGCGGACGTGTACGCAGGGCTTTGTCAACTTAATCAACAAATGATTCTAGCAGCTGGACTGTTGGATGTTAATCCAACAGCCGTGCTCCTTCTTCAACCTCGGTTCTTGCTCCTGTCTCCCGTGGGCGGCACCGCGGCTGTGCTACCACGCATTCGAACCAGTCAAGTTTCCCACTCCTCTCCATCTGCGACTCCACTTCCCCGTCTTCCCCATCTCCGGGTCATTCCAGTCTGGGGCCTCACCGTTGTCCATCGGCCTTGGTGCACTCGGCACGGTGTGGTCAACGTGGTGAACAACCGAGAGTCATCGGAAGATGACTGTACATGAGAGGCTGACAGTGGGGACGCACCACGCCCATGGACGCATGCATGCAACGGAACGCGGTGTGGTCAACGTGGTCAAGGAACGACTTCCATCGGAAGTGTACTGTACGTGGAGAGGCTGACAGCTGGGTCCACAGCCACAGCAAGGAAGTGCCTCCTTATTACGCGGAAAATAATGATTCCTCCACCTGACAGCAGGGACCCACCAGACGGGCCACCGTATTTTGCGAAAAAAAAACGTTTCCCCCCTGACTGCTGGGACCCATCGGACGGGCCACCGTATTTCGCGAAAAAATGCCCCCCCCCCCGCTGTCAGCTCGGACCCATCGGAAGTGCCTCCTTATTACGCAGAAAAAATGAATACTTCCCTTGCTAGCTGGGACCCACCTTGGTGGGAGGCTGACTTGTGGGCCTACTAAGTTGACGGGGATGGAGGGCTTTGTCAACTTAGTCAATATGAACGATTCTAGCTCCAGTGACCGTACGATGTCCATCCAACGGCCGTAGTGCTTCTTCAACCTCTGGTCTTCTTGCTCCAGCCGCCCAAACCAGCGTCGGTCATGCCGCGTGCTCCTGCCTCTCGTGGTCGGCTGTGATGCCGCGGAGGCCTCACCGCCCCCTACTACTCCCACCGCTGGCTAGGCCATCCCTCTACTCACCCACACCCCCTGTTATTCTGCGGCGACAGCAGCCTCACACCGCAGCCGAACCAGTGAACCCTCATACTCCTCTACGCATGGGCATCCACTGCCGCGTCTTCCCCGGCTCCGCGCCGTCCCCTTCCTAGGCCTCGCCGTCGTCCACCGCCCTGGTGCTCTTGGCGCGACATGGTCAACGTGGTCAAGGAATGGCTTCCATCGAACGTGGACTGTATGTGGAGAGGCTGACGGCTGGGTCCATGGCCGCAGCAAGGAAGTGCCTCCTTATTACGCGGAAAATAATGATTCCTCCACCTAACAGCAGGGACCCATGGGACGGGCAACCGTATTCCGTGAAAAAAACATTTCCCCCTGACTGCTGGGACCTACCAGCTACATCTTCGCACGCAAGGAAGTGCGTCCGGGCAAAAAAAACGATTCGCCCCCCTAGCTGTTGGGACCCACCAGCTACATCTTCGCACGCAAGGAAGTGCCTGACAGTCGGGACCCACCTGGTCGAAGCGTACGTAGCGTTGTCATTCTGGTCACGAACGTGTACGTACATACCGGTCGATGTAGAGGCATGCATGTGTCGTAGTAGAGGCGCGCACGTAGCATGTACACGTACGTACAGCAGCCAGGGTGCAAGAAAGTAAATACGGCCACGTACGTACATACGGGCGGGGTCTCGAACGCCTACTCGTGCATACGTACGGCCAGGGCTCGTGTACATGCTTGGGTCGGAACGGAGAAACAGCGTCATCGTCGTGTTCATGGGGAGCCAACCGGCTGGGTCGGAACGGAATGTGTCATCGTGTTCATCGGGAGGGCTTGGATGGAGCAACCGATGGAAACGAGGCCTGGCGTACTGCAGAACAGAGGAAACGGCCTTGTGTTCGACCGGCCACGGTCGAAACAGGATCCTGTTCATCGAGAGGGGTTTGGCGTACCGCAAAACGGAGGAAACGGACCTCCTACGGTCAAAACGGGGGTCCTGTTCATCGGGAGGGGTGTGGCGTACCGCAAAACGGAGGAAACAGACTTGTGTTGGAGTGCTACGGTCGAAACGGGGGTCCTATTCATCGGGAGGGGTGTGGCGTACCGCAAAACGGGACTCTACGGGGTACTGTTCATCTCCACCGTAGACCCCCTCCAGCCTCCACGGGATATTGTTCATCCACCATCGACCTCCTCCAGCCTCCACCTGCAATTATTCATCCACGGGGCTCCTGTTCATCCAGCCTCCACCGCGCGCTACTCCACCGGCTACTGTTCAACCAACCCTCTCCATGGGCTCCTGTTCAACCACCCCTCCACGGGCTACTGTTCATCCAGCCCTCCACCGTCTACTATTCATCCAGCCCTCCACGGGGTCGTCCTGTTAATCTAGCCCTCCACGAGGTCCTGTTCATCCAGCCCCAACTGGCTCGATCGATCGGGGTCCTGTTTATCCAGAGGCAACACCGCGGGGTCCTGTTCATCCACCCCCACCGGGAACTGTCCATCCAAACCCCCTAGCAACGCCCATTGTTCATCCAGAGGCAGCATCGATGGGCTTTAGTTACAGCAGTAGTGAAGGAATCACTCGATCAGTTTAATTAACAGCCATCGATCGATCACTCGGGTTCAGTAACACGTAGCCTGTAGTGCAATCGCTCGGGTTCAGTTAGAGCCCAACGCCTCGCTCGGGTTCAGTTATAGCCCGATGCCTCGCACCCACGCGCGTGCGTGTACGAGAGAAACGCGCAAACCTCCGTGCATCGCTCGGCCCCGACCACCCACCGTAACCGGGAACACCCTGATATTTTCCTCGCCCTCGCTTCTACCATGGTTTTTTCCGTCATGGACGGGTCAAAGAATGTCATGTAGTTGCGGCTCCGGCCCGCCCAGGACGAAAAGCCCATTTTTTGTCATGATTTTTTGTCATAGAAGTAGGAGCCCACCACATCTATGATGATACCAGGTTTTGTCACAATTATCGTCATAGAAGCGTCATAAGTATGACAGGAAAAAAATTCGTTCGGCCCAAAATGTCACGGATGTGTCTTTTTTTGTAGTGGGAACAACGGTTATACCTCCTTTCTTAGGAACACAATGAATAGGACTTACCCATCTACTATCAGCTATAGGATAGATTATATCTGCTTCCAGAACCTTTAATATTTCAGTTCTTACCACTTCTTTCATCTTCAGATTTAACCGACGTTGGTGATCACCAACGGATTTAGCATCAGGTTTCATATTAATTTTGTGCTGACATAGAGTGGGACTAATGCCCTTTAAATCATCAAGATTGTATCCAATAGCTGCTCGGTTCTTCCTTAGAACTTTCAATAATCTTTTTTCTTCATGTTCTGAAAGGTTAGCACTAATAATAACAGGATATATCTTCTTTTCATCAAGATAAACATATTTCAAAGTGTCTGGCAATTGTTTAATTTCAAACACAGGATCACCTTTAGGTGGAGGAGGATGATATGTCTCCAACGTATCTGTAATTTTTGATTGTTCCATGCTATTATATTATCTGTTTTGGATGTTTAATGGGCTTTAATATACCTTTTTATATTATTTTTGGGACTAACCTACTAACCAAAATCCCACTGCAAATTGTTTTTATGCCTATTTCAGTGTTTCGCAGAAAAGGAATATCAAACGGAATGAAACCTTCGGCAGAGTTATTTTTGGAACAAACGCAATCCAGGAGACTTGGAGTGGATGTCAAGGAAGAACCGAGGCGGCCACGAGGTAGGAGGGCGGGCCCAGGGGGTAGGCACGCCCCCACCCTCGTGGGCCCCTCGTGGCTCTGCCGACCTACTTCTTTCGCCTATATATACTCATATACCCCGAAAACATCCAAGAGCACCACGAAACCCTATTTCCACCGTCGCAACCTTCTGTACCCGTAAGATCCCATCTTGGGGCCTTTTCCGGCGCTCCGTCGGAGGAGGAATCGATCACGGAGGGCTTCTACATCAACACCATAGCCTCTCTAATGATGTGTGAGTAGTTTACCACAGACCTTCGGGTCCATAGTTATTAGCTAGATGGCTTCTTCTCTCTCTTTGGATCTCAATACAAAGTTCTCCTCGATTCTCTTGGAGATCTATTTGATGTAATTCTTTTTGCGGTGTGTTTGTCAAGATCCGATGAATTGTGGGTTTATGATCAAGATTATCTATGAACAATATTTGATTCTTCTCTGAATTCTTTTATGTATGATTTAATATCTTTGCAAGTCTCTTCGAATTATCAGTTTGGTTTGGCCTACTAGATTGATCTTTCTTGCAATGGGAGAAGTGCCTAGCTTTGGGTTCAATCTTGCGGTGTCCTTTCCCAGTGACAGAAGGGGCAGCAAGGCACGTATTGTATTGTTGCCATCGAGGATAAAAAGATGGGGTTCATATCATATTGCTTGAGTTTATCCCTCTACATCATGTCATCTTGCCTGATGCGTTACTCTGTTCTTATGAACTTAATACTCTAGATGCATGCTGGATAGCGATCGATGTGTGGAGTAATAGTAGTAGATGCAGAATCGCTTCGGTCTACTTGTCACAGACGTGATGCCTGTATACATGATCATGCCTAGATATTCTCATAACTATGCGCTTTTCTATCAATTGCTCGACAGTAATTTGTTCACCCACCGTAGAATTTGCTATCTTGAGAGAAGCCACTAGTGAAACCTATGGCCCCCGGGTATATTTTCCATTATATTATTTTCCTATATACTTGCTATTTCTATCGTTGTTTATTTTGCAATCTTTATTTTCCAATCTATACAATAAAAATACCAAAAATATTTATCTTATTATCTCTATCAGATCTCACTTTCGTAAGTGACCGTGAATGGATTGACAACCCCTTTATCACGTTGGTTGCGAGGTTCTTGTTTGTTTGTGAAGGTACTAGGGACTTGCGTGTTACCTCCTACTGGATTGATACCTTGGTTCTCAAAAACTGAGGGAAATACTTACGCTACTTTGCTGCATCACCCTTTCCTCTTCAAGGGAAAACCAACGCATCCTTACAAGGTAGCAAGAAGGATTTCTTGCGCCGTTGCCGGGGAGGTTGCACCAAGTCAAATCAAGATTTGATCTCCCGTCAACAAGCCATTTATGGCGCCGTTGCCGGGGAGATCTATGCACAAGTCAAGACATACCAAGTACCCATCACAAACTCTTATCCCTCACATTACATTATTTGCCATTTGCCTCTCGCTTTCCTCTCCCCCACTTCACCCTTGCCGTTTTATTCGCCCTCTTTTCCGTTCGCCTCTTTCCCGTTTGCCTTTCTTTCGCCATGGCCGAATCAAAAAGGGGTAAGGGTTCTCTCCCGGGATTTAGTACTTTGGATAGTCCCTCTGTCCTCGCTAAGCTCATAAATAATGCTGCTATGGAAAGACCTACCAGGGTTATCAATGAGAGTTTGAATAATTTCGATGAAGATGATCCCAGGATTTTTCATTATTTACTTGATGGGTCTTTGAAAGATTCTTGGGATAGGCTATTAAGGATCCGGGCCAGTTATGTACCCCAATATCAAATTGAGATATACCTAAAAAGCTTTTATGTTGGCTTACCCTCTTCGTTCAAGCAAGTTTTAGATTCTATTTTTGAAGAAGGTTTTCTTGAGGGGGATGCCATAGATACCTATGAAAAGATTATAACTATATTTGGCAACCCCGTGAATGAGAAGGTTGAATCCACCTATCTTTTGTGCTTTTCTCAAAACGAAATTATCAAAGAGATGAAGGCTAGCTTGCAAATTCCCGTAGCGTGCTTAATCTTTCTTCCACCATTAATGGCCACGTGATTTCTCAAAACATAAAGATAAATGCTATAGATAAGAATTTTTCTATTTTCTTTCCCAACACCAAAGATGACAATACCTAGATCTATTCTTGTTTTTATGCCTAGCTAGGGGCGTTAAACGATAGCGCTTGTTGGGAGGAAACCCAATTTTTTTTGTTTTTTTCATGTTTAGTAATAAATAATTCATCTAGATTATGTTTAGATGTGGTTTTATGTTTTTAATTAGTGTTTGTGCCAAGTAGAATCTTTGGGAAGACTTGGGGGGAGTCTTTGCGATCTTGCTATAAAAAATAGAAACTTCAGCGCTCACGAGATTAGCTGCCATTTTTTACTAGAGAGTGAGATTAGGTTCATTATTTTTGCAGATGATTAATAGACAAATTCCTCACGTCCACCAATTTATTTCAGAATTTTTGGGGTGACAGAAGTATTTGAAACCTACAGATTACTACAGACTGTTCTGTTTTTGACAGATTCTGTTTTTCGTGCGTTGTTTGCTTATTTTGATGAATCTATGGCTAGTATTGGGGGTATGAACCATAGATAAGTTGGAATACAGTAGGTTTAACACAAATATAAATAAATAATGAGTTCATTACAGTACCTTGAAGTGGTGGTTTGTTTTCTTATACTAACGGAGCTCATTAGATTTTCTGTTGAGTTTTGTGTTGTGAAGTTTTCAAGTTTTGGGTAAAGATTTAATGGATTTTGGAATAAGGAGTGCAAAGAACCTAAGATTGGGGAGGCACCCCAATGTAAAATTCAAGGACAAAAAAAAGCCTAAGCTTGGGGATGCCCCGGAAGGCATCCCCTCTTTCGTCTTCGTCTATTTGTAACTTTACTTGAGGCTATATTTTTATTCACCACATGATATGTGTTTTGCTTGGAGCGTCTTGTATGATTTGAGTCTTCGCTTTTTAGTTTACCACAATCATCCTTGCTGTACACACCTTTTGGAGAGACACACATGAATCGGAATTTATTAGAATACTCTATGTGCTTCACTTATATCTTTTGAGCTAAATAATTTTGCTCTAGTGCTTCACTTATATCTTTAAGAGCACGATGGTGGTTTTATTTTATAGAAATTATTGATCTCTCATGATTCACTTATATTATTTTGAGTCTTTTAGAACAGCATGGTAATTTGCTTCGGCTATAAAATTAGTCCTAATATGATAGGCATCCAAGATGGGTATAATAAAAACTTTCATAAAAAGTGCATTGAATAATATGAGAAGTTCGATACTTGATGATTGTTTTGAGATATGAAGATGGTGATATTAGAGTCATGCTAGTTGAGTAGTTGTGAATTTGAGAAATACTTGTTCTAAAGTTTGTGATTCCCTTAGCATGCACGTATGGTGAACCGTTATGTGATGAAGTCGGAGCATGATTTATTTATTGATTGTCTTACTTATGAGTGGCGGTCGGGGACGAGTGATGGTCTTTTCCTACCAATCTATCCCCCTAGGAGGATCCATGTAGTACTTTGTTTCGATAACTAATAGATTTTTTCAATAAGTATGTGAGTTCTTTATGACTAATGTTGAGTCCGTGGATATACGCACTCTCACCCTTCCACCATTGCTAGCCTCTCTAGTACCGCGCAACTTTCGCCAGTACCATACACCCACCATATACCTTCCTCAAAACAACCACCATACCGACCTATTATGGCATTTCCATAGCCATTCTAAGATATATTTCCATGCAACTTACCATTGTACCATTTGTTATGACACGTTACATCATTGTCATATTGCTTTGCATGATCATGTAGTTGTCATCGTATTTGTGGCAAAGCCACCTTTATAATTCTTTCATACATGTCACTCTTGATTCATTGCACATCTCGGTACACCGCCGGAGGCATTCACATAGAGTCATATTTTGTTCTAGTATCGAGTTGTAATTTTTGAGTTGTAAGTAAATAAAAGTGTGATGATCATCATTATTAGAGCATTGTCCCAAGTGAGGGAAGGATGACGGAGACTATGATTCCCCCACAAGTTGGGATGAGACTCCGGACGAAACGAAAAAAAAGAAAAAAAAAGAGGCCATAAAAAGGGGGAAAGGCCCAAATAAAAAAAGAGAAAAAGAGAATGAGAGAAGAAGAGAGAAGGGACAATGTTATTATCCTTTTACAACACTTGTGCTTCAAAGTAGCACTATGATCTTCATGATAGAGAGTCTCCTATGTTGTCACTTTCATATACTAGTGGGAATTTTACATTATAGAACTTGGCTTGTATATTCCAATGATGGGGTTCCTCAAAATGCCCTAGGTCTTCGTGAGCAAGCGAGTTGGATGCACACCCACTTAGTTTCTTTTGTTGAGCTTTCATACACTTATAGCTCTAGTGCATCCGTTGCATGGCAATCCCTACTCACTCACATTGATATCTATTAATGGGCATCTCCATAGCCCGTTGATACGCCTAGTTGATGTGAGACTATCTTCTCCTTTTTTTGTCTTCTCCACAACCACCATTCTATTCCATATATAGTGCTATGTCCATGGCTCACGCTCATATATTGCGTGAAGATTGAAAAAGTTTGAGAACATCAAAAGTATGAAGCAATTGTTTGGCTTGTCATCAGGGTTGTGCATGATTAAATACTTTGTGTGATGAAGATAGAGCATAGCCAGACTATATGATTTTGTAGGGATAACTTTCTTTGGCCATGTTATTTTGAGAAGACATGATTGCTTTGTTAGTATGCTTGAAGTATTATTATTTTTATGTCAATATTAAACTTTTGTCTTGAATCTTTCAGATCTGAACATTCAAGCCACAATAAAGAAAATTACATTGAGAATTATGCTAGGTAGCATTCCACATCAAAAATTCTGTTTTTATCATTTACCTACTCGAGGACGAGCAGGAATTAAGCTTGGGGATGCTTGATACGTCTCCAACGTATCTATAATTTTTGATTGCTCCATGCTATTATATTATGTGTTTTGGATGTTTAATGGGCTTTAATATACCTTTTTATATTATTTTTGGGACTAACCTACTAACCAAAGGCCTAGTGCAAATTGTTGTTTTTTGCCTATTTCAGTGTTTTGCAGAAAAGGAATATCAAACGGAATCCAAACGGAATGAAATCTTTGGAAGAGTTATTTTTGGAACAAACACAATCCAGGAGACTTGGAGTGGACGTCAAGGAAGAAACGAGGCGGCCACGAGGTAGGAGGGCGCGCCCCCCACCCTCGTGGCTCCGTCGACCTACTTATTTCGCCTATATATACTCATATACCCCGAAAACATCCGAGAGCACTACAAAACCATATTTCCACCGCCGCAACCTTCTGTACCCATGAGATCCCATCTTGGGGCCTTTTCCAGCGCTCCGCCGGAGGGGGAATCGATCACGGAGGGCTTCTACATCAACACCATAGCCTCTCCGACGATGTGTGAGTAGTTTACCACAGACCTTCGGGTCCATAGTTATTAGCTAGATGGCTTCTTTTCTCTCTTTGGATCTCAATACAAAGTTCTCCTCGATTCTCTTGGAGATCTATTCGATGTAATTCTTTTCGTGGTGTGTTTGTCGAGATCCGATGAATTGTGGGTTTATGATCAAGATTATCTATGAACAATATTTGATTCTTCTCTGAATTCTTTTATGTATGATTTAATATCTTTGCAAGTCTCTTTGAATTATCAGTTTGGTTTGGCCTACTAGATTGATCTTTCTTGCAATGGGAGAAGTGCTTAGCTTTGGGTTCAATCTTGCGGTGTCCTTTCCCAGTGACAGCAGGGGCAGCAAGGCACGTATTGTATTGTTGCCATCGAGGATAAAAATATGGGGTTCATATCATATTGCTTGAGTTTATCCCTCTACATCATGTCATCTTGCCTAATGTGTTACTCTGTTCTTATGAACTTAATACTCTAGATGCATGCTGGATAGAGATCGATGTGTGGAGTAATAGTAGTAGATGCAGAATCGTTTCGGTCTACTTGTCACAGACGTGATGCCTGTATACATGATCATGCCTAGATATTCTCATAACTATGCGCTTTTCTATCAATTGCTCGACAATAATTTGTTCACCCACCGTAGAATTTGCTATCTTGAGAGAAGCCACTAGTGAAACCTATGGCCCCCGGGTCTATTTTCCATTATATTATTTTCCTATATACTTGGTATTTCTATCGCTGTTTATTTTGCAATCTTTATTTTCCAATCTATACAATAAAAATACCAAAAATATTTATCTTATTATCTCTATCAGATCTCACTTTCGTAAGTGACCGTGAATGGATTGACAACCCCTTTATCACGTTGGTTGCGAGGTTCTTGTTTGTTTCTGCAGGTACTAGGGACTTGCGTGTTACCTCCTACTGGATTGATACCTTGGTTCTCAAAAACTGAGGGAAATACTTACGCTACTTTGCTGCGTCACCCTTTCCTCTTCAAGGGAAAACCAATGCATGCTCAAGAGGTAGCAGAGGACCTCCCAGAGTTTCAATAGGCAAACTGTGTTTAAGTAAAGGACGTTGTTCAAAGAAATTTTTATCTATTTCATTTCTTTCATGTGTATGAAAATCATTCTCATGGTCTAGCAAATATTGTTCTAAAGGATCAGTAGGTGGTACAGCAATAGAAGCAAGACCAATTAATTCATCCTTACTAGGCAATTATTTTTCATGAAGATTTCTACTAAACTTGGAAAATTTAAACCCATGAGACTCGTCACCAAAGCTAACACCAACAGTTTGTTTCTTACAGTCTATCTTAGCATTAACTGTATTCAGGAAAGGTCTCCCAAATATAATGGGACAAAAATCATCTTATGGGGAACCAAGAACAAGAAAATCAGTAGGGTATTTTATTTTCCCACACGAGACTTCAACATCTCTAACAATCCCAAATGGTGATATGGTGTCTCTATTAGCCAGTTTAATAGTAACATCTATGTTTTCTAACTCTGCAGGTGTTATGTCTTTCATAATTTCTTGATATAAGGTGTAAGTAATAGCACTCACACTAGCACCCATGTCACATAAACCATGATAACAGTGATCTCCTATTTTAACTGAGATGACAGGCATGCCAACTACGGGTCTATGTTTATCTTTCTTATCAGGTTTGGCAATTCTAGCAGCTTCTTCACAGAAGTAAATAACATGCCCATCCATATCTTCTTCTAAGAGATCTTTAACCATAGCAATACTAGGTTCAACTTTAATTTGTTCATCAGGTTTAGGTGTTCTAATATAGCTTTTGTTAACCACAGTTGAAACTTTAGCATGTTCCTTTATCCTAACAGGGAAAGGTGGTTTCTCAATATAAGCAGAAGGAACAACTGGATCAACATTATAAAGTATAGTTTCTTCCTTAAATGGTACCGGTTCTTTAATTTCTTCTTTAATAGGTGGGTGATAGTCAAAACCACTTATCTTTAGGGAGTTCAACATGAGTAGCAAATGATTCACAAAAGGAGGCTACTATCTCAGAGTCAAGTCCATATTTAGTGCTAAACTTTTGAAAAGCATCAGTATCTATAAAAGATTTAACACAATCATACTCAATTTTAATACCTGACTCTTTACCTTTGTCGAGTTCCCAATCTTCAGAGTTGCATTTAATTCTTTCCAAAAGATCCCACCAGAATTCAATAGTCTTATTCATAAAGGAACCAACACAAGAAGTATCAAGCATGGTTTGATCATTATGAGAAAGCCGAGCATAAAAATTTTGGATAATAATTTCTCCTGAGAGCTCATGATTGGGGCATGAATATAACATTGAATTAAGCCTCCCCAAGCTAGAGCGATACTTTCTCCTTCATTATGCCAAAAATTATATATATAATTCCGATCACGATGAACTAGATGCATAGGATAAATTTTTTGGTGGAACTCCAATTCCATGATCCAATATCATCGCATAGCCTATACCATGCCAATGCTTTTCCCTTCAAAGATAAAGGGAAAACCTTCTTCATAACTTTATCTCCGGGTAAACCTGCAAGCTTAAACAATCCACAAATTTGTTCTACATATATCAAGTGCATATCAGGATGTTCGGTTCCATCTCCTGCATAAGGATACTAGTAGTTGTTCTATCATACCCGAAGGAATATCATATTCAATATTTTCAGTAGGCGCAGTAGGTTGAGGGGTAGCTAATTGTGGTTCCGGACGAGGTGAAGATACCCCGAACAAATCCCTCGAAGGATTATTTTCCATAGTAACAAGTGACAATAAATTTCAGCACACTATATAAATGTTTGCTTACCGAATTCCACTTACCAAAGGCGCTTCACTCCCTGGCAACGGCGCCAGAAAATAGCCTTGATGGCCCACAAGTATAGTGGATCAATTGTCGCTCTTTTCTATAAGTAAGAGTGTCGAACCCAACGAGGAGCATAAGGAAATGACAAGTAGTTTCCAGTAAGGTAATGTCTGCAAGTGCTGAAATTGTAAGTAGCGGAGTAGTTTGATAGCAAGATAATTTGTAATGAGAAAGTAACGATAATAGTAACAAAAGTGCAGCAAGGTAGCCCAATCCTTTTGAGGCAAATGAGAGGCCAAAACGGTCTCTTATGATAAGCAAAGCATTCTTGAGGGTACACGGGAATTTCATCTAGTCACTTTCATCATGTTGGTTTAATTCGTGTTCGCTACTTTGATAATTTGATATGTGGGTGGACTGGTGCTTAGGTGTTTTTCTTACTTGAACAAACCTCCTACTTATGATTAACCCTCCCGCAAGCATCCGCAACTACGAGAAAAGTATTAAGAATAAATTCTAACCAGAGCATTAAACTTTTGGATCCAATCGGTCCCTTATGGAATGGCGCATAAACTGGGGTTTAAGCTTCTGTCACTCTCGCAACCCATCATCTAATTGCTACTCCACAATGCATTCCCTTAGGAAAAAATATGGTGAAGTGTCATGTAGTCGACATTCACATGACACCACTAAGGGAATCACAACATACATACTATCAAATCGAACACATATCAAATTCACATGATTACTTGAAACATGATTTCTCCCGCGACCTCAAGAACAAAGGTAAATACTCACAAATAATAATCATGCTCAAGATCAGAGGGGTATTAAATAGCATATTGGATCTAAACATATAATCTTCCACCAAATAAACCATATAGTAATCAACTACAAGATGTAATCAACACTACTAGTCACCCACAAGTACCAATTTATAGTTCCGGTAACAAGATTGAACACAAGAGATGAACTAGGGTTTGAGAGGAGATGGTGCTGTTGAAGATGTTGATGGAGATTGCCCTCCCCAAGATGGGAGAGTTGTTGGTGATGATGATGATGATGATGATTTCCTCCTCCGGGAGGGAAGTTCCCCCGGCAGAATCGCTCCGCTGGAGGGCAAAAGTGCTCCTGCCCAAGTTCCACCTCGAGGCGGCAGCGCTTCGTCCCGAAAATCCCCCTTTATTTTTTCTAGGTCAAAATGACTTATATACCAAAAGATGGGCACCGGAGGTGGGCCGAGGAGGCCACAACCCCCAGGGCGCGCCAGGGGGCATGGCGCACCCAGGTGGGTTGTGCCCACCTGGTGGCCCCCCTCTGGTAGTTATTTGCTCCAATAATTCTTATATATTCCATAAAAATTCCCGGTGAAGTTTCAGCTTGTTTGAAGTTGTGCAGAATAGGTAGCCTGACGTAGCTTTTTCAGGTCCAGATTTCCAGCTGCCGGAATTCTCCCTCTTGCTGTGTACCTTGCAAATTATGAGAGAAAAGGCATTAGAATTACTCCAAAAAGCATTATTATGGATAAAAACATTATAAATAACTGTAAGAAAACATGATGCAAAATGGACGTATCAACTCTCCGGTAGAAACTTTGGGGCACTCTTTGAAGTTCTTTGTGTTGGTTCGAATAGATGAATCTAAGATTGTGTGATGCATATCGTATAATTAAACCCGCGGATACTTGTGGTGACATTGGAGTATCTAGGTGACATTAGGGTTTTGGTTGATGTGTGTCTTAAGGTGTTATTTTAGTGCGAACTCTAGGGTTGTTTGTGACACTTATAGGAATGGCCCAATATATCGATCAGAAAGAATAACTTTGTGGTGGTTTCGTACCCTACAATAATCTCTTCATTTATTCTCCACTATTAGTGACTTTGGAGTGACTCTTTGTTGCATGTTGAGGGATTGTTATATGATATAATTATATTATCATTGTTGAGAGAACTTACACTAGTGAAAGTATGAACCCTAGGCCTTGTTTCCAAGCATTGCAATACCATTTTCGCTCACTTTTACTACTAGTTACCTTGCTGTTTTTACATTTTCAGATTACAAAAACTTATATCTACCATCCATATTGCACTTGTATCACCATCTCTTCGCCGAACTAGTGCACCTATACAACTTACCATTGTATTGGGTGTGTTGGAGACACAAGAGACTCTTTGTTATTTGGTTGTAGGGTTGTTTGAGAGAGACCATCTTCATCCTATGCCTCCCACAGATTGATAAACATTAGGTCATCCACTTGAGGGAAATTTGCTATTTTCCTACAAAACTCTGCACTTGGAGGTCCAACAACGTCTACCAGGATAAAGTTGCATAGTAGACATCAGGTATAAGCCATGGTGAAGTCAGAATACAGTAGGTATTATGCAATAATAAAATATGAATGGGTTTACAACAGTACCTAAAGTTTGTGATTTGGTTGTTATACTAATGGATCTCACGAAGGTTTTTGTTGAGTTTTGTGTGCTGAAGTTTTCAAGTTCTGAGTGAGATTACAATGGATGAAGGAATAAGGAGTGGCACGACCCTAAGCTTGGGGATGCCCATGGCACCGCAAGGAAATATCTAAGGACAATCAAGCATCCAAGCTTGGGGATGCCCTGGAAGGCATCCCCTCTTTCTTCTACCAATCATCGATAATATTACTTGGAGCTATATTTTTATTCATCACATGATATGAGTTTTTCTTGGAGCTTCCATGTATTATATGAGTCTTTGTTTTGTTTGCTTTTTAGTTTGCCATAGTCATCTTTTCTGGACACACCTATTTGAGAGGGACACACATTAATTGTGATTTGTTAGAGTACTCTTTGTGATTCACTTATATCTTTTAAGCTAGGCGGTTGCTCTAGTACTTCACTTATATCTTTTAGAGCATGGCGGTGGTTATATTTTAAACAAATAATAATTCCATTCTCATGCTTCACTTGTGATTTTGAGAGTTGATAATAGTAATGGCAATATGCACAAGTTATGAAATTGGTCCTAATATGATAGGTATTCAAGAGGGGTATAATAAAAACTTTCATGTAGATCACTGAATATGATAAGTTTGATTCCTTGCAATAGTTTTATGATATAAAGATGGTAATATGTGAGAGGAACTAGTGAATGATTGTGGTTTAGTAGGAATATTGGTGTTAAGGTTTGTGATTCCCGAAGCATGCACGTATAGTCTCTCGTTATGCTAAGAAGTTAGAACATGATTTATTATTGATTATCTTCCTTATGAGTGGCAGTCGGGGACGAGCGATAGTCTTTTCCTACCAATCTATCCCCTAGGGGCATGTGATACATCTCCAACGTATCTATAATTTTTGATTGTTCCATGCTGTTATATTATCAATCTTGGATGTTTTATAATCATTTTATAGTCATTTTATATCATTTTTTGGTACTAACCTATTGACAGAGTGCCAAGTGTCAGTTGCTATTTTTTGCATGTTTTTTACATCGCAGAAAATCAATACCAAATGGAGTCCAAATGCCACGAAACTTTATGGAGATTTTTTATGGACCAGAAGACACCTAATGGGCCCTGGATGCGCCTGGGGGTGCTCCGAGGAGGGCACAACCCACCAGGGCGCGTCAGGAGGCCCAGGCGCGCCCTGGTGGGTTGTGCCCACCTCGGGTGCCCCCGGACCGCCTCTTTGCTCTATGATGACCCACAAGTATAGGGGATCAATTGTAGATCTTTTCAATAAGCAAGAGTGTCGAACCCAGTGAGGAGCAGAAGGAAATGACAAGTAGTTTCCGGTAAGGTATTGTCTGCAAGTGCTAAAATTGTAAGTAGCGGAGTAGTTTGATAGCAAGATAATTTGTAACGAGCAAGTAACGATAATAGTAAAAAAACTGCAGCAAGGTAGCCCAATACTTTTGAGGCAAAGGGCAGGCCAAAACGGTCTCTTATGATAACAAAGCGTTCTTGAGGGTACACGGGAATTTCATCTAGTCAGTTTCATCATGTTGGTTTGATTTGCGTTCGCTACTTTGATAATTTGATATGTGGGTGGACCGGTGCTTAGGTGTTGTTCTTACTTGAACAAACCTCCTACTTATGATTAACCCTCCCGCAAGCATCCGCAACTACGAGAAAAGTATTAAGAATAAATTTAACCATAGCATTAAACTTTTGGATCCAATCGGTCCCTTACGAAATAGCGCATAAACTGGGGTTTAAGCTTCTGTCACTCTCGCAACCCACCATCTAATTGCTGCTACACAATGCATTCTCTTAGGCCCAAATATGGTGAAGTGTCATGTAGTCGACGTTTACATGACACCACTAAGGGAATAACAACATACATACTATCAAAATATCAAACACATATCAAGTTCACATGATTACTTGCAACATGATTTCTCCCGTGACCTCAAGAACAAAAGTAAGTACTCAAAAATGATAAACATGTTCATGATCAGAGGAGTATTAAATAGCATAATGGATCTGAACATATAATCTTCCACCAAATAAACCAAATAGTAATCAACTATAAGATGTAATCAACACTACTAGTCACCCACAAGTACCAATCTATAGTTCCGGTAACAAGATTTAACACAAGTGATGAACTAGGGTTTGAGAGGAGATGGTGATGTTGAAGATGTTGATGGAGATTGCCCTCCCCAAGATGGGAGAGTTGTTGGTGATGATGATGATGATGATGATTTCCTCCTCCGGGAGGGAAGTAAATAGAAGTGTGATGATCATCAAATTCATTATTAGAGCATTGTCCCAAGTGAGGAAATAAAAAAAGAGGCCAAAAAGAGTCCACAAAAAAGAGGCAAAAAAGAGCCCAACAAAAAAACGAAAAAACAAAAAAAGAGAAAAAGAGAGAAGGGGCAATGTTACTATCATTTTCCACACTTGTGCTTCAAAGTAGCACCATGTTTTTCATACAGAGAGCCTCTTATGCTTTCACTTTCATATAACTAGTGAGAATTTTTCATTATAGAACTTGGCTTCTATATTCCAATGATGGGCTTCCTCAAATGCCCGAGGTCTTCATGATCAAGCAGGTTGGATGCACACCCACTTAGTTTTCTTTTTTGAACTTTCATACACTTATAGCTCTTAGTGCATCCGTTGCATGGCAATCCCTACTCCTTGCATTGACATCAAATGATGGCATCTCCATAGCGCTTTGATTAGCCTCATCGATGTGAGACTTTCTCCTTTTTTGTCTTCTTCATGTCTACCCCTATCATCATATTATATTCCACCCATAGTGCTATATCCATGGCTTGCACTCATGTATTGCATGAGGGTTGAAAAAGCTGAAGCGCATTAAAAAATATGAACCAATTGCTCGGCTTGTCATCGGTGTTGTGCATGATAAATACTTTGTGTTAAGAATATGGAGCATGACAAGGCTATATGATTTTGTAGGGATAATGTTCTTTAGCCTTGATATTTTGAAAGGCATGATTGTTTGTTGGTATGCCTGAGTATTTATGTCTTTATGTCAATTTATAGACTATTGTTTTGAATCATTCGGATCTTAATATTCATGCCACAGAAGAAAGATTACATGATGAATATGATAGGTAGCATTCCACATTAAAATTTCTATTTTTATCATTTACCTACTCGAGGACGAGCAGGAATTAAGCTTGGGGATGCTTGATACGTCTCCAACGTATCTATAATTTTTTATTGTTCCATGTTATTATAGTATTAATATTGGATGTTTTATATGCAATTACAAGCAACTATATATTATTTTTTGGGACTAACCTATTAACTTAGTGCCAGGTGCCAAGTGCCAAGTGCTGTTTTTTTCTTCTATTTTTGGTTCTCCAGAATATGAGTACCAAACGAAGTCCAATTGCCATGAAACTTTTTGGAGATTTTTTTCTGGACAAAAGAGGCCCTGGAAGCTTCAGGACGAGACCAGAATATGAAGGAGGAGCCCACGGGGCACCAGGGCGCGCCCAGGGGTGTAGGTGTGCCCTGGTGGCTTATGGGGCCCACATGCACCCTTTTAACCTAATTCCACCTCTATAAGTTCTCTAAAACCAGGAAACCAATAGAGAGCCAATATAAACCCTTTTTCGTCGCCACAAGTTCCCGTTCTCGAGATATCCCATCTGGGGCCTTTTCTGGCTCTCTGCCAGAGAGGGAATCAACCACGGAGGGGCTCTACATCAACCTTGTTGCCTCTCAGATGATGTGTGAGTAGTTTACCATAGACCTACGGGTCCGTAGCTAGTAGTTGGATGGCTTCTTCTCTCTCTTTGATCTTCAATACGATGTTCTCCTTGATGTTCTTGGAGATCTATTCAATGTAATCACTTTTTGCGGTGTGTTTGTTGGGATCCGATGAATTGTGAGTTTATGATCATATTATCTATGAATATTATTTGAGTCTTCTTTGAACTCTTTTATGCATGATTATTATAGCTTTGTATTTCTCTCCGATCTATTGATTTGGTTTGGCTAACTAGATTGATTTTTCTTGCAATGAGAGAGGTGCTTTGTGATGGGTTTGATCTTGCGGTGCTCAACCCAGTGACAGAAAGGGACATGCCACGTATTGCATCGTTGCCAATAAGGATAAAAAGATGGTGCTTATTTATATTAATTGAGTTTACTTTGTCTACATCATGTCATCTTGCTTAAGGCGTTACTCTGTTCTTTATGAACTTAATACTCTAGATTCATGTTGGATAGAAGTTGATGTGTGGAGTAATAGTAGTAGATGCAGGCATGAGTCGATCTACTTCTCTCAGACGTGATGCCTATATACATGATCATCGCCTTAGATATTGTCATGATTATTCGCTTTTCTATCATTTGCCCAACAGTTATTTGTTTAACCACCGTATGATATCTTCAAAAGAGAAGCCCCTAGTGAAAACTATGGCCCCTGGGTCTATCTGACTCATATATTAAAATCCAAAAATATATTGTTGCACTTTTATTTATGTTATTTCATTTGTGTTTTATTTATCCATCTATCACTACGAGATTTAATCCTTGCAATTAACTGCCAAGGGATTGACAACCCCTTGTTTGCTTGGGTGCAAGTATTTGTTATTTTGTGTGTAGGTGTTGCTAACGAGTTGTTGCGTGGTTCTTTTAATGGACTGATAACCTTGGTTTCTAACCGAGGGAAATACTTATCTCTACTGCATCATCCCCTCCTCTTCGGGGAAATTCCAACACAACACACAAGTAGCAAGTTCCAGTGCGATGGCTATCGCTACTGGATCGGCACGTTGGACTCCGCCGACGAGGCTACGCGTGCGTACGACATCGCCACATGGCATTACGTCCAGCCGAAGCACAAGATGAACTTCCCGAAGTAGTGTTGGATGTTGAAGTAGACTTGGAGTAGTAGTACTTTGTGTGGTGTAGTTAGTGTCGGTGGGTGATACGTCTCCAACGTATCTATAATTTTTGATTGCTCCATGCTATATTATCTACTGTTTTGGACATTATTGGGCTTTATTATCCACTTTTATATTATTTTTGGGACTAACCTATTACCCGGAGGCCCAGCCCAGAATTGTTGTTTTTTGCCTGTTTTAGGGTTTTGAAGAAAAGGAATATCAAACGGAGTCCAAACGGAATGAAACCTTCGGGAACGTGATTTTCTCAACAAACAAGACCCAGGAAACTTGGACCCCACATCAAGACACGAAAGAGGAGGCCACGAGGTAGGGGGCGCGCCTACTCCCCCCCCCCCAGGCGCGCCCTCCACCCTCGTGGGCCCCCTATTTCTCCACCGACGTACTCCTTCCTCCTATATATACCTATGTACCCCCAAACGATCAGAGACGGAGCCAAAACCCTAATTCCACCGCCATAACTTTCTGTATCCATGAGATCCCATCTTGGGGCCTGTTCCGGAGCTCCACCGGAGGGGGCATCGATCACGGAGGGCTTCTACATCAACACCATAGCCCCTCCGATGAAGTGTGAGTAATTCACCTCAGACCTACGGGTCCATAGTTAGTAGCTAGATGGCTTCTTCTCTCTTTTTGGATCTCAATACAATGTTCTCCCCCTCTCTTGTGGAGATCTATTCAATGTAATCTTCTTTTTGCGATGTGTTTGTTGAGACCGATGAATTGTGGGTTTATGATCAATTCTATCTATGAACAATATTTGAATCTTCTCTGAATTCTTTTATGTATGATTGGTTATCTTTGCAAGTCTCTTCGAATTATCATTTTGGTTTGGCCTACTAGATTGATCTTTCTTGCAATGGGAGAAGTGCTTAGCTTTGGGTTCAATCTTGTGGTGTCCTTTCCCAGTGACAGTAGGGGCAGCAAGGCATGTATTGTATTGTTGCCATCGAGGATAACAAGATGGGGTTGTCATCATATTGCATGAGTTTATCCCTCTACATCATGTCATCTTGCTTAAGGTGTTACTCTATTTTCATTAACTTAATACTCTAGATGCATGCTGGATAGCGGTCGATGAGTGGAGTAATAGTAGTAGATGGAGGCAGGAGTCGGTCTACTTGTCTCGGACGTGATGCCTATATACATGATCATACCTAGATATTCTCATAACTATGCTCAATTCTGTCAATTGCTCAACAGTAATTTGTTCACCCACCGTAGAATACTTATGCTCTCGAGATAAACCACTAGTGAAACCTATGGCCCCCGGGTCTATCTTCATCATATTAATCTCCTACTACTTAGTTATTTCCTTTGCTTTTTTACTTTGCTTTTATTTTACTTTGCATCTTTATCACAAAAATACCAAAAATATTATCTTATCATATCTATCAGATCTCACTCTCGTAAGTGGCCATGTGGGGATTGACAACCCTTATCGCGTTGGTTGCGAGGATTTATTTGTTTTGTGCAGGTGCGAGGGACTCGCACGTAGCCTCCTACTGGATTGATACCTTGGTTCTCAAAAACTGAGGAAATACTTATGCTACTTTGCTGCATCATCCCTTCCTCTTCGGGGAAAACCAACGCAGTGCTCAAGAGGTAGCAAGAAGGATTTCTGGCGCCGTTGCCGGGGAGGTCTACGCAAAAGTCAATATACCAAGTACCCATCACATACCCTTATCTCCTGCATTACATTATTTGCCATTTGCCTCTCGTTTTCCTCTCCCCCACTTCACCCTTGCTCTTTTATTTGCCCTCTCTCTCTATCCTCCCTCTCTTTCTCTATTTGCCTCTTTTTGCCCGCTTGCTTTTTGTTTGCTTGTGTGTTAGTTTGATTGTTTGTCACGATGGCTCAAGATAACACTAAATTGTGTGACTTCACCAATACCAACAACAATGATTTTATTAGCACTCCGATTGCTCCTCTTACCGATGCTGAATCTTGTGAAATTAATACTGCTTGGCTGAATCTTGTCATGAAAGATTCGTTTTCCGGCCTTCCTAGTGAAGATGCCGCTACCCACCTAAATAGCTTCATTGATTTGTGTGATATGCAAAAGAAGAAAGATGTGGATAATGATATTGTTAAATTGAAGCTATTTCCTTTTTCGCTTAGAGATCGTGCTAAAGATTGGTTTTCGTCTTTGCCTAAAAATAGTATTGATTCATGAAACAAGTGCAAAGATGCTTTTATCTCTAAGTATTTTCCTCCCGCTAAGATCATCTCTCTTAGAAACGATATTATGAATTTTAAGCAACTTGATCATGAACATGTTGCACAAGCTTGGGAGAGAATGAAACTAATGATACGTAATTGCCCTACTCTGTGTTTAAATTTGTGGATGATTATACAAAAAATTTATGCCGGATTGAATTTTGCTTCTAGAAATCTTTTAGATTCGGCCGCGGGAGGCACTTTTATGGAAATCACTTTAGGAGAAGCTACTAAACTCCTAGATAATATTATGGTTAATTATTCTCAATGGCATACTGAAAGATCTACTAATAAAAAGGTGCATGCGACAGAAGAAATTAATGTTTTGAGTGGAAAGATGGATGAACTTCTGAAATTATTTGCTAGTAAGAGTGTTTCTTTTGATCCTAATGATATGCCCTTGTCTACTTTGATTGAGAATAATAATGAATCTATGGATGTGAATTTTGTTGGTAGGAACAATTTTGGTAACAACGCGTATAGAGGAAATTTCAATCCTAGGCCTTATCCTAGTAATCCCTCTAATAATTATGGTAATTCCTATAACAATTCTTATGGAAATTATAATAAGATGCCCTCTGATTTTGAATCTAATATTAAAGAATTTATTACTTCGCAAAAGAATTTTATTGCTTTGATTGAAGAAAAATTGCTTAAGATTGATGAGTTGGCTAGGAACGTTGATAGAATTTCTCTTGATGTTGATTCTTTGAAACTTAGATCTATTCCACCCAAGCATGATACCAATGAGTCTCTCAAAGCCATGAGAATTTCCATTGATGAGTGCAAAGAAAGAACCGCTAGGATGCGTGCTAAGAAAGATGCCTTTATAAGAGCGTGTTCTTCTAGTTCCTATGAAAATAAAGATGAAGATCTAAAAGTTATTGATGTGTCCCCTATTAAATCTTTGTTTTGCAATATGAATCTTGATAATTATGGGACTGAATATGATCCACCTTTACCTAGAAGGCGTTCCAAGAATTCAGAATTCTTTGATCTTGATGCTAAAATTGATAAAAGTGGGGTAGAAGAAATTAAAACCCTAGATGTTGCTAAACCCACTATTATGGATTTCAAGGAATTTAACTATGAAAATTGCTCTTTGATTCATTGTATTTCCTTGTTGCAATCTGTGCTAAATTCTCCTCACGCTTATAGTCAAAATAAAGCGTTTACTAAACATATCGTTGATGCCTTGATGCAATCTTATGAAGAAAAACTTGAATTGGAAGTTTCTATGCCTAGAAAACTTTATGATGAGTGGGAACCAACTATTAAAATTAAAATTAAAGATCACGAATGTTATGCTTTATGTGATTTGGGTGCTAGTGCTTCCACGATTCCAAAGACTTTGTGTGATTTGTTAGGTTTCCGTGATTTTGATGATTGCTCTCTAAACTTGCACCTTGCGGATTCCACTATTAATAAACCTATGGGAAGAATTAATGATGTTCTTATTGTTGCAAATAGGAATTATGTGCCCGTAGATTTTATTGTTCTTGACATAGATTCCAATCCTTCATGTCTTATTATTCTTGGTAGACCTTTCCTTAGAACGATTGGTGCAATTATTGATATGAAGGAAGGAAATATTAGATTCCAATTTCCATTAAGGAAAGGCATGGAACACTTTCCTAGAAAAAAATTAAATTACCTTATGAATCTATTATGAGAGCCACTTATGTATTGCCTACCAAAGATGGCAATACCTAGATTTATCCTTGCTTGTTATGCCTAGCTAGGGGCGTTAAACAATAGCGCTTGTTGGGAGGCAACCCAATTTTATTTTTGTTCCTTGCTTTTTGCTCCTGTTTAGTAATAAATAATTCATCTAGCCTCTGTTTTGGTTATGTTTTTTGTGTTTAATTAGTGTTTGTGCCAAGTAGAACCGTTGGGAAGACTTGGGGAAAGTCTTGTTACACTTGTTGTAAAAAACAGAAACTTTAGCGCTCACGAGAACTGCTGCCATTTTTATTTGGAAAGTGCTATTTAGTTAATTATTTTTGCAGATGATTAATAGATAAATTCCTCACGTCCAGCAATTTATTTTAGAATTTTGGGGGTTACAGATCTTGCGCTAGCTACAGATTACTACAGACTGTTCTGTTTTTGACAGGTTCTGTTTTTCCTGTGTTGTTTGCTTATTTTGATGAATCTATGGCTAGTAAAATAGTTTATAAACCTTAGAGAAGTTGGAATAAAGTAGGTTTAACACCAATATAAATAAAGAATGAGTTCATTACAGTACCTTGAAGTGGTCTTTTGTTTTCTTTCGCTAACGGAGATCACGAGATTTTCTACTTTGAGTTTTGTGTTGTGAAGTTTTCAAGTTTTGGGTAAAGATTTGATGGATTATGGAATAAGGAGTGGCAAGAGTGTCGGTGTCAAAACCGGCGGATCTCGGGTAGGGGGTCCTGAACTGTGCGTCTATGCCGGATGGTAACAGGAGGCAAGGAACACGATGTTTTACCCAGGTTCGGGCCCTCTTGATGGAGGTAAAACCCTATGTCCTGCTTGATTAATATTGATGATATGGGTAGTACAGGAGTAGATCTATCACGAGATCAAGGAGGCTAAACCCTAAAAGCTAGCCTATGGTATGGTTGTTGTATGATGAAGTTGTCCTACGGACTAAAACCCTCCGGTTTATATAGACACCGGAGAGGGTTAGGGTTACACAAAGTCGGTTACAATGGTAGGACATCTTAAATATCCGCATCGCCAAGCTTGCCTTCCACGCCAAGGAAAGTCCCATCCGGACATGGGACGAAGTCTTCAATCTTGTATCTTCATAGTCCTGGAGTCCGGCTGAAGGTATAGTCCGGCTACCCGAACACCCCCTAATCCAGGACTCCCTCAGTAGCCCCTGAACCAGGCTCCAATGACGACGAGTCCGGCGCGTAGATTGTCTTCGGCATTGCAAGGCGGGTTCCTCCTCCAAATTCTTCATAAAAGTTTGTAGACACCAAGAGTAGTGTCCGGCTCTGCAAAATAAGTTTCCACGTATTGCCACAGAGAGAATAATATTAACACAAATCTAATCTGCTGACGTATTCCGCAGCGTGACATCACACTATGGCCAAGCCTTTATTCGAATCGTTTTCACTTTTCCACCTCAGCGTGTTTTGCGAGGCGGGTTCCTTGGCACGTCTTGTCAAAGCAGAGATCGTGTCCCCTTTATTTACGGGATTCTCATCAATACGGACGTGGGTAACCCAATCGTGCCCGTTAGCATGTCTTCTCGATTAAAGGCGAGTCCCAAACGGTTACGGGGAGGGCTCCTGGTATTCAACCTCTTATAAAGAGACCAAGGCCTTACTCCTTTTCTCCAATCTCAAAACAATTTCGCCCGTCGCCTCGAGTTCCAACACCCTAGGCTCCAGATTCCAGGCGCTTCGGACCTTCGACAATGTCCGGTTCCGACCTTCAAGGCCGATGGATGCCACGGAGGAGGACATGCTAAAGTTGAGAGAGGCTAAGTTCTTGACCGCCGAAATTTTGCATAGGTTGCCTGCTCAAAGGCAGGCTATTCCCAGTCCCCAGCCCGGTGAGAGCGTAGTGTTCATGTCTCACTTCCTTCGGGGGTTAGGCTTCCCGATGGATCCCTTCGTGAGGGGGCTAATGTTCTATTATGGGCTGGAATTTCATGACTTAGCTCCGGAGTCCATCCTCCACATTTCCTCATTCATCGTTGTGTGCGAAGCGTTCCTCCGTGTTACTCCTCACTTCGGATTATGGCTCAAGACTTTTGGAGTGGAGCCGAAGATGATCGAGGGACGGCACGCAGAGTGCGGAGGCGCTGTCATAAGTAAGAATGCTGATGCTCTATGGCCCGAGGGATCCTTTCAAGAGGAGCTCGGCTTGTGGCAATGAGAGTGGTTCTATATCACCGCTCCCAGGAGCACCAAGTGGGTGGCGCCTCCTGCCTTTCGCTCGGGTCCCCCACCACGGCTAGCGTCATGGGTCAACAAAAGGATTAGATTGGGGGTTATCCAAAGACGTGCCCTTGTTGCAGGGCCGCATTAGGGATCTCTTAGAAAGAGACCTCACCCTGGTCAAGGTGACGTAGGTCATGCTGATTCGCCGAACACTGCCCGGCAAACGTCGCTCCCTTCGTCTGTGGGAGTTTAATCCGGAGGGACCACGAGCTCTCCAGCATTTTATGGGCGCAACGCCCGTGGAGATGTATAAAATGTTCTTCGGATCACAAGCAATGTTTCCGGATTTGACCAAGGACGCAGGTTTAAGCTGCAATCGCCCAGATACTCAAGTAAGTAACCCTGTGCCCGGACTCGCTATCCGTAAAATTGTCATAAATTCACCCCTAAAAGAGTTGTCCTTTTAAACAGGAGTGGATAGCGAAGGCAAAGCTGATCCGGTGTCCGGCTCCCCTTCCTGAGACCAGGCCGGATCCCGTGCTAGTCAGGATGTTGAAGATCGTGCCTTTGGAGGGAAGTGAGGGGGAGGACAAGGAAACTATGGCCTCCTCGAAGGAGGCTGCTTCGAAGGGAAGAACCGACAATTCCTCTCCTAAGGGGAAGAAGAGGGCCGCCTCTGACGACCCGGAGACCATGGCCTAAAAGCGGGGGGGAAAGTCCTCGTCAGAGGGTCCGACGCCGGGGAGATCCTCGGCCGAACTACGCCCTCAAAGGGATCAGCCCTCCAACGAGCCGTAAGTAGAGAAAGATTTTCCTTTAGATGGATGAGAGAAATCCTTGCTTTTTATCTGAGAAGATTAACCGAAATTTTACTTTGTAGCTCGGACCTCAGCCCATCTCAGCAGAGCTCGTCTTCGGGGGATCTTCTTCCGGAGATGATGGAGAGTGGAACGCCTCCCCCTGCCGTACCGCCTGGCGAGGCGGGCGACCCTGAGGTGTCGTCGCGGAGGGTTTCTCCGAATCCGGCAGGGGTGGAAGGTAGCCATATGTCCCCCCAAGGTTCTCCGCATCCGGCCTTCGATGGAGGTCATAGGACGAGTCCGGCACTGTCCGATGCGCGGTCGGAGGAGCTGATGATTCTGCTGGGGCGAGCTTCTATCTCAGAGGAGCACCGTGCATTGATGGGTACGGTGATTGGAAGGATTTCGTCCGCGGAAAGCGGATTGCATGAGGCCGTCAGAAGTTTGCTGACGGGTTTTGAGGTACGTTTGATAATGTACTTCTTTGTCAGTTGCGCATAAACAAGATGCGCCATGTGTAGATAGTAGCCCCTGAGACTCTGTGCGTTGTCAAAATTGACGGCGCGCAGAGGATCATAATCCCAGGTCTAAAATGTTGCCTTTGTATATAGGTGGCGAAGTGTCCGGAATCGAGCCGAACTGATGATTTTGCCGAACTAAAGCGGCAACTTGACGTGGCAGATGCTGACATCGCGCTCATCAACGAGCGGCTTGATGAGGCTCAAGGTATGCAATTCTTTAGGCGGCATCTGGTAAGAGGAGCTTTATGCCAGTATCTTACAATGTGTGTGCTTGACGCAGATGGTGCGGCCGCCGTGGAGAGTCTTCGGGCGGAACTTGCCCGAGCTAAGGAACAAGCCAGGAAAAGTGATGCGGCTGCCGAGAAGGCCCTTGAAGAGCTGAGAGCCGAACAGGCTGCTCACTGCCGAAGCAAGAAGGAGATGGCCGTGATGGTCGTGAAGTTAAAAAGTGATGCTGACCGTTGCAAGTTTCTTGAGAAAGAAGACCGGGCGAGACAGACGTACTTAGAAAAGGCCGTTGCTGATGCCAAGGACGCTCGCTCTACGATGAGAGCTACGAAGGAGGAGCTGCGTCAGGCCAGACAGATTGCGGCTGGAAAGCCCTTTATGCTGCGGAGGAAGTTTTGCGATCCGAAGTTTGCTCCGTTGGACCGGATGTGGAGTGCGGAGGACACCTATCTGGATTTGGCAGCGAGTGCTGCTGATGCGACCGAATACTTTCGAGATCAAGAAGATCGCGAAGTGGAAAGGCTTTTCTGGTCGCAGTTCCAGAATCCAGAGCGTCCACTAGCAGTGGACGATCGTCTGGCTCAATGGGCCGAACTGAATAGATTGTCCGGACTCGCCATGAAGTACGTCATGGGTCATCTGTGGCCGGGGAGATCGGAGCCGAAGAGTTATTTCAGCTTGGTGCAGCAATTCCTTGACGCGGTGCCACGTATCAATGCGATGAAGAGGTCAGCATGCATAGAGGGCGCACGGATGGCTCTTGCCCGTGTCAAGACATACTGGGCAGAGATGGAGACCACCGTTGTTGTGTCCCGAGATTCGGACAAAAGCCGAGTACCCTCCGAGCACTATTTTCAGGAAGTCCTTGAAGGCGCTCGTGTAATAGAGACACAGTGCTCGAAGGATGCTATGTTCTGATAGCATATGTAATTATAAAGCAATATTTTGATGAATTGTAGTAGCCTTTTATACTTGTGCCTTCAAGTATTTGGAACACCTCCTGTGCGGCCGTTTTAAGATATATATACAAAATCTGAAAGATTGCAGTCGTTGGCTTCAGCCCCCACGCACATAGTGCGGGGGTGCTCACAGAAGGCGCATTTTCACACTTAATCCAACGTCTTGGTCCTACAAAGGAGGTGATAGCGCAGCGAGCTAGGCAACCAGACTATAATGCTTTAACACTTTCACTTAGCCATAGGAGCTTGACAATGGGACTATTTAGGTAGCTCCTGGTGGCGACTGCGCTCGCCCGAATTCGGGGCGCGTATGTGCCTGGCCGGGAAACGGCCCTTCGTTAATGCGGAGGAATCCTACAGATTCCGAAGAGTCATCGAGTGGTTGACCAGTCTCACGCCATATCATGACAGTCGGTTTTCGGCTTTCTCTACTGAGGTGCTCGCATGGCCGAACCAGGGCACAATCGCAGTAGTTCTCCTGGTGCCGCCTTAGCCGATAGAGCGGAACGTAAGGCGGCCGAACACAGGAGCCGGGCAACCCAACATTTAACCAAAATCATGACTCGGAGCTGATGCATATAAGGCCAAACTCACGACGCCGAACACTCCTTAAGGTATTCGGTCTTTATGAGAGCGGGCGAGGTAACGCTCTGAGGTATAAGCCCCTAGTGTCCAGGTACGCGCAAGAATTCTGACGTGGCCACATGCCAAGATGCCAACCTCCTCCTTGGTCATAGAACCAGGGATGTGTATCAACAAGAGACAGTAAAAAAGGTTTACGCAGGGTCTTAATCTGAAAAGAATCCTTGGAACGGGTCCCTACTGCACGTCTGCGCCTGTGTCTCCGTTGTGGCGTATCCTGGACGGGCGCAGCACGACGTTCATATGTAAAAAGAGAGCAACTAAGTTGAAAAAGGGGCGTGCCGAACAAAAGTTATATGAAATAAACAAAGTGTAAAGTAAAAGATGAAAAATTGAGCTTTATTGTCTCTTATTTTATACGTGTGAAGCCCCTAGTGTAGGGGTATATGGCCACTAAGCCTTTATCAATGATACTTTTGTGCCGGACTCGTCTATCTGTGTCCGTGGTCTTAATGACCTGTTTCGATGTTCTGGCTGGTGAAGCCATTGTATTGTGGGGCTGTTAAAGCGGCCGCACAATCCTCCGCTTGGGAGAGGTGTTCTCACTGCTTCCCCTTTAAGGAGATGATGCCGCGTGGACCGGGCATCTTAAGCGTAAGAGATGCATAATGCGGTATTGCGTTAAAGCGGGCGAAAGCTTCGCGTCCCAGTAGTGCTTGAAAGCGGCTTGAGAATGGGACGATGTGGAAAGTCAGCTTTTCGCGACGGAAGTTATCGGCAGAGCCGAAAATAACCTCGAGCCGGAGAAAACCCATGCAATGGGTGTCCGGACCTGGCGTTACTCCTTGAAAGGAGGTTTTGCTGTGGCGAATTCTTTTTGGGTCGATCCCCATGTGGCGGATTGAGTCCTGATATATCAGGTTGAGTCCGCTGCCACCGTCCATAAGGACATTTGAAAACTGGAGTCCGCCAATTATTGGATCGAGTACCAGGGCAGTCCAGCCTGGGTTCCTGACACTTCTAGAATAATCCAGATGATCGAAGATGATTGGTTTTGACAACCAGTGGCGGGATTCCTTTGGGATAGGCCGGCGGGCGCGTACCTTTATGGGCGCCACACGTTTTGTTATGTGGAGTAAGTTTACTATTTTTAATTCTTGTGGGAAATTCTTTTGTTTCCTGGTACTCTGCTTTTGGGGTTCGTCCTTGTCTTCGCTTGGTGTGTCGAGCCCCTTGTGTTCGGCGTTGAGTCTGCCGGATTGTTTGAAAACCCAACAATCTCTGTGGGTATGGTTAGCAGGCTTTCCGGGAGTGTTGTGTATTTGACATATCCTATCCAAGATTTTGTTTAGGTTGGATAGGTCGTCCCTGTTATCTTGGAGGGGCGGCTTTTTCTGATTCTGTCGTGAGCTTTTGAATCCGGCGTTGACTGTCGTGCTCTTCGGACTTTTTTCCTTAGTCCGGCGACGGTCCTTATTGCGTCGCGGTTTTCCGTTTCCATCCCTAGTTTCGGATGTACTTGGGTCACTGGTGCTTCATCTTGCCAACCAGCTGTCCTCTCCTGCGCAAAAGCAGGTCATGAGGCTTGTTAGTGCGGCCATTGTTCTTGGCTTTTCTTGGCCGAGGTGTCTGGCGATCCATTCGTCTCGGACATTATGCCTGAAAGCCGCTAAGGCTTCAGCGTCCGGATAGTCGACTATCTGATTCTTTTTAGTAATAAATCTATTCCAGAATTGCCGAGCTGACTCTCCGGGCTGTTGAGTTATGTGACTAAGATCGTCTGCATCCGGAGGGCGGACATAGGTCCCTTGAAAATTTGCTCGGAAAGCGTCCTCGAGCTCTTCCCAACTTCCGATTGTGTTTTCAGGAAGGCTTTTGAGCCAATGCCGGGCTAGCCCTTTAAGCTTGAGGGGTAAGTATTTTATGGCGTGGAGATCATCTCCTCTAGCCATATGTATGTGGAGGATATAATCCTCGATCCAGACTCCAGGGTCTGTTGTTCCATCATATGCCTCTATGTTTACGGGTTTGAATCCCGCTGGAAATTCATAATCCAGGACCTCATCGGTGAAACATAGGGGGTGTGTGGCACCCCTGTATTTGGGTGTGCCTTATTCTGATAATGGCTTTATTGCATTGCTTACGAGAGCTTGCTTTCTTGGCCTGTAAATGGACCTGGCTGGGCCATGATGCGAATCCTTAAGTGGGTCGCATGCCGGCTTAAGTGCGGCGCTGCTTGCCACTTTATGCTGGCCATGGGGTCGTCTATCCGACCGTGTGGCTTTCTCACTTTTGGAATGCGAGGGCTCTAAGGCCTCCTCATCGAATTCAGGCAGTAGCTTTCTCTTTGGATAGCTTTTAGTGCGGCGACTGCCGCCGTATTTGTCTGCGGTATTGATTACTTTACTCCATCTGATCCTGAGTGCATCTTCCGCAGTTTTTAGCTTCTGCTTCTGCTTTTTCAGGCTGCGTGCGGTTGCAACGAGCCGTTTGTGGAGGTTCTTCTGCTTCGTGGGCTTGTCCGACGTAGGGTCGTCCGGAATGCCATTTTCACCGGGGGAGGGATGTTCGGTTTCTCTATCCGGGTTGTCCTGTTGGGACGGTTGTCTAAGGCATGCTCGTCGTCTACCGGCTCATCCTGCTCTATGGTTGGGTCTTTATCGAGGCGGGGCTTGGGTCGGTGTTTACGCCGACGCTTTGATTGTTTTTCGAGAGATCGATCCCTCTTTCCATCCCCGTTTTCCTCGTTGTTGCTTCCTTTAGGGGTATCCACCATGTACACATCGTGAGATGAGGTGGTTGTCCAATGCCCTATAGGCGTTGGTTCTTGGTTGTCTCCTGCATCGTCGTCCATACCGTCGATGTCTTCGGAGTCGAAGTCGAGCATGTCGGTTAAGTCGTCGACAGTGGCTACGAAGTGGGTGGTGGGTGGGTTTTGAATTTCTTCATCATCTGAATCCCATCCTTGCTGACCGTAGTCCGGCCAGGGCTCTCCTGATAAAGAGAGAGACTTTAGCGAATTCAGGATGTCGCCGAAGGGCGAGTGCTGAAAGATGTCTGCGGCGGTGAACTCCATTATCGGCGCCCAATCGGATTCGATCGGCAGGGGCGCGGGGGGCTCGGAGTTCGGAAAGGAATCTGGCTCCTCGGAGTCACGGGCCATGCGGAGTGCGGGGCTGGAGTTCGGCCCGATCGCCTTTGAGATCACAGCCCCTGAGGTAGCGTCCAACCGCTGATCCTCGATCGGCGCAGTAGGCTCCGAATCAATGGTCGGAACCGATGCGTGTGCGGCCTCCAAGGCGCTGTTCGGCGGTAGAGCTATATCATGCCCATCGAGACAGTGCGGCGCGCTTGGCTGTGGCTCGAATCCGTCGAAGATCAAGTTCCCGCGGATGTCAGCCATGTAGTTTAGGCTTCCAAACCTGACCTGATGGCCAGGGGCATAGCTTTCGATCTGCTCAAGGTGGCCAAGCGACTTGGCCAGTAGTGCGAAGCCGCCGAAGACGAAGATCTGTCCGGGGAGAAAAGTCTCACCCTGGACTGCATCGTTGTTGATGATCAAAGGAGCCATCGGGCCTAAAAGCGACGGCACAGAGGAACTCTCAATGAAAGCACCAATGTCGGTGTCAAAACCGGCGGATCTTGGGTAGGGGGTCCCGAACTGTGCGTCTAGGCCGGATGGTAACAGGAGGCAAGGAACACGATGTTTTACCCAGGTTCGGGCCCTCTTGATGGAGGTAAAACCCTACGTCCTGCTTGATTAATATTGATGATATGGGTAGTACAAGAGTAGATGTATCACGAGATCAAGGAGGCTAAACCCTAAAATCTAGCCTATGGTATGGTTGTTGTATGATGAAGTTGTCCTACGGACTAAAACCCTCCGGTTTATATAGACACCGGAGAGGGTTAGGGTTACACAAAGTCGGTTACAATGGTAGGACATCTTGAATATCCGCATCGCCAAGCTTGCCTTCCACGCCAAGGAAAGTCCCATCCGGACACGGGACGAAGTCTTCAATCTTGTATCTTCATAGTCCTGGAGTCCGGCTGAAGGTATAGTCCGGCTACCCGAACACCCCCTAATCCAGGACTCCCTCAAAGAGCCTAAGCTTGGGGATGCCCATGGCACCCCCAAGATAATCTAAGGACACCTAAAAGCCAAAGCTTGGGGATGCCCCGGAAGGCATCCCCTCTTTCATCTACTTCTATCAGTAACCTTACTTGGAGCTATATTTTTATTCGCCACATGATATGTGTTTTGCTTGGAGCGTCTTGTATGATTTGAGTCTTTACTTTTTAGTTTACCACAATCATCCTTGCTGTACACACCTTTTGAGAGAGCCATACATGATTTGGAGTTTGTTAGAATACTCTATGTGCTTCGCTTATATCTTTTGAGTTATATAGTTTTGCTCTAGTACTTCACTTATATCTTTTAGAGCACGGCGGTGGATTTGTTTTATAGAAACTATTGATCTCTCATGCTTCACTTAGATTATTTTGAGAGTCTTAAATAGCATGGTAATTTACTTAAAATCCTATTATGCTAGGTATTCAAGATTTGTAAAATTTTCTTATGAGTGTTTTGAATACTAAGAGAAGTTTGATGCTTGATGATTGTTTTGAGATATGGAGGTAATAATATCAAAGTCGTGCTAGTTGAGTAGTTGTGAAATTGAGAAATGATTGTGTTGAAGTTTGCAAGTCCCGTAGCATGCACGTATGCTAAACGTTATGTAACAAATTTGAAACATGAGGTGTTATTTGATTGTCCTCCTTATGAGTGGCGGTCGGGGACGAGCGATGGTCTTTTCCTACCAATCTATCCCCCTAGGAGCATGCGCGTAGGGCCGAGGTTTTTGATGACTTGTAGATTTTTGCAATAAGTATGTGAGTTCTTTATGACTAATGTTGAGTCCATGGATTATACGCACTCTCACCCTTCCATCCTTGCTAGCCTCTTCGGTACCGTGCATTGCCCTTTCTCAGATTGAGAGTTGGCACAAACTTCGTCGGTGCATCCAAACCCCGTGATATGATATGCTCTTTCACACACAAACCTCCTTATATCTTCCTCAAAACAGCCACCATACCTACCTATTATGGCATTTCCATAGCCATTCCGAGATATATTGCCGTGCAACTTTCCGTTTATCATGACACATTCATTATTGTCATATTGCTTAGCATGATCATGTAGTTGACATAGTATTTGTGGCAAAGCCACCATTCATAATTCTTTCATACATGTCACTCCTGGTCCATTGCATATCCCGGTACACCGTCGGAGGCATTCATATAGAGTCATCTTTTGTTCTAGTATCGAGTTGTAATCATTGAGTTGTAAATAAATAGAAGTGTGATGATCATCATTTTCTAGAGCATTGTACCAAGTGAGGAATTATAAAAAAAGAGAAAAAAAGAGAAAGGACATATATAAAAAGAGAAAGGCCAAATAAAAAAATGAAAAATGAGAGAAAAAGAGAGAAGGGACAATGTTACTATCCTTTGCCACACTTGTGCTTCAAAGTAGCACTGTAATCTTCATGATAGAGAGTCTCTTGTTTTGTCACTTTCATATACTAGTGGGAATTTTCATTATAGAACTTGGCTTGTATATTCCAACAATGGGCCTCCTCAAGTGCCCTAGGTCTTCGTGAGCAAGCAAGTTGGATGCACACCCACTTAGTTTCTTTTGTTGAGCTTTCATACATTTATAGCTCTAGTGCATCCATTGCATGGCAATCCCTACTCCTTGCATTAACATCAATCGGTGGGCATCTCCATAGCCCATTGATTAGCCTCGTTGATGTGAGACTTTCTCCTTTTTTGTCTTCTCCACATAACCCCCTCATTATATTCTATTCCACCCATAGTGCTATGTCCATGGCTCACGCTCATATATTGCGTGAAAGTTTATAGGTTTGAGATTACTAAAGTATGAAACAATTGCTTGGCTTGTCATCGGGGTTGTGCATGATGAGAGCATTCTTGTGTGACGAAAATGAAGCATGACTAAACTATATGATTTTGTAGGGATGAACTTTCTTTGGCCATGTTATTTTGAGAAGACATAATTGCTTAGTTAGTATGCTTGAAGTATTATTATTTCTATGTCAATATGAACTTTTGTCTTGAATCTTTCGGATCTGAATATTCATACCACAATTAAGAAGAATTACATTAAAATTATGCCTAGTAGCACTCCGCATAAAAAATTCTGTTTTTATCATTTACCTACTCGAGGACGAGCAGGAATTAAGCTTGGGGATGCTTGATACGTCTCCAACGTATCTATAATTTTTGATTGCTCCATGTTACATTATCTACTGTTTTGGACATTATTGGGATTTATTATCCACTTTTATATTATTTTTGGGACTAACCTATTAACCGGAGGCCCAGCCCAAAATTGTTGTTTTTTGCCTGTTTTAGGGTTTCGAAGAAAAGGAATATCAAACGGAGTCCAAACGGGAAGAAACCTTCGGGAAGGTGATTTTCTCAACGGACAAGACCCAGGAGACTTGGACCCTACGTCAAGACACGAAAGAGGAGGCCACGAGGTAGGGGGCGCGCCTACCGCCCCAGGCGCACCCTCCACCCTCGTGGGCCCCCTGTTGCTCCACCGACGTACTCCTTCCTCCTATATATACCTACGTACCCCCAAACGATCAGAGACGGAGCCAAAACCCTAATTCCACCGCTGTAACTTTCTGTATCCACGAGATCCCATCTTGGGGCCTGTTCCGGAGCTCCGCCGGAGGGGGCATCAATCACGGAGGGCTTCTACATCAACACCATAGCCCCTCCGATGAAGTGTGAGTAGTTCACCTCAGACCTACGGCTCCATAGTTAGTAGCTAGATGGCTTCTTCTCTCTTTTTGGATCTCAATACAATGTTCTCCCCCTCTCTTGTGGAGATCTATTCGATGTAATCTTCTTTTTGCGGTGTGTTTGTTGAGACCGATGAATTGTGGGTTTATGATCAAGTCTGTCTATGAACAATATTTGAATCTTCTCTGAATTCTTTTATGTATGATTGGCTATCTTTGCAAGTCTCTTCGAATTATCAGTTTGGTTTGGCCTACTAGATTGATCTTTCTTGCAATGGGAGAAGTGCTTAGCTTTGGGTTCAATCTTGCGGTGTCCTTTCCCAGTGATAGTAGGGGCAGCAAGGCACGTATTGTATTGTTTCCATCGAGGATAACAAGATGGGGTTTTCATCATATTGCATGAGTTTATCCCTCTACATCATGTCATCTTGCTTAAGGCGTTACTCTTTTTTTCATTAACTTAATACTCTAGATGCATGCTGGATAGCGGTCGATGAGTGGAGTAATAGTAGTAGATGCAGGCAGGAGTCGGTCTACTTGTCTCGGACGTGATGCCTATATACATGGCCATACCTAGATATTTTCTCATAACTATGCTCAGTTTTGTCAATTGCTCAACAGTAATTTGTTCACCCACCGTAGAATACTTATGCTCTCGAGAGAAGCCACTAGTGAAACCTATGGCCCCCGGGTCTATCTTCATCATATTAATCTCCTACTACTTAGTTATTTCCTTTGCTTTTTACTTTGCTTTTATTTTACTTTGCATCTTTATCACAAAAATACCAAAAATATTATCTTATCATATCTATCAGATCTCACTCTCGTAAGTGGCCGTGTGGGGATTGACAACCCCTTATCGCGTTGGTTGCGAGGATTTATTTGTTTTGTGCAGGTGCGAGGGACTCGCGCGTAGCCTCCTACTGGATTGATACCTTGGTTCTCAAAAATTGAGGGAAATACTTACGCTACTTTGCTGCATCATCCCTTCCTCTTCGGGGAAAACCAACGCAGTGCTCAAGAGGTAGCAGTGGGCACTAGCGAGCTGGCCGCGAGTGGGGGGCGTGGGCAGGAGGACAGTAGCGCCCGCTCACATGCGATGGCCTCGAGCTTCTCGGGGGAAGGGCCTGGACAGGTGGTCCGCGGTGCCCTCTCTCCTCTGGAGGTTCAGAGGGAGCCGGGGGAGGGGCGCGAGCAGGAGGCCCGCGACTTCCCCTCTTCGCGGGACTCCGCCGAGCAGCACGGACGGAGGCCACGCCGCTGTGATGGTGAGGGGGAGTGGGACTATCGAGCAGGTGGCTCCACGATCTCCTTCCCCCATTACTACCATGGGCGATACCCGCTCGACCGTGCCCTGCCCTTCTTCACCGACACTAAGGGAAGGGTGTGGGAGTCGGTGCATACGCCTCGGGAGAGGACGGCGGAGGAGCTTATCGCTTTCGATGCGATCACGGATCCGGTGACGGCTGGCAGGCGCGTCAGCAACCGGATCCAGGGACAGTCGGATGCTGATGACCTGCAGCTTGCATGCGCCAAGAGGGCGGCCACGCTTTGTGATGTCGAGGCAACTACATGTATGTCGTTCAATAAGAGTTGTTCAATTATGCATTTCACGGAGCATGAACTAGTTGATAAGGCAAACGACTTAGGTATATCTTTGGGTTCAAATGAGAAGGAGGTTGCGAAATCCGTAAATGATCTTTTAGACTTGGAAGCGGAGCGGGCTTCATAAATAATTCGAAATCTTGCATCTGTCAAACCTATGAATGACGATGACATGAAAAATTTAGGAATGGTTGCTCTTGAAAACATTTGTAATAATCTCTTGCCTAGTGCGGAGGCCGAAGATGAGGAGGGGCCGGAGACTACGAACACTGTAGAGCCTCTAATGATGGAGCGTACTGTCTCATGTTCTGCCGATCCAACGTTCCCGAAGGGTGATGGGGAGAAGCCCAAGCGACCCTGGAAACGGAAAATTTATCCTACTTCGGCGGTTCGTAGAAGTGCTAGGGTTAAGCTTAAGAAAAAATTCCATGATGACTTATGAAAGGAATTTTTTGGAATAGCAGAGGTCTAGCTGACTTGGCTAAACGAAGGTCCTTGGCGGAGACAACGATAGAGCAACAATTAGATTTTATTGCGCTATTGGAAACATGACGATATAACTTTACCTCACCGTTCCTTGGAACTCTATCCGGAGGAATTGATTTTGACTGGCACGTCTTACCTCCTAGAGGAAGATCCGGTGGGATATTACTACGGGTTCAGTGTGAAACACTTGAGGTGCTTAACATGGTTCGGGGAGATTTAGCGGTCAAGTTTCGGGTGAGATCAAAATTGGATGGTTTCCGATGGTCTCTTGTGGCTATATATGGGGCAGCACAACCTAAACTCAAACCAGATTTTTTAGCCGAATTCGTGCAGATCTGTGGAGATGAAACTCTGCCAATCCTAGTCGGTGGGGACTTTAATATAATTTGGAGGAGAGATGAAAATAATAATGACAATTTTGATGGATGTTGGTCTATGATGTTTAACATGATTATCGAGAGTCTTAATTTTAAAGAAATTGAGCTCACCGATAGACAATTTACATGGGCCAATTCGTTGCCCACTCCGACTTATGAGAAGTTGGATAGGGTACTCGATAGTGTGGAATGGGAACAAAAGTACCCTTTGGTGTCGGTTCATGTGATGCAGAGAGCGATCTCCGACCACACACCACTTCTTGTAGACTTGGGAGAGGCTACACATGTTGCGAACAAAAATACTTTCTCTTTAGAACTAGGTTGGTTCGAGAAAGAAAACTTTTTGGAGATCATTGCACGCGAATGGGCCAAGCCTGTTAGTTGAAGAACTAGTATTGAGAGATGGCAAAATAAAATTAGACATCTCAGACAGTTTTTGCGAGGTTGGGCCAGAAACGAGAGTGGGATATACAAACAAAAAAAGAGCGACTCACTCAATTAATTGAAGCGCTAGATTTAAAAGCTAAAGCTAACCTTCTTATGGTTAATGAGCAAAGCTCCAAGTCCGGTGCTGAGTAAGGCTTACGAGCTCTCGTGAGAGAGGAGGAGCTCAAGTGGGCATTGCGTGCTAAAGTGCTTAAGGTTGTCCAAGGGGATGACAATACACAATTCTTCCATATGATTGCGAATGCTAAACATAGGAAGAAGAAAATCATACATCTTGAACAGGACGAGGGGACAATTGTGGGGCATCAGAATTTGAAAGCCTATATCTCTAATTACTATAAACAATTTTTTGGGCCTCCAGAAACAAGCACGGTGGCTCTAGATGAATCTGTTATTGGAGATATACCTCGAATACAGGCAGAGGAGAATGATATTCTATCTGCACCGTTTACTGAGAAAGAGGTTCTGGATGCAATCTCACAAATGAAATCGAATAAAGCATCGGGACCAGATGGGTTTCTATCTGAATTCTATAAGAAATGTTGGCATATTATTAAGGATGATCTTATGCCTATGTTTCATGATTTCTTTAACGGTCATTTAGAGCTGTTTCATCTTAACTTCAGTATGATTACGCTGTTGCCAAAGAAAGAAGAGGCAGTTCGGATCGAACAATTCAGGCCCATATGTCTTCTTAACGTGAGTTTCAAAATATTCACAAAGGTTGGTACCAACAGATTGACACAAATTGCTCATTCAGTGGTACAACCGAGCCAGACAACGTTCATGCCAGGGCGAGACATACTTGAAGGGGTGGTCATTTGGCATGAAACGCTACATGATATTCACTCGAAGAAACTAGATGGGGTTATCTTCAAAGTAGATTTTGAGAAGGCATATGATAAAGTGAAGTGTCCTTTCCTCCAACAGGCAATGCGCGTGAAAGGATTTAGTGAGGCCTGGCGGAACCAAGTGGGTTCCCAAATCCAGAAGGGTAGTGTCGGAATCAAGGTTAACGATGATATCGGTCATTACTTTCAGACACACAAGGGGTTGATACTGTTGGGGAACGTTGCAAAAAACAAAAATTTTCCTACTTGTTTCACCAAGATCATCTAGGAGTTCATCTAGCAACGAGTCATTGGATGCATCTACATACCTTTGTAGATGGCGCAGGGAAGCGTTCAAAAGAACGGTGATGATGTAGTCGAACACGACGTGATCCAAATCACCGATGACCAAGCGCCGAACGGACGGCACCTCCGCGTTCAACACACGTACGGGACGGGAGATGTCTCCTCCTTCTTGATCCAGCAAGGGGAGGAGGAGAGGTTGATGAAGATCCAGCAGCACGACGGCGTGGTGATGGATGCAGGGCGTCACAGTAGCAGGGCTTCGCCTATACTACGAGGGAGAGACGTAACGGGGAGAGAGGGAGGCGCCAAAGCTCAGGTGTGAAGTCCTGCCCTCTCCTCAACTATATATAGGGGTGCCAAGGGGGGGCGCCGGCCCTAGTAGATGGATCTACTAGGGGGGGCGGCGGCCAAGGGTGGGGGGCTTGCCCCCCAAGCAAGGGGGCGCCCCCTCTAGGGTTCCCCCCCAACCCTAGGCGCATGGGCCCTTGGGGGGGTGGCGCCCCAGCCCACTTTGGGCTGGGTTCCCTCCCACTTCAGCCCATGGGGCCCCCCGGGATAGGTGGCCCCACCCGGTGGACCCCCGGGACCCTTCCGGTGGTCCCGGTACAATACCGGTGACCCCGAAACTTGTCCCGATGGCCGAAACAGCACTTCCTATATATAATTCTTTACCTCCGGACCATTCCGGAACTCCTTGTGACGTCCGGGATCTCATCCAGGACTCCGAACAATATTCGGGTTACTGCATATACATATCTTCACAACCCTAGCGTCACCGAACCTTAAGTGTGTAGACCCTACGGGTTCGGGAGACAAGCAGACATGACCGAGACGACTCTCCGGTCAATAACCAACAGCGGGATCTGGATACCCATGTTGGCTCCCACATGCTCCACGATGATCTCATCGGATGAACCACGATGTCAAGGATTCAATCAACCCCGCATGCAATTCCCTTTGTCAATCGATATGTTACTTGCCCGAGATTCGATCGTCGGTATCCCAATACCTCGTTCAATCTCGTTACCGGCAAGTCACTTTACTCGTACCGTAATGCATGATCCCGTGACCAGACACTTGGTCACTTTGAGCTCATTATGATGATGCATTACCGAGTGGGCCCAGTGATACCTCTCCGTCATACGGAGTGACAAATCCCAGTCTTGATCCATGTCAACCCAACAGACACTTTCGGAGATACCCGTAGTATACCTTTATAGTCACCCAGTTACGTTGTGACGTTTGGTAGACCCAAAGCACTCCTACGGTATCCGGGAGCTACACGATCTCATGGTCTAAGGAAAAGATACTTTGACATTGGAAAACTCTAGCAAACGAGTTTAGGATTGGGTCTTGTCCATCACATCATTCTCCTAATGATGTGATCTCGTTATCAATGACATCCAATGTCCATAGTCAGGAAACCATGACTATCTGTTGATCAACGAGCTAGTCAACTAGAGGCTTACTAGGGACATGTTGGTGTCTGTTATTCACACATGTATTACGATTTCCGGATAACACAATTATAGCATGGATAAAGACAATTATCATGAACAAGGAAATATAATAATAATGCTTTTATTATTGCCTCTAGGGCATATTTCGAATAGTCTCCCACTTGCACTAGAGTCAATAATCTAGTTACATTGTGATGAATCGAACACCCATGGAATTCTGGTGTTGATCATGTTTTGCTCTAGGGAGAGGTTTAGTCAACGGATCCGCTACATTCAGGTCCGTATGTACTTTACAAATCTCTATGTCTCCATCTTGAACATTTTCATGAATGGAGTTGAAGCAACGCTTGATGTGCCTTGTCTTCTTGTGAAACCTGGGCTCCTTGGCAAGTGCAATAGCTCCAGTGTTGTCACAGAAGAGCTTGATCGGCCCCGACGCATTGGGTATGACTCCTAGGTCGGTGATGAACTCCTTCACCCATATTGCTTCATGTGCTGCCTCCGAGGCTGCCATGTACTCCGCTTCACATGTAGATCCCGCCACGACGCTTTGCTTGCAACTGCACCAGCTTACTGCCCCACCATTCAAAATATACACATATCCGGTTTGTGACTTTGAGTCATCCAGATCTGTGTCAAAGCTAGCGTTGACGTAACCCCTTACGACGAGCTCTTTGTCACCTCCATAAACGAGAAACATTTCCTTAGTCCTTTTCAGGTACTTCAGGATATTCTTGACCGCTGTCCAGTGTTCCTTGCCGGGATTACTTTGGTACCTTCCTACCAAACTTACGGCAAGGTTTACATCAGGTCTGGTACACAGCATGGCATACATAATAGAACCTATGGCTGATGCATAGGGGATGACACTCATCTCTTCTATATCTTCTGCCGTGGTCGGACATTGAGCTGAGCTCAATTTCATACCTTGTAACACAGGCAAGAACCCCTTCTTAGATTGATCCATATTGAACTTCTTCAATATCTTATCAAGGTATGTGCTTTGTGAAAGACCTATGAGGCGTTTTGATCTATCTCTATAGATTTTGATGCCTAATATATAAGCAGCTTCTCCAAGGTCCTTCATTGAAAAACTCTTATTCAAGTAGGCCTTGATGCTGTCCAAGAGTTCTATATCATTTCCCATCAAAAGTATGTCATCTACATATAGTATGAGAAATGCTACAGAGCTCCCACTCACTTTCTTGTAAACGCAGGCTTCTCCATAAGTCTGCGTAAACCCAAACGCTTTGATCATCTCATCAAAGCGAATGTTCCAACTCCGAGATGCTTGCACCAGCCCATAAATCGAGCGTTGGAGCTTGCACACTTTGTCAGCATTCTTAGGATCGACAAAACCTTCCGGCTGCATCATATACAATTCTTCCTTAAGGAAACCATTAAGGAATGCCGTTTTGACGTCCATTTGCCAAATTTCATAATCATAAAATGTGGCAATCGCTAACATGATTCGGACGGACTTCAGCTTCGCTACCGGTGAGAAAGTCTCATCGTAGTCAACCCCTTGAACTTGTCGATAACCCTTAGCGACAAGCCGAGCTTTATAGATGGTCACATTACCATCCGCGTCTGTCTTCTTCTTAAAGATCCATTTATTTTCTATGGCTCGCCGTTCAACGGGCAAGTCAGTCAAAGTCCATACTTCATTTTCATACATGGATCCTATCTCGGATTTCATGGCTTCTAGCCATTTGTCGGAATCCGGGCCCGCCATCGCTTCTTCATAGTTCGAAGGTTCACCATTGTCTAACAACATGATTTCCAAGACAGGGTTGCCGTACCACTCTGGTGCGGAACGTGTCCTTGTGGACCTTCGAATTTCAGTAGGAGCTTGATCAGAAGTATCTTGATCATTATCATTAACTTCCTCTCTAGTCGGTGCAGGCACCTCAGGAACATTTTCTTGAGTTGCGCCATTCGCCGGTTCAAGAGGTAATACTTCATCAAGCTCTACTTTCCTCCCACTTACTTCTTTCGAGAGAAACTCTTTCTCTAGAAAGGACCCATTCTTGGCAACAAAGATCTTGCCTTCGGATCTGAGGTAGAAGGTGTACCCAATAGTTTCTTTTGGGTATCCTATGAAGACGCATTTTTCCGACTTGGGTTTGAGCTTTTCAGGTTGAAGTTTCTTGACATAAGCATCGCATCCCAAACTTTTAGAAACGACAGCTTAGGTTTCTTTCCAAACCATAATTCATACGGTGTCGTCTCAACGGATTTCGACGGAGCCCTATTTAAAGTGAATGCAGCAGTCTCTAAAGCATAGCCCCAAAAAGATAGCGGTAAATAAGTAAGAGACATCATAGACCGCACCATATCCAATAGAGTGCGATTACGACGTTCGGACACACCGTTACGCTGAGGTGTTCCAGGCGGCGTGAGTTGTGAAACTATTCCACATTTTCTTAAGTGTGTGCCAAATTCGTGACTCAAGTATTCTCCTCCACGATCTGATCGTAGAAACTTGATTTTCCTGTCACGTTGATTTTCAACCTCACTCTGAAATTCCTTGAACTTTTCAAAGGTTTCAGACTTGTGTTTCATTAAGTAGACATACCCATATCTACTCAAGTCATCAGTGAGGGTGAGAACATAACGATAGCCACCGCGAGCCTCAACACTCATTGGACCGCACACATCAGTATGTATGATTTCCAATAAGTTGGTTGCTCGCTCCATTGTTCCTGAGAACGGAGTCTTGGTCATTTTACCCATGAGGCATGGTTCGCATGTGTCAAATGATTCATAATCAAGAGACTCCAAAAGTCCATCTGCATGGAGCTTCTTCATGCGTTTGACACCTATGTGACCAAGGCAGCAGTGCCACAAGTATGTGGTACTATCATTATCAACTTTACATCTTTTGGTACTCACATTATGAACATGTGTAGCATTACGCTCGAGATTCATAAAGAATAAACCATTCACCATCGGAGCATGACCATAAAACATATCTCTCATATAAATAGAACAACCATTATTCTCAGATTTAAATGAGTAGCCATCTCGAATTAAACGAGATCCTGATACAATGTTCATGCTCAAACTTGGCACTAAATAACAATTATTGAGGTTTATAATTAATCCCGTAGGCAAATGCAGAGGTAGCGTGCCGACGGCGATCACATCGACCTTGGAACCATTCCCGACGCACATCGTCACCTCGTCCTTTGCCAGTCTCCGTTTATTCCGCAGCTCTTGCTGTGAGTTACAAATATGAGCAACGGCACCGGTATCAAATACCCAGGAGTCACTACGAGTACTGGTAAGGTACACATCGATTACATGTATATCAAATATACCTTTGGTGTTGCCGGCCTTCTTGTCCGCTAAGTATTTGGGGCAGTTCCGTTTCCAGTGACCACTTCCCTTGCAATAAAAGCACTCAGTCTCGGGCTTGGGTCCATTCTTTGGCTTCTTCCCGGCAGCTTGCTTGCCAGGCGCGGCAACTCCCTTGCCGTCCTTCTTGGAGTTCTTTTTACCCTTGCCCTTCTTGAACTTAGTGGTTTTATTGACCATCAACACTTGATGTTCCTTCTTGACTTCTACCTCCGCTGATTTCAGCATTGAGAACAACTCAGGAATGGTCTTTTGCATCCCCTGCATGTTGAAGTTCATCACAAAGCTCTTGTAGCTTGGTGGAAGCGACTGGAGGATTCTGTCAATGACCGCATCATCCGGGAGATTAACACCCAGCTGAGACAAGCGGTTATGTAACCCAGACATAGTGAGTATGTGCTCACTGACAGAACTATTTTCCTCCATCTTACAGCTGAAGAACTTATCGGAGACTTCATATCTCTCGATCCGGGCATGAGCTTGAAAAACCATTTTCAGCTCTTCGAACATCTCATATGCTCCATGTCTCTCAAAACGCTTTTGGAGCCCCGGCTCTAAGCTGTAAAGCATGCCGCACTGAACGAGGAAGTAGTCGTCAACACGTGTCTGCCAAGCGTTCATAACGTCTTGGTTCTGTGGGACGGGTGGATCACCTAGCGGTGCTTGTAGGACATAATCTTTCTTGGCAGCTATGAGGATGATCCTCAGGTTCCGGACCCAGTCCGTATAGTTGCTGCCATCGTCTTTCAGCTTGGTTTTCTCTAGGAACGCGTTGAAGTTGAGGACTACGTTGGCCATTTGATCTACAAGACATATTGCAAAGATTTTAGACTAAGTTCATGATAATTAAGTTCATCTAATCAAATTATTAATGAACTCCCACTTAGATTAGACATCCCTCTAGTCATCTAAGTATCACATGATCCGAGTTAACTAGACCGTGTCCGATCATCACGTGAGACGGACTAGTCAACGTCGGTGAACATCTTCATGTTGATCGTATCTTCTATACGACTCATGCTCGACCTTTTGGTCTTCTGTGTTCCGAGGCCATGTCTGTACATGTTAGGCTCGTCAAGTTAACCCTAAGTGTTTTGCATGTGTTCCGAGGCCATGTCTGTACATGCTAGGCTCATCAACACCCGTTGTATGTGAACGTAAGGATCCATCACACCCGATCATCACGGCGTGCTTAGAAACGACGAACTTTAGCAACGGTGCACAGTTAGGGGAGAACACTTCTTGAAATTGTTATGAGGGATCATCTTATTTACTACCGTCGTTCTAAGTAAACAAGATGCAAAACATGATAAACATCACATGCAATCAAATAATAAACATGACATGATATGGCCAATATCACATAGCTCCTTTGATCTCCATCTTGGGGCTCCATGATCATCTTGTCACCGGCTTGACACCATGATCTCCATCATCATGATCTCCATCATCGTGTCTCCATGAAGTTGCTCGCCAACTATTACTTCTACTACTATGGCTAACGCGTTTAGCAATAAAGTAAAGTAATTTACATGGCGATTCTCGATGACACGCAGGTCATATAAAAGAATAAAGACAACTCCTATGGCTCCTGCCGGTTGTCATACTCATCGACATGCAAGTCGTGATTCCTATTACAATAGCATGAACATCTCATACATCACATATAGATCATTCATCATTCATCACAACTTTGGCCATATCATATCACAAACCACTTGCTGCAAAAACAAGTTAGACGTCCTCTAATTGTTGTTGCAAGTTTTACGTGGCTGAATTAGGGTTCTAGCAAGAACGTCTTCTTACCTACGTTAAAGCCACAACGTGATTTGTCAACTTCTATTTACCCTTCATAAGGACCCTATTCATCGAATCCGCTCCAACTAAAGTGGGAGAGACAGACACCCGCCAGCCACCTTATGCAACTAGTGCATGTTAGTCGGTGGAAACGGTCTCACGTAAGCGTACGTGTAAGGTTGGTCCGGGCCGCTTCATCCCACAATACCGCTGAAGCAAGAAAAGACTAGTAACGGCAAGAAGGTTGACAAATCTACGCCCACAACTAATTGTGTTCTACTCGCGCAAGAAGAACTACGCATAGACCTAGCTCATGATGCCACTGTTGGGGAACGTTGCAGAAAACAAAAAATTTCCTACTCGTTTCACCAAGATCATCTAGGAGTTCATCTAGCAACGAGTCATTGGATGCATCTACATACCTTTGTAGATGGCGCACGGAAGCGTTCAAAAGAACGGTGATGATGTAGTCGAACACGACGTGATCCAAATCACCGATGACCAAGCGCCGAACGGACGGCACCTCCGCGTTCAACACACGTACGGGACGGGAGACGTCTCCTCCTTCTTGATCCAGCAAGGGGAGGAGGAGAGGTTGATGAAGATCCAGCAGCACGACAGCGTGGTGATGGATGCAGGGCGTCACAGTAGCAGGGCTTCGCCTATACTACGAGGGAGAGACGTAACGGGGAGAGAGGGAGGCGCCAAAGCTCAGGTGTGAAGTCCTCCCCTCTCCTCAACTATATATAGGGATGCCAAGGGGGGGCGCCGGCCCTAGTAGATGGATCTACTAGGGGGGCGGCGGCCAAGGGTGGGGGGCTTGCCCCCCAAGCAAGGGGGCGCCCCCTCTAGGGTTCCCCCCCAACCCTAGGCGCATGGGCCCTTGGGGGGGTGGCGCCCCAGCCCACTTTGGGCTGGGTTCCCTCCCACTTCAGCCCATGGGGCCCCCCGGGATAGGTGGCCCCACCCGATGGACCCCCGGGACCCTTCCGGTGGTCCCGGTACAATACCGGTGACCCCGAAACTTGTCCCGATGGCCGAAACAACACTTCCTATATATAATTCTTTACCTCCGGACCATTCCGGAACTCCTCGTGACGTCCGGGATCTCATCCGGGACTCCGAACAATATTCGGGTTACTGCATATACATATCTTCACAACCCTAGCGTCACCGAACCTTAAGTGTGTAGACCCTACGGGTTCGGGAGACAAGCAGACATGACCGAGACGACTCTCCGGTCAATAACCAACAGCGGGATCTGGATACCCATGTTGGCTCCCACATGCTCCACGATGATCTCATCGGATGAACCACGATGTCAAGGATTCAATCAACCCCGCATGCAATTCCCTTTGTCAATCGATATGTTACTTGCCCGAGATTCGATCGTCGGTATCCCAATACCTCGTTCAATCTCGTTACCGGCAAGTCACTTTACTCGTACCGTAATGCATGATCCCGTGACCAGACACTTGGTCACTTTGAGCTCATTATGATGATGCATTACCGAGTGGGCCCAGTGATACCTCTCCGTCATACGGAGTGACAAATCCCAGTCTTGATCCATGTCAACCCAACAGACACTTTCGGAGATACCCGTAGTATACCTTTATAGTCACCCAGTTACGTTGTGACGTTTGGTAGACCCAAAGCACTCCTACGGTATCCGGGAGCTACACGATCTCATGGTCTAAGGAAAAGATACTTTGACATTGGAAAACTCTAGCAAACGAGTTTAGGATTGGGTCTTGTCCATCACATCATTCTCCTAATGATGTGATCTCGTTATCAATGACATCCAATGTCCATAGTCAGGAAACCATGACTATCTGTTGATCAACGAGCTAGTCAACTAGAGGCTTACTAGGGACATGTTGGTGTCTGTTATTCACACATGTATTACGATTTCCGGATAACACAATTATAGCATGGATAAAGACAATTATCATGAACAAGGAAATATAATAATAATGCTTTTATTATTGCCTCTAGGGCATATTTCCAACAGATACAAGGGGATTCCATGTCTCCTCTCTTGTTTAATATAGTGGCCGATATGTTGGCCATTCTTATTGGCAGGGCCAAGCAGCATGGTCATGTGGAGGGGTTAGTTCCTCACCTGGTCGATGGAGGAGTATCCATCTTACAGTATGCTGACGACACTATCTTATTCATGGAACATGACATTGCTAAGGTGCGTAATATGAAACTTATTTTATGTCTCTTCAAACTATTGTCTGGTTTAAAGATAAGCTTTCACAAGAGCGAGTTGTTTTGCTTTGGGAAGGCCAAAGACGAGCAAGACACTTATAGACAATTGTTCGGGTGTGAATTAGGTTCTCTACCATTTAGTTATTTGGGCATACCGATTCATGACCGTAAGTTATCCAATAAAGAATGGAAGTGTATCGAAGATCGAATTGAAAAAAAGCTTAGCTGCTGGAAGGGCAAGCTTTTGTCATATGGAGGTCGGCTAGTGCTGATTAACTCGGTACTGACTAGTATGCCGATGTTCCTGCTATCATTCTTCGAAATTCCGAAAGGGGTTTGGAAGCGACTTGATTTCTTCAGATCTCGGTTCTTCTGGCAGTCTAATGAGGCCAAAAGGAAATACCATCTCGCGCGATGGGATATCCTTTGCCGACCAAAAGACCAGGGGGGTCTTGGTATTGAGTGAAGGAAATATGCCCTAGAGGCAATAATAAAGTTGTTATTTATATTTCCTTATATCATGATAAATGTTTATTATTCATGCTAGAATTGTATTAACCGGAAACTTAGTACATGTGTGAATACATAGACAAACAGAGTGTCACTAGTATGTCTCTACTTGACTAGCTCGTTAATCAAATATGGTTAAGTTTCCTAGCCATGGACATGAGTTGTCATTTGATGAACATGATCACATCATTAGAGAATGATGTGATTGACTTGATCCATCCGTTAGCTTAGCACTATGATCGTTTAGTTTATTGCTATTGCTTTCTTCATAACTTATACATGTTCCTATGACTATGAGATTATGCAACTCCCGAATACCGGAGGAACACTTAGTGTGCTATCAAACGTCACAACGTAAATGGGTGATTATAAAGATGCTCTACAGGTGTCTCCAATGGTGTTTGTTGAGTCGGCATAGATCAAGATTAGGATTTGTCACTCCGAATATCGGAGAGGTATCTCTGGGCCCTCTCAGTAATGCATATCACTATAAGCCTTGCAAGCAATGTGACTAATGAGTTAGTTACGGGATGATGCATTACGGAACGAGTAAATAGACTTGCCGGTAACGAGATTGAACTAGGTATGATGATACCGACGATCGAATTTCGGGCAAGTAACATACCGATGACAAAGGAAACAACATGTGTTGTTATGCGGTTTGACCGATAAAGATCTTCGTAGAATATGTAGGAACCAATATGAGCATCCAGGTTCCGCTATTGGTTATTGACCGAGATGAGTCTCGGTCATGTCTACATAGTTCTCGAACCCGTAGGGTCCGCACGCTTAACGTTCGATGACGATCTGTATTATGAGTTTATGTGTTTTGATGTACCGAAGGTAGTTCGGAGTCTCGGATGAGATCACGGACATGACGAGGAGTCTCGAAATGGTCGAGACATAAATATTGATATATTGGATGACTATATTCGGACACCGGAATAGTTCCGAGGGTCATCGGATAAATATCGGAGTGCCCGAAGGGTTATTGGAACCACCAGGGGAGTTATGGGCCTTATTGGGCCCTAAGGGAGAGAGAGGGAGCATCCAAGGGATGGCCCCCCCCATGGTCCTAGTCCAAATTGGACTAGGGGGAGGGGCGGCGCCCCCTCCTTCCTTCTCCTTCCCCTCTCCTTCCTTCTTCTCCTAGTAGGACTAGGAAAGGGGGGAATCCAACTCCTACTAGGAGTAGGATTGCCCCCCTTGGGCGCGCCCTATAGGGCCGGCCAGCCTCCCCCTTGCTCCTTTATATACAGGGGCAGGGGCACCCTAAAACACACAAGTTGACAATTGTTTTAGCCGTGTGCGGTGCCCCTTCCACAGATTTTCACCTCGGTCATATTGTCGTAGTGCTTAGGCGAAGCCCTGCGTCGGTAACTTCATCATCACCGTCAACACGCCGTCGTGCTGACGAAACTCTCCCTCGGTCTCAGCTGGATCTAGAGTTCGAGGGACGTCACCAAGCTGAATGTGTGCAGATCGCGGAGGTGCCGTGCGTTCGGTACTTGATCGGTTGGATCGCGAAGACGTTCGACTACATCAACCGCGTTACTTAACGCTTCCGCTTTCGGTCTACGAGGGTACGTAGACACACTCTCCCCTCTCGTTGCTATGCATCTCCTAGATAGATCTTGCGTGATCGTAGGAAATTTTTTGAAATACTGCGTTCCCCAACATTGAGAACTTAGAAATTAAGAGTAAATGCTTTATGAGCAAATGGCTCTACAGGTTAGAGATAGAGTCAGAGGGCATGTGGGCACAAATTCTGCGCAATAAGTATTTACAGTCGAAAACGGTCGCCCAAATTACCATGAGACCAACTGACTCGCCATTTTGGAAGGGACTTATGAGAACGAAGGACTTGTTCTTTCGTAGGGTTAAATTCTTGGTTGGCAATGGGATGTCAACACGATTTTGGGAGGATACGTGGTTAGGAGAGACGCCTCTGTCCGTACAATATCCCACCCTTTATAACATTGTGCAATGTAAGGAGGATTACGTAGGCGCAGTTTTTGAAACGACTCCCTTGAATATTCAGTTCAGACGTGCGTTAGTTGATGAGCGATGGACTGCCTGGATGCACTTGGTTCGGAGATTGATAGATGTTCAACTCTCCGACCAGCCGGATTCGACGCAATGAAAATTAGCCAAAAATGGGGTGTTTACAGTGAAATCTTTTTATATGGATTTGATTAATTCTGGTCCAATCTCAAGATCGTTGCATATTTGGAGGGTTAAGGTCTCCTTGCGTATTAAAATCTTTATGTGGTTCGTCCACAAGCAAGTAATACTCACCAAGGACAACTTAATCAAGAGGCGATGAGTAGGTAGTTCGCAGTGTTGTTTTTGTGATCATGATAAAACAATACAACATTTATTCCTTGAATGTCCACTCGCCAAATTGCTTTGGAGAACGATTCATATAGCCTTCAACATTAATCCTCCGGTTGACATTGAGTCGTTGTTTGGAACGTGGTTAGCTAGGGTTGTGCATACTACCGCCGCTCGTATTCGGATTGGAATATGTGCACTTATGTGGGTTATATGGAACTGTAGGAATGGTATGATTTTTAACAGACAACACACTTTAACTTTCTTGCAGGTTATCTTCAGAGCTACCGCATGGATCCGTGCGTGGTCCTTACTCACTTCTATGGACTCCAGGGAGCCTTTGGTTACTGGGTGCAACCAGTTGGAGATGGTAGCACGGGCTATATTCAACCGGTTCGGATGGCGGTCGCATAATAGGATAGGAGTCTAGAAAGATTATCCTTCATATTGCAGTATCAGTTGTGATTGTCAGCATGTACTTTTATTTTTTCTTTTGTTTCGCTCCACTTGCAAGCTGTAATACTTTTATGACTTTATGCTACTTCGTGAATTATTAATAAGATTGTTGCATGCATCATTATGATGCAGAGGCCGAGGGTACGTCTCCATTTCCAAAACAAAAAAATAGTTTAAGTTGTGTTTGCTTCAAATGAATTTGCTATGTTTGAATTATGTTTGCAATGATGTAGTAGTTGAACTAGTTTTACATCATCTATTGGAGCACTAGTTTTTGGAGTTTGGTGTTTTTTAATGATGTATAATGATGTAAATTTTACATCTAGCATTTTTTTCATGTGCGTTGAATTAGTGCTCGCTTGTGTTTCGTCAGCCTGTTTGTTTGGGGGGAGTTGGAGCTAGGGAATGGGAATTTAAGGTGGCTGGTTCTAAAAATCTCTTGATTGGTTCATGGACTTGGGAATTAACAAGGGAAGGGGAAGGGGAATTAGGAGGCCCAACTCCCATCGATCTCTTCCTTGGGGGGACCCTGGTAATTCCGCGAAGGAATGGGAGTTGGCGCCTGGAAGAAAATTGTTACAGATTTATTGGCCCACCTCCCACAAAGAAAGGAAAAAACTCCACGGAAATCCTACTTGCAGCGACATCATTTTTCCTCCAAAAAAATCGGCCAGCTCTAACTGTTTACTAATCTGCAGATGCAATGCCAAGCACGAGCACATCTCATGCAAGAGGGGCAGCCAGCAGCGTGTAGCCCATCTGATTTTGCTACGTAACAAAGTTTGATTCGTTTATCTTTCCTTCACAGACCGATGCAGATCTATTTCCCTTTTTTACTCTCTTTTTTGCCTTCACATGTTACGATTTTGTTTCAACATTTGCGTGTCCCCTTCTTTCTCCATTATTCATTAGAATTATTCCCACATATAATTCCCATCCCACACCAAACGTGGGATTAGAACTAATAGTCCACTTGCCAACCCTAATCCCTCACACAACTCCCTCTCATAAATTCCCAATCCCTCCCTTAAACAACCAAACGCGCTGCGGGTTTTTGTGAGGAAAAAAAGCAGCAAGCTCAAGCGGCCCAACACCTCCGATCTATCCCTCAAAGCTTCCATGGAGAAGGAGCCAGGCACGAGCATCGAGGCTCTCATCCGACGGCTTAGGCTCCACCAGGCGCCTCCCTCCCCTTACTCCGGCGATCCCTCCACAGCGGCGACCCCCGCCGCAGCCAACCTGTTTCAGCCGCGGAGAGCCGCCGTGCTGGTCTGCCTCTTCCACGACGCTGCCGGCGAGCTGCGTGTCCTCCTCACCAAGCGCGCTTCCTCACTCTCCACCCACTCCGGTGAGCAGCTCGCTCGCTACTTCGTGGCAGCTTTTGATCGATCCGAATCGTGGCGCCCCGGTAAAAAAATTTAGGGGAATGTCGGTGTATGCGCAAGTTGGGGTTCAGGGGCTGAAACATCCTACATTTCGCTTTCAGGTTCCATTTTACGGCCCATAGGTATCTGAATTGCTATTTCGCTTTTGTACTTCTCCGAATTTTATCAAGGGGAATTCAAGTGAAGAATTCGGCTTCTGGTTGGAAGTTGAAGTAGAATCTAGTAGAAAGCGTTGGTGTTTAGCAGCATTCAGAATTCAGATGTTTGTACTGCTGAGCCCATACGGGTTTTAATATAGTAAACTGTGTGTAACGACTGTTGTTTATCATCAATCTTAATTCATTGGCTCCCGGTTCTTCTAGCAAGCTCTTAAAAATTATTCCTTGCGAGTAGGTATGCTACCATGGTGTTCAGTTAGTTTATGCTACCATGATGTTTTGTCTCTTATTAGACCAGGTAAGTACAGTGGCCTATATTCAGAACTTGTTATGTACATGGGCTAAGCACACGTATGCTGGTCTTGAGGTTTTGGTCAGCGCGGAGCGATTTGGAGAAATCCCTTGGTATATAAAATCTGATAGTCCCTTGGTAAATATGCATTCTACATCATTCTAATTTAATAGTCGCCATTTGATACATTTTAGTGTATATGAAAATTTTCCCCCAGAAAAGGCTACAAGTTCCATAATATACTGCAAAAATCTAAAGGTTCCTACGAATACCCAATATTCTTACAAGAAAATTTAGATTTTTAACCTAGCTCTCTGTTCAGCGCTGGTTTGGCTTGTCTTAGCTTTTATATTTGAACAATCAGGTTAACAAATGGATGCCAACCCAGACACGAGCTTGATAAACCCTGTCTGATTTTGTTTTCCCCAATTGAGATTTGCAGGGGAGGTTGCATTGCCCGGAGGAAAGGCAGAGGAGGGTGATGCTGATGATGCAGCAACGGCATTAAGGGAGGCAAAGGAGGAGATTGGGCTTGATCCAGCCTTGGTCACTGTCGTCTCCTCGCTTGAGCACTTCTTGTCCAAGGTAAAATGTCTATGGGTTCTCGCTTATACCCCTACTAAAAAGATCACATCGTACAGCAGGACAGATTATTTAAGTGCATCACTGAAAGGCATGCTAGTTTTTTTCCTTCTTCTTAGACTTCGAAAAAACGCATGCATGCAGCTAAGATTTAGGATATGCTTATTACTTATAGATGTCTTGAGGGTCATGTAGCAGGCTGTTCTTTACAGTCCTCTTTTGTCGAATAGAATGTTATCTTTTTGTCCTTTTCATATCTCAAAATTAATGTCACGAGCTCTCTTGGAAAGTTGCATAGCAAGTGAAACATTAATCTGAAAGATGAAAAAATTGACTAATTTGAAATGGACCAAAAGTGTACCACAATTTAACTTGGGGCTAGGCAGCTTGTTTAGGTCGTATATGTTATCTTTTGCTTTTCAAGGTGGTGCACGTGATCATTTTTGCATTCTTAATGGTCTTGTTTAGGAATTGATTGCACTAAGGATTGCGTTACAATCTAGGCACTGTTTTTGATGTTATGTAACACATGTTGCCTTTCACCGCACTTGTCACATGCCTCTGAAGATTACTTTAATTCTGCCATTTCATTACATGACGTTTATGTGAAATATATAGAAGAAAATAATGCTAATTTATCGATGAATAATATAGAATTGAAATGCATATCACCTGCTGCAGAGGAAGCCTGGTTTTATCACTGAATTCATTGTAGTAAAATGGCTAAGACATAGGCCTTAGGCCAGGAGCTCCCTTTGTTTTGTCTCGTGCCCTCTCACCGTTTTGGTGTTTTGAAGTGATAGACTTCCATCAGATTAATATTCTCCATTTCTTTGGCAGCATCTTCTGGTAGTTGTTCCTGTTGTTGGCATACTCTCAGATATACAGGCTTTCAAACCTGTCCTTAATGTTGATGAGGTGGACGACATTTTTGATGTACCCCTAGAGATGTTCCTCAAGGTCAGTGCTATCAGTATGTTTTCACATGCTAATTAATGGGCTATATACAATCTTTATTTAGGCTTTTAGGCTATGGTACTTATGTAAGCCTGGGTTGCATGTTCATGATATTTGCAATTTACCGCGAAAATGACCAGTCAACTGGAAAGAAGTGAACCACATGAATTACCATGCTGTGTGACGTATTGTGCTACAATAATATGTATACTGAAAAATACTTAGCCATAGTAGCTAACTATGATAGATCTTACGCAGCAGTAGTGGCACAAGAAATTTCTTATTTTTTTCTTGAAATCTTAGAATGTACTGAAAGCCGTTTTCCCTTGGATCCCTTTGTCAGGATGAGCGCAGGAGATCTGAGGAGCGAGAATGGATGGGGCAGGCGTTCACACTTCACCACTTTGATTATGAGAAAGGTGACAAGACGTATGTAATCTGGGGTCTGACTGCCGGCATCTTGATTCATGCGGCTTCAGTTGTATACCAGCGGCCACCAGACTTTGCGGAGCGAAGAGTACAATTCAACCTGCCGAAGTGCTCAAAGGAGCCTTCTCCAATGCCATGATCAGGATTAGGATGCATGCTCAGTTACGTACCTGATTCAGCATACAGAGACTACATACACCACAAGAAATGGTATAGAATCTAAAAGGTTTCCAAATCATGTGCTGTTATACAATTTATTCTTCGATGCGCCATGTCCCTGCGATTTATGTGAAGCGCGACGCCCTGGTGGTTCAGCTACAACAATGATCATGCAGGACGTGCCACATCAAGCAACAGATTACGGCGCATTTGATGGTGTGCAGCTTGCCACACAGCGACTAAAAACCGAACGTTCAACAAACATATTTCATGTCTATTCTTTGCATAATAATATAGGATAAGAACATTAACATTTAGAAATTTAGAAAATGATCATTGCTCCGCTGCTTCTGTACTATGGTTGCCCCTTTGCTGTACGTTATTATTTCCCCCATCTGTTGCTCACCAATCCGAAAATGGTGAGGCTAAGAGCACAAATTTTTGCCTACTATTTTTGTCACTGCAACACAGATACCCAAATTATTGTCTACTACTATTGTTGTCACTGCAACACAGTCTACACTGAAAACACCTTAAACCATAGATAAAATGGAATTCACCACCACCATTTTGCAGTCCCATGAGAAGTAGAATTGGCGATTAACTTCAATTCAAACATTTCCGGGTGTCAACGGAACTGTACTACATTAGAATTGTTATCTGAAAATCAAGTCCAACCTCCGTTTGGTTAATGCTTTGGGGGGTTACAGCGTCGCACCGATTACCAACTGTGTTTCTGCGTTGTAGTCGAGGCCAAAAAATTGTAGACTCAGCCTCCATTGTCAAATTACAAACTGAATATACAGTACAAAGACAAATACACCACAAAGGTTTATACCGCTGCAATCTGTATGGTCCAGCACCAGTGTGCACTGTCTTCAGTGTTCAGAGTTCCCACCAGCTATCAAATATCCTCGGGGTTTATGTTCTCTTCTATGACCTCGATGCAAGATCCAACTGACCTCCCAGAAGACATTGCCTCCTTAAGCTTCGATCTAGCTTTTTCATGGCGGCGCAGGATCAGAACGATGTTTAGCACAGCCCACCTCACCTGTGAATCAGCTTTGTTCTGGGTGAATCCCAGGCTCTTGAACAGTCCATCCAGCTGTTAATGGAAGAAACACGAAAGTGCAGAGCAGATAATTAGAGGATTGGGTTACATGATGTTTTGTCAACTTAGAACGTAAGTAAACTAAATGCCGGAAAACCTTGTTAACGTCGTCTAGTCCTCCTTCGGCGTATCCATACAGAAGATACTCGGTTGCTACTCCGGCCAGTGCAATACATGAGAACTTGTTCAGCATCTGCCATTAGATCCAACTTATTGCCAGGTCAATCACAAATCTGAATTGCTATCGGGAGACAATAAATTGTGTAATACCTTGTGATTTTGTACATATCTATTCACTGAAGAAGCAGTAGTTCATGGGGTGGCAATAATTGCGCCCTTCCCAGAATATGCTAATTATGTGTTAAAATGGCAGTCAGTTTAGGTCGAAGTAAACCAAGCAGAGAGCTTTGGAATGGGGATTACTAGTTGCCTACTGTGTGTTTTTATATCAATAAAACTTATCCATATTTTCAATGATCCAACACTAGTTTAATTAGATCTCAGTTTAACTTCGGTGAAAGCATATAATCAGTATATTCATTGTGGCAGCTCTGAGTTCTGACGCCGATGCCGATTTTCAGTTGGAATTAGACCTTTATTTTTTGCCGGGATTTGAAACTAGACCATGACGAACAATGAATAACATATTACATCATTTTTGCGTGCTTTGCAAAAAAACAATAATTTAGAGACTCTCACCTTCGCAGACAATTTGCCTGTATTGATCTGAAAATGGAAATAACCATTAGACTGGTGCATACATAAGATACTTCAAAGATTATTACAATATTAAGAATTGAGTTAGAAAACTAACCTCTTCAACAAACTCAAAATCCACAAAAGCTGTCCCAGCTTGCACGTTCAGTGATCCTTGTTTCATAAGTGTATCTAAACATGTGATAGTATATTCCTTCGGAAGCACTCCAAGCAAGTATGCTATCAAGAAGTGACCAGCTTCATGCTTCACATATTCCATATATAGGATATTAATTGTTTAGAATTATGATTGCTCGCATTGTTCAAGAATGGCATATATTGAAAGTTTGTTCAAGAATGGAATAATATTGAAATTTTGTTCGAGTATGGAATATTATTGAAATTGTGGTTTGTATACCTCAATAACTCTGTTGTGGTACTTCTCGCTGAGACTGTGAGCAATTGTGTCAAGAACCAAGTTTCTCCCCCCTCCATTGTAATATATCTAGAAAGCTGTAGCCATGTAAGTTCAAGCAACAGATGGCTGACTCAAGTGATTATACCATTTCCGTGGGAAAATTTAGGACTAATGTTCTACTCCCTCTGTCTATAATGTAAGATGTTTTTTGACACTAGTGTGGTGTAAAAAAATGTCTTATATTATGGGACGGAGGGAGTACATTATTTTTATATGGATTTTTCTCTAAGTGATGGCTGCAAGTACGTATAAACTTAGCTGAATCAACCACACTTCCAAGAAACATACTAGGAAGCTATGATGTTGGATGTGTATGAATGCAAACTAATAGGACTGCTTATTCGAAATTGAACAAAAACTCAAGGTCATTGGCACCAAAGAAGCACACAACAAGATGATCAGATCGGTACTGCAGAGAATATCTATTCACTACCTTTGATAATTGAGTTTCCTCCAAGAGATGGAGATAAAAAGTTAAAGATTGTTGTTAAAAACTGCAAAAAGGTAGCCGCAAAGCACACATGGCCCAAGCATATGCTTTGAAATAACAACACCACGCGAATAGTAACAGTTCAACAGCCAGTCAGCAACAAGACATGTAACAGATGATACGCAAGGCCGAGTAGTCAAGTAAATGGTTAGCAACAAGATATGTAACTGATGATCTACAAGGCCGAGTAGTCAAGTAAATAGTAACTCACCAAATCAACAGACCACACGAATAGTAGGCCGACAAAGGTAAGCAGAGCTTGGAGTTGAGAAAGCTCAAACGCAAACGAAACAGAAAGACCTCCAAGAAGCGCGGCAATTTGGAGATTTCTCTCAATTGATCCCAAAGTCTGATCCACAGGAGATAGGAAAGAAGAAGTATCGATCCCATTTAGCTTAAGCTCATCTAGTTTATAAAGCCTTTGAGGTACCTAATAGAGATTTTGGTATAAAACAGCAGAGTTAGTATGCTACATAACATTCTAAAAAAAGGATAAAGGTAAAGCTTCACTTTCTTCCTTATCAAAATGTAGCACATTCTAACAGGTGGAAATGACACAGCACAAAGGAGCAAAGTTGAAGTGTTTGCTTGTCAAATATGTGCACTGGCACTAAAGATCAACAACAGTTTTTCCATGTAATTGTTTTGAATATAACCTTCAACATAGAAATACTTGCAGTTGCCTGCCATGCAATGGTGGAGAATATTTCGAGCATTAGTTTGGATAAATGATAGCATGAAAATATTCTTATCGTACATTCATGCAGATTGTTCACATTGGTTTATCACCATTAAAGTAACTGTAACATTTTTTAAAAAGTTGCTCCGTTTGCTAGTAAATACTAGCAAAGCTGCATTGTCGTCAGTCAATTTAGTTTAAAGTTGCATTGTTTGCTAGCCAAATATGTAGCAGACTGGCACCAGACATCATCAATAGTTTTTCCATGTAATTTGAATATACTCTACGGTGTAGAAATATTCGCAAATGCCCTCCGTACAGTGATGGGAAAAAAATCTAGATCGGACTTTATAGGCGATGGGTAGGTGGTGTGGCCACGGCCCATGGAGTTGTGGTAGTTTTCACTTGGTTTTCTGTAATAAACCTAGCCTTGTGTGGTTTCTAGGTTCGGTTTCCCTCGTAAAAATGGATCAGTTCTTTTTTTTTTTGGTATGCAGATGCAGGAGGCCCCTGCTACGTGACAAGGCTTCGGAATTTTTTCTGTAAGATTTGGAACCTCAAATTCCCATGCCCAATATCCAAATCATGGGCCGTAAAACCTCTTACTAATTCCGTCCAACAAAACAGCCCTATAGTACTCCACACATTTGTTTTAAGTTTGAAACTATCCAAAATCATGGTGGTTCTAAACTTAAAGCATATGCAACTGATCATTACGTCAACCAAACTACGAATAAACTGCACACTAAACATACTGGTAAGGTACACGTGCATTGTACGTCAGGCTTAGATAACCAAAGTATGATTAAATATTGACATATCACATTATAACAGGTAAACATGTAAATTTAGTCACATATGTATGAAGTATAAGATGCAGATTTAGTCCTTGTAATCCATCCCAGTCAAAATTAAATTTATGAAAGTACTATGAGAGTCTTGAAGAAAAGATAAAATAAAGTAAAAAATGAATGGCAATTCTTTTAGAGCCAAAAAAATACTTAGACAACTAAAATATGGAAGAATCTAAAATAAATGTGAAATGCATGTGCTTAGAGAAAAGGAATGACAATTCATTTAGAAGAAAAGAGTTAGCAGAAAGTCCGGAAGATTCTAGAACAAAAGAGAGACGTCTATGTTTTTAGTTTTGTGTATATAGTGCATTGTGCTTAACCTTAGCCATGGAGTCATCTAGATAGTACACGTGTCAAAATCTAGTGTGGTGAAGAGGATATCCAATGGCCAACAATGCTCAGATTTGCCAATTCTCTACCGCAGGATTGGCTTCATCCAACAGCCAATATTCAAAGTTACTATATCTCTACTATACTATCTAAAAAGAACCTAAGGTTCCTTTTCCTGCCGACGGACCGTGTTCTGTCCACCTTCGTCCATCCACCCCATCTTTTTTCCCCGGTTCGTAAATGAAGGTTCGATTTAATCACCATAATTACATGACCAAATGGACGTCGCACCTTCCCTTTAAAAAATTGCAATCATCATAATTATATGCCCGAGACGTTACACCTTCCCTTAAAAAATTGCAATCATCATAATTACAAGATTTGGCTCCCGTAGCAACGCACGGGCACATACCTAGTAGTGGTATAGACAAGTAAAATCATCTCTGAAAAAAATCATTAACATCTTTCACATCTATTGACTCACACCCTCTGTTCATCAGTTCATCCCCATTCTAATTCGGAGACGATCGGACGTGAACAATTGCGTTGAGAGCAAAGGCAAGACGAGGCCTCGAGGAATGATACGCAGCATCAGGAGAACACCAACCTGCCTCGCGGCGCCAAAGCACCGGAGCCCGCCGCCCTCCCCCTGCGAGCCGCGCACGAGGGACAGCGCGGCCTCGTCGTTCCCCTTCCGCAGCTCGTCGTCCACCTGCTCGAGCACCGCCCTCAGACGCGCGGCGGCCGGCTCGGAGGAGGTGTTCGCGGCGCGAGCCGGCGGCAAGCGCAGCCTGGCGGCGGTGGCGGCGGGATGCAGCTGGGTGAAGCAGCAGCAGGTCGATCCTCCCAGTATCATCTCTTCCACGCGGAGTCGAGCAGGTCCACAGACACGAAAAACGACGGATTTATGAGGAAGTGTTACGACCAACGGTTCAAGTGCTGGCTTCTACTGCACCTTTTTTTTAACAGGTGATAAGACTAGCCACAATGGGATGGAAGTAACTTCAGCAGTAACATCGAGTCTAACTCGGTAAATTTGCTTATGTGACAATAAATTAATGAGAAAAGAAGTAGTTTGAGTAACTTAGCTAGTTACTATAACATCACATGTAAAAATGCAATATAAGTCTATAACCTAATAAATGAAGCTTTGCATGACACCACACTTATGTTACTACTCATTATGAAGATAGTAATATAGTCTAGGGATATATGTATGTTACTAGCAGTGGCGGAGCTACGTCGGGACCAACCCGTGCTCCGGCCCGCCCATCTCATGTGTAACACTGCCTAATTAGCCTGACAACTGACCTGGCCCATCTCTTTTCTATGCCTTTTTCTTTGGGCTGACCCACCCAACTAATTCAATGAAGCTCCGCCACACATTACTAGTGTAGGTTACTCTTCCCTGTAGCTAGTTTAAGATGCAAGCTAAAATTTCGGTCGGTCGCCTTGCAGTCGTGCGATTGAAGGCAGCAAAGACCGCCGCTAGCCGCTCGCCACAATCATCGGATGGCCTTGCGGCTTGTCGAGTACCCGCTGTAGTGCCCCTGTGTTGACAGAAAAGCAGCTGTTGCCGTTGCCGTCACTATTGTCAGCTCATCATCCTCTCCTTCAAGCTTTTCAGAAGTTTGTTGAAGCTTTCTCGTTGTTGATTGTAGCTTTTCTCAGTTTCCGTCGTCGGTCACCGCAAAAAAAAAATGGCGGTAACAAATTATGTCGCCGATGTCACGTGTTCAGCATCATCATTAATGATGTAGCAAATGGACAATGGTAGTAGCAAAAAATTTACGTTGGTTGCAGCTAAAAAAATGTCTCGCCGTAGAACCAAAGCAGCTCGTGCGCTACGGGTTGCAGCTTGTCGTGCTGCAAGTTTTAGCAATTCACAGCATGATTGAAGCAGGTCGTGACACCGATTGTAGCAAAAACCATGACGCCGGTTTTGTGTGATGTAGCAAAACGTAGTGCTGGGTGTAACAATTTGTGACGCCGGTTGAAGCATGTAGAAAAAAAAACTGCGACATCGATTATTCCTCGAAGCAACATTGCCTTGTCCTTGCCGCCCTGTGGTCACCATGCTCACCCAGTTTCAGAGAGAGAGGGGGGGGGGGGGGGGGGTCAAGCTGAAGAAAGCCCCTCGTAGCAGCACCTAGGGGAGCAATGGAGGTGTGCTCTCGATGGAAAGAAAAGAGGGAAGAACGAGTGCACGAGAGAGCTCTAGAGAAAAGATAAGGAGCGTAGAAATAAGGTGGGCCTCACCTGGGCACATTACCAGTTGTTCCTCCTGAACGATGTGCTATCGCAACGCGACCGGACTAATGTTTGGTCGGCCGTCTGGAGGAAAACGTTTCCTTTTTTAAGAAGAAAAGATTGGAAAGAACTTTTGTTTTTTCGAGAGAGGTAAGAACTGATGCATATCTGAATTCCGGGATCACAGCCCAGTGAACCTTGCCACACTAACCGCATCGGAAGGTGCAAAAGCTTTATACAGCCGTGTTTTTGTGTTTTTTTTCCTTGTATAAAATTGTTCGGGGTTTAAAAACAGTTCTGAATTTAAAATAATGCTTGGGATTCCAAAACAAAAATTGAATTTCCAAAAAATATTCACGAGTTTGATTTTTTTTGAATTCAAACAATGTTCTCAGGATTGATGTTTTTTCACATATTCAAACAATGTTCGTGATTTCCCAAGATATCCACGAATTCAATAAAAATTCAAAAAATTGAACAAATGTTTGCAGATTCAAACATGTTCATGAATTTTTTAATGTTCAGAAAAATATTCATGAATTATAAAACAGTTCATCGATTCAAAATATGTTGGTTGATTCAAAAAATGTTCATCAATTCGAAAAAAAATCATGCATTACCAAAAGTGTCACCCTTTTTTTTTGACAATTCCATTTTTTTTGCAGATTCTAAAAATTGTTCACAAATTTGAAAGAATCTTCACAATTTGAAAAAAAGTGTTCGGTAATTCAAAAAATGCCAATGATTTTAAAAAGGCTTCATGAATTTGTACAAAATTTTCGTGAATTTGAAAAATGTTCATGAATACATAAAAAATATTCACAAATTTGAAAAATATCCATGATTTCAAAGTGTATTAATGATTTCAGAAAAAATGTTCAGAAATTTAGAAAAAGATGTTCAAAAAAGAAAAGGAAAACAAGTTTTAAAAAAGAAATAAAAAAGACCATAAAGATATATAAAACGAAAACGAAAAATCAAGAAAATAACAAAAAAGGCAGAAAAAACACAATAAAAGTCATAAAACCTGGTCTGAGAACGTTTTAGAACCTTCTCAAAACCAGGAAAAAGACTAGGCCGGCTAAAAAATGTATATGTGGGAGCAGGGTGAGGGGAGGGGAGGGCGGTCACTAATGATCCCTGCGCCCAATAGGATTGGCCAGCTATATGCACCAATCCTATTTACTGTGTGTTGCGTCACTGAAAAGCATTTCAACAAAGCCGCGCACACTGGTAGCTAACTGGGCCGGTTCATGTATTTTCTTTACCGGTTTCTCGTTTTTTTCCATTTCCATTTCCATTACTTTTTTCTTTATCGTTTTTTGTTTTTCCTTCTTTTTTTGTTTTTTGTTTTATCAATTTCGTTGACTTTTCACAAATTCCGTGATCTTATTTCCATATTGAAAACTTTTTCAATATTTCGTAAACTTTATATTTCTTAAATTCATGATTTATTTTCTCAAATTGCTAAACTTTCACATTACAGACTTTTTTCAAATAATTTGTGAACATTTGTTTTCAAATTCATGAGATTTTTTCATTTTTGTGAACTTTTTCCAAATTATGAAATGTCCATTTTTCTCAAATTTGTTATTTTCTTTCAGATTTCATATACTCTCTTCAAATTTCTTGAACTTTTTCTTGAATTTGTTAGTCTTTTTTCAAACTTTTTTTTTCATTTTTGAGAACTTTTTCCTTTTTGCTAAAGTCAATCCACGGTCAATGGTCAGTGGTCGTTGGTGGTCCGGTCAACAGTTGCGGGCCCACCTGTTAACCATTTTTTAAAGAAAAAAACTGAGCTGACCCATCTACTACTGCGTGAGCGCTACTTATCACGCCAAATTTGTCTCTAAGAAAAAGAAATTTAACACGCCAATTAGGAATTCTCAGCTTATAGCAAAACGGAAGCTCTCACATGGAGGATTTCTCTGTACGCTACAGTAATGTGCCAGCCCATTTGTTTGGTCACTCATGGTTGCTTAGCTGGTTCTTTAAGAAAAAAGTTCAAAACAAACCTTGAATTGATAGGCGAAAGTTAAACCAAACCCTGAACTCTTAATCCCTTAAATTAACACACCAAACTCTTTAATTCCGGTCTATTTTAAGGGAGCAACTAGTTAACGAGCGCTCCTTCGGGAGCCTCGCAACGATCAGCGTTATTTGGCGCGCTCTCAGCCATTCGCCACGTGTCGCACTCTGGACGCTCCCTCCGGACTTATTTATTTATTTATTTATTCGCACGCGTTTTCGGCTTTTTAAACGTTTTTTTTCGGGTTCTTTTGACGTTTTGGTTTTCCTCGGTCTTCCTTAGCTTTTCGATAGAAAAAAAAATTCGCGCAAAAATTTCTTTTGTTTTCTTTCGCGAAAGTCATGGTTTTTTTCCGCGAGAGGCACGGTTGTGCTTTAGCGAAAGTCACGGTTGTGCTTTTCAAAAACGAAAAAAACGCGTTTTCGGTTTTTTTTCTTTCACGAGAGTTACGGTTTTGCTTCCGCGAGAGGCACAGTTGTGCTTCCGCGAGAGGCACAGTTGTGCTTTCGCGAGAGTCACGGCCGTGCCTCTCGGAAAGGGAAAACAAAACACGTTTTATGTTTTTTTTTCTTTCGCGAGAGTCACGGTTTTGCTTTCGCGAGAGGCCGGCCCAATTCATGTTTTTTGCCCGGTTTTTTTGTCCGTTTTTTGTGAAAAAAAATTTCATCAAAACCTATCAACATGGGATCTAGTTTTGAAGATCTCGATGCGAGAATCCAATGGTGAAAATGGTTCGAGATTTGAACGCACGGTTTAAAAGATAAAACGTTTTGAATAAACGGATCTACGAAAAAAGGCTCTCAGGTTGCGATAAGTGGCGCTGCATGTGCGCCACTTGTCGCGACCTGGAAAAATGGAGTGTTCTTTGCAACGAGTACTCCTTAATTAGTGATTTCGCTATTTTAAACCTTCAAAGGACTTTGCCGGTATTTGCTGAATTGGGCCGGCCCAGTAGCGCAATCGCTCACGCGTGCGCACTAATTTGTTTTTTCTTTTATGTTGTCTTTTATTTTTTTATTTTTTACAGATGTCTAATTTTCTAAGTACCGAATGTACATTTCTAACGCACACATTAAATATTTGATAAACTTTTGATATTTTCAAATACATTATGAACATTTTAAATTAAATGTTTTCAAAACATTTTTGAACACATGGTAATATTTTCCCAAATACATGTTTTACATTTTCTTACTGACAATAAACATTTTATAAAACTACACGATCACTCTTGTACATGGTTCAACATTTTTAAATTTGCATACACTTTTTTCCAACACATGTCACGTATATTTTGTTAAGGTTATGACACATTTTTTACAACACACAAACATTTTTCTACATTGTACAAAAAGTGTTCGCATTTTAAAATTTTGTTCAGGTTTTAGAAAAAAATTATGTTTCAGAAACATTTTACAAAAAACGTGTTCGCACTTTATTTTTTTAGATTGTACAAAAAGTGTTCGTACTTTATGTCTAGTGGGCTGGCCCAGTCGTGTCCGCAGCCAACAATCTGAAACATTTTTTAAAAACATTATTTACAAAATAATTTATTAAATTCCAAAAACATTATTAAAAAACGTGACATAATTCTGAAAATCCGAAACAATTTTCATAGCATGTGAAAAACTGTTAGAATTCTGAACATTTTTTGACAAATGTGGTTTTTTTGAAATAGCGAGCAGTTTTTTAAAATGCAAATAGAATTTCAGAAATTCAAATATTAATTTAGAAAAGGAAAAATGAATTGAATTTGTGCAAAAAAATATAAAACAGGAACATGTTTTAACTTCTGAACAATTTTAGAAATGTGTGAACATTTTTTAAACTTTACAAATTCTTCTTGTGTTATAGTGGGCCGGCCCAAATTCTTGTGCGTGAGAGTAGCTGGTTATCCCGGCCGGGATTGTAGTGTTCCTGGTCTGGCAAACAGCTCTAGGGTCCAAATTAGACCGGGATTACAAGTTCAGAGTGCCAATTTTCGAGATTTAAAGTTCAGGGTTTGATTTAACTTTCGTCTACAACTTCAAGGTTTATTTTGGACCTTTTCCGTTCTTTAATTTAGTTCTCTTTCATTTTTCTTTATTTTTTATTTTTCATTTTCTTTTGCTTTTTCCTCGGGTTTCTTTATTTCTTCATCGGTCCTTCGCTTCTTCAGTATACTTCAATTTTCTATCCTTTTCATCGGTCTTCTGGGTTTTACCTCGTTAAACTTTGCAGTTTTCATTATTGTTCTCAATTTTCTTTGTTTTTTGATTTTCTTGCTTTTCAATGATTTTATTTTATTTATTATTCTATTTCTTTGTTTTTTAGTTTTCAGTTTTTGATGTCTATCTTTTTTGGTACACACTGTATATTTTCTATATGCATAAAAACATTTTATACACGTTTTACATTTGGAAACTTGTAGAAAAAAATTGTCTCCTACATCATGGCAAATTTATGAGAAAATGATCTATGGAACATGTCATTTCTGTGTAAAAATGATTGGACTGGTCGCATGGCAATTTTTGCGAAATTGTCTTCTCTAAAACATGGCAAATTTTCAAAATGTTTTGAAAAGTAGAAAACCTTTAGTTTTACCACATCATGGCAAAAAAAAATTGGTCAGCTGATTCATTGCATGGTTATGTTTTCTTAGGCCTTCAAGTTTAACCTGAATATTATGGGGCACACTCCTTATTGAACACATGGCAAATTTTTCATCTATAGCATGGCAAAAATCCTAATTTTTTCATGTGGGCATGGCAAATTCCAATTGTTGCCATCTTTTTCAAAAATCAAATCTCCTAAATTTGCGATGTGCCCATGGTGATTTACTACATTGCCATCTTTGTTAAAAAAAATCTCCTAAATTTGCTATCTACCCATTTTAAATTTCAAAAACTTGCCATGTTTTTAGAGAACAAAATCAGTAAAAAAATGACATGCGCCAATGGCAAGTCCCTAAAGTTGCCATCTTTTCAAAGAAACAAATCCCTAACGTTTCCATGCACCCGTTACAAATTCGAAAAGTTGGCATGTCTTTTTAGATAACAAAATTCGTAAAATTGTCACATGCAATTTTTATTACAGGTAGCATGCCAGCTATACTATTTAAACCATGTAAAATTTATTACCATGGTAGTTTTATTGTAGGTAGCATGGTAATTTATTATTCAGACCATGGAAATTTTATTATTTTGACAGTGTCAAATTATTAATTAGGCCATGGTAGTTTTATTGTACGCAGCATGGCAACTTTATTCTTCAGACCATGACAAATTTGTTAATTAGACCATGGTTGTTCTATTGTAGGTAGCATGACAATTTTATTACTTAGACCATGAAATTTCTATTAATTAGACCATGATAATTTTCTTTATCTTACAACTATTTGTTATTTTGGACCATGGAAAATTTGTTGGACTTACTATGGAAAATATGTTTAACATACCATGGTAAATTATTTTTTATGTACTATCAGATTTATTGACATGGCGAATTTCGACCTTCTGACGAGCACAAACTTTTTTTGCGAAACAGAATTTGCCATGTGAACACTATAATTTTTTTATAAATTTTCTATGATTTTTAGAGAAGCCAATCTTTTCTTAGTTTGCCATGTTAATCACCCATAATTTTTATCTTTTTTGCATGATCTAGATAAACATTTTTTCTGTTAAATTTGCCATTGGACCATTATATTCCAATTGTTTATAAATTATGGCATGTCAAATTTACTTTTCCAGATAACATGGCACATTTATTTGGTTATACCATTATTAATTAAAAATTAGAGGATGATAATTTTATAAAGTATATCATGGCAATTTTTATAAATTAAAGCATGGTAATTGTAAATTTCATCTGTATAAGAAATAATTTCTTTGTTGATGACAATTTTTCTTTTTGTAAACAAGCAGTTATCTAGGCCTCTGGGAAAGGGCTTCTCATTCGCTGGATTCCCGCTAAAGCGAACGCTCGGGAAAGGCGTCTCATTCGCTGGATCTTGTCTCAAAAAGAAATGAAATTGCTAGATCCCTCACTAAAGTGAATGCTCGAGAAAGAGCATCTCGTTCGGTGGATCGTTCCTCCCTAGCAAAAACAAATTGTTTGCCTGAGGGAACCTCCGAAACCGGCGTCAGTCTTTTTCTTTTGGAATATCACGCTTTATTGATCAAGAGAGGGAACCTCAATACAATCCAGGGTTACATAAAAAATAGAGTCACTAATGGACTTAGAAGATCTGGTTAGAATATGTGCCGCGACATTCGACTTACGATTTATTACATGACTAAAACGAACGGAGGAGAACGACACCGTCTCCTTGATATCATTAGCGATGATCCTGATGCCGTGATGCGTGATCAATCTGTCGATAAGCATCATTTTGCCCATGTAAAAGTTGGATTTGCGTTCGCATCACGTCGTCCATCCCTGCAGCCGCATGCGTCGCTGATCGTAGGCCGGCGACAGGAGCTAGAGTAGCCCTAGCTTTATACATCGGGGACGGCGGACGCCGGAGGAGAAGTCTCCCCTACTCCGATCTGTACGTACGTCTCACGGGAGCCTACAGTTAACCCCAAGAAGCAAATGATCATGATTAATGCAGCGGCTAACCCTAACAACAAGCCACTCGTGATGTAGGACTACTACTGTGTGCCCCGTGCCCGACAGTCCATGCCAAGACGCTGTACTATCATCGACCAGAGCAACAGGTAAACCAGTCTATCTACATGCAGCACTCGAGCAAGTTGCTATGGGGTAGGGGCTACTGCTCTTGTCACTACTCACTCGCGTTCTCGCGACGGAAGTGCGAGGGAACTTGAACCCACTCCGCTTTGAATCCGGCTAGTGGATCAAAATTGGCAGTTGGAGAAGATGAATCTATCTTTTCGCGACTAATAGTTTGATGTGACGACTCCTAGAATAAGTTCGGCACACCATGTTAGGCAGCAGCAAACAGCTCTACATGGAGCATACAGTACACCAAGTGGTAGGGTACGCGGATCCGAGAAGTGCATGGATGAACTCAGGTGCGTATGAAACCATTTTGAAAAACACATTTAAAAAAATCTGAAAAAAATTGCACGGGTACGTCTCTATGTTCTATGTGCGTGCATAAAGTTTCATTAAAAAATATATATTTTTGTGGCCTGTGCAAAAAAGACAAAAAATTATGTCGTGGAACACTATTTAAAAGCACTGAAATTTGTTTTTTTGCTGAGGCAAAACAAAAAGACATTTTTTTTCATAAAACTTTGTGCCGCGTACACACATTTGCGAACATGTATGCATGATATTTTCTTTTGAATTTTTGACATTTTAAAATATGCTTAAAATGCATTTTTTGAAAAGTGGGTGCATATGCCCATGGGTTCAGATGGTGCCCTCTCGCATGGATCCTATTGACCAACACGGGTAAGCTGATCTCCTTCCCCCCTTCCCCTCTCCTCCTCCTTCCTCACGGGCACCCGAGGGTGCGGCCGGGCAAAGCCCCGCCGTCGTCGGCGGCAGCGGGCACTCTGGGTCACCCCGCTCGAATGGGGTCCCCCCCCCCAGACCGGAGCGTGGCGCAGGGCCGGGCGTCACGACGGGTGGTTGCGGCGCTTTGGCGCTTCTGCTTCTCCGCGGCATGCGGCCGGTGGACTGGTATGCCTTGAATGCCAGGGACAGCGGCGGCACGGCCGGATCTGGGCCTGGCGGCGCGAGATGTGGGCGTCCGTCCCTACCGTGGCAGTGGCTAGTGGTGGAGGAGGGGAGGAGGCGCATCGGCGATGGTCGGGGGGGGGGGGGGGGCTGGCCAATCTCCAGGGGTTTTGGTGGTTGGACGGCGGCGCCGCCGCGGATGGGCTCCTCGGTGAGCTCTCTTTGCGATGGGTGGCGGTCCTTGGGGTTCCTCTTGCCGTTGGACGAGTCTTTGTTGATGGCCTCGCGTGGTTCAGAACCGGCCACCATGTGGGACGACATAGGGGGCTTCCGGTGGAGAGGTTGGCTGGAGGGATGGGCGGCACTGACGTGCTCGGGCCACCCGTCGTTGGCACGCGGGTGTGCCGGTCGTGGATGCGTCTGCTCCCTCACCTCTCCCTTTCCCCGACCGTGTGCGGGCGATTGCCGCTCCGGTGATGTTTCGAGGTGGGACGAATGCCGCGGTTTCGTCGGTTAAGTGTGTGTCCCCATTTGACCAAAGTCGACCTCTTTGGGATGGTCTTGAGGGTGTCTGGATGTTGGTCGGCCGCCATAGCGACGGGAGGCGTGCCGTCTGTGGGCGGAGCGTGCCTGCATGCGTCTTAGGTGCGGGCGGACAACCATGGCCGCGCGGGTGGCTTGGTTGCGGGTGGTTGTCGGAGCTAGGGTCCGATGGAGGAGTGTGCGCGCTAGGGTACATCACTTGCCCAATCCGTGTATTGGCCGACGGTGGCGGCATCCGTGGATGTCATATCCTTTCTAAAGGCTCCGTCGCGGCGTTCCCACTCATTTTTTGTCTTACACTGGGTGAAAACTTGATCTGCGTGATTGGACGGTGACGGATATCTGTGGCCGTACCCTTCTGGGAGGCACCGCTCTGGAGTCCTGGCTTTGTCGTTGTCCATTTCATCTCTCCATTTGTGGATTGTCATGATGAAGGTCTCTGATGGCTTGAAGCGGTCTTCTTCGCATATCTTTAGTTAGCTTGGTGGTCGGTGGGGTGGTGTGTCGGTGCCCGACACCTATGTACCTTGCCTTGGATGTGTGTGTAGCGTGCGGAGGTGACGTGAGTTTGTATCGGTCTCTCGGATGTAATGCGATGATGGTTGGGGAACCCTTTTTCGTCTAAAATAGGGTGGGTTAACTCCCTCTATAACTTAATATAAAATGTTTTTGAACATTGTCATGTGCTCTAAAAACGTCTTATAAAAAGTTACAAGAGTATATTTTTATGTCAAACCTTGTAAATTTTGACCATATTTATAGAGAAAATCATTAATGTCTATAATACCGAATCAATACCATTAGATTCAGCAGGTACTGTTGGTCAAAACTTGGGATGAACCCTGAACATCATCCCACACGGCTGACTTGGTTGGAAACAGCCAAACGCAATTGGCACAAACCCATGTTCATGAAGGCCTTTCTACAAGCATCTTGGAGTATATGGAAGGAGAGGAATGACAAGCTTTTCAGAAATATCAGCCCCTCCTACAATTCCTGGCTAGCTAGATTCAAAACAGATTTTGGCTTACTTCAGTATAGAGTGAAAGATAACATGAAGGATTTCATCTTCCTACTCCTAGACTCCCTACCTTGACTAGTCTTGCTTTCTAGTCTTTTCTCCCCCCAAAACCACAAAGTGGTAAGGGGTGCCCTATGTATACCTCTTGTACAATGTATTATGTAAATTTTGAAAAGTAATATATCATAGTGGGAGCCTCTCCCACTGTCACAGGTTTCAAAAAAATACCATTAGATTCGTCATGAAGTATGTTTTTAATATGGTATATGTTTGATGTTGTAAATATAGATAACTTATTCAGTAAACTTGTTCAAAGTTTGTGACCGTTGACTTTTGCGAAACCAATGCACGCTACAAGGAGTACTATTTTTATTTTCACTTTGCAGGCCACGGAGGTGAGAATCATCAGTAGGGCGAACAAGTGAAGAAAAACATCAATAACTCAAGTAGATGGAGTGGGTACATCTAGTCCATAGGTTGATGACGGCCAATTTATCGAAGGGGGACGACATTTTTCGATTGAAGTAGACTAATATTGGTATATCTTTTCCTGTAAATTCATGTACGTTGAGCGCTTTGTATGTGTCACTCTGGGAGAATATCAGGTGATACGAAGCCTGGCGTCATTGGCGGAGCTAGGCAAGATGCGTTGGGGGGGGGGGGCAAACAGGAAATAAGGGTGTTTGCAGGGGGCAGAAGACAATATTTTTCTTAATCTAATCTTCCCTAAAAAATTCCCCATGTAATTTTACCAAGGCTGGGGGGGGGGGGGGGGCACGGCACCTGCAGGAACCAACGTAGCTCCGCCACTACTTGGCGTGCTCCCATCATACATGCTTCCGAGAGCCCATGGATCTGAGATTCAACTGTCGCATATTGAGCTTCTGCATGATTGTGAAAATGTTCGCCGAAATCTGATATTTACGCACAAGTCCACATTCTTGGCCCTTGGCCATTGGATCTCAGGTGCAAGGCTCTCGAGAGCCCGTATCATGGGAGCACTGGATGCCTCGTATCACCTGAAACTTTCACGTGTCACTCTATCTCTTCGGGTGTCATCCAATGAGCAGTCGAACTAGCCCACCATATGCCTTGGGAACACAATGCGGTAGAAAGACTGAACCATGATCATTGAATGCAATTTAAACCACTTCAATGATCATATTTAGGGTATATTGAAGTCAAGTGACCAAGATGAGTTTTTTTGCAGGGACGAAGATGAGTTTAGGTCATGGGTTGTGTGTGTGTGTGTGTGTGTGTGTGTATTTCACTCGATCCATAGTGCCTTTGTTATCATGGCATATACTTTCTCCATCAGAAATAACTAAAACCACATCCCGTAGTGCCTTTGTTGTCGTGGCGTATACTTGTATACTTCCTCCGTAGAGAAATAAAACCTACGTCAGTTATTCCCGAACTAAATGTGTACTCTCTCCGTTTCTAAATATAAACCTTTTTAGAGATTCTAATACTGACTACATACGGAGCAAAATGAATGAATCTAAACTATATTTATATACATCCGTATATAATGTTTATTGAAATCTTTAAAAAAGCTTATATTTAAAAACAAAGTACAAAGCCGCGTCAATTAATTTGGATCAAAGGGAGTAATATATTTTCTTTATGAGCAGCGGATAGGAGCTCAGCCTTTTCATACGAAAGACAGAAAATTGGCCAGTGGCCTGCATATGGCCACAGTTTATGCGACAAAGTACTCATAAACAAACCAGGCAGAGAGACTCCATGAACCAAGTAGGACAAAGCGTATGCATTAATCAATATTAGAAAAATTACAGTGTACATTCAAGTGGTACTAAGTGTTACCCGCAAAAAGAAAGAAAAAAGTGGTAGTACTAAGTGTTAGAGTAAAAAGGCAAAACGGTATACACAGTCTGCAAGAGGGTGGCCACGAGCAGGACGACGGCGGCGACGAGGGATATGAACACCCAGGGGTTCCTCAGGTACCTCTGAAAGAAGTTGGCCCGCCACCTGTTCCACCTCATCCGGCAATGGGCCTTGACCCGCCGCTGCACGTCGTGGAGCCTGCTGGACGGGCTCATCACCCCGCCCTTGTTCAGCGTGTTGTTGAGCAGCTTGGCCACCTCCTCGTCGCTGCCCAGCCCGCACTCGATGATGTTCTTGGACCGCAGCAGCGCCACGTCCTTGGCGGAGCTGATGATGTTGTCCATGAAGATCACGTACGCCGTCACGTCGTTGCCGGCGCCCGGGTGGAGCCTCTCGAACGCCATCAGGTTCAGGAACTTCTTCTCCGTCCGGTCGTCCACCCTGATCGCCGGCATGCTCAGCACGCCGTGCTCGAAGTGGACGTCCAGGAGGCTGTCGGTGTCGCTCACCTTGAAGTGGATCCCGGCCTCGTAGATCTCCATCGCCGACGGCATCACGTACGCCGTCGACCCGGTGCGCTCCTGGTGGTCGCCGTGGGTGAGGCTCGTGTACAGGATGTCGAGCGGGTGGAGGCCGAGGTGGTTGATGCCCACCAGGTGCCGCCGCCATGGGCAGAGAGAGTCCAGCACCAACCTGCTCACTCCTGAAGCATTCTATAGCAATCAGTTAGAACTAACATGGTTGCCTCGGTCTCCATTGACCATATATTTTCAATAAAGATTCACAGGTTCAATGTATATACTAGTTATCCCACCTCGAGGCCGGCTGTACTGTTATTATTTTTTTTTCCCGATGAATACATGAATTTTCAACTTCTTAGAGCAAACATGCTGGCATTCCTATAAGCACTGAAAAAACAACTAGCCAAACTTAAAAAAAAGGGATAACCCCCGGTCTCTTCATCTGAGAGATGCACGCAGCCATACAACTCGCCAAACTGGAATATGAATTTAACAGAACTGGTTTCTAAGTCAGTGTACTACGCACTAGTTAGTGTTTAAAATCAAGCTTGATGTACGGAAAACTCGCTGAGAAATGATAACAATCTAATCACAAAAGCGTCTTGTAAAATCGGCTAGAAAATTTAACTCGACAGGCAGTTATTTTCATTTCGTTCAGTCAATTGTTCTTACTGAAACTTTGTCATTTGCCTCCCCTTATTCACTCTATCCATCAGTGTGCGAGCTCGATGCCATAGGCATCGTCGCTTGAGGTGTAGTGGAGGCTGGCGCGTGGCGGAGCCGCCGTCGACGCTCCAACAGCAGCCGGGTGTCACTTTCACACGAAGTTTGCCGACAATCTATCATGTCTCTTTCATCTGTCGCCGTCGAGGTCGGCATGCAAGAACACTAGCTCAGCCATGCCTTGTACGCCAATTAAACTGAAGCCGGCGCCAATTCAGTGAAGCCAACCACTGAATCCAATTAAAATGGAGATATTATCTCCCCGCAAAAAAAAGGCAGATGGTATCTGCAATGTACTCCTAAATCTATTACTGAAGTGATTATTGCCGGTTTGAATCTGGCCGATCGTAATTGATTGATAAACTACGGGCCCGGGGGAATTAAAGGGGGTGGGTTAGAGACCGAATGAGCGTTGAAAATTTATGGATCGATGAGATAAAGTGTAGTAGTAGCACGGTACCTGATATCTGTCATGGTCCATGACAACGAGGAGCCTCTGGAGGAGGAGCAGCGGCAGCTGGTTCTCCACGACGACCATGTCGGACTGGATGTAGTTCCAGAGGTAGAGGTAGCCGTACTTGCTGAAGACGGGGTCGTTGGGCGCGTAGTCCTCGTGCACCTTCCCCCGCAGCGCGTCCATCCGCATGGCCTCCACCAGGAAGCATCCGTCGGTGACCATGAGCTCCACGAAGCGCTCCCGGTTGTCGGCGCCGCGCCACTCGTCGCCGAGGTCCTTGTAGGCGTCGAGCAGCTGCGTGGCCACCTCGGCGACGGCGGCCACGAACTCCCGCAGCGGCTTCCCGGAGCGCTTGACGAGGTGCACGACGGCGCGGCGCTTGTGCTCCTCCATGGGGAGCAGCTCCGGGTCGCCGTGGTGGAAGGGCCCCAGCGAGACCAGCTCCGGCTGGTACGCCTTGCTGTTGTGCAGGTTCTTGATCCGCTCCGGGACGCGGTAGACGGAGTGGCGCTTCCAGCGCGCCATCTCCACCGCCGGGTCGACGTTCATGTCGCCGATCGTCTTCTCCATCTCCACCACCCAGCTGCCGCCGCCGCCGCCGCCGGTGCTCAGAGTGAAGGCCAAAGCCGCATCCGCCGCCTCCACCCTCGGGTACTCGACCTTGTTCAGGCCCAAGGACAAGGTTGCCTCCCCCATTAATCACGCGCGGTCGTCTGTGGGTCTGGAATGCATGGCGCTCGGCTCGGCTTCGCTGGCTTTGAAAGGTCCGACGGAACGGGGGGCCAGCGGCCAACTTGCACGTACCGCAATCAGCAGTGGCCGGACGGCGACGTGGTGATGCCCAGCCGAGTCGACTGACGGGAACGCGCAACTTGGCTGCGCCCCGTGCACCGATGTCTCTGGACTCATCCTGGCCACAAGTTGCTCGCTTGCACGGGCCCCGCCACACGCCCCTTTCTGCATTGCTCCCAACCTTCGTGTGTGAACCATGTATGGTATCGGCGGGAAAGCAGGCCCGATCACTGTGACAGCAGCAGAGCATATGCTAAATCGCTAATGCTGGTGGCCACCAATAATATAGCCGGCGACGTGTTGGTGTTGAGGCTTGGCCGACTGTTGCTACATCAAAAGCAGATACTGCTCTACAGGAGAGACTGTTTTTACCTTTGGTCCATTCAACTTTTTTTCAGATGAGACCCTATCGTTTGCAACAACTCCATTGCCTCAACAGCTCACTTTCATCATCTGTGACTGTGTCACACGGACAGATCACGGTCTCCCCGTCGTTCTCCCTCTGTATCCTGCAGCCCTGTCCACCAACACCAAGCATCCGATGCGTGGACGGCGAGGCGAGATCTGGCGGCGAGGCGAGGCGAGGCACTGCTCAGCGTATGACTTGCTAGGCTCCACCGGCGTCTGCTCTTTTCTGCGTTATACTAATCCGTAGGGGTCCAACCAGACCACCACCATCCGCCCATGTCCCCACTAGTTTAATCTCTCCAGGTCCTCGGGCCCGCCCTAACACTAGATGACGGAGCTCCCACCCAGGATACGCTCCCGACGCGAAAACTGGTTTGGCATGGACGAGTCACGTATGATTTATGTGTTTTGGGGGAAAGTGACCACGTCTACGGCACTAACTATCGAATTCGAATAAAGCATCAACAATCGCATAAAGCATCATCATTGACTTTGACAGCCACACTACCTCTAGTAACAAAGTTTTGGATCCACCGGCGCCATTTATTGAGGAAATCTTTCATTCTCACGGCTTGTTGAAAGAATGATCATTTGACCTTAGCATAAGCCTTTTCAAAGCCAATCTCCAAAATTACTCCATTCATGTGTTTTCGGATGCATCTCGTGAACAATCTCATGTAGGATTACTACTCTGTCGAGTATATTTCTTCCTTGTATGAAAGTTGTTTTAGATGGTTGGATGGCATGGTTAGCCAACCGTGTTGAGCCAATTAGTATCCACGGCCCGCGCTAACATGACGGAGCTCCCATCCACGATACGCTCCCGATTCGAAAACTGGTTTGATATGGACGAGTCACGTATGGTTTTATGTGTTTTGGGGGAAGTGACTACGTCTGTGGCACTCCCTTTCGAATTCGAATAAAGCATAACAATTGGAACTTAAGTTCTGCATTGTTTTTCTTCAGAAAGTGTTGGGCAATCATCAAGGTGTATGGCATGGTTGTGTTTCAAAAGATTTATCATCTGGGGAGGGAAAATTTCACTGAGATTAACCAAGCACTCGTTGCACTCCTGCCCAAGAAGGGTGGCGCCACCGAGCTCAACCACTTTAGGCCTATAAGTCTAATGCACTCTATTTCCAAGAAAATTTCTACGTTAGTGTTAATGCCCACACGTATGGCACGAAGCAACATGGTCCAAACGCCTCCATTATTATCCATTTTGCCACGTCAAAACAGATGACATCATTGAGGATCTTTTTGGTTTTCGGCTTAAAAATATTTTATCTCCTAATTAAAAAATTCAATTAAAAAAATTTGTTTTCATCATTAAATCCGTCTCGATGAGATCTTTAAAACTAGATCACATGTTGATATGTTTCGACGAATTTTTTGGCCAAAAGTTGCCATGATGTTTACACTATAGTTCCCATAGTGTTTATACTAAAGTTGCCATGACATGTTTTATCTATTTTTTCTTCTAGATTTAGAGCTACCGTTGTATTTTCAACTACTTTTTACGACAATTTTTAGTAATTAACCACGGGAAATTTAATGCATGGATCATGGCAATTTTTAGTAATCCATCATGGCAAATTTAGTTTATAGATCATGGCAATTTTAGTATTTTGATCATGGCAATTCGAGTACTTTGACCATGGAAATTATTTTTTATGAACCATGGCAAATTTAAGTGCATGTAGTAATTCACCATGGCAATTTTAGTTTATGGTTCATGCCAAGTCTAGTTTCTTAATTCCCCGTTTTATAATATGTCAAAATTTACTTTTAAAGATAGAAGAAAAAATAGCTGAAACATATCATGGCAACTTCAGTATAAACACCATGCCAATTCATGTGCAATATACATGGTAACTTTTAACCCCAAAAAAGTCGTCGAAATATATTGATATGAGATCTAGTTTCGAAGATCTCGTCGCGATGAATTTAATGGTGAAAACGGATCTTCAATCGGACTTTTCATTTAAGAGATTAAACAGTGTAAAAATTGGAAATCCAAAAAGATTCCCACATGCATGCATGCGGTGACGTGGCGCAAGTGTGTTATAGGGCGTGTGGACGGGTGTTGCTCCCACCACATGTGTAGACGTTATCAGCGTCCAATTTCTAAGGTGATGTCCATGAGGTTAGCTGCGGTAATTGGCGAAGTCATTTCCCCGGTTCAAAGTGCATTTCAGAAGACCAAATATATCCATAATAATTTCATCTATGTTCAAGGCTGCGTCCGATATTTTCATAGGAATGAGAAACTGGCCCTGCTGCTCAAATTAGATATAGCCAAAGCCTTCAATTCGATATGCTGGGAATGTATTTTAGAGATGTCGCAGGCCCTGGGCTTCAGCACACGTTGGAGAGACCGGATAGCAATGCTACCGTCCACAGCCTCATTTTCATGCTTGCTAAACGGAGTAGATGGGCAGAAATTCAAATATTGCAGAGGGCTCGGACCGGGACCCAATTTTGCCCCTGTTGTTCATATTGGCGATCAACCCCCTTCACCACTTGTTGGCCAGGGCAACCGACAATGGCAAGCTCAAAACACTGCCTGGCAGAGATATCAGGATGAGGACTACTTTATATGCAGATGACATGGTGATCTTCGCAAACCCAACAAGAGAGGAAGTGCAAGCACTAATGAATATATTGCAGCTGTTTGGACAGGCAACATGGCTCCTGCTCAACATAGAAAAAAGTTTAGTGGCACTGATCAAGTGTGAAGACGTAGATTTGCAAGACGCGTTGGCCAGTTTTGGTGGAAAGATCGTTGGTTTCCCAATTACTTGGGATTACCAATCACAACATCGCGACTACGCCTAGCTGCAGTTCGTGTTGGGTCGCATTAAAGCTTGCTTGGCTGGTTGGAAAGGGATGTTGTTATCAATGGCGGGCCGAAGGGTTCTGGTGCGTGCTCTTCGCGCTTACAACCTTTGTAATGACCGTGCTCCGCATGCCGAAGAAGTTCATTAAGGAGATTGATAAGTAACACTGGCGTTTCCCCTGGGTGCACGACGTGGAGCTCTCCGATAGATAGTGCAAGGTGAGCTGGAAATCTGTGTGCTCACTGCTAGAAAAGGGTGGTCTTGGCATCCCCGATTTGATCAAATTTGGGTGAGCACCACGACCTCGATGGTTGTGGCTGGCTTGGCAAGCTCCCCTGTGTGCATGGTGAAGGAAATATGCCCTACAGGCAATAATAAAGTTGTTATTTATATTTCCTTATATCATGATAAATATTTATTATTCATGCTATAATTGTATTAACCGGAAATTTAATACATGTGTGAATACATAGACAAACAGAGTGTCACTAGTATGCCTCTACTTGACTAGCTCGTTGAATCAATGATGGTTATGTTTCCTAACCATAGACATGAGTTGTCATTTGATTAATGGGATCACATCATTAGAGAATGATGTGATTGACTTGACCCATCCGTGAGCTTAGCACGATGATCGTTTAGTTTGTTGCTATTACTTTCTCCATAACTTATACATGTTCCTATGACTATGAGATCATGCAACTCCCGAATACCGTAGGAACACTTAGTGTGCTATCAAATGTCACAACGTAACTGGGTGACTATAAAGATGCTCTACAGGTGTCTCCGATGGTGTTTGTTGAGTTGGCATAGATTGAGATTAGGATTTGTCACTCCGAGTATCGAAGAGGTATCTCTGGGCCCTCTCGGTAATGTACATCACTATAAGACTTGCAAGCAATGTAACTAATGAGTTAGTTACGGGATGTAGCATTATGAAACGAGTAAAGAGACTTGCCGGTAACGAGATTGAACTAGGTATTGAGATACCGACGATCGAATCTCGGGCAAGTAACATACCGATGACAAAGGGAACAACGTATGTTGTTATGCGGTTTGACCGATAAAGATCTTCGTAGAATATGTAGGAACCAATATGAGCATCCAGGTTCCGCTATTGGTTATTGACCGGAGATGAGTCTCGGTCATGTCTACATAGTTCTCGAACCCGTAGGGTCCGCACGCTTAACGTTCGGTGACGATCGGTATTATGAGTTTATATGTGTTGATGAACCGAAGGTTGTTCAGAGTCTCGGATATGATCACGGACATGACGAGGAGTCTTGAAATGGTCGAGACATAAAGATTGATATATTGGACGGCTATATTCGGACACCGGAAGTGTTCCGGGTGATTTCCGAGAAACACCAGAGTGCCGGAGGGTTACCGGACCCCCCGGGGGAACTAATGGGCCACATGGGCCTTAGTGGAGAGAGAGAGAGGGCAGGCCAGGGTAGGTCGCGCGCCCCCACCCCCTCTGGTCCGAATTGGACTAGGGAAGGGGGGACGGCACCCCCTTTCCTTCTCCCTCTCCTCCTTCCTTTCCCCCTCCTAGTAGGACTAGGAAAGGGGTATCCTACTCCTACTAGGAGGAGGACTCCTCCTCTCCTGGCGCGCCCCAAGGTCCGGCCGGCCTCCCCCCTTGCTCCTTTATATACGGGGGAAAGGGGGCACCCTAGAACACACAAGTTGATCATTGATCTCTTATCTGTGTGCGGTGCCCCCCTCCACCATAATCCACCTCGGTCATATCATCATAGTGCTTAGGCGAAGCCCTGCGTCGGTAGCTTCATCATCACCGTCATCACGCCGTCGTGCTAACGAAGCTCTCCCTCGACACTCAGCTGGATCAAGAGTTCGTGGGACGTCACCGAGCCGAACGTCTGCAGATCACGGAGGTGCCGTACTTTCGGTACTAGGATCAGTTGGATCGTGAAGACGTACGACTACATAAACCGCTTTGTCATAACGCTTCCTCTTACGGTCTACGAGGGTACGTGGACAACATTCTTCCGTCTCGTGGCTATGCATCACCATGATAGATCTTGCGTGTGCGTAGGAAAATTTTGAAATTACTGCGTTCCCCAACACATGGCTGCCATTCCCGATGCCCTACGACGAAGCTGATCGCGCGCTCTTCGCCTCGGCCACGATAGTCATCATTGGCAATGGAAAGACGGCTATCTTCTGGAAATGCCCATGGTTAGGCACCCTCAGTGCACTCAGTTCCCCGCTTTATACAAACACTCCATGCGTAAGAACAGAACTGTTGTGGCGACGCTGGTCGGTGGTCAGTGGATCAAGGACCAAAGCCATGGGAATAGGGATGACATCATCACAGAGTATGTTAGGCTGCGCCTCATCGACACCACGCCGGTGGTTTGGATGACCAACAAGCAGACATGATTGTTTGGAAAAGCGGCAACAACGGATGTTACTCCACCATCTCAGCGTGCAAACTTCAGTTCAGGTATGCGCTGGCGACCGAATTCAAGAGCACGATCTAGCGTGCCTGGGCTCCTAGTAAAGTGAAGATCTTTAGCTAGTTGTTACAACTGAACCATCTCTGATGTAATGATCGGTTGCATCGAAGAGGATGAACAAATGCTTATTTATGCCCCCACCCTACTCCGTCTGTGTAACTTGGAGACTTCAGTTCACGTCAAAAGAAATCTGGCAGAAGGTAGCAACTTGGGCGGGATGCAACTATATGGGTGCAATTCAAAACGGATATAGCCAATCGACTAATGCAATCCAGGCCATCCTACGGGGGACAAGCAAGGAGTACAAGAAGGAGATCAAAACCATGATTCTGATGATCACACGGAGATCTGAAAGGAAAGAAACAACTACATATTCCGTGGAAAACTGTCAAGAGTAAGTGATGTCATTCATGCTATCAGGCAAAACAGGGAGTAGTGGAGGCTAGCCGGAGCGAAAGCAATTGAGACCCCTTTTGGCGATGTAACTTGGAGATAAATCACTAGGGTTTTCGCCCCTCCCTTTCCTTTATTTTTCTCTCTCAAAACCCACTGATCACTTGATCAATGATACGTCTCCAACGTATCTATAATTTTTGATTGCTCCATGCCATATTATCTACTGTTTTGGACTATATTGGGCTTTATTTTCCACTTTTATATTATTTTTGGGACTAACCTATTAACCGGAGGCCCAGCCCAGAATTGCTGTTTTTTTGCCTATTTCAGTGTTTCGAAGAAACATAATATCAAACGGAGTCCAAACGGAATAAACCTTTCTGGAACGTGATTTTCTTCCCGAATATGAGCCAGGAGACTTGGACCCTACGCCAAGGAAGCTTCGAGGTGGGCACGAGGTAGGGGGTGCGCCCTATACCCCCAGGCGTGCCCCCACCCTCGTGGGCCCATAGAAGCTCCACCGACGTACTTCTTCCTCCTATATATACCTACGTACCCCCAAACGAACAGAGAGGGAGCCAAAAACCTAATTCCACCGCTGCAACTTTCTGTATCCAAGAGATCCCATCTTGGGGCCTGTTACGGAGCTCCGCCGGAGAGGGCCGTCATCACGTAAGGCTTCTACATCATCATAGCCTCTCCGATGAAGTGTGAGTAGTTTACCTCAAACCTTCGGGTCCATAGTTATTAGTTAGATGGCTTCTTCTCTCTTTTCGAATCTCAATACAAAGTTCTCCCCCTCTCTCGTGGAGATCTGTTCGATGTAATCTTCTTCTTTTTTGCGGTGTGTTTGTTGAGACCGATGAATTGTGGGTTTATGATCAAGTCTATCTATGAATAATATTTGAATCTTCTCCAAATTCTTTTATGTATGATTGGTTATCTTTGCAAGTCTCTTCGAATTATCCGTTTGGTTTGGCCAACTAGATTGGTAGTTCTTGCCATGGGAGAAGTGCTTAGCTTTGGGTTCGATCTTGCGGTGTCCTTTCCCAGTGACAGAAGGGGCAGCAAGGCACGTATTGTATTGTTGCCATCGAGGATAACAAGAAGGGGTTTATTTCATATTGCATGAATTTATCTCTCTACATCATGTCATCTTGCTTAAAGCGTTACTCTGTTTTTAACTTAATACTCTAGATGCATGCTGGATAGCGGTCGATGAGTGGAGTAATAGTAGTAGATGCAGAATTGTTTCGGTCTACTTGTCACGGACGTGATGCCTATATACATGATCATGCCTAGATATTCTCATAACTATGCTCAATTCTGTCAATTGCTCAACAGTAATTTGTTCACCCACCGTAGAATACTTATTCTCTTGAGAGAAGCCACTAGTGAAACCTATGGCCCCCGGGTCTATTCTCATCATATCAATCTCCATCACTTTAATCTTGCTTTGCTTTTTTACTTTGCCTTTTACTTTTCACTTTGCATCTCTATACCAAAAATATAAAAAATATTATATCTATCAGATCTCACTCTCGTAAGTGACCATGAAGGGATTGACAACCTCTAATCGCGTTGGTTGCGAGTAGCTATCGTTTTGTGCAGGTACGAGGGACTTGAGCGTGGCCTCCTACTGGATTGATACCTTGGTTCTCAAAAACTGAGGGAAATACTTACGCTACTCTGCTGCATCATCCTTTCCTCTTCGGGGAAATCCAACAGAAGCTCAAGAGGTAGCAAGAAGAATTTCTGGCGCTGTTGCCGGGGAGTCTACGCAAAAAGTCAACATACCAAGTACCCATCACAATCCCTATCTCTCGCATTACATTAGTTGCCATTTGCTTCTCGTTTTCCTCTCCCCCACTTCACCCTTGCCGTTTTATTCGCCCTCTCTTTCTCAATCTCCTTCTCCTTCTCTTTCTCTGTTTGCCTTTTTCTCGCTTGCCTTGTCGTCATGGCTAATCTTATCTCTTCTCCGTTATCTCCCAAGAATGAAGTCCTAAATTTTAAACAAAGGGAGGGAGAAAATTTGAAAGACGCTTGGTATAGAATTTGCAATGCTCAAAATAGATCTACCAGGAAGCAATCTACTTCAGTCCTTCCTCGCAATTTTTATGTAGGTGCTAGTCCTTGGTATAGATATATCCTTCATACCATTACCGAGGGGAATTTCTTGGGTAGCCACACTTTTGATTCTTATAATGCTATGATAGATTTATTTGGCTCACCACCTCTTTTGGTTAATGGAACTATGTTAACTTTGGAGCATGTTATGCAAAGGCTTGAAATTATTGAAAACAAAGTTGCTACCATTGAATCAGTTGATAATCTAGATAAAAAGATCCATAATCAAATTACCCAATATGGATCTAAGGTAGGAATGACTTTGAAAAATATTAAGGAAAAGGAACCCATGGTTAATGAGAAAATAAATCTAGATTCCACTAGAATCGATAAACTTGAGGGTATCATTACCAACTTAGGAACCGCTTTTTCTTCCGTAAAGAATACTTCTAGTACTCGCACTAAAATTACCAAGCTTATGTATGTTCCTAAGAATAACGGTGAATCATCTAGTAAGGAAACTGCGGATCTTAAATCTATAAGCATTCATCCTGATATTTTTGCTATCATTAAGGAACCTTATGCTACGAATGAATTTTTTGATATTGTGCCTAAAAGTTTGATAATTACTAGAAAGGAAGAAATTTCTAAGAAATATAGATGCCTCATTTAAGAATTGCCTACCAAAGATGGCAATACCTAGATCTATCCTCGCTTTTATGCCTAGCTAGGGGCGTTAAACGATAGCGCTTGTTGGGAGGCAGCCCAATTTTATTTTTATTCCTTGCTTTTTTGCTCCTATTTAGTAATAAATAATTTATTTATAATCTGTTTTGGTTGTGTTTTTTGTGTTTAATTAGTGTTTGTGCCAAGTAGAACCGTTGGGAAGACTTGGGGAAAGTCTTGTTGAACTTGCTGTAAAAAACAGAAACTTTAGCGCTCACGAGAACTGCTGTCATTTTTATTTGGAGAGGGATATTTAGTTAATTATTTTTGAAGATGATTAATAGATAAATTCCTCACGTCCATAAATTTATTTTAGAATTTTTGGGGTTCCAGATCTTGCGCTAGCTACAGATTACTACAGACTGTTCTGTTTTTGACAGATTCTGTTTTTCGTGTGTTGTTTGCTTATTTTGATGAATCTATGGCTAGTAAAATAGTTTATAATCCATAGAAAAGTTGGAATACAGTAGGTTTAACACCAATATAAATAAAGAATTAGTTCATTACAGTACCTTGAAGTGGTCTTTTGTTTTCTTTCTCTAACGGAGCTCACGAGATTTCTATTGAGTTTTGTGTTGTGAAGTTTTCAAGTTTTGGGTGAATTCTTTTGATGGATTATGGAACAAGGAGTGGCAAGAGCCTAAGATTGGGGATGACCATGGCACCCCCAAGATAATCTAAAGACACCAAAAAGTCAAAGCTTGGGGATGCCCCGGAAGGCATCCCCTCTTTCGTCCACTTCCATCGGTAATTTACTTGGAGCTATATTTTTATTCACCAACATGATATGTGTTTTGCTTGGAGCATCTTGTATTATTTTTGTCTTTGTGTTTTAGTGTGCCACAATCATCCTTGCTGTACACACCTTTTGAGAGAGCCATACATGAATTAAAATTTGATATAATACTCTATGTGCTTCACTTATATCTTTTGAGCTATGTAGTTTTGCTCTATGTGCTTCACTTATATCTTTTGAGCGTTATAATTTTGCTCTATGTGCTTCACTTATATCTTTTGAGCTATGTAGTTTTGCTCTATGTGCTTCACTTATATCTTTTGAGCGTTATAATTTTGCTCTATGTGCTTTACTTAGATCTTTTAAGAGCACGGTGGTGGATTTGTTTTAAAGAAACTATTGATCTCTCATGCTTCACTTAAATTATTTTTAGAGTCTCTTAATAGCATGGTAATTTGCTTAATAATAACATGCTTGGTATTCAAGATTTGTGAAACTTTCTTTTGAGTGCATTGAATACTAAGAAAAGATTGAAGCATGATAATTGTTTTGAGATATGGAGGTGATAATATTAGAGTCATGCTAGTTGAGTAGTTGTGAATTTAAAGAATACTTGTGTTAAAGTTTGTGATTCCCGTAGCATGCACGTATGGTGAACCGTTATGTGATGAAGTCGGAGCATGATTTATTTATTGATTGTCTTCCTTATGAGTGGCGGTCGGGGACGAGCGATGGTCTTTTCCTACCAATCTATCCCCCTAGGAGCATGCGCGTAATACTTTGCTTTGATAACTTCTAGATTTTTGCAATAAGTATATGAGTTCTTTATGACTAATGTTGAGTCCATGGATTATATGCACTTTTTCCCATCCTTCCACCATTGCTAGACTCTCTAATACCGCACACTTTTCGCGGGTATCATACACCTACCATATACTTTCCTCAAAACAGCCACCATACCTACCTATCATGGCATTTCCATAGCCATTCCGAGATATATTGCCATGCAACTTTCCATCGTTCCGTTTATTATGGCACGCTCCATCATTGTCATATTGCTAGCATGATCATGTAGTTGACATCGTATTTGTGGCAAAGCCACCGTTCATAATTCTTTCATACATGTCACTCTTGATTCATTGCATATCCCGGTACACCACCGGAGGCATTCATATAGAGTCATATTTTCTTCTAAGTATCGAGTTGTTGAGTTGTAAGAAAAATAAAAGTGTGATGATCATCATTTTTAGAGCATTGTCCCAAGTGAGGAAAGAATGATGGAGACTATGATTCCCCCATAAGTCGGGATGAGACTCCGGATGAAAAATAAAAAAGAAAAGAAAAAAAGGGAGGCCATAAAAAAATAGAAAAGGTCCAAATAAAAAATGAGAGAAAAAGAGAGAAGGGACAATGTTACTATCCTTTTACCACACTTGTGCTTCAAAGTAGCACCATGACCTTCATGATAGAGAGTCTCACGTTATGTCACTTTCATATACTAGTGTGAATTTTACATTATAGAACTTGGCTTGTATATTCCAATGATGGGCTTCCTCAAAATGCCCTAGGTCTTCGTGAGCAAGCAAGTTGGATGCACACACACTTAGTTCCTTTTGATGAGCTTTCATATACTTATAGCTCTAATGCATCCGTTGCATGGCAATCCCTACTCACTCACATTGATATCTATTGATGGGCATCTCCATAGCCCGTTGATACGCCTAGTTGATGTGAGACTATCTTCCCCTCTTTTTGTCTTCTCCACAACCACCATTCTATTTCACATATAGTGCTATATCCATGGCTCACGCTCATGTATTGCGTGAAGATTGAAAAAGTTTTGAAAAAGTTAGAGTATGAAACAATTGCTTGGCTTGTCATCGGGGTTGTGGATGATTTAAATACTTTGTGTGGTGAAGATAGAGCATAGCCAGACTATATGATTTTGTAGGGATAACTTTCTCTGGCCATGTTATTTTGAGAAGACATAATTGCTTTGTTAGTATGCTTGAAGTATTATTATTTTTATGTCAATATAAACTTTTGTCTTGAATCTTTCGAATCTGAATATTCATATCACAATTAAGAATATTTGCATTGAAATTATGCCAAGTAGCACTCCGCATCAAAAATTCTCTTTTTATCATTTACCTACTCGAGGACGAGCAGGAATTAAGCTTGGGGATGCCTGATACGTCTCCAACGTATCTATAATTTTTGATTGCTCCATGCTATATTATCTACTGTTTTGGACTATATTGGGCTTTATTTTCCACTTTTATATTATTTTTGGGACTAACCTATTAACCGGAGGCCCAGCCCAGAATTGTTATTTTTTGCCTATTTCAGTGTTTCGAAGAAACAGAATATCAAACGGAGTCCAAACGGAATAAACCTTTCTGGAACGTGATTTTCTTCCCGAATATGACCCAGGAGACTTGGACCCTACGCCAAGGAAGCTTCGAGGTGGGCACGAGGTAGGGGGCGCGCCCTATACCCCCAGGCGCGCCCCCACCCTCGTGGGCCCACCGAAGCTCCACCGACGTACTTCTTCCTCCTATATATACCTACGTACCCCCAAACGAACAGAGAGGGAGCCAAAAACCTAATTCCACCGCCGCAACTTTCTGTATCCACGAGATCCCATCTTGGGGCCTGTTCCGAAGCTCCGCCGGAGAGGGCCGTCATCACGGAAGGCTTCTACATCATCATAGCCTCTCCGATGAAGTGTGAGTAGTTTACCTCAGACCTTCGGGTCCATAGTTATTAGCTAGATGGCTTCTTCTCTCTTTTCGGATCTCAATACAAAGTTCTCCCCCTCTCTCGTGGAGATCTGTTCGATGTAATCTTCTTCTTTTTTGCGGTGTGTTTGTTGAGACCGATGAATTGTGGGTTTATGATCAAGTCTATCTATGAATAATATTTGAATCTTCTCTGAATTCTTTTATGTATGATTGGTTAACTTTGCAAGTCTCTTCGAATTATCCATTTGGTTTGGCCAACTAGATTGGTAGTTCTTGCCATGGGAGAAGTGCTTAGCTTTGGGTTCGATCTTGCGGTGTCCTTTCCCAGTGACAGAAGGGGCAGCAAGGCACGTATTGTATCATTGCCATCGAGGATAACAAGAAGGGGTTTATTTCATATTGCATGAATTTATCTCTCTACATCATGTCATCTTGCTTAAAGCGTTACTTTGTTTTTAACTTAATACTCTAGATGCATGCTGGATAGCGGTCGATGAGTGGAGTAATAGTAGTAGATGCAAAATCGTTTCGGTCTACTTGTCACGGACGTGATGCCTATATACATGATCATGCCTAGATATTCTCATAACTATGCTCAATTCTGTCAATTGCTCAATAATAATTTGTTCACCCACCATAAAATACTTATGCTCTTGAGAGAAGCCACTAGTGAAACCTATGGCCCCCGGGTCTACTCTCACCATATCAACCTCCATCACTTTAATCTTGCTTTGCCTTTTTTACTTTGCCTTTTACTTTTCACTTTGCATCTCTATACCAAAAATACCAAAAAATATTATATCTATCAGATCTCACTCTCGTAAGTGACTGTGAAGGGATTGACAACCCCTAATCGCGTTGGTTGCGAGTAGCTATCGTTTTGTGCAGGTACGAGGGACTTGAGCGTGGCCTCCTACTGGATTGATACCTTGGTTCTAAAAAACTGAGGGAAATACTTACGCTACTCTACTGCATCATCCTTTCCTCTTCGGGGAAATCCAACGCAAGCTCAAGAGGTAGCAATCAACAATCTTATCCATTGCTTCCTGCTAAATTAATGAATGCTAGCCAGCCAACTGGATCAAAAAAAAGTTCCTTGTTGTTTCTTAAGTTTTGATTAGAATCATGTCGCCTTTTACAAGGGGCGACACTAGGAGCCGGTCGTCCGACGGAAGCCTTGACCAGTCACCTCCCATACTGTAGGATTGCATCACTATGGGCCATTCAATCTACCTCGTTTGCACCACTCGCAGGAGCCCACAGCCCCGATGCCTTCATGCTCGCAGCACCGACGCTCATCCTCGGGGTCATCCTCGTGCCTGCATCGGAGGCTGCAGAGCCCACTCCCTTCTGCAGCCCTTGTCCTCCTTTGTTCCCATCAATGGTCTGCGTCGATTGTAGTACTGGTGGACACCCTTCCAAGTGTGGTGTCAGTGGTCGGCGCCAACTGCAGCTTGTGGTTGTCGCAGTTGCAGCATGCGGGTGCTCCCTTGGTCGACGTTGTCGGGTGCTACTTGTGAGCTGCGTTGTGATTTCCCCAAAGAGGAGGGGATTGTCGGTGTCAAAATCAGCGGATCTCGGGTAGGGGGTCTCGGGCTGTGGATATTGGATCAATGGGGAACGAGGGACTAGTGAGGAAGTCCTGGATTAGGGGGTCTCCGGACAGCCGGACTATATCCTTTGGCCGGACTGTTGGACTATGAAGATACAAGATTGAAGACTTCGTCTTGTGTCCGGATGGGACTCTCCTTGGCGTGGAAGGCAAGCTTGGCAATACAGATATGTAGATCTCTTCCCTTGTAACCGACTCTGCGTAACCCTAGCCCCCTCCGGTGTCTATATAAACCGGAGGGTTTAGTCTGTAGGACAACAAACAATCATACCATAGGCTAGCTTCTAGGGTTTAGCCTCTATGATCTCGTGGTAGATCAACTCTTTTAATACTCATATCATCAAGATCAATCAAGACCTCCATCGAGAGGGCCCGAACCTGGGTAAACATCGTGTCCCCCGCCTCCTATTACCATCTGCCTTAGACGCACAGTTTGGGACCCCTACCCGAGATCCGCCGGTTTTGACACCGACATTGGTGCTTTCATTGAGAGTTCCACTTTGTCGTCATCATAAGGAGGGATGGCTCGTCTCGTTGTCAAGAACAACATCACCTCTGGGGGAGCCCTGGCTGTAGGCCAAACTCTCCGACTAGGCGGCTTCGTCATGACCGCCCGCTCGGCCGCTGCGCCGACGATGACTTCTCGGGTCATCGAAAATAGCCTCCACATCGGCTTGAAATTCGCCGAGCAGATGGATCCAATGGAGCTCTCCTCTTTGAATGAGCTCTTGGATCGCATCGCCGCTCTGGGAGGCGCTACAAACTACGATCGGATTGGGCTTAAACCCGATGAATGGGAGATTAACTCTCCGCCGGTCACCCATCAGATAGCGGTGGTGGAGGAGCAATGCGGCGATTCTTCCTCTATCCTGAGGATGAACTATGTCCAGATTCCCGAGCTCTCCGAGCCGGATACCCGTCCACAGGAGGACATCGCCCTAACCCTGAACCTAGAATCAGGCGGCATACCAAACCTGCGGGCCAACATCCCGGAGCCCGAACTTCCAAGATCGGAAACTCCCCCGCCCCTGGGTCTTAGATTGGGTCAAGGTCTGGACTTAAATCCACCCACCCACCCAGATATAAACGATCTTTCCCACATTAGGCAAGAGCCCCAAGAGACAGTACATCACTATTGGGCCAGATTCCTCCTTGTAATGAACAAGGTCAAGGACTGTCGCGAGGAAGACGCAATTTCGTTCTTTTGCAACAATTGCACAGACAAGGGAATCCTCAACGCCATAAGTCGCCGTGACATAGCACACTTCGCTGACTTGGCGGCCATAGTACGAAAGTACTATGCGATGGAAAGCGCCGGGAAAACCCAAACAAAATTTTGGGATAATCCGGCTCTGACAAAACCCCCACTCCGAACTAAAAGGGTGCACTCTCATAAGTCGTCTGACTCAATTACAAAGAAGGAAAAGCCCACTACAGGGCGTGGAACCGTATTGGAGGGATGGCTTAATGGGCCCTGCAAAATTCATAGTACAACGGATACCATACCAACACACAGCCTTAGAGCATGTTGGGTACTCCGGCTGGTGGCCAAGAGTGGTGAGGATCTCCTCATTCAAAATACCGCAGAGCACCATCCCGTGGATAACAATACTGTATTGACAGTCTTCGAGACCTTCGCCTCAAATAATAGGCGTAAGCGAGCACTCCACAGCCTTGCCGAAGTCTGCCACGTGGCAGCAATAAATCCATGGAGCGACACGGCTATCACCTTCAATGCCAGTGACAAACCTAAATTCCGAACAGCCCGAGCACCAGCCACCTTGGTCCTCAGTCCAATTGTGGATGACTTTCAGCTTACTAAAGTTCTCATGGACGGCGGCAGCGGATTAAACCTCATTTATGAGGATACTCTTCAAAAAATGGAAATAGACAGAAACCGTATTGAGCAAAGCAGCACGACCTTTCGAGGAATCATCCCCAGCCAGGAGGCACGTTGCGCTGGGAAAATCACACTAGATGTGGTATTCGGCACTCCGGAGAATTATAGGTCCGAACAAATTACATTCCAAGTGGCCCCGTTCAGTAGCGGATACCACGCCCTTCTAGGGCGGGAGGCATTCACGATCTTCCAAGCCATACCCCATTACGGTTACATGAAGCCCAAAATGCCCAGGCCCAATGGAATCATCACTCTAGCTAGTGACCCGGACATAGCACTCCGCGCCGAGAACAAAACAGCCGCACTGGCCCTCGAGGCATTATCCGAAGCCCTTGCGGCGGAGGAATTAACCACGTTACGCTCCATAGTGGACAGGGACGACGTGATACTCGACAAAAGATCCAAGTCCACCTCTTTTAAACCAGCGGATGAAATAGTCAAATTCCAAGTCCATCCAACGGACCCAACAAAAATAGCATCCATCGGGGCACAATTAAACCCCGCTGTAGACGCCACACTATGGGCGTTCCTGCGCGAGAATTGGGACATATTCGCCTGGCATCCTTCAGACATGCCAGGAATCCCACGCAGGCTGGCCGAGCATAGCCTTAACATTCTAAAGGGATTCAAGCCGGTCAAGCAGACTCTTCGGCGTTTCTCCGAACCTAAGCGACAAGCCATGGGAGAGGAGCTAGCCAAGTTACTGGAGGCTAGATTCATTAGAGAAATAAAACATCCGGACTAGCTAGCAAACCTGGTAATGGTACCAAAGAAGGAAAAATCCTGGCGCCTATGCGTCGACTTCAAGGACCTTAATAAGGCCTGCCCAAAGGATCCCTTCCCCCTCCCTCGCATCGATCAAATTATCGACGCCACCGCAGGACACGACTCATTGTGCTTCCTCGACGCATACTCCGGTTACCACCAAATCAAGATGGCGGAGTCTGATCAAGCCGCAACGACATTTATCACTCCATACGGCCCCTTCTGTTTTAACACAATGCCCTTCGGGCTCAAAAACGCCGGCGCAACGTATCAACGCATGATTCAGACATGTCTGGAAAAGCAGATCGGCAAAACAGTGGAGGCATACGTAGACGATGTGGTCGTTAAAACCAGACACATCAAATCCTTAATAGACGACTTGAGGCTCACGTTCGACAATCTCCGAACATATAACATTAAGCTCAATCCGAAAAATGCGTTTTCTACGTACCCGCCGGAAAGCTCCTGGGCTTCATCGTCTCTAGTAGAGGAATTGAAGCAAATCCGGCTAAAATCCGAGCTCTGTCGCAGTTGGCTATCCCAACTGACCTCAAGCAAATCCAGAAGTTAACTGGATGTGTGGCGGCCTTAAGCCGCTTTATCTCCCGATTAGGAGAAAAGGCACTCCCCCTTTATCGCCTTCTTCGACGCACCGAACACTTCGAGTGGATGGACGCAGCCACGACCGGATTGGAAGAAATAAAAGCCATCCTGGCCACCAACCCAATCTTGGCCGCGCCAAATGTCGGTGAACCAATGCTGTTATATATAGCAGCAACTCACCAAGTTGTAAGCGTAGTGCTCGTCGTCGAACGAGAGACGGACGGACATAAATTCCCACTCCAAAAGCCGGTATATTATGTATCCACTGTCCTCACTCCATGCAAATCACAGTACCCACATTATCAAAAGATAGCATACGCGGTATTCATGGGATCCCGGAAACTACGACACTACTTTCAAGAGTGTTCAATTACGGTGGCCTCAGAAGTACCACTCAATGACATAATAAACAACCACGATGCCAGGGGCCGGATTGCCAAATGGGCTATAGAGCTCCTCCCGTTCAACATAACATATAGACCACGATGAGCCATCAAGTCGCAAGTACTGGCCGATTTCGTCGCCGAGTGAACAGAAGCCGAACTCCCTAAAGAGTACGACACGTACTCCAATTGGATCATGCACTTTGACGGCTCTAAAATGCTGGCTGGTCTACGGGCTGGCGTCATCCTGACGTCCCCCACCGGAGATATAGTCCAATACGTACTCCAAAAACTATACATAGACTCCAACAACGCAGCCGAATACGAGGCCCTATTACATGGTCTCCGGATGGCAGTTTCCATGGGCATTCAACGCCTGGAGGTGCGTGGGGACTCGAACCTCGCAATATCCCAAATAAATGGAGACTTCGATGCCAAGGATCCAAAAATGGCGGCATATCGCAATGCCGTCCTCAAAATGTCATCTCGGTTCCCACCCACCCAGGTTCAAAGTATGGTACTTGCAATTTGGGTTTGTTGCACCAATTATACTGTAGGGGGTTCCCTTACAGTCTTGCTGTCAAAAAAAATGTCAGCTCGGTTCGAGGGGCTTGAATTCCACCATGTGGCTCGGGAAAACAATCAGGCGGCGGATATCCTCGCCCGTATCGGCGCTAAGCGCGATCCTGTCCCACCTAACATCTTCTTGGAAAGGCTGTTTAAGCCATCCGTGGTATGGGAAGGGGACACCGGTAACAATAGTCCGGACCCGGCCACAACACCAGATACCGAACATTCTGACACAATCGGAGGCTCTGCCATCGAAATAACACCTTCAGCCCACGTGATAATGGCTGTCATCGCCCCGTGGACAGAACCATTCCTGGCCTACCTAACCAGGCAGGAACTACCCGAGGACCAAAAAGAGGCACGCTGCATAGTGCGGCGATCTAAAGCCTAGAAGGTCCACGAGGGAGAGCTTTATAAGAAAAGCACTATCGGAGTCCTTATAGGTGCATCTCCGAAGAGGAAGGGCGGAAGCTTTTGGCAGAAATCCATGCTGGACTCGGCGGCCACCACGCCGCAGCCCGGGCCCTTGTAAGCAAGGCCTTCCGTACAGGTTTCTATTGGCCGACGGCCCGAGTAGATGCACAGGATCTGGTCCAATGTTGCGTCGGTTGCCAGCTTTTTGCAAACCAGAGCCATATGCCGCCTACCGCTCTCCAGACAATCCCCATTACTTGGCCCTTTGCGGTCTGGGGGCTTGATATGGTCGGACCCCTCAAAGGGGGAACCCATAAGAAAAAATACTTACTGGTCATGGTGGATAAATTCACCAAATGGATAGGAGCCAAACCTGTTAAAACGGCTGAATCTGGACTGGTGATAGACTTCATATCTGGGGTTGTACACCGTTATGGCACCCCCACAACATCATCACTGACAACGACACGAACTTTACAGCCAACGAGGTAAAACTTTGGGGCAGCAACATGGTCATCAAGCTCGATTATGCTTCTGTCTATCACCCGCAAACTAACGGTCAAGTCGAGCGAGCAAATGGTCTTATCATGAGCGGCATCAAACCCAGATTAGTGCGGTCCTTAAAGGAATCAAACACGCACTGGGTAGAGGAGCTCGACTCCGTACTATGGGGGCTGCGGACCACGCCGAATCGCACTACCGGATACACACCGTTCTTTATGGTGTACGGCGCAGAGGCAATTCTGCCTTGCGACATAATTCATGACTCACCTCGAGTGCGCATGTACGAAGAAAAAGAGGCCGAGCTCGATCGGCAGGACAGTTTGGACGCCCTGGAGGAGGAGCGCGACGTGGCAAAAGCTCGTTCCACATTCTATCAGCAACAGGCTCGAAAGTATCAAAGCAGAGAAGTATGGGCCAAAACCTATAACGTTGGCGAACTAGTTCTACGCCTGCCGGAGAAGAAAAAGAACAAGCTCAAGCCCAAATGGGAAGGTCCCTTCATTATTGACCAGGTTCTGACCGGTGGAGCGTACCGTGTGCGGGATGCATCGGACAATCGACTCAAGTCAAACCCATGGAACACAGCCAGACTCCGAAGATTCTACGCCTAGTGCCGGACTCTATGTTCATCTCCTTACCCCGATCAATTTTTTGCATATCCTTTATCTGTCTTTTCTCTCTTCTTTTTTCTTCTCCTCAAGGCCTTAAAAGGCTAACTTGTGTCTTGACTACACAATCTTGACGCGCTAACCGCGCTCATTATACCTGGGGGCTTCTTATACAGAAGCTTAATATAACTATTTTACTGGGCTTTATGCCCCACACATGTGTTGTTCTTCCACATGTACCTTTTTTCGCCATTATATGCATCGATATGACTTAAGTTTTGGCCAAGCTGGGTTGCCTAGCTCTTGTATTTATGCCCTATGTTCCCGTTAATTCGGCTAGGGCATAAGGGGAGCACCTCTGCGATTGTTACTGCTGGGTCAGCCGGATGTGTACCTCAGACTGGGTGAAGCCGAAAGCTAGCGTTCTTAAGGGAATATTCGGTCGGTGAACAAAAGATGACTTTTATTTATTTTTGATACATGCCCCCAGATGTTTTTAGCCTGCGTCTCTTTTCGCAGTTCGGACATGCACATTAGGGCATGCGTACCCAGGGAAAGGAACCCTTAACGGAACTATTCTCCCTGGAAGATGTTTCTTACTATCCATGTAATATAACATAGCTAGTTGGGTACTTGTCTGTTCAAGCACTTATGACCCCTACGCCTGGTTTCCACGCATACCTCAGTTTTTACATAACCGAGCGGGTATTCGGATACACTCCGGACTATCGGGTGCAGAGGTCGAAGCGAAAAGGTCCGCCATGACAAATGATTTACAATCCGGCTAGGGACATTATATATGTCACTTGAAGTACACAGTCACTAAGACTGACTAAATTCTTCCTTTATACCATCCAACAGGCTGTCTAGCCTACAATCCTGTTGGGAATACTTCGCGGCTAATTCTACTTGGTCATACACCAAACTGACGGGGATCTCTCTCCCATCGGGCCCCATAGGTCCGACCTCGGCCATGTGGTTTGGGTCAGCTTTGGTATATCGCGTCTTCACCATGGCCCAGGCTTCCCTTGCACCTTGTCGGCAGGCTGATATCTTCCATAATCGGAAGCGCCGCCGCGCTCCCTTGAGCTTCTCTATAAGCTCCCCCATGCCTCCTGGTGGGGATGCGGATGGCCACAAGGCTTGGGCAATACCCTGCATCACCTACCGAACTTGTTCGTGCAGTTGTGTGAGCTCTGGTAGAAGATCACCCGTAGACCCGGGCATCTCGTCCGCGGGACGACCCGTCAGCATACCTGCAGACATAACTCTGTTAGCCGGCTTCTTCGCCGAACTCTTTCAAAAGTTCGTTCAAGCACTTACTGAAAATGCCGCGTCGGATCCGCTTATTCTCCTTCACGGAGTCCGCAAGCTGGGCTCGGGCATCTTTCAGTTCCACGCCAAGCTAGATATTGGCATCCTGGAGATTATTTTTCTCCTGCCTGACCCACGTAAGCACGCCCTCGCCAACATTTAGCCGTCGATTAGCACGTTGCGCATTCTCCGCCACGGCCTCCGGATTCATTCCGGAGTCATCTACAACATCTATTGTTAGATTTGCATGCATGCCGCATACTATCTGGTACCTATCATTCTTTGCAATGGAAACAAGTGTTACTAGAGGGGGCCTTCTCGGACTCCTTCAACACGGCAACCGCGGCCCGTAGCTGGGCTTTGCACTCTTCTAGCTCTTGAGACAATTGGGTATTCTTCTCTGTAAGAACCTGCAAACATAATGATCCTTAAATCAGTTGTGTCAACTGTTTCAAGTCTCAGGGGCTACTGATATATATAATTGTTAGATTTTCTTACCCGTATATCCTTTACATACTGGTCCGTGGCTCTGACAAGACCATTTTGAGCAGCACGGATGTACACGTCTCCTGAGTTAAAGGCATCGAACGCCTCTTGGGAGAAACAAGCATCACGGAGTACGGCCCGACGACGCCTGTGATTCATGGCGCTCTCCACTTCGGAATTTGTAGCGGATAGTCTATCCGCATCCTCTGTAGGAGGAGCATCCGGCGTTCACCCCGTGTTAGCTTTCACCTCTATGTCCGGCCCCGGAGCCCGACTGGTGGAGGCATGATCGGCAACCTCTCCGGATATAGTCCGACGAGCGTTTTTCCTACTAGGAAACATGGACATCATTATATTTTAAGAAAGACGACAATCACGGAGCGAGGTTCTGTATCATACCTCTGTGTCGGCGTCTCAGTCCTGACCGCCTTCCTTTTTGGCCTACCCGGCTTCGGTGTCCCTTGTTGGCGAGTCACTGCGGGTTCGGCATGGCGTCCCGAGGGCCTTCCCTGTAAAACACCATAGGTGTACGGTAGGTGAAGAGCATAAAAGGGGATCCTTCTCGGAAGTTGGGACTCCGGTTTTTCTTACATGCGATGCAGGGAGTAGCCCAGGATAGTCGGCTACGATGGCCACCATGGCATCGTCGCAGCTCAATTGATAGAATGTCCTGTCAATCAGCTCCACAAATATGTCCGGATCCTCTTCGAGTCCGGGATCGAGGGCCCGGTCAGGGTCCTCCAGTTGTGGAGATGGGTTGTTGACCTCCCTTACAGCTTTTCGCAGTTCCTGCCATGAAACGGCAAGGTGAGTCTTTATGACAAAGAATGCGGGAAGGTTGGGAGTAAAAAGTGACAAATCACCCAACTTGGAGGGTTGTACATGGAGAATCCATCCCGTGGCTTAATACGGATGAACTCCTCTTCCTCTCCCTTGAACAAATCGGACAGAATTTTTGCTAGAGCAGCAGCTGAGTCTGGTCCCTTACGCCCGCAGCGGGTGGCATCATCTTCCCCGTTAAAGCGCCACATGGGGTTCCCTCGATATTGAAGTGGCTGCACCCCCCGCACTATACATATTGACATAACCTCGATTATTGTCAGTCCTGATTGAGCCAGCACTTTTATCCAGTCCATCAGGTAAAGGACTTCTTCGTTATCTTCCTCCTGAGGGCTCCGTGGGCACCAGCTTCGGCGTTTCTTCGAAGGGCCATTGTCGAACTCGGGAAGACCCATCCGAATAGGATCTGGAAGGGGTACGTCCTCCAGGTAAAACCACTCCGAAGGCCAGTCTTCGGACGTCTTCTTCGGGGTACCGGACAGGTATCCGGTCCCGGTGATGCGCCATATTTCGGCTCCGCCCACTTGATATATTGACCCCTTCTGTGTATGGGGCACAAGGCAGAATAGCCTCTTCCACAGCTCGAAATGAGCTTCGCAGCCCAGAAACAACTCACAAAGGGCAACATAACCAGCGATGTGTAATATGGAAGCGGGGGTGAAATTATGCAACTGGAGGCCATAAAACTCCAGGAGCCCGCGGAGGAACGGATGGATTGGAAATCCAAGTCCTCTTAGTAAATAAGGGACAAGGCATACCCGCTCCCCCTTGGAGGGATTGGGGAAGCTCTCCGCTTGCTCCCCGCCATTATAGGTGGCAAGCCCGGCTCGAACGGGGACCATATAAGCTGGAGGGAGAAGTCCCTGGGTCTGTAACTCTGCTAATTGGCTGTGCGGGACGGAACACTTCTCCCAATCATCGGGCTTAGGGCTACGGGAGCAGGAGGAGGAGCTGCGATGGCCGGCCATGTTGGAATGGATTTTTTCGAGCGCGCTTCGATGGATACTCGCCGTGGGAGGATGGTGTGGTATGGATGTAAGAATCCCAGTCTCTTTAATAGACAGTTTACTTATATGGCTAGGGTGGAAAATGTAAAAGTTCCCTGGCTCCTCACATTCGCTCGACACGTGGAAGATAGCCCTTATTGGGCACGGAAGCCAAGAAGTGCAACATTTATGAGGAGCCGGACACTACTCAGCAGATATTCAAAATTTGGAGAAGAACCCACCTTGCAATGCCGAAGACAATCTGCACGCCGGACTCATCATCATTGAAGCCTGGTTCGGGGGCTACTGAGGGAGTCCTGGATTAGGTGGTCTCCGGACAGCAGGACTATATCCTTTGGCCGGACTGTTGGACTATGAAGATACAAGATTGAAGACTTTGTCCCGTGTCTGGATGGGACTTTCCTTGGCGTGGAAGGCAAGCTTGGCAATACGAATATGTAGATCTCCTCCCTTGTAACCGACTCTGTGTAACCCTAGCCCCCTCCGGTGTCTATATAAACCGGAGGGTTTAGTCTGTAGGACAACAGACAGTCATACCATAGGCTAGCTTCTAGGGTTTAGCCTCTACGATCTCGTGGTAGATCAACTCTTGTAATACTCATATCATCAAGATCAATCAAGCAGGATGTAGGGTATTACCTCCATCGAGAGGGCCCGAACCTAGGTAAACATCGTGTCCCCCGCCTCCTGTTACCATCCGCCTTAGACGCACAGTTCGGGACCCCCTACCCGAGATCCGCTGGTTTTGACACCGACAACTAGGGACACGATGTTTACCCAGGTTTGGGCCCTCTCGAAGAGGTAAAACCCTACGTCTTGCTTCATTATATTGCTTGTGTATATGAGGATTGCAGAGTCGATCTACCACAAGATCATATGAACTAAACCCTAAACTAGTAGGATGATGGTTGTTATTCTGGCCCCTACGGACTAAACCCTCTAGTTTATATAGACACTACGGGTACTAGGGTTACATATGTCAGTTACAACAAGAGGATAAACATGCCAATTCTTCTCTTCTCATCTTGACGTACACACCAAGATACAAAGGATCTCCTGTCCGGGCACGATGCTGCATAATAGTCCGGCCTTCCCGCAGCTACAGTGCAGCCCAACTGTCCGACTCATGAAGATTGGGCCGGCATCCCGAGGACCCCCTAGTCCAGGACTCCCTCAGGGATGATGCAGTACAATAGATATAAGTATTTCCCTCAGTTAAGAACCAACGTTATCAATCCAGCACGAGAACCACGCAACACATTAGCAGTACCTGCACACAAAATACCAAATCCTTGCACCCAACGCGAAAAAGCACTACTACAGGTTGCTGCTAACGTGACACTACGATCAAAGACCCTTCGACAAAAGTGTCTGTGATGCCATAATCGCAAACGGTGGTGTAAAAAACTGTCAAAAAGGTGCAAAACGTTTGCGATGGAGGATGCATCAAACACGGTTCAGATTTTAGTTGCGTGTGCGATGCAGGGCATACGCTTTAGCTCAATTAACTGTTTGCAATGAGGAGGAACAAAAGAAACGGGCAGCCAACTGAAGGTGTGTGCGATGTACAACATACGGTTCACTCGGATGAACTGTTTGTGATTAGGTAACACAAAAGAAACGGTCAGCCAGATCAAAGGTGTGTGTGATATACAGCATGCGGTTCACTCGGATGAACTGTTTGCGTTGAGACATGAGAACAGAAACGACTCAAATGAATAAGATGTGTGTGATACAAGGCAAACAGGTTTGTAATCGGAAACGTGTGCGAAGACCGATAACAACACGGACGATTACTACTAACAAGCCGTGTGTGTTGTGAGCAAAGGGTTGCTGGTATACAATTATGAGTGATTGATGAAAACATCACCGACGGGTTCCATTATTTAGTCCGTGTGCGATGTGATTTTCTTTCTCCGCACAACATCTATACTATATCTACAGAGCATCAACATATATACTTAAAAAGACAGCATTGCATAACCAAATTAAGCATATAGTTACACAAGTGACTACACACATAACATTTCCACACACCAAAGTAAGCAATTACATGCATACTAAAGTAGGAGAAACGAGGATCTAATCATCTACTTATTGTTGCAACGACGCTTGCCATTGCTCTGCTTTCGGCTAGATCCCTGCCTGTTTTGGGAAGGAGGCACTTCCTCATGTCAAAGATCCACCTGTACATGTCATAGCTCGTGTACGCCTCCTTGGCCGCGTACACGACATGAGCTTTGTCGAGTTTCTCCATCCAGGCCGAGTGCCAGGCACGCTTGTCCTTGTTGCACGAATCCTTCATGTCTCTGTACTAGGGGTCGATGATGGCCTCGACGAGGTGAACCAGTGAGTCCTTCTCATGCTCCTTGCTGTCGCAGATCTTGTATTGGCCCTGGATGTCGACAAGATTCTGGCAGGCGATACCCGAATTCTCGTGCACCTTTACATTGTTGGTGATGTCCACCGTAGCAAACATGTAGTGGGGGCTGTTGACAAACCTGGCGAAACGCTCACAAGGCATTGTGGCCAGGCAGTAGTGGTAGACGAGGACGTGGTGGAGCACGCACATCTGGGCGACGGCGACCTTGGGACGAGACCCCGCACGAGCGCGGGTGTACTCGAGGTCGAACCCGACAACCTTGTACTTCTTCAGGGCAAGCAACAACTCCATGATGTGGATGGAGTGCTCCACCTAGACCGGGTCATTGGTGTACACCACCGAGAGGTCCATGAACCTTCTGTGGGTGTCCACCACGACACGCATGGTGAATTGCTGCTTGTCGTCGGCAGCTGCTCAAAGCGCCATTGGAGCCGCGAAGGATACCCTCTAAGAATTTCTTGTGGTGGGTGTGCTTCTTGCAATGGTGGAGCGCGATCGAAAGGTTGAAGAGACACAAGGGTTAAATGGCCGCTGTAATAAATGGGGACAGCCGGCCTGTAATCGTCACGTCTTGTCACAACGTTCATAGCGGAGGATTCCAGTTCACACTTGACAACACCGCACTGCACGCGTGGGCTCGAATAGGCGCCAAATGTATCGTCGGTGAGCCTGTTCCCGTGCTACCACGCTATTTACCGCGCAAGCTTCCCGCCCGGCTAGTTTGGCCACGCGTCTACTAGAAGAGGGACAAATCGTCGGCGTTTATTGGCAAAAAGCTTTGTAAAAACAAAGTGTGTGGAATGACTTTGATCATAAGTTTATCCGTGGGTGATGAGGTCAAAGTTACACAAAAGGGTGATGATGGACACTCGAGTGCGATAATTAATTATGCGCTCTATAGTGCACACAATGGAAGAAACCAACTATGTGCAATAATGTCGAAGATCGCAATCGAGTTAGCTATACAGATCGTGTGATGTGAGATCGACAAGGTAAACTGATTCGAGAATGGTTAATAAAATCTAAGACCATTGCATATTAAGGTCAAAATAGTGTTAGTGCCTACATGCAGTTTTGAACATAGCCATTTCAACGATTGTACCACAAAAGCTCAAAATATTACGAGGTTCAAATTCCAGAGTTATATGGCTCAAATTCGAAGATTACAAGGTTCAAACTGATATTATAAATGAAATTCAGCTCATCAGCTGCAAACGCTCGTGCTGATCCACTGAACATGGATATCAGAGAGGTTCAAACTAATATCACCGCTTCTAAGCCTGGTTTTGAAACCTCACAATTTTTGCAAAGGGGTCAGCCACTGAGAAGTCATGTATGGAGTTGACACGATGACTTCCGATTACTCTGTCATCTGAAGTTCCAAAATGAAATCTAGCATTTTTGGAGCCTACTCCATTTTGCCGCAGGCGCCAGCACTGATGAACAAACCATTCATTTTTGCGAAATAAATGTAGGGCAAACCTCATTTCCTTCAGCACCCTTGCTATGAGAACAAAGAACCCGGCGAATATAATCTCCGGTAATGTCCCTCAGTAGGAGTTCAAAGTAATTTCTGAGAGATGCAGATCTAGGCATTCGACGTGATTGTTATATTGTATCACATTGTCCACCACTGGGCCTAATCTTATCTGCAAAAGAAGAAAATGTGTTAGTGCCTACATGCAGTTTTTAACATTACTACATGCCTATTTGGTTTGCAGGATTTGTAAAATGCACTAACATGCCATCTTCGATCTGACATGATTAACATGGGCATTTGATTACATTCTAGAAAAATGTAGCCTTCTTCACAAGAGGTTGGAGTGGATGAAAAGTTCCTTAAGAGAACTTGAACTCCCTTATGGTTAACATTTAATAGGAAAGGAACATCACCTCGATATATAGCTTCTCCAGGCATGGAAAGCATCTCAGGAAGCTGACAACTTGCTCCAAGTTGGGGCCGATAGATTCTAGTGCCAAGACCTTCACTGTGCGCAGTTTCGGGGTCAAGCTTGTCGGAATCATTTTCTGAATGACAGACGAACAAACATCTTCAAAATTAGAAATAATGTTAATTTGTAGAAGGAGAGGTAGAAGGCGGCTGCTGTACCTGAACGGGTCTGGATCCAATAACAAGTTGAGAGTATTTGTGAGACGAATAGCCCACCACTGTGAATTTCGCGCAGAAATGACATTGATTCTTGTTGGACCTTCTTGATCAACTACAAGTAATCTCTCAAGTGCAGGTGTGTCCTCAATGACCATACCGTGGTACACATCTTGTGACGTCTTCCTGCCGCACTAGCAACACACATAAGTAGTCCGGAGAGTCATGGAGGTGATGTGGAAGGTACTCAACCCATTGATCGCCTGAAGACGAAGGTACTCGAGTGTAGTACAGCCACAAACCAGGCGCTTCATGTCACCATTTGAGAGGCAGACGGCGACGAGCTCGAGGTGCTTCAGTCGTGGTAGAATAAGAGTGGGCGCATCATTAAGGGGGGGGGGAATGGCAGTTCTTGAACTTGGCGATGAGCAGCGTGGGCGCGAGGCGGAGTGCGGACGTTGGCAGCGACCGCATATGCCCATCATAAAAAGTGAGCTCCCCGAGCTGATCTAGGGCGGGGGGTCAGAACCAGTCATCAAGCTTGGCTCAGTCCTTGCCGTTGGAATGGAGCTTGCCCATTCTAAGGCCTTTGGTTGGGCCAAGGTGACTGCCGAGGATCTTGGATGATGCATCCAAGCTTTTGTGATAGCCATGGCAGAGCTCGTGGGTGTTGATGAGGTCGAGAGGGCTGGAGTTCCATAGGGAGCACCATCGGCGGGAAAGGACGATTGTCCACGCCCCATATTTGATTGGGAGGAGGGAGATGATGACTCTCAACATATCATCGGGGAGGCTGCTGATGAAGTCTAGGCCTGCTAGAGTCGCTTGTGGTTCTAGCTCGCCCCGCCTCCGCTTGTTGCCAGCCCCGTTCTCCACCTCCGGAGTCTCCTTGTCAGCGGCGCTTTCTGGTAGAAATGGGAGTACAGGGAATATTTAGTTAAAACAGGGCAATATAAAAGTGTATTGGTAACTAGAAGTTATTAGGTAGGAATATTGTAAGAAAAGGGAATAACAATTGGTTGCTTAAATACTACAAAATTCATTTGACATTGCTGGGTAAGTCAACATGCAGATAGTTGAAAAGAAATCTTACTTCGAACAAAGTATGTACGGATGATTTTGTCGGGGAAGTTAGCATATATCTCATGACCAGGCCTTTTTATGTGTAGTGCAATTTTAGTGACAACTTTCAGTACATAAAACTTTGCAATTTCTTTCCAAAAGCCAGTGCCAAAATAGGAGTCACCATGTTCATCAGGTCTTACAGTAGCAACGATTGTAAATCCATGGTTTGTGTGCAGTATGACATCCGTGGAGCCTTCATCTATATAAAGGGAAAATTGTGCACTACATAATCTGTTGCATAGCAAGGGATGTTCTGCAGAAAATGGTAGGATTGTTAAAGAAAATATGGTAACATGCAAATATGGGCCCAAATTGAAAGAATTGTACAGCAGTTAAAATCGAAGGACAAAAATCTATAATTAAACAGATGGGGTAAACATGATGTCAAGGAAATATGAGAGTAATCGAAAGAACAATACATCATTAATTTGCCTAATATAAAAAGAAGAGGGAAAAAATCCCCTTTGACGTATATGGTGCATGTGGCACCTTTTATCCAAATGTAGCAATATTTAGAATATGTCCAGGAAAGTAGGCCATGCCAACCGATTTAGGGTGAGACTGAACATACCGCGTGCGTCCTCAAGTTATCTGGTATGGTCAGATGGAATCTCTGGCGGAGGTCACAAAGTCCTGAAGTGTCGGCACACTATACATTATATGAATGAAAGAAAACCCTCAAATCAGCTCGAATAAAAATGAATTCACGGCGATTTCCACCGGATGATTAAAGGAGGCAGATGAACTAGGATAAGAGATGAGATAATATCTCGTTAAATTAGTTACCTTGTCGTCCATGAGAAAGAACCCTCAGTACGGCAGATTCCCCAACCGAGCGGAGCTGGGTCGACCGCGAGCAACGTCAAGAAAGTCGATGGCGATAGGCAGTGGCAAGCGGAAGTGGCGAAATACGGTGGGCTTTGCCAGTAGCCTGGCGGCGGCAGACGGCGAGCTAAGTGTTTACCGCCGCGATAGGCGGTGCCATGGCATAGACGCGGAGGATCTTGTGCAGGTGTGAACGGGGAACATACCAGAGGGGCCGAGGGGGTGGTGGGCGGGGTGAGGGTTTTGGTGATGTGGGGATGGTGAGGGTTTTCTTTTTTCTTTTTTGAATTGGGTGGTGAGGGTTTTCTGTCCCACAAAGAATTTTGGGGGCGATGGTTTGCTAGAGCGAACTGTGTGTGATTGACGCAACAGGCAAAATGAAAGTCATTGCACACGATTCCAATTTTGGGAACCGTGTGTGATTGACGTACTACCTCCGTCCTGATTTATTGGTCCCTCTTTGTAATTTTTACCAAATTTTGACCAAATATTTAACATACTCAGACATAGATAATAAGCGTACACATACATAAGCATAGTTCAACCATAAGTACATAGTTCAACTGCATTAAGCATATATACTCAAGTGTACATAGTTCGATCCATCCCACATCTCATCTCACATGCGGCCGACACGATCCTGAAGCTTCTCTAGGTACTCAGCGTACGCGCCATGCGCCACCCTGCGAGAATACTTCTGCTTGAAGGAGCCAATAGCCCGTCCTCTTGCATGCGCGAGAACACTTAGATACGCGTCATGAAGCTTCTGGTTGCAAAATGGACATCCATAGCCGCCTTCCAGGTCCTAATACGCCTGTTATGCATTCCCGCATAAAGCTCTCTCAGGATTTGCCTGTTGTACCTCCTCTGGCCATCTTCATCCTCGCTGTCCACATCATCAGACAACACCAATACAAATAGTAAAACAAATTTGGCATCAAATCAATGATTACATGTCGTGAAGTAGGATTAGGAATTTATGGCTATTTATTTATAAATATTAAGAGATTATGGTTTGATTTTTAAGCACAATCGTCTATGTACAGACCAATCTTGAAGAAAATAATGGCACAAACATATGTAGGTCATTCAAAATCAATTGTCAAGCCCTGGCTAGGAATTATTAGCACGAACACTAACCCTAGTCGGATTACTAGCAGAAATCATTTGCATAGATGAAACAACTAATCACTTATCACCTGTACCATTCAAACAATCAATACACTACATGGATCTAATGAAACTAACTCAGATTTCATGGATTGGGAGACCAGATGTCCATCGCCGCCGGAGTGGTCGTCGGAGTCGTCGCCGGAGTCGGTGTGGAACTCCGCCTCTGACTGTGGAAGCTCGACGCCGTCGACGACGTCAGGGTGCAGTGATTACTCGCTGGCGGTGACGACAACCTCTGTCTCCATCTCCACCCCGTGCTCCGGTGCTTTAGCAGCCCCGGCGTCGCCACTCCCTCTGATGGGATGCTTCGGCGGCATCCTCATACACTGACGGCTTTGAGGACTGAGAGCGGCATCAAGGATGCAAGCGGAGAGAGAGGATTGTGTGTGTGTAGCGAGGATGGGGGGTGCGGCCGCTTGGGCGCACCATTAATATGGAGTAGTGGGAGTTGTGAGAGAGAGGCGGGCGGCGGTCAAACCAATGGCTCGCCTCTCGGTGAGCCTGCGCACCGGACTGTTGGCATGCCTACCAAAGTTTCGCACAGCTACTCGCATGCCTACCGATGACACAGCGTAGCAAGCACGCCTCCGTCAATTCACACACCTACACGCACGCCTCCCCGTCTACCTGCACGGTGGACGTGTCCCGTCAACTCACGCCTGCTCGCACGGCACACGGGTCGCGCGGCGGCACGTATATTGTTTTTCTATTTGGATGATTAATGCTGCCGCTTTATTGCTTAACCAAAGCATGGAACGTATCCAATGTTGGTCTAACGCTCACGGTTCAAATAAATAATCCATTTGGGATATTGGTTTCCAATTATTAACAATCTCCCTTCTGTAATTAGATAAAGATTACATCAAAACTGGTCTCAAATTTGACAAAAAAGTACAATGCCACTTTGTATTGGTGTCCATATGACAACACAATAAGTTTCATGAACTTCAAATAAGTTTTGGATGTACTAGAATTTAAAAGTCAAGATTCTCAATGTTTGAAATTTGTTGCACGGGGAGTAAACATGCACCCAGTAAGACACGTGTTTTTGCAATCCATTTAGGTGCACTGTCACGTGTGCATGTAGCTCAAATTTGATTTTTGCACATTATACCCGTAGAAAATCAATCAATCAATGTACTAAAACGTCTTAATGATCTCTATGATTTTTTTGAAATTAAAACGTCCCTCCTTTGATAACATATATGTTCACCACGGGATAATTAATTTAACATGCATCATAGTTGCGGTGGATTCGCGGTGTGTGTGTGGGCATGTGCGTCTGGGGGTGGCGGGTGGCTCGCAGTACACTACGAGTTGTGAGCCACAATGTGGGTTGGCCATTTTGTTAGGCAGGCCAGTGCCACATCAGAGTTGTGAAATCATTATTTAAAACATTACAAAACCCTTTCATACATAAATGTTTTGGCCACATGCAGTCGATGGTTGTCCTACACGACACTCGATACTCATGTGTGACGCTTTCTGTGGGCCCGCAAGGTCGTCATCCATCACTTTGATGAATAGCCGGCAGTGAGGTTAATTTGACAAGCAAGGTATAATCTTTTTTGTTTGTGTTATGGTGGTATATAGTATGCGTCGAAGAGGTGGGAGGGGACTAGCATATATACTATACGTACGCGTCCGTGAACAAGTACACCTCACTCAGTGTCAGGACTTTTTGGTTTCCGAGGCACGTGCCACATCAACATTGTGAAATTGGCTATTCAAACATCACACAACACCTTTTTTGGCCACATGCATATCCTAGCTAGGACACTCACGTGTGACACTTCCATCTATGGGCCCACAAGGCCATCGTCGATGCATGGATGTATCACTTTGACCTACATCGGAAGAGGTTAATTAATTTCACCATCAATGAGGATTCTTTTGGGTTGTACATATATTACGGCAGGAGCATATAATATGCAGTGAAGAGGGGGGAAGGGGACCATCATATGTAGTACGCTCGATGAACCTCGCTCCATGTGGGTGCAAGGTTTATGGTTTTTGAGGCATGTGGCACATCAAAGTTGTGCATTTTGGGTATTCAACATATATATGTTTAGCCCACATGCAAAGCGGTGGTGGTTGTCCTCTCGCACCCACTTAAGCAGTTATCTATGATATAGATGCTTTCCATCTGTGGGCCCGCTTGGTCCATCACTTCTTTTTGCCTGACAACAAGAGAGGTTAATTTGACTTAGGAGGGGATTATTATTTTTGCTCTAGGATGACATGCATGATACAGTTTGAGCACACACACATGCATGTGTACGCATGAATCCCTCCCATCGAGTCGAAGTGGCCAGTACAACGACACATCATGAACCGATCTCGCTCTGTGCGGGGAGCTAGTGTACGATTTTTGATGCACGCACCACATAAATGTTGTGTATTCAAACATGCATGCACGCATCACCTCGCATGGTTATCGGCGACAAGCCTATATATTCGTGGGCTCGCATGGGCATCCATGATCACCTTGACCAACAACAAGATAGGTTACCATGGCAGATTCTTCATTTGGTTCGTGTTATTGTAGTATAGGTCATGGTGAAATTCAGACCTTAAGTTTGAGCACATATACTATGCACGCATGCATGCATGAATCCCCGTCGTTGGCTTGAAGTGTGGTGTAACATACATATGCATCGTCAACATAACCCTTACTCGATGTGGGGATTTCTATTTCGAAATCACGGTGCCACATCAAAGTTGTTCCATTGTTACTCAAAAACACACCTCTCCATACATATGTTTGGGACACACGCATGCAGTGGTTGTCTTCGGGGACTAGCTACTTGCGTGACTAGTGGGGAGCTAGCCCATCTCCGGGGTCGCATGGACGTCCATCACTTTGACCAACAACAAGAGAGAGGTTGTACGACCAAGGTGGATTATTCTTGGTCCGTTTTATGATCCATCTTGGTGAGATATGCCTCTCTGGCCCGCCGACTGAAAGTGTGTGTGTGTGTGGGGGGGGGGGTTGCTACTTCGCACTTTGCTAGGTGAACCTCGGTTGGGGGGCATGCATTCATAGCTTATGATTCCCTTCATGGCGTCACGAGGGGTGGGGGTTGGGGGGCTGCTAGCTACTTCGCACTTTGCTAGGTGAACCTCGGTAGGGGGGAGGGGGCATGCATTCATAGCTTAGAATTCCCTTCGTGCCGACACGAGGGGGAGGGCTGCTAGCTACTTCACACTTTGATAGGTGAACCTTGGTTGGGGGTGGGGTGGGGTTGCATGCATTCATAGCTTAGGATTCCCTTCGTGCCGACACGAGGGAGGGGGGCTGCTAGCTACTTCGCACTTTGCTAGGTGAACCTCGATTGGGGGGGGGCGTGCATTCATAGCTTAGGATCCCCTTCGTGCCGACAGGATGGAGGCCGCTAGCTACTTCGCACTTTGCTAGGGTGAACCTCGGTTGGGGGGCCATGCGTTCATAGCTTAGGATTCCCTTCGTGCCGACACGAGGGAGGGGGGCTACTAGCTACTTCGCACTTTGCTAGGGTGAACCTCGGTTGGGGGGGCATGCATTCATAGCTTAGGATTCCTTTCATGCCGACACGAGGGAGGGGGGGCTGCTAGCTACTTCACACTTTGCTAGGTGAATGAACCTCGGTTGGGGGGGCATGCATTCATAGCTTAGGATTCCCTTCGTGCCGACACGAGGGAGGAGGGGGGCTGCTAGCTACTTTGCACTTTGCTAGGTGAACCTCGGTTGGGGGGGAGGGGGCATGCATTCATAGCTTAGGATTCCCAATTCGTGCCGACACAAGGGGGGTGGGGGCAAGCAATACCGTGCGCTTTGCGAGAGAGGTGCCACATCGAAGTTGAATTTGGTATTTGAAAATCAAACCACCCTTTTGATACATAAATTTGGTCCACATAGAAGTGTATTCGTGTTCTGACCCTCTCCCGCATCATTTTTCGCCAAATTTATGAACATTAGACAAGTCAGATGACGCAACAGACACGGTTCACTCAAACTAACCGTGTGCCACGCCGGTGCCCCTGTCACGCACACATCCGCACAGTACATTGGGCTCCACAAGGCTCCCCCTCACAAAAATATCTACCCGCCTCGAGGGTTTTTCTATTTCATAACAGAAGGTTGTTATCTGCGGACCGTGTGCGATGTTTCTTGTTCCCAATCCCGCCCGCATCCCTAGAAAATATCTACCCGCCTCGAGGGTTTTTTTGTTTCATAACACACAGTTGTTATCTCCAGACCGTGTGCGATGTTTCTTGTTCCCAATCCCGCCTGCATCCCTAGAAAATATTTGCCTGCCTTGAGGGTTTCATTGTTTCATAACACACGGTTGCTATCTCCGGACCGTGTGTGATGCACTATCATCAAAATTTTCAATAGCCCGGCATTTCACTCCCACATTTGACTCCCGCGTAGTAAAATTTTCAGTACCCGCGTCATTTCCTCAAATACCCCGCCCCTCCACACACACACAGAGACACACCAAAACCTCCTCAGGCGTGCACACACACACACCCTCTGTCGGTGTCAAAACCGGCGGATCTCGGGTAGGGGGTCCCGAACTGTGCGTCTAGGCCGGATGGTAACAGGAGGCAGGGAACACGATGTTTTACCCAGGTTCGGGCCCTCTTGATGGAGGTAAAACCCTACGTCTTGCTTGATTAATATTGATGATATGGGTAGTACAAGAGTAGATCTACCACGAGATCAAGGAGGCTAAACCCTAGAAGCTAGCCTATGGTATGATTGTTGTATATGGAGTTGATCGCCTACGGACTACAACCCTCCGGTTTATATAGACACCGGGTAGGGTTAGGGTTACACAGAGTCGGTTACAATGGTAGGAGATCTTGAATATCCGCATCGCCAAGCTTGCCTTCCATGCCAAGGAAAGTCCCATCCAGACACGGGACGAAGTCTTCAATCTTGTATCTTCATAGTCCAGGAGTCCGGCTGAAGGTATAGTCCGGCTACCCGAACACCCCCTAATCCAGGACTCCCTCAGTAGCCCCTGAACCAGGCTTCAATGACGACGAGTCCGGCGCGCAAATTGTCTTCGGCATTGCAAGGCGGGTTCCTCCTCCAAGTCCTTCATAGAAGATTGTAAACACCAAGAGTAGTGTCCGACTCTGCAAAATAAGCTTCCACATATCGCCATAGAGAGAATAATATTAACGCAAATCAAAACTGCTGACATATTCCGAAGTGTGTCTGAAAGTGCGTTATATCGACTAGAGGGGGGGGGGTGAATAGGCGATTTTTATGAAAGTCTTCAAAACGTGGAAGTTATGAAGACAAACAGTAGAGATATGCCTATTTACTATGCAGCGGAAGTTAGACTACACTAGGCTAGCTATGGTCAAGTATCAACAGAGTGAAAGCACAGTGACAAATAGCTGTAGTGTAATAAGGATCAGGTAGGAAGATACTATGAAGTCAAACAGATCATACACTCACGTTGTGAAGACAAAAGATAGAACAGACACGCAATGACTTCACAATGAGTAATCAGTAAGTAAAAGGAAGTGAAGATGAAACCAGTGACTCATTGAAGACAATGATGTGTTGGACCAGTTCTAGTTGCTGTGACAACTGTACGTCTGGTTGGAGCGGCTAGGTATTTAAACCTTAGGACACACAGTCCCGGACACCCAGTCCTGAACACGCAGCTCAGGACACCAAGTCCTCACCGTATTCTCCTTGAGCTAAGGTCACATAGTCCTCGCCCAATCACTCTGGTAAGTCTTCAAGGTAGACTCCCAAACCTTCACAGACTTCGTTCACTGGCAATCCACAATGTCTCTTGGATGCTCTGAACGCGATGCCTAATCGTCTGGAGGATTCACAGTCCTCAAGTGTAATAAGTCTTCAGATCACACAGACAAGAAGACTTAAGTGATGCCCAATTTTCTCTGGCTCTGGGTGGTTAGGGCTTTTCTCCTCGCTAGGAATTTTCTCTCAAAGGCTTCGAGGTGGGTTGCTCTCAAACGACAAAAGCCATGCACTGAAATCTGAGCAGACAACCGTTTATGGTTGTAGGGGGTGGGCTATTTATAGCCACTTGGCAACCCGACCTGATTTGTCCGAAATGACCCTGGGTCACTAAGGAACTGACACGTGTCTCAACGGTCAGATTTCAAACTCTCATGGCAACTTTACTTGGGCTACAAGCAAAGCTCACTTGTCCGCCTCTGGACAAGATTCGCTCTCATTGTCTTCACTCGAAGACATAGGTTTTTGGTTTAGGCATCACTTCAGTCATTCTGACTGGTTCTCCTGGACCCCACTTAACAGTACGGTGGTTCCTATGACTCAACACAAAAGAAAAATAACTACGAAAGATCTACGTCTTCGAGCTCCATAGGCTTCATAACGTGTCTTCTTTTGTCATAGTCTTCAATATGAATATCTTCATATACCACCTTTGACTTCAATGTCTTCATACATTTTTAGGGGTCATCTCTGGTAGTAAAACCGAATCAATGAGGGACCTCTACCTGTGTTATCCTGCAATTCTCACAAACACATTAGTCCCTCAACTAGGTTTGTCGTCAATACTCCAAAACGAACTAGGGGTGGCACTAGATGCACTTACAATCTCCCCCTTTTTGGTGATTGATGACAAACTAGTTGAAGTTTTCAACGGGGAATATAGTCTGTGAAATTGTAAAGGATAAGGAATTGTCTTCATAAGTTGCAAGGGCTCCCCCTGAAGATGTGCATATAAGTTAATTTGCTTTTGGAATGGAAATGCACATGGCAGGTTGTACTTGTGGAGATCCACTTCAGCTTATGATGACAATCCACTATGCATGTGAAAGTATATGAAGATAATGACATGCATAATGGAAAATGGACGTCTGCAGAATGAGATAAGTGCGGAATTTATCGTCGCACATGCAGAATTTATCTTCGCAAAACAGGGTGGCAAACAAGTAGCAGACGACCATCTGGTTTAAGTGTTACAACTCATAAGAACCAAATGTAAAACGAGAGTTGTAAGCACGAAGCAAAATATAACAAAACATAAAGCACCCACCCATATGGACCCGCTTGAAGACTATCAACCCATATGCTTCTCCCCCTTTTGTCAGCAAGGACCAAAAAGGTTTGAAGACATAGAGTGTCTACTCGTTCCCAGGAACAGCAGGGTCGTTGGAGGTGTTCGGCGGTGCAGAAGAGGGTGGTGGTGAAGTTGCATCTCTTCATCCTCGATGACTCGTGCAGTTACTGTCGCAGCAGATGAAGAGAACTCAGAGTCTTCAAGTGATGGTGTGCTTCACATCACAGCCCTTCTAGGAGGTGTGGTGTCAAACTTGAATCGCTCAGTGAAGCCATCCTCTTCAAGTTCAGCTTCAGTACACATCATTGATAGCCCTTTCCATGTACGACGACAGGTTTCATGGGTAACGAAAGCATTCTTGGTGGCAAGATTTCGAAGACGATTAACATCCACCAAGAGGCTTTTCATCTGACGCTTTAGCCAGTTATGATGCCTATCTTGTTTTTGATGAAGGGCCACAAGAAGCTCTCGGTCATTGAGAACACGAGTGCGCTTCTTGGGTCTTGAGGCAGTTGCACTGTCAGTGGCTTCAGTTGAAGCAGGGTGTGGTGCACGTGTAGTGCCAGCCAAAGGATACACCCTGGAGATGGCTTCAACACCTTCAACGTTTTGAGTGAAGCTCTGGTGTTCTGCATTCTGAAGACTCAGAGGTTGCTTGGCAGGTTCAGGATAGATGGCTTCAGCAGAGGTATCCACATCAGGCAAGAAGATCCGATGGTTGCGGGCTGAGGGCTGATACGAGATGGCAGAGTGAAGTTTGATCAGCCTCATTACCCAAGGAGCATAGAACTTTAAACCAAACAGATCTGAGCCTGATGCAGCTAGTTGGTGTATGAAGAAGTCCTGTGCGTTGAAGCATTTGCCATGAAGGATACAAAACAGCAGAGTCTTCATTGCACCCTCGATCTTGGCATTTGGAGAGTGCCCTTTGATAGGCTAGAGAGTCCGCCGGATAATGTGATAGATGGTTCTGGGCAGGTACTCAAAGTCTTCAACGAAGAACTCTGTTGGATAAGGAGCATCATGGGGCAATGGCTTCATCATGGAGAGCATCTGACTCATATTCGGTTCAGGCCTCTGGAATATGCTCTCAAGAGCTTCAGTGTGTAGTGGACAGCCTTCCTCGAAGAATTCGCCAGGAGTGGGCAGGCCGGTGAGCTCAATGATATCAAATGCATTGGCTTCGTGATGGACATTGCCGGTCATCCACTCCAGGGCCCAAGTCTTTGGATCTCTGTTGTATCCTTTGATGTGGAGGGTGGCATAGAATTGCAGTAGAAGCTCTTCATTCCAGTGCTCTTCATCAGTTACAAACTGCGGCAGACCCACTTGCTTGAAGCAATCCCACGCTTCCTCTAGACAGGGCAGACCAGCAATAGCTTCAACATCAAGGCGCTTGTGCGGGAAGATGCGACCTTGGTTGTATAGGATGCATGAATAGTAGCTGCGCTGAGGATAGATCCAGAACCTATCTGATGAAATCCTTTCCCTTGAATAGGGGTTCTTGAAGCTGTTGAAGAACGTATTATCTGCCTTGAAGCTATTGATGTTAAAGGAGTCAGGTGCTGATGCAGGACCTGGGAACCTCGGCAGCCTTAGGACTGGCTTCTGGACATGAGGCCTGTGCTCAACATGGTAATCAAATTGAGGACCTGCAGCAGACTCAGGAACAGAAGTGTCTGGATCAGTAGCTTCGCTGTCTTCTGAAGCTTTTGGTGGGGAGGGCTCCACATTGGCTTCAGTGTTGGTTGTGGTAGCCTCAATATTTTCAGCCTCCGCTTGACTAGCTGGAGGGTCGGTCACAAGCACGTTCTCCTGGAGAACTGCTTCTTGGTGGAGCATAGGAGTGGGCTCTTGTGGTGCTTCTTCTGTGGCTGATGCAGCCGGAATGTCTTCAGCATAGACTTGAGGCCTTGGACCTTTTCGAAGCCTGCGGAATGCAAACGACGCCTGTGGGGTTGGAGTGGGCTGGGCCTCATTGTCTTCTTCCTCTTGAGGGCGATCTGCCCATGACGCATCTTGTGCAATTGGCGTCAGAGACGACCAATGCTGATGAGTTCGCTGTGTTCATACTGAGGAAGGGCTGCATCATCTTGTACATTGTCCTGATGACCAATGTCTTCAGCAGCGATGGGGTCGGCTGCTGGTATGTCTTCAGCTTCAGGAGCCTCTGTGGAAGCAGGCTCATGAACTGTCAGTTGTCGTTCTGCGTCAGGATAGACGACAGAAAGGGGTTCAACCATCAAGGGCTCTGTGGGAGCAGCCCGAGCTTTCTTGATCTTTCGCTTCTTCTGAGTGGGGGCAGAAGGAGAGGCTTCAGAGTGTTTCCGCTTCCTGGCTTCAGCCTCTGCAGTTCGCGTCTTCTTGAGCTCTGAAGTGGTTGACCAGCTCTTTGGCTTCGAGCCAGTCGTTGCAGTTGGGAAGACAATTGGAACTGCTTCTTGCCTTGGTGCCTCTGGTTCAGCCATAGCAGGCTTCTTCTTCTTCTTCGCGGCCATCTTGGGGTCGATGCCAGGACGCCCAAGTGCCTTGCGCTTCTCGGCCTCATTGTAGGCCTGCACACATCTGTCTGCCAGAGTCTTCATTCGCTCCCGCGAACCTTGAGCTTCTGCACGCTTCTTCAGAAAGTTTTCCTTTAGTTCGTGCAACATGATCTTGAAGCTCTTCACTTCTTGCACGCTGAGCTTGGCCATATGCTTCTTGAACTGAGCCTTTTCATGATCAATTTTCTACTTCAGTTCAACAATGCGCTGGGCAATTGCAAGTTCTGAAGCAATAGCGCCTTGGAAGGCGATGCTGAGGCCAACGGGCAGCTGCAGATCTTCGAAGCTGATGTTTGGTGTGGCAAACCATTCGTCGATGAAGTTGTGGATGATGGCGACATCAAAGAGAGGCAAATTGTTGAAGATTTCAGCTTCTTCTTTGCTCTTGATGAGCTGCTCGAGAGCGTCATCTCCAAGATCTTCATCACTTGACAGATCAATGGCTTCGTTGCGCAGAATGTCAGCAGCTATGAGCTCTTTGCTGGTGTGTGGCTGAGGCATCTTGGCCTTCTGGGGCTTGGAGACGCGCGATGCGTCTTCAGACTGCACACTGTCTTCAGGAGGTGCAGTTGCCAATGGCTTCGCCCTTGAGATTTTTGGTGAAGGGGCCGGCTTTGAAGCTTTTGGCTTCTTCGACTGCTTTGGCTTCGGTACAGCAGGAGCTTCATCAGACTCAGAGTCAGCTGGAGGGTCATTCATGGCAGTCCCTTGGACTAAGATGCGGGTGATGAGGCCCTCAAGGTTGGCATACAGACCGATGATATTGGGTTCTGCGTCGCGTGTGCCATCTGCCCTTGGTGCTGAGGGACCAGGGTTGAAGTCTAACCCAAATTTCTTCTTGTTCTTCTTCGCTGAGTTTTGGGCAAACTGGAAGTTGCGCTTGAACAGATTGTCGTCACGACACCAGAGTAGTGACGACGGATGTGCATCATCAGGCTGTGGCCCACGGACCATGCATGGATAGAAGCTTTGGGCAATAGCTTCATCTCTGGACCTGGGTACAAGGTTCTTGTATAAGATGTCTCCCCACGGTCTTTTGATGGCACTTTTCTCAGCATACTCTTGGGTTGTGAAGCGGTATTTGAACCATTGTTCTGCCCAATAGCGTCGAATCCATTGGATTCGGGTCTTGCGCTGCCCATAATTCTCTTCAGGATCTGTTTTATACATTTCTGCCAGGTCATCAGGCAGATCTTTGGATGTTCCTCCACGTCGCTGTCTGCCCCCCTTCCTTGCTGCTGTTTCTGAAGCCATAAACTTTAACTTGAAAGGCTTCACAACTTTCAAAGGCTTCAAAGGCTTTCTCTTGCTGGACCAACAGGAACTGGCTTCAGGAGAATTTATGTGATGCTGTAAGAATTCTGCAAATGAATGCAGACTATGAGAACCAAAGGATTCTCCCACGGACATGTACCTATGACAGCATTAACGTGCGAGGGAAGGGGAAGAGGTCATATGCATTCTCAGAAGATTTTGAAGATAAGTCAGTTTACAAGACATTGACCTCATCATGCGAAGACATTCACTCATAGATAAGAAGTTGGTTCCAGATTTGTACGAATCCACAGATCAGTACAAGTGAGGAATCTAACTACTTTGTGAAGCACAAGTGAATATACTAGGCATGTTATGAGATGCAGTTTGAGAGAGATCTAGCTTGTGTGAACAGAAACTGCTTGTGGTAGAAAGTGACAGATCAATAGGATCAACGGTGCTGTAAAAAGGGAGTTTTATTTACCACACTGAGAACTGCTAGACGGAGTGGGAGATGAGGCCGAGCAGTTCACTCGTCCGTGCCCTAACTTGGCGACGGAGGAGACCTACAGCGACGGCGGAGAGGACGATGTCCGCGGTCGACGTGAAGACGGCGTCGGAGAGGTTGCGGTAGCGAAGCGCTTCGTCGCCGGCGTCGTCTGGAGCTAGCGGTGGCGCTAGGGTTCGTGCGAGGGTGGAAGAAGGAGATAATGACCACGGTAAGTGTGAATTTATAGGCACAGGGGCGGCACTGTGCTGTTACACATGTGCCCCTGGCGATTCGCATCTGAGGAACGCGTGGCCAGTTTGCGGAAGTTTGGGGTTTGTTCCACGTCCCACACACGCCTGGATTGTCGGGTGGTCGTTCCTGCTTCTCCGGATTTTATGTGGAGGAATGAGCATTGAAAACGGACTTTATGGTTGTCTCTATATCTTCTGCTAACAAGGACGCAGTGAAGACATTCGACAGTTTCAATAGAATGCATATGACTTGGAGAGATAGAGTTTGAGATAGTAAGCATAGAGAAGTTGGGGTCCGATCACATTCACTTAGTTCAAAAGATTCAACACGAAGACATAGCTATAAGTGAATGCTGTAGAGGACAGAACACTAGCATATATATATATATATATATCTATAGTCAACATAGTGAAGATAATCATGAAAATATGTTGAGTTCGAAGCCAAATCAAATGTGAAGACATTGCAAGGTAACGCCATGAGTGAAACACTTCAAAATGGAACGTTTGGTGGTGGCGTTACCCATCGTATAGGAAGTATTAGACCCAGACACGGCGCACAATTATCGTGGCGCTCCGAAGTCAAATTCCACATTAATGTATTCACACTTAGAATGTATGTCTTCATTGATTGAAGATATACTTCACTTCGTGTGTTGCACATCCAAGTCATCGATATGCATAAGGGTTAGGATGTGTGCCTGATCACAGGACATTTGAGGATTCCAGGATATTTAGCTCACACCGTAACTTGCAAAACCTCTTCTCATCCAAGGGCTTGGTGAAGATATCTGCCAATTGCTCTTCAGTGTTGACGTGTATGATATCAATGTCTTCCTTCACAACATGATCTCTGAGAAAGTGATGACGAATTTCAATGTGCTTTGTCTTCGAGTGTTGAACTGGGTTGTTGGCAATCTTGATGGCGCTTTCATTGTCGCAGTAAAGTGGCACTTGCTTCAGATGAATGCCATAGTCCTTGAGTGTTTGCTTCATCCACAGAAGCTGAGCGCAGCAAGATCCAGCAGCAATGTATTCAGGTTCAGCAGTGGAGAGAGATACACAGTTCTGCTTCTTTGAAGACCAACATACAAGTGATCGTCCCAGAAAGTGACATGTGCCTGATGTAGACTTGCGATCAACTTTGTCACCAGCATAATCAGCATCTGAGAATCCAACCAAATCAAACTCCGAGCCCTTTGGATACCATAATCCTAGAGTTGGGGTGTGAGCCAAATATCGGAGAATTCGCTTCACAGCTAAGTGATGCGACTCCGTTGGTGCCGCTTGAAATCGAGCACACATGCAAACACTAAGCATAATATCTGGCCTAGATGCACATAGATAAAGTAAAGAACCAATCATGGAGCGGTATACCTTTTGATCGAACTCTTTACCATTGTCGTCAGGACCTAGATGATGTTTGGCTGGCATTGGTGTTGTGAAGCCTTTGCAGTCTTGCATACCAAACTTCTTCAGGAAATCTTTGAGATACTTCTCTTGAGATATGAAGATGCCATTGCATTGTTGTCGTATTTGAAGACCAAGGAAGAACTTCAGCTCCCCCATCATGGACATCTGATATTGCTTTTGCATCATATATCCAAACTCTTCACTATACTTCTGATTGGTGCAGCCGAAGATAATGTCATCCACATATATTTGGCACACAAACAGTTCACCATCATATGTCTTCGTGAAGAGAGTGGGATCTAGGGAACGAGGTATGAAGCCTTTGCTTTTCAGGAAGTATTTGAGTGTGTCATAACAGGCCCTAGGGGCTTGTTTGAGGCCATACAGTGCCTTATTGAGCTTGTGTACCATGTCAGGATGTTTTGGATTTTCAAAGCCAGGCGGTTGTGCAACATACACTTCTTCTTCAATCTTGCCATTGAGAAAGGCACTCTTCACATCCATTTGATATAGAAGTATGTTATGATGATTTTCATAGGCCAGCAGTATGCGTATGGCTTCAAGCCTAGCCACAGGAGCAAATGTTTCATCGAAGTCAATGCCTTCCACTTGAGTATATCCTTGAGCAACGAGACGAGCTTTGTTTCTGACAACTTGACCATGCTCATCTTGCTTGTTGCGGTATATCCATTTGGTGCCTATTATGTTGTGCTTCCGTGGATCAGGACGCTTGACCAGTTCCCATACATTATTCAGCTCAAACTGTTGAAGCTCTTCTTGCATAGCTTGAATCCATTCAGGTTCCATGAAGGCTTCTTCAACTTTCTTGGGTTCTGATATTGAGACGAATGCGAAGTGCCCACAGAAATTTGCTAGCTGAGTTGCCCTTGAACGAGTGAGTGGACCAGGTGCATTGATGCTGTCAATTATTCTGTCAATCTGCACTTCATTGGCAACACGAGGATGTACAGGGCGAAGACTTTGCTCTTGCTGATCTGTGTTGTTGTTGGGAGGAATGTCTTCAGGTTGAGCATTGTCTTCATGTTGATCAGGTGCTGAGATGATAAGTTCTTCTTCAGGATAAGCTTCAGAAGGTATAATCTCTCCAGTTCCCATTAGCTTGATTGATTCACTAGCTGGAATTTCATCTAGCACATTTGGCAGTTGCTCTCTTTGTGAACCATTTGTCTCATCGAACCGCACATCCACTGTTTCAACCACTTTGTAATGAAAGAGATTGAAGACTCTGTAGGAGTGCGAATCCTTTCCATATCCAAGCATGAAACCCTCATGTGCTTTTGGTGCAAACTTTGAGGTGTGGTGTGGGTCCTTGATCCAGCACCTTGCGCCAAATACTCTGAAGTAACTGACATTTGGCTTCTTGCCAGTTAGGAGTTCATAAGATGTCTTGTTCAGAAGCTTGTGAAGATAAACACGATTGATTGTATGGCATGCAGTGTCAATGGCTTCGGTCCAGAATTTTCTTGGAGTCTTGTATTCATCTAGCATCGTTCTGGCCATCTCAATGAGTGTTCTGTTCTTGCGTTCGACGACGCCATTCTGCTGTGGCATGTACGGGGCTGAGAATTCATGTGTGATGCCCAAGGTATCACGATATGTATCAAGGCCAGTGTTCTTGAATTCAGTGCCATTGTCACTTCTGATGTGCTTTATTTTGGCGCCATAATTGTTCATAGCTCGATTGGCGAAGCGTCTGAAGACATCCTGCACTTCAGTCTTGTAAAGGATTATGTGCACCCAAGTATATCTAGAGTAATCATCAACAATGACAAAGCCATAGAGACAAGCAGTAGTGGTAAAAGTTGAGTAGTGAGTGGGACCAAAAAGATCCATGTGAAGCAGTTCGAAGGAGTGGTCATGATTGTCTTCGAGGGATGTTTTGCCCTCGTCATCTTCCCTGCTTCACAGGCACCGCATAAGTGATCTTTCTTGAACTTGACGCCCTCGATGCCTATGACATGCTTCTTCTTCGCAAGGGTGTGGAGGTTCCTCATGCCAGCATGCCCAAGCCTCCGATGCCAAAGCCAACATTCTGAAGCTTTTGCAAGAAGACATACTGCAAGTTGTGGCCCTGCTGAGAAATCTACCACGTACAGATCATCTTTTCGATACCCTTCAAACACTAGAGACTTGTCAGATTCCATTAGCACAAGGCAACGATGTTTTCCAAACATTACGATCATGTTCAAATCGCAAAGCATTGAGACGGACATTAAGTTGAATCCAAGGGATTCAACAAGCATGACTTTATCCATGTGTTGATCCCTTGAGATTGCAACTCTACCTAGACCCAATACCTATTTTTACCAGTGTCAGCAAATGTGATGTGACTCTTGTCGGATGGACGTAAGGTTGAGTCCATAACAAGACTTCTTTTGCCAGTCATGTGATTTGTACACCCACTGTCAATAATCCATTCTGAAGACTTTGAAGACGCTGGTGTCGTACCCTACAGTGCAGTTAGGGGGATAGGCTTCACTAAGAGAATTGTGAAGCAAAAACATTTGACGAACCAGTGGGTTATGAAAACTTAGATCCAGATTAGGACTAATAGGGAGAGTAGCATGCGATTCAGGAACGAAGTACATAATGATGCCATTCGAGCATTTTATCTTGTGCCCTACAAGTTTTTTAAGGTCCCCAGCAATAACGTCAGGATATTTTGTTTTTCTGCTGGAGACCTTTCCCTGCAAAAAGAGAGTTAAGCTTTCTTAACCACCCACATCTTCAAGGGTGGCTTAGAAGCAATAAGTCTAAGTGCAGCATCTGAGAATTTTGGCTTTGAAGCCTTAGCAAACAGTCTTGCAGGTGGACAATAGTACTCATAAGAATAAGCAGAATAATTTTTGGTCATATGAACATGACGGTTTGATGAACCGCTCTCATATTCATATGCCTGAGTATGGTTTCCCTGCAAAGCATTTGCGTTAGTGTGACTCAGATGAGTCCTCTGTTTGTATGAAGCCTTTGGACCGTATGAAGCCTTTGGACCGTATGAAGCCTTTGGTCTGAGGTTTGTCTTCTTCAAGTGAGGTGTCATGAAGACATTCACAGAAGATTTTCCAGACACATTTTCGGAACCCAGATCTTCTTCATAGGCGGTCCATTCCTGCAGTTAGTACCAATGTACCTGGCAAACACTTCACCATTCTGATTCTTAAACAGTATATAGTTTGCATCAAAGGATTCATCAATGATAGTGGGGTTAGCACAAGTAAAGCCAGATAAATTGGATGGATCTGCTGAAGGTTCCTTTGCAGCAACCCACTTGGTTTTGGGGTACTGCTCAGGTTTCCAGTAAGAGCCATCTGCATTTATTTTCCTTACGAACCCAACACCCTCGTTCCTAGGGTTTCGGTTCAGAATCTGCTTCTTGAGGACATCACACAATGTCTGATGTCCTTTAAGACTTTTGTACATCCCTGTTTCAAGCAATGTCTTCAACCTAGCATTCTCATCAGCAATAGCAGTGGTATCCTCAGCAGAGGGGTTAGTTACCACATCAACAATTGAAGATATTGCAACAGCAGTTGCAGTGGAACATTCAGCAACAGAAGTAGCATTATCACGCTCAATGCATTTAAGACATGGTGGTTCAAATCCTTCCTGAGCGGAACTGATCTGTTCGGCGCGAAGTGACTCGTTTTCCTTTTGAAGATCTTCATGAGCCGCTCTCAATTTCTCAAGTTCTTGCTTCATTTGAAGATAATCATAGGAAAGCTTTTCATGAGTTGTTGAGAGAGTATCAAGACGATCTTCAAGTTCCTGATACTTAACGTGAAGATTTTTTATGTCTTCAATTAAGGATTCAGATCGAGTCATTTCAGCACCCAACAGATCATCGCTTCTGTCTAACAGTTTTTGAATATGTTCCATGGCCTTTTGTTGTTCAGTTGCAATTTTAGCAAGTGTTTTGTAGCTGGGTTTTGAATCACAATCAGAGTCATCGTCACTGGAGGTTTGATAGCGAATAGTGCGTGTGTTTACCTTGGCACCGCGTGCCATGAAGCAGTAGGTAGGAGTGGAGTCGTCCTTGTCATTTGCATCGGTGTCGGTGATGAAGTCATTGTCTTCAGTGTTGAAGATGGACTTGGCGACGTATGCTGTAGCCAGACTTGCAATGCCAGAATCAGACTCCTCCTCAGACTCCACCTCTGCCTCCTCAGAAGTGGACTCCTCCTCTGAATCCATTTCCTTGCCAACAAACGCACGTGCCTTGCCAGATGAGCTCTTCTTGTGTGATGAAGACTTTGAGGAAGACTTGGAAGAAGACTTTGTGTATTTCTTCTTCTTCTTGTCGTCAGAGTCATATTCCTTGCTCTTCTTCTTCTTTCTATTCTCATTGTCCCACTGTGGACACTCAAAGATGAAGTGTCCAGTTTTCTTGCACTTGTGGCATGTTTTCTTCTTGTAGTCATGAGCAGAAGCTTCATCATTCCTTGAGCTTGATTGTGAAGACTTTCTGAAGCCTTTCTTCTTGGTGAATTTTTGGAACTTCTTCACTAGCATTGCAAGTTCCCTTCCAATGTCTTCAGGATCATCAGAACTGCTGTCAGATTCTTCTTCAGATGAGGAAACAGCTTTTGCCTTCAAGGCACGAGTTCGCCCATAGTTTGGACCGTAGATATCTCTTTTCTCAGAAAGCTGAAACTCATGTGTGTTGAGCCTCTCAAGTATGTCAGATGGATCGAGTGTCTTGAAATCAGGACGTTCTTGAATCATCAGGGCTAGGATGTCAAACGAACTATCAAGTGATCTCAGCAGCGTCTTAACGACTTCATGTTTGGTGATCTCAGTAGCGCCGAGGGCTTGAAGCTCATTTGTGATGTCAGTGAGTCTGTCAAATGTGTGCTGGACATTCTCATTGTCATTTCGCTTGAAGCGGTTGAAGAGATTGCGAAGGACACTGATTCTTTGATCTCTCTGGGTTGAGATGCCTTCATTGACCTTGGAGAGCCAGTCCCAGACCAGCTTGGATGTCTTCAAAGCACTCACACGGCCATACTGTCCTTTGGTCAGATGACCACAGATGATGTTCTTGGCAGTAGAGTCCAGTTGAACGAATTTCTTGACATTAGCAGCTTTGACACCTTCTCCAGCCTTGGGAACACCGTTCTCGATGACATACCATAGGTCGACGTCAATGGCTTCAAGATGCATACGCATCTTATTCTTCCAGTAGGGATATTCAGTTCCATCGAAGACGGGGCACGCAGCGGAGACTTTAATTATCCCTGCAGTCGACATAGCTAAAACTCCAGGTGGTTAAACCGAATCACACAGAACAAGGGAGCACCTTGCTCTGATACCAATTGAAAGTGCGTTATATCGACTAGAGGGGGGTGAATAGGCAATTTTTATGAAAGTCTTCAAAACGTGGAAGTTATGAAGACAAACAGTAGAGATATGCCTATTTACTATGCAACGGAAGTTAGACTACACTAGGCTAGCTATGGGCAAGTATCAACAGAGTGAAAGCACAGTGACAAATAGCTGTAGTGTAATAAGGATCAGGTAGGAAGATACTATGAAGCCAAACAGATCATACACTCACGTTGAAGACAAAAGATAGAACAGACACGCAATGACTTCACAATGAGTAATCAGTAAGTAAAAGGAAGTGAAGATGAAACCAGTGACTCGTTGAAGACAATGATGTGTTGGACCAGTTCCAGTTGCTGTGACAACTGTACGTCTGGTTGGAGCGGCTAGGTATTTAAACCTTAGGACACACAGTCCCGGACACCCAGTCCTGAACACGCAGCTCAGGACACCAAGTCCTCACCGTATTCTCCTTGAGCTAAGGTCACATAGTCCTCGCCCAATCACTCTGGTAAGTCTTCAAGGTAGACTCCCAAACCTTCACAGACTTCGTTCACTGGCAATCCACAATGTCTCTTGGATGCTCTGAACGCGACGCCTAACCGTCTGGAGGATTCACAGTCCTCAAGTGTAATAAGTCTTCAGATCACACAGACAAGAAGACTTAAGTGATGCCCAATTTTCTCTGGCTCTGGGTGGTTAGGGCTTTTCTCCTCGCTAGGAATTTTCTCTCAAAGGCTTCGAGGTGGGTTTCTCACAAACGATAAAAGCCGTGCACTGAAATCTGAGCAGCCAACCGTTTATGGTTGTAGGGGGTGGGCTATTTATAGCCACTTGGCAACCCGACCTGATTTGTCCGAAATGACCCTGGGTCACTAAGGAACTGACACGTGTCTCAACGGTCAGATTTCAAACTCTCATGGCAACTTTACTTGGGCTACAAGCAAAGCTCACTTGTCCGGCTCTGGACAAAATTCGCTCTCATTATCTTCACTCGAAGACATAGGTTTTTGGTTTAGGCATCACTTCAGTCATTCTGACTGGTTCTCCTGGACCCCACTTAACAGTACGGTGGTTCCTATGACTCAACACAAAAGAAAAAGAACTACGAAAGATCTACGTCTTCGAGCTCCATAGGCTTCATAATGTGTCTTCTTTTGTCATAGTCTTCAATATGAATATCTTCATATACCACCTTTGACTTCAATGTCTTCATACATTTTTAGGGGTCATCTCTGGTAGTAAAACCGAATCAATGAGGGACCTCTACCTGTGTTATCCTGCAATTCTCACAAACACATTAGTCCCTCAACTAGGTTTGTCGTCAATACTCCAAAACCAACTAGGGGTGGCACTAGATGCACTTACAGTGTCATCACACTACGGCCAAGTCCTTTACTCGAATCTTTTTTACTTTTCCACCTCAGCATGTTTTGCGAGGCGGTTTCCGTGGCACGTCTTGTCAAAGCAGAGATCGTGTACCCCCTTTATGGGATTCTCATCAATACGGGCGTGGGTAACCCAACCGCGCCATTTATCACGGCGCTTGGGAGGCAAGCGAGTTTTACTAGGCTGGTGGGGACGCACAACCGCATCCGCCCATATAAGGGGATAAGGATCCACCTTTTTACCTATGCCTTCTTCCTCCTTTGCCTATCCATCTCCTGCGCACTCGAGCTCCAGCGCCCAAGCCCGCACTTCCCACCTCAACCTTCTCCAGCAATGTCCGGAGTGGGAGGCAAGTGGATGGTCTCCTCCGCTACGGAGGGCCAAGTCAAGAAGCTAAGGAAGGCCGGATACCTGTCCAAGGACATCGCGCACCGGCTTCCCGAAAAGGGGCAGCTTCTCCCCACCCCAAGGCCCCATGAGAGGGTAGTATTTCTTCCCCACTTCCTCCGCGGACTGGGTTTTCCACTTCACCCATTTGTCCGGGGGCTCATGTTCTACTACGGCCTGGATTTCCACGATTTGGCCCCGAACTTCATCCTCAACATCTCGGCGTTTATCGTCGTGTGCGAGGCTTTCCTCTGCGTCCGCCCTCATTTCGGCCTCTGGCTCAAGACCTTCAACGTCAAGTCCAAGGTGGTGCGCGGCAGCCAGGCGGAGTGCGGAGGCGCCATGGCGGGCAAGATGGCCAACGTCCTATGGTTCGAGGGCTCTTTTGTGGAGACCCTAAAGGGGTGGCAATCCGGGTGGTTTTACATCACCGAGCCACGCGATCCGAACTAGATCGCAGCCCCCGAGTTCCGATCCGAACCCCCCACGCGGCTTATGTCCTGGAAAGAGACGGGCCTGTCGTGGGGTGACGATAAAGAGGTGACCGGATTGCCAACATGCATCCAGTCCCTGGTGAACAAGCCAATTCGGCTTGTTAATGTAATCCAGGTTATGCTCGTCCGCCGGATCCTCCCGTGCCAACAACGGGATTTTAATCTGTGGGAGTTCAACCCGGCGCAGCACCAAACCCTTAGCAGGCTCTTCGACACGACGTACGAAGATGCCTGGAAGGTGCTATTCAAGGGCACCGAGGCTCCCGCATCCGCTTCCGAGGACCGCGGATACAGCTCGCAACGTCACGCTAGCGAGGTAAGCTATCTTCACCTTTTACAGGATGTTAAGCTTTCTTCATAGTTTGACTCTATGCGGGATCTAAACTCCCTTACCTTTGACATGCTTGGCGGGCGATATCCGGACCGATTAACTGTCCGGCTCCTCTGCCCGAAGACCCAGCCCCAGCTCTACTAGTGAAGCTGCTGGTTCCGGCGCCTTATGTGGTGCCAGAGAAGAAGGCCAAGAAGAAGAAGACCACGGGGACTCGAAGGAGTGCCCGTAACATGGTGGTGTCGGACTCGTCATCCGACGAGTCCGAGACGCCCTCTTCCCGTGAAAACGAGGAGGAGGAAGAAGAAAACTCTCCCCCCCAGTGGAGGGAGGAGAGAAGAGGAAGGCCGCCCCAACGGGGGAGGCCGAGGGGTCTAGGAAAAGGAAGACCCCTCCGCCGGACTACTCCCCCGATGCCGAAGAGGGCGGAGAGGAGTGGCCAAACAGGGCCAAGCGTCCGGCGAAATCGTAAGTTCGGACATCAGAGTAACTCATGATGTTCCTTTGTTGCATAGCTTTCCCTAACGTCAAACGTAATTATGCAGCCCGCCCCAGGCCGAATTCAACGAATCGTCGGGCGGCTCCCTGGACTCATCGGACGTGAACTCAGTTCCGCCCGCTGTCTCCCCCCGCACTGCAGACGATGCCGAAGTGGTGTCGCGACAAGCTCCGGGGCAGGAGGAGGTGGTCCCGGAGGAGCCGCAAGGCAACCTCCCGGACTCCAGGAGTGAAGGGGATAAGGCCCCCCAGGGCTCCAAGTCCGGCTTTGTGCCGGACACCACGCTGGAATCTTCCACAGTTCCGGACCGCGGTAGGCGAACTCCTTCCAAGAGGAGCAAGCCTTCTGAGCCGGCGGCCTCCGTCCAACCGGAGGTGCCGGACAATCTACTGGAGGTGCTTGACGGCACCTCCATCGACGAGGGGCACCGTACTATTATGAGTACGGTGATCCAGAAGGTTCAGTCCACCAAGAGCGGACTGACTGAAGCTTGCGCTAGCCTTCTAACAGGCTTCGAGGTAAGTAAAAATATGTAAAAATATTACCGCATAGATAGTAGCCCCTGATGCTCTGTTTGGCGTTCGGAAAGAAAAGCTGAATAGAGGATCTATTAAATATCACAGGAGTCTAACAAAAAAGAGTCAATATGCGTATGCAGGCTTCGCTGCTATCCACCGCCGCACTGACTGCGGAGGTGGGTGTCCTGAAGCAGGACCTCGAGCGGACCGAGCGAGAGCTCGGCCTTGCCAAGCGGCGGCTCGAGGAGAGAGAAGGTAAGAAATACCTTACAGAAAAAGTGCCTATAAAAAGGCGTGATTGCAAAAAAAACAGGATTGTACTGCTTATTGTAGGGGCCACGACTGAGGTGGCGACCCTTAAGCAGGCGCTGTCTGAGGCCAAAAAGAAAACGTCTGCGGAGCGCACCGAGCGAGACAGACTTGGGGCTCAGGTCGGCGAGGTGCAGCAAGAGCTTCAGGCTCTCATGAAAAAACATGAGAGTTTGGAGTTTGAGTCAAAGGCGCAAGCATCCGAGCTCGCGACGGCCCTTGAGACTGCCAAGTCTGCTAAGGCCGAAGCCCAAAAGGCCCTCCAAGAGTTGGAGGAGATGAGGAAGATAGCAGCGGGTAAGGCATTCTTCATGCAAAGCAGAAAAATAAAAGTAAACTACTTGTTACTTACCCGAATCCGGAGCTCTCCAGGGGCATTCGCAGATCTTCCCCGCAGCGTATCCGATGCCGCCGCATTCTACCGAGCTGAAGAGGGCAGCTCGACGGAGAAGGTGTTCTGGTCTCAGTATTCTGAGGCCGGACACCCTATGCCTTTGAGCGACCAGCTGAAACAGCTGGTTGAGCTCCACAAGGCGGCCGAACAGGCCATGAAGGGCTTCATAGTTCGGCTGTGGCCCGGAGAGGCCCTGCCTGGGAGCTATTTTGGGCTGGTGCGGCGGCTTGTGGAGGCATGTCCGAGGCTCGAGGTCATCAAGCACTCCGTCTGCATCGAAGGTGCCCGTCGGGCCCTTTCCCGTGCAAAGGTGCACTGGGGTAAGCTGGACGGTGAGAAGCTTGTGAAGGACGGGCCGCCGCCGGGGAAGGAGCATCGCAAGCCCGAGAACTACTACAAGGATGTTCTTGCAGGTGCCCGCCTTGTGGTGGATGAATGTACCAAGGATGTGATTTTTGAATGAACTCGCTCGTGTTTATCCTGTGCGCTGAAAACTTGTTCATATGCGCTAAGCAATGCTTATTGAATTTAAAATATTACTTTCTGTGCGGCCGTTTATCAAAAAATTGAGAGATGGCCAGTCGTCGGCTTCTGCCCCCATGCCACTAGTGCTGGGGTGTTCGGGATAAACCTGAGCACTCTTTTTCCCATAGTTGGGTCCTTCGAGGGAGGCGCTCAGCACAACGAACCAGGCAATCGGACTATAATGCTTGAACACTCTCACTTAGCCATAGAACTCTATAATTTTAAATTTCGGTGAAGCCCCTAGTTCGGGAGACCGAGTTCGGGGCGCTATCCACGCATTGGCCGGACAAAGCCAGCTCCTCGCTCGAAGCGGCATAAGTCTTTAGGGACTCGAAAAACCTCTCGAACAGCGACCGGTCTCTCGCCTCATCATGACAGTCAGTTTTAGCTTTCTCCACTGAGGTGCTTAACCTAGCTGAACCGGGGCACAATCGTAGTGGTTCTCCTAGTGCTACCTTAGCCGATAGAGCGGAACGTAAGGCACCAAAACATAGGAGCCGGGCAAATCCAACTATTGACCCAAATCATGATTCGGAGCCGATGCATATAGTGCTATAAGTTCGGGGTGCCGCACTTGTGAAAGTGTATGGACTTCTCACGCCATAATGAGGGGTACTGAAGCCCCTGGCGTGTTTGCCGTACCATGGTGTACGGGTGCAATCATGTCGTTTAATAAACATATATGTGAAAAGAGGATAATGCAAAAAATAGACAAAAAGCTAAGCATTGTTTATAGAGAGGCTATTTATCAAAGCCAAACGATACAAATAGTGCGGTAAGCAAAAGATATTGGACTATTCAGTATGTCCTGACCAGGGGCAGGCCGCGGAATTGTATTTAAAACAGGTATACCGCTCGTAATAGAGACCACCTGGGAGTTCCATAATGCGGCATGGCTTGTCTGCCTCCCTGGATCTTGCATCGTTTGTGCGGCAGTCGAATTGCCGAACAGGTCGTCCGAAGTATGGAGTCCTGAAAGTAAGAAAAAATTAAAAAAAGAATCCGGCAGCCCCTAGTACGTTTTAAGCCGTATTTTGGGCGTGCCGTTATTGTGCCCCTTCCCCTGTGCCCATGGTATTTCAAGGGCGTAGTTATGTACGCGAGGTACTGGTTTCGCTATGTCGCGAAAGCTGGGGTTGGGGCCACATTGCTACGCTTGCTCAGAGTGTGCCAGGCGGTCCTGCTATGGGTTACTCCGAGCGCGCTTGGCAGTGTCTGGCTTTTTAATGGCCGGATTGGAGAATTGCCTGAGAAGGCTACTTTGTACCTCCGTTGCGAGAGCCACCGTATGCTCCTCCGTACGGAGGGAGCGTTCGGTGTTTCCGTTGACCGTAATTACTCCTCGAGGGCCTGGCATCTTGAGCTTGAGATATGCGTAGTGCGGCACCGCATTAAACTTTGCGAATGCGGTTCGTCCGAGCAGGGCGTGATAGCCACTGCGAAACGGGACTATATCGAAGATTAACTCTTCGCTTCGGAAATTGTCCGGGGATCCGAAGACCACGTCAAGTGTTACTGAGCCTGTACAGTTGGCTTCTACACCTGGTATAACACCTTTAAAGGTCGTTCTTGTGGGCTTAATCCTTGAGGGATCTATGCCCATTTTCCGCACTGTATCCTGATAAAGCAGGTTCAGGCTACTGCCGCTGTCCATGAGGACTCTTGTGAGATGAAATCCGTCGATGATTGGGTCGAGAACCAATGCGGCGAAGCCGCCATGACGGATGCTAGTGGGATGGTCCCTTCGATGAAAAGTGATCGGGCAGGAGGACCATGGGTTGGACTTTGGGGCGACTGGCTCCATCGCGTATACGTCCCGTAGCGCACGCTTCCGCTCCCGCTTGGGAATGTGGGTTGCGTATATCATGTTCACCGTCCGCACTTGTGGGGGGAAGCCCTTCTGTCCATTGTTGTTCGGCGGCTTGGGCTCCTCGTCGTCACTGTGCAGCCCCTTGTCTCTGTTTTCGGCCCTTAACTTGCCTGCCTGCTTGAACACCCAACAATCCCTGTTAGTGTGATTGGCTGGCCTTTCGGGGGTGCCATGTATCTAGCACAAGCGATCGAGTATTCGGTCCAAACTGGACGGGCCTTGAGTATTCTTTTTGAATGCCTTTTTCCACTGACCGGATTTATAGCCTTTGAATCCGGCATTGACTGCCGTGTCTTCATTGCTGACGCTGTTAACACGACGTTTTTGCTTGTTCCGACGTGTCCTGCCACTTTTGTCCTTGGTATCCGAATTACCAGGGTTCTTTGATAAGTTGTTACTGCGAGCTAGCCAGCTGTCTTCTCCCGCACAAAAGCGGGTCATGAGTGTCGTGAGGGCTGCCATGGATTTCGGCTTTTCCTATCCCAGGTGCCGGGCAAGCCACTCGTCGCGGATGTTATGCTTGAAGGCTGCTAGGGCCTCTGCATCCAGACAGTCGACTATCTGGTGTTTCTTTGTTAGGAACCATGTCCAGAATTGTCTGGCCGATTCCTCTGGCTGCTGAATTATGTGGCTTAAGTCGTCGGCATCCGGCGGTCGCACGTAAGTGCCCTGGAAGTTGTCGAGGAATGCGGCTTCCAGGTCCTCCCAAGAACCGATTGAGTTTGCTGGCAAGCTGTTAAGCCAATGCCGGGCCGGTCCTTTAAGTTTGAGCGGGAGGTATTTGATGGTGTGTAGATCATCGCCGCGTGCCATGTGGATGTGAAGGAGATAATCCTCGATCCATACCGCCGGATCTGTTGTGCCATCGTATGATTCGATGTTTACGGGTTTGAAACCCTATGGGATTTTATGATCCATTACTTCATTCGTGAAGCATAGCGGGTGTGTGCCTTAGTTGAGCGGCGTCGGGGCATGGCTTGGGTGGAGGGCCGAGAGGCCTCTCTGTCGCGGCCACGAGGTGGCCGGTCTGCCATGTCATGCGCTGGTGATGTAGGTGCTTCCTCCTCTGATCGGGGTAGCGGCCTGCGCTTCGGGTAATTCTTGGAGGGGCATTCGAGTTCATACTCTTCGGCTGCAAGGACTTTAGTCCATCTGTCAGCTAGCAAATCTTGGGCAGCTCTAAGCTGTTGCTGCTTTTTCTTGAGGTTGCTTGCCGTGGCTAAAAGCCTACGTTTAAAACGCTCTTGTTCGGCGGGGTCTGATGGTATGACGAATTCGTCGTCATCGAGGCTTGCCTCGTCTTCGGAGGGAGGCGTATAGTTATCATCCTCGACCTCTCGGTCTGCCGCTCTCTCATGAGGGCTGGCTTCTCCATCTTCCTGTGCCGAATCTTGCTGAGGTGGGTGTTCTTCGGTGCTATCTGGGGTAGTATTATCTCCCGTGCCGGAATCACCGTTTTTGTTTTGGCGGGATTTAGAGCGGCGCCGCTGACGCCGGCGCTTTGGCTGTTTCTTGGGGGCGTCATCCCCCACTGTTCCATCACCATCTCCATCTTTTGGAGTATCCAGCATATATATGTCATATGACGAGGTGGCCTTCCAGTGCCCTACAGGTGCTGGTTCCTGTTCGTCTCCTACATCGTCGTCCATGCCGTCGATGTCTTCGGAGATGAAGTCAAGCATGTCGGTTAGATCATCGACAGTGGCTACAAAGTGGGTGGTGGGTGGGCTTGGAATTTCCTCATCGCTCGTATCCCACCCTCGCTGACCGTAGTCCGGCCAGGGCTCTCCTGATAAAGAGAGATACTTAAGAGAATTCAGGATGTCGCCAAAAGGCGAACGCTGAAAGATGTCTACGGCGGTGAACTCCATTATCGGCGCCCAATCAGATTCGATTGGTAGGGGCGCGGGGGGTTCGGAGTCCGGGGAGGAGTCCGGATCCACGGAGTCACGGGTCGTGCAGAGTGCGGGGCTAGCGTTTGGCTCGATCACTTTCGGGATCGCAGCCCCCGAGGTGACGTCCAACCGCTCATCCTCGATTGGCGCAATAGGTTCCGAGTTAGGGGTCGGAACCGATGCGTGTGCGGCCTCCAGGACACTGTCCGGAGGCAGAGCTAGATCATGCCCCTCGATATAGTGCGACGCGCTTGGCCGTGGCTCGAACCCGTCAAAGATCAAGTCTCCATGGATGTCAGCCGTGTAGTTTAGGCTTCCAAACCTGACTTGATGGCCAGGGGCGTAGCTTTCGATCTGCTCCAGGTGGCCGAGCGAATTGGCTCGCAGAGCAAAGCCGCCGAAGACGAAGATCTGTCCGGGGAGAAAAGTCTCACCCTGGAACGCATCGTTGTTGATGATCAAAGGAGCCATCGGGCCTAAAGGCGACGACATAGAGAAACTCTCAATGAAAGCACCAATGTCGGTGTCAAAACCGGCGGATCTCGAGTAGGGGGTCCCGAACTGTGCGTCTAGGCCGGATGGTAACAGGAGGCAGGGAACACGATGTTTTACCCAGGTTCGGGCCCTCTTGATGGAGGTAAAACCCTACGTCCTGCTTGATTAATATTGATGATATGGGTAGTACAAGAGTAGATCTACCACGAGATCAAGGAGGCTAAACCCTAGAAGCTAGCCTATGGTATGATTGTTGTATATGGAGTTGATCGCCTACGGACTACAACCCTCCAGTTTATATAGACACCGGATAGGGTTAGGGTTACACAGAGTCGGTTACAATGGTAGGAGATCTTGAATATCCGCATCGCCAAGCTTGCCTTCCACGCCAAGGAAAGTCCCATCCGGACACGGGACGAAGTCTTCAATCTTGTATCTTCATAGTCCAGGAGTCCGGCTGAAGGTATAGTCCGGCTACCCAAACACCCCCTAATCCAGGACTCCCTCACCCTCCCTCGCTCGAAACGCTAGCAAGGTCCCCACTGCCGCTGCTGCCGCAAGGCCTCCATTGTTAACATCTGTCGGTTTGCCCGTGCAGCTTACCCACTAATCTCCATACCCAGGCCGCCCTGATTTTCTTAGATGACGCCTGCCAAACGCCCTCTTTCCCACATATCCCCATCCCCATCCCCCACATTAGAGCGTCGCAGCCTAAGCCCGGCTACGCTTCCCATGGAGCTCGAGGAGCGACTGGCCCAAAAGAGGTGTATAGCGGTCTCTTCGCCCGACGTCGTCGAGGAAGTTGACGACCATTACTGGCGGCAGGCACTCAAGCAGCGGGCTAGAGTATGTGGGCATGTCTCGACCGCCGGCTACGACATCGACAGCTTGAGGCGGGCTATGTCACAGGTTAAGTGGCCTGATGACCCACAAGTATAGGGGATCTATCGTAGTCCTTTCGATAAGTAAGAGTGTCGAACCCAACAAGGAGCAGAAGGAAATGATAAGTGGTTTTCAGCAAGGTATTCTCTGCAAGTACTGAAATAAGTGGTAACAGATAGTTTTGTGATAAGAGAATTTGTAACGAGCAACAAGTAACAAAAGTAAATAAAGTGCAGCAAGGTGGCCCAATCCTTTTTGTAGCAAAGGACAAGCCTGGACAAACTCTTATATAAGGAAAAGCGCCCCCGAGGACACATGGGAATATCGTCAAGCTAGTTTTCATCACGTTCATATGATTCACGTTCGGTACTTTGATAATTTGACATGTGGGTGGACCGGTGCTTGGGTGCTGTTTTTACTTGAACAAGCATCCCACTTATGATTAACCTCTATTGCAAGCATCCTCAACTACAACAAAAGTATTAAGGTAAACCTAACCATAGCATGAAACATATGGATCCAAATCAGCCCCTTACGAAGCAACGCATAAACTAGAGTTTAAGCTTCTGTCACTCTAGCAACCCATCATCTACTTATTACTTCCCAATGCCTTCCTCTAGGCCCAAATAATGGTGAAGTGTTATGTAGTCAACGTTCACATAACACCACTAGAAGCTAGACAACGTACATCTCATCAAAATATCGAACGAATACCAAATTCACATGCCTACTAATAGCAAGACTTCTCCCTTGTCCTCAGGAACAAATATAACTACTCACAAAGCATATTCATGTTCATAATCAGAGGGGTAATAATATGCATAAAGGATCTGAACATATGATCTTCCACCAATTAAACCAACTAGCATCAACTATAAGGAGTAATTAACACTACTAGCAACCTACTAGCACCAATCCCGGACTTGGAGACAAGAATTGGATACAAGAGATGAACTAGGGTTTTGAGATGAGATGGTGCTGATGAAGATGTTGATGGACATTGCCCTCTCCCGATGAGAGGAGCGTTGGTGATGACGATGGCGATGATTTCCCCCTTCGGGAGGGAAGTTTCCCCGGCAGAATAGCTCTGCCGGAGCCCTAGATTGGTTCCGCCAAGGTTCCGCCTCGTGGCGGTGGAGTTTCGTCCCAAAAGGTTGCTTCTGGTTTTTTTCTAGACGAAAGACTTCATATAGCAGAAGATGGTCATCGGAGAGCCACCAGGGGGCCCACGAGGTAGGGGGCGCGCCCTAGGGGGGGCGCCCCCCACCCTCGTGGACAGGGTGCGGGCCCCCTGCTACCACTTGAGCTTGCATTGGATTTCCCCGAAGAGGAAAGGATGATGCAGCAGAGTAGCGTAAGTATTTCCCTCAGTTTTTGAGAACCAAGGTATCAATCCAGTAGGAGGCCACACTCAAGTCCCTCGTACCTGCACAAAACGATAGCTACTCGCAACCAACGCGATTAGGGGTTGTCAATCCCTTCACGGTCACTTACGAGAGTGAGATCTGATAGATATAATATTTTTGGTATTTTTGGTATAGAGATGCAAAGGGAAAAGTAAAAGGCAAAGTAAAAAAGCAAAGCAAGATTAAAGTGATGGAGATTGATATGATGAGAATAGACCCGGGGGCCATAGGTTTCACTAGTGGCTTCTCTCAAGAGCATAAGTATTCTACGGTGGGTGAACAAATTACTGTTGAGAAATTAACAGAATTGAGCATAGTTATGAGAATATCTAGGCATGATCATGTATATAGGCATCACGTCCGTGACAAGTAGACCAAAACGATTCTGCATCTACTACTATTACTCCACTCATCGACCGCTATCCAGCATGCATCTAGAGTATTAAGTTAAAAACAGAGTAACGCTTTAAGCAAGATGACATGATGTAGAGAGATAAATTCATGCAATATGAAATAAACCCCATCTTGTTATCCTTGATGGCAACGATGCAATACGTGCCTTGCTGCCCCTTCTGTCACTGGGAAAGGAGACCGCAAGATCGAACCCAAAGCTAAGCACTTCTCCCATGGCAAGAACTACCAATCTAGTTGGCCAAACCAAACGGATAATTCGAAGAGACTTGCAAAGATAACCAATCATACATAAAAGAATTCAGAGAAGATTCAAATATTATTCATAGATAGACTTGATCATAAACCCACAATTCATCGGTCTCAACAAACACACCGCAAAAAGAAGAAGATTATATCGAATAGATCTCCATGAGAGAGGGGGAGAACTTTGTATTGAGATCCAAAAAGAGAGAAGAAGCCATCTAGCTAATAACTATGGACTCGAAGGTCTGAGGTAAACTACTCACACTTCATCAGAGAGGCTATGATGATGTAGAAGCCCTCCGTGATGACGGCCCTCTCCGGTGGAGCTCCGGAACAGGCCCCAAGATGGCATCTCATGGATATAGAAAGTTGCGGCGGTGGAATTAGGTTTTTGGCTCCATATCTGTTCGTTTTGGGGTACGTAGGTATATATAGGAGGAAGAAGTACGTCGGTGGAGCTTTGGTGGGCCCACGAGGGTGGGGGGCGCGCTTGGGGGTATAGGGCGCGCCCCCTACCTCGTGCCCACCTCGAAGCTTCCTTGGCGTAGGGTCCAAGTCTCCTGGGTCATATTCGGGGAGAAAATCACGTTCCAGAAAGGTTTATTCCGTTTGGACTCCGTTTGATATTCCGTTTCTTCGAAACACTGAAATAGGCAAAAAACAACAATTCTAGGCTGGGCCTCCGGTTAATAGGTTACTCCCAAAAATAAATCAAAAGTGGAAGATAAAGCCCAATATAGTCCAAAACAGTAGATAATATAGCATGGAGCAATCAAAAATTATAGATACGTTGGAGACGTATCAGGCATCCCCAAGCTTAATTCCTCCTCGTCCTCGAGTAGGTAAATGATAAAAAGAGAATTTTTGATGCGGAGTGCTACTTGGCATAATTTCAATGCAAATCTTCTTAATTGTGATATGAATATTCAGATTCGAAAGATTCAAGACAAAAGTTTATATTGACATGAAAATAATAATACTTCAAGCATACTAACAAAGCAATTATGTCTTCTCAAAATAACATGGCCAAAGAAAGTTATCCCTACAAAATCATATAGTCTGGCTATGATCTATCTTCACCACACAAAGTATTTAAATCATGCACAACCCCGATGACAAGCCAAGCAATTGTTTCATACTCTAACTTTTTCAATCTTCACGCAATACATGAGCGTGAGCCATGGATATAGCACTATAGGTGGAATAGAATGATGGTTGTGGAGAAGACAAAAAGAGGGGAAGATAGTCTCACATCAACTAGGCGTATCAATGGGTTATGGAGATGCCCATCAATAGATATCAATGTTAGTGAGTAGGGATTGCCATCCAACGGATGCACTGGAGCTATAAGTATATGAAAGCTCATCAAAAGAAACTAAGTGGGTGTGCATCCAACTAGCTTGCTCATGAAGACCTAGGGCAATTTGAGGAAGCCCATCATTGGAATATACAAGCCAAGTTCTATAATGTAAAATTCCCATTGGTATATGAAAGTGACATAACGAGAGACTCTCTATCATGAAGATCATGGTGCTACTTTGAAGCACAAGTGTGGTTGTCGGAGTAAATGACCACGGGTAGCCTAGCTGGCTTCCCCTGGCACTTCAGAAAAATTACAGGCCGAACAAGCCTCCAAGCGTCCAAGACACGGGGCCTCCTTCCCCTAGCCGGCTACCTCTCAAAGCGGCTGCGCAAAGGCGGCCCAGCCCTGAAAATCTGGGGAAAACTGTTGGGTTTCGCAGTAATTTCAAAAATTTTCCTACGCTCACGCAAGATCATGTGATGCATAGCAACGAGTTGGAGAGTGTTGTCTACATACCCAACGCAGACCGACTGCGGAAGCGATGACACGACGTAGAGGAAGTAGCCGTACGTCTTCACGATCCAACCAATCAAGCACCGAAACTACGGCACCTCCGAGTTCGAGCACACGTTCAGCTCGATGACGATCCCCGGACTCCGATCCAGCAAAGTGTCGGGGAAGAGTTCCGTCAGCACGACGGCTTGGTGACGATCTTGATGAACTACAGCAGCAGGGCTTCGCCTAAACTCCGCTACAGTATTATCGAGGAATATGGTGGCAGGGGGCACCGCACACGGCTAAGGAATAGATCACGTGGATCAACTTGTGTGTCTAGAGGTGCCCCCTGCCTCCGTATATAAAGGAGCCAAGGGGGAGGGCTGGCCGGCCAAGGAGGGGAGGCGCAGGAGAGTCCTACTCCCTCTGGGAGTAGGATTCCTCCCCCCAATCCTAGTCGAACTAGGATTCCTCGGAGGGGAAGGGAGAGAGGGGGCCGGCCACCTTCTCCTAGTCCTAATAGGACTAGGGGAGGGGGAAGTGGCGCAGCCACCTTGGGCTGCCCCTTTCTCCTTTCCACTAAGGCCCATGAAGGCCCATATGGCTCCCGGGGGGTTCCGGTAACCCTCCCGGTACTCCGGTAAAATCCCGATTTCACCCGGAACACTTCCGATGTCAAAACATAGGCTTCCAATATATCAATCTTTACGTCTCGACCATTTCGAGACTCCTCATCATGTCCGTGATCACATCCGGGACTCCGAACAACCTTCGGTACATCAAAATGCATAAACTCATAATATAACTGTCATCGTAACCTTAAGCGTGCGGACCCTATGGTTTCGAGAACAATGTAGACATGACCGAGACATGTCTCCGGTCAATAACCAATAGCGGGACCTGGATGCCCATATTGGCTCCTACATATTCTACGAAGATCTTTATCGGTCAGACCGCATAACAACATACGTTGTTCCCTTTGTCATCGGTATGTTACTTGCCCGAGATTCGATCGTCGGTATCCAATACCTAGTTCAATCTCGTTACCGGCAAGTCTCTTTACTCGTTCCGTAATACATCATCTCACAACTAACATATTAGTTGTAATGCTTGCAAGGCTTTATGTGATGTGTATTACCGAGAGGGCCCAGAGATACCTCTCCGACAATCGGAGTGACAAATCCTAATCTCGAAATACGCCAACCCAACATCTACCTTTGGAGACACCTGTAATGCTCCTTTATAATCACCCAGTTACGTTGTGACGTTTGGTAGCACCCAAAGTGTTCCTCCGGCAAACGGGAGTTGCATAATCTCATAGTCATAGGAACATGTATAAGTCATGAAGAAAGCAATAGCAACATACTAAACGATCGGGTGCTAAGCTAATGGAATGGGTCATGTCAATCAGATCATTCAACTAATGATGTGACCTCGTTAATGAAATAACAACTTATTGTTCATGGTCAGGAAACATAACCATCTTTGATTAACGAGCTAGTCAAGTAGAGGCATACTAGTGACACTTTGTTTGTCTATGTATTCACACATGTATTATGTTTCTGGTTAATACAATTCTAGCATGAATAATAAACATTTATCATGATTATAAGGAAATATATAATAACTTTATTATTGCCTCTAGGGCATATTTCCTTCAGTCTCCCACTTGCACTAGAGTCAATAATCTAGATTACACTGTAATGAATCTAACACCCATGGAGCCTTGGTGCTGATCATGTTTTGCTCGTGGAAGAGGCTTAGTCAACGGGTCTGCAACATTCAGATCCGTATGTATCTTGCAAATCTCTATGTCTCCCACCTGGACTAGATCCCGGATGGAGTTGAAGCGTCTCTTGATGTGTTTGGTCCTTTTGTGAAATCTGGATTCCTTTGCCAAGGCAATTGCACCAGTATTGTCACAAAAGATTTTCATTGGACCCGATGCATTAGGTATGACACCTAGATCGGATATGAACTCCTTCATCCAGACTCCTTCGTTCACTGCTTCCGAAGCAGCTATGTACTCCGCTTCACATGTAGATCCCGCTACGACGCTTTGTTTAGAACTGCACCAACTGACAGCTCCACCGTTTAATGTAAACACGTATCCGGTTTGCGATTTAGAATCGTCCGGATCAGTGTCAAAGCTTGCATCAACGTAACCTTTTACGGTGAGCTCTTTGTCACCTCCATATACGAGAAACATATCCTTAGTCCTTTTCAGGTATTTCAGGATGTTCTTGACCGCTGTCCAGTGATCCAATCCTGGATTACTTTGGTACCTCCCTGCTAAACTTATAGCAAGGCACACATCAGGTCTGGTACACAGCATTGCATACATGATAGAGCCTATGGCTGATGCATAGGGAACATCTTTCATATTCTCTCTATCTTCTGCAGTGGTCGGGCATTGAGTCTTACTCAACTTCACACCTTGTAACACAGGCAAGAATCCTTTCTTTGCTTGATCCATTTTGAATTTCTTCAAAATCTTGTCAAGGTGTGTGCTTTGTGAAAGTCCAATCAAGTGTCTTGATCTATCTCTATAGATGTTAATGCCTAATATGTAAGCAGCTTCACCGAGGTCTTTCATTGAAAAACTTTTATTCAAGTATCCCTTTATGCTATCCAGAAATTCTATATCATTTCCAATCAGCAATATGTCATCCACATATAATATTAGAAATGCTACAGAGCTCCCACTCACTTTCTTGTAAATACAGGCTTCTCCGAAAGTCTGTATAAAATCAAATGCTTTGATCACACTATCAAAGCGTTTATTCCAACTCCGAGAGGCTTGCACCAGTCCATAAATGGATCACTAGAGCTTGCACACTTTGTTAGCTCCCTTTGGATCGACAAAACCTTCCGGTTGCATCATCTCTTCTTCCAGAAATCCATTCAGGAATGCAGTTTTGACATCCATCTGCCAAATTTCATAATCATAAAATGCGGCAATCGCTAACATGATTCGGACGGACTTAAGCATCGCTACGGGTGAGAAGGTCTCATCGTAGTCAATCCCTTGAACTTGTTGAAAACCTTTTGCGACAAGTCGAGCTTTGTAGATAGTAACATTACCATCAGCGTCAGTCTTCTTCTTAAAGATCCATTTATTCTCAATTGCTTGCCGATCATCGGGCAAGTCAACCAAAGTCCATACTTTGTTCTCATACATGGATCCCATCTCAGATTTCATGGCTTCAAGCCACTTTGTGGAATCTGGGCTCACCATCGCTTCTTCATAGTTCGTAGGTTCATCATGATCTAGTAGCATGACTTCCAGAACAGGATTACCATACCACTCTGGTGTGGATCTTACTCTGGTTGATCTACGAGGTTCAGTAGTATCTTGTTCTGAAGTTTCATGATCATTATCATTAACTTCCTCACTTATTGGTGTAAGTGTCGCAGAAACAGTTTTCTGTGATGTACTACTTTCCAATAAGGGAGCAGGTACAGTTACCTCGTCAAGTTCTACTTTCCTCCCACTCACTTCTTTCGAGAGAAACTCCTTCTCAAGAAAGTTTCCGAATTTAGCAACAAAAGTCTTGCCTTCGGATCTGTGATAGAAGGTGTATCCAATAGTTTCCTTTGGATATCCTATGAAGACACATTTCTCTGATTTGGGTTCAAGATTATCAGGTTGAAGCTTTTTCACCTAAGCATCGCAGCCCCAAACTTTAAGAAACGACAACTTTGGTTTCTTGCCAAACCACAGTTCATAAGGCGTCGTCTCAACGGATTTTGATGGTGCCCTATTTAACGTGAATGCGGCCGTCTCTAGAGCGTATCCTCAAAATGATAGCGGTAAATCAGTAAGAGACATCATAGATCGCACCATATCTAGTAAAGTACGATTACGACGTTCGGACACACCATTTCACTGTGGTGTTCCGGGTGGCGTGAGTTGTGAAACTATTCCACAGTTTTTCAAATGTACACCAAACTCGTAACTCAAATATTCTCCTGCACGATCAGATCATAGAAACTTTATTTTATTGTTACGATGATTTTCAACTTCACTCTGAAATTCTTTGAACTTTTCAAATTTTTCAGACTTATGTTTCATTAAGTAGATATATCCATATCTGCTCAAATCATCTGTGAAGGTGAGAAAATAACGATATCTGCCACGAGCCTCAATATTCATCGGACCACATACATCGGTATGTATGATTTCCAACAAATCTGTTGCTCTCTCCATAGTACCGGAGAACGGTGTTTTAGTCATCTTGCCCATGAGGCACGGTTCACAAGTACCAAGTGATTCATAATCAAGTGGTTCCAAAAGTCCATCAGTATGGAGTTTCTTCATGCGCTTTACACCGATATGACCTAAACGACAGTGCCACAAATAAGTTGCACTTTCATTATCAACTCTGCATCTTTTGGCTTCAACATTATGAATATGTGTATTACTACTATCGAGATTCAATAAAAATAGACCACTCTTCAAGGGTGCATGACCATAAAAGATATTACTCATATAAATAGAACAACCATTATTCTCTGATTTAAATGAATAACCGTCTCGCATAAAACAAGATCCAGATATAATGTTCATGCTCAACGCTGGCACCAAATAACAATTATTTAGGTCTAATATTAATCCCAAAGGTAGATGTAGAGGTAGCGTGCCGACCGCGATCACATCGACTTTGGAACCATTTCCCACGCGCATCGTCACCTCGTCCTTAGCCAATCTTCGCTTAATCCGTAGCCCCTGTTTCGAGTTGCAAATATTAGCAACAGAACCAGTATCAAATACCCAGGTGCTACTGCGAGCATTAGTAAGGTACACATCAATAACATGTATATCACATATACCTTTGTTCACCTTGCCATCCTTCTTATCCGCCAAATACTTTGGGCAGTTCCGCTTCGAGTGACCAGTCTGCTTACAGTAGAAGCACTCAGTTTCAGGCTTAGGTCCAGACTTGGGTTTCTTCTCTTGAGCAGCAACTTGTTTGCCGTTCTTCTTGAAGTTCCCCTTCTTCTTCCCTTTGCCCTTTTTCTTGAAACTAGTGGTTTTGTTAACCATCAACACTTGATGCTCCTTTTTGATTTCTACCTCCGCAGCTTTCAGCATCGCGAAGAGCTCGGGAATAGTCTTGTTCATCCCTTGCATATTATAGTTCATCACGAAGCTCTTGTAGCTTGGTGGCAGTGATTGGAGAATCCTGTCAATGACGCAATCATCTGGAAGATTAACTCCCAATTGAATCAAGTGATTATTATACCCAGACATTTTGAGTATATGCTCACTGACAGAACTGTTCTCCTCCATCTTGCAGCTATAGAACTTATTGGAGACTTCATATCTCTCAATTCGGGCATTTGCTTGAAATATTAACTTCAACTCCTGGAACATCTCATATGCTCCATGACGTTCAAAACGTCGTTGAAGTCCCGATTCTAAGCCGTAAAGCATGGCACACTGAACTATCGAGTAGTCATCAGCTTTGCTCTGCCAGACGTTCATAACATCTGGTGTTGCTCCAGCAGCAGGCCTGGCACCCAGCGGTGCTTCCAGGACGTAATTCTTCTGTGCAGCAATGAGGATAATCCTCAAGTTACGGACCCAGTCCGTGTAATTGCTACCATCATCTTTCAACTTTGCTTTCTCAAGGAACGCATTAAAATTCAACGGAACAACAGCACGAGCCATCTATCTACAATCAACATAAACAAGCAAGATACTATCAGGTACTAAGTTCATGATAAATTTAAGTTCAATTAATCATATTACTTAAGAACTCCCACTTAGATAGACATCCCTCTAATCCTCTAAGTGATCACGTGATCCAAATCAACTAAACCATGTCCGATCATCACGTGAGATGGAGTAGTTTCATCGGTGAACATCATTATGTTGATCATATCTACTATATGATTCACGCTCGACCTTTCGGTCTCCGTGTTCCGAGGCCATATCTGTATATGCTTGGCTCGTCAAGTATAACCTGAGTATTCCGCGTGTGCAACTGTTTTGCACCCGTTGTATTTGAACGTAGAGCCTATCACACCCGATCATCACGTGGTGTCTCAGCACGAAGAACTTTCGCAACGGTGCATACTCAGGGAGAACACTTTTTGATAATTTAGTGAGAGATCATCTTATAATGCTACCGTCAATCAAAGCAAGATAAGATGCATAAAAAGATAAACATCACATGCAATCAATATAAGTGATATGATATGGCCATCATCATCTTGTGCTTGTGATCTCCATCTCTGAAGCACCGTCATGATCACCATCGTCACCGGCGCGACACCTTGATCTCCATCGTAGCATCGTTGTCGTCTCGCCAATCTTATGCTTCCACGACTATCACTACCGTTTAGTAATAAAGTAAAGCATTACATCGTGATTGCATTTCATACAATAAAGCGACAACCATATGGCTCCTGCCAGTTGCCGATAACTTGGTTACAAAACATGATCATCTCATACAATAAAATTCAGCATCATGCCTTGACCATATCACATCACAACATGCCCTGCAAAAACAAGTTAGACGTCCTCTACTTTGTTGTTGCATGTTTTACGTGGCTGCTACGGGCTTTAAGTAAGAACCAATCTCACCTACGCATCAAAACCACAACGATAGTTTGTCAAATAGACTCCTTTTTAACCTTCGCAAGGACCGGGCGTAGCCATACTTGGTTCAACTAAAGTTGGAGAGACAGTCGCCCGCAAGCCACCTGTGTGCAAAGCACGTCGGGAGAACCGGTCTCGCGTAAGCGTACGTGTAATGTTGGTCCGGGTCGTTTCGTCCAACAATACCGCCGAACCAAAGTATGACATGCTGGTAGGCAGTATGACTTGTATCGTCCACAACTCACTTGTGTTCTACTCGTGCATATAACATCAACATAAATAACCTAGGCTCTGATACCACTGTTGGGTTTCGTAGTAATTTCAAAAAATTTCCTACGCTCACGCAAGATCATGTGATGCATAGCAACGAGGGGGAGAGTGTTGTCTACGTACCCAACGCAGACCGACTGCGGAAGCGATGACACGACGTAGAGGAAGTAGCCGTACGTCTTCATGATCCAACCGATCAAGCACCGAAACTACGGCACCTCCGAGTTCGAGCACACGTTCAGCTTGATGACGATCCCCGGACTCCGATCCAGCAAAGTGTCGGGGAAGAGTTCCGTCAGCACGACGGCGTGGTGACGATCTTGATGAACTACAGCAGCAGGGCTTCGCCTAAACTCCGCTACAGTATTATCGAGGAATATGGTGGCAGGGGGCACCGCACACGGCTAAGGAATAGATCACGTGGATCAACTTGTGTGTCTAGAGGTGCCCCTGCCTCCGTATATAAAGGAGCCAAGGGGGAGGGCTGGCCGGCCAAGGAGGGGAGGCGCAGGAGAGTCCTACTCCCTCTGGGAGTAGGATTCCTCCCCCCAATCCTAGTCCAACTAGGATTCCTCGGAGGGGAAGGGAGAGAGGGGGCCGGCCACCTTCTCCTAGTCCTAATAGGACTAGGGGAGGGGGAAGTGGCGCAGCCACCTTGGGCTGCCCCTTTCTCCTTTCCACTAAGGCCCATGAAGGCCCATATGGCTCCCGGGGGGTTCCGGTAACCCTCCCGGTACTCCGGTAAAATCCCGATTTCACCCGGAACACTTCCGATGTCAAAACATAGGCTTCCAATATATCAATCTTTACGTCTCGACCATTTCGAGACTCCTCGTCTTGTCCGTGATCACATCCGGGACTCCGAACAACCTTCGGTACATCAAAATGCATAAACTCATAATATAACTGTCATCGTAACCTTGAGCGTGCGGACCCTACGGGTTCGAGAACAATGTAGACATGACCGAGACATGTCTCCGGTCAATAACCAATAGCGGGACCTGGATGCCCATATTGGCTCCTACATATTCTACGAAGATCTTTATCGGTCAGACCGCATAACAACATACGTTGTTCCCTTTGTCATCGGTATGTTACTTGCCCGAGATTCGATCGTCGGTATCCAATACCTAGTTCAATCTCGTTACCGGCAAGTCTCTTTACTCGTTCCGTAAGACATCATCTCACTACTAACATATTAGTTGTAATGCTTGCAAGGCTTTATGTGATGTGTATTACCGAGAGGGCCCAGAGATACCTCTCCGACAATCGGAGTGACAAATCCTAATCTCGAAATACGCCAACCCAACATCTACCTTTGGAGACACCTGTAATGCTCCTTTATAATCACCCAGTTACGTTGTGACGTTTGGTAGCACCCAAAGTGTTCCTCCGGCAAACGGGAGTTGCATAATCTCATAGTCATAGGAACATGTAGAAGTCATGAAGAAAGCAATAGCAACATACTAAATTATCGGGTGCTAAGCTAATGGAATGGGTCATGTCAATCAGATCATTCAACTAATGATGTGACCTTGTTAATGAAATAACAACTTATTGTTCATGGTCAGGAAACATAACCATCTTTGATTAACGAGCTAGTCAAGTAGAGGCATACTAGTGACACTTTGTTTGTCTATGTATTCACACATGTATTATGTTTCCGGTTAATACAATTCTAGCATGAATAATAAACATTTATCATGATTATAAGGAAATATATAATAACTTTATTATTGCCTCTAGGGCATATTTCCTTCAAAAACAAGACCACGAGAAGGCAATAATAAAGTTATTATTTATTTCCTTATAATCATGATAAATGTTTATTATTCATGCTAGAATTGTATTAACCGGAAACATAATACATGTGTGAATACATAGACAAACAAAGTGTCACTAGTATGCCTCTACTTGACTAGCTCGTTAATCAAAGATGGTTATGTTTCCTGACCATGAACAATGAGTTGTTGTTTGATTAACGAGGTCACATCATTAGTTGAATGATCTGATTGACATGACCCATTCCATTAGCTTAGCACCCGATCGTTTAGTATGTTGCTATTGCTTTCTTCATGACTTATACATGTTCCTATGACTATGAGATTATGCAACTCCCGTTTGCCAGAGGAACACTTTGGGTGCTACCAAACGTCACAACGTAACTGGGTGATTATAAAGGAGCATTACAGGTGTCTCCAAAGGTAGATGTTGGGTTGGCGTATTTCGAGATTAGGATTTGTCACTCCGATTGTCGGAGAGGTATCTCTGGGCCCTCTCGGTAATACACATCACATAAAGCCTTGCAAGCATTACAACTAATATGTTAGTAGTGAGATGATGTATTACGGAACGAGTAAAGAGACTTGCCGGTAACGAGATTGAACTAGGTATTGGATACCGACGATCGAATCTCGGGCAAGTAACATACCGATGACAAAGGGAACAACGTATGTTGTTATGCGGTCTGACCGATAAAGATCTTCGTAGAATATGTAGGAGCCAATATGGGCATCCAGGTCCCGCTATTGGTTATTGACCGGAGACATGTCTCGGTCATGTCTACATTGTTCTCGAACCCGTAGGGTCCGCACGCTTAAGGTTACGATGACAGGTACATTATGAGTTTATGCATTTTGATGTACCGAAGGTTGTTCGGAGTCCCGGATGTGATCACGGACATGACGAGGAGTCTCGAAATGGTCGAGACGTAAAGATTGATATATTGGAAGCCTATGTTTGGACATCGGAAGTGTTCCGGGTGAAATCGGGATTTTACCGGGTTACCGGGAGGTTACCGGAACCCCCCGGGAGCCATATGGGCCTTCATGGGCCTTAGTGGAAAGGAGAAAGGGGCAGCCCAAGGGGGCTGCGCACCTCCCCCCTCCCCTAGTCCTATTAGGACTAGGAGAGGTGGCCGGCCACCCTTCTCCCCCTTTCCCCCTTGGGAATCCTAGTTGGAATAGGATTGGAGGGGGGTGTCCTACTCCCGGAAGGAGTAGGACTCCTCCTGCGCCCTCTCCCTGGCCGGCGACCCCCTCCCCCCTTGGCTCCTTTATATACTAAGGTAGAGGCACCCTAGAACACACAAGTTGATCCACGTGATCTATTCCTTAGCCGTGTGCGGTGCCCCTTGCCACCATATACCTTGATAATACTGTAGCGGAGTTTAGGCGAAGCCCTGCTGCTGTAGTACATCAAGATCGTCACCACGCCGTCGTGCTGACGGAACTCTACCCCGACACTTTGCTAGATCGGAGTCCGGGGATCGTCATCGAGCTGAACGTGTGCTCGAACTCGGAGGTGCCGTAGTTTCGGTGCTTGATCGGTTGGATCGTGAAGACGTACGACTACTTCCTCTACGTCGTGTCATCGCTTCCGCAGTCGGTCTGCGTTGGGTACGTAGACAACACTCTCCCCCTCGTTGCTATGCATCACATGATCTTGCGTGTGCGTAGGAAATTTTTTGAAATTACTACGAAACCCAACACAGACCACCCAGTCTATGCCTCGCCTCTCGAGAACTTGCGCGCCGCCCAGGCGGCCGCAGATGAGTTAACTGGGCTGGGGCCTGATGAGCTCCCTTACATGACCAGACGCATCCAGCAACTTATCGACGCGGTCACAGAGCGGCATGAAGCCGGCGTCCGCGCTGAGAGTCCTCCCGCGCCGAGAGCACGGCGCGACGTCCCGAACACCGACCGCGGGCAACACCCGCGCGAGAAAAGAAAAGGAGTCGGCTACCAGCCGCAGCCGGACTCGAATCTCCATCGAGCGTGATGCCGAGGGCCGCCCTCGAGCCGTGGAGTGGCGGGGCAACCCTCCTCCTCCTCCGCCTCGTGGGGAGAGATACCCTACCCCGCCGCCTGTCACGCACCCGACTCTCAGCGGCCGGCTGGGTCGCCGCGAAGGAGTCGGCGAGAATGATGCCCGCCACCGGATCGACCGCCTTGCACGATCCTTGGCCCTGGAAGAAGAAGATGATGTCGGCCCATCTTGCTTCGGCCCCTGCATCCGCGATGAGCCCTTCCCCAAAGGGTTCTCGCTCCCAAGAGACACGCCCAAGTACAACGGCTCCGTGAAGCCGGAAGATTGGTTGATCGACTACTCCACCGCGGTTAGCATCGCAAACGGCAACAGGCGTGTTGCCGTAAAATATGTGCCCCTCATGCTCCAAGGCACGTCGCGCACCTGGCTTAACAGCCTCAAGCCTTACAGTGTTAACAGCTGGCTAGACTTCACTGAAGCCTTCATATGCAACTTCACCAGCACCTACAAGCGGGCTCCTAAGCCCCGACAGCTCTCCTTGTGCGTCCAAGGGCCCAACGAATCGCCTCGCGACTACCTCACGCGTTGGGCCGAGCTCCGAATTCCTGCGAGGGAGTGCACGAGGTCCAAGCTATAGAGTACTTCACCGTCGGGTGCCGAGAAGGCACCCTCCTCAAGCACCGACTCCTCTGCGATGAGCCGACTATGCTTGGCGAGCTACTGGTCATAGCTGATAAATACGCCACGGCCGATTCCTCGATGAAGACCGAGCTCCGAGTAGACGCCTCCGGGAAGGTGCTCACTCCGAGTCCCAATACGCCGACTAGAGAATCCAATCGACGCCCGCACTAGAACGACCACAAGCGCAAGGCTCCCCTGCCACCTTCCACCAGTCGGCAGGTGGCCACAGTCGAAGACGAACAACCCGAAGGATGGCCCGCACCCAAGAAGCAGAAGGGCGGCAGGCCGGCTTGGCAGCCGGCTTTCTCCTACGAGCAAGCACTTGATGCCCCCTGCAAGTTTCACAGCGGCGCAAAGCCTTCAAACCACACGACCAGAAAATGCCATTGGCTCACTCGGATCTCCAAGGGTGAGGGGATGGCGCCGCCTCCGCCAGCTGGTCAGCCGCCTCCGGCTCCTCCGCAGCCGGCCGCTCGACTAGCGGTCGGGGCAGTTCAAGACGAGTACCCCGACGAGCATGCCGCCTACGTCGTCTTCACCAGCCAGCCAGAAGATCGGCGTAGCCGGCACCGACAACACCAAGAAGTCAACGCAGTCGCCTCCAACAACCCAGAATTCATGCACTGGTCAGAAAGGCCTATTAGCTGGAGCCAGACAGATCATCCAGAGGTGATGCCCTCTCCCGGCTCCTACGCATTGGTTCTGGACGCCACCCTCGCTACGGAAAGGCGAGCCACCCGTTTCTCCCGTCTGCTGATAGATGGTGGGAGCAGCATCAATATCCTATACCGCGACACCATGGAGAAGCTAAGCATCAAGACAAAGCAGCTCATGCCCAGTCGGACTGTGTTCCATGGCATCGTACCCGGCTTGTCCTTCTCCCCAATCGGCAAGATCAAGATAGATGTCCTCTTCGGGGACAAGGATCAATTCCGCCGAGAGGCGGTGTGGTTTGAAGTGGTGGATCTAGAGAGCCCTTACCACGCGTTGCTTGGCCGACCTGCCCTGGCCAAGTTCATGGTTGTACCCCATTACGCCTACCTCAAGATGAAGATACCAAGTTCAAAGGGCATCATCACCGTAGCCGGAGACTACAAGAAATCCTCTGAGTGCGTGGCTGCCAGCATCCGGCTGGCCGAGTCCCTTTTAATTGCTGAAGAGAAGAAGATACTGGACCGAGTCGTGGCCATGACCGGCAAGCAGCCGGCCCTGTCCCCTGACCCCAAGGAGTGTGGTGCCCAAGGTTCCTTTCAGCCAGCCAAAGAAACAAAGAGGGTACCTCTGGACCCAGATCACCTAGATCACCCAGAAAGGTTCGCCACCATCGGGGCAAACCTGGACAACAAATAGGAAGGCGAGCTCGCCGATTTCCTCCATGAGAATCGGGACATTTTCGCATGGTCCCCCAAGGACATGCCGGGTGTGCCGAAGGAATTCGCCGAGCACAAGCTACATGTCCGAGAAGGTGCGAAACCAGTGAAACAGCCTCTCCGCCGACTATCGGAGGAGAAGAGAAGGATTGTAGGAGACGAGATAGCCCGGCTTCTGGCAGCCGGCTTCATTATGGAAGTTTTCTTCCCAGAGTGGCTCGCCAACCCGGTCCTCGTGCTGAAAAAAATAACAAGTGGCGCATGTGTATAGACTACACTAGCCTCAACAAGGCTTGCCCCAAAGATCCCTTTGCCTTGCCAAGGATTGATCAAGTAATAGACTCCACAGCCGGATGCGAGCTGTTGAGCTTCTTGGATGCTTACTCAGGCTACCACCAGATAAAGCTGGATCCAGCTGACCGCCTGAAAACCGCCTTCATCACACCATTCAGAGCCTTCTGCTACCTGACTATGACATTCGGCTTGAGAAATGCCGGTGCCACCTTTTAGCGTTGCATGCAGAAATGCCTCCTCAAGCAGCTCGGTAGAAATGCTCACGTTGCTGTAAGACCTCAAAGAAACATTTGAAAACTTGCGCCGATTCCAAATCAAGCTCAACCCCGAGAAATGCGTGTTCGGAGTACCAGCCGGCCAGCTCCTAGGCTTCCTGGTCTCCGAACGCGGCATCGAGTGCAACCCAATAAAGATCAAGGCCATAGAGAGAATGCAGATTCCCACCAAGCTGCGGGATGTCCAGAAGTTCACCGGATGCTTGGCTTCCCTGAACCGCTTCATCAGCCGGCTCGGAGAGAAGGCCCTCCCCCTCTACTGACTCATGAAGAAGTCCACTCATTTATAGTGGAACGACCAGGCGGACCAAGCCTTCCACGAGCTAAATAAGATGCTGACCACGCCACCTGTCTTGGCGGCACAGGCTGAAAAGGAGCCCATGCTCCTTTACATTGCCGCTACTAGCCGGGTGGTCAGCACTGTCATCGTAGTCCAACGCCCTGAAGAAGGTCGGGCTCAGCCGGTTCAGAGGCCGGTGTATTATTTAAGCAAAGTCTTATCCACCTCGAAGCAGAACTACCCACACTACCAGAAGATGTGCTATGGTGTGTACTTCGCTGCCAAGAAGCTCAAGCCCTATTTTCAAGAGCACCCCATTACGGTCGTATGTACTGCCCCGCTTGCCGAGATCATAGGCAGCCGGGATGCATCCAGCCGAGTGGCCAAATGGGCCATTGAGCTGGCCCCCTACGCGATCTTCTACCAGCCCCGCACTGCCATTAAGTCCCAGGCACTGGCCGACTTCCTCGTCGATTGGGCCGAAACCCATTACCTGCCACCGGCTCCCGACTCCACTCACTGGCGGATGCACTTCGATGGGTCCAAGATGCACACCGGCTTGGGAGCCGGCATCGTCCTCACCTCTCCCAAGGGCGACAAGCTCAAGTATACATTGCAAATTCATTTTGCCGCCTCCAACAATGTGGCCGAGTATGAGGCGCTCATACACGGGCTCCGGCTAGCCAAAGAACTCGACATCCGCTGGATCTTGTGCTATGGCGACTCGGATTTGGTGGTCCAACAGTCATCCGGTGACTGGGACGCCAAAGACACAAACATGGCGAGCTATCATTTCCTCGTCCAGCAAATCAGTGGATATTTTGAAGGATGTGAGTTCCTTCATGTACCACGTGCCGACAACATGCAAGCGGATGCCCTGGCACGAGTAGGATCCACCCGGCAAGCCATACCAGCCGGCGTTTCTCTCCACCGCCTCCTCAAGCCGTATATCAAGCCGTCTCCAGAATCTGATTCCATCTTCGTGCTGCCTGACCCCAACGCAGTCAGATCCGACTTGGGAAACCAAGCAGGCAACGCGGGGACTCCAACAGGCGGCCCGGGGACTGCCATAGTCGCACCCGGCCCGGGGAATTCGGAACTCGGCCCGGGTACTACTGCAGCTGGCCCGGGGACTACGTCAACACAACAGGCGATGGCCGACTCCGACTCCAACTCTTCACTACCCAGCCCACCCGCCCCTATCACAGTGGCAGTCCTGACAATAGAAGAAGTCACAGCTCCATCCTGGGCCTAGCCCATCCTCAACTTCTTAGTAAACAGAGAGCTGCCAACCAACGAGATCTCGGCAAGACAAGTTCAACGCCGAGCTGGAGCCTACACAATCGTCAACAGAGAGCTTGTTAGGCGCAGCGTCACTGGATTCTTCCAGCGCTACGTCGAACCAGAGAAGGGCATAGCAATCCTCAGGGACATCCACCAAGGCGAATGCGGCCACCACGCAGCCTCAAGATCACTCGTCGCCAAGGCTTTTCGCCATGGATTTTTCTGGCCGACTACCTTGGAAGACGCCAAGGAACTAGTCAAACACTGCAAAGGGTGCCAAGTTTTCAGCTCCAAGCAACACCTGCCGGCTTCTGCACTCAAGACCATCCCCCTCACCTGGCCCTTTGCCGTCTGGGGGCTGGACATGGTGGGCCTGTTCAAGACGGCACGCGGCGGCATGACACATTTGCTCGTCGCTGTGGACAAATTTACCAACTGGAGTGAGGCAAAGCCGATCAAAAAGCTGAATGGGCCGACTGCCGTCACATTCATCAAAGATATTATAACCCGGTATGGCCTACCGCATAGCATCATCACCGACAACGGCACAAATTTTGCAAAGGGAGCACTGGCATGTTTCTGCGCAACATGCGGCATCCGGCTGGACCTAGCGTCCGTTGCCCACCGCAGTGAAACGGCTAGGTCGAGCGAGCAAACGGCCTCATCCTCTTTGGCATCAAGCCCCGACTGGTCGTGCCACTAGAGCATTCGGCTGGCTGCTGGCTCGATGAGCTGCCGGCCGTCCTCTGGAGTTTGCGCACTACCCCAAACAAATCGACCGGCTTCACCCCTTTTTTCCTTGTATATGGTGCCGAGGCCGTCATCCCAACTGACATCGAGTTCGACTCGCCTCGGGTCACCATGTACACGGAGGCGGAAGTCAAGGAAGCACGAGAAGACGGCGTCGACCTGCTGGAAGAGGGCCGGCTGTTAGCTCTCAGTCGGTCCGCCATCTATCAGCAGGGTCTGCGCCGCTACCACAGCCGGAAGGTCAAGCCAAGATCTTTCCAAGAGGGCGACCTTGTGCTCCGGCTGATCCAGCGAACAGCCGGCCAGCACAAGCTCTCGGCCCCTTGGGAGGGCCCCTTCATCATCAGCAGAGCTTTAGGAAACAACTCCTACTACCTAATCGACGTGCAGAAGCCGAAGGCACGCAAGAGAGATGATTCCGGCAAGGAGTCGGACCGACCGTGGAACGCCAATCTCCTCCGAAGATTTTACAGTTAAAAAGCAATACGTAGCACGCTACCTTTTGTACTAAGTATGAGACAAGGGGTGCCCCGAGGAGTACTCGTGGACTACCCTCTTTTATCTATGAAAGATGAGTATCACGCATACGATTATGTTGCTACACTTGCTTTCTTCGTCTGGCACCGGGTTCGACCAGTCGGCCCGGGGACTCACCGCCTCAAATTATATCTGAAGTTCCACCTGCAGCTAGACAAGTAGTGTGCCGGCACCCAAGCCCCCTTTTGCCAAAATTCACAGCTCGAAGAAACGACTGTTCGACTGGCAAGAGCCAAGGGCAGGAAAGGATGCCCACGCGAAAAAACGGCTAAGGACTAACGAACTTATATAACACGAGCCAGCCTCCCACCCCGCCAGCCGACTACCAGAGAAGTCGACTGTCCGGCTTCCCGCTCACCTTGCTGCAATCTGAGAAAGCTCAAGTACTTGCCTTCCCAAAACGACCATGTCCTTCTCTGGCCACAGACTGCAGAGCAGCTGTCCGGCTGGGAAGGCGGCGGCCAAGGGAAGGCGGCAAAGGAAAAAGCCAAAGGATAAAAAGCAAACATAAACGGAAGCCAAACACATGCATAATATTTACACAAAAGACCTTCGAAAGGCCAGCATTCAACATAGTCTGAATACACCCCCAGTGGGTGGAACTGCACAAATTTAAAGATTGTTCAAAGAAGTAACAAGTAGGAAAGCTAGGACGGCGGATCAAGCCAGGGGAGCAACATGCGAGTGGGGCAGGTTGGTGGAGTCGGCGGTGCCGGCTGGAGGAGTGACCGGCTGGCGAGTCTCAGCATTGTTGTTAGAAGCACGATCGGGCTGAGGCGGGCTGGTCGCTTCACCATCCGGTGCAGCGTCTTCGTCATCCTCTCCCTCTTCCTCTTCGCCCTCATCATTGGAGGTAATCTCCTCCGCCGAGTCCTCACCTTCGGCCGGGTTCAGCCCGAACCACTCCTCCGGCTGAGCGACGCCGTCGTCATCCACCTCAGGAGCAAAGGCGCTGGTATCGGTATACTTAGCGATCGCTGAGGCGCGCTAGATGATAGCCGGCTGCACCGCCTCCAGCTCCTCGTCAGCCTCCTGCCGCCAGGTGCTCAGCTGGTCCAAGTTCAGCCTAGGATACCAAGCCCGGACGAACTCCGGAGCCCGCCCAGCGCCGGAGCGGGCCGCTGCCACCTTCCAAGCCTCGAAGCGGCCGACTGCGACCTCCAGCCAGTCGGCGGTCTGACTTGGGGTGCACGGAATCACCTCGCCAGGCCGGAGGGCGGCCAGCACTTGCGCTCTGGCGCGCTGAAGACGGCGGAGCATGTGATGGGCCGGCTGCATGCGGGCTTGAAGCCCCAGAAGCTGCTCCTCAAGTGACCGGCTGGCATTCGACACAATCTCAGCCCCCGCCTGCCGTCGCGTGTCACGGTAGGCCTCGATGGCTTGGGTGGCGGCGGCTGAGTAGCCGGGGAAGTAATCCGCACAAAGAGGAAAGCAGCGACACAAAATCAAAAAATGAATCATATAGTAGAAGGCAGGCAAGGAAGCAAAGAAGAAGGAGGCCTACCGTCAATCAAGTCTTCCACCCGGCTGTAGCCTTGGCTCAGCACCTGCCTCATCTCGGCCCAGCTTGCCGCCTCGGTCTCATACTCGGCTTTGAGGGCGGCCTCGCTGTCCTGCGCCGCCTTCAGGGCCGCCCTGTGGCTCTCCTCCAGGTCGTCCAACCTCTTGGCCAGGCTGTCACACTCTTGAGCCAGGGCGGTGCACTCGGCCTCCTTGGCACGAAGGGCGGTCTGGGCTCCGCTCAGCTGGCTCCTCAAGTCGGCATTGGCCCCTGCAATATAAAGAAAGAAGTCGTCAGGAAAAGATCCGACCCGACTACTCGGTAGTCGGCCCGAATCTCGGGGACTACACCCAGAGGGTGCACTGACGCGCCCCCACTTAAAAGAAAAACGAAGCACTTACTCCGGCTCTCGGTAAGATCAGTGGCTTTCTGATTCAACTCCTAGGCCTGGGAGTTGAAGGCGGCCACACGGAGGTTGTGGTACTCCTACAGAGAAGACAAGGGACGTGAGTAAGAACAAGATGGTAATCAAGCTTTCCAATAAGTTCCAAGCCGCCTGCTCAGCAGCCGGCTCGGAACTCGAGGACTACACCTAGTGGGTGCGCTGACGCGCCCCCACGGAAGAAATTAAAAGCAATCAAAGGAGCAAGAGGACTCACCCAAATAACCGATCGTGTCGTGAGAAACTCCTGGGTGTACTGCTTCAGCGCGGTGGCTTGGGCCTGAAGCCGGCTCCGGACGTCCTGCGCCGCCACATTCAGCACGGCTGTCCCGCCACCCAACGTCCACCCGGACGAGCTGTCGCTGGCCGCTTCTAGGTCCTGGGCAGACGAGCCGGCGTCCATGGTCTTCTGCGCGTCCGGCGCTGAAGTCGCCTTCCCTGCGCGCTGGCGAAGTGGTGACGAGATCAAAAGATCCCCTCCCATGGTCGGCTCGCCCCCAGCCGGCTACGCTGGCGGCACTTTAGGCCGGCCTCCTCGGCCCGCTCCAGTCGGCAGCGATGGCGCCGTCTCCCTCTCCATCTCCGGCTGGCTGCGCCCGACCTCCTCCAACGGGGGCACAGGGGTGTCAGGAGCCGCGGCGCAGAGGGGAATGACGAACTGCGGAGGCTGGTTCTGCAGGGCCTCCGCCTCCCTCTCCGCGTCTGCGGCCTCCGCCTGGGCCTTGGCGGCTGCGACGGCTCGCGCCTCCGCCGACTTCTGCTCCGCCTCCCGAGCCGCCCTCCGCTCCTCCGCCTCCCGCTCCTCTCGCGCTTCCCGCATGTTCCGCTCCGTCGCCTCTAGGAGGTCGGCGCGGGTATCTACCCGACGCGAGTTTGAAGACCCTCCTACAGCTCCGACTATGGAGGCATCCGGGACTCGCCCAAGGGAAAGAGGGGCCCTGTTTGATAAATTGAGAAAAAGGGTTTGGAAAAACATCAACCAAAGAAGAAGAAAAAAGAAAGGGATAAGAACAGTGACACTTACGCTGAGACCGCCTGCGGCTGCTTCACCACCATGCGGAAGCAGGCTGCCTTCGCGGCCGCCTCGTCTCGCTTGGTCGCCGCCGCAGTACTCTTGGGCTTCTTCGGCCGACTGCCGAAGTGGGTCGACGCGGCCCGGCGCTTCTGCGCGCCGCCCTGGGCAGTCAGCCCGGCGGATGGGCCCGCACCATGGTGATCGGACACCGGTCGGCGGCGCGCGATGACTTCGGCCTCGTCGTCCTCTGGCCAGTCCTCAAAGCTAGCCCCGAGCCCGGACCCGCCTGCGTCGCCACCTTCCCCCGCGATGTCGTCTTCCATGGTGGCCGCCCCCAGGTCTGGGTCGTCTACATCGTCCATCGTACGGTCGGGGAGGAACTGGCGTTCCACCCTTGCGGCCCCAGCTGCTGGCGAAAGCATGGGGTTCTGCTAAAGAAAGGCCGGCTGGTCAGGAGTCGGCCACCATGAACTCGGCAACGAGCAAAGAGAAAGAGGAAGAGAAACTTACCACCGACGGAGGATTGGCTCAAGAGTACGACACCTTGCCATACTGCCACTCCTCGATGAGCTTGCAGTTGGAAATGTAGTTCACCATGTAAGACACCTCGGCGTGAGGCATCTCCTTGGTGCTTAGCCGGCATGGGTTGAAGCGGCCGCTCATCTGGCAGATCATATGAGGTCGGCCCTAGAGCGGGAGCACCCGGCGCTCCACGAAGGCGGCCACCAGGTCGGCCCCGGACAGACCCTCCGACTTGATCATCATCCGGAGCCGGCCAACAGAGGCGGACCCGCCCGGAGACAGCGACCTGGACCGGAAGGACCATGAAGGCTGCCTCGGCAGGTTGACGAAGTCGCCTCGCGAAGCAATATTCTTCACGTAGAAGTAGGACTTCTGCCAGAGCTTCACCGACTGGATCAGCGGGATGAGCGGAAACGGGTTGTTGTCGCTCGCCCTTCGCATGGCGATGAAGGCACCACATGGGGCGGGCACGCCCACGACGACGGTGCCGAGCTTGCACTGAAAGAACTCTCCCCACAGTTCAAGAGTGGGGAGGACGCCGAGAAAACCCTCGCATAGGGTGACGAAGGCCGAGAGCAGCATCACCGCGTTGGGAGTGAGGTGATGCGGCTGGAGATGATAAAATTCAAGGAACGAGCGGAGGAACCCGCTCGCCGGCAGGCCGAAGCTGCGCAGGCAGTGCGAGCAGAAGATTACCCACTCGTCCTCTTCTGGCGCTGGCGAGATCTCCCTTTCCGGTGCGAGGCGGACCCGTACAAGATCCGTGCGCGGCAACCGCCGCGTCCGACGGAGGAAGTTGACGTGGTCTTCATGGACTTTGGAGCCGTCCCAGGAGCTCAATAACGCCATGGGGACGGCGCGGCGGCGAGAAAGGTACGACGAAAGGAGGGCGCACAACCCAACTGCGACGAAGCGACGGCGAGCCAAGAAGATTGGCAGGAAGGCCGAGCGGCGGCAGATAGCTGTCGTGATGAGAGGAGGAAGAAGAAGGAGGGGGCAGAGCGAGGGAGAGCGCGCGAGCGTTTGGCGCTCCCCTCCTCTCCCCCTACTTATAGCCTCGTGCGGCGAAGCCGAGGAGGCAGGACGTGGGGGGGATGTGGGATTAACTGCACCCACTCCCCCACGCCCCTCGATTATTGCACCATTACGGTGTGGGGAAACCGCCGCTGGGGCGCGCGCGGTCCGTCCAGGCTGCAGAAGATCCGCGCGTGGGCCGAGGCCCTGTAGTGGCGGGCCCCAGACTGCGGTGGCGTCCCGTCGCGCGCGTGGGCTGGCAGGCCCCTCCAGCCGGAGGATGCCACATGGCGCGCAGACGATGAGCGGTCAGCTCACAGCCGGACTGCGCGCTGACTGGCACCTGTCTTCAAGCTTCGAGATCTCTGGGAGACGGAGCGCCTAGCCGAAGCCAGCCCCTAGTTCCCGGCTCCTCAAGATAGGAAGCTGACTGAGCTCCTCGACTTTTTTCTACCTCGGAGCCCAACCAGCTTCGGGGACTACTGTCGGAGTAAATGACCACGAGTAGCCTAGCCGGCTTCCCCTGGCACTTCAGAAAAATTATAGGCCGAACAAGCCTCCAAGCGTCCAAGACACGGGTTCGCCTTCCCCTAGCCGGCTACCTCTCAAACCGGCTGCGCAAAGGCGGCCCAGCCCTGAAAATCTTTGGAAAACAAGACCACGAGAAGGCCGACTTCCAGAAGCCGGCCACAGAAGGGCCGACTCCCAGGAGCCGGCCCCTCAGCAGGCGGCTAAGATCTTGCCCTCAGAATCTACACCCACATAACGGCGACAAGACGGGGCGTGGCTACAGTAAAGCCTGCCACCCTCGAATCCCAGCGCACGCATGGCCACAGTGCACCGTACGGGGCAGCCATCCCCGTCCAGCGCGGCACTGTTGCCACAATGATCATGACGTCACCCACGGCGAGCGGTCAGTACGACCCGTGGGTGGCGGGCCCCCTCGGTCAGGGAGATCCCAAAGGCGGCCAGGCTTCCCACAGTCGGCCATGGGTATGGCCGGCTTCCAACAGCCGGCCAACTCTCTCCCTCCAAGGAGGTGCTTCATTAAGGAAACAAGAGAAGGTAAGGCTACAGTGATGAGCCGCCTCGCAGCGGCACTGTAGCCATGCTTACCACAACAAAGCTATCGTCATCAGGGGCAAGGTAACAATAACCAGCCCCCGACAAGACCCCCGAGCGGTGGGGCCGGCCTGTTAACCAAAGGGTCGGCAGCCGGCGGGCCCACCGGTCGACGGGCCCCACCAGTCGGTGGAGAAGTCGGCGGGTGTAGACACAGACGGTGAGGGCCCACGCCCAGCCGGATTACCATTGTACCCCTGGAGGGTAGGCCTATATAAACCCCCTAGGGTTCCCATGCAGGGGAGATCACTCTTTGGATAGATTTTAGACACCATGAGAAGAGGAGCGGGCTGGCCTGGCCCTCCTTCATCCTTTCACCGAACAGCTCAAGGAGCATTCTGTAGCTACCCACCGAGCTAGTGATCATGCGGAGACCCCACAGAGCAGCATTAGGGGTGTTATCTCCACGGAGAGCCTTGAAGCTGGGTAAGATTCGCTGGCGTGCATGTCTTCGCCTTATCCCATTTCCAGGTACCGGCGATGTTTTATTGGCCCCCACAATGATAAGCCACCCATTGGCATATGTCGCACAAACCACCCGACAGTTGTAGAAGGATAGTAACATTGTCCCTTCTCTCTTTTTCTCTCATTTTTGGGCCTTTTCTCTTTTTTTATGGCCTCTTTTTTTCTCTTTTTGGGCTTCTTTGGCCTCTTTTATTTTTCGTCCGGAGTCTCATCCCGACTTGTGGGGGAATCATAGTCTCCATCATCCTTTCCTCACTGGGACAATGCTCTAATAATGATGATCATCACACTTTTATTTTTCTTACAACTCGGTACTTAGAACAAAATATGACTCTATATGAATGCCTCCGGCGGTGTACCGGGATATGCAATGAATCAAGAATGACATGTATGAAATAATTATGAACGGTGGCTTTGCCACAAATACGATGTCAACTACATGATCATGCTAGCAATATGACAATGATGGAGCGTGCCATAATAAACAGAACGGTGGAAAGTTGCATGGCAATATATCTTGGAATGGCTATGGAAATGCCATAATAGGTAGGTATGGTGGCTGTTTTGAGGAAGGTATATGGTGGGTGTATGATACCAGCGAAAGGTGTGCGGTATTAGAGAGGCTAGAAAAGGTGGAAGGGTGAGAGAAAAAGTGCATATAATCCATGGACTCAACATTAGTCATAAAGAACTCATATACTTATTGCAAAAATCTAGAAGTTATCAAAGCAAAGTATTACGCGCATGCTCCTAGGGGGATAGATTGGTAGGAAAAGACCATCGCTCATCCCCGACCGCCACTCATAAGGAAGACAATCAATAAATAAATCATGCTCCGACTTCATCACATAACGGTTCACCATACGTGCATGCTACGGGAATCACAAACTTTAACACAAGTATTCTTTAAATTCACAACTACTCAACTAGCATGACTCTAATATTATCACCTCCATATCTCAAAACAATTATCATGCTTCAATCTTTTCTTAGTATTCAATGCACTCAAAAGAAAGTTTCACAAATCTTGAATACCAAGCATGTTATTATTAAGCAAATTACCATGCTATTAATAGACTCTCAAAATAATTTAAGTGAAGCATGAGAGATCAATAGTTTCTTTAAAACAAATCCACCACCGTGCTCTAAAAGATCTAAGTGAAGCACATAGAGCAAAATTATAACACTCAAAAGATATAAGTGAAGCACATAGAGCAAAACTACATAGCTCAAAAGATATAAGTGAAGCACATAGAGAAAAACTACTTAGATCAAAAAGATATAACTGAAGTACACATAGCAAAACTACTAAGCTCAAAAAGATATAAGTGAAGCACATAGAGCAAAACTACTTAGCTCAAAAAGATATAAGTGAAGCATATAGAGTATTCTATCAAATTCTAATTCATGTATGGCTCTCTCAAAAGGTGTGTACAGCAAGGATGATTGTGGCACACTAAAACACAAAGACACAAATAATACAAGACGCTCCAAGCAAAACACATATCATGTTGGTGAATAAAAATATAGCTCCAAGTAAATTACCGATGGAAGTGGACGAAAGAGGGGATGCCTTCCGGGGCATCCCCAAGCTTCGAATTTTTGGTGTACTTGGATTATCTTGGGGTGCCATGTGCATCCCCAAGCTTAGTCTCTTGCCATTCCTTGTTCCATAATCCATCAAAAGAATTCACCCAAAACTTGAAAACTTCACAACACAAAACTCAAATAGAAATCTCGTGAGCTCCGTTAGAGAAAGAAAAACAAAAGACCACTTCAAGGTACTGTAATGAACTCATTTTTTATTTATATTGGTGTTAAACCTACTGTATTCCAACTTCTATATGGATTATAAACTATTTTACTAGCCATAGATTCATCAAAATAAGCAAACAACACACGAAAAACAGAATCTGTCAAAAACAGAACAGTCTGGAGTAATCTGTAACTAACGCAAGATCTGGAACCCCAAAAATTCTAAAATAAATTTCTGGACGTGAGGAATTTATCTATTAATCATCTGAAAAAATAATTAACTAAATATCACTTTCCAAATAAAAATGAAAGCAGTTCTCGTGAGCGCTAAAGTTTCTGTTTTTTACAGCATGTTCAACAAGACTTTCCCCAAGTCTTCCCAATGGTTCTACTTGGCACAAACACTAATTAAACACAAAGAATACAACCAAAACAGAGGATAAATAAATTATTTATTTAATAACAGCAAGGATAAATATTGGGTTGACTCCCAACAAGAGCTTTTCTTTAAAACCTTATAGCTGGGCATTGATAATTTTAATGATGCTCACATGAAAGACAAGAATTGAAGCACAAAAGGAGCATCATAATGCATGTGAAAAACACATCTAAGTCTAACATACTTCCTATGCATAGGAATCTTATAGGAAAACAAATTATCAAGGCAAGCAAAAACTAGCATATGCAAGGAAGAGGAAAGAAACAATAGCAATCTTAACATAACGAGAGGTAATTTAGTAACATGAAAATTTCTACAACCATATTTTCCTTTATCATAGTAATTACCTGTAGGATCATAAGAAAATTCAACAAAATAGCTATAACATAAAATATTTTCGACATGATCCACATGCATGCAAAGTTGACACTCTTCCAAAATAGTGGGACTAACATTAACTAAAGTCATGACTTCTCCAAACCCACTTTTATCAAGATTTTCATAAGATTGAACATTCTCCAAATATGTGGGATCTAAAATTGACACTCTTACAAACCCACTTTCAATAATATTGCAAACACTATTATCAATCTCATATTAATCATAGGGCTTAAATAAATTTTCAAGATCATAAGAAGAATCACCCCAATCATGATCATTGCAACAAGTAGAGGACATAGCGAAACTAGCATCACCAAGCTTAGGGTTTTGCATATTATTAGCACAATTGACATTAATAGAATTTATAATAACATCATTGCAATCATGCTTTTTATTCAAAGTTCTATCATGAATCACTTCATAAAATACTTCATCGCAATTTTCAGATTCACGAATTTCAAGCAAAACTTCATAAAGATAATCTAGTGCACAAAACTCACTAGCAATTGGTTCAACATAACTAGATCTCTTAAAAAGATTAGCAAGCGTATAAGGATCCATAAATCTTAGGTTCTCTGTTTAGTAATAAATAAACAAATATTCCAACCATACGAGCAAACAAGAAACGGGCAAAAAAAGGCAAATAGAGAAAGAGAGGGAGGATAGAGAGAGAGGGCGAATAAAACGACAAGGGTGAAGTGGGGGAGAGGAAAACGAGAGGCAAATGGAAACTAATGTAATGCGAGAGATAGGGATTGTGATGGGTACTTGGTATATTGACTTTTTGCGTAGACTCCTCGGCAACAGCGCCAGAAATTCTTCTTGCTACCTCTTGAGCTTGCGTTGGATTTCCCCGAAGAGGAAAGGATGATGCAACAGAGTAGCGTAAGTATTTCCCTCAGTTTTTGAGAACCAAGGTATCAATCCAGTAGGAGGCCACACTCAAGTCCCTCGTACCTGCACAAAACGATAGCTACTCGCAACCAACGCGATTAGGGGTTGTCAATCCCTTCACGGTCACTTACGAGAGTGAGATCTGATAGATATAATATTTTTTATATTTTTGGTATAGAGATGCAAAGTGAAAAGTAAAAGGCAAAGTAAAAAGCAAAGCAAGATTAAAGTGATGGAGATTGATATGATGAGAATAGACCCGGGGGCCATAGGTTTCACTAGTGGCTTCTCTCAAGAGCATAAGTATTCTACGGTGGGTGAACAAATTACTGTTGAGAAATTAACAGAATTGAGCATAGTTATGAGAATATCTAGGCATGATCATGTATATAGGCATCACGTCCGTGACAAGTAGACCAAAACGATTCTGCATCTACTACTATTACTCCACTCATCGACCGCTATCCAGCATGCATCTAGAGTATTAAGTTAAAAACAGAGTAACGCTTTAAGCAAGATGACATGATGTAGAGAGATAAATTCATGCAATATGAAATAAACCCCATCTTGTTATCCTTGATGGCAACGATGCAATACGTGCCTTGCTGCCCCTTCTGTCACTGGGAAAGGAGACCGCAAGATCGAACCCAAAGCTAAGCACTTCTCCAAGGCAAGAACTACCAATCTAGTTGGCCAAACCAAACGGATAATTCGAAGAGACTTGCAAAGATAACCAATCATACATAAAAGAATTCAGAGAAGATTCAAGTATTATTCATAGATAGACTTGATTAAACCCGCAATTCATCGGTCTCAACAAACACACCGCAAAAAGAAGAAAATTACATCGAATAGATCTCCACGAGACAGGGGGAGAACTTTGTATTGAGATCCAAAAAGAGAGAAGAAGCCATCTAGCTAATAACTATGGACCCGAAGGTCTGAGGTAAACTACTCACACTTCATCGAAGAGGCTATGATGATGTAGAAGCCCTCCGTGATGACGGCCCTCTCCGACGGAGCTCCGGAACATGCCCCAAGATGGGATCTCGTGGATACAGAAAGTTGTGGCGGTGGAATTAGGTTTTTGGCTCCGTATCTGTTCGTTTGGGGTATGTAGGTATATATAGGAGGAGGAAGTACGTTGGTGGAGCTTCGATGGGCCCACAAGGGTGGGGGGCGCGCCTGGGGGTATAGGGCGCGCCCCCTACCTCGTGCCCACCTCGAAGCTTCCTTGGCGTAGGGTCCAAGTCTCCTGGGTCATATTCGGGAAGAAAATCACGTTCCAGAAAGGTTTATTCCGTTTGGACTCTGTTTGATATTTCGTTTCTTCGAAACACTGAAATAGGCAAAAAACAGCAATTCTGGGCTGGGCCTCCGGTTAATAGGTTAGTCCAAAAATAATATAAAAGTGGAAAATAAAGCCCAATATAGTCCAAAACAATAGATAATATAGCATGGAGCAATCAAAAATTATAGATACGTTGGAGACGTATCACCCCCTGGTCTTCATCTTTGGCGAGGATTTTTCATTATTTATTATAAGGTATTCCCTGGAGTTTCAGGACTTTTGGAGTTGTGCAAAATAGGTCTCTATTATTTGCTCCTTTTCCAGCCCAGAATTCCAGCTGCCGGCATTCTCCCTCCTTATGTAAACCTTGTAAAATAAGAGAGAATAGCCATAAGTATTGTGACATAATGTGAAATAACAGCCCATAATGCAATAAATATCGATATAAAAGCATGATGCAAAATGGACGTATCAACTCCCCCAAGCTTAGACCTCGCTTGTCCTCAAGAGAAAGCCGATAACAATAAATATGTCCCCATGTTTAGAGGTAGAGGCGTCGATAAAAATAAAATACGGACATGAGGGCATCATGATTATTCTCATAACAGCAACATACATAGATATTGTCATATGATTACTTATGTTCAAGTGATGATCTATTCACAATGCAAAAGTATGATTCAGAAACCTTATTGAGAACCAACAAACTATAACCTCAGTCATTGAAGAAATTGCAATTTATCATAACATCAGAAAGTGTCTATGTCAGAGCTAAAAAGCAAGTCCACATACCCAACTATCATCTAGTCCTTCATAATTGCTAACACTCACGCAATACTTGTGGTTACGGAGTTTTAATCGGACACAGAGAAAGATAGGGGCTTATAGTTTCGTCCCACAACCTTTTACCTCGAGGGTAATGTCAACAATAATAACTCATGCCCCCCTACATCCAATTATATATATATATATCAGGTTCTTTCCAACATGCTGGGCTTGCCAAAGGATAAAATGAAAAAGGAAAGGTGAAGATCACCATGACTCTTGCATAAGGTAGAAGGTAATAATAAAAGATAGGCCCTTTTCAGAGGGAAGCAGATGTTGCCATGCGCTTTTATGGTTGGATGCACATAATCTTAATGCGAAAGAACGTCACTTTATATTGCCCCTTGTGATATGAACCTTTATTATGCAGTCCATCGCTTTTATTACTTCCACATCACAAGATCGTATAAAGATTATTTCTCCCACACTAATCATACATATTTAGAGAAATTTTTATTGCTTTTCACCGATGACAACTTACTTGAAGGATCTTACTCAATCCATAGGTAGATATGGTGGACTTTCATGACAAAACTGGTTTAAGGGTATTTGGAAGCACAAGTAGTATCTCTACTTGGTGCTGAGAATTTGGCTAGCAAGAGGGGGAAAGGCAAGCTCAACATGTTGGAGGATCCATGACAACATACTTTATCTCAGATATAAGAAAACATAACCCATTATGTTGTCTTCCTTGTCCAACATCAACTCTTTAGCATGTCATATTTTCATGAGTGCTCCCAATCATAAAAGATGTCAATAATAGTATATTTATATGTGAATCCTCTCTTTCCTTATTACCTCCTATTAATTGCAACGATGACCAAAGCTATGTCTACCAACTCCCAACAACTTTTAATCGTCACACTCTTTCTATGTGAAGTCATTACTATCAATAAGATCAATATGAACTTTTGTTTCTTCTTATTCTTTTTCTCTTTTCTTTTATTCACCCAAGATCATAGAAAGGAAATCAAGCCCTTGACTCAACACTAATCTTTATTATATAGCTCACGGACTCGATTACATAGAGAGATCATAAGGCAAAACTCAAAACTAGATCATGCCATAAACTTTATTCTACTAGATCAAAATACTACTAATAGGATTGAACTAAGGAAAATGGTAAAGATGGGAGTTGTGATTGTGATACGATACCGGGGCACCTCCCCCAAGCTTGGCAGTTGCCAAGGGGAGTGCCCATACCCATGTGATTATATCTCCTTGGTTGGTGAAGAAGGTGGAGGTGTTATTGATGATGCGGGCTTGTCATCCATCTTCCAAGGCATAGGTTCACCATCATAGAAGGATGATCGAGTCTCCGGGATCCTCGAATCTGCAGCCAAACTCATTCTTTTGAATCTATATTCATACTCACAGTTTTGGTTTTGCAGGTCATAGATTTGGGCTTGGAGGTGCTCGATCTTCTCATGTAGCTTGAAGATGGCCTCCTCGGTGTTCTTGGCATCCGGCTTGTAGTTGTTAGTGAACTTCGCGAGCATCGTGTGGCTAGCGTTGATTCCACGCTCCACCATGAAAACTTGTTGCTCCATTGCTTCAAGCCTCGTCTCCACGCTTCCGGTTCCCTTTGGTCCCTCAGCATCGTGGATGTGCAGCAACCCATCACACGTCTCAATGGTTTGAGGGTGTCGCAGCACCTCTGCGAGGTAAGGGTTGATGACCTTCTCGAAGAACTTGTCCTTGGAAGCACTTGGGGACGTCATGATAATCTAGATCTGTCAGAAAAACAGCTCGAAACAAGAACAGAGAATATTTGCGTGATACGGGAGTCAAAACCTTCGGGAGAATATATAGTGAACTTTTACAAACCAAAATACGCATCGTGCAAGAAAACGGAGTCCGGAAGGCACACGAGGTGCTCAAGAGGTAGGGGGGGCGTGCCCAGGGGGGTAGGGCGCGCCCTCCACCCTCGTGGGGCCCTCGTGTCCTTCCCGGACTGCTACTTAATTTTCTATTTTTCTAAATATTCCAAAACGGAGAAATATTGCCTTAAAAATTGTTTTGGAGTTGGTTTACTTACCGTACCACATACCTATTCCTTTTCAGAGTCTGAAACGTTCTGGAAAGTGTCCCTTATGTATTCCTCCGGGGTTACGGTTTCAATAATATTGGTTTCAATATTTATGGGATTACCTGAGATATAATGTTTAATTCTCTGACCGTTTACCACCTTCGGATATGTGCCTTCGAAGTTGTTGATTTTTATGGCACCGGAACGATAGACCTCCTCGATAACATAGGGGCCTTCCCATTTAGAGAGAAGTTTTCCTGCAAAAAATCTTAAACGAGAGTTGTATAGCAATACATAATCACCTACAATAAACTCACGCTTTTGTATCCTTTTGTCATGCCATCTTTTAACCTTTTCTTTAAACAACTTGGCATTTCCATAAGATTGGGTTCTCCATTCATCAAGTGAGCTAATATCAAATAACCTCTTTTCACCGGCAAGTTTGAAATCATAGTTGAGCTCTTTAATAGCCCAATATGCCTTATGTTCTAGTTCGAGAGGTAAGTGACATGCTTTTCCATATACCATTTTATACGGAGACATACCCATAGGATTTTTATATGCAGTTCTATAGGCCCATAATGCATCATCAAGTTTCTTGGACCAATTCTTTCTAGACCTATTAACAGTCTTTTGCAAAATTAATTTGAGCTCTCTATTGCTCAACTCTAATTGACCACTAGACTGTGGGTGATAAGGAGATGCAATTCTATGATTAACATCATACTTAGCAAGCATTTTACGGAAAGCACCATGAATAAAGTGTGAACCACCATCAGCCATTAAATATCTAGGGACTCCAAACCTCGGAAAAATAACTTCTTTAAGCATTTTAATAGAAGCGTTATGATCAGCACTACTAGTTGGAATAGCTTCTACCCACTTAGTAACGTAATCAACAGGAACTAAAATATGTGTATATCCATTAGAGGCAGGAAAAGGTCCCATATAATCAAAGCCACAAACATCAAACGGTTCAATAACAAGTGAATAATTTATAGCATTTCTTGACGTCTACTAATATTACCAATTCTTTGACATTCATCACAAGATAGGACAAACTTACGAGCATCCTTGAAGAGAGTAGGCCAATAAAAACCGGATTGCAATACCTTATGTGCAGTTCTATCTCCCGCGTGGTGTCCTCCATAAGTTCCGGAGTGGCACTTGCGTAGGATCTGTTCCTGTTCATGCTCAGGTACACAACGTCTAATAACTGAAGGAAATATGCCCTAGAGGCAATAATAAAGTTATTATTTTCCTCATATCATGATAAATGTTTATTATTCATGCTAGAATTGTATTAACCAGAAACATAATACATGTGTGAATACATAGACAAACAGAGTGTCACTAGTATGCCTCTACTTGACTAGCTCGTTGATCAAAGATGGTTATGTTTACTAACCATAGACATGAGCTGTCATTTGATTAACGGTATCACATCATTAGGAGAATGATGTGATTGACTTGACCCATTCCGTTAGCTTAGCACTTGATCGTTTAGTTTGTTGCTATTGCTTTCTTCATGACTTATACATGTTCCTATGACTATGAGATTATGCAACTCCCGTTTACCGAAGGAACACTTTGTGTGCTACCAAACATCACAACATAACTAGGTGATTATAAAGGTGCTCTACAGGTGTCTCCGAAGGTACTTGTTGGGTTGGCGTATTTCGACATTAGGATTTGTCACTCCGATTGTCGGAGAGGTATCTCTGGGCCCTCACGGTAATGCACATCACCTAAGCCTTGCAAGCATTGCAAGTCATGAGTTAGTTGCGGGATGATGTATTACGGAACGAGTAAAGAGACTTGCCGGTAACGAGATTGAACTAGGTATTGAGATGCCGACGATCGAATCTCGGGCAAGTAACATACCGATGACAAAGGGAACAACGTATGTTGTTATGCGGTCTGACCGATAAAGATCTTCGTAGAATATGTAGGAGCCAATATGAGCATCTAGGTTCCGCTATTGGTTATTTACCGGAGACGTGTCTCGGTCATGTCTACATAGTTCTCGAACCCGTAGGGTCCGCACGCTTAACGCTACGATGACAGTTATATTATGAGTTTATATGTTTTGATGTACCGAAGGAGTTCGGAGTCCCGGATGAGATCGGGGAAATGACGAGGAGTCTCGAAATGGTCGAGACGTAAAGATCGATATATTGGATGACTATATTCGGACTTCGGAAAGGATCCGAGTGATTCGGGTATTTTTCGGAGTACCGGAGAGTTACGAGAATTCGTCGGGGAGTATATGGGCCTTATTGGGCCATACGGGAATAAAGGAGATAGGCCAAAAGGAAGGAGGCCTGCCCCCCCTCTGGTCCGAATTGGACTAGGGGTGCAGCCCCCTTTTCCTTCTCTCTCTCCTCCTATTTCCTTCACTCCTACTCCAACAAGGAAAGGAGGAGTCCTACTCCCGGTGGCAGTAGGACTCACCCCTTGGCGCGCCCTCCTCCTAGGTCGGCCGCCTCCCCCCTTGCTCCTTTATATACAGGGGCAGGGGGGAACCTCTAGACACACAAGTTGATCAAGTTGATCGTCTCTTAGCCGTGTGCGGTGCCCCCCTCCACTATAGTCCACCTCGATAATACTGTAGCGGTACTTAGGCGAAGCCCTGCGTCGGTAGAACATCAACATTGCCACCACGCCGTCGTGCTGACGAAACTCTCCCTCAACACTCGGCTGGATCAGAGTTCGAGGGACGTCATCGGGCTGAACGTGTGCTGAACTCGGAGGTGCCGTACGTTCGGTACTTGATCGGTCTGATCGTGAAGACGTACGACTACATCAACCGCGTTGTGCTAACACTTCCGCTTACGGTCTACGAGGGTACGTGGACAACACTCTCCCCTCTCATTGCTATGCATCACCATGATCTTGCGTGTGCATAGGAATTTTTTTGAAATTACTACGTTCCCCAACAGTGGCATCCGAGCCAGGTTTTATGCGTTGATGTTATATGCACGAGTAGAACACAAGTGAGTTGTGGGCGATATAAGTCATACTGCTTAGCAGCATGTCATACTTTGGTTCGGCGGTATTGTTGGACGAAGCGGCCCGGACCGACATTACGCGTACGCTTACGCGAGAATGGTTCTCCCGACGTGCTTTGCACAAAGGTGGCTAGCGGGTGTTAGTTTCTCCAACTTTAGTTGAACCGAGTGTGGCTACGCCCGGTCCTTGCGAAGGTTAAAACAGCACCAACTTGACAAACTATCGTTGTGGTTTTGATGCGTAGGTAAGATTGGTCCTTGCTTAAGCCCATAGCAGCCACGTAAAACTTGCAACAAACAAAATAGAGGACGTCTAACTTGTTTTTGCAGGGCATGTTGTGATGTGATATGGTCAAAACATGATGCTAAATTTTATTGTATGAGATGATCATGTTTTGTAACCGAGTTATCGGCAACTGGCAGGAGCCATATGGTTGTCGCTTTATTGTATGCAATGCAATCGCCCTATAATGCTTTACTTTATCACAAAGCGGTAGCGATAGTCGTGGAAGCACAAGATTGACGAGACGACAACGATGCTATGGTGAAGATCAAGGTGTCGCGCCGGTGACGATGGTGATCATGACGGTGCTTCGGAGATGGAGATCACAAGCACAAGATGATGATGGCCATATCATATCACTTATATTGATTGCATGAGATGTTTATCTTTTATGCATCTTATCTTGCTTTGATTGATAGTAGCATTATAAGATGATCTGTCACCAAATTTCAAGAAAAAGTATTCTCCCTGAGTATGCACCGTTGCCAAAGTTCATCATGCCCAGACACCACGTGATGATCGGGTGTGATAAGCTCTACGTCCATCTACAACGGGTGCAAGCCAGTTTTTGCACACGCAGAATACTCAGGTTAAACTTGACGAGCCTAGCATATAACAGATATGGCCTCGGAACATGGCGACCGAAAGGTCGAGCGTGAATCATATAGTAGATATGATCAACATAGTGATGTTCACCATTGAAACTACTCCATCTCACGTGATGATCGGACATGGTTTAGTTGATTTGGATCACGTGATCACTTAGAGGATTAGAGGGATGTGTATCTAAGTGGGAGTTCTTAAGTAATATGATTAATTGAACTTTAATTTATCATGAACTTAGTCCTGGTAGTATTAGCATATCTATGTTGTAGATCAATTGCTCGCGATATTGCTCTCCGTTTATTTTTTTATATATTCCTAGAGAAAACTATGTTGAAAATGTTAGTAGCAATGATGCGGATTGGATCCATGATCTGAGGATTAACCTCATAGCTGCATAGAATAATTATGTCCTTGATGCACCGCTAGGTGACAGACCTATTGCAGGAGCAGATGCAGACGTTATGAACGTTTGGCTAGCTCAATATGATGACTACTTGATAGTTTAGTGCACCATGCTTAACGGCTTAGAATCGGGACTTCAAAGACGTTTTGAACGTCATGGACCATATGAGATGTTCTAGGAGTTGAAGTTAAATATTTCAAGCAAATACCCGAGTTGAGAGATATGAAGTCTCCAACAAGTTCTATAGCTAAAAGATGGAGGAGAATAGCTCAAGCAGTGAGCATATGCTCAGATTGTCTGGGTACTACAATCTCTTGAATCAAGTGGGAGTTAATCTTACAGATAAGATAGTGATTGACAGAGTTCTCTAGTCACCATCACCAAGTTACTACAACTTCATGATGAACTATAGTATGCAAGGGATGACGAAAACGATTCCCGAGCTCTTCGTGATGTTGAAATCGACGAAGGTAGAAATCAAGAAAGAGCATCAAGTGTTGATGATTGACAAGAACACTAGTTTCAAGAAAAGGGCAAAGGGAAAGAAAGGGAACTTCCAGTAGAATGACAAGCAAGTTGTCACTCCCGTGAAGAAGCCCAAAGCTGGACCAAAGCCTGAAACTGAGTGCTTCTACTGCAAAGGAAATGATCACTGGAAGCGGAAATTCCCTGAATATTTGGTGGATAAGAAAGATGGAAAAGTGAACAAAGGGTATATTTGATATACAGGTTATTGATGTGTGCCTTACTAGTGTTTATAGTAGCCCATGAGTATTTGATACTTGTTCGGTTGCTAAAATTAGCAACTCGAAACAGGAGTTACAGAATGAACAAAGACTAGTTAAGGGTGAAGTGACGATGTGTGTTGGAATTGGTTCCAAGATTGATATGATCATCATCGCACACTCCCTATACTTTCGGGATTAGTGTTGAACCTAAATAAGTGTTATTTGGTGTTTACGTTGAGCATAAATATGACTTGATCATGTTTATTGGAATACGGTTATTCATTTAAGTTAGAGAACAATTGTTGTTCTGTTTACATGAATAGAACCTCTCGATGTTCATACACACCAACAAAAATGGTTTGTTGGATCTCGATCGTAGTGATACACATATTCATAATATTCAAGCCAAAACGATGCAAAGTTAATGATGATACTGCAACTTATTTGTGGCACTGCCATTTAGGTCATATTGGTGTAAAGCGCATGAAGAAAATCCATGCTGATGGGCTTTTGGAATCACTTGATTATGAATCAGTTGATGCTTGCGAACCATGCCTCATGGGCAAGATGACTAAGACTCCGTTCTCTGGAACAATGGAGCGAGCAACAGATTTGTTGGAAATCATACATACTGATGTATGTGGTCCGATGAATATTGAACCTCAATACAGGTATCATTATTTTCTGATCTTCATAGATGATTTGAGAAGATATGAGTATATCTACTTGATGAAACAAAAGTCTGAAATATTTGAAAAGTTCATATAATTTCAGAGTGAAGTGGAAAATCATCGTAACAAGAAAATAAAGTTTCTACGATCTGATCGTGGAGGAGAATATTTGAGTTACGAGTTTGGCCTTCAGTTAAAACAATGTGAAATAGTTTCACTACTCACGCCACCTGGAACACCACAGTGAAATGGTGTATCCGAACGTCGTAACCGTACTTTATTAGATATGGTGCGATCTATGATGTCTCTTACCGATTTACCACTATCGTTTTGGGGTTATGCATTAGAGATAGCTGCATTCACGTTAAATAGGGCACCATCTAAATCTGTTGAGACAACACAGTATGAACTATGGTTTGGCAAGAAACCAAAGTTGTCGTTTCTTAAAGTTTGGAGTTACGATGCTTATGTGAAAAAGTTTCATCTTGATGAGCTCAAACCCAAGTCGGAGAAGTGCGTCTTCGTAGGATACCCAAAAGTAACTGTTGGGTACACCTTCTATCACAGATCCGAAGGCAAGACATTTGTTGCTGAGAATGGATCCTTTATGGAGAAGGAGTTTCTCTCGAAAGAAGTGAGTGGGAGGAAAGTAGAACTTGATGAGGTAACTATACCTGCTCCCTTATTGGAAAGTAGTTCATCACAGAAATCTGTTCCTGTGACTCCTACACCAATTAGTGAGGAAGCTAATGATGATGATCATGTAACTTCAGATCAAGTTACTACCGAACCTCGTAGGTAAACCAGAGTGAGATCCACACCAGTGTGGTACGGTAATCCTGTTCTAGAGGTCATGTTACTTGACCATGACGAACCTACGAACTATGAGGAAGAGATGATGATCCCAGATTCCGCGAAATGGCTTGAGGCCATGAAATATGAGATGAGATCCATGTATGAGAACAAAGTATGGACTTTGATTGACTTGCCCATTGATCGGCGAGCCGTTGGGATTAAATGGTTCTTCAAGAGGAAGACGGACGCTGATAGTAGTGTTACTATCTACAAAGCTAGAATTGTCGCACAAAGGTTTTCGACAAGTTCAAGGTGTTGACCACGATGAGAATTTCTCACTCGTATCTATGCTTAAGTCTGTCCAAATCATGTTAGCAATTGCCGCATTTTATGAAATCTGGCAAATGGATAAACAAAACTGCATTCCTTAATAGGATTTATTAAAGAAGAGTTGTATATGATGCAACCAGAAGGCTTTGTCAATCATAAAGGTACTAACAAAATATGCAAGCTCTAGCGATCCATCTATGGACTGGTGCAAGCATCTCGGAGTTGGAATATACGCTTTGATAAGTTGATCAAAGCATATAGTTTTATACAGACTTGCGGTGAAGCCTGTATTTACAAGAAAGTGAATGGGAGCACTACAACATTTCTGATAAGTATATGTGAATGACATATTGTTGATCGGAGATAATGTAGAATTATTCTACAAAGCATAAAGGAATGTTTGAAAGGAATTTTTCAAAGAAAGACCTCGGTGAAGCTGCTTACATATTGAGCATCAAGATCTATAGAAATAGATCAAGACGCTTGATAAGTTTTTCAATGAGTACATACCTTGACAAGATTTTGAAGTAGTTCAAAATGGAACAGTCAAAAAGGAGTTCTTGCCTGTGTTACAAGGTGTGAAGTTGAGTAAGACTCAAAACCCGACCACGGCAGAAGATAGAGAGAGAATGAAAGTCATTCCCTATGCCTCAGCCATAGGTTCTATAAAGCATGTCATGTTGTGTATCAGACCTATTGTATACCCTGCCCTGAGTTTGGCAAGGGAGTACAATAGTGATCTAGGAGTAGATCACTGGACATTGGTCAAAATTATCCTTAGCGGAATAAGGATATGTTTCTCGATTATGGAGGTGACAAAAGGTTCGTCGTAAAGGGTTACGTCGATGCAAGTTTTGACACTGATCCAGATGACTCTAAGTCTCAATCTTGATACATATTGCAAGTGGGAGCAATTAGCTAGAGTAGCTCCGAGCAGAGCATTGTTGACATAGAAATGTGCAAAATACGTACGGATCTGAATGTGGCAGACCCGTTGACTAAACTTCCCTCACAAGCAAAACATGATCACACCTTAGTACTCTTTGGGTATTAATCACATAGCGATGTGAACTAGATTATTGACTCTAGTAAACCCTTTGGGTATTGGTCACATGACGATGTGAACTATGGGTGTTAATCACATGGTGATGTGAACTATTGATGTTAAATCACATGGAGATGTGAACTAGATTATTGACTTTAGTGCAAGTGGGAGACTGAAGGAAATATGCCCTAGAGGCAATAATAAAGTTATTATTTATTTCCTTATATCATGATAAATGTTTATTATTCATGCTAGAATTGTATTAACCAGAAACATAATACATGTGTGAATACATAGACAAACAGAGTGTCACTAGTATGCCTCTACTTGACTAGCTCGTTGATCAAAGATGGTTATGTTTCCTAACCATAGACATGAGTTGTCATTTGATTAACGGGATCACATCATTAGGAGAATGATGTGATTGACTTGACCCATTCCGTTAGCTTAGCACTTGATCGTTTAGTTTGTTGCTATTGCTTTCTTCACGACTTATACATGTTCCTATGACTATGAGATTATGCAACTCCCGTTTACCAGAGGAACACTTTGTGTGCTACCAAACGTCACAACGTAACTGGGTGATTATAAAGGTGCTCTACAGGTGTCTCCGACTTGCCATAAACAGTGCATAGCTTTCCTACCATTGTAACCTGCTGACGACTTGCCATCTCTCAGAATTGATAAACAGCCGCACAGAAGGTAATATTTTAAATTCCAACAGCATTGCTTAGCGCATATGAACAAGTTTTCAGCGCACAGGACAAAACAAGCAAGTTTCACTCAAAAATTACATCCCTAGAACATTCATCCGCCACAAGGCAGGCACCCTTCAGAACATCCTTATAATAATTCTCGGGCTTGCGATGCTCTTTCCCCGGCGGTGGCCCGTCCTTCACAAGCTTCTCAGCATCCAGCTTGCCCCAGTGCACCTTAGCATGGGCAAGGGCCCTACAGGCACCTTCAATGCAGACGGAGCGCTTGATGACTTCGAGCCTTGGACAGGCCCCCACCAGCCGCCGCACCAGCCCGAAATAGCTCCCAAGAAGAGCCCCTCCAGGCCACAGCCAAACTATGAGGCCCTTCATGGCCTGTTCGGCCGCCTTGTGGAGCTCGACCAGTTGCTTCAGCTGGTTGCTCAAGGGCACGGGGTGTCTGGCCTCAGCATACCGAGACCAGAACACCTTCTCTGTCGAGCTGCCCTCCTCGGCTCGATAGAATGCGGCGGCATCGGACACACTCCAGGGAAGATCTGCGAACGCTCCTGGAGAGCTCCGGATTCTGGTAAGTAACAAGTAAGTCACGTTTATGTGTTTGCTTTGCATAAAGAATGCCTTACCCGCCTCTATCTTCTTCACCTCATCCAACTCCTGGAGGGTCTTCTGGGATTCGGCCTTGGCATTTTCAATAGCCACCGCGAGCTCGGACGCTCGCGTCTTTGAGTCAAGCTCCAAACTGTCATGTTTTTCCATGAGAGCCTGGAGCTCTTGCCGTTCCTCGCCAACCTCGACCTCATACTTCTCCCGCTCGGTGCGCTCCGTGGCCGCCCTCTTCTCGGCCTCGACCAGCGCTTGCTTAAGGGTCGCCACCTCAGACGTGGCCCCTACAACATCCACGATAATCCTGTCATTTTTTGCAATTGCACCTTTTTATATATATTTAAACAAGGTATTTCTTACCTTCATTGTCCTCCAGCTGCTTCTTGGCACGCCCGAGCTCTTGCTCGGACCGCTCGAGGTTCTGCTTTAGCATATCCACTTCCGCAGTCAGTGCGGCGGACGAAAGCAGAGAAGCTTGCATACGCGTATTGACTCCTTTTTGTTAGACTCCTGCGAATTTTATTTGATCCTCTATTCGGCTTTTCTTCCTGAACGCCAAACAGAGCATCAGGGGCTACTGTCTATGCGGTAATATTATTTACACATTCTTTACTTACCTCAAAGCCTGTTAAAAGGCTAGTACAAGCTTCAGTCATTCCGCTCTTGGCGGACTGAACCTTCTGGACCACCGCACTCATAATGGTGCGGTGCTCCTCGTCGATGGAGGCACCTTGGAGCGTCTCCAATAGATTATCCGGCGCCTCCGGTTGGACGGTGGTCACCGGCACGGTGGGCTTGCTCCTCTTGGAAGGAGGTCCCCCGCCGGACTCTGGAACCTTTGAAGGTTCCGGAGCGGCGTCCGGCCTAGAGCCAGACTTGGAGCCCTGGCGGGTTTCATCCCCTTTACTCCTGGAGTCCGGGAGGTCGCCTTGCGGCGCCTCCAGGACCACCTCCTCTCGGCTTGGAACCTGTTGGGACAACACTTCGGTGTCGTCCGTAGGGCGGGGGGAGGAAGCCGTCGGAAGCGAGTTCACATCCGACGAGTCCAATGAGCCGCTCGACGACGCGTCGAGCCGGTCTTTGGGTGGGCTGCATAAACATATTCGACATAAGGGAAAGCTATGCAATAAACGAATGCTATGAATTACTCTGGTATCCGGATGCTTACGATTTTGCCAGGGGCTTGGCCCTGGGTGGCCACTCCTCTCCGCCGTCGTCGGCGTCGGTGGAGTAGTCCGGAGGAAGGGTTTTCCCCTTCTTGGACCCTCCGGCCTCCCCAGAGAGGGCGGCCTTCCTTTTCTTCTCTCCTCCCACTGGAGGGGGAGAGGTCTCTTCTTCTTCCTCCTCGTCTTCACAGGAGGAATGCGCCTCGGAACCGTCGGATGATGGATCCGACACCTCCTGGCACCGGGCACTCTTTTGAGTCCCCGTGGCCTTTTTCGTGGCCTTCTTCTCCGGCACCACATAGGGTGTCGGAACCAGCAGCTTCGCCAAGCGAGCGTCCGCTGGGCCTTCGGGCAAAGGAGCCGGACAGTTGATCTGTCCAGACGTCACTTGCCAATCCTGTCAAAGGTAAGGGAGGTTAGATCCCGCATAGAGTCAAACTATGAAAAACTGATACCCTATAAAAGGAAAAACAGCTTACCGCATGAGTGTGACGCTGCATACTGAATCCGCGATCCTCGGTAGCGGATGCGGGGGCCTCGGCGCCCTTGAAAAGCACCTTCCAGGCATCTTCGTACGTCGTGTCAAAGATCCTGCTCAGAGTTTGGTGCCGCGCCGGGTCGAACTCCCACATGTTGAAAGCCCGTTGTTAACACGGGAGGATCAGGCAGATGAGCATAACCTGGACTACGTTGACAAGTTTGAGCTTCTTGTCCACCAGGGTTTGGACGCATGTTTGGAGTCCGGTCAGCTCTCCTTTTTTACCCCAGGACAGGCCCGTCTCCTTCCAGGAGGTGAGCCGCGTAGGGGGTCCGGATCAAAACTCGAGGGCTGCGACCCATTCGGGGTCGCGCGGCTCAGTGATGTAAAACCACCCCGATTGCCACCCCTTCAGGGTCTCCACAAAGGAGCCCTCGAGCCATAAGACGTTGGCCATCTTGCCCACCATGGCGCCTCGGCACTCCGCCTGGTTGCCGCGCACCACCTTCGGCTTGACATTGAAAGTCTTGAGCCATAGGCCGAAATGGGGGCGGATGCGGAGGAAAGCCTCGCACACGACGATAAACACCGAGATGTTAAGGACAAAGTTCAGGGCCAGATCGTGGAAATCCAGGCCATAGTAGAACATGAGCCCCCGGACAAATGGGTGAAGAGGGAAGCCCAGCCGACGGAGGAAATGGGGGAGGAACACCACCCTCTCATGGGGCCTAGGGGTGGGGAGGAGCTGCCCCTTTTCGGGAAGCCGGTACGCAATGTCGTTAGACAAGTATCCGGCCTTCCTCAGTTTTTGATGTGTCCCTCCGTGATGGAGGAGACCATCCACTTGCCTCCCGCTCCGGACATGGCTGGAGAAGGTTGAGGTGGGGAGTGCAGACTTGGGCGCTGGAGCTCGAGTGCGCGAGAATGGATAAGCAAGGGAGGAAGAAGGCGTAGGTGAAAAGGTGGATCCTTATCCCCTTATATGGGTAGACGCAACTACGTGTCCCCACCAGCCTGGTAAAACTCGCTTATCTCCAAGCGCCGTAATCAATGGCGCGGTTGGGTTACCCACGCCCGTATTGATGAGAATCCCGGAATAAGGGGACATGATCTCTGCTTTAACAAGACGTGCCAAGGAAACCGCCTCGCATGACGCGCTGAGGTGGGATAATGAAACGACTCGGATAAAGGCTTGGCCGTGGTGTGTCACGCTATGGAATACGTCAGCAGATTAGGTTGGTGTAAATATTATTCTCTCTATGGCAATATGTGGAAACTTATTTTGCAGAGCCGGACACTATCTTTGTGTTCAAAATCTTCTATGAAGTACTTGGAGGAGGAACCCGCCTTGCAATGCCGAAGACAATCTGCGCGCCGGACTCGTCGTCATTGAAGCCTGGTTCAGGGGCTACTGAGGGAGTCCTGGATTAGGGGGTGTCTGGATGGCCGGACTATACCTTCAGCCGGACTCCGGGACTATGAAGATACAAGATTGAAGACTTCGTCCTGTGTCCGGAAGGGACTTTCCTTGGCGTGGAAGGCAAGCTTGGCGATACGGATATGCAGATCTCCTACCATTGTAACCGACTTTGTGTAACCCTAACCCTCTCCGGTGTCTATATAAACCGGAGGGTTTTAGTCCGTAGGACAACATACACAACAACAATCATACCATAGTCTAGCTTCTAGGGTTTAGCCTCTCCGATCTCGTGGTAGATCTACTCTTGTACTACCCATATCATCAATATTAATCAAGCAGGACGTAGGGTTTTACCTCCATCGAGAGGGCCCGAACCTGGGTAAAACTTCGTGTCCCTTGCCTCCTGTTACCATCCGGCCTAGATGCACAGTTCGGGACCCCCTACCCGAGATCCGCCGGTTTTGACACCGACACCCCCCTTCCCTAGTCCAATTCGGACTCCTCATGGGAGGGGGTGCGCCACCTCCAGGGCTGCTGCCTTCTCTCTCCCCTCAGGCCCACTAAGGCCCAATACTTCCCCGGGTGGTTCCGGTAACCCTTCCGGCACTCCGGTTTTCTCCGAAATCACCCGAAACACTTCCGGTGTCCGAATATAGCCATCCAATATATCGATCTTTATGTCTCAACCATTTCGAGACTCCTCGTCATGTCCGTGATCACATCCGGGACTCCGAACAACCTTCGGTACATCAAAATATATAAACTCATAATGAAACTATCATCATAACGTTAAGCGTGTGGACCCTGCGGGTTCGAGAACAATGTAGACATGACCGAGACATGTCTCCGGTCAATAACCAATAGCGGAACCTGGATGCTCATATTGGATCCTACATATTGTACGAAGATCTTTATCGGTCAGACCGCATAACAACATACGTTGTTCCGTTTGTCATCGGTATGTTACTTGCCCGAGATTCGATCGTCGGTATCTCAATACCTAGTTCAATCTCTTTAGCGGCAAGTCTCTTTACTTGTTCTGTAATACATAATCTTTCAACTAACTCATTAGTTGCATTGCTTGCAAGGATTAAGTGATGTGCATTACCGAGAGGGCCCAGAGATACCTCTTCGACAATCAGAGTGACAAATCCTAATCTCGAAATACGCCAACCCAACATGTACCTTTGGAGACACCTATAGAGCACCTTAATCACCCAGTTACGTTGTGATGTTTGGTAGCACACAAAGTGTTCCTCCGGCAAACGGGAGTTGCATAATCTTATAGTCACAGGAACATGTATAAGTCACGAAGAAAGCAATAGCAACATACTAAACGGTCGGGTGCTAATCTAATGGAATGGGTCATGTCAATCACATCATTCTCCTAATGATGTGATCCCATTAATCAAGTGACAACACATGTCTATGGTTAGGAAACATAACCATCTTCGATCAATGAGCTAGTCAAGTAGAGGCATACTAGTGACGTTTAGTTTGTCTATGTATTCACACAAGTATTATGTTTTCGGTTAATACAATTCTAGCATGAATAATAAACATTTATCATGATATAAGGAAAATAATAATAACTTTATTATTGCCTCTAGGGCATATTTCCTTTAGTCTCCCACTTGCACTAGAGTCAATAATCTAGATTACACAATAGTGATTCTAACACCCATGGAGCCTTGGTGCTGATCATGTTTTGCTCGTGGAAGAGGCTTAGTCAACGGGTCTGCTACATTCAGATCCGTATGTATCTTGCAAATATCTATGTCTCCCACCTGGACTAGATCCCGGATGGAATTGAAGCGTCTCTTGATGTGCTTGGTTCTCTTGTGAAATCTGGATTCCTTTGCCAAGGCAATTGCACTAGTATTGCACAAAAGATTTTCATTGGACCCGATGCACTAGGTATGACACCTAGATCGGATATGAACTCATTCATCCAGACTCCTTCGTTTGCTGCTTCCGAAGCAGCTATGTACTCCGCTTCACATGTAGATCCCGCCACGACGCTTTGTTTAGAACTGCACCAATTGACAGCTCCAGCATTTAATGTAAATACGTATCTGGTTTGCGATTTAGAATCGTCCGGATCAGTGTCAAAGCTTGCATCAACGTAACCATTTACGATGAGCTCTTTGTCACCTCCATATACGAGAAACATTTCCTTAGTCCTTTTCAGGTATTTCAGGATGTTCTTGACTGCTGTCCAGTGATCCACTCCTGGATTACTTTGGTACCTCCCTGCTAGACTTATAGCAAGACACACATCAGGTCTGGTACACAACATTGCATACATGATAGAGCCTATGGCTGAATCATAGGGAACATCTTTCATTTTCTCTCTATCTTCTGTAGTAGTCGGGCATTGAGTCTTACTCAACTTCACACCTTGTAACACAGGCAAAAATCCTTTCTTTGCTTGATCCATTTTGAACTTCTTCAAAACTTTGTCAACGTATGTGCTTTCTGAAAGTACAATTAAGCGTCTTGATCTATCTCTATAGATCTTAATGCCCAAAATGTAAGCAGCTTCACCGAGGTCTTTCATTGAAAAACTCTTATTCAAGTATCCCTTTATGCTATCTAGAAATTCTATATCATTTCCTATTAGCAATATGTCATCCACATATAATATCAGAAATGCTACAGAGCTCCCACTCACTTTCTTGTAAATACAGGCTTCTCCAAAAGTCTGTACAAAACCAAATGCTTTGATCACACTATCAAAGCGTTTATTCCAACTCCGAGAGGCTTGCACCAGTCCATAAATGGATCGCAGGAGCTTGCACACTTTGTTAGCTCCCTTTGGATCGACAAAACCTTCCGGCTGCATCATATACAACTCTTCTTCCACAAATCCTTTCAGGAATGCAGTTTTGACATCCATCTGCCAAATTTCATAATCATAAAATGCGGCAATTGCTAACATGATTAGGACAGACTTAAGCATCGCTTCGGGTGAGAAGGTCTCATCGTAGTCAATCCCTTGAACTTGTCGAAAACCTTTTGCAACAAGTCGAGCTTTATAGACAGTAACATTACCGTCGACGTCAGTCTTCTTCTTGAAGATCCATTTATTCTCAATTGCTTGCTGATCATTGGGCAAGTCAACCAAAGTCCACACTTTGTTCTCATACATGGATCCCATCTCAGATTTCATGGCTTCAAGCCATTTTGCGGAATCTGGGCTCACCATCGCTTCTTCATAGTTCGTAGGTTCATCATGATCTAATAGCATGACTTCTAGAACAGGATACCACTCTGGTGCGGATCTTACTCTGGTTGATCTACGAGGTTCAGTAGTAACTTGTTCTGAAGTTTCATGATCATCATCATTAGCTTCCTCACTAATTGGTGCAGGTGTCACAGAAACCGGTTTCTGTGATGTACTACTTTCCAATAAGGGAGCAGGTATAGTTACCGCATCAAGTTCTACTTTCCTCCCACTCACTTCTTTTGAGAGAAACTCCTTCTCTATAAAGGATCCATTCTTAGCAACAAATGTCTTGTCTTCGGATCTGTGATAGAAGGTGTACCCAACAGTCTCCTTTGGGTATCCTATGAAGACACATTTCTCCGATTTAGGTTCGAGCTTATCAGGTTAAAGTTTTTTCACATAAGCATCGCAGCCCCAAACTTTTAGAAACGACAACTTTGGTTTCTTGCCAAACCACAATTCATAAGGCGTCGTCTCAACGGATTTTGATGGTGCCCCATTTAACGTGAATGCGGCCATCTCTAAAGCATAACCCCAAAATGATAGTGATAAATCTATAAGAGACATCATAGATCGCACCATATCAAGTAAAGTACGATTACGATGTTCGGACACACCATTACGCTGTGGTGTTCCGGGTGGCCTGAGTTGCGAAACTATTTCACATTGTTTCAAATGTAGACCAAACTCGTAAATCAAATATTCTCCTCCACGATCAGATCGTAGAAACTTTATTTTCTTGTTACGATGATTTTCAACTTCACTCTGAAATTCTTTGAACTTATCAAATGTTTCAGACTTATGTTTCATTAAGTAGATATACCCATATCTTCTTAAATCATCTGTGAAGGTGAGAAAATAACGATATCCGCCACGAGCTTCAACATTCATTGGACCACATACATCTGTATGTATGATTTCCAACAAATCTGTTGCTCTCTCCATAGTACCGGAGAACGGCGTTTTAGTCATCTTGCCCATGAGGCACGGTTCGCACGTACCAAGTGATTCATAATCAAGTGGTTCCAAAAGTCCATCAGTATGGAGTTTCTTCATGCGCTTTACACCGATATGACCTAAATGGCAGTGCCACAAATAAGTCGCACTATCATTATCAACTCTGCATCTTTTGGCTTCAACATTATGAATATGTGTATCACTACTATCGAGATTCATCAAAAATAGACCACTCTTCAAGGGTGCATGACTATAAAAGATATTACTCATATAAATAGAACAACCATTATTCTATGATCTAAATGAATAACCGTCTCGCATCAAACAAGATCCAGATATAATGTTCATGCTCAACGCTGGCACCAAATAACAATTATTTAGGTCTAATACTAATCCCGATGGTAGATGTAGAGGTAACGTGCCGACCGTGATCACATCGACTTTGGAACCATTTCCCACGCGCATCGTCACCTCGTCCTTCGCCGGTGTTCGCTTAATCCGTAGTCCCTGTTTCGAGTTGCAAATATTAGCAACAGAACCAGTATCAAATACCCAGGTGCTACTGCGAGCTCTAGTAAGGTACACATCAATAACATGTATATCACATATACCTTTGTTCACCTTGCCATCCTTCTTATCCGCCAAATACTTGGGCAGTTCCGCTTCCAGTGACTAGTCTGCTTGCAGTACAAGCACTCAGTTTCAGGCTTGGGTCCAAACTTGGGTTTCTTCTCCTAAGCAGCAACTTGCTTGTTGTTCTTCTTGAAGTTCCCCTTCTTCTTCCCCTTGCACTTTTTCTTGAAACTAGTGGTCTTGTTGACCATCAACACTTGATGCTCCTTCTTGATTTCTACCTCCGTAGCTTTTAGCATTGCGAAGAGCTCGGGAATTGTCTTATCCATCCCTTGCATATTATAGTTCATCACGAAGCTCTTGTAGCTAGGTGGAAGTGATTGGAGAATTCTGTCAATGACGCAATCATCCGGAAGATTAACTCCCAGTTGAATCAAGCGATTATTATACCCAGACATTTTGAGTATATGCTCACTGACAGAACTATTCTCCTCCATCTTGCAGCTATAGAACTTATTGGAGACTTCATATCTCTCAATCCGGGCATTTGCTTGAAATATTAACTTCAACTCCTGGAACATCTCATATGCTCCATGACGTTCAAAACGTCGTTGAAGTCCCGGTTCTAAGCCGTAAAGCATGGCAAATTGAACTATCGAGTAGTCATCAGCTTTGCTCTGCCAGACGTTCTTAACGTCGTTAGTTGCATCAGCAGCAGGCCTGGCACCCAGCGGTGCTTCCAGGACGTAATTCTTCTGTGCAGCAATGAGGATAATCCTCAAGTTACGGACCCAGTCTGTGTAATTGCTACCATCATCTTTCAACTTTGCTTTCTCAAGGAACGCATTAAAATTCAACGGAACAACAGCACTGTCGCGACCCGATCCGAATGGATCAAGCGCTCTGTGCTCAGGTGTCATCCCTGGATCAGTAATGCTGACACCACACAGTACATCGAAGGATTTATAGCAGAGTGGCAATCACACACTTATTACATCGTTGTCTCAAAAGAGAACTTATTACAATAAACACGGCTTAAGGCCATCTAGTGTCGATAACAGCGGAAGACTTGGAAGATAAATGGGTCCATCAACTCCAACGGCATCACTGAGTATAGAACCACGACCTAAAAACTCCTTACTCGTCGTCTGAAAAGTCTGCAACATGAGAAGTTGCAGCCCGAAAACGGGTCAGCACATGGAATATGCTGGCAAAGTAACACATAGAGAGTAATGGAATGAAACAGCTATACTATATGCATATATGGCTGGTGGAAAGCTCTATGGTTACAGTTTTGCGTAAAGCCAGTTTTTCCCTACTGCAAAGGAATAAATTTATTTAACTATCATGGTGGTTGTGAAACATCGAGAATGGTTGACAGCATTCTCAATCCCAATTAAAAATAATTAAAACCCAACAACATTAATTAGAAGTAACATGTTGAGATTCACATGATATTCAAGTACTAGATACTCAAGTTGTCCATAACCGGGGACACAGCTAATCATGATTAGTTTGTACACTCTGCAGAGGTTTGCGCACTTTTCCCCGCAAGACTCGATCGCCTCCGTTGGATTTCTCGCACTACATGGTGTTTGAGAAGACGGATGACCGAGACACAGTCTTTCAGAAGTGCTAGCACCTTACATGTGGGGTAGACAGGTACACCTACATCCCCTACATCTGCTAGTCCACCCCGTAAGAGTTCGCACTGCTTAGTCAACTATGCCAGAGCCCATAATGGCTTGTGGCTGCACACGGAAGTTTCTAGCATGAAAGATCTTATGATCCCTTTGAGCCTGGGTGGCGGTCCAAAATAAAACAGGCAAGTCCTGATAGACATCAGGTGCCTCAATCCACCCAGATGTGTGTTTAAGTTGCCACCTTAGATAAACCATTAAAATTATCAACTCACATCTGTCATGGATATCACTCACCCAATCCACGTCTACTAGCATAGCATGGCATAATAAGCAAACGTAGAAGTAACTCCCAAAGGTTTCATAATAAACAGGTAATAGGTACTACCTCATCTACTTCCCATCCCGCAGTTTAATTAGATCCTAATCATGCAATGTGTGAGGATTGGTCTAATGCAATAAAACATGGGTTGTAGAAAAGGTATGATCAAAGTGTTACTTGCCTTGCTGATGATTCGCGAGTCCTAGGGTTTCGAAGTAACAGGCGGCGCAATCCGGATAATCTATCGCAGACAAACAACAAGCACACAATAAGTACTCATCTAATGCACAGGTAAAACTCGAACAAGAGAACGAAACAGAAAGTTCAATTTAAGAACTCTGGTTGCAAAGAAAGAACGAACCGAACAAACGACAGAAAACGACGGAAGAAAACAAATCGGTTCTAGCAAGTTGAAACTAGGTCAAATTTTACTGTGGAAAAAGCTTGTTCAAGTTGATTAGACGGAACGGCGGTTTCGAGACGAAACTCTAGGCGCTTGAATCACCTGATTCCGATAAACGGGCGAGAAGATAAACTAGAACGAAGATCGGATCTGAGATCACGATCGCGGAAAAGACGCGGAATAAATCCGACGAAAAGAAAGAGAAGAACGGTTAAACGAATGGGCGTCATTAACCGGGAAATAATCGGTGATCATGTTCGTTGAGACGAACGGTCCAAAAGAAGAACGAAAACCAATCTAGGGTTTTCGAAGAAAAAGACCGGAAAGAAACGGAAAACCGATCTAGAAAACCGGAACGGTTTAGCGAAGAACCGGAAAGAAAAACGAATCGGTGGAGAAGAAAATAATCGGAACGATTTATAAGAAAACCGATCCGAGGAAAAGAAAAGAGACGCGGCGCGGTACCTCTGGCGAGGTCTCCGGTGAGGGGCTCCGGCGGCGGCGGCGTTGGGCGGCGGCGGCGGTGGCGTGGGTGAGGGGCGGCGGCGGTGTAGGCAAGGCGCGGCGGCGGCGGGTGACGCAGGGCGCGGCGCGGGTGAGAGGCGCGGGGTGAGGCGCGGCTTGGATGGTGGAGAGAGGGGTTTTGATTTGATGTTTAGAGGGGGGTGCTTGGGTATTTATATTGGGGAGGGGAGAGGTTACTTGGGGTAGGGGGCAAGGAATTAGACTAGGAATAGGAATAGGAAAACAAAACAAGGAGAAAAAAACAAAAGGGGGCTACGGTGGCCAGAGTCCCGCTGGGACTCGGCTAGCGAGCGAAGCGGCGGCCTCGCCTAGGGCCTGCCTGCGCCTGGCGCTGCGCTGCGCGCGGCTGGGGGCGGCTGGGGCCTGGCCGGCTGGCCTGCTGGCTGGGCCTTGGCCCAAGGCGCTGCGATTTTTTTTAACAGATTTCCCGCACAGAAAAACTCAGAAAAGAAAATCTAAACGGGCTCCAAAATCACTAAAGTAAATTTTCCCCGACTCCTAAAAATGAGCCGAACAAAATGAACTTTACTCGGGACCTAAAATGCAATTTTTGAAAACGCGCATTTTTCCCTATCCAAATAAAATGCAAAAAGAACTCCGGCAAACAAAAACTTGATCTATTCATTAAATCTTCATTTTTCCTAAATTTTGGGAAAGTCATATTATTCCCTCTCTTATTTTTTTGATATCGGAAAAATTATTGAAGATGAAATAAATAAATCAAATGATCCTCTTTTCAAATTCGAGAAAAACCCAAATATGAAAATAACGAAATCTCCAACTCTCTCCGAGGGTCCTTGAGTTGCGTGAAATTTCTAGGATCAACAAAAATGCAAGAAATATGATATGCATGATGATCTAGTGTATAACATTCCAAATTGCAAATTTGGGATGTTACAAGCACGGGCCATCTATCTACAATCAAACATAAACAAGCAAGATACTATCAGGTACTAAGTTCATGATAAATTTAGGTTCAATTAATCATATTACTTAAGAACTCCCACTTAGAAAGACGTCCCTCTAATCTTCTAAGTGATCACGTGATCCAAATCAACTAAACCATAACCGATCATCACGTGAAATGGAGTAGTTTTCAATGGTGAACATCATTATGTTGATCATATCTACTATATGATTCACGCTCGACCTTTCGGTCTCAGTGTTCCGAGGCCATATCTGCATATGCTAGGCTCGTCAAGTTTAACCTGAGTATTCTTCATGTGCAAAACTGGCTTGCACCTGTTGTAGATGGACGTAGAGCTTATCACACCCGATCATCACATGGTGTCTGGGCACGACGAACTTTGGCAACGGTGCATACTCAGGGAGAACACTTTTATCTTATAATGCTACCATCATTCAAAGCAAGATAAGATGCATAAAAGATAAACATCACATGCAATCAATATAAGTGATATGATATGGCCATCATCATCTTGTGCTTGTGATCTCCATCTCCAAAGCATCGTCATGCTCACCATCATCACCGGCGCGACACCTTGATCTCCATCGTAGCATCGTTGGCGTCTGGCCAAACTTATGCTTCTACGACTATCGCTACTGCTTAGTGATAAAGTAAAGCATTACAGGGCGATTGCATTGCATACAATAAAGTGACAACCATATGGCTCCTGCCAGTTGCCGATAACTTGGTTACAAAACATGACCATCTCATACAATAAAATTTAGCATCATGTCTTGACCATATCACATCACAACATGCCCTGCAAAAACAAGTTAGACGTCCTCTATTTTGTTTGTTGCAAGTTTTACGTGGCTGCTACGGGCTTAAGCAAGAACCAATCTTACCTACGCATCAAAACCACAACGATAGTTTGTCAAGTTGGTGCTGTTTTAACCTTCGCAAGGACCGGGCGTAGCCACACTCAGTTCAACTAAATTTGGAGAAACTGACACCCGCCAGCCACCTGTGTGCAAAGCACGTCGGTAGAACCAGTCTCGCGTAAGCGTACGCGTAATGTCTGTCTCGGCCACTTCATCCAACAATACCGCCGAACCAAAGTATGACATGCTGCTAAGCAGTATGACTTATAACGCCCACAACTCACTTGTGTTCTACTCGTGAATATAACATCAACACATAAAACCTAGGCTCGGATGCCACTGTTGGGGAACGTAGTAATTTCAAAAAAATTCCTACGCACACGCAAGATCATGGTGATGCATAGCAACGAGAGGGGAGAGTGTTGTCCACGTACCCTCGTAGACCGAAAGAGGAAGCGTTATGACAACGCGGTTGATGTAGTCGTACGTCATCATGGCCCGAACGATCAAGCACCGAAACTACGACACCTCCGAGTTCTAGCACACATTCAGCTCGATGACGATCCCCGGACTCCGATCCAGCAAAGTGTCGGGGAAGAGTTCCGTCAGCACGACGCCGTGGTGACGATCTTGATGTTCTACCGTCGCAGGGCTTCGCCTAAGCACCGCTACAATATTATTGAGGATTATGGTGGAGGGGGGCACCGCACACGGCTAAGAGAACGATCACGAAGATCAACTTCTGTGTCTAGAGGTGCCCCCTGCCCCCGTATATAAAGGAGCAAGGGGGGAGGCTGGCCGGCCCTTGGGGCGCGCCAAGGAGGGGGGAGTCCTCCTCCTAGTAGGAGTAGGACTCCCCTTTCCTAGTCCAACTAGGAAGAGAGAAGGGGGAAGGAAAGAGAGGGAGAGGGAGAGGGAAAGAGGGGCCGCGCCCCCCTCCCCTAGTCCAATCGGACTCCTCATGGGAGGGGGCGCGCCACCTCCTGAGCTGCTGCCCTCTCTCTCCCCTCAGGCCCACTAAGGCCCAATACTTCCCCGGGGGGTTCCGGTTACCCTTCCGGCACTCGGGTTTTCTCCGAAATCACCCGAAACACTTCCGTTGTCCGAATATAGCCATCCAATATATCGATCTTTATGTCTCGACCATTTCGAGACTCCTCGTCATGTCCATGATCACATCCGGGACTCCGAACAACGTTCGGTACATCAAAATATATAAACTCATAATGAAACTGTCATCGTAACATTAAGCGTGCGGACCCTACGGGTTCGAGAACAATGTAGACATGACCGAGACACGTCTCTGGTCAATAACCAATAGCGGAACCTGGATGCTCATATTGGCTCCTACATATTCTACGAAGATCTTTATCGGTCAGACCGCATAACAACATACATTGTTCCCTTTGTCATCGGTATGTTACTTGCCCGAGATTCGATCGTCGGTATCTCAATACCTAGTTCAATCTCGTTACCGGCAAGTCTCTTTACTCGTTCCGTAATACATCATCTTGCAACTAACTCATTAGTTGCATTGCTTGCAAGGCTTAAGTGATGTGCATTACCGAGAGGGCCCAGAGATACCTCTTCGACAATCAGAGTGACAAATCCTAATCTCAAAATACGCCAACCCAACATGTACCTTTGGAGACACATGTAGAGCACCTTTACAATCACCCAGTTACGTTGTGACGTTTGGTAGCACACAAAGTGTTCCTCCGGCAAACGAGAGTTGCTTACTCTCATAGTCACAGGAACATGTATAAGTCATGAAGAAAGCAATAGCAACGTACTAAACGATCGGGTGCTAAGCTAATGGAATGGGTCATGTCAATCACATCATTCTCCTAATGATGTGATCCCATTAATCAAATGACAACACATGTCTATGGTTAGGAAACATAACCATCTTCGATCAACGAGCTAGTCAAGTAGAGGCATACTAGTGACGTTTAGTTTGTCTATGTATTCACACAAGTATTATGTTTCCAGTTAATACAATTCTAGCATGAATAATAAACATTTATCATGATATAAGGAAATAAATAATAACTTTATTATTGCCTCTAGGGCATATTTCCTTTAATCATCAATAGGTAGTGGGTCATCAAGAACATTCTCTAACCTAGATAAGTTGTCTGCAACGGGGTTCTCAGCTCCTCTTCTATCAACAATATGCAAATCAAATTCTTGTAGCAAGAGAACCCATCTAATAAGTCTAGGTTTAGCATCTTTCTTCTCCATAAGATATTTAATAGCAGCATGATCAATGTGGATAGTTACTTTAGAATGAACAATATAAGGTCTGAACTTATCACAAGAAAATACAACTGCTAAAAGTTCTTTTTCAGTAGTAGCATAATTTCTTTCAGCATTGTCTAGAGTCTTACTAGCATAATGGATAACATTTAATTTCTTATCAACTCTTTGCCCTGGAACAGCACCTACAGCATAATCTCTAGCATCACACATAATTTCAAAGGGTAAATTCCAATCAAGTGGCTGAACAATAGGTGCAGAGACTAATGCTTTCTTAAGTATTTCAAATGCTGCTACACAATCCTCATCAAAGACAAATGGTATATCTTTTTGTAAGAAATTAGTAAGAGGCTGAGAAATTTTTGAGAAGTCCTTAATGAACCTCCTATAAAATCCGGCATGACCAAGGAAACTTCTTATACCTCTGATGTCCTTAGGACATGGCATCTTTTCAATAGCAACAACCTTGGCTTTATCAACTTCAATACCTCTTTCAGAAACTTTATGCCCCAAGACAATACCCTCATTAACCATAAAGTGGCACTTTTCCCAATTCAAGACAAGATTGGTTTCTTCACATCTCTGCAAAACTCGATCAAGATTGCTCAAGCAATCATCAAAAGAAGCTCCATAGACAGAAAAGTTGTCCATGAAAACCTCACAAATCTTTTCACAAAAGTCAGAGAATATAGCCATCATGCATCTTTGAAAGGTAGCAGGTGCATTACATAAACCAAAAGGCACACATCTATAAGAAAAAGTACCAAAAGGGCATGTAAAAGTAGTCTTTGATTGATCTTTAGCTGACACAGGTATTTGAGAGAAACCAGAATAACCATCTAGAAAGCAGTAATGTGTATGCTTGCATAATCTTTCTAGCATTTGATCGATAAAAGGTAAGGGGTAATGATCTTTCTTAGTAACCTTATTTAATTTGCGGAAATCAATTACCATCCTATAACCTGTAATAATTCTTTTTGGAATCAATTCATCTTTATCATTAGGAACAACAGTAATACCTCCCTTCTTAGGGACACAATGAACAGGACTTACCCACTGACTAGCAGCAACGGGATAAATTATACCTGCCTCCAGAAGCTTTAGTATTTCTTTTCTTACCACTTCTTTCATTTTAGGATTCAGACGTCGTTGAGGATCACGAACTGGTTTGGCATCTGCTTCCAAATTTATTTTATGTTGACATAGAGTGGGACTAATGCCCTTAAGATCATCAAGAGTATATCCAATAGCAGCACGATGCTTCTTCAAATTTTCAATAATCTTTCTTCTTCATGCTCTGAAAGGTTAGCACTAATAATAACAGGATATATCTTATTTTCATCAAGATAAGCATATTTAAGATTATCAGGCAATGGTTTAAGCTCAAACACGGGATCACCCTTAGGTGGAGGCGGATCCCCTAGGATTTCAACAGGCAAATTGTGTTTCAGAATAGGTTCCTGTTTAAAGAATACTTCATCTATTTCCCTTCTTTCATTCATAAACATATCATTCTCATGGTCTAGCAAATATTGTTCTAAAGGATCACTAGGAGGTACGACAATAGAAGCAAGACCAATAATTTCATCCTTACTAGGCAATTCTTCTTCACGGTGTTGTTTACTAAATTTAGAGAAATTAAACTCATGAGTCATATCATCTAAGCCGACAGTAACAACATCCCTTGTGCAATCTATGGTAGCATTAACAGTATTCAAGAAGGGTCTACCAAATATAATGGGACAAAAGCTATCTTGTGGGGAACCAAGAACAAGAAAATCAGCAGGATATTTAGTTTTCCCACACAAGACTTCAACATCTCTAACAATTCCCATTGGTGAAATAGTATCTCTATTAGCAAGTTTAATAGTAACATCAATTTCTTCTAACTCAACAGGTGCAATGTCATGCATAATTTATTTGTATAATTCAATAGGTATTGCACTAGCACTAGCACCCATATCACATAAGCCATGATAACAATGTTCTCCTATTTTAATAGAAATAACAGGCACGCCTACCACAGGTCTATTTTTATCTTTAGCACAAGGTTTAGCAATTCTAGCAGTTTCACCGTAGAACTGAATAACATGCCCATCAATATTATCAGATAATAGATCTTTAACAATAGCGATATTAGGTTCTACTTTAACTTGCTCAGGAGGTGTATATGTTTTAATATTGGTTTTATGAACCACAGTTGAAGCTTTAGCATGATCCTTTATCCTAACAGGGAAAGGTGGTTTCTCAACATAACAAGTAGGAACAATAGGATCATTATAAGTGACAGTCTTTTCTTCAACTTTAATTGGTGCAACTACTTTTACTTCTATGGGAGGATGATATTTAAACCACTTCTCCTTAGGGAGATCAACATAAGTAGCAAAAGATTCACAGAAAGAAGCTACTATCTCAGAATCAAGTCCATATTTAGTGCTAAACTTACAGAAAATATCGGTATCCATAAAAGATTTAACACAATCAAACTTAGGTGTCATACCTGACTCCTTACCTTTGTCGAGATCCCAATCTTCAGAGTTGCATTTAATACTATCCAATAAATCCCATGTAAATCCAATAGTCTTCATCATAAAAGAGCCAACACAAGAAGTATCGAGCATGGTGCGATTATTTTCAGAAAGCCGAGCATAATTTTTTTGAAGAATTGTTTATCTTGGGAGCTCATGATTGGGGCATGAATATAACATTGATTTAAGCCTCCCCAAGCTTGAGCTATGCTTTCTCCTTCGCGAGGCCAAAAATTATATATATAATTGCGGTCACGAAGAACAAGATGCATAGGGTAATACTTTTGATGAAATTCCAATTTCAATCCTCTATAGTTCCATGATCTCATATCATCACATAGCCTATACCATGTCAATGCGTCTCTCTTCAAAGATAAAGGGAAGACCTTCTTCTTAGAAACATCATCGGGTATACTTGGAAGCTTAAATAATTCGCAAACTTCATCCACATATATTAGGTGTTCATCAGGATGCTTTGTTCCATCTCCTGTAAAAGGATTAGCTAGCAGTTTTTCTATCATACCCGAAGGATACTCATAGGGAATTTCATTTTCAATAGGTTCAGTAGGTTGAGGTGAAACTCTTTGCTCTACTGGTCAGGGTGAAGATACCCCGAACAAGCTCCTCAGAGGATTACTTTCCATAGTAACAAGTGACAGTAAATTTCAGCACACTATATAAATTTTTCCTTACCAAATTCCACCTACCAAAGGCGCTTCACTCCCCGGCAACGGCACCAGAAAAGAGTCTTGATGACCCACAAGAATAGCGGATCTATCGTAGTCCTTTCGATAAGTAAGAGTGTCGAACCCAACGAGGAGCAGAAGTAATGATAAGCGGTTTTCAGCAAGGTATTCTCTGCAAGTACTGAAATAAGTGGTAACAGATAGTTTTGTGATAAGATAATTTGTAACGAGCAACAAGTAACAAAAGTAAATAAAGTGCAGCAAGGTGGTCCAATCCTTTTTGTAGCAAACTACAAGCCTGGACAAACTCTTATATAAGGAAAAGCACTCTTGAGGACACATGGGAATATCGTCAAGCTAGTTTTCATCACGTTCATATGATTTGCGTTCGGTACTTTGATAATTTGACATGTGGGTGGACCGGTGCTTGGGTGCTGTTCTTACTTGAACAAGCATCCCACTTATGATTAACCTCTATTGCAAGCATCCGCAACTACAACAAAAGTATTAAGGTAAACCTAACCATAACATGAAACATATGGATCCGAATCAGCTCCTTACGAAGCAACACATAAACTAGAGTTTAAGCTTCTTTCACTCTAGCAACCCATCATCTACTTATTACTTCCCAATGCCTTCCTCTAGGCCCAAATAATGGTGAAGTGTTATGTAGTCGACATTCACATAACACCACTAGAGGCTAGACAACATACATCTCATCAAAATATTGAACGAATACCAAATTCACATGACTACTAATAGCAAGACTTCTCCCTTGTCCTCAGGAACAAATGTAACTACTCACAAAGCATATTCATGTTCATAATCAGAGGGGTAATAATATGCATAAAGGATCTGAACATATGATCTTCCACCAATTAAACCAACTAGCATCAACTACAAGGAGTAATTAACACTACTAGCAACCTACTAGCACCAATCCCGAACTTGGAGACAAGAATTGGATACAAGAGATGAACTAGGGTTTTGAGATGAGATGGTGCTGATGAAGATGTTGATGGAGATTGCCCTCTCCCGATGAGAGGAGCGTTGGTGATGACGATGGCGATGATTTCCCCCCTCTGGGAGGGAAGTTTTCCCGGCAGAACAGCTCTGCCGGAGCCCTAGATTGGTTCCGCCAAGGTTCCGCCTCGTGGCGGCGGAGTTTTGTCCCGAAAGGTTGCTTCTGGTTTTTTTCTCGACGAAAGACTTCATATAGCAGAAGATGGTCATCGGAGAGCCACCAGGGGGCTCACGAGGTAGGGGGCGCCCCTCCCCCCCCACTCTCGTGGACAGGGTGTGGGCCCCCTGGTCTTAATCTTTGGCAAGGATTTTTCATTATTTATTATAAGGTATTCCGTGGAGTTTCAGGACTTTTGGAGTTGTGCAGAATAGGTCTCTAATATTTGCTCCTTTTCCAGCCTAGAATTCCAGCTGCCGGCATTCTCCCTCCTTATGTAAACCTTGTAAAATAAGAGAGAATAGCCATAAGTATTGTGACATAATGTGAAATAACAGACCATAATGTAATAAATATTGATATAAAAGCATGATGCAAAATGGACGTATCATGGCCCTCCCCCAACCCCTCTGGTTCAACCGCCGTCGATCTCATCCATGGCCCCGCCGCTGATCTCCTCTGGCTCGCCATCAACAATTTGCCATTCTACATCGCCATCGAGACCCTTTTGTCAATTTTGAGCGACACATTCTGTGACGCTGTCTTTGGATCCACAGCTTCCAAGTCAGACCTCATTGACGGTGACCACGAGGAGGGCACCCTCTCTGGCTCTTCCAAGGGGAAAGAGCCCATTTGCTCTTCCAAGGGGAAAGCGCCCGCCTGCGACATTAGGGAGGGCACCCTACAATCGTGCTCTTCCAAGGGGAAGGAGCCCATCTGCGACAACATGGAGCGCATCCAGGGTCCATGCTCTTCCCATGGGAACGAGGCCATCTGTGACAAGTGAGGAAACTCATGATTTGTTTTGACGTGCCTCTTCATAGGGGGAAACCCATGATTTGTTTTGTCGAGTCCCTTTTGTAGTGTAGTGAGAATATGTCCAGTTTTAATTGCTATATCTGGTTGTTTGCAGTATGCCTTGTTTATTTCAGTTGTTCACAATGTGATGCTCTATATGTGCAATTACTTACTGTGCAGTACATTTCATCAATCCAGTTTTAAACATACCGATAGGAATGCATATATTTGCTTGCTGGTAAGCCTATTATAGCTAGCATATGCCTCTTTTAAAGTTTTTTGATTGTTCGGTTGTTTGTCGTTAGCATATGTCCAGTTTCAAATGCTATCTTTGGTTGTTTGTAGTATGCCTTGTTTATTCCAGTTATTCACAATGTGATGTTCTATATGTGCAAGTATGAATTGTTATGCTTAACATGCTTCTCGATGTACCTACACAGGACAATTTTGGGAATGACTGTTGTTTTCCATCGAGGTTAGTTTCATCCCATGGCTTATATCTGCTCACTGTTCAGGATATCGGTAGCTGGTACCATATAGGCCGGCGGCTGATAAGGGACTGATAACCCACAAGTATAGGGGATCGCAACAGTTTTCGAGGGTAGAGTATTCAACACAAATTTATTGATTCGACACAAGGGGAGCCAAAAAATATTCTCAAGTATTAGCAGCCGAGTTGTCAATTCAACCACACCTAGAAACTTAATATCTGCAGCAAAGTATTTAGTAGCAAAGTAATATGATAATAGTGGTAACGGTAGAAAAAGTAATGTTTTTGGAATTTTGTAGTGATGATAGAAATAGCAACGGAAAAGTAAATAAGCGAAGAACAATATGTGGAAAGCTCGTAGGCAATGGATCAGTGATGGAGAATTATGTCGGATGCGGTTCATCATGTAACAGTCATAACCTAGGGTGACACAGAACTAGCTCCAGTTCATTGATGTAATGTAGGCATGTATTCCGAATATAGTCCTACGTGCTTATGGAAAAGAACTTGCATGACATGTTTTGTCCTACCCTCCCGTGGCAGCGGGGTCCTATCGGAAACTAAGGGATATTAAGGCCTCCTTTTAATAGAGTACCAGAACAAAGCATTAACACATAGTGAATACATGAACTCCTCAAACTACGGTCATCACCGGTGTAGCGACTCGACCCGAATGGGTCAAGTCTCTATGCTTAAGTATCATCCCTGGATCGGTATGCTGACACACACAGTACTCGAGGATTTATAACAGAGGTAAATCACATGTAAAAGTAACGTAAATACTATTACCTCAAATCCAAAATAGCGGAAGGAACAAGGTTGTGGTTTCCCATCAACACCAACGGCAAAGTTGAGTGTAGAAATCGTAACCCTAACGTATCACTTACTCGTCGTAAGATAATCCTGCAACATGAGACATTGCAGCCACAGAGGGTCAGTACATTGAATGTACTGGCAAATTCACACCGTAGAAAATGATGAATAAAGGCTATCACTACATGCATATTTGGCTGGTGGAAAAGCTCTATGGTTATAAGGTTTTTGCGAAAAGCCAATTTTTCCCTACTGCAAAGGAATACATTTTAATTAACTATCATGGTGGTTGTTGAACATTGAGAATGGTTGACAGCATTCTCCATCCCAATTAAGCATCATCATTAAACCCAACAATATTCATTTAAAGTAACGTGATGAGATCAACAGGATAATCCAAGAACTAGATACTCAAGATGTCCATAACCGGGGACACGGCTAATCATGATTAGTTTATACACTCTGCAGAGGTTTGCGCACTTTTCCCCACATGGTGTTTGAGAAATGGATGACCGAGACACAGTCTTTCAGAAGCGCTAGCACCTTACGTTGGATAGATCGGTACACCTACTTTCCCCTACATTTGCTAGTCTACCCTGTAAGAGTTCGCACGACTTAATCAACTATGCCAGAGCCCATAATGGCTTGTGGCTGCACACGGAAGTTTCTAGTTTGAAAAATCTCATGATCCCTTTGAGCCTGGGTGGCGGTCCAAAAGAAAACAGGCAAGTCCTGGATTACCCAGGTGCCTAGATAGGCAATCCTAGAATAACCAGGTGCATCAATCCACCCAGATGTGTGTTTAAGTTGCCACCTTAAGTAAACCATTAATTAACAATCTCACATCTGTCATGGATATCACTCACCCAATCCACTAGCATGACATAATAAGCAAACGTAGAAATAACTCCCAAAGGTTTGATAATAAACAGGTAATAGGTACTACCTCATCTACTTCCCATCCCACAATTTAATTAGATCCTAATCATGCAATGTGTGAGGATTGATCTAATGCAATAAAACTGGGTTGTAGAAAAAGGTATGATCAAAGTGTGAACTTGCCTGCAATGTTGATGAAGATGATTCGCACTCAAAACTCTTGATAGCTCTACTCGTCACACTCCGGTTAATCTATCGTAATCAAGCAATAGTAACCACACATAAGCAATCACTCAAAAGATCAGAAAGATCGAAGAAGTCGATTCGGAAAACAACAAAACCAAACAAATAACTCTTGCAACATAAAACAATTTCTAACAGTACCAAAATTATGTGAATTTGGCCTTATTAGAATGTTTAGGTCAAGAGCTTCGATTTGCAAAAAGAATCAACTCAAACGGAGCTACGAAACTCAAGTTATGATCAAACGAAGTTTGAATTCAAATCTGCTCTAATTCAAAATTTTAAACTTTTCAAAAACATGTTTGAGTTGGATTACTGGATAGAGGAGATCATAACGAAGACGTGAGCGTTGGTTTCGTTGGATTTGGACTAACGAGTAAAAAGTTATGCTTGTTTGAAGAACAGGGACTATTCTGTAAATAAAGTATTCACATCTAGGTCCCTGGCCAAAAATAACAGAAAAAGAAAAAGCTAAAAAGTGAACGTTCGCTAACTAGTTCTTAAACAGAGAACGTTCTCTAAATAGATCTAAAAAAACTAAACCGTTTTTTTAAACGAAAACCGAACCCTAAAAAAAACCAGCGAACCGGGCGGTTTTATTACCGGTTTACAGCGGTTCGTGGATTGGGCGGATCAGACCGGCGTCGGCGGTCAACTCCGGCGAGATGGGGCAGCGGCGACGGTGAGCTCCAGCGTGGTGCGGCTTCGCGACGAGGGCGAGGGCAGCGCGGGGCGATGGCAGCACGGGGAGCGAGGGCGGCGAGGTGGTGGCGGTGGCGCACGGGGTGGAGGCGCGGCGAAGCGGTGGCGCAGAACAGCGGCGGCGGTGGTTGAACGGCGGCAGCGGCAGCGGATCTGGCGATGGGCGGCGGCGGCGGCGAAAACGGGACCCAGGGGTCCCGGGGTGGCCTTTTAAAGAGGGCAGGGGAGGGCGGTGGCGTGGGGAAGGGGCGAGGTCGACGCGGAGTCTGGCCGGACTCCGGCTGGCGGCGGCGATGCTCGGGACTCTGTCCCGAGCTTGGGGGCGGTGCGGCGTGGCTGGGCTGCAGCCTGGCCCGGTTGGCTGGGCCGGCCCAGTCGGGGAAGGAGGTTCTTTTTTTTAAACATTATTTTCCAGACAAATAAAATAATAAAAGCAAAATAATTAAAAATATTATATAGGCATATAATATATCAAAATTTTCAGAAAAAGATTTTCTACGACATGAACATTTTTATAACTTCAAATAAAATCCACACAATTTCAGATAAATCGAAGAGTGCTACTGGTCTACTAAAATCCAACAAAAATCATTTTTAAAATATCAAAATTAATTCAAATTGATTTCTCTTCAATTTTCTTTTGTAGGGAATCATGTTACCCTAATTTCCATATATTTTATTTTTGGAGAAAAATAATTTGAATAAAACTCAAATAACTCCAAATTGAAAATAAATTCAAAAGAACTTTGAATTTAATTCTTGGAAACTCCCAACTCGTATTTCATATAATTTGAAGAAGTCATTTTATCTTCTCTCACGAAAATCATTGAGTTGCATAAAGTTTCTGAGTTGGAAAATATTTCCAAATGAAATTCAAATATTTTCAGAAACCCTTTTCATTTACATAAATGGAAGAAGTCATGTCATCTTCTCTCCAGGGTTTTGTGATGAAAAGTATTTGAATCCACGGAGAACATAAAATGCAAAAATGAAAGTTTGGGAAAGTCCTTTTATTCCCTCTCATTTAACTTTCAAAAGTTTCGAATGTCACTCACTTTCAGTCAATAAATCAAACAATCCATCAAGTCTATCTATTTATTATAACATTCCAAAATTTAGAATTTTGGGATGTTACAACCGGTAAGTATCCCGATTATTGTCACTTCGGGGTTAACGGATCATAACACATAATAGGTGACTATAGACTTGCAAGATAGGATCAAGAACTCTCATATATTGATGAAAACATAATAGGTTCAGATCTAAAATCATGGCACCCAGGCCCTAGTGACAAGCATTAAGCATAGCAAAGTCATAGCAACATCAACTCAGAACATAGTGGATACTAGGGATCAAACCCTAACAAAACTAACTCAATTACATGATAGATCCCATCCAACCCATCACCGTCCAGCAAGCCTACGATGGAATTACTCATGCACGGCGGTGAGCATCATGAAATTGGTGATGGAGGCTGGTTGATGATGACGATGGCGATGGATTCCCCTCTCCGGAGCCCTGAACGGACTCCAGATCAGCCTTCCTGAGAGGTTTTAGGGCTTGGCGGTGGCTCCTATCGTAAAACACGATGAATTCTTCTCTCTGATTTTTTTCTCCCCGAAACCAAATATATAGAGTTGGAGTTGGAGTCGGAGGAGCTCCAGGGGGCCCACGAGGTAGGGGGCGCGCCCTAGGGGGACAGGCGCGCCCCCACCCTCGTGGACAGGTGGTGGGCCCCCTGGCCTTCATATTTTGCAAGGATTTTTTATATTTTCCAAAAAGGTGTTCCGTGAAGTTTCAGGTCATTCCGAGAACTTTTGTTTCTGCACATAAATAACACCATGGTAATTCTGCTGAAAACAGCGTCAGTACGGGTTAGTTCCATTCAAATCATGTAAGGGCAAAAGTGCTTGGAAAAATAGATACGATGGAGACGTATCAGGGACTAATCGATGAATCGAACTTTTAACTGAATATATCTGCAACCCATTTATCGTTAGGTTAACTAGGGCCATATGTAATATATCTGAGGCTACATACCAACATGCATTGTACTTAATGTCTAAATATGCAATCCTAGGCTACATAGCAACAATGAAGAGTGTTACATTAATGTTCTAATGATGTCCAGATATATGTAGAAGAGCAGCAGTAGCAACAACAACACAACCCTGTTTGGATACTCAACTTAGCTAGAGGTTAGAGTTAGTTTCTAACTCATTACTAACCCTGAACTAACTCCATCCAAAGAGTTGTTTGGATGGAATGGTTAGATTGACAATAAATGCACTAGGAGAACTAGCTCCAATTAGCACCTCTTGGGTTGGATAGTTTTTTGGGTGGGTTATAGATGCAACTAGCTCAAACTAGCCCTCATGTTTAGATATACTTTAGGCCTATTTGAGCCCTAACTAGCTCAAACTAACTGTAACCCCTGGATACAGCAATAGTTAATCAGCCGATAATTTGTAAGAATGCACTAAACTCCTTCCGGCCCATAATATAAGATGTTAATTCATCTAATATGTGAGTATATTGGATGTTATAAGATACTCCCTCCATTCCTAAATATTTGTCTTTTTAGAGATTTCAAATGGACTGCCACATACGGAGGTATATAGACATATTATAAAAGAGCGTTGTACTACATCATTGTGCAATTGTTGTTTAGCTTCTAATATTAACTTGGTGCTTTTAGGTACATATGTCATTGGTAAAGATCCGCTCTTCGACCCTTTCTGCGTATGGGGCAATGAGATATCGATGAACCAGCATCAAGTGAGGAAGCTGATAAAGATTGTTAGTAAAATGGGTCCAAAGATGGAAATTAAACTATTTGTTTACACTTTATCCAAGACAACAGCGAACTACATGATGGTAAGTAAGAACTCTGCAGCCTTCTTTTTACTGCCCATAATGAGTTGTGTTAGATGACAATGTCTGAATCTTTTTCCTTTGCAGTGGTTGCCAAAGCAGTTTACTCAAGATTACCCCTCAAACTACATGATTGGTGGGCATGCAAAGGTTAAAGTATTTCTACAAGAACACGATGATTATCTAGATGTTTTCATGAAGACCGTGAAGGATGGGTGGTTGGCCATCACAAGGGGTTGGACTAGAGTCATGCGTGCCTTATGCGCATTCCGCTTCACCTTGTTCAGCAACCAGAATATATTTCGCCTCTTTCTTTATCGTCTTTAATAGTACAAGTATACAACTGTGGTTCATCATTCTTTATTTGGTTCTTATGTAATTCTTGAACATATGTACCTATGAATTGAATAATGCATTGGTTGTTTGAACCTGATGGATATGAATAAAGCTGTAGCATACATTCAAATTCAAATTCAAATCCGGTACAATTTGAAATAGCAGCAATTAAATTATGGTGAAATTATGCTATCCGGGTTGTTACGGCACACACGGTTGGTGATACGTCTCCAACGTATCTATAATTTTTGATTGTTCCATGCTATTATATTATCTGTTTTGGATGTTTAATGGGCTTTATTATACACTTTTATATTATTTTTGGGACTAACCTACTAACCCAAGGCCCACTGCAAATTGCTGTTTTTTTGCCTATTTCAGTGTTTCGCAGAAAAGGAATATCAAACGGAATCCAAACAGAATGAAACCTTCGGGAGAGTTAATTTTTGGAACAAACGTGATCCAGGGAACTTGGAGTAGATGTCAAGAAAGGAGCGAGGAGCCCACGAGGCAGGGAGGCACGCCTGCCCCTCTAGGCACGCCCCCCACCCTCGTGGGCCCCTCGCAGCTCCACCGTCCTACTTCTTCCTCCTATATATATCCATATACCCTGAAAACATCCAGGAGCACCACGAAACCCTATTTCCAACACCGCAACCTTATGTACCCAAGAGATCCCATCTTGGGGCCTTTTCCGGAACTTCGCCGGAGGGGGGATCGATCATGGAGGGCTTATACATCAACACCATAGCCTCTCCGATGATGTGTGAGTAGTTTACCATAGACCTTTGGGTCCATAGTTATTAGCTAGATGGCTTCTTCTCTCTCTTTGGATCTCAATACAAAGTTCTCCTCGATCTTCTTGGAGATCTATTCGATGTAATTCTTTTTGCGGTGTGTTTCTCGAGATCCGATGAATTATGGGTTTATGATCAAGATTATCTATGAACAATATTTGATTCTTTTCTAAAATCTTTTATGTGATTTGTTATCTTTGCAAGTCTCTTCGAATTATCAGTTTGGTTTGGCCTACTAGATTGATCTTTCTTGCAATGGGAGAAGTGCTTAGCTTTGGGTTCAAACTTGCGGTGTCCTTTCCCAGTGACAGCAGGGGCAGCAAGGCACGTATTGTATTGTTTCCATCCAGGATAAAAAGATGGGGTTTATATCATATTGGTTGAGTTTATCCCTCTACATCATGTCATCTTGCCTAATGCATTACTCTGTTCTTATGAACTTAATACTCTAGATGCATGCTGGATAGCGGTCGATGTGTGGAGTAATAGTATTAGATGCAGAATCGTTTCGGTCTACTTGTCGCGGACTTTATGCCTATATACATGATCATGCCTAGATATTCTCATAATTATGCACTTTTCTATCAATTGCTCGACAGTAATTTGTTTACCCACCGTAATACTTATGCTATCTTGAGAGAAGCCACTAGTGAAACCTATGGCCCCCAGGTCTATCTTTTATCATATAAGTTTCCAATCTATTTTATTTTGCAATATTTATTTTCAAATCTATATCATAAAAATACCAAAAATATTTATCTTATAATCTCTATCAGATCTCACTCTCGTAAGTGACCGTGAAGGGATTGACAACCCCTTTATCGCGTTGGTTGCGAGGTTCTTATTTCTTTGTGTAGGTAGAAGGTAACTTGCATGTAGTCTCCTACTGGATTGATACCTTGGTTCTCAAAAACTGAGGGAAATACTTACGCTACTTTGCTGCATCACCCTTTCCTCTTCAAGGGAAAACCAACACAGTGCTCAAGAGGTAGCAGTTGGTAAAACACAAACATTTGCGATATACACCATAATCCGAGACGGTTCACAGAGAGGAAACGTGTGCAAGCATGCACACAGTTGCCATTTCCAAAGCGTGTGCGATGTCAGATAATATCACAAACGGTGCGGGCAAACTAAACGTTTGTGTTAGTTGCCTTATCATACATGATTCGCAACCATGAACTGTTTCTGATGAAGTATGCATCGTAGTTGCACCACAGAGTAGCTTGTGCGATTGTTGTCGTGTACGATGATGTTACGACGGTCCGACGTTTCGTAATCCTGTCCGACACTCATACGACGATTAGCTAATCTTCTTAACACTGAACTGTTTGTGATGGACCGTGCATCATACACGTTCTATAATAGTGAGCCGTTTGTGATGGGCCGTGCATCGTAAACGTAGCACCACAGAATATCGACTGTGATGGCAATGCAAGAAGAAACAAGTAGGACTACTGTAGGGTCCCTATCCCCGACGGTTTCTTGGTCGTGTGGGAAGGACCCCCCTATCACCCACACTCACTTGGCGACGGTTCGAAATGCCGTCGTGGAAAGGGGTTAAAAACCGTTTGTTTAGCACCGACGCGCACCAGTGAAGGGGTTGTCAATCCCTTGGTGGTTACTTGCAAATATTAAATTTTGTAGTGATAGTAGATGAAACAAAAATACAAAATAAAATAAAGTAAGGAAAATTGCATCAATTTATTTTTAGGATTTATACGATAAAAGTAGACCCCGGGGCCATAGTTTTCACTAGAGGCTTCTCTCTTGAAAATAGCATACGGTGGGTAAACAAATTACTGTTGGGCAGTTGATAGAAAAGCGAATAATCATGACGATATCCAAGGCAATGATCATATATATATAGGCATCACGTCTGAGACTAGACCAAAACAATTCTGCATCTACTACTATTACTCCACACATCGACCTCTATGTAGCATGCATCTAGAGTATTAAGTTCATAAAGAACGGAGTAACGCCTTAAGCAAGATGACATGATGCAGACAAACATGGATTAACCCCATCTTTTTATCCTTAATGGCAATGATACAAATACGTGTCATGTCCCTTTCTTTCACTGGGATTGAGCACCGCACGATTGAACCCATCACAAAGCACCTCTCCCATTACAAGAAAAATAAATCTAGTTGGCCAAACCAAATCAATAGATCGGAGAGAAATACAAAGCTATAATAATCATGCATAAAAGAGTTCAGAGAAGACTCAAATAATATTCATGGATAATCTGATCATCAACTCACAATTCATCGGATCCCAACAAACACACCGCAAAAGTGATTGCATCAAATAGAACTCCAAGGACATCGAGGATAACATTGTATTGAAGATCAAAGACAGAGAAGAAGCCATCTATCTACTAAGTATGGACACGTATGTCTATGGTAAACTACTCACACATCATTGGAAGGGCAGCAAGGTTGATGTAGAGCCCCTCCATGGTGGATCCTCCCTCCGACGGAGTGTCGGAAAAGGCCTCCAGATGGGATCTCTTGATAACAGAAGCTTGTGTCAGCGGAAAAAGTATTTCGGGTGGTTCCTTGTTGGTTTCCTAATTTTAGAGAACTTATAGAGGCTAAATTAGGTCAAACAGAGCGAAGGTGGACCCATGAGGCACCAGGGCGCTCCCACCCGCTTGGGCGTGCCCTGGTGGTCGTGTCCACCTCCAACATCTTTTGGCCCACTCCCGAAGCTTCTATTGTCTCTTTTGTCTAGAAAAAATCTCCAAAAAGTTTTGTGGCATTTGGACTTCGTTTGGTACTGATATTCTAAAAAACCAAAAACAGGCAAAAAAACAGCAACTGGCACCAGGCACTAAGTTAATAGGTTAGTCCCAAAAAATGATATGTAATTGCTTGTAAGTGGATATAAAACATCCAAGATTGATACTTTAATAGCATGGAACAATAAAAAATTATATATACATTGGAGACGTATCAAGCATCCCCAAGCTTAATTCCTACTCGTCCTCGAGTAGGTAAATGATAAAAACATATTTTTTGATGTGGAATGCTACCCATCATATTCATCATATAATATTTTCTTTTGTGGCATGGATATTTGGACTCAAGTGATTCAAAGCAATGGTCAATGGTTTGACATGAAGGCATAAATACTCAAGCATACTAACAAGCAACCATGTCTTTCAAAATGTCAACGCTAAAGAAAGTTATCCCTAGCCCATCATACTTAGTCATTGATCCATTCATGAAACACAGTCAATATTAACTACACCCAATGCACAAGTATGACAATAGTGCTCTCCAGTTCGATCTTTATAAGAGAAGATGGAGACTCAAAGTAAAAATAAAAATTGCATAAAATTAAAATATATAGGCCCTTCACGAAGGGAAGCAGAGATTTGTAGAGGGGTCAGAGCTCAAAGTTTTAAAATAGAGATTAAAATTGGTTTTGAGAGAGGCATGCTTTTCCTGTCAACGTCACGACTGAGGGTTTTCAATATCTCCCATGCTAGACATGTGTAGGCGGTTCCGAAACAGAAAATAAAGTTTATTTCGATTCCACCATTCTTTCACGATCCATGGCTAGCCTATTCACGGGTGCCTTCCAAACTATCAACTTCCCAAGGAATTTTTTATTATTATTATTATTATTATTATTATTATTATTATTATTTTGGGACTGGGCATCCCTATCATCGGCCATTTTCTCGTGCAATGACAAGTGAATCAGCACTCATCTTGAGAATAACCCATCTAGCATGAAATATATTGACCACTCCCTATAGATGTTGGGTAACGTAGCAGAAATTCAAAATTTTCCTACGTATCACCAAGATCTATCTATGGAGAAACCAGCAACGAGGGGAAGGAGAGTGCATCTACATACCCTTGTAGATCGCTAAGCGGAAGCGTTCAAGTGAACGGGGTTGATGGAGTCGTACTCGTCGTGATTCAAATCACCGATGATCAAGTGCCGAACGCACGGCACCTCCGCGTTCAACACACGTACAGCCCGGAGACGTCTCCCATGCCTTGATCCAGCAAGGGGAGAGGGAGAGGTTGATGAAGATCCAGCAACACGACGGCGTGGTGGAAGTAGCGGGATTCCAACAGGGCTTCGCTAAGCGCTGCGGGAGGAGGAAGATGTGTCACGGGAGGGAGAGGGAGGCGCCAGGCCTTAGATTGGTTTGCTCCTCCTTTTCCCCCACTATATATAGGGCCAAGGGAGAGGGCGAGGCGCAGCCCTTCCCCCTTCCTCCAAGGAAGGGTGCGGCCAAGGGTGGGGAGGAGTCCATCCTCCCCAAGGCACCTCGGAGGTGCCTTCCCCCTTTAGGACTCTCCCCTTTTTTTCTCTCTTGGCGCATGGGCCTCTTGGGGCTGGTGCCCTTGGCCCATATAGGCCAAGGCACACCCCCTACAGCCCATGTGGCCCCCCAGGGCAGGTGGCCCCACCCGGTGGACCCCCGGGACCCTTCCGGTGGTCCCGGTAAATACCGATGACCCCGAAACTTGTCCCGATGGCCGAAATAGCACTTCCTATATATAATTCTTTACCTCCGGACCATTCCGGAACTCCTCGTGACGTCCGGGATCTCATCCGGGAATCCGAACAACTTTCGGGTTACCACATACTAATATCTCTATAACCCTAGCGTCACCGAACCTTAAGTGTGTAGACCCTACGGGTTCGGGAGACATGCAGACATGACCGAGACGACTCTCCGGTCAATAACCAATAGCGGGATCTGGATACCCATGTTGGCTCCCACATGTTCCACGATGATCTCATCAGATGAACCACGATGTCAAGGACTTAATCAATCCCGTATTCAATTCCCTTTGTCTAGCGGTATTGTACTTGCCCGAGATTCGATCGTCGGTATCTTTATACCTTGTTCCGGCAAGTCTCTTTACTCGTTCCGTAACACATCATCCCGTGATCAACTCCTTGGTCACATTGCGCATATGATGATGTCCTACCGAGTGGGCCCAGAGATACCTCTCCGTTTACACGGAGTGACAAATCCCAGTCTCGATTCGTGCCAACCCAACAGACACTTTCGGAGATACCTGTAATGCACCTTTATAGTCACCCAGTTACGTTGTGACGTTTGATACACCCAAAGCACTCCTACGGTATCCGGGAGTTGCACAATCTCATGGTCTAAGGAAATGATACTTGACATTAGAAAAGCTTTAGCATACGAACTATACGATCTTTGTGCTAGGCTTAGGATTAGGTCTTGTCCATTACATCATTCTCCTAATGATGTGATCCCGTTATCACCGACATCTAATGTCCATGGTTAGGAAACCGTAACCATCTATTGATCAACGAGCTAGTCAACTAGAGGCTTACTAGGGACATGGTGTTGTCTATGTATCCACACATGTATCTGAGTTTCCTATCAATACAATTATAGCATGGATAATAAACGATTATCATGAACAAGGAAATATAATAATAACTAATTTATTATTGCCTCTAGGGCATATTTCCAACAGTCTCCCACTTGCACTAGAGTCAATAATCTAGTTCACATCGCCATGTGATTAACATTCACAGGTCACATCGCCATGTGACTACCACCCAAGAGTTTACTAGAGTCAGTAGTCTAGCTCACATCACTATGTGATTAACACTCAATGAGTTCTAGGTTTGATCATGTTGCTTGTGAGAGAGGTTTTAGTCAACGGGTCTGAACCTTTCAGATCCGTGTGTGCTTTACAAATCTCTATGTCATCTCCTAGATGCAGCTACCATGCTCTATTTGGAGCTATTCCAAATAACTGTTCTACTATACGAATCCAGTTTACTACCCGAATAATCTGGATTAGTGCCAAAGTTTGCATCGGTGTAACCCTTTACGACGAACTCTTTTACCACCTCCATAATCGAGAAAATTCCTTAGTCCACTAGTTACTAAGGATAACTTTGACCGCTGTCCTGTGATTCATTCCTGGATCACTCTTGTACCCCTTGACTGACTCATGGCAAGGCACACTTCAGGTGCGGTACACAGCATAGCATACTGTAGAGCCTATGTCTTAAGCATAGGGGACGACCTTCGTCCTTTCTCTCTATTCTTCCGTGGTCGTGCTTTAAGTCTTAACTTCATACCTTACAACTCAGGCAAGAACTCCTTCTTTGACTGATCCATCTTGAACACCTTCAAGATCACGTCAAGGCATGTGCTCATTTGAAAGTACTATTAAGCGTTTTGATCTATCCTTATAGATCTTGATGCTCAATGTTCAAGTAGCTTAATCCAGGCTTTCCATTGAAAAACACTTTCCAAATAACCCTATATGCTTTCCAGAAATTCTACGTCATTTCTGATCAACAATGTGTCAACAACATATACTCATCAGAAATTCTATAGTACTCCCACTCACCTCTTTGGAAATACCAGTTTCTCATAAACTTTGTATACACCCAAAATCTTTGATCATCTCATCAAAGCATACATTCCAACTCCGAGATGCTTACTCCAGTCCTCAGAAGGATTGCTGGAGCTTTGCATACTTATTAGCATCTTTCAGGATTGACAAAACCTTCCGGTTGTATCACATACAACCTTTCCTCAAGAAAATCGTCGAGGAAACAATGTTTTGACATCCTATCTGCAAGATTTCATAAATAATGCAGTAATCGCTAATATAATTCCAACAGACTCTTAGCACCGCTACGAGTGAGAAAGTCTCATCGTAGTCAACTCCTTGAACTTGTCGGAAAACATCTTAACGACAAGTCGAGCTTTCTTAATGTTGACATTTACCATCATTGTCCGTCTTCCTTTTAAAATCCATCTACACTCAACAGCCTTACGACCATCAAGTAGTTCTTCCAAAGTCCACACTTTGTTTTCATACATGGATCCTCTCTCGGATTATATGGCCTCAAGCCATTTATCGGAATCCAGGCCCACCATCGCTTCTCCATAGCTCGTAGGTTCATTGTTGTCTAGCAACATGACTTCCAAGACAGGGTTACGTACCACTCTGAAGTAGTACGCATCCTTGTCATCCTACGATGTTTGGTAGTGACTTGATCTGAAGTCTCATGATCAATATCATAAGCTTCCACTTCAATTGGTGTAGGTGCCACAGGAACAACTCTTTGTGCCCTGCTACACACTAGTTGAAGAGACGGTTCAATAACCTCATCAAGTCTCCACCATCCTCCCACTCAATTCTTTCGAGAAAAACTTTTCCTCGAGAAAGGACCCGATTCTAGATCCCTTATTGCTTTTGGATCTGAGACAGGAGGTATACCCAACTGTTTTGGGTTGTCCTATGAAGATGCATTTATCCGCTTTGGGTTCGAGCTTATCAGCCTGAAACTTTTTCACATAAGCGTCGCAGTCCCAAACTTTTAAGAAATGACAGCTTAGGTTTCTCTAAACCATAGTTCATACGGTGTCATATCATCGGAATTACGTGGTGCCCTATTTAAAGTGAATGTGGTTGTCTCTAATGCCTAACCCATAAATTATTGTGGTAATTCGATAAGAGACATCATGGTATGCATCATATCCAATAGGCTGCAGTTATGATGTTCGGACACACCATCACACTATGGTGCTCCAGGCTGTATTAGTTGTGGAACAATTTCCACAATGTCTTAATTCTGTGCCAAACTCGTAATTCAGATATTCATCTCTATGATCATATCATAGATATTTTATCCTCTTGTCACGACGATCTTTCAACTTCACCCTGAAATTACTTGAACCTTTCAATAATTCAGACTCGTGATTCATCAAGTAAATATACTCAACATCTACTAAAATCATCTGTGAAGTAAGAACATAACGACATCCACTACATGCCTCAGCACTCATTGGACTGCATACATCAAAATGTATTACTTCCAACAAGTTGCTTTCTAGTTCCATTTTACTGAAAACGAGGCTTTCAGTCATCTTGCCCATGTGGTATGATTTGCATGTCTCAAGTGATTCAAAATCAAGCGAGTACAAAACGGTCCATTTGCATGGAGTTTCTTCATGCATATATACCAATAGACATGGTTCGCATGTCCCAAACTTTTCAAAAATGAGTGAGCCCAAAGATCCATCAACATGGAGCTTCTTCATGCGTTTTATACCGATATGACTTACGTGGCAGTGCCACAAGTAGGTGGTACTATCATTACTATCTTTTGGCATGAACATGTGTATCACTACGATCGAGATTCAATAAACCATTCATTTTAGGTGTAAGACCATTGAAGGTATTATTCAAATAAACAGAGTAACCATTATTCTCCTTAAATGAATAACCGTATTGCGATAGACATAATCCAATCATGTCTATGCTCAACGCAAACACCAATCTCGATGGTAGAGGGAGCGTGCGATGCTTGATCATATCAACATTGAGAACACTTCCAACACATATCGTCAGCTCACCTTTAGCTAGTCTCCGTTTATTCCGTAGCTTTTATTTCGAGTTACCAACACTTAGCAACCGAACCGGTATCCAATACCCTGGTGCTACTAGGAGTACTAGTAAAGTACACATCAACACAATGTATATCCAATATACTTCTATCGACCTTGCCAGCCTTCTCATCTACCAAGTATCTAGGGTAATTCTGCTCCAGTGGCTGTTCCCCTTATTACAGAAGCACTCAGTCTCGGGTTTGGGTTCAACCTTGGGTTTTTTCACTAGAGCAGCAGCTGAATTGTCGTTTCATGAAGTATCCCTTCTTGCCCTTGCCCTTCTTGAAACTAGTGGTTTCACTGACCATCAATAATTGATGCTCCTTCTTGATTTCTACTTTCGTGGTGTCAAACATCGCGAATATCTCAAGGATCATCATATATGTCCCTGATATATTATAGTTCAACACGAAGCTCTAGCAGCTTGGTGGTAATGACTTCGGAGAAACATCACTATCTCATCTAGAAGATCAACTCCCACTCGATTCAAATGATTGTTGTACTCAGACAATCTGAGCACAAGCTCAACAATTGAGCTTTTCTCCCTTAGTTTGCAGGCTAAGAGAATCGTCGGAGGTCTTATACCTCTTGACGTGGGCACGAGCCTGAAATCCCAATTTCAGCCCTCAAAACATCTCATATGTTTTGCGACGTTTCAAAAACATCTTTAGTGCCTCAACTCTAAACCGTTTAACTGAACTATCACGTAGTTATCAAAATGTGTATGTCAGATGTTCGCAACATCCACAGACAACGTTCGAGGTTTAGCACACTGAGCGGTGCATTAAGGACATAAGCCTTCTAAGAAGCAATGAGGACAATCCTCAGTTTACGGACCTAGTCCACATAATTGCTACTATCAACTTTCAACTAATTTTTTTCTCTAGGAACATAACTAAACAGTAGAACTAAAGCACGAGCTACGACATAATTTGCAAAATCCTTTTGACTATGTTCAGAATAATTAAGTTCATCTTATGAACTCCCACTTAGATTAGACATCCCTCTAGTCATCTAAGTATTACACGATCCGAGTCGACCAGGCCATGTCCGATTAAAACGTGAGACGGACTAGTCAATGTCGGTGAACATCTTCATGTTGATCGTATCTTCCATACGACTCGTGTTCGACCTTTCGGTCTCTGTGTTCCGAGGCCATGTCTTCACATGCTTAGGCTCGTCAAGTTAACCCTAAGTGTTTTTGCATGTGTAAATCTTGCTTACACCCGTTGTATGTGAACGAAAGGATCTATCACACCCGATTAACACGTGATGCTTCGAAGCGACGAACTGTAGCAACGGTGCACAGTTAGGGGAGAACACTTCTTGAAATTTTAATGAGGGATCATCTTATTTACTACCGTCGTTCTAAGCAAATAAGATGTATAAACATGATAAACATCACATGCAATCAAATAGTGACATGATATGGCCAATATCATATAGCTCCTTTGATCTTCATCTTGGGGCTCCATGATCATCTTGTCACCGGCATACTCATCGACATGTAAGTTGTGATTCCTTTGACAAGAACATGATCAATCTCATACATCACATATATCATTCATCACATCCTTTTGGCCATATCACATCACATAGCATACCCTGCAAAAACAAGTTAGACGTCCTCTAATTGTTGTTTGCATGTTTTACGTGGCTGCTATGGGTTTCTAGCAAGAACGTTTCTTACCTACGCAAAACCACAACGTGATATGCCAATTTCTATTTACCCTTCATAAGGACCCTTTTCATCGAATCCGATCCGACTAAAGTAGGAGAGACAGACACCCGCTAGCCACCTTATGCAACTAGTGCATGTCAGTCGGTGGAACCTGTCTCACGTAAGAGTACGTGTAAGGTTGGTCCGGGCCGCTTCATCCCACGATGCCGCCGAATCAAGATAAGACTAGTAACGGCAAGCATATTGAACAAAATCAACACCCACAACTTCTTTGTGTTCTACTCGTGCATAGAATCTACGCAATAGACCTAGCTCATGATGCCACTGTTGGGTAACGTAGCAGAAATTCAAAATTTTCCTACGTATCACCAAGATCTATCTATGGAGAAACCAGCAACGAGGGGAAGGAGAGTGCATCTACATACCCTTGTAGATCGCTAAGCGGAAGCGTTCAAGTGAACGGGGTTGATGGAGTCGTACTCGTCGTGATTCAAATCACCGATGATCAAGTGCCGAACGCATGGCACCTCCGCGTTCAACACACGTACATCCCGGAGACGTCTCCCATGCCTTGATCCAGCAAGGGGAGAGGGAGAGGTTGATGAAGATCCAGCAACACGACGGCGTGGTGGAAGTAGCGGGATTCCAACAGGGCTTCGCTAAGCGCTGCGGGAGGAGGAAGATGTGTCACGGGAGGGAGAGGGAGGCGCCAGGCCTTAGATTGGTTTGCTCCTCCTTTTTCCCCACTATATATAGGGCCAAGGGAGAGGGGGAGGTGCAGCCCTTGCCCCTTCCTCCAAGGAAGGGTGCGGCCAAGGGTGGGGAGGAGTCCATCCTCCCCAAGGCACCTCGGAGGTGCCTTCCCCCTTTAGGACTCTCCCCTTTTTTTCTCTCTTGGCGCATGGGCCTCTTGGGGCTGGTGCCCTTGGCCCATATAGGCCAAGGCACACCCCCTACAGCCCATGTGGCCCCCCGGGGCAGGTGGCCCCACCCGGTGGACCCCCGGGACCCTTCCGGTGGTCCCGGTAAATACCGATGACCCCGAAACTTGTCCCGATGGCCGAAATAGCACTTCCTATATATAATTCTTTACCTCCGGACCATTCCGGAACTCCTCGTGACGTCTGGGATCTCATCCGGGACTCCAAACAACTTTCGGGTTACCGCATACTAATATCTCTATAACCCTAGCGTCACCGAACCTTAAGTGTGTAGACCCTACGGGTTCGGGAGACATGCAGACATGACCGAGACGACTCTCCGGTCAATAACCAACAGCGGGATCTGGATACCCATGTTGGCTCCCACATGTTCCACGATGATCTCATCGGATGAACCACGATGTCAAGGACTTAATCAATCCCGTATTCAATTCCCTTTGTCTAGCGGTATTGTACTTGCCCGAGATTCGATCGTCGGTATCTTTATACCTTGTTCCGGCAAGTCTCTTTACTCGTTCCGTAACACATCATCCCGTGATCAACTCCTTGGTCACATTGCGCATATGATGATGTCCTACCGAGTGGGCCCAGAGATACCTCTCCGTTTACACGGAGTGACAAATCCCAGTCTCGATTCGTGCCAACCCAACAGACACTTTCGGAGATACCTGTAATGCACCTTTATAGTCACCCAGTTACGTTGTGACGTTTGATACACCCAAAGCACTCCTACGGTATCCGGGAGTTGCACAATCTCATGGTCTAAGGAAATGATACTTGACATTAGAAAAGCTTTAGCATACGAACTATACGATCTTTGTGCTAGGCTTAGGATTAGGTCTTGTCCATTACATCATTCTCCTAATGATGTGATCCCGTTATCACCGACATCTAATGTCCATGGTTAGGAAACCGTAACCATCTATTGATCAACGAGCTAGTCAACTAGAGGCTTACTAGGGACATGGTGTTGTCTATGTATCCACACATGTATCTGAGTTTCCTATCAATACAATTATAGCATGGATAATAAACGATTATCATGAACAAGGAAATATAATAATAACTAATTTATTATTGCCTCTAGGGCATATTTCCAACAATAGCTTCATGAGTGGTACAAGCATACAAAGCGGATTTTTTTGAATGATTAGAGTTGTCACATGCAAATTTACTTGGGACGGCATGTAAATACCGCATATAGGTAGGTATAGTGGAGTCATTTGGCACAACATTTGATTTAAGGATTTGGATGCACAAGCAGTATTCCGCTTAGTACAAATGAAGGCTAGCAAATATATTCAGAATCAACCAGCCAAAAAACAAAAACAGTCACAAACATGCATTGAGAATAACTAACACTGAACAATGCACCATAAGTAGGATGTAACTTCTTTGCATAACTATTAACTTTACGCACATGCATAGGGAATCACAAACCTTAACACAAATATTCTTACTAATACTCACTAGCAGAACTCACATATTATCATCTCCATATCACAAAACTATTGCAAGGAATCAAACTTATCATATTCAATGATCTATATGAAAGTTTTTATTATATCCTTCTTGAATATTCATCTGCGACCAAATTCATATCTTGTGCAAATTACCATTACTATTATCAACTCTCAAAATGATATAAGTGAATCATGAGAGTTCATCTATTTATTCAAAATATAATCATTATCATGCTCAAAAAGATATAAGTGAAGCACCAGAGCAACTGCCTAGCTCAAAAGATATAAGTGAAGCACATAGAGTACTCTAACCAATTACGAAAAATGGGTATCCCTCTCAAATAGGTGTGTCCAGCAAAGATGATTGTGACAAACTAAAAGGAAAACAAAGCAAAGACTCATATAATACACAAAGCTCCAAGAAGAACTCATATCATGTGATGAATAAAAATATAGCTCCAAGTAAAATTACAAATAGTTGGTAGAAGAAAGAGGGGATGCCTTTCAGGGCATCCCCAAGCTTGGTTGCTTGGGAGTCCTTGAATATTACCTTTCGGTGCCTCGGGCACCCCCAATATCAGGCTCTTTCCACTCCTTATTCCTTCATACATCATGATCTCACCCAAAACTTGAAAATTTCAGCACACAAAACACAACAAAACCTTTGTGACATCCGTTAGTATAATAAAGCAAATCACTACTTTAGTTACTGCTATCAATCCATTCATATTTTATTATTGCATTATACCTAATGTATTCGAACTTCACCATGGCTTATAGCCCCCGATACAATCCATAGATTTATCAAAACAAGCGAACAACACAACGAAAACAGAATGTGTCAAAAACAGAATTGTTTGTAGTAATTCGAACAATGTCCATACTTCTGTAACTCCAAAAATTCTAAAAAAATTAGGACAATGTGGGAAATTTGTATATCAATCATGTGTAAAAATATTCATAATTTTATCATGCTCCAGCAAACTTAGATAATTCTGATACTGGACGCAAAAGTTTCTGTTTTTACACAGAATCAAAGCAACTATCATCCAAATCATCCCAAAGGCTTTACTTGGCACAAACACTAACTAAAACAAAAAAACACAAGCAGAATAGTAGCATAATTGTGCACACACAAGAAAACAGAAAAATAAGCAATAAAATTAAGATAACAATTGGGTTACCTCCCAACTAACGCTATTGTTTTATGCCCCCAGCTAGGCATAATGCATAGTTTCAAGTGTTATCATCCTTCAAATTAACTCCATAGGTTGCCCTCATAATAGATTCATATGGTTTCTTAATTCTCTTTCTAGGGAACTGTTCCATACCATTCTTTAACCGAAACTAAAATTTTATATTCCCTTATTTCATATCAATAACATCACCTATGGTCTATAAGAACGGTCTACCAAGTATTATGGGGAAAGACGGATTACATCCAATATCAAGCACAATGAAATCAATGAGTACATAGTTTCTATTTGCAATAATAAGAACATCATTTATTCTACCCAGAGGTTTCTTAATTGTGGAATCCGCTAAGTGCAAACTAAGAGAACATTCAGACATATTGGTAAAACCTAGCACATCACATAGAGATTTTCGTATTATGGGAACACTAGCACCAAAATCACATAAAGAATTGCACTCATAATTTTTAATTTTAACCTTAATGGGGGGATTCCCATTCATCGTATAATTTCCTAGGTACCGAGACCTCCAATTCTAGTTTTTCTTCTAAAGCTTTCGTCATCGCTTGTACAACATGTTTAGTAAAGCCTTATATTGCTCATAAGCATTGGGTGAATTTAACATAGATTGCAGCAAAGAAATACACTCAATCAAAGAACAACTATCATAATTAAATTCTTTGAAATCCAAAAGAGTGGGTGCATCACTATTTAAAGTTTTTACCTCTCCAGACCCACATTTATCAAATTTTTTGTTATGAGTTTCACCCTCCGAACTATGGGGACACCCTCTAGCTAAAGTTGACTCTTCTTCAGTCCCCTTTTCATCAAGTTTCACAATGCTAAATTAAGATTCAATAGATGAAACACCAACCATTTTAAGATCTTCATCATTATTATGAAAAAACCATGGAGGAATCACTTTTTGTTAGAATTCCCGCTTAGCCCTCAACCTAGCGCTTCTTTCTTTACTTTCATCCATTGAGACATAAAGAGCTTTAATTGATTCATTATTATCAATCTTGGGTGGCAAAATTTTAGACTTCCTATCCATGCTCCTAGACATATCATCAAGTTTACTCATTTTTTCTTCTATATCGTAGTGTTGAAAACTTTTTGAGCATTAATAAATTATTTAATATTACTTTCAAGATTAGAGGGCATCCTATTATTATTATAAGAGTTACCATAGGAATTTCCATAATTATTAGAGGGATTTCCAGGGAACGGCCTAGGATTAAAATTACCTCTATAAGCATTACTGTTAAAACTATTTCGCAAAACAAAATTCACATCTATAGGATCATTATTTTGCTCAGTCAAAGTGGACAATGGCACATCATTAGAATCAATGGGAGAAGTTTAACTAGCAACCAATTTCATAAGCGCATCAACCTTATCACTCAGAGTACTAATTTCTTCAACCGAATTCACTTTTTTACTTGTGGGAGTTCTTTTAGTATGCCACTGCGAATAATTTGCCATGATATTATCAAGCAATTTGGTAGCCCATCCTAGCATAATTTCCACAAAAGTACCATCGGCGGCGGAATCTAAAATATTTCTAGAAACAAAGTTCGATCATGCATAAAAGTTTTGTATGATCGTCCATAAATTTAAACCATGAGTAGGGAAGTTTCTTATCATTAGTTTCAGAAAATTGTTCTTTCGTACAAATATTTCTTGACACATCATTACTAGGCAAGATAACAAGCAAACACAAAAAGGCAAACGGAAAATATTTTTGTATCCCTACTATCTAAAAGAAATGGAGTGTTCCGCTTCCCATCTTACGTTGCTCGCAACCTTCGTTCATCCCGCACAGTCACACATGGGCCAAGCCCGCAAAGCCCACACCCCTCTCATCTTACACAACACACGCACACACATGCTGTCACTCAACTCAACCTCGTATTGGCTAGGTACAGGTTTAGTGCCAGCTTCGTCCCCACCCCACCCCTCATCTCCTTGGCCCATCCTTGGCACCAGCTCGCTGACATGCTCATCCGCGCATGATCCTCCACTGTCCGCTGCAACCACGTACGCCGCCCCGACAACCTCCTCCTCCGTGACCCTCCCTGACGCTGACCAGGGGCACAACCAAGCAGCTGATGTCTAATAAGCAACCTTCTTCTTGTAGATTCGTGTTGGGCCTCCAAGTGCAGAGTTTTCTAGGAAAGTAATAAATTTCCCTCAAGTGGATGACCTAAGGTTTATCAATCCATGAGAGGTGTAGGATGAAGATGGTCTCTCTCAAACAACCCTGCAACCAAATAACAAAGAGTCTCTTGTGTCCCCAACACACCCAATACAATGGTAAATTGTATAGGTGCACTAGTTCATCTAAGAGATGGTGATACAAGTGTAATATGGATGGTAGATATAGGTTTTTGTAATATGAAAATATGAAAACAACAAGTTAGCAAGTGGTAAAAGTGAGCGAAAACGGTATTGCAATGATTGGAAACAAGGCCTAGGGTTCATACTTTCACTAGTGCAAGTTCTCTCAACAATGAAAACATAATTAGATCATACAGCAATGCCTCAACATGCGACAAAAGTCACTCCAAAGTTCCTATCGTGGAGAACATAAGATGAAATTGCTTGTAGGGTACGGAACCACCTCAAAGTTATTCTTTCCGATCAAACCATTGAGCTGTTCCTATAAGTGTCACAAACGGCCCTAGAGTTCGTAGTAAAATAACACCATATGACACACATCAATCAACCCTAATGTCACCTAGATACGACAATGTCACCACAAGTATCCGTGGCTCAATTATACGATATGCATCAAACAACTTCAGATTCCTAATATTCAATCAAACATAAAGAACCTCAAAGACTGCTCCAAGATTCCTACCAGAGAAACAAGGATGAAAACGTGCATCAACCCCTATGCATAGATTACCCCAATGTCACCTCAGGAATCTGCAAGTTGAGTGCCAAAACATACATCAAGTGAATCAATAGAACACCCCATTATCACCACGGGCATCCCACGCCAAGCCACATACCTCAAGTGTTCTCAAATCCATAATAATATTCAATCCGATAATAGTGAAACCTCAAAGGTAAAAATCAATTCATCACAAGAATATAGAGGGGGAGAAACAGCATATGATTCAACTATAGTAACAAATCTCATGGTACATCAAGATCGTGCCAAATCAAGAACACGAGAGAGAGAGAGAGATCAAACACATAGCTACTGGTACATACCCTCAGCCCCCGAGGGTGAACTACTTCCTCCAAGTCATGGAGCGCGTCGTGATGATGAAGATGGCCACCGGTGATGGTTTCCCCTGCGGTAGGGTGCCCGAATGGGCTCCTGATTGGTTTTTCGTGGCTATAGAGGCTTGCGGCGGCAGAACTCCCGATCTAGGTTTATTTATGGGGATTTCTATATTTATAGGAATTTTTGGCGACGGGAACAAGTCAGGGGGTCCACGAGGAGCCCACAAGACAGGGGGCGCCCCCACCCTTGTGGAGGCCTCGTGGTTCTTCTGTCCCAATTCATTTGCTTCGGGGGCTTCTTCTAGTCCATAAAAAATCACCGTAAATTTTTAGCTCAATTGGACTCCATTTCATATTCCTTTTCTGCGAAACTCAAAAACAAGGAAAAAACAAAAACTGGCACTAGGCTCTAGGTTAATAGGTTAGTCCCAAAAATAATATAAAATAGCATATTGTAGCGGCCCGACCTCAAACGGTCAAGTCTCTATGCTTAAGTGTCATCACTCGATCGGTATGCTGACACACACAGTACTCGAGGATTTATAACAGAGGTAAATCACATGTATAAAGTAACATAAATACTATTACCTCAATCCATATAGCAGAAGTAACAAAGGTTGTGGATTCCCATCAACACCAACGTCAAAGTTGAGTGTAGAAATCATAACCCTAACGTATCACTTACTCGTCGTAAGAATCCTGCAACATGAGACGTTGCAGCCACAAAGGGTCAGTACATTGAATGTACTGGCAAATTCACACTGTAGAGCAATGATGAATAATGGCTATCACTACATGCATATAAGGCTGGTGGAAAAGCTCTATGGTTACAGTTTTGCGTAAAGCCAATTTTCCCTACAACAAAGGAATAAATTTTATTTAACTATCATGGTGGTTGTTAAACATTGAGAGCGTTAACACCCTCTCAATCCCAATTAAGCATCATCATTAAAACCCAACAAAATTATTTAAAGTCACATGATGAGATTCACATGATAATCCAAGTACTAGATACTCAAGACGTCCATAACCGAGGACACGGCTAATCATGATTAGTTTGTACACTCTGTAGAGGTTTGCGCACTTTTCCCCACAAGACTCGATCTCCTCCGTTGGATTTCTCGCACTACATGGTCTTTGAGAAACAGATGACCAAGACACAGTCTTTCAGAAGTGTTTGCACCTTACGATGGGTAGACCGTACCACCTACATCTGCTAGTCTACCACTGTAAGAGTTCACACGACTTAATCAACTATGCTAGAGCCCATAATAGCTTGTGGTTGCACACAGAAGTTTCTAGTATGAATAATCTCATGATACCTTTGAGCCTGGGTGGCGGTCCATAAAGAAAAACAGGCAATCGCTGGAATACCCAGGTGCCTCAATCCACCCAGATGTGTGTTAAAGTTGCCACCTTAAGTAAACCATTAATTAACAATCTCACATCTGTCATGAATACTCTCAAACCCAATCCACGTCTACGAGCATAGCATAGCAATATAAGCAACGCAATAGTAACTACCAAGGTTTGAATGCAGGGAAATAGGTTCCTACCTCATCAACTACTTCCCAATACCCACATGTTATCAATCCTACTCATGCAATGTTTGAGGTTGAAACTAATGCATAAAAACTGGGTATGAAAGGAATATGATCAAAGTGTGAACTTGCCTGCAATGTTGATGAAGATGATTCGCACTCATAACTCCTGATAGATCTACTCATCTCACTCCGGTCAATCTATCGTAAGCAAGCAATAGTAACCACACATAAGCACTCACTCAAAAGGTCAGAAAGATCGAAGAAGACGATTCAGAAAACATCAAAACCAAGCAAATAATTCTTGCAGCATAAAACAATTTCTAACAGTACCAAAATTATGTGAATTGGCCTTATCAGAAAGTTTAGGTCAATAGCTTTAATTTGCAAAAAGAATCAACTCAAACGGAGTTATAAAACCCAAGTTACGATCAAACGAAGTTTGAAATCAAATCTGATCTAATTCAAATTTTAAAATTTTAAAAACATGTTTAAGTTGCTTTACTGGATAGAGGGGATCATAACGAAGAAGTGGGCGTTGGTTTCATTGGATTTGGACAAACGAGTAAAAAGTAGTGATCGTTTGAAGTATAGGGACTAATCTGTGAAGAAAATTATCACGAATAGGTCCCTGGCCGAAATTAAAAAGAAAAAGGAAAAATCTATCGAGCGAACGCTCGCTAACAGAACTAATCTAATGAATTTGTTCACTATCAATCCTAAACGAACGAACGTTCGTTAAATAACCGGTAACTCGAGTTTTTAAGAAAAACCAAAGAGAAAAACCTAACCCTAATAAAATAAACCGGGTCGGGTTTTATTGGTTTATACCGGTTTGAAGGAAATAAACCGGTGGCGGCGGTTAACTCCGGCGAGATCTGGCGATGCGGCAGCGGCGGTTCCAACGAGGCGACGACAGCAGCGGGAGGTGGCGCGGGGCGGCTACGCGGCGCGAGGCGGTGACGGCAGCAGGCGACGGCGGCTCGGATCGGGTGCGGGCGGCGGTGCAGCTATCTGTGGTGGTGGTGGCGCGAGAGGAGGGAGAGAGAGAGATCGAGGCGTCGGCGGTATATATAGGAGATGGGGAGGCGGGCTTGCGTCGAGGAGGAGGCAAGCGGCGAGGCGGCGGTGGGAGTCCGGCTGCGGCACGAGATAGGCGGCGGCTACGCTCGGGACTCCGTCCCGAGCTCGAGGGCGAAGCACGGCTGGGCTGGGCCGTGGCCTGGCCTGGGGGCTGGGCCGGCCTAGTTCGGCGAGAAGAAGTTTTCTTAATAAATATTTATCCGCACAAACTAAAATAAAACAAAAATAAACAGAAATATTCTATAGGCATATAATATATCAAAATTTTCAAAAAAAGATTTTCTACAACGTGAAATTTTTTCTAGCATTAAATAAAATACACACAAATTCTAATAATTCAAAGAGTGCTCATGCTCTAATAAAATCCAATAAAATCAAATTTAAAAATACCAAAATGATTTCAAACTTATTTATCTCCAATTTTCTGATGTAGGGAATCATGTTACCCTATTTTCCATGTATTTTATTTTTGGAGAAAAAATTATTTGAATAAAACCCAAATAACTACAAATTGAAAATAAATTCAATGGGATTTTGAATTTAATTATTTGAAACTCCCAACTCATATTTCATATGCTTTGAAGAAGTCATTTTATCTTCTCTCATGAAAATCATTGAGTTGCTTGAAGTTTCTGAATTGAAAAATCTTCCCAAATGAAATTCAAATATCTTCAACACCCCTTTTCATTTAAATAAATGGAAGAAGTCATGTCATCTTCTCTCCAGGGTTTTGTGATGAAAAGTATTTTAAATTCACGGAGAGCATAAATGCAAAATTGAAAGTTTGGGAAAGTCCTTTTATTCCCTCTCATTTAACTTTCAAAAAGTTTCGAATTCACTCACTTTCACTCAATCAATCACACAACAAACAAGCAAACAATCAAATCTATCTATTTATTATAACATTCCAAAATTTAGAATTTTGGGATGTTACAAACCTACCACCCTTAAAATGAATCTCGTCCTCGAGATTCGGAGAGGCTAGAAAGAAATAGGTTGGGTTTGGGGGTCTTCTCAAAATCCTTCGATCATCTCCGGGGTCTCGGGTGCTACCACCCTTAGAAGCATGGTTACGGTTCCACCAAAAAAACTCATACCCTTCGTCCTTATTCTTGACAGTGTCGGTCTTCTCAAATCTTCAGGATAATTCCTTCTTTGGGCTCTTCTTGTAACGGCATAACCTTTTCCTCAATTATTTTGTCCTTTTTCTTAGTAAGGTTGTCCGGAGACTGGGTCTTCTTAGCTGACGGGTCTGGCGCCAATACTAAACAACTGTCGATATCTCATGGCGGTCATCCAATTATGGTTTCTCCTGCAAGAAATGGGTCTGGTTGATCCTCACCGTATCACCTACGGTTGGCAAAAGATGCCTTGTAAAAGGGAAAAATTGCTATACCATTCTAAGGTTTACACAAGGTTTAATGTCGTCGTCTCTCTACTATAGGTAGGTCACTCAGATTTACCATCCCATATAGCAAAGCAAATAATAAGAGTAAGTCGGTATGGTGATTAATCCATCCCGCACCCAAATCATTACCTTGTACATGGTTTAGTGAATCTCGCATTCTATCACTCGGTCATCCTCACAAGCATTGTAGAATTTTTCTTGTCGACGAACAAAGTTCGGATGAATCCATTGATTCTGCAAGCCAAACAAACATCTATCGTTTCTTCACAACTCTCAGGTTTTGCGTAAACTCCTATAAGATCGTCTGTCGTTAAACGTAACTTCTTCTTCCAGGATTTTTCCTTCAGCAAGAGTGTGCTTGCTTCTTGGCAAGTCCTGGGGCCTGTGGGTTATGGCCCATCTCATCACTTGCAAACCTTGAACTCATCCTCGGGGCAACTGATCGTTATTCCATCATCCAACTTCCTAGTATTCTTAAATCCATCCAATTGTACTGTATTCCTTCCTTCTATTGGCAGCCAACTAGGACATATTACTCAGACTCATCATGGAATTTCCATTGATCCATATTTCCAACATCATACGTCCTTTATATCCAATAGTAATTCATCTCTTCATCCTCGTGGAATATCACACATACCGAGACAAGAATCATTCTTATTTTTTCAAAAATCCACTTCGTGGTACATCATTCTCCTTTCCATGGGTCAAGTGTCCTCACAGGGTACTACCACCCTTAAAATGACACAAACTCATCCATAGACCACATTTCTCATATCCTTGAAAACGATCAAAATCTTCCTTCACAGAGTAACAACTCATAAGATCCAATCAGTACTAAGGATGCTAACTTTATTGGTCCTCAAATTACTACAATCTCCTGCATAGCAGTTCTTCAACTGGGAAACGTGAAACACATCATGAACTCCGGACAGTCCTTCGGGTGACTCCAACTTGTTGGCCACTTCTCCCATACGCTCCAAAACTCGGTATGGTCCTACAAATCTCATGACTAACTTTCACTTAACTCCAAATCGTTTAACTCCTCGCAGAGGGGACACACGAAGACATGCTCTATCTCCAATTTCATAGACTACCTCCTTGCGTTTTTGAGTCTGCATAACTCTTCTGCCTGGACTGAGCTACCTTCAGTCTATGTCGAATCAACTCTGCCTCCTTGATCACATTTGGTCCAAACGACTGACGGTCTCCAACTTCATCCCACATCAACAGTGTCTGGCTCCATCTCCCATACAAATCTTCAAAAGGGGCCATCTTCAAACTGGCTTGGTAACTGTTGTTGCATGAGAACTCCGCCTAAGGTAGATTATCATCCCTACTAGATCCATAATCTAGCACACACGCTCTCAACATGTCCTCCAGAATCTGATTGACTCTTTCGGTCTATCCATCTGTCTGCGGATAAAAGGCTCTACTAAACTCTAGCCTAGTACCCAAAGTCTGGTGCAGCTGATTCCAAAACTTTGAGGTAAACTGTGTTCCTCTATCTGATATGATGGTCCTTGGAACTCCATGCAGACATACGATCCTGGTCATATATATCTTGGCCAACTATGCACTTGTATAGGTGGTTTTCACTGGGATAAAGTGAGCCAATTTGGTCAAGCGAATCAACTACTACCCAGATAGAATCATATTCCGATCGGGTTCTGGGAAATCCGTTAATGAAATCCATGCCAAGCTTATCCCACTTCCACTCAGGTATCGGCATAGGCTGTAGTAATCCTGCTGGCTTCTGATGCTCTGCTTTTACTCTCTATGGCATACATCACCTATGACTACATACTCCGCAATATCCTTCTTCATACCAGTCCACCAGAAATGCTCCTTCAAATCCAAATACATCTTGGTGTTTCCAGGGCGAATCGAGTATGGTGAGTCATGAGCCTCCTGAAGTATTACCTTCTTGATCTTTGCATTATTGGGCACATATACACGGTCCTCGAACCATAAGGTGTCGTGCTCATCCTTACGAAAACCTTTGGCCTTCCCTTTGCTCATCCTTTCTTTTACCTCAGCAATTTCTTTGTCATCCTTCTGAGCTTCACGGATCTTTCCCAACAATGTAGACTGAACTTCCATTGCTGCAACAAAACCTTTGGGAACAATCTCCAACCGAAGTTCCCTGAGATCCTCGGCTAACTCCTTTGGTAATCCTCCTCTTAAGAGGGTATTCGTCCTTGTTTTCTTTATATCCTTTCCATAAGGCCTCAACTTTCGGGACACAAGACGAGATATTTGCAGAGTCATTGATGGTTTGGTACATCCTCCGCCAAGTAGCAGCAACTCTTACAAAGCACTGAAGAGCATGCTGGGCCTTGTCCTTTCCAACTATCGTGTTATACTCCATATGACCTTCCATGTTCTGGATCCATCGGTCTATCTCCAATTGACTTATCGGTCCAGAAAATACAAGATCATCTCCATTCATCGTCTATTGGATCCATGGGTTTTGGGTGGGATGAGAGAGAGAGAGAGAGGGATACACACAATACAAACAAAAGTTTTGAAAAGACAGATTTTATTTGTGGTTGTCAGAAAAACATTAAACAAATGACAGCTCACAAACGTCGCATCTAACGTAGGTAAATAATAGGGGTTTGGTCTTCTAATGGTCAATAAATCTACAAAAGTCATCAAACTCTTCAAGTCTTGTTCATGCCTCCAATGGATCCTTCCAATCATGCTTGTCCTTTTCCAGTTCTTTTGCCAGATCATCTCTATTGACGTGAGGTCTCTCGTGACATCCTTTAATATTTTTGGAGTTGCGTTCCAAACTTCCGGGTTTCAACATCCTTGACATGAACCATGGCACAACGGTCCTTCCATTCCTGACGAATCTCCTGTATCTCGAGGTTTTGCTCCTCCAGCTTGGCTACTTTTAGCTTCTAGGTCCTAAGTTCTTCATGAAATGCTTCCTTTCAAATACGGCTTCTTGTAGCTCCATCTTAACATCTTCATGTAACACTCCAGATCCTGGTGATACACCGGCTAAGGTTAAAACTTCATCCTTTGCTCATAGATGCTCCATCAGCCTTCTACCATCGAATCCTTCCAAATAAATGCATGCTTAACTCAGCACAGTGACAATAGCATAAGCGAGCGATAACATCACGGATAGCCGTGTTTATGCCCATGTCGTTACCATGGGCTATCATTCCATAGTTGATATCTCCTGCCTTAGGGTTTCTTGACAAAACCTTGAGTTCTAATGCTCCATGTTCCAGTCTTTCTCCAACACACCTTGATCTCGGGTATTGACAGCTTCCATATTCTGATAGGTTCCATAAGGGTAGCTTTCCTAGGTCATACCAATCTGGAAATTCTTCAGAGCCTTCAAATTCTCCTAGTCTTTGGAGTCTTCAACCGTTGTAGTTTTCCAATTACACGGTAAAATCTTCTTCATTTCAAAATGGTCTTAGTTGTCCGATATCTTGTACTCATTGGAGTGGTCTCATCAGTCGAATCTTCGAGTGGTCAAAAGGGAAAAGGGGTATGGTCTCACTAAAAGGGAATATTTGAATAAGCTTAGAAGGAATGAGAGGTAAAAGGTCTTTTTGGAAAAGAAGGTTTTAGAGAAAATCTTTCCTATGGGCTTGCTAGTTTCTAGGGTCACGTCCTACAGTCAACATGGGCTCTGATACCATCTTGTAGCGACCCGACCTCAAACGGTCAAGTCTCTGTGCTTAAGTATCATCCCTGGATCGGTATGCTGACACACACAGTACTCAAGGATTTATAACAGAGGTAAATCACATGTATAAAGTAACGTAAATACTATTACCTCAATCCATATAGCGGAAGTAACAAAGGTTGTGGATTCCCATCAACACCAACGGCAAAGTTGAGTGTAGAAATCGTAACCCTAACGTATCACTTACTCGTCGTAAGAATCCTGCAACATGAGACGTTGCAGCCACAAAGGGTCAGTACATTGAATGTACTGGCAAATTCACACTATAGAGAAATGATGAATAATGGCTATCACTACATGCATATATGGCTGGTGGAAAAGCTCTATGGTTATAGTTTTGTGTAAAGCCAATTTTTCCCTACTGTAAAGGAATAAATTTTATTTAACTATCATGGTGGTTGTTAAACATTGAGAGCGTTGACACCCTCTCAATCCCAATTAAGCATCATCATTAAAACCCAACAAAATTATTTAAAGTCACATGATGATATTCACATGATGATCCAAGTACTAGATACTCAAGACGTCCATAACCGGGGACATGGCTAATCATGATTAGTTTATACACTCTGCAGAGTTTGCGCACTTTTCCCCACAAGCACTACACCACGGTAGAGCTTACGTGACACATTTTTGTGGGCAAAAGTCCAGTAATCTCCACAAAATAACTATCACCATAGCTTTTATGGTTTGTTTTCGGATCATGTGTCGGCAAAGGTAAATCACTGTGGACACACTAAGAGTCAGCAATCACGAAGCAACGATGTGTTTGTCAGTAATTGCTTAATAACATGTTATATGTCGGCGTATGTATGGACCTTGACATTTTTTCAGTCGGTGTAGGTAGGTACTTAGCGACCTAAAATGTGTCGGCATACGTAGGGTGTATGGACACGGACTAAGTGTCGCCGTAGGTGGACACGTGTCAATGGACTGAAGGTTGGGAACTTCTGGCGCACGATTTCCGCGCGAGGAGGGAATTTTTGGGGTGTTCATGCAAAATATCCTTCACCCCGTGCAAAATATCCCCAAGCCCAACTCGAGCCTGACTCCACAACCCTAACCAGTGGCTGCCGCCGCCGTCCTCATGCTCGATCCACAATCTTGCCGCCGGCCTCGCGCTCCATCCCATTGTCAAGCCGTCGTGTCGGAGCTCGCATTCCCCCGCCCCCGAGCTCCACCCTGACATCCACCCGTCCTTGCCCCCGAGCTCCATCCCAAGACTGAGCCGCCGTCCTCGAGATCCACATACAACCGTCGTCCTCGGGCCGCCCCCTCGACATCCAGTCGTCGGCCTCACCAATCCCCGTCCCTGCTGCTGCCGAGCCCCCATCTCCTGGCTCCCGCTGCTGCCGCACCTGCTGTTGCCGGGGCCCCATCTCTGGGCTCTCGCTGCTGCCGAACCTGTTGCAACGGGACCTACTCCTACTAGGGATCCCCATCTCCTTCGAGTTGCACCCCTCTCGAAGCCAGCCGTCGCCATGCCCTGAGGTAAGCATCAAATCGTCCTGAGATTTCCTTCTCTGTACGTGAGGTTGTATCTTGACTTTGATGTGTGTACCTTGCATTTCTTAGAAGCTAGTTTGTGCATTTTTGGTAGTGAGGTGATGGCAGAAGACAACAATGATACATCATAGATGGAGCTTGAGGCAATGCTGCGAAGAGTGTCAAATGGAGATGGCTTCTCATGGTAGTGAGGATGTGTGTGTGTAAGAGACGCACACCTTATTTTCTAATGGTCTTGAAGTCAATTAGGCATACACTTGGAGTTTTTATATCGTGTACCCTAAATTGTGACATTTTAATAAATTGTTTAGAGTATGTGATGGTTTTTTTTCTGATGTGCAGTGTCATAAAGGTGGATAGTTGTTCAGCAAAATGATATATGTACTTCAAGCTGGTATCATAAAAAAATATTTGCTTCGGTGTTCTGAAGTTTCTTGATGAAGTGTAATATATTTGACCATTAGAGACACCCTTCACCATAAGGCATATATGTACCAATGATGTTATTTCTTGAAGCCAATTTGAAATTGTATATCTCTTGTGAGTAACAAGTAAACTGCTCATGTTGATCTTATTTGTATATCTTGGAATTGTTTCCTGGTTGATATATTGGAAGAGCGTTGTTAGTCCAGAATTAATCAGTACAATTCAGTTTGGTTTAGTTCAGGACATAGTAAGTATGCTTTAGAACAAATAATCAAAATTATTTGTTAGGAAGAACATGTCAGGCTTGTGTTTTCAATCTCCTTGTACTTCTATGGTTCCAAATCTTCTCCTATAGCTTTATTGTCTTAACTGCTTGTAGAATTGTACTGCAAGTTAGTTTATTATTGAAGAAAATTTTATTTATTATGATGTTGTCAGCTTGTGCTTAATTTTGTGATTGCTGATGGCAAGGAAAAGAGATGGTGCAGAAGGAGCTTCAGCAGACATGATGGTTCGACAACCACAACGTCGCAAGGCCATCCCCATGGCCAGGCAACACTATTTTAGGTTTGCCTCTCGCTCCCTACCCAGCCACTCTGTAGTGGATGTTATTATTTTGGTTACTCCATGGACTGATTGGTTGTTGTTGTGGTTACTCCATGGACTAATATGACCTTCACCGAAACCATTACTTTTACAAAATTGCCTACCTCTGTTCTAGCATATTAAATTTTATCAGCATGTTCGTGTGCCTAAAAATTGTTCTGTCGGAACATTATTTTTGTTTCTACCATCATGATATGTGTGAAGTTTGCAATGACTGGAGGTCACACCAATGGTCATGGCTCCAAAACTTCCACTTGTTGTATTCATATGCTTAACTTATTTTTTAGATAATGGAAGATGGTTCCTCAGCCTCTCCATCGTTCCATAATTTATATTGCCCGGACTTTTTATTTCTTTGTGGCTTGATCTGGGATCCTACTTTGTTATACAAGTGCCTGCTAGTCAGTGCTTTGCCATTGTTTCTCTTGGGATCACTCAGCATATCAGAATATTTTTACATACTACATTTATGCTCTATCTACATTGTAGTTTGACATGTCATCCTTGACGGTTACCTCTATCTGTCTCAAGCTTATATTGTAGAAATTATGTTTTTGTTAATTATAACTATATACTATTTCTTTCATTGTTTCAAATAAAATTAGAATATTACTTTTGGATAAGCTGAAAGGGAGGTCATTATCTACAAGTGCTTACCATCTGCTATTTCATTGAACTAATAAACAATGGTTCAAATGACTGGTGTTGCTAGGTAAGGGAGATCCTTATCCGGAGATGCTTAAGACCTGCTATTTCATCAGTGTAAAAACTATGGTAGCCCACTAAGGTTGTATACCAAGATTAGGTTATTTAATATAGACTTTGTAGTTTGTGGTTAATGGCAATTCCATATTACTCTCTGTCCCAAAATAAGTGTTCAACTTCGTAACAAAGTTGTACTAAAGTTGAGACACTTATTTGGGATGGAAGGAATATTTAGGGAGTTGTGAATGCTATGCAATGTTGTGAATGCATAGTGTATTTATTATACATTTTTGTTGATTTTATTTTAATAATTGCCTCTTGACTAGGATGAATGAGAAAATATCTTCATTTGGTTATACGTGCATTGCATGTGCACGCTCGCTGGTTAAGTAAAAAATAGATGCAAATAGTGTGATTACATATAGTTGTCATAATTAATTACAATGGCTGATGAGAAACAAATTACTAATTCATTTAGTCTTGTCGATAATAGCCGGGAACCACGACCACCAGCATGCAGCATGAGAAATGGGTAGAGAACGGATGACTACCTCGCTGGGAACCATGGCCGTGCACGTGCAGCAGAAAACGAATGGTGGATGGAAAGGCTACCTCACCCGGAACCAGGGCCACGACTTGTAGTGGGCAACTACTAGGTACATTTTTTGTTTCAGTAATAATTAGCTCACACACTATTGCATAAGAACAGTTTCTATAATGTAACTTTACAAGGTTGGCTAGCCTATGTGTTAACACTAAATTGCTGGTGTATATATGTGTCATGGTTTCCTTTTCTATCCATGGTTATGTAGCTCTTAATCATGAAAATCTGGAGAGGTTGCGAAAGAGGTTGTCTTTTCTTCAGTGAATGCTTATGTAATGGGCTATAAAATAAGCTACTAGGTTGTAGGAACTCTGTTTCGGATGGTCAATGCCTTTATTGTTGATAAAAGTGCAAGCATAGGAACATACCATGTGATCCAATTATAACTTCTGTACAAACTATATTGTTAACTATGATATCATGAGGTTATTGATCGAATATGTGTTAATCCACATATGAGCTTTGAACAACTTGAATTCATTCCAGTTTCTTGACAAATTTTTGTGAAAAAATTTCAGGTACTTAGCCAACTGGTGCACATGGACGTGATGACTTTGCAGTAGTGTTTATGGAAAAACCAACCTGTAATCATGGATCTTCTGTGTCTTCTAGACAATTTTATGTTTCGTGTATTTTGGAGCTTGCACTCTCTGCATGTGGATACATATTTGTGTGTTCTGGAGCTAGACCATCTAGCTGAAGTCTCTCGTACCAGCAAATAGTGCCTCATCCTTCCGTGACTTGTGTGTTCTGGGTGATTGTTAAGATGGTCAAAACTATGATTTGTCAAGATTGGTGTGTTTGTCAGCTATATACGCATGTTTGTGAACATATTTTCATTGTTATACAGTATGTTCATCTTGAACGTGCTTGTGGTTGTGAGGTTAATAACTGAATCTGTTTAGAGCTTGTATGTATAGATAAATATATATATATATATATATATGTATATTGTTTTGGCTGCACATTACTTCACCAGCAATTTATATGTCAGTAAAGGCAATATCTGTTAGTATAGGTAGGGTATTTGTTGATAGACTGTCTGTTGGCATAGGTATGGTTACGTGGCTAATAAAGTGTCGGCATAGGTAGGGGTTTGTGGACAGGCTATTTGTCAGCGTAGATAGGGTGTATCTTGTCTGAAAAAGTGTCGGCGTAGGTAGGGTGTATGTGGACATACCATATGTCGGTGTAGGTAGGGTGTATGCTCATTGAAAATGTGTCGGGAAGTAAACAACTATCGGCAATACCTTTCCCCATAGCAAGTCCTCCGACTCTTTCATCTTCTGTCAGCATTGATGTTAGCTACAACTTACCTGTCGGCAAAGGTACCCTATGCCGACACATTGGTGTGTCACGGAAGCTCCGCCGTGGTGTAGTGAAGATTCAATCTCCTTCGTTGGATTTCTCACACTACATGGTGTTTGAGAAACGGATGACTGAGACACAGTCTTTCAGAAGCGTTTGCACCTTACGATGGGTAGACCGTACCACCTACATCCCCTACATCTGCTAGTCTACCATTGTAAGAGTTCACACGACTTAATCAACTATGCTAGAGCCCATAATAGCTTGTAGCTGCACACAGAAGTTTCTAGTATGAATAATCTCATGATACCTTTGAGCCTGGGTGGCGGTCCATAAAGAAAAACAGGCAATCGCTGGAATACCCAGGTGCCTCAATCCACCCAGATGTGTGTTAAAGTTGCCACCTTAAGTAAACCATTAGTTAACAATCTCACATCTGTCATGAATACTCTCAAACCCAATCCACGTCTACGAGCATAGCATAGCAATATAAGCAACGTAATAGTAACTACCAAGGTTTGAATGCAGGGAAATAGGTTCCTACCTCATCAACTACTTCCCAATACCCACATGTTATCAATCCTACTCATGCAATGTTTGAGGTTGAAACTAATGCATAAAAACTGGGTATGAAAGGAATATGATCAAAGTGTGAACTTGCCTGCAATGTTGATGAAGATGATTCGCACTCATAACTCTTGATAGATCTACTCGTCTCACTCCGGTCAATCTATCGTAAGCAAGCAATAGTAACCACACATAAGCACTCACTCAAAAGGTCAGAAAGATCGAAGAAGACGATTCAGAAAACATCAAAACCAAGCAAATAATTCTTGCAGCATAAAACAATTTCTAACAATACCAAAATTATGTGAATTTGGCCTTATCAGAAAGTTTAGGTCAAGAGCTTTAATTTGCAAAAAGAATCAACTCAAACGGAGTTATAAAACCCAAGTTATGATCAAAAGAAGTTTGAAACCAAATCTGATCTAATTCAAATTTTAACATTTTAAAAACATCTTTAAGTTGCTTTACTGGATAGAGGGTATCATAACAAAGAAGTGGGCGTTGGTTTCGTTGGATTTGGACAAACGAGTAAAAAGTAGTGATCGTTTGAAGTACAGGGACTAAACTGTGAAGAAAATTATCACGAATAGGTCCCTGACCGAAATTAAAAAGAAAAAGGAAAAATCTATCGAGCGAACGCTCGCTAACTGAACTAATCTAATGAATCTGTTCACTATCGATCCTAAACGAACGAACGTTCGTTAAATAACCGGTAACTCGAGTTTTTAAGAAAAATCGAAGAGAAAAACCTAACCCTAATAAAATAAACCGGGTCGGGTTTTATTGGTTTATACCGGTTCGAGGGAAATAAATCGGTGGCGGCGGTTAACTCTGGCGAGATCTGGCAATGTGGCAGCGCTGGTTCAGGAGAGGCGACGACAGCAGCGGGAGGCGGCGCGGGGCGGCTACGCGGTGCGAGGCAGCGGCAACGGCGGTAGCGGCGGCAGCAGCAGGCGACGGCGGCTCGGATCCGGTGCGGGCGGCGGTGCAGCGATCTGTGGTGGTGGCGGCACGAGAGGAGGGAGAGAGAGATCGGGGCGGCGGCGGTATATACAGGAGGCGGGGAGGCGGGCTTGCGTGGAGGAGGAGGCAAGCGGCGAGGCGGCGGCGGGAGTCCGGCTGCGGCACGGGATTGGCGGCGGCGTCGGCTATGATCGGGACTCCGTCCCGAGCTTCAGGGCGAAGCATGGCTAGGCTGGGCCGTGGCCTGGCCTAGGGGCTGGGCCGGCCCAGTTCGGCAAGAAATTTTTTTTAATAAATATTTATCCGCACAAACTAAAATAAAACAAAAATAAACAGAAATATTCTATAGGCATATAATATATCAAAATTTTCAGAAAAAGATTTTCTACAATGTGGACATTTTTCTAGAATTAAATAAAATACACACAAATTCTAATAATTCAAAGAGTGCTCATGCTCTAATAAAATCCAATAAAATCAAATTTAAAAATACCAAAATGATTTCAAACTTATTTATCTCCAATTTTCTGATGTAGGGAATCATGTTACCCTATTTTCCATGTATTTTATTTTTGGGTTAAAAATTATTTGAATAAAACCCAGATAACTCCAAATTGAAAATAAATTCAATGGGATTTTTAATTTAATTCTTTGAAACTCCCAACTCATATTTCATATGCTTTGAAGAAGTCATTTTATCTTCTCTCATGAAAATCATTGAGTTGCTTGAAGTTTCTAAATTGAAAAATCTTCCCAAATGAAATTCAAATATTTTCAACACCCCTTTTCATTTAAATAAATGGAAGTAGTCATGTCATCTTCTCTTCAGGGTTTTGTGATGAAAATTATTTGAATTCACGGAGAGCATAAATGCAAAATTGAAAGTTTGGGAAAGTCCTTTTATTCCCTCTCATTTAACTTTCAAAAAGTTTCAAATTCACTCACTTTCAGTCAATCAATCACACAACAAACAAGCAAACAATCAAATCTATCTATTTATTATAACATTCAAAAATTTAGAATTTTGGGATGTTAAACATATAAATGCATATAAAACATCCAAGATGGATAATATAATAGCCTGGAACAATCAAAAATTATAGATACGTTGGAGACGTATCAAGCATCCCCAAGCTTAATTCCTGCTCGTCCTCGAGTCGGTAGATGATAAAAATAGAATTTTTGATGTGGAATGCTATCAGGTGCACAAGTTTGATCAATGATAATTCAATCACTTTTATAGCATCATTATATAACATAACAGTAGCTCATATCATAAAGCTTCTCATGATCAAGTAACAAGTTATTCACATGTTAAAGCATAGACCATAAATTTTCTTGCAAACTAACAAACTATGTTCTAAGTCATTAAACAATTGCAGTTCATCTTATTTTCAGGAAGGGTCTATGTAAGAGCTTTTTAGAAAATCCCACATACTCAACTATCATATAGTCTTCCAAGATTTATACCACTCAAAGCATATTTTTAGAACAAATAGCATCCATTGAACACAGAGAAAGATATGGGCTTAATGTTTTGCCTCCCAGCTTACTTATCATATAGATAATTGTCAACAATAATAATTCATGATCAAATATATTTGAATGTCCATATATGCTTAGATCGTTCCCCATCACATGATGCTTGCCAACTAAAGAGTAGGTTGGAATGAGAAGGAATACTACTGAATCTTGCATAAAAGTAAAAGATAGGCCCTTCACAGAGGGAAGCAGGGATTTGCAGAGGTGCCAAAGCTCGAAGCTTTTAAACAGAGATGAAAATAATTTTGAGAGGTATGCTTTCATTATCAACATAACAAACCTAGATTTCTCACTATCTTCCATGCTAGACACATTATAGGTGGTTCCCAAACATGATGGTAAAGTTTTAACTCTCCCACCGCCAACAAGCACATTCCACGGCTGGTCCGAAATAACGGGTACCGTCCAACTATCAACAATCCTGGGGGAGTTTTGTTAGCAATTATATTTTGATTTGATTTGAGCATGGAACTGGGCATCCTGGTTACCAACTATTTTCTCATGAATGATGAGCGGAGTCCACTCATCGTGGGAATAAGCCACCTAGCATCGAAGATACTGACACCCCCTAGTCGCTAGATGAGCGATTCGGGCATACAAAACAGATTATTATTTGAAGGTTTAGAGTTTGGCACATGAAAATTTACTTGGGACGACACGTAAATACCGCATATAGGTAGATATGGTGGACACTCATGGAAGAAACTTGGTTCAAGGATTTTGGATGCACAAGCAGTATTATCTCTTAGTACAAAAATTTTGGCTAGCAAAAGATTCTAAATATCAAGCACCACATGTTGGAGGATCTATAACAATATAACTTCTATACAAATATACCCAATCATAACTCATTAAGTTGTCTTCCTTCTCCAACTTCAACTAATTTGATCAAGTTTGAAAATAATTAATGGGGCTCACAATCATAGAAGATGTCCAAGATAGTATATTTATATGTGAAATCTCTCTTCCTTCAATATTCTTTCATGAATTGTTCAAGTGACAATGCTATGTTTGCTAACTTTCAATAAATTTACCACCTGTACTTATAAGTGAAGTCATTACTCCCAATGGGATAAGCATATCAGACATATATAATTTCAGATTTATGATATTCAATTCAATCAACCATTTTCACAGGATATAAGTGAAGATCAATGAGTAGTCGAATAATTAGGTAACTATGTGAAGGCTCCTTCTCATAAATAAAATTTCAGATCTTAAGTACTTTATTCAAACAGCAAGCAAAACAAAATAAAATGACATTGTGAGACGTCTCCATTGTATCTACTTTTCCAAACTCTTTTGCCCTTGTTTTGGACTCTAACTTGCATGATTTGAATGGAACTAACTCGAACTAACGCTGTTTTCAGCAAAATTGCCATGGTGTTATTTTTGTGCAGAAATAAAGTTCTCGGAATGACCTGAAACTTCACGGAGATTAGTTTTAGAATAATTAAAAAATATTGGTGAAAGAATCAACTGAAGGGGCCCCACACCCTAGGAACAAGGGTGAGGGGCACGCCCTCTGTCCTTGTGGGCCCCCTGGACCTCCACCGACCTCAACTCCAACTCCATATATTCACGTTCGGGGAGAAAAAAAAATGAAAGAGAAGGATTCATCGCGTTTTACGATACAGAGCCGCCGCCAAGCCCTGTTCTTCCTCGGGGCGGCAAATCTGGGGTCCATTTTGGGCTCCAGAGAGGGGAAATCGTCGACATCGTCATCATCAACCTTCCTGCATCACCAGTTTCATGATGCTCACCGCCGTGCGTGAGTAATTCCATCGTCGGCTCGCTGGACGGTGATGGGTTGGATGAGATTTACCATGTAATCAAGTTAGTTTTTTTTAAGGTTTGATCCCTAGTATCCACTATGTTCTAAGATTGATGTTGCCATGACTTTGTTATGCCTAATGCTTGTCACTAGGGCCCAAGTGCCATGATTTCAGATCTGAACGTATTATGTTTTCATGAATATATTTGTGTTCTTGATCCGATCTTGCAAGTTATAGTCACCTACTACGTGTTATGATCCGGCAACCCCGGAGTGACAATAGTCGGGACACTTCCCAGTGATGATCTTAGTTTGAGGAGTTCATGTATTCAATAAGTGCTAATGCTTTGGTCTGGTACTCTATTAAAAGGAGGCCTTAATAACCCTTAGTTTCCATTAGGACCCCACTGCCACGGGAGGGTGGGACAAAAGATGTCATGCAAGTTCTTTTCCATAAGCACGTATGACTATATTCGGAATACATGACTACATTATATTGATGAATTGGAGCTAGTTCTGTGTCACCCTAGGTTATAATTGTTGCATGATGAATGCCATCCGATATAATTATCCATCATTGATCCATTGCCTACGAGCTCGTCTCATATTGATCTTTGCATTAATTTTCCGTTTCCATTGTTACGTTTGCCACAAAATTGCTACTGTTACTTTTGCTACTGTTAGCACTACTTCCATACTACTTTGCTACTAAATATTTTGTTGAAGATATTAAGTCTTTCAGGTGTGGTTGAATTGACAACTCAACTTCTAATACTTGAGAATATTCTTTGGCTCCCTTCGTGTCGAATCAATAGATTTGGGTTGAATACTCTACCCTAGAAAACTGTCGCGATCCCCTATACTTGTGGGTTATCACATTGCAAGGATAGCACATATCATGTGAAGAAGCAAAAACTTAAGCTCAACCAAAACTGACCGATAGTTGTTGAAGAAGAAAGTTGGGATGCCTACTGAAGGAAATATGCCCTAGAGGCAATAATAAAGTTATTATTTATTTCCTTATTTCATGATAAATGTTTATTATTCATGCTAGAATTGTATTAACCGGAAACATAATACATGTGTGAATACATAGACAAACGGAGTGTCACTAGTATGCCTCTACTTGACTAGCTTGTTAATCAAATATGGTTATGTTTCCTAACCATAGACAAAGAGTTGTTATTTGATTAATGGGATCACATCATTAGGAGAATGATGTGATTGACTTGACCCATTCCGTTAGCTTAGCACTCGATCGTTTAGTATGTTGCTATTGCTTTCTTCATGACATATACATATTCCTATGACTATGAGATTATGCAACTCCCGTTTGCCGGAGGAACACTTTGTGTGCTACCAAACGTCACAACGTAACTGGGTGATTATAAAGGTGCTGTACAGGTGTCTCCAAAGGTACATGTTGGGTTGGCGTATTTCGAGATTAGGATTTGTCACTCCGATTGTCGGAGAGGTATCTCTGGGCCCTCTCGGTAATACACATCACATAAGCCTTGCAAGCATTGCAACTAATGAGTTATTTGTGAGATAATGTATTACGGAACGAGTAAAGAGACTTGCCGGTAACGAGATTGAACTAGGTATTGAGATACCGACGATCGAATATCGAGCAAGTAACATACCGATGACAAAGGGAACAACGTATGTTGTTATGCGGTCTGACCGATAAAGATCTTTGTAGAATATGTAGGAGCCAATATGAGCATCCAGGTTCCGCTATTGGTTATTGACCGGAGACGTGTCTCGGTCATGTCTACATTGTTCTCGAACCCATAGGGTCCGCACGCTTAAGGTTTCGATGACAGTTATATTATGAGTTTATGAGTTTTGATGTACCGAAGGAGTTCGGAGTCCCGGATAGGATCGGGGACATGACGAGGAGTCTCGAAATGGTCGAGACATAAAGATTGATATATTGGAAGCCTATGTTTAGATATCGGAAGTGTTCCGGGTGAAATCGGGATTTTACCGGAGTACCCGGAGGTTACCGGAACCTCCCGGGAGGTATATGGGCCTTAGTGGGCCTTAGTGGAAGAGAGGAGAGGTGGCCAGGGCTGGGCCGCGCGCCCCTCCCCCCCTAGTCCGAATAGGACAAGGAGAGGGGGGCGGCGCCCCCCTTTCTTCTCTCTCTCCTCTTTCCCCCCCTCCTGAATCCTATTCCAACTAGGAAAGGGGGGAATCCTACTCCCGGAGGGAGTAGGACTCCTCCTGGCGCGCCCTCTCCTGGCCGGCCGCACCCCCCCCCTTTGATCCTTTATATACGGAGGCAGGGGGCACCCCTAGAGACACAAGTTGACCCACGTGATCATACTCTTAGCCGTGTGCGGTGCCCCCTTCCACCATAGTCCTCGATAATATTGTAGCGGTGCTTAGGCGAAGCCCTGCGACGGTAGTACATCAAGATCGTCACCACGCCGTCGTGCTGACGGAACTCTTCCCCGACACTTTGCCGGATCGGAGTCCGGGGATCGTCATCGAGCTGAACGTGTGCTAGAACTCGGAGGTGCCGTAGTTTTGGTGCTTGATCGGTAGGGCCGTGAAGACGTACGACTACATCAACCACGATGTGCTAACGCTTCCGTTGTCGATCTACAAGGGTACGTAGATCACACTCTCCCCTCTCGTTGCTATGCATCACCATGATCTTGCGTGTGCGTAGGAATTTTTTTGAAATTACTACGTTACCCAACAGTGGCATCCGAGCCTAGGTTTTATGTGTTGATGTTATTTGCACGAGTAGAACACAAGTGAGTTGTGGGCGATATAAGTCATACTGCTTACCAGCATGTCATACTTTGGTTCGGCGGTATTGTTGGACGAAGCGGCCTGGACCGACATTACACGTACGCTTACGCGAGACCGGTTCTCCCGACGTACTTTGCACAAAGGTGGCTAGCGGGTGACAGTTTCTCCAACTTTAGTTGAACCGAGTGTGGCTACACCCAGTCCTTGCGAAGGTTAAAACAGCGCCAACCTGACAAACTATCGTTGTGGTTTTGATGCGTAGGTAAGATTGGTTCTTGCTTAAGCCCGTAGCAGCCACGTAAAACTTGCAACAACAAAGTAGAGGACGTCTAACTTGTTTTTGCAGGGCATGTTGTGATGTGATATGGTTAAGACATGATGCTAAATTTTATTGTATGAGATGATCATGTTTTGTAACCGAGTTATCGGCAACTGGCAGGAGCCATATGGTTGTGGCTTTATTGTATGCAATGCAATCGCACTGTAATGCTTTACTTTATCACTAAGCGGTAGCGATAGTCGTGGAAGCATAAGATTGGCGAGACAACAACGATGCTACGATGCAGATCAAGGTGTCGCACCGGTGACGATGGTGATCATGACGGTGCTTCGAAGATGGATATCATAAGCACAAGATGATGATGGCCATATCATATCACTTATATTGATTGCATGTGATGTTTATCTTTTATGCATCTTATCTTGCTTTGATTGACGGTAGCATTTTAAGATGATCTCTCACTAATTATCAAGAAGTGTTCTCCCTGAGTATGCACCGTTGCGAAAGTTCTTCGTGCTGAGACACCATGTGATGATCGGGTGTGATAGTCTCTACGTTCAAATACAACGGGTGCAAAACAGTTGCACACGCGGAATACTCAGGTTATACTTGACGAGCCAAGCATATACAGATATGGCCTCGGAACACGGAGACCGAAAGGTCGAGCGTGAATCATATAGTAGATATGATCAACATAGTGATGTTCACCAATGAAACTACTCCATCTCACGTGATGATCGGACATGGTTTAGTTGATTTGGATCACGTAATCACTTAGAGGATTAGAGGGATGTCTATCTAAGTGGGAGTTCTGAATTAATATGATTAATTGAACTTAAATTTATCGTGAACTTAGTCCTGGTAGTATTTTGCAAATCATGTTGTAGATCAATAGCTCGCATTGTTGCTTCCCTGTGTTTATTTTGATATGTTCCTAGAGAAAATTGTGTTGAAAGATGTTAGTAGCAATAATGCGGATTGGATCCGTGATCTGAGGTTTATCCTCATTGCTGCAAAGAAGAATTATGTCCTTGATGCACCGCTAGGTGACAGACCTATTGCAGGAGCAGATGCAGACGTTATGAACGTTTGGCTAGCTCAATATGATGACTACTTAATAGTTTAGTGCACCATGCTTAACGGCTTAGAATCGGGACTTCAAAAGACGTTTTGAACGTCATGGACCATATGAGATGTTCCAGGAGTTGAAGTTAATATTTCAAGCAAATACCCGAGTTGAGAGATATGAAGTGTCCAACAAGTTCTATAGCCAAAAGATGGAGGAGAATCGCTCAACTAGTGAGCATGTGCTCAGATTGTCTGGGTACTACAATCGCTTGAATCAAGTGGGAGTTAATCTTCCAGATAAGATAGTGATTGACAGAATTCTCTAGTCACCATCACCAAGTTAGTAGAACTTCGTGATGAACTATAGTATGCAAGGGATGACGAAAACGACTCCCGAGCTTTTCATGATGATGAAATCGATGAAGGTAGAAATCAAGAAAGAGCATCAAGTGTTGATGGTAGACAAGACCACTAGTTTCAATAAAAGGGCAAAGGGAAGAAGGGGAACTTCAAGAAGAACAGCAAGCAAGTTGCTGCTCAAGTGAAGAAGCCCAAGTCTGGTCCTAAGCCTGAGACTAAGTCCTTCTACTGCAAAGGGACTGGTCACTGGAAGCGGAACTGCCCCAAGTATTTGGCGGATAAGAAGGATGGCAAAGTGAACAAAGGTATATTTGATATACAGATTATTAATGTGTATTTTACTAGTGTTCGTAGCAACCCCTTGGTATTTGATACTGGTTCAGTTGCTAAGAGTAGTAACTCGAAACGGGAGTTGCAGAATGAACATAAACTAGTTAAGGGTGAAGTGACGATGTGTGTTGGAAGTAGTTCCAAGATTGATATGATCATCATCGCACACTCCCTATACTTTCGGGATTAGTGTTGAACCTAAATAAGTGTTATTTGGTGTTTGCGTTGAGCATGAATATGGTTTGATCATGTTTATTGCAATACGGTTATTCATTTAAGTTAGAGAATAATTGTTGTTCTGTTTACATGAATAAAACCTTATATGGTTACACACCCAATGAAAATGGTTCATTGGATCTCGATCGTAGTGATACACATATTCATAATATTGAAGCAAAAGATGCAAAGTTAATAATGATAGTGCAACTTATTTGTGGCACTGCCGTTTAGGTCATATTGGTGTAAAGCGCATGAAGAAACTCCATGCTGATGGGATTTTGGAATCACTTGATTATGAATCACTTGATGCTTGTGAACCATGCCTTATGGGCAAGATGACTAAGACTCCGTTCTCCGGAACAATGGAGCAAGCTACTGACTTATTGGAAATAATACATACTGATGTATGTGATCCGATGAGTGTTGAGGCTCACGACGGGTATCGTTATTTTCTGACCTTCACAGATGATTTGAGCAGATATGGGTATATCTACTTGATGAAACACAAGTCTGAAACATTTGAAAAGTTCAAAGAATTTAAGAGTGAAGTGGAGAATCATCGTAACAAAAATAAAAAGTTTCTACGATATGATCGCAGAAGTAAAATATTTGAGTTACGAGTTTGGCCTTCAGTTAATAACAATGTGAAATAGTTTCACTACTCACGCCACCTGGAACACCACAGCATAATGGTGTGTCCGAACGTCATAACCGTACTTTATTCGATATGGTGCGAACTATGATGTCTCTTACCAATCTACCACTATCGTTTTGGGATTATGCATTAGAGACAGCTGCATTCACGTTAAATAGGGCACCATCTAAATCCGTTGAAACGACACCGTATGAACTATGGTTTGGCAAGAAACCTAAGCTGTCGTTTCTTAAAGTTTGAGGTTGCAATGCTTATGTGAAAAAGTTTCAACCTGATAAGCTCAAACCCAAATCGGAGAAGTGCGTCTTCATAGGATACCCAAAAAGAAAATGTTGGGTACACCTTCTATCACAGATCCGAAGGCAAGATATTCGTTGCTTTGAATGGATCCTTTCTAGAGAAGGAATTTCTCGCGAAATAAGTGAGTGGGAGGAAAGTAGAACTTGATGAGGTAACTGTACCTGCTCCCTTATTGGAAAGTAGTTCATCACAGAACTATGTTCTTGTGACTACTACATAAATTAGTAAGGAAGCTAATGATGATGATCATGTAACTTCAGATCAAGTTACTACCGAATCTCGTAGGTAAACCAGAGTGAGATCCGCACCAGAGTGGTACGGTAATCCTGTTCTGGAAGTCATGTTACTAGACCATGACGAACTTGCGAACTATGAGGAAGCGATGATGAGCCTAGATTCCGCGAAATGGTTTGAGGCCATGAAATCTGAGATATGATCCATGTATGAGAACAAAGTATGGCCTTTGATGGATTTGCCCGATGATCGGCAAGCCATAGAAAATCAATGGATCTTCAAGAGGAAGACGGACGCTGATAGTAGTGTTACTATCTACAAAGCTAGACTTGTCGAAAAAAGGTTTTTGACAAAGTTCAAGGTGTTGACTACAATGAAATTTTCTCACTCGTAGCGATGCTTAAGTCTGTCCAAATCATGTTAGCAATTGCCGCATTTTTATGAAATCTGGCAAATGGATAAACAAAACTACATTCCTTAATGGATTTAAAGAAGAGTTGTATATGATGCAACCAGAAGGTTTTGTCAATCCTAAAGGTGCTAACAAAATATGCAAGCTCCAGCGATCCATCTATGGACTGGTGCAAGCATCTCGGAGTTGGAATATACGCTTTGATAAGTTGATCAAAGCATATAGTTTTATACAAACTTGCGGTGAAGCCTGTATTTACAAGAAAGTGAGTGGGAGCACTACAACATTTCTAATAAGTATATGTATGACATATTGTTGATCGGAAATAATGTAGAATTATTCTGCAAAGCATAAAGGTGAAGCTGCTTACATATTGAGCATCAAGATCTATAGAGATAGATCAAGACGCTTGATAAGTTTTTTCAATGAGTACATACCTTGACAAGATTTTGAAGTAGTTCAAAATGGAACAATCAAAGAAAAGAGTTCTTGGCCGTGTTACAAGGTGTGAAATTGAGTAAGACTCAAAGCCCGACCACGGCAGAAGATAGAAAGAGAATGAAAATCATTCCCTATGCCTCAGCCATAGGTCTATAAAGTATGCCATGCTGTGTACCAGATCTATTGTATACCCTACACTGATTTTGGCAAGGGAGTACAATAGCGATCTAGGAGTAGATCACTGGACAGCGCTCAAAATTATCCTTAGTGGAATAAGGATATATTTCTCGATTATGGACATGACAAAAAGGTTCGTCGTAAAGGGTTACGTCGATGCAAATTTTGACACTGATCTAGATAACTCTAAGTCTCAATCTGGATACATATTGAAAGTGGGAGCAATTAGCTATAGTAGCTCCATGCAGAGCATTGTTGACATAGAAATTTGCAAAATACATACGGATCCGAATATAGCAGACCCATTGACTAAACTTCTCTCACAGGCAAAACATGATCACACCTTAGTACTCTTTGGGTGTTAATCACATAGCGATGTGAACTAGATTATTGACTCTAGTAAACCCTTTGAGTGTTGGTCACATAATGATGTGAACTATTGGTGCTAAATCACATGGCAATGTGAACTAGATTATTAACTCTAGTGCAAGTGGGGGACTGAAGGAAATATGCCCTAGAGGCAATAATAAAGTTATTATTTATTTCCTTATTTCATGATAAATGTTTATTATTCATGCTAGAATTGTATTAACCGGAAACATAATACATGTGTGAATACATAGACAAACAGAGTGTCACTAGTATGCCTCTACTTGACTGGCTCGTTAATCAAAGATGGTTATGTTTCCTAACCATAGACAAAGAGTTGTTATTTGATTAACGGGATCACATCATTAGGAGAATGATGTGATTTACTTGACCCATTCCGTTAGCTTAGCACTCGATCGTTTAGTATGTTGCTATTGCTTTCTTCATGACTTATACATGTTCCTATGACTATGAGATTATGCAACTCCCGTTTGCCGGAGGAACACTTTGTGTGCTACCAAACGTCACAACGTAACTGGGTGATTATAAAGGTGCTCTACAGGTGTCTCCAAAGGTACATGTTGGGTTGGCGTATTTCGAGATTAGGATTTGTCACTCCGATTGTCGGAGAGGTATCTCTGGGCCCTCTCAGTAATACACATCAAATAAGCCTTGCAAGCATTGCAACTAATGAGTTAGTTGTGAGATGATGTATTACGGAACGAGTAAAGAGACTTGCCGGTAACGAGATTGAACTAGGTATTAAGATACCGACGATCGAATCTCGGGCAACTAACATACCGATGACAAAGGAACAACGTATGTTGTTATGCGGTCTGACCGATAAAGATCTTCATAGAATATGTAGGAGCCAATATGAGCATCCAGGTTCCGCTATTGGTTATTGACCGGAGACGTGTCTCGGTCATGTCTACATTGTTCTCGAACCCGTAGGGTCCGCACGCTTAAGGTTTCGATGATAGTTATATTATGAGTTTATGAGTTTTGATGTACCGAAGGAGTTCGGAGTCCCGGATAGGATCGGGGACATGACGAGGAGTCTCGAAATGGTCGAGACATAAAGATTGATATATTGGAAGCCTATATTTGGATATCGGAAGTGTTCCGGGTGAAATCGGGATTTTACCGGAGTACCCGTAGGTTATCGGAACCCCCCGGGAGGTATATGGGCCTTAGTGGGCCTTAGTGGAAGAGAGGAGAGGTGGCCAGGGCTGGGCCGCGCGCCCCTCCCCCCCTAGTCCGAATAGGACAAGGAGAGGGGGGCGACGCCCCCCCTTTTCTTCTCTCTCTCTTCTTTCCCCCTCCCGAATCCTATTCCGACTAGGAAAGGGGGGAATCCTACTCCCGAAGGGAGTAGGACTCCTCTTGGCGCGCCCTCTCCTGGCCGTCCACACCCCCCCTTTGATCCGTTATATACAGAGGCAGGGGGCACCCCTAGAGAGACGAGTTGATCCACGTGATCATGCTCTTAGCCGTGTGCGGTGCCCCCTTCCACCATAGTCCTCGATAATATTGTAGCGGTGCTTAGGCGAAGCCCTGCGACGGTAGTACATCAAGACCGTCACCACGCCGTCGTGCTGATGGAACTCTTCCCCGACACTTTGCTGGATCGGAGTCCGGGGATCGTCATCGAGCTGAACGTGTGCTAGAACTCGGAGGTGCCGTAGTTTCGGTGCTTGATCGGTCAGGCCGTGAAGACGTACGACTACATCAACCACGTTGTGCTAATGCTTCCGTTGTCGATCTACAAGGGTATGTAGATCACACTCTCCCCTCTCGTTGCTATGCATCACCATGATCTTGCGTGTGCGTAGGAAATTTTTTGAAATTACTATGTTACCCAACACCTATCAGGGCATCCCCAAGCTTATATGCTTGAGACTTCTTGGAATATTAACTAGGGATGCCTTGGGAATCCCCAAGCTTGAGCTTTTGTGTCTCCTTAATTCCTCTCATATCACGGTTTTCCTAATTCTTAAAAACTTCATCCACACAAAACTCAACACGAACTCGTGAGATAAGTTAGTATAAATATATGCACAACCTTATCATTCTCTACTGTAGGAAATCACTAAATATTGCCTACTAAATGCCTCTGCATATTTAACACTCCTATCCTCAAATAGAATCATTAAACAAGCAAACATATGCAAACATAACAGCAATCTGTCAAAACAGGATAGTCTGTAAAGAATGCAGGAGGAATCATACTTCTTTAACTCCAAAAATTATGAAAAATTACCACACTGTAGAGATTTTTTTTGTTACTCATTGTGTAAAAATTTCAAGATTTTATCATGTTCTGAATATTCACCAATATTCAAAACATAACAGCAAACTTTTTGTTTTCAAATAGAAACATATAGACTTGCAAAATAAGCATGGTAAAGGCTATACTTGACCTTTTTTATTGAAATAAAGGATGCAAAATACTACTCTAAATAACAGAAAGCAAATCCTAATAAAAAATGACGCTCCAAGAAAAACACATATCATGTGGTGAATAAAAATATAGCTCCAAGTAAGGTTACTGATGAACGAAGACGAAACAGGGGATGCCATCCAGGGCATCCCCAAGCTTAAGCTCTTGGTTGTCCTTGAATATTACCTTGGGGTGCCTGGGGCATCCCCAAGCTTAGGCTCTTGCCACTCCTTATTCCGTAGTTCATCAAAACTTTACCCAAATATTGAAAACTTCACATCACAAAACTTAATAGAAAACTCGTAAGCTCTGTTGGTATAATAAAGCAAATCACCACTTAGGCACTATTGTGAACTCATTCTAAATTTATACTGGTGTCATATCTACCGTATTCCAACTTCTCCATGGTTCATACCCTCCGATACTACTCATAGATTCATCAAAACAAGCAAACAACACATGAAAAATAGAATCTGTCAAAAACAGAACAGTCTGTATTAATCGGGAAACTTTACATACTTATGTAACTACAAAAATTATGGAACATTAGGACATCATGGGAAATTCGTATGTAATCTTGTGCAAAAAGAATCAGGATTTTACCATGCATCTGTAAACAAATTAAAATTATTTTACTAGGTGTAAAAGTTTCTGTTTTTCAGCAAGATCAAATAAACTATCACCATAGACCATCCCAAAGGTCTTACTTGGCACTTTATTTAAACAAAAGCTATAAAATAATATTAATACAGTAGCATAATCATGTGAACACACAAAAACATTAGGGGTAAATATTGGGTTGTCTCCCAACAAGCGCTTTTCTTTAATGCCTTTTTAGCTAGGCATGAGGATTTCAATGATGCTCACATAAAAGATAAGAATTGAAACATAACGGAGCATAATGAAGCATATGACTAGCACATTTAAGTATAACCCACTTCCTATGCATAGGTATTTTGTGAGCAAACAATTTGTGAGAACAAGAATCAAATAGCATAGGAAGGCAAAACAAGCATAACTTCAACATTTCAACACATAGAGATGAAACTTGATATTATTGCAACTCCTAGAAGCATATATTCCTCCATCATAATAATTTTTAGTAGCATCATGAATGAATTCAACAATATAGCTATCACCTAAAGCATTGTTTTCATGATCTACAAGCATATAAATTTTACTACTCACCACATAAGCAAAATTATTCTCATTCATAATAGTGGGAGCAAATTCAACAAAATAACTATCACGAGATACTTGATTGACATAAATAGGAGACTTGTTTGACATAAATAGTGGGAGCAAATTCAATATTAAAATCATGATGAAAAGATTCATGTTTATCATTACTCTTTATAGCATACATGTCATCACAATAATCATCATAAACAGGAGACATGCTTTCATCATAATAAATTTGCTCATCGAGACTTGGGGGACTAAAAAATATCATGTTCATCAAACATAGCATCCCCAAGCTTGTAGCTTTGCATATCATTAGCATCATGGATATTCAAAGAATTCATACTAACAACATTGCAATCATGCTCATCATTCAAAGATTTTATGCCAAACATTTTATTGCATTCTTCTTCTAACACTTTGGCACAATTTTCCTTTCCATCATTTTCAAGAAAGGCAACCTCAATTCCATTTTTTGTAGTTTTCTTTTATAGACTAAACTAGTGATAAAACAAGAAACTAAAAAATTCGATTGCAAGATCTAAAGATATACCTTCAAGCACTAACCTCCCCGGCAACGGCACCAGAAAAGAGCTTCGTTGACGGGATGTGAGTGCTGCTTACCTAGCCTCCCCGGCAACGGCGCCAGTAAAGAGCTTGATGTCTGCTATGCAACCTTTTTCTTGTAGACTCGTGTTGGGCCTCCAAGCGCAGAGTTTTGTAGGACAGTAGAAAATTTCCATCAAGTGGATGACCTAAGGTTTATCAATCCGTGGGAGGCGTAGGATGAAGATGGTCTCTCTCAAACAACCCTGCAACCAAATAACAAAGAGTCTTTTGCGTCCCCAACACACCCAATACAATGGTAAATTGTATAGGTGCACTAGTTCGGCGAAGAGATGGTGATACAAGTGTAATATGGATGGTAGATATAGGTTTTTGTAATCTAAAAAATATATAAAAAGCAAGGTAGAAAGTGGTAAAAGTGAGCGAAAACGGTATTGCAATGCTTGGAAACAAAGCCTAGGGTTCATACTTTCACTAGTGCAAGTTCTCTAGACAATGATAACATAATTAGATCATATGGCAATCCCTCAATGTGTAACAAAAGTCACTCCAAACTTCCTATCACGGAGAACATAAGATGAAATTTCTTGTAGGGTACGAAACTACCTCAAATAATTCCTTCAGATCAATCCATTGAGCTATTCCTAGAAGTGTCACAAATAGCCCTAGAGTTCGTAGTAAAATAGCACCATATGACACACATTAGTCAACCCAAATGTCACCTAGATACTACAATGTCACCACAAGTATCCATGGGTCAATTATATGATATGCATCAGACAACTTTAGATTCCTAATTTTCAATCCAACACAAAGAACCTCAAAGAGTGCCCCAAGATTCCTACCGGAGAAACAATGATGAAAACATGCATCAACGCATATGCATAGATTGCCCCAATGTCACCTCAGGAAGCCACGAGTTGAGTGCCAAAACATACATCAAGTGAATCAATAGAAAACCCCATTGTCACCATGGGCATCCCATGCAAGACATACATCAAGTGTTCTCAAATCCATAATAGTATTCAATTCGATAATAGTGAAACGTCAAAGGTAAAACTCAACTCATCACAAGAAGAAAGAGGGGGAGAAGCACCATATGATTCAACTATAGTAAGAAAGCTCGCGGTACATCAAGATCGTGCCAAATCAAGAACATGAGAGAGAGAGAGAGAGATCAAACACATAGCTACTGGTACATACCCTCAGCCCCGAGGGTGAACTACTCCCTCCTCGTCATGCAGAGCACCCGGATGATGAAGACGACCACCTGTGATGATTTCCCCCTCCGGCAGGGTGCCAGAACGGGCTCCTGATTGGTTTTTCGTGGCTATAGAGCCTTGCGGCGGTGGAACTCCTGATCTATGTTTATTTGGTTTCTATATTTATAGAAATTTTTGGCGTCGGGAACAAGTCAGGGGGGTCCACGAGGAGCCCACAAGACAGGGGGCGCCCTGTCGGGACGGACTAATCCACGAGCACCTATGGGACCGGCGGACCGAGTCCCTTTCGGTTCGGCGGGGGCGAGGGTCGCACGAAGAGCGGATCGAGGTGAAGCACACGAGCAGTTTACCCAGGTTCGGGCCGCACGGATGCGTAAAACCCTACTCCTGCTTTGTGGTTTGTATTGAGTTCTTGCTCGGGAGCGCGGAGTGCTACAGTACACCCCAGCAGCTAACGAGACTGAGTGTGAGTGTTCCCTTTCTCTAACCCCCCTCTACGTTGTGCATGGGCCTCCTTTTATATGCTCAAGGGGTCACCGACAGGTGGCAACGTAGACAGGGGTAAAAATGGAAAGGTGTTGCGGTTGGTACAGCTACCTGCTACAGTGTATCATACCTAACCCTGACGGCAGGGGACAAGGGCATTAAATGCCCGTCTGCATCGCCTAAATAGTGCAAAAGGGACCGTCAGGGACGCCACCGCTCGCCACGATGGCAATCTTGTCAGCGCCGCTTACCACCGCGCGTCGCTGGCTGCACAGCCTCCCGCCACGTACGCCTGGAAGGGTCCCAGAGCGACACGTTGGTGGATGTGCTGGAGCGCGGACACAGAGTGGTGGCTTGCCGCGGCAAGCGCCTTGCCGCGGTCGTTGTCTTGTCGCGTCCGGGAGCTTGTCGCTCACCGGGCCTTGCCGGGACGCGTGGCGCGTCGCGGCAAGTTCCTTGAGATGCCTTGGTTGGCCTTCCCGGCAAGCTCCTCTTGTCGGGGTCTTGTCTCCTTGGCTTGGATACTTTGTCCTTGAATGGCTCCAAAGGAACCACGGAGGACCTTGGCAGTCACCCGGCAAGCCTTGCCGCGGGATGCTGCGACTGCCCGTGCACAAGTTCGGGATACTAGGGTACCCCTACTCTAGTACACCGACAGGAGCCCCCGGGCCTGGGCCATACACGGTGCCGAGCGCTGTTGGGCCAGGCCCAAAACAGGGCACGGGCACGCGCGGCCTGGGTTACGCCGTATCTCTCCCCGTATCCACCGCGCCCTCCCCGAACGGCACGCATTGAATGCGGCGTCGTGGGAGAGATCGTGGGTGGTTTCTTTATTCGGAAAGGCGGAACGTCCGCCCCCTCCCTCTTTATAAGCATGGGAAACAGGGGTAGTTCGCCCATTCGCCAGTTGCTACTCCAATCTTGGAAACCTCCACCGCTCCCTCGTCTTCCAAAGCTAAAAGAGAGCTGCGCCCCGCCCCCCATCGCCACCAGCACCACCAACGCCGTCGACCTCCTCCACCACTTCCGCCATGGCTCCGAGAGCCGACAAAGGAAAGGTTGTGAAGTCGACCGAGGCGCAGCGGCTTGCGGCGCTGCGAAAGGAGCGGGCAATCTCCCCCCCCCCCCAAGCTCGCCGCGAGGGAGCTGAGGGAGAATTACTACCTCTTCTGGTCGACGGAGACGCGAGCGCATCCGCGCACGAAGGTACTTCCAGCCGCCGCTTGGAAAATGGCCCCAAACGGATATCCTTTCTTCGCCTTGTTCTTCTACTGCGGGCTCTGCCCACCCTTCTCTGAGTTTTTCTGCGATATTATGAACACCTACGGGTTTCGCCTCCTTGACTTCACCCCCAATGCTGTTCTGACCATGGCAGTTTTCGCACATCTCTGCGAAAACTTTGTTGGAGTCTATCCCAAGGTAGCCCTTTTTCGCCACTTCTTTATGCCCCGAGTAGAGAGAGGAGAGCCTTTATTCGGCGGAATCGCCTGGATCTCGAGGGCCGGCAAAAAGGACACTTATCTGGAGGGAGAGTTTCGCGGCAAGTGGGAGGAATGGAGAGCAGACTGGTGCTGGATTGTCGAGGAGAACCCGCAGCCGTTTACCGCCCGGCGCCAAGCCCCAGTAGCACACGGCAGCAATTGGAGTGACGTGGCCCCGGAAGACGACAGGCTTAAGATTGCCGTCACCCGGATCCAACGCCTCAGGCATGCCGGGCTCACTGTAGGCGCTGTTGGCGCAGATTTTCTTCGCCGCCGCATCGCCCCCCTGCAGGAACGGAGGAGACCCGCCTGGGAATTCAAGAATGCGGCGGATATCATGAGGCTGCGTCCGGGCCTCAGCTTCAACTTCACTGTTCTGGAGCTTAACGCGATGCTCCAGGAGCTATTCAAGTACGACCCTCAACATCCCGAAGTGTTCAGGTTGCCGAAGGGTGTCGTTCCGCTGTGCAACAACTCCGCGCTCGACCGCATCCGTGCAATGATGCCGCTGTGCGATTCGCATGGAATCGTTTAGGAGTTCTTTGACGGCTTGGTAGAAGTGCCAGTCCGCTCTGATGAAAAGGATAGCCTCACCCGCGACACCACCAATGCGGAGATGACACGCATCGCCACTAGGCTGGAAGAGGCGGCGGCAGCCGCAGCCGTGGGCGAATTTGGATTCACCGTGGAGGAGGCAGAGGCAGCAGAGGCGGCAAGCCGTACCGAGCGAGAGGGGCTTGCCGGCGGGGAAGAGCTTGCCGAGCATGGCGTCGAGCCGAGCGAGCCCGCCGAGGATACGAGCGGCTCGCTGGAGATCAACTCCTCTTCCTCAGATAGCTCGCCGCAAGCAGAGCCTCCATCCCCACCAAGAAGGCGTCTCCGCAAGGCCGGGGACGTAGCGGGGCGGCGGGCGAGTGAACAGTCGCCGCGCCGCGCGACACGCTCTACCGTGGCAAGCACTGTTGCTGCGGGAGCACCACACGCTGCTGCGGCAACTGGAGCGGGGTCCACCCGGACCACCGCTTCTGCTCCTGCCGCTTCTCACGCCACGGCGGCAGCCGGAGCGGGGTCGTCTCAGACCATCGTCACTGTTCCCGCCAAGCGGCCAAGGGAAACTACTCCTTCGCCTCCTCGCGCCGGACGTGAGCCGGACTTCGAATTCTCCGCGTTCAGCTCCGACGAGGAAGAAAAAGAGTAAGATTCTCTTGTTGTACTTGTAGTTCTTCAATTCTTGTTGTTTTGTCTTGTATCTCATTTGCTTTACTCTGAACTTATTCCTTTTTAGGACTCTGGCCCAGAGAGCAGCGAAGAGAGCCAAGGTCCCGGTGATTGTCATCGAGGACAAACCCACCGCGACAGCAGGGGGTGCGTCCGAGACAACCTTGCCGGACCCGGCAACTGTTCTCCAGAGCAGCCCCCAGCGTAAGTATATGGTTCGCTTTCCGCTGTTAGGCGCGCATGGATACTCTTTCTTTGCTGACATCTGACTGTTGGTTTGTGTAGGAGCAGAGCAGCCCCACCAGGAGCGCCCGGAGGCCGCCCACGAAATGCCAAGGGAGAGTCCTCCGGCAAGGGAGACGTCTCCGGTAAGGGAGAGTTCTCCGGCAAAGGAGAAGTCTCCGGCAAGGGAGAGTTCTCCGGCAAGGGACAGCACCAGCGTTCCCCCGGCAGCGGAGACTACGACTGCCGAACCCAATACAGGTAATCTTCTCTTCAAAGCTTCCCTTGGGTTCTTCTTCTTTTTGTGTATTTGCTTGACTTTTCTCACTTTTCCGGCCATCAGACCCATCTGCTGCGGAGCCGATGGAGACCGAGGTTGCTGCCGACGACGCCGCTGCCACTGAAGAAGCAGTCGGCGCTGATGATCCCGCCAGCGACGAAGCCGCCAAAGCTGCCGCCGCAGCAGCTGGCGAGGGGTCTGGCGATCGCACTGACGGCCCTGAGGCCGCAGGAGCGCCAGGCGCTATGTCAACCGCCGACCCGTTCGCCGCTGCCGCAGCGCCAGGCTCCGAAGAGCCCCAGCCAGGCGTCTACTTGAAGGCCGGCGATGGTGTCTTCATCAACCTCCCCTGGGCATCAAGCTCCAGGGCGCCGGTTGAAGGAGAGAGCTTCGACAGAGAGGTGCTCGCCTCCGCTGGGCTGACGCTGGTTGACGCGCCGAGCAGCAGCGACAGCGAGCCTGAGGAGGAGCGGCTGCTGCGGAAGCTGTTGTCGCTCTACCGCGTGCGGCAAGCCAAGCTGGAATCCCGCAAGGCGCTTGTCGCGAAGGCGGGAGCGGACATCGAGAAGCGCGCGGAGGAGCTCCGAGGTCTCAACCAGGAAGCTCTCCGGTCCCTGGCAGAGGAGCGGGAGCAACTCGCCGAAGAGCAGAAGGCCTTCTTCCTAGAAGGCCGAAGTTGAAGAGCAACAGCGGCTTGCCGCTGAGAAGCTGTCTGCGCAGGAGGGCGAGCTGGTGCAGCGGAAAGTTAACCTCGACAGCCACGAGGAGGAGCTTGCCGCGCGTGAGCAAAAATTCGGCGGAGCCCTTAAGCAGGCAGAGGATGCTGCCGCAGTTGCCGAGGCCGCCAAGAAGGAGCTGGAGACGAAGGTGGCGCAGCTGGAGGCCGATCTCAAGGCGAGTGGTGAAGAGCTTAGCGCCGCCAAGGACTCCAACGCAGATCTTGAGTTGAAGCTGACCACTTTGACCAAGATGTTGGATGGCGCCAGGGAGCAGGAGGTGGCCTTAAAGGAGGAGATCAAGGGCGACAAGGCGCTGCTGGCGAGTGCTGCCGCCGCCCAGAATGCTTTTAGGGAGAATGTGGAGCACTGGATGGAGGGTCTCGTGAATGTTGCCGCAGACATTGACAGGGAGCTGGCGCAGCTGGGGATGGAGGATCTCGGGTATCCCTCCGACGAGAACCTCCAACCCAGCACCAAGCTCACCCTGTTCTTCAAAGGCGTGGCGACGGCCCTCCAGCGGCTCTGGGAGAAGATCCCAAAGCAGCTGGCCGACGAGTCGCGCAAGATCTGCGCGGGAGCTCTTCAAAAAGTGTTGGTGAAGGTGGCCTTCCGCAACCCGGGCCTCAACCTCACCAACGTCCTCAAGACCCTGCCGCCGGATGCTGATCTGGAGGCGCTCAAGACCCTTGTTGCACCCATTGTGGATAAGGTGAGCGGGATCAAGAGGATTGAGGGCGATCGCGTAGACTAGGCCGCCCGTTTTCTTCTTTTCTTGTCGCTGCTGGTCATGTTATGAGAACAATCTGTTAGAGCCGCGACAAGCTACCTTGTAATATAACTCTATTCCGGGTAATGATTGCAATGTTATTCCCTTTACTTGATTCCTCCCTTTGTATGTTTTTGCCCTACGCTTTTAGGGAACTTGCCGGTGCAGGCACCTTAGCCGCGAGCGCTGAGTGCGGGACGTCAGCAGCCTGCTGGTGGTGCCGCTACCGACAAGAAACCATGTCGCAACTAGTCGCAGCTCACTTAAGTTGTTGAGCGGACTCGAAACAAAGTAAGGGCGCAACTAGCTACGAGTTGGTTCCTCCGCGCACAGGTTTTCCATACAAAGTGCGGTCGTTCAAGGGAGATAACTTAAAAATTTTAAAAATCTGATTGCTCAAACTTTGGCAACTTAGCTTTTCTGTTGTTTGCTTCCCAGTAAGGCGAAACTTTCTTGAACGACGCCTGGTCGATACCATTATCTTCTCCTTCCCCCCACCCCCGGCAAACTTGTGGGCGAGGGAACCTTCCTTTCCTTGAGAAAAAAGAAAGAGGAGAAAATAAAGATATGGAGACTTACGGCTCGTTATTGCTTACCAGGGAGTAGGTGCTGCACAAAGTGTCAGATCACACATGCAAAAAATAGAAAGCATGAAATTGACAAGGTGTGCGGAGCACATGAGCTTTATGCACGGGGTCTGCGCCCGGCTTTGTACAAAGCATTACATGCAACAGCGGCAAGACTTGTACAAAAGCTGGTTGCCGGAACGGGTTCCGGCAACCGCGCCTTACGGGTAAAACTTACAAAGATGCCCAATGTTCCAGGAGTTGCTCACCGGAATGGCATCTTCGGTCTCAAGGCGGACAGCGCCAGGCCTAGTGACTCGTTTCACCCGGTAAGGGCCTTCCCACTTCGGCGTCAACTTGTTGGAATTCTTGGCGGACTGAACACGCCGAAGAACAAGGTCGCCTTCCTCGAGACTTCTGGCGTTAACTTTGCGGCTATGGTAGCGGCGCAAAGCTTGCTGGTAGGGAGCAGCTCGTACAGCAGCCTGAAGACGGTCTTCCTCAAGGAGCAGCACGCCATCTTGTCACAGCTGCTCTTGCTCAAGCTCATCATAAGCGAGCACTCGAGGTGACCCGTATACGAGTTCCGTGGGGAGAACTGCCTCTGCTCCATAGACTAGAGCGAAAGGTGTCTGGCCAGTGGCTCGATTTGGCGTCGTCCTGATCGACCAAAGAACCACCGGCAGCTCCTCGATCCAGTTTCTTCCGCACTTGTGCAGCCTGTCGAAAGTCCTGGTCTTGAGCCCACGCAGCACTTCAGCATTTGCCCTCTCCGCTTGACCGTTGCTTCTCGGGTGAGCAACAGAAGCGAAGCAGACCTTGGCGCCAAGATCTTGGACGTACTGCATGAAGGTGCGGCTCGTGAATTGCGTACCGTTGTCGGTGATTATCCTATTAGGGATCCCGAAGCGGCAAACAATCGACCTGAAGAACTTGACTGCTGACTGTGCTGTCACCTTCCTCACTGCTTCCACTTCTGGCCACTTTGTGAACTTGTCGATTGCAACGTACTAGTACTCAAAGCCCCCGACTGCTCGGGGAAAGTGGCCGAGGATGTCGAGCCCCCAGACCGAAAATGGCCAGGATAAAGGGATCGTCTGGAGAGCTTGAGCTGGTTGGTGTATATGCTTGGAATGGAACTGGCACACTTCACACTTGGTTACTTGTGCAGTTGCATCCTGGAGGGCTGTCGGCCAAAAGAAACCTTGCCGGAATGCTTTGCCGGCAAGTGCTCTTGCGCCAATGTGGTGACCGCATATGCCTCCATGTATCTCTGCCAACAGCTTTTGTCCGTCTTCCCGGTGAATACACTTCAATTTCACACCATTGAGTCTTCTTCTATACAGTGTGTTGTCGACAAACTGGTACATACTTAACTGCCAGGCTACTCTTTCCGCTTCTTCTTGCTCTTCGGGAAGTTCTCCTGTCTGAAGGAAACGGACAATCTGTTGTGCCCATGCTGGAGCTTGTGGCTCGACAACAAGGACTAAAGGCACATCTGCTGCTGCGGGAACATCCGCTTCTACGGCGAGAACCTGCGGCTCAGCCGGAGCTTGACGTTCCCCGGCAAGCTTGCCGGAGCGAAACTTGTCGGGAGCATCTACTTCAATGGAACAAACCCTAGGGCTTGCCGGAGCAGACTGCTCCTCAGCACTCTTGGTGTTGATCTTGGGGACCTTCTTGGCGGTGGCTTCGGGAAGCTCTGCCGGAAAATAGTCACCAGAAATCAACTTCCTCTTCTTGCTCTGTCCAGTTGATGGCGTTACGGACGGTCAAGTCAGCTTGAGCACAAAGATCCCTGGTTCCACAGGTAACTTAAGTGCGGCGCACTTTGATAGGCCATCGGCAATGTCGTTCTGAGCTCTTGGAACTTGCTCCATCTGTAGGCCGTCAAAGTGCTCTTCTAGCTTTCTCACTTCGTCGATGTAGGCTTCCATCAACGGACTCTGATAGCTCTTGTTCACTTGGCGGACGACAAGCTGCGAGTCAACCCTGACAATGAGCTTCTTGATCCCAAGGTCTGCCGCGATCCTGAGACCGGCAAGCAAGCCTTCATACTCTGCAGTATTGTTTGTTGCTTGCTCCTTGGGAAAGTGCATCTGGACTACGTACTTGAGGTGCTCTCCGGTGGGTGCGACAAGCAGCACGCCAGCGCCGGCGCCTTGCAGCGAAAAGGCACCATCAAAGTACATCAGCCACTCTTTGCTTGCTTCCTCGACGGGGATGCTCGTTTCTGGAATTTCTTCATCTGGTGTTGGCGTCCATTCTGCTATGAATTCTGCCAATGCTCTGCTTTGGATAGTTGAAGTACTCTCAAACTTGAGGCCAAAGCTTGACAGTTCCAGTGCCCACTCAACAATCCTGCCTGTCGCTTCTGGATTCTGTAGTATCCTCTTCAGCGGAAAACGAGTGACAACTGTGATCTCATGTGCTTGGAAGTAATGGCGCAGCTTTCTCGAGGCCATGAGAAGGCCGAAAAGCAATTTCTGCACGCCAGAGTACCTTGACCTAGCCCCCTGCAGAAGGGAACTGACAAAGTAAACTGGGCGCTGTACCATTCTCTTTTGTATCTCCTCGCGCGTCTGCGCAGATCCATCCTTGTCGGGACCAGAGCTTGTCGGGGAAGCCCCCTGCTTGTCGCTGGATGCACCTGCCGTGGTTGCTGGCTCATCATCTGCCTCCCTCTCTGCTACTAACGCAGCACTAACCACTTGATTGGTTGCCGCTATATACAGCAGCAACTTCTCTTGTGGCTTAGGTGCGACAAGTGTTGGAGTGGAGGACAGGTATGTCTTCAAGTCTTGCAGCGCAGCCTCCGCTTCCGGAGTCCATTTCATTGGACCTGCCTTTTTCAATATTTTTAAAAATGGCAGGGCGCGCTCAGCAGACCTAGAGATAAACCTGCTGAGAGCAGCCACGCAACCGGCAAGTCTTCGTACATCCTTGACGCGCTTTGGTGCTTCAATCTGCTCAATGGCCTTGATCTTGTCGGGATTGGCTTCAATTCCCCGCTGAGACACGAAGAACCCAAGAAGCTTGCCGGAAGGGACTCCAAACACACACTTCTCGGGGTTGAGCTTGAGGCTGATCTTGCGCAGATTTGCAAAGGTCTCGTCTAAATCTTGAATCAGAGTTGCCTTGTCCTTGCTCTTGACCACTACGTCATCCATGTAGGCTTCCACATTTCTGTGTATTTGTGGCTCAAGAGCGACATGGACTACCCTTGCAAATGTTGAACCAACGTTTTTTAAACCGAAAGGCATCCGTATGAAATAGTACATGCCACATGGAGTGATGAATGCGGTCTTCTCCTCATCCTCTTCTGCCATAAAGATCTGATGGTATCCTGAGTATGCGTCAAGAAATGAAAGCAAGTCACATCCGGCCGTGGAGTCAACAATCTGGTCAATGCGCGGCAAAGGAAATGGGTCTTTGGGACAAGCTTTGTTAACATCGGTAAAGTCGATACAAAGTCTCCATTTCCCGTTCGCCTTGCGCATGACTACAGGATTGGCCAACCACGTAGGATGGAGCACTCCTGTGACAAGGCCTGCTGCTTCCAACTTCTTGATCTCTTCTGTGATGAATTCTTGGCGCTCCACTGCTTGCTTCCTGACCTTCTGCTTGACGGGCCGCGCATGAGGACAAACGGCAAGATGGTGCTCAATTACTTTCCTCAGAACACCGGGGATGTCAGACGGTTGCCACGCAAACACGTCGACGTTCGCCCGCAGGAAAGCAATGAGCGCGCTTTCCTATTTAGGGTCAAGAGTGGCACTGATGGTGAAGGTACCACCAGTGCCGTCCTCCTTGGCGGACACCTTCTTGGTCTCTGGCGGAGCTGCCATTGTCTTCTTACACTTGCCGGTGGAGCTCGATGGTGCGTCCTCGACGGCAGCGCAGCACTCCGAAGAGGTGTGCTTGCCGGAGTGGGCATTAGAACTCTTGCCGGACTTGGTCTTCTTCTTCCCCCCGGGAGTTTCAACGGCAGGTGACTTGCGATCTGTTGCGGCTGCCGCTTCCCGGTAGATCTTGTCGGCGCAGATAAGAGCATCCTTCTTGTCGCCAGGGACAGAGATGACGCTTACCGGGCATGGCATCTTCAGCATGTTGTATGCGTAGTGAGAGGCTGCCATGAACTTGGCGAGTGCTGGACGGCCGAGTATCCCATTGTAAGGCAATGGAAGATCGGCAACGTCAAAAGTGACCCTCTCAGTCCTGAAGTTCAACTCGCTGCCAAATGTTACTGGCAACGTGACCTTCCCCTTCGGCTTGCTCCTTCCCGGGTTGATTCCTTGGAATGTGCCGGTCTCTTCAAGCTCGATGTCAGGGATCTGGAGTTTCTGGAGTACAGCGGAGGAGATCAGGTTCAAGCCGGCCCCGCCGTCAACTAGCATCTTAGTGACCTTGAGGTTGCGGATAGTTGGTGAAACCAACATCGGCAAGCACCCCACCGCAGTTGTGCGATCAGGGTGGTCCTCAATATCAAAGATGATAGGCGTGCTGGACCATTTCAGAAGCTTGCGTGACTCGACAGGTGGTTCCGCCGCATTGACTTCCCGCACCCACTGCTTGAGTTGGTGGTGCGAAGTATGCAGAGAAGCACCACCGTCAATGCACAAGACCTCTGTGGCTTTCTGGAACTCCTGCTCACTGGTCTCGACAGCATCCATGTCTTCGTCGTCGTCGTCATCTTCATCCTTGTCGCGGCCGCGGGGAGGTCTGTCTCCTTGCCGCTGCTTGGCCTTGCCGCGGCGTCCTCCCCGGCTGGCGCGCTTCTTGCCGGATTCTCCAGCGCCTCCTTGGGCCCTCTCCTTGTCGCGTTGCTCGTATTTAGCCTTTTGCTGCTGGACAAGCTACTCGACCTTCTTGCAGCTATGGAGGTCATGGCCCTTGGTGCGGTGGATCTTGCAGTACTGCTTGTCGGTGCCGTCCTGCTTGTCGGCGACCACTACAGTCTGGCAGTTGGTGCATGCGGCAATCTCCTTGCCGGAGCTACCAGCTTTGGCTTTCTTGGCGCCACCTTCGTTGCCGGACTGCTCAACAACTAGCACATCTTTGCCTTTCTTCTTCCTGTTGTTCCGCCGCCGGTTTTTCTTTGCCGGGGCAGCATCCTCGCTGTCAGATCCTCCTACTCCTGTATTCTCTCCGAGGAGTTTCCTCCCTTCCTTAGCACGTGCACACTTGTCGGCCAGGGCATACAGCTCACTGACGTCTCTGATCCTGCACATCGTCATCTCCTCCCGCATCCTGCGGTTACGCACGTTCTGATGGAACGCGCTGATGACCGTGGCAGGGTGGACATCTGGGATGTTGTGCTGTACACGGCTGAATCTCTGAATGTACTTGCGCAGGGGCTCTCCTTCCTTCTGGGCGAGCAGATGAAGGTCACTTTCTTGGCCATGAGGTTTGTGGCCGCCTGTAAAGGCGCCGACAAACTGATGGCATAGGTCTGCCCAGGAGGATATGGAGTTGTCCGGCAAGTGCATGAGCCAGGACCTGACGTTGGGCTTGAGCACCAGCGGGAAGTAGTTGGCAAGGATCTTGTCGTCCCGCCCCCCGGCAGCCTGCACCGCGATGATGTAGATGCTGAGGAACTCCGACGGATGCGATTTGCCGTCATACTTCTCTGGTACGTCTGGCTTGAAATTCTTCGTGCTGGGCCACTTGACTTGCCGCAGCTCATGAGTAAACGCAGGGCAACCTACCGCGTACGGCAAGTCGCCTGGTTCCCCTGGCGCATGCATGTCGACAGAGGGCCCAGCGCGCTGGTCTGATTGACGCCGCGCTTCTCTTCGGCGCTCGATGCGAGTACGAGCGTCTTCTTGCTGTCGTTCGTGAAGAACTTGGCACTGATCGCGACGAGCTCGTGGATCTGATGACGCGGTGGAGTCGCTGTCGAGGTGGATCCGGCGAGTCGGCGATCTTGGCCTTCGGGGCAGAGAGTGCACAGTGGTTGCACCCCCACCGGTCTTGTCGCTACCGGCTCGTGCCTGGCTGACTTGCCGCGGCTGCGACATGCTCGGCTGCCGTTGAGTGTCACCGTTGGCGAAGCCGATGAGACTCTGAATGGTGGCCCTCCAGTCGTCGATCTTGTCTGTCATTGGAGGGTAGTCTAGGAGCAGTTGAGCTCACGCCAAAGCTTCTGCTGTAGTGGCGGTGGCGAACGGTGCGAGGAGCGGGATATGCTCGGACTTCTAACTATGTTAGAAGGAGCAGTATCCCGTCTAGGCGACCGTGCCTCGCTCGTGCCAGCATGTTGGCGTGCCTGCTGGTCTTGAGCACCCCGAGATCCACCAGCTCGATCTTGGTCCAGCAAACGCATGGTACCATGAGTACCATGACGCTGCCGGTCCCGCGCCTCCTGAGATGGGCTCGGTGCATGTACGGACGCCGAGGTCTTGGAGTGCGCCCGGTCGTTGTGGGAGCCGGCTACGCCGCCGATGGGCAGCGCAGCCTTGTCCTTGGACCTGGCAGCACCGTGAGCTCCCTCGTCGACGCCCGTTCTTCCGCCGGCATCTGCCCCATCAGCCGTTTGCTCCGGCGGTGGTGGGTTCGGCGCGGACGGAGCAGCCGCCTCCGAAGCCTTCTTCTTCGGCGGCATGTCGATGAAGATGATGAAGATCTAGCTCGTGTGAACGCCGGATCTGGTTCACACCACCTCGATGCCCCCTACCTGGCGCGCCAAAGATGTCGGGATGGACTAATCCACGAGCACCTATGGGACCGGCGGACCGAGTCCCTTTCGGTTCGGCGGGAGCGAGGGTCGCACGAAGAGCGGATCAAGGCGAAGCACACGAGCAGTTTACCCAGGTTCGGGCCGCACGGATGCGTAAAACCCTACTCTTGCTTTGTGGTTTGTATTGAGTTCTTGATCGGGAGCGCGGAGTGCTACAGTACACCCCAGCAGCTAACGAGACCGAGCGTGAGTGTTCCCTTTCTCTAACCCCCCTCTACGTTGCGCATGGGCCTCCTTTTATATGCTCAAGGGGTCACCGACAGGTGGCAATGTAGACAGGGGTAAAAATGGAAAGGTGTTGCGGTTGGTACAGCTACCTGCTACAGTGTATCATACCTAACCCTGACGGCAGGGGACAAGGGCATTAAATGCCCGTCTGCGTCGCCTAAATAGTGCAAAAGGGACCGTCAGGGACGCCACCGCTCGCCACGATGGCAATCTTGTCAGCGCCACTTACCACCGCGCACCGCTGGCTGCACAGCCTCCCGCCACATACGCCTGGAAGGGTCCCAGAGCGACACGTTGGTGGATGTGCTGGAGCACGGACACAGAGTGGTGGCTTGCCGCGGCAAGCGCCTTGCCGTGGTCGTTGTCTTGTCGCGTCCGGGAGCTTGTCGCTCACCGGGCCTTGCCGGGACGCGTGGCGCGTCGCGGCAAGTTCCTTGAGATGCCTTGGTTGGCCTTCCCGGCAAGCTCCTCTTGCCGGGGTCTTGTCTCCTTGGCTTGGATACTTTGTCCTTGAATGGCTCCAAAGGAGCCACGGAGGACCTTGGCGGTCACCCGGCAAGCCTTGCCGCGGGATGCTGCGACTGCCCGTGCACAAGTTCGGGATACTAGGGTACCCCTACTCTAGTACACCGACACGCCCCCAGGGGGTAGGGCGCGCCCCCATCCTTGTGGAGGCCTCATGGCTCTTCTGGCCCAACTCTTTTACTTCGGGGGCTTCTTCTGGTCCATAAAAAATCACTGTAAAATTTTAGCTCAATTGGACTCCATTTGATATTCCTTTTCTGCGAAACTCAAAAACAAAGAAAAATAGAAACTGGCAATGGGCTCTTGGTTAATAGGTTAGTCCCATAAATAATATAAAATATCATATATATGCATACAAAAAACATTCAAGATGGATAATATAATAGCATGGAACAACCAAAAATTATAGATACGTTGGAGGCGTATCAGCAGCCGCGCCGGTTAGACCAGCCACCGCTGGAGACCCAAACAGCCACACCATCTCCATCTTGCCGGCCAGCCCACCTCTGGCAAGTGTTGCTCGTCACTGATTGTCGTTGCTACTTCTTGAGCTTGCATTAATTTTTCCCTTGAAGAGGAAAGGGTGATGCAGCAAAGTAGAGATAAGTATTTCCCTTAGTTAAGAACCAAGGTATCAATCCAGTAGGAGGCACAAGCAAGTCCCCGATATGTGCACCTGCACAAACTAACAAACACTTGCACTCAACGCGAAAAAAGGTTGACAATCCCTTCATGGTCATTTGCAAGAGTGAGATCTAATAGAGATAGATATAAAAGATAAGTAAAAGGCAAAATAAATTAAATATAAATAAATTGCAGCAAGGTATTTTTGGGTTCTTCATTTTATAGATCTGAAAATATATAATGGAAAATAGACCCGGGGGCATAGGTTTCACTAGAGGCTTCTCTCTTGAAGAAAGCATACGGAGGGTAAACAAATTACTGTTGAGCAATTGATAGAAAAGCGCAAAGTTATGATGATATCCAAGGCAATGATCATGAATATAGGCATCACGTTCGTGACAAGTAGACCGATTCCTGCCTGCATCTACTGCTATTACTGCACACATCGACCGCTATCCAGCATGCATCTAGAGTATTAAGTTCATAAGAATGGAGTAACGCCTTAAGCAAGATGACATGATGTAGAGGGATAGATTCAATCAATATGGTAAAACCCCCATCTTTTTATCCTTAATGGCAACAATACAATACGTGCCTCGTGATACATCTCCAACGTATCTATAATTTTTAAATTTTCCATGCTATTATATTATTTGTTTTGGATGTTTTATATGAATTATTATGCTATTTTATATTATTTTTGGGACTAACTTATTAACCTAGAGCCTAGTGCCAGTTTCTGTTTTTCCTTATTTTTGAGTTTCGTGGAAAAGGAATATCAAACTGAGTCCAAACGGAATAAAATTTTACGATGATTTTTCTTGGACCAGAAGACATGAGAAGACTTGGAATCCAAGCCAGAAGACCCATGAGGCAATGATAAGGGTGGAGGGTACGCCCTAGGGGAGGGCCTGTCTTGTGGCCCCCTCAGGAGTCCCCTAACCTACTTCTTCGTCCTATATATTCACATATATTCCAAAACCTTCAGAGGGAGCCACGGAAATAATTTTCCGCTACCGTAACTTTCTGTTCCCCTGAGATCCCATCATGGGGCCTTTACCGACGATCTACCGGAGGGGGATTCGATCATGGATGGCATCTACATCAACTCTATTGCCCTTCCAATGAAGCGTGAGTAGTTTACGTTAGACCTAAGGGTCCATAGCTAGTAGCTAGATGGCTTCTCTCTCTTTGATTCTCAATACCATGTTCTCCTCGATGTTCTTGCAGATCTATCCGATGTAATCTTCCTTTGCAGGGCGTTTGTCGAGATCCGATGAATTGTGGATTTATGATCACATTATCTATGAATATTATTTAAATCTTCTCTGAATTCTTATATGCATGACTCGATATCTTTGTACTCCCTCCATTTATTTATTTAAGGTGTATAATTTTTGGCATGGTAACCAAGGCACATAATTTTACATAATTTAGGATGAAACTAACCTTGGCTAAATCATTCATTAGTGGCAAGTAAATCATTTGGAAGACATACATGATACATCCATTTTGCATCATGTTTTGCTACTATTATTTATGATGTTTTTATGCATAATAATGCTTTTTGGAGTAATTCTAATACCTTTTCTCTCATAATATGTAAGGTACACACAAAGAGGGAGAATTCTGGTAGCTGGAAATCTGGACCTGGAAAAGCTACATCAGGCCACCTATTCTGCACAACTCCAAACAAGCTGAAACTTTACAGAGATTTTTTATGGAATATATGAGAAATATTGGAGCCAATAAGTACTAGAGGGGGCCCACCAGGTGGGCACAAACCGACCTGGGCACGCTAGGGAGCCCAAGCGCGCCCTGGTGGTTGTGATCCCCCTCGGCCCACCTCCAGTGCCATCTTCTGGTATATAAGTCATTTTGACCTATAAAAAATAAGGGGAGGACTTTCGGGATGGAGCGCAGCCGTCTCGAGGCAAAACTTGGGCAGTAGCACTTTTGCCCTCCGGCGGAGCGATTTCGCCAGGGGAACTTCCCTCCCAAAGGGGGAAATCATCGTCATCATCGTCACCAACAACTCTCCCACATTATGGAGGGCAATCTCCATCAACATCTTCAACAACACCATCTCCTCTCAAACCCTAGTTCATCTCATGTGTTCAATCTTTGTACCAGAAATATAGATTGGTGCTTGTGGGTAACTAGTAGTGTTGATTACATCTTGTAGTTGATTACTATATGGTTTATTTGGTGGAATATTATATGTTCAGATCCATTATGCTATTTAATACCCCTCTGACATTGAGCATGCTTATCACTTGTGAGTAATTACTTTTTTTCTTGAGGTCACGGGAGAAATCATGTTGCAAGTAATCATGTGAACTTGATATGTGTTTGATATTTTGATAGTATGTATGTTGTGATTCCCTTAGTGGTGTCATGTGAACGTCGACTACATGACACTTCACCATATTTGGGCCTAAGGGAATGCATTGTGGAGTAGTTATTAGATGATAGGTTACGAGAGTGACAGAAGCCTAAACCCTAGTTTATGCGCTATTCCGTAAGGGACCGATTGGATCCAAAAGTTTAATGCTATATATGGTTAGGATTTATCCTTAATACTTTTCTCGTAGTTGCGGATGATTGTGAGGGGGTTAATCATAAGTAGGAGGTTTGTTCAAATAAGAACAGCACCTAAGCACCGGTCCACCCACATATCAAATAATCAAAGTAGCGAACACGAATCGAATCAACATGATGAAAGTGACTAGATGAAATTCCCGTGTACCCTCAAGAACGCTTTGCCTATTATAAGAGACTGTTTTGTCCTGTCCTTTGCCTCAAAAGGATTGGGATACCTTGCTGCAATTTTGTTACTATTATCATTACTTGCTCGTTACATAATATCTTATTATCAAACTACTCTGTTACTTTCAATTTCAGCACTTGCAGACATTACCTTGCTGAAAACCACTTGTCATTTCCTTCTGCTCCTCCTTGGGTTCGACACTCTTACTTATCAGAAAGAGCTACAATTGATCCCCCATACTTGTGGGTCATCAAGGCTATTTTCTAGCACCATTGTCGGGGAGTGAAGCGCCTTTGGTAAGTGGAAATTGGTAAGGAAACATTTATATACTGTGCTGAAATTTGTTGTCACTTGTTACTATGGAAAGCAATCCTTTGAGGGGTTTGTTCGGGGTATCTTCACCTCGACCAGAACCACAATTAGCTACCCCTAAACCTACTGCACCTACTGAAAATATTGAATATGAAATTCCTTCGGGTATGATAGAACAATTGCTAGTTAATCCTTATGCAGGAGATGGAACCGAACATCCTGATATGCACTTGATATATGTGGAACAAGTTTGTGGATTGTTTAAGCTTGCAGGTTTAGCCAGAGATGAAGTTAATATGAAGGTTTTCCCTTACTCTTTGTAGGGAAAAGCATTGGCATGGTATAGGCTATGTGATGATATTGGATCTTGGAATTGGAATCGATTGAAATTGGAGTTTCACCAAAAAAATCCTATGCATCTAGTTCATCATGATCGGAATTACATATATAATTTTTGGCCTCGTGAATGAGAAAGTATCACTCTAGCTTGGGGGAGGCTTAATTCAATGTTGTATTCATGCCCCAATCATGAGCTCTCAAGAGAAATTATTATTCAGAATTTTTATGCTCGGCTTTCTTGTGATGATCAATCCATGCTCGATACTTCTTGTACTGGTTCTTTTATGAAGAAGACTATTGAATTCCAGTGAGATCTTTTGGAAGGAATTAAACGCAACTCTGAAGATTGGGAACTCGACGAAGGTAAAGAGTCAGGTATTAATCTTAAGTATGATTGTGTTAAATCTTTTATGAATACTGATGCTTTTCAAAAGTTTAGCACTAAATATGGAGTTGACTCTAAGATAGTAGCCTCCTTTTGTGAATCATTTGTACTCATGTTGATCTCCCTAAAGAGAAGTGGTTTAAATATCACCCACCAATTAAAGAAGAAATTAAAGAACCGGAACTGGCTAAAGAGGAAACCATAATTTATAATGTTGATCCAGTTGTTCCTACTGCTTATATGGAGAAACCACCTTTCCCTGTTAGGATAAAGGAACATGCTAAAGTTTCAACTATGGTTAACAAAAGTTATATTAGAACACCTAAACCTAATGAACAAATTAAATTAGAGCCTAGTGTTGCTATTGTTAAGGATCTCCTGGAAGAAAATATAGATGGGCATGTTATTTACTTCTGTAATGAAGCTACTAGAATTGCCAAACCTAATAAAGAGGAAAAACATAGACCCGTTGTTGGCATGCATGTTCTCTTAGTTAATATAGGAGATCATTGTTATCATGGTTTATGTGACAAAGGTGCTAGCATGAGTGCTATTCCCTTTACCTTATATCAAGAAATTATGAATGATACAGCACGCGCTGAAATAGAAGAAATAGATGCCACTATTAAACTTGCTAATTTTCTTGGGATTGTTAGAGATGTTGAAGTATTGTGTCGGGAAATAAAATACCATACTAATTTTCTTGTTCTTGTTTCCCCACAAGATGATTTTTGTCCCATTATCTTTGGTAGACCTTTCTTGAACACCATTAATGCTAAAAATAGATTGTGAAAAACAAATTGTCGGTGTTAGCTTTGGTGATGAGTCTCATGAGTTTAATTTTTCCAAGTTTAGTAGAAAGCTTCATGAAAAATAATTGCCTAGTAAGGATGAAACAATTGGTCTTGCTTCTATTGATGTGCCTCCTACTGATCCTCTAGAACAATATCTGCTAGACCATGAAAATGATTTACATATGCATGAAAGAACAGAGATAGATAAAATTTAATTTTAAACAACGTCCTCTGCTCAAACACAATTTGCCTACTGAAACTCTAGGAGGCCCTCCTCCTCCTCAAGGTGATCCTGTGTTTGAATTAAAACAATTGCCACACTTTGAAATATACTTATCTTGATGATAAAAATATATATCCTGTTATTATTAGTGCTAACCTTTCAGAACATGAAGAAGAAAGATTATTGAAAGTTCTAAGGAAGCACTGAGCTGCTATTGGATATACTCTTGATGATTTAAGGGGAATTAGTCCCACTATATGTTAGCACAAGATTAATATGGAACCTGATGTTAAACCCGTTGTTGATCACCAACGTCGGTTAAATCCGAAGATGAAAGAAGTGGTAAGAACGGAAATATTAAAAATTCTGGAAGCGGGTATAATCTATCCTATAGCTGATAGTAGATGGGTAAGTCCTGTTCATTGTGTCCCTAAGAAAGGAGGTATCACTATTGTTCCTAATGATAAGTGTGGATGTCAAAACCGGCGGATCTTGGGTAGGGGGTCCCGAACTCTGCGTCTAAGGCGGATGGTAACAGGAGGCAGCTGGGGACACGATGTTTACCCAGGTTTGGGCCCTCTTGATGGAGGTAATACCCTACGTCCTACTTGATTGTTCTTGATGATATGAGTATTACAAGAGTTGATCTACCACGAGATCGTAGAGGCTAAACCCTAGAAGCTAGCCTATGGTATGATTGTATCTTGTCCTACGGACTAAACCCTCTGGTTTATATAGACACCGGAGGGGGCTAGGGTTACACAGAGTCGGTTACAAGGGAGGAGATTTACATATCCATATTGCCATGCTTGCCTTCCAAGCCAAGGAGAGTCCCATCCGGACACAAGACGAAGTCTTAAATCTTGTACATAGTCCAACAGTCCGGCCAAAGGATATAGTCCGGCTGTCTGGAGACCCCCTAATCCAGGACTCCCTCACTAGCCCCTGAACCAGGCTTCAATGACGACGAGTCGGCGCGCAGATTTTTCTTCGACATTGCAAGGCGGGTTCCTCCTCCAAATACTCCATAGAAGATTTTGAACCCAAGGATAGTGTCCGGCTCTGCAAAACAAGTTCCACATACCACCGTAGAGAGAATAATATTTCCACAAATCTAATCTGCTGACACGTTTGACAGCATGACATCATGTCATGGCCCGGTCTTTATTCGAACCGTTTTTCTCAACCAACACTGCACATATCGCGAGGCGGTTTTCCTGACACGTCTTGTCAAAGCAGAGATCGTGTCCCCCTTATTACGGGATTCTCATCAATACGGACATGGGTAACCCAATCATGCTTGTTGGTATGACTCCTCGATTTTAGGCAAGTCCTAAACAGCCACGAGGAGGACGCTTGATATTCACCCTCTTTATAAAGAGACCAAGGCCTGTCCTTTTTTTCCCTCGTGCTCAATCGAATTCTTCCCCCGCCTCGAGTTCCAACACCCAAGGCTCGGGTCAGGCGCTTCGGACCTTCAACCATGTCCGGATCCAACCTTCAAGGCCGGTGGATTCCCTCCTCTGTAACAGAGGAGGACATCAAGAAGCTGAGAGAGGCCAGATATCTGACCGTCAAAATCTCGTACAGGCTGCCCGCCCAAGGGTAGGTCATCCCTACTCCCAAACCCAACAAGAGTATTGTGTTCATCTCTCACTTCCTCCGAGGGCTAGGCCTCGCTCTTGATCCCTTTGTTAGGGGGCTCATGTTCTATTATGGGCTGGATTTCCATGATCTGGCCTCGGATTCCCTCCTTCACATCTCGTCGTTCATCGTCGTGTGTGAGGCCTTCCTCCGCATTACCCCACACTTTGGCCTGTGGCTCAAGACCTTCAATGTGAAGCTGAAGATGATCGAGGGGCGGCACGCAGAGTGCGGAGGTGCCGTAATAAGCAAAAGCGCTGAGGCTCCATGGCCAGAGGGTTCTTTCCCGGAGGTGTCCAGTTTGTGCCAGCAGGAGTGGTTCTATATCACAGCTCCCTGGAGTTCCAAGTGGGTAGTCGCCCCTGCCTTTCGCTCAGCCCCCCCCCCCACCACAACTGACGTCATGGATCAACAAGGGGCTGAACTGGGGGCCAGTAAATGATGTGCCGATATTGCAGAGTCGCATCCGAGATCTCCTTGAGAGAGATGTCAGCCTGGTCTTGGTAATGCAGGTTATGCTATTTTGTCGGGTCCCGCCTTGCAAACGTCGACCCCTCCATATGTGGGAGTTCAACCCAGAAGGACCGCGAACTATTCAGCACTTCCTCAGCATGACGCTTGAAGAGATGTACAAATTATTCTTCGGACCCCGAATAGAGTGTCCGGACACCACCAAGGATGCGGGTCTGAGCTGTAATTGCCCGGATACCCAAGTAAGTAATCCCATGGCCGAACACACTGTCTTTTTACTTATCATAACATCATTTTGAAAAGTCGCTCTTTAACCAGGACTGGATAACAAAGGCGAAGATGATCAGGTGTTCGCCCCCCCTTCCCGAAGGCCTGGCCAATCCCGTACTAGACAGAATGCACGAGCCCGCGCCATATCAGGCGTCCTCAGGGGAAGATAAAGGGGGGAATACAGAGGCTGAAAGTAGGCCTCACTCACTATCTGTCCAAACCGGGGGAATTAGCGCCTCCGCGAAGGAGGAGAACCAGGGAGAAGAATCTGACATTCCCTCTCCCCAAGGAAGGAAGAGGACCACCTCTGAAGATCCAGAAACAAAGGTTTCCAAATGAGGGAAGAAATCTTCGCCAGAGGGTCCTGTCTCGAAGGGTACTCTCGCCGCACAGTGCCCGCAAGGGGATCAGCCCTCGACCGAGCTGTAAGTAAACAAAAGGTACTTAATAGTGAAAAGTAGCCTACCTTACCTCCGAAGATAATAACCGAAGCTTATATCTTGTAGTTCGGATCGTAGCCCTTCTCGACAGAGTTCGTCTTCGGGGGATCTTCTTCCGGAGATGATGGAGAGCGAAACACCTCCCCCTGCCACCCCGCCTCATGGGGCGGTCGACCCTGAAGTGTCGTCACGGAGGGTATCTCCTGAATCGCCAAGGCCAGAGGGTAATCCTTTGGCTACCCGAAGTCCTCAGTATTCGGCTCCTAAAGAGAGCAACAGAAAGAGTCTGGAACCTTACCGTATGCGGTCGGACGCACTGAAGGATCTTCTGGAGCAAGCGGCCATCTCAGAAGCGCATCGTACACTAATGGGTACGGTGATTGAAAGGATTTCATCCGCCGAAAGCGGGTTGCATGAAGATTTTATGAGTCTTCTAAAAGGCTTTGAGGTACGTGAAATAGTGTATGTTTTTGACAGTACCGCATACGTTAGGTGTGCCCTATGCAGATAGTAGCCCCTGAGACTCTGGTTGCTGTCGAAAACGGCGGCAAACAGAGGATCATAGTCCCAGGTAATAACCAGACTGCCTTTATGTGCGGGTGGCTGAAGGTCCGGTGGCTAGCCGGACTAATGAGTTTGCCGAGCTAAAGCGGCAACTTGATGCGGCAGATGCCGACATCGTGCTTGTCAACAAGCGGCTTGACGAGGCACAGGGTAAGTGATTTCTCTAGTGATCAACACATAGTAAGAGGAGCATGATGTCAGTATCTTTAATATGTTGTCACTGCAGATGGAGCTGCCACCGTGGAGACCCTTCGGGCGGAGCTTGCCCGAGTCAAGGAACAAGCAAGAAATAGCGATGCGGCCACTCTAAAGGCAGTCGAAGAGCTAAGGGCCGAACAGGCCGTGCATTGCCGGAGCAAGGAAAGAATGGCCAAGATGGCCATTGAGTTGAAAGATGCCGCCGACCGTTACCAGCTTCTTGAAGAAGAAAGCTGTGCGAAGGCGACGGACCTGGAGAAGGCCATGGTAGCAGCGAAGGAAGCCCGCTCCAAAATACGAGCGACGAAGGGGAGCTGCATCAAGCTAGAGATATCGCGGCTCGGAAGCCCTTTTTGTCGCGGACTAAGTTCGGAGATCCGAAGTATGCCCCTCTTGATCAACTATGGAGTTCGGCAGACGCATACGCGGATTTGGCAGCAAGTGCTGCGGATGCGGCCGAGTACTTCAAGGATCAAAAAGATCGTGAAGTGGAAAAGCTGTTCTGGTCATAGTTCCATGCTCCAGTGCGTCCGCTGTTGTTGAATGAGCAAATGGCCGAGTGGACCGAGCTCCATAGGTTGTCCGGACTTGCCATGAGGTCTGTTGTGGATCATCTGTCGCTGGGAGGGCCAAGGCCGAATAGTTATTTTAGTTTAGTGCAACAATTCCTTGGTGGTGTGCCGCACATCGATGCTATGAAGAAGTCGGCATGCATAGAGGGTGCGCGGATGGCACTTGCCCGTGTCAAGACATACTGGGCAGAGATGGAGGCCACCACTATTGCAACACAGGGTTCGGCCGTGGGCCGAGTGGCTGCCGAGCACTACTTTGAAGAAGTCCTTGAAGGCGCTCGTTCGATAGAGGCTCAGTGCTTGAAGAATATTATGTTCTAGTGACATGTATTCCCATTGTAAAAACAATGTTTTATAGAATTATAAAGGATGTGTTTATACTTTTGCCCGAAAGTATTATGATGCCTCATGTGCAATCGTTTATGTATATATGTATATAACCTGAAAGATTGCAGTCGTCGGCTTCAGCCCCCACGCATATAATGCGGGGGTGTTCGGAAAAAACGTGCATTCACACTTGATCCAACATCTTGGTCCATGAAGGAGGTGGTAGCGCAGCGAACGAGGCAATCGAACTATGTTGCTTTAACACTTTCACTTAGCCATAGGAGTTTGATGGTGGGACTACTATATAGCCCCCGGTACTTCCGCGCTCGTCCGAATACGGGGCGCGTACGTCCATGACCGGGAAACGGCCCTTCTTTAATGCGGAGGAATCCTGAAGATTCCGCTAAGTCATCGAGTGGTTGACCAGTCTCGCGCTTTGTCATGACAGTCAGTTCTCGGCTTTCTCTACTGAGGTGCTCTTTCGGATGAACCAGGGCACAATCACAGTAGTTCTCCCAGTGCTACCTTAGCCGATATAGCGGAACGTAAGGTACCAAAACATGGGAGCCGGGCAAACCCAACATTTGACCAAAGACATGATTCGGAGATGATGCATATAAGGCCAAACTCGCGACGCCAAACACTCCCTAAGGTATTCGGTCTTTATAACATATGCCGGGCTGAATAATGCCCTTAATAATAAACCCCGAGTGTCCAAGTACGTGCAATATCCTGACATGGCCACATGCCGATAACATCAGCATCCTTCTCGGTTGTATTGAGTATCCAGAGGATGTGAACAACAAGAGACCGTAAAAAAGGTTTACGCAGGGTCTGAATCTGAAAAGAAACCTTTGAGCGGGTCCCTGCTGCACGTCTGCGCTTGTGTCTCCGTTGTGTCGTGTCCTGGACGTGTGTAGCACGATTGTCATCTGTAAAAGAGAAGAACTTAGGTGAAAGTTGCCGTGCCAAAAAGATTGGTTATTATCAATAAACCATTAAAATTCAAGATAAGTCAAGTTGAGCCAAACTAGCCATGATTACACGCGGGAAGCCCCTAGTAACGTCTATGAGGGTTTAACCATCATACCAATCTCATGTATATGTAGTGATGCGTCAGACTCGTCTAACAGTGTCTGTGGTCTTGACGACCTGTCATTTTTTCTGGTTGGTGAGGCCGTCTAGTGCTCGGCTGTTAAAGCCGCCGCACATTGTTCCGCGCGTAGAGAATGCTCAATATTTCCACTAACTGTGATGGTGCCACGTGGACCGGGCATCTTGAGCTTGAGAGAAGCGTAATGCAGTACTGCATTAAAACGAGCGAAAGCCGCTCTTCTGAGTAGTGCTTGATAGCCACTTTGGAATGGAGCGGTGTAGAAAGTTAACTTTTCGCTTCGGAAGTTGTCGGGAGAACCGAATACAACCTCTAGTAATAGAGAGCCCATACAGCAGGCCTCTGGGCCTGGTATTACTCCCTTGAAGATAGTATGATTGTGGGTTATTTTTGTCGGGTCTATCCCCATTTTGCGGACGGTGTCCTGATATATCAGATTTAGACCACTGCCGCCGTCCATAAGGACTCGTGTGAGATGGTATCCGTTTATTATTGGTTCTAACACCAAGGCAGCCAATCCTTCATGTCGTATGCTTGTCGCGTGATCCCCGCGATCAAAAGTAATCGGGCAGGCCAACCAGGGGTTGAACTTAGGGGTGACGGGCTCTACGGCGCATATATCTCGTAGTGCATGTTTGCTTCTCCTCTTCGTCACATGGATCATGTTTACTGTTTAACCTCTGGTGGGAATTTTTTTTGTCCTCCAGTGCTTTGCTGGCGAGGTTCGTCCTCGTCTTCGCTTGGTGTCTCCCCCCCTTGTGTTCTGCGTTTAGCTTACCGGCCTGCTTGAAGACCCAACATTCTCTGTGGGTGTGATTTGCAGGTTTATCGGGGGTGCCATGAATCTGACATAGTTTGTCGAGAATCCTGTTTAGGCCAGACGGTCCATCTCTGCTGCCTTTGAAAGGATTTTTTCGCTGACCTGGTCGAGAGCCCCTGAATCCGGCGTTTACCGCCGTATTATCTGGGCTATCTTCTTTATTTCGACGCTTGTTTTTATTGTGTTGTGGTTTTCCATTGCCATCCCTAACTTCGGATGTGCTTGGGTCGTTGGTGGTACTGCGGGCCAACCAGCTATCTTCGCCCGCGCAAAAGCGGGTCATGAGGCTTGTCAGGGCTGCCATTGTTCTCGATTTTTCTTGGCCGAGGTGTCTGGCGAGCCATTCATCTCGGACGCTGTGTTTGAAAGCTTCTAAGGCTTCAGCATCCGGACAGTCGACGATTTGGTTCTTTTTAGTGAGAAACGTATTCCAAAGCTTTCGGGGCTGACTCTCTGGGCTGTTGAATTATATGACTTAAATCGTCTGCATCCAGAGGTCGGACATAGGTCCCTTGAAAATTATCCCGAAAAGCGTCCCCGAGCTCCTCCCAACTTCCAATTGAGTTTTTGGGGAGGCTTTTCAGCCAGTGCCGAGCTGGTCCTTTAAGCTTGAGGGGCAAGTACTTGATGGCATGGAGATCATCTCCGCGAGCCATATGGATATGGAGGATAAAGTCCTCAATCCAGACCCCAGGGTCTGTGGTCCCGTCGTACGCCTCTATGTTCACTGGTTTGAATCCTTCTGGGAATTCGTGGTCCAGCACCTCATCGGTGAAACATAGGGGGTGTGCGGCACCCCTGTATTTGGATGTGCCATGGCGTTCAGACGGTTGTAGTATTCGGTTTTGATTTTGTGCCAGAGCACGCTTCCTAGATCCGTAGATGGATCTAGTCATACTGGATTTTTGGCGCAAGTCCTCATGTAGATCGTGTGTTGACTTATGTGTGACCTTGTTAGCCGCTCTATCACGGTCACAAGGTGGTTGATCCGGCCGGTTGGCCGTTTTATTTTTCGGCTGTATGGGCTCTAAGGCCTCATCGTCGAATTCGGGTAATAGCTTGCGCTTTGGATAGCTCTTTGTGTGGTAACCTCCACCATACTTTTCTTCATTGTCGAGCACTTTGTTCCACCTGCTGTTGAGCGTATTCTGTTCAGCCTTAAGCCTTTCTTTTTGCTTCTTCAGACTCCTCGCTGTGGCAATAAGCCTTCTGCGGAGGTTCTCTTGCTCCAAGTGCATTTCCGGGATGATGTGTGCATCTTCGTCCGGACTGTTTTCCTCCCCAGAGGGGGTTTGATGAGGTTTATCCTCGGTGTTGCCGTGTTCGGACATCAGATCCATACTATGTTTGCCGTTTGCAGCTTCATCGTGCTCTACCGCCGGGGCAATGTGGTCGTCGTTTCCTCTGGAGTCGACTGGAGTGTTATTTTATCTTGCGCTGTTATCGCTGTTTTTGCCGAGGTGGGATTTGGAGCGGGGCCTACGCCGACGCTTTGTTTGCTTCTTGGAGGGGTCATCCTCAGTTGTCTCCTCCCGTTCCTCGTCATTGTTTTCTTTGGGTGTATCCACCATGTATATGTCATGTGATGAAGTGGCTGTCCAGTGCCCTATGGGTACTAGTTCCTGTTCCTCTCTTGCATCGTCGTCCATGCCGTCGATGTCTGCGGAGTCGAAATTGAGCATGTCGGTTAAATCGTCGACGGTGGCTACTAAGTGGGTGGTGGGTGGGCAGCGAATTTCTTCGTCGTCCGCATCCCATTCTAGCCGGACATAGTTCGGCCAAGGTTCTCCTGGTAGAGAGAGAGACCTTAATGAATTTAGCACATCGCCGAAAGGCGAGTGCTGAAAGATATCCATGGAAGTGAACTCCATGATCGGCGCCCAATCGGATTCGATAGGCACGGATGCAGGCGGCTCAGAGTCCATGGCCGGAGACGAATCCAATGGTTCGGCAACACAGCTCTCGTGAGGGGTGAAGTCAGTATCCGGCTCTATCGCCACCGAGAGTGCGGCCTCCGTGGCGGGGTCTATCCCTCCGTCCTTGGATGGTGCGATTTGCTCCGGATTGAAGGCCGGAGTAGTTGCAGATGCGATCTCCCGAACACTGTCCGACGGCAGAGTTACGTCATGCTCGTCGTGATTGTGCGGCGCACCTGACATGGGCTCGAATCCGTTGAAGATCAAGTCTCCGCAGATGTCGGCAGTGTAGTTTAAGTTTCCGAACCTGACCTGATGGCCAGGGGCATATCTCTCGATCTGCTCTAGATGGCCAAGCGAATTGGCCCGTAGTGCGAAGCCACCGAATACGAAGATTTGTCCAGGGAGGAAAACTTCACCCTGGACCGCATCGTTACCGATGATCGAAGGGGCCATCGAGCCTTATGGTGACGGCACAGTGGAACTCTCAATGCAAGCACCAATGTCGGTGTCAAAACCGGTGGATCTCGGGTAGGGGGTCCCAAACTGTGCGTCTAAGGCAGATGGTAACGGGAGGCAGGGGACACGATGTTTACCCAGGTTTGGGCCCTCTTGATGGAGGTAATACCCTACGTCCTGCTTGATTGTTCTTGATGATATGAGTATTACAACAGTTGATCTACCACGAGATCGTAGAGGCTAAACCCTAGAAGCTAGCCTATGGTATGATTGTATGTTGTCCTACGGACTAAACCCTCTGGTTTATATAGACACCGGAGGGGGGCTAGGGTTACACAGAGTCGGTTACAAGGGAGGAGATCTACATATCCGTATTGCCAAGCTTGCCTGTCAGAGTAAAGGGCCACGGGTAGGCCAACCCGAGCCCCATGACCTTTCAAGACATCGGGGTAGGCTGCGCCCCTCAAGACCATAGGGCGAAGAGCCGCCTCCTGGGGAGTCTACGGCAAGGCAGCCGACTGCCCGCTCACGGCCGAGTCCCAGGGACGACTTCCAGAGAAGCCGGCTTTGGGGAGTCGGACGGCGACTCCAACAAACCGTGACCTCATCGAGAGGGACGGGGCAGGGGCGTGGCTACAATAAAGCCCACTCCCCGCCCTTTACCAAGGGCAGGCATGGCTACAGTGCGCCGTACTTGGGAAGATCTCCCCGCGGCGTGGCACTGTTGCCCAGCCGGCCCTGACATCGGCACCACTGTACCTAGTCCTGCGCCCACGATGGCTTGTCTGTACGGCCTGGAGGCAGTAGGGCCCACCAGCCAGCGAGACCTCGAGAGATGGCGGGGGCACCGCCAGTCGGACCCAACGGGAGTCGGCCCGGGGGAATCGGCCGAGCCCTCCCCCGGGCCCACGCGCCATTAATCAAGAAGAGATGGGGAGTGGCCACAGTGATTGCCCGCCAGGCAGCGGGGCTGTTGCCACGACCCCATGACCCAAGCTTGCATCATCAGGAGAACGGCTACAATAATCAGCAGCTGGCAAGACCCGCCCGCCGGGGACGCGGCCTGTCGGCTCCGTACCAGACCAGTCGATGGGGCCCACCAGTCAGCGGGCCCCAGCAGTCGGCGGAGAAGTCGGAGGTCAGATACACTGACAGCTGGGCCCGCGCCCAGTCACATTACCATTGTACCCCTGGGGGGTAGGCCTATATAAACCCCCCAGGGCACCCTTGCAAAGGGTTGGATCCCGGTAGTTCTATACCTCACCAAATAGAGGGAGAGAGCTAGCCTTGCCCTCTCCTGCCACATACACAGCTCAAGGAGCAATCGTGTAAACACTTGACCATAGTGATCATGCGGAGACCCCGCAGAGCAGCAGTAGGGGTATTATCTCCCCGGAGAGCCCCGAAGCTGGGTAAGATTCACCGGCGTGCATGTCTTCGCCTCATCCCGTTTCCAGGCACCGGTGACGTTCTACTCGCCCCTACCATGATAAGCCATCCATTGGCATATGTCGCACCAAACCCCCGACATTTGGCACCCACCATGGGGCATGGTGCACCGCCGTCCGAAGTTCTGTTCTGGATGGGAACCCTTTTCCTCCCTGGCGAGCGCAGCCAGCCAGGCACGCCAGACGAAGTTTGTGTCGACGCACTGCGCGGCGTGGAGATCGCGTGCGCAGCCAGCTCCTTGGCCGAACTTGTCGGCGAGGTCCGCCTCTCCGACGAACCTCCATCCGACGCAGGCGTAGGCGGCCCCGAAAACCTCCTCGTCGGCCTCCTCGATCAACTCCACGTTTCCGGCGAGCCTGCCGTAGACTTGGAGTCCGTAGGCTCCACCGACCCGATGCTGGTCGACTCCGACACCGTGTCGGTCGACGCTTTCCCCTCCAACGTGGTGGTCTACGATGAACCTCTCCCCCACGCGGAGAGCGACGGGAGCACCGTCACTGAGGTGCTGGTCATCAGTCATGACGAGTCCCCTGGTGGAAGGGCGCCCGACTCACTCGGCGCAGCGCTGCAAGACCTAGCTGCGCCCATTCCAGAAGATGCTGACGCAGAGACGCTTGAAGCGTGCCACCTTCAGCTTGTTAAAGGCGCGAAGAAGCTAGCCAGCATGAGACGCTTGTCAGAAGCTTACCAGCGGGAGATGGATCGCGCTGTTGGCGGCTCGCCGGCTCTGGCAGGGCCCAGCCGCCTTGGCGCGGTTCAGCAGCGCGGCGTAGCCATCGCCAGCCTGTTTGGGGCTAGCCGCCCCGTGTATGCCACGCCAGCGGAGAACATCCGAGCCGCCTAGGCAGCGGGGGATGAGCTGGACAATTTCAAGGGCGAAGAGCGTCGCCTCATGATGGAGCGAGTCCAGCGGCTCCTCGACGCGGCCGCTGCGCAGAACGAGGCCGGCTGCCGCACGGAGGCACCACAGCGGCCAAACGATGACCCGCACCGAGATCAAGGCGCGACGTCTCGGACGCCGACTGGCGGTACCTGAGGAAGGAAGGACAAGGAGCCGGCTGTCAGCCACAGTCGGACTCGGATTACCGTAGAGCGCGACCGAGACGGCCGCCCGAGAGCAGTGGAACGACGGGACGACTGTCCGCCTCCCCCTCCCCGCAAGGAGAGGCAAGTCTCCCCGCCACCTATTGACCATCCGACTCTCGGTGACCGCCTTGGCCGCCGAGAGGGGGTCGGGGAGAATGACGCCCGCCACCGGATCGACCGACTTCACCGGTCCCTGGCGTTGGAAGAAGAAGACGAGCTGGGTCCGCCTTGTTTCGGGCCCCGCATTCGGGACGAGCCCTTTCCCAGAGGGTTCACGCTCCCAAGAGACACGCCCAAGTATACCGGCTCCGTGAAGCCAGAAGACTGGCTAGTCGACTACTCTACGGCTGTCAGCATAGAAAACGGCAACAAGCGTGTCACCGTAAAGTACGTTCCGCTCATGCTTCAGGGCACGGCCCGGACATGGCTGAACAGCCTAAAGCCCCGCAGCATCAACAGCTGGGTCGACTTCACCGAAGCGTTCGTTCACAACTTCACCAGCATGTACAAGCGTCCTCCCAAGCCTCGCTAGCTCTCCCTATGCATGCAAGGTCCTGATGAGTCGACTCGCGACTACCTCACGCGTTGGGCTGAGCTCCGGAACTCCTGCGAGGGCATGCATGAGGTGCAGGCCATCGAATACTTCACAGCCGGGTGCCGAGAAGGCACCCTTCTCAAGCACAAGCTCCTCTGCGATGAGCCAGAAACCCTCGACGAGTTGCTGATCATAGCGGACAAGTACACTACGGCCGACTCCTCCATGAAGACGGAAATTCAAATCAGCACGACTGGCAAGGTAGCTCCTCAGGCTCCAAGAACTCCGGCAGCGGACGCTGGCCGGAGACAACAGCAGGGCGACCACAAGCGCAAGGCCCCACAGCCGGCTTCCAGCAGCCGGCAGGTCGCGACCGTCGAAGCCCCGCAGCCAGAAGAGCAGCCTCCGCCCAAGCGACAGAAAGGCGGCAAGCCGAACTGGTTGTCGGCCTTCTCCTATGAGCAAACCTTGGATGGACCTTGCAAGTTCCACAGCGGCACGAAGCCATAAAATCACACCACCCGCCACTGGCTCACCAGGATCGCCAAGGGAGACGGCCTCCTACCACCCCCGCCTGCTGGGCAGCCGCCTCTGCCTCCGCCCCAGCAGCCAGCAGTCAGGCCAGTCGGCGCAGTACAAGACGAGTACCCAGAAGAGCACAGAGCCTATGTGGTGTTCACCAGTGTGGCTGACGATCGACGTAGCAGGCGGCTGCAGCGACAAGAGGTGAACGCGGTAGCCTCAGAGACGCCAGAGTTCATGCACTAGTCAGAGAGGCCCATCAGCTAGAGCAGGGCTGACCACCCAGAAGTGATGCCGAGTCCAGGCTCCTACGCCTTGGTCCTGGACGCCACCTTTGCCACGGGCAAACGGGCCGCGCGTTTTTCGCGAGTTCTGATAGATGGGGGCAGCAGCATCAACATCCTGTACAAGGACACCATGGAGAAATTAGGAATCAAGCAGAGACAGCTTCAGAACAGCCGGACTGTCTTCCACGGCATTGTTCCTGGGCTTTCCTGTTCACCAATCGACAAGATCCTGATTGACGTCCTCTTTGGGGACAAAGATCACTTCCGAAGAGAGCCTATTTGGTTTGAGGTGGTGGACCTCGAGAGCCCGTACCATGCGCTACTTGGCCGGCCCGCCTTGGCCAAGTTCATGGTGGTCCCCCACTATGCCTACCTCAAGATGAAGATGCCCAGTTCCAGGGGAATTCTGACTGTGGCCGGCGACTACCGGAAGTCGTCCGCTTGCGCGGCCGAGAGCAGTCGGCTGGCCGAGTCCCTGGTGATTGCGGCCGAGAAGCGACTCCTTGAGCGAGCTGTGGCGATGGCCGGCAAGCAGCCAGAGATATCGCCCGACCCGAAGGAGTCAGAAGCCGAAGGTTCGTTCAAGCCGGCCAAAGAGACAAAGAAGATACCCTTGGATCCGGAGCACCCAGAGAGGTACGCCGTCGTAGGTGCAAGCCTCGACAGCAAATAGGAAGGCGAGCTCGTCGATTTCCTCCTTGAGAATCAGGACATCTTCGCGTGGTCTCCCAAAGACATGCTAGGTGTGCCGATGGAATTCGCCGAGCACAAGTTACACGTCCAATCTGATGCAAAGCCGGTCAGGCAGTCCCTGCGCCGCTTATCAGAAGAGAAGAGAAGAGTTGTCGGAGAAGAGATAGCCCGACTCCTAGCAGCCGGCTTCATTATGGAAGTTTTCTTCCCGGAGTGGCTGGCAAATCCGGTCCTGGTGCTAAAGAGGAACAATCAATGGCGAATGTGTATTGACTACACGAGCCTCAACAAGGCCTGCCCCAAGGACCCGTTTGCTCTGCCGAGAATTGATCAGGTGATAGACTCCACAGCCGGATGCGAGCTGTTGAGTTTCTTGGATGCGTACTCAGCATATCACCAGATCAAGCTGAACTCGACTGATAGATTGAAGACCGCCTTCATCATGCCGTTTGGAGCATTCTGCTACCTCACCATGACGTTCGGCCTGAGGAATGCCGGCGCCACCTTTCAGCGTTGCATGCAGAAGTGCCTCCTCAAGCAGCTCGGTAGGAACGCTCACGTTTACGTGGATGACGTAGTGGTGAAGACAAAAAGGCAAGGAACATTACTGGAAGACATCAAGGAGACCTTTGAGAACCTGCGCCGATTCCAGATCAAGCTCAACCCCGAGAAGTGTGTCTTCGGAGTACCAGCCGGCCAGCTGCTAGGTTTCCTGGTCTCTGAACGCGGCATAGAATGCAACCCAGTAAAAATCAAGGCCATCGAGAGAATGGTGGTACCTAGCCGACTGCTGGATGTGCAGAAGTTCACCGGCTGCTTGGCGTCCGTCAGCCGATTCATCAGTCGGCTGGGTGAGAAAGCTCTCCCCTTATACCAACTCATGAAGAAGACCACTTTTTTCGACTGGAACCATAAGGCGGACGAAGCTTTTCACCAGTTGAAGAATATGCTGACTACTCCACCCGTCCTGGCGGCTCCGACTCCCAAGGAACCTATGCTCCTGTACATCGCCGCCACCAGCCGAGTAGTCAGCACAGTCATTGTAGTAGAGCGCAAGGAGGAAGGCAAGGCGCTACCTGTCCAGAGACCAGTATATTACCTGAGCGAGGTACTGTCGACCTCCAAGCAGAACTACCGCCACTACCAGAAGATGTGCTATGGCGTGCACTTTGCTGCCAAGAAATTGAAGCCTTACTTTCAAGAACATCCAATCACGATGGTCTGCACGGCTCCACTTGCCGAGATCATCGGCAGCCGTGATGCCTCTGGTCGAGTGGCCAAGTGGGCCATAGAGCTGGCTCCTTACACCATCTACTACCAGCCCCGCACCGCTATCAAATCACAATCACTGGCCGACTTCCTCGTCGACTGGGCCGAGACCCAGTACCTGCCTCCAGCACCTGACTCCACCCATTGGCGGATGCACTTCGACGGCTCCAAGATGCGCACCGGCTTGGGAGCCGGTGTCGTCCTCACCTCTCCCAAAGGCGACAAGCTCAAATATGCACTGCAAATCCATTTTGCCACCTCCAACAATGTGGCCGAGTACGAGGCGCTTATTCACGGGCTCCGGCTTGCCAAAGAACTTGGCATCCGCCGGATCTTGTGTTATGGCGACTCGGACTTAGTGGTCCAGCAGTCGTCTAGCGACTGGGACGCCAAAGACGCAAACATGGTGAGCTACCGTTTCCTCGTGCAGCAACTCAGCGGGTATTTCGAAGGGTGCGAGTTCCTCCATGTGCCAAGAAACAACAACGACCAAGCAGACGTCTTGGCACGAATCGGCTCTACCCGCCAAGCAATACCATTTGGCGTCGCCCTTCAACGCCTCCTCAAGCCGTCTGTCAAGCCTTCACCAGAATCAGACTCCATCTTTGTGCCGGCTCCTCCCGAAGACAACGGACCCGACTCCAGAGTTCCGGCAGTCGGAACGGGGACTTTGGCAGACAACTCCAAAGCTGCCACGGTCGAGCCCGGCTCGGGGACTACGGTGACGAACTTGGAGATTCCAGAGCTCGGCCCAAGGACCAAGCCAGTCGGTCTGGGGACTTCATCATACCAACAAGCGGTTGTTGACTCCAGCCCGCCGCCTCCCAGCCCAGCCGCCCTCGTCCAAGTCGCAGTTCTGATAGTCGACGAAATAGCAGCACCCTCATGGGCCCAGCCCATCCTCAAATTTCTGGTGAACAAAGAGCTACCAACTAATGAGACCTCAGCTCGGCAAGTACAACGTTGGGCAGCAGCCTATACCATAATCAACAGAGAGCTGGTCAGGCACAGCACACTGGTGTCTACCAGCGCTGCGTAGAGCCAGAGCAAGGCCAGGCAATCCTCAAAGACATCCATCAAGGCGAATGTGGCCACCATGCGGCTTCAAGAGCACTCGTCGCCAAAGCTTTTTGGCACGGTTTCTTTTGGCCGACTGCCTTGGAAGAGGCCAAGGAGTTGGTCCAAAAATGCAAAGGGTGCCAGAAGTTCAGCTCCAAGCCGCACCAGCCGGCTTCCACGCTCAAGACCATCCCGATTGCTTGACCTTTCACAGTTTGGGGTCTAGACATGGTGGGACCATTCAAAACAGCACGAGGCGGTCTAACTCACCTACTTGTCGTAGTGGACAAGTTCACCAAGTGGGTGGAAGTGAAGCCAATCAAGAAACTGAACGGTCCGACTTCCGTGACCTTCATCACCGATATCACAATTCGGTACGGCATACCACACAGCATCATCACCGACAACGGCACAAATTTTGCCAAAGGCGCCTTGGCCCGTTTCTGCGCAACATAGGGCATCCGACTGGACCTAGCATCCGTCGCCCACCCGCAGTCAAATGGCCAAGTGGAGCGAGCAAACGGCCTCAGCCTGTCCGGCATCAAGCCTCGGTTGATCGAGCCTCTGGAGCGCTTGACTGGCTGCTGGCTCGACGAGCTGCCAGCCGTCCTCTGGAGTCTGCGCACGACTCTAAACAAGTCAACCGGCTTCACGCCCTTCTTCCTCGTCTACGATGCCGAAGCCGTCATCCCAACGGACATAGAGTTCGACTCCCCACGAGTCACCATGTACACCGAGGAGGAAGCAGAAGAAGCACGACAAGACGGCGTCGATCTGCTGGAAGAGGGCCGGCTGTTGGCACTCAGCCGGTCTAGCATCTACCAGCAGAGCCTGCGCTGATACCACAACAGGAAGGTCAGGCCAAGATCTTTCCAAGAAGGCGACCTTGTACTCCGGCTGATCCAGCGAACAGCTGGCCAGCACAAGCTGTCGCCGCCTTGGGAAGGCCCTTTCATCATCAGCAAAGTACTAGGCAATGACTCCTACTACCTGATCGACGCTCAGAAGCCCCGAGCACGCAAGAGGGACGACTCCGGCAAGGAGACAGAGCGGCCATGGAACGCAAATCTTCTCCGAAGATTTTACAATTGATGCAGTATGTACCATGCTACCTTTTGTATTAAAATACCAAGACTTCGGGCCCCCCGAGACAAGCTCGGGGACTGCCCTCTTTTGTCTGTATGATAAAAATTATGCCTACAAGTATGTTACTCTTTCTCATGCCGCTTGGCACCGGGCTCGACAAGTCGGCCCGGGGACTTGCCGCCTTGCTCTATGAAATGCTTCCTGCAGTCGGACAAGTAGTGTGTAAACGCCTAAGCCGTCTCGTGCCAGAAGCCGCAGCTCGCAGAGCGACTGTACGGTGGGAAGCAGTAAGGTAGAATGGGCATTCACATGAAAAATGGCTAAGGACCCAAAGCATAAAACATAGCTCAAGACGGCTTCCAAGCCCTTCTCGCAAACTGACTTTCAGACAGTCGGATTGTCGTTTTCTATCCAACTTGCTCAAACAATCTTGAAATCGGCTAAGTACTTGCTTTCCCAAAGTAGCCTAGCACTTGATCCAGCAACAGTCTGCAGAGCGGCTACCCGATTGGCAAGGCAGGCAGCTAGGAGAAAGCGGCAAAGGAAAATAGCCAAAAAGAACAATGAGCAAGAAAAGATAGACGTATATATATAACACAGGCCCTTGGCCGAATTGTCAAGCAGAGGTTCTGAATACACCCCACGGGTGGAATTGTGCGAATTAACAAGTTCTTCAAAAGACTACTGACGCAGATAAAACAAAAGACACAGCGGCAGCTTAGGAGGCGGTAGACGGAGTCGGGGGATCGGAGGAGGCGCCAGCGTTAGTCGTCGGGGCGGTCGGCCGGCTAGTCTCGGCTTGATCGCCTCCGGCAGCAGTCGGATCGGTCGCACGCGGCTCGTTGCTGGAGGCGCGGTCGGGCTGAGGCTGGCCGTCTGCTCCGTCTTCTGGTGCCTCCGCCTCGCCCTCACCCTCCGCCTCGTCCTCCTCCTCGACGCTGGAGCCGATCACCTCCGCCGAGTCTTCGCCATAGTCTGGGTTCATCCCAAACCACTCCGGCGGTACCTCCTCGCCGTCTTCAGACCGCCCGGGGACGAAGATGCTCGTGTCGGTGTACTCGGCGATCGTCGCAGCATGCTTGACGAGGGCGTCTTCCGCAGCCACCAACTCCGGCTGGGCCTCCGACCGAAGCGTGGCCAACCGGTCTAGATCCAGCCCCGGGTACCAAGCCTTGACGAACTCCAAGGCCCGGCGCGCTCCAGCCCTAGCCGAAGAGCCCTTCCAGGCCTCGAGGCGACCAGCCGCGACCTCCAACCAGTTGGCCGTCAGGCTGGGGGTGCACGGAGCCTGCATATCCGGCCAAAGGGCGGAGATCGCCTGGGCGCCGACGCGCTGAAGCCGGCGCAGCATCCGGTGAGCCGGCCGGAGGCGAGCCTCGATACTCAAGATGTGCTCATCAAGAGTTCGGGGGGCATCGGCGGCGATCTCAGCACCCTCCGCCCTCCGACTTGCATGATCGGCCTCGATGGCTTGGATAGCGGCCTGAGACTACCCAGGGAAGAAGTTTGCAAAAGACATGAAGAAACAAAAAAGCGAGTCAAAAACCTGGAGTCGGCACGACCTAGGTCGGCGGCTCAAAGAAAGAAAACAAAGAGACTCACCATCAACGATGTCTTCGATCTCGTGGAAGCCGGAGGACAGCATCGCCTCCTTGTCAGACCAGGAAGAGCGCTCGCTCGCGAACTCGGCCAGGAGGGCGGCCTCCGTCTCCTCCGCCTCCCTCTGCGACTTCGCGAGAAGCCCCTTCTACTCTGCCAACTGAGTGGTCAGCAGATCACGCTCCGCGGCGAGCTTGCTGCACTCCTCCCCTTTGGCGAGCAGGGCGGAGTTGGCTTCACTTAGCTGCTGTTGAAGAGCAGCGTTGGCCCCTGAAGGAAAGAAAGAAAGACAACAGTCGTCAATAAAGTAGGTCGCCGGGGAGATCCGGCCCGACTGCTCAGCAGTCGGCCCGAATCTCGGGGACTACAGCCCGCGGGTGCGCTAGCGCGCCCCCGCAGAGAAGAGAAAAAGGAGGACTTACTCCGGCTCTCCGCCAAGTCAGCAGTCCGCTTGCCCAACTCTTCAACACTACGGTTGAAGGTGGTGACGTGGAGGTTGTGGTAGTCCTGCAACATGCATTTCAGACAAAGTTAGTACCCAGAAGTTCATCAAATTGGAGTTCCGGACCGCCTACTCAGCAGCCGACCCGAAACTCGGGGACTACACCCAGTGGGTGTGCTGGCGTGCCCCCACAGAGAGGAACAAGAAAATTAAAGGCCCAAAGAAAAAAGCATACCCGGACGGCCGCCCGCGACGCCAGGAACGCCTTGGTGTAGCTCTAGAGGGCGTCGCCCTCAGCGCGGAGCTTTGCCTGGACGTCCAGGAGCACCCGATTCAGCGGCCCTGTGCCGCCTCCCCGCACCCACCCAACGGGTGCGGCGCTCGTCGCCTCGGCGCCTAGAGCCGCGGAGCTGGCGGTGCCGGCCTCCAGGGGGCGGGGTGCCGAAGTCGCCTTCTCCAGACGACAGCGCACTGGCGAGCCGACCTGGAGGAGCAGCCTCGCCACGGCCTCTTCTTCGGTCGATAGCACCGGAGGGTCCGCTGGCTGCTCGCCTCGCACGCCTTCCGATGGCGGCGGAGGCGGCGGCGGAACGTTCGCGCCCGAAGTAGAGGGCTCGCCGCCTTCCCTCTCCTCGACGAGGTTCTCCCCGGCGGCTCCTCCAGTCTGCCCCGTGAACTCTGGCGGCAGCGGCGCAGAGTTCAGCGGGGTAACAAGCAAGACCGCCTGGCGGCGTGCGGCTTCCTCAGCCCGCTGCTTCGCCGCGGCGGCGGCTTCGGCCTCCGCTAGTTTTTTATTGGCGGAGGCCTCCGCCCTGTCGGCCTCCGCCTTCTCCAGGCGGAGGGCTTCTTCTTCATTGCGCTTCTCCTGCGCATTCTGCTCCATTGCCTCCCGGAGGTCGGCAGCGGGGTCTATCCGCCGAGTGGTGGCGGGCGTCTCTGCTGACCCCATGACGGAGGCGGCGGCAACCCACTCCAGAGAGAGGGGAGCCTTGAAGAAAGAGGGGCGAGCAGAGACTCAGACAAAACACGAAGAAAGAATAAACTTTGAAGTTGGAATACTTACGCGGAGACCAACGGCGGCTTCTTCACCTCCTTACGGAAGCGGATGGCCTTCGCGGCTGCCTCGTCCTGCAGGGTCGCCGCAGCCGAGCCCTTGGGCTTCTTCGGCTGGCTGCCAAACAAAGTCGGCGCAGCCCGGCGTTTCTTCCCGCCGCCTGGAGCGCCCGACGCGGCAGAAGAGCCCGCGCCCGGCTGGCTGGCTCCCGGCTGATGGTGAGGGGCGACTCCTCCCTCGGCGTCGTCTTCAGGCCAGTCGGCAAAGGTAGCCGAGGGCCTGAAGTCGCCGGTCATTCCTCCTCCTCCCTCGGCGTCGTCTTCCAGAGCCGCCGCCCCCAGATCGGGGTCGTCGACGTCGCTCTCCGCCCGATCGGCGGCGAACTCACGGGCCGGCCCCGAGGTGCCGGCTGGTGGGTGAAGAAGGGGATTCTAACCAAAAAGCAGACTTATTAAAACAAGACTCGGCAAGAAGAAGACAATCTAAAAGAAAAGAAATGCGACTCACCACGGGCGGGGGGTTGGCACGGGAGTATGGCTCCTTGCCGAATCGCCAGTCCTCCGGGAGCCTGCTGTACGAGAGGTAGTTCACCATCAGGGCCACCTCTTCGTGAGGTATGTCCTTGGTGCACATCCGACTTGGGTCGCGGCCCCCACTCATCTGGCATATCAGGTGAGGGCGGCCTTGGAGTGGGAGAATTCGGCGCGAGACGAAGGCGACCAGCAGGTCCGGGCCAGTCAGACCCTCCGACTGCGTCAGCACTCGGAGTCGCGTGATGGCACCGGCTCCCGCAGGCGTCAGCGACCTGGCCCGGTACGACCAGTTGGGCAGTCTGCCAGCCGACGGGTCGGCTTCGAAAGCCGGCAGATTAACCCAGTCGCCCCTTGTAGCGACGTTCCTGACGTAGAAGTAGGACCGCTGCCACATCTTCACCGACTTCAGCAGCGAGATGGAGGGGAAGTGGTTGTCGGCTCCTATCCTTCGCACGGCGATGAAGGCGCCGCACTGAGCCGGCACGCCCGTGGCCTGGGTGCCGAGCTTGGAGAAGAAGAACTCCCCCCAGAGCTCTAGGGTGGGGAGGACTCCAAGGAAGCCCTCGCACAGAGCCACGAAGGCGGACAGCAGCACCACTATGTTGGGGGTGAGGTGGTGCGGCTGGAGTCCGTAAAACTCCATGAACGACCAGAAGAAGCTGCTCGCCGGCAGCCCCAGCCCGCGCAGGCAGTGCGAGCGGAAGATGACCCGCTCGCCCTCCCGCGGGGTGGGGGAAATCTCCCCCTCTGGCGCGAGACGCAGCTGCACGCGATCCTCGCCAGGAAGCCGACGGGTCCGGCGGAGGAACTCGATATGGTCTTCATGGACCTCGGAGCCGTCCCAGGTGCCAGAGCGCATTGGGGGAGGCGCGGCAGCGGAGGAAGAGCTCATCGCGAAGCTCTCGCCGTGGCGTTCGCCGGAGCTTGGGCGTGCAGCAAGGCGAGGAAGAGAAGAGGAAACAGGAGAGCAGGAGAGCGAGGAGCTGCGAGGAGGAAGAAGCGAGGGATAGTGGGGAGGAGGGGCGCTAGTGCCCCCCTCTTCCCCCTACTTATAGCCCTATGGGCTGCGAAGCCGAGGGGGCGGACGTGGGGATTTACTACGCCCGCAGTCCCACGACCCCCACGATCCACGTAAATTTACTGCGCGCAGTAACTTCACGAGAATCCTAACCGCCCGCCAGGGCCACAGCGGATCCGCTCGGGCGCCGAGGCATGGTAGTGGCGGGCCCCGCCTATGAGCCTGTCCTGTCGCGCGCGTGGGATGGCAGAACGGCCTGGCCACGTGCCCTTGTGTGACAGGCCGGGAACAGGCGGCTTTCTCCGAAAGCTTAGCTAGCCCGCCACTTGAAATCCCGCCGCGACGTTCAAACTACTGAGCAAGTCAGAATTGAGTAAGTCCGAGTTGGGCGAGTCCGACTCCTTCTAATCAGCCCGGCGGAAGTCAATCAAGACCATGAGTTGCGCCCGGAAAGAGAAACTGCTGAGACTTCTCGGCCGATCGTCCGCGGCGCCTCACCAGCTTCGGGGACTACTGTCGGAGTAAAGGGCCACCAATAGGCCAACCCGAGCCCCATGACCTTTCAAGACATTGGGGCAGGCTGCATCCCTCAAGACCACAGGGTGAAGAGCCACCTCCTTGGGAGTATACGGCAAGGTGGCTGACTGCCCGCTCATGCCCGAGTCCCAGGGACGACTTCCAGAGAAGCCGGCTTTGGGGAGTCAGCCGGCGACTCCAACAAACCGTGACCTCATCGAGAGGGACGGGGCAGGGGCATGGCTACAATAAAGCCCACTCCCCGCCCTTTACCAAGGGCAGGCATGGCTACAGCGCACCGTACTTGGGAAGATCTCCCCGCGGCGTGGCACTGTTGCCCAGCCAGCCCTGACATCAGCACCACTGTACCTAGTCCTGCACCCACGACGGCTTGCCTGTACGGCCTGGAGGCAGCAGGGCCCACCAGCCAGCGAGACCTCGGGAGACGGCGGGGGCACCGCCAGTCGGACCCAACGGGAGTCGGCCCGGGGGAGTCGGCCGAGCCCTCCCCCGTGCCCACGCGCCATTAATCAAGAAGAGATGGGGAGTGGCCACAGTGATCGCTCGCCAGGCGACGGGGCTGTTGCCACGACCCCATGACCCAAGCTTGCATCATCAGGAGCACGGCTACAGTAATCAGCAGCCGGCAAGACCCGCCCGCCGCGGACGCGGCCTGTCAGCTCCGTACCAGACCAGTCGGCGGAGAAATCGGAGCTCGGAGACACTGACGGCTGGGCCCGCGCCCAGTCACATTACCATTGTACCCCTGGGGGGTAGGCCTATATAAACCCCCCAGGGCACCCTTGCAAAGGGTTGGATCCCAGTAGTTCTATACCTCACCGGATAGAGGGAGAGAGCTAGCCTTGACCTCTCCTGCCACATACATAGCTCAAGGAGCAATCGTGTAAACACTTGACCATAGTGATCATGTGGAGACCCCGCAAAGCAGCAGTAAGGGTATTATCTCCCCGGAGAGCCCCGAAGCTGGGTAAGATTCGCCGGCGTGCATGTCTTCGCCTCATCCCGTTTCCAGGCACCGGCGACGTTCTACTCGCCCCCACCATGATAAGCCATCCGTTGGCATATGTCGCACCAAACCCCCGACATTGCCTTCCACGCCAAGGTGAGTCCCATCTGAACACGAGACAAAGTCTTCAATCTTGTATCTTCATAGTCCAACAGTTCGGCCAAAGTATATAGTCCGGCTGTCTAGAGACCCCCTAATCCAGTACTCCCTCAATAAGAATGAACTTATTCCACAAAGAATTGTTACGGGCTATAGAATGGTAATTGATTTTAGAAAATTAAACAAAGCAACTAGAAAAGATCATTGCCCTGTGCCTTTTACTGATCAAATGCTAGAAGGATTATCTAAACACACACATTTTTTCTTCCTTGATGGATACTCTGGTTTTTCACAAATGCATGTTTCTCAATGTGATTAAGAAAAGACCACTTTCACTTGTCCCTTTGGAACTTATGCATATAGATGTATGCCTTTTGGTTTACGCAATGCACCCTGCTACCTTTCAAAGATGTATGACAGCTATATTCTCTGACTTTTGTGAAAAGATTTTTGAGGTTTTCATGGATGACTTCTCCGTTTATGAGAAGTCTTTTGATGATGGTTTAAGCAATCTTGATCGAGTTTTGCAAAGATGTGAACAAACAAATCTTGTCTTGAATTGGGGGAAGTGCCACTTTATGGTTAATGAAGGTATTGTCTTGGGTCATAAAATTTCTGAAAGAGGTATTGAAGTGGAGAAAGTTAAGGTTGATGTAATTGAAAAAATGCCATGTCCTAAAGATATCAAAGGTGTTCGTAGTTTCTTAGGTCATGCTGGTTTCTATGGGAGATTTATCAAAGAATTTTCTAAAATTTCTAGGCCACTCACAAATCTTTTGCAAAAGGATGTTCCTTTTGTTTTTATGATGATTGTTTAGAAGCCTTCGAAACACTCAAGAAAGCCTTAATTTATGCACATATTGTTCAACCACCTAATTGGAACTTTCCTTTTGAAATTATGTGTGATGCTAGTGATTATGCTGTTGGTGTTGTTCTAGGACAAAGAGTTGATAAGAAACTAAATGTTATTCATTATGCTAGTAAAACTCTAGACAATGCTTAAAGAAATTATGCTACTACTGAAAAAGAATTTCTAGCAGTGGTGTTTGCTTGTGATAAATTTAGATCCTACATTGTTGACTCAAAAGTAATTGTCCACACCGATCATGCTGCTATTAAATATCTTATGGAAAATAAAGATGCTAAACCTAGACTTATTCGATGGGTTCTCTTGCTACAAGAATTTGATTTACATATCACTGATATAAAAGGAGCAGAGAACCCCGTAGCTGATAACTTGTCTAGGCTTGAAAATGAGCTTGATGACCCACTACCTGTTGATGATAGTTTCCCTGATGAGCAGTTAGGTGCAACAAATGTTTCTCATAACACTCCTTGGTATGCTAACTATGCTAATTACATTGTTGCTAAATATTTACCACCTAGCTTTATATACCAATAAAAGAAAACAATTCTTATAAGATTTAAGACATTACTTTTGGGATGACCCATATCTTTATTTAGAAGGAGTAGATGGTATTATTAGACGTTGTGTACCTGAGCATGAACAGGGACAAATCCTATGAAAATGTCACTCCTAAGCTTATGGAGGGCATCATGCGGGAGACAGAACTGCTCACAAGGTATTGTAGTCTGGATTTTATTGGCCTACTCTTTGTAAGGATGCTTGTAAGTTTGTCTTGTCGTGCGATTGATAACCCACAAGTATAGGGGATTGCAACAGTTTTCGAGGGTAGAGTATTCAACCCAAATTTATTGATTCGACACAAGGGGAGCCAAAGAATATTCTCAAGTATTAGTAGCTGAGTTGTCAATTCAACCACACCTGGAAACTTAATATGTGCAGCAAAGTAATATGATAGTAGTGGTAACGATGGTAACGGTAGCAAAAGTAATGTTTTTGGTATTTTGTAGTGATGATAGCAACAGCAACGGAAAAGTAAATAAGCGAAGAACAATATGTGGAAAGCTCGTAGGCAATGGATCAGTGATGGAGAATTATGCCGGATGCGATCGATCATGTAACAGTCATAACCTAGGGTGACACAGAACTAGCTCTAGTTCATCAATGTAATGTAGGCATGTATTCTGATTATAGTCATACGTGCTTATGGAAAAGAACTTGCATGACATCTTTTGTCCTACCCTCCCGTGGCAGCGGGGTCCTATTGGAAACTAAGGGATATTAAGGCATCCTTTTAATAGAGTACCGGACCAAAGCATTAACACATAGTGAATACATGAACTCCTCAAACTACGGTCATCACCGGGAGTGGTCCCGATTATTGTCACTTCGGGGTTGCCGGATCATAACACATAGTAGGTGACTATAGACTTGCAAGATAGGATCAAGAACTCTCATATATTGATGAAAACATAATAGATTCAGATCTGAAATCATGGCAGTCGGGCCCTAGTGACAAGCATTAAGCATAGCAAAGTCATAGCAACATCAATCTCAGAACATAGTGGATACTAGGGATCAAACGCTAACAAAACTAACTCGATTACATGATAAATCTCATCCAACCCATCATCGTCCAGCAAGCCTACGATGGAATTACTCACACACGGCGGTGAGCATCATGAAATTGGTGACGGAGGAAGGTTGATGATGGCGGCGGCTCCGTATTGTAAAACACGATGAATCCTTCTCTCTGATTTTTTCTCCCCGAACACAAATATATGGAGTTGGAGTTGAGGTCGGTGGAGCGTCAGGGGGCCCATGAGGCAGGGGGCACGCCTAGGGGGGTAGGGTGCGCCCCCACCCTCGTGGACAGGGTGTGGGCCCCCTGACGTGGATCTTTCTTCCAGTATTTTTTATATATTCCAAAATAATTCTCCGTTGATTGTCAGGTCATTCCAAGAACTTTTATTTCTGCACAAAAATAACACCATGGCAATTCTGCTGAAAACAGCGTCAGTCCGGATTAGTTCCATTCAAATCATGCAATTTAGAGTCCAAAACAAGGGCAAAAGTGTTTGGAAAAGTAGATACGATGGAGACGTAACAGTGATGAATGTCAAAGAATAGGTAATATCGATAAGCGTCAAGAAATGCCTATGAATTATTCACTTGCTGTTGAACCATTTGATGTTGGGGTTTTGATTACATGGGACCATTTCCTTTCTCTAATGGGTATACACATATTTTGGTTGTTGTTAATTATGTTAGTAAGTGGGTAGAAGCTATTCCAACTAGTAGTGTTGATCACAACACCTCTATTCAAATGCTTAAGGAAGATATTTTCCCAAGGGTTGGAGTCCCTAGATATTTAATGACTGATGGTGGTGCACACTTTATTCATGGTGCTTTCCGTAAAATGCTTGCTAAGTATGATGTTAACCATATAATTGCATCAGCTTATCATCCTCAGTCTAGTGGTCAAGTTGAACTTAGCAATAGAGAAATAAAATTAATTTTGCAAATACTGTCAATAGGTCTCGGAAGAATTGGTCTAAGAAATTAGATGATCCACTTTGGGCTTATAGAACAACATACAAAAATCCTATGGGTATGTCTCCTTATAAAATGGTGTATGGAAAAGCTTGTCATTTGCCTCTTGAGTTAGAACATAAAGCATATTGGGCAATTAAAGAACTCAACTATGATTTCAAACTTGCCGGTGATAAGAGGTTATTTGATATTAGCTCATTAGATGAATGGAGAACCCAAGTTTATGAAAATGCCAAGTAATTTAAAGAAAACGTTAAAAGATGGCATGACAAAAAATCCAAAAGCGTGAGTTCAAAGTTGGAGAATATGTTCTTTTGTACAACTCTCATTTCAGATTCTTTGAAGGAAAACTCCTCTCCAAATGGGAAGGACTCTATGTTATCGAGGAGGTTTATCGGCCTGGAGCTATCAAAATAAATAATGCCAAAGGTACTAACCCAAAGGTTGTTAATGGGCAACAAATAAAACATTATATCTCAGGTACGCCCATTAATGTTGAAAGTAATATTATCCAAACTATGACACCGGAGGAACACATAAAAGAGACCTTCTGAAACACTCTAGAATCGTTAAAAAGAGGAGGTACGTGATACGGTAAGTAAATGGACTCCGAAAAATCCGCAAAAATATTCTCTGTCAGTTTTGGAAAATAACAAAAATTAGGAAAATAAAAAACTGCCGGGAAGCGCACCCTGGTGGGCACAAGACACCACGGCTTGCCTGGCTTGCCAGGCACGCCCAGGTGGGTTGTGCCCACCTCAGGTACCTTCCGGACTCCGTTTTTGTACAACTTGCTTGTTTTCCAAGATAAAAAAAATCTTTATATACCCCCCGAACCTATTAACCACTGTATCACGGAGAAATCTTATGTTCTCTTTTCTTGCTGTTTTCGGTCAGATCCGTTGAGCTAGGCATCATGTCTTCTTCCTCCTCCAATAACGTGGAAGAGGATGCTTGGTTAATGAAGATCGAGTGGAAGAGAGAAGTGTTGGAAATATGCCCTAGAGGCAATAATAAAAGGATTATTATTATATTTCCTTGTTCATGATAATTGTCTTTTATTCATGCTATAATTGTGTTATCCGGAAATCGTAATACATGTGTGAATGCATAGACACCAACATGTCCCTAGTAAGCCTCTAGTTGACTAGCTCGTTGATCAACAGATAGTCATGGTTTCCTGACTATGGACATTGGATGTCATTGATAATGAGATCACATCATTAGGAGAATGATGTGATGGACAAGACCCAATCCTAAACATAGCACAAGATCGTATAGTTCGTTTTCTAGAGTTTTTCCAATGTCTAGTATCTTTTCCTTAGACCATGAGATCGTGTAACTCCCGGATACCGTAGGAGTGCTTTGGGTGTACCAAACGTCACAACGTAACTGGGTGACTATAAAGGTATACTACGGGTATCTCCGAAAGTGTCTGTTGGGTTGACACGAATCAAGACTGGGATTTGTCACTCCATATGACGGAGAGGTATCTCTGGGCCCACTCGGTAACGCATCATCATAATGAGCTCAAAGTGACCAAGTGTCTGGTCATGGGATCATGCATTACGGTACGAGTAAAGTGACTTGCCGGTAACGAGATTGAACGAGGTATTGGGATACCGACGATCGAATCTTGGGCAAGTAACGTACCGATTGACAAAGGGAATTGTATACGGGGTTGCTTGAATCCTCGACATCGTGGTTCATCCGATGAGATCATCGAGGAGCATGTGGGAGCCAACATGGGTATCCAGATCCCGCTGTTGGTTATTGACCGGAGAGTCGTCTCGGTCATGTCTACATGTCTCTCGAACCCGTAGGGTCTACACACTTAAGGTTCGGTGACGCTAGGGTTGTAGAGATATGAGTATGCAGTAACCTGAAAGTTGTTCGGAGTCCCGGATGAGATCCCGGACGTCACGAGGAGTTCTGGAATGGTCCAGAGGTGAATAATTATATATAGGAAGTGCAGTTTCGGCCATCGGGAGAGTTTCGGGGGTCAACGGTATTGTACCGGGACCACCGGAAGGGTCCCGGGGGTCCACCGGGTGGGGCCACCCATCCCGGAGGGCCCCATGGGCTGAAGTGGGGAGGGAACCAGCCCATAGTGGGCTGGTGCGCCCCCCCCCTTGGGCCCCCATGCGCCTAGGGTTGGGAACCCTAGGGGAGGGGGCGCCTCCACTTGCCTTGGGGGGCACTCCACCCCATTGGCCGCCCCCCTAGGAGATCCCATCTCCTAGGGCCGGCGCACCCCCCTAGGGGGCCTATATAAAGGACGGGGGAGGGAGGGCAGCACTACCTCAAGCCTTGGCGCCTCCCTGTCTCCTGCTACACCTCTCCCTCTCGCAGAAGCTCGGCGAAGCCCTGCTGCGGTGACTGCTGCATCCACCACCACGCCGTCGTGCTGCAGGATCTTCATCAACCTCTCCTTCCCCCTTGCTGGATCAAGAAGGAGGAGATGTCACGCTGACCGTACGTGTGTTGAATGCGGAGGTGCCGTCCGTTCGGCGCTAGGATCTCCGGTGATTTGGATCACGACGAGTACGACTCCCTCATCCCCGTTCTCTTGAACGCTTCCACGCGCGATCTACAAGGGTATGTAGATGCACTCTCCTCTCGTTGCTAGTTGACTCCATAGATTGATCTTGGTGAAACGTAGGAAATTTTTTTGTTTTCTGCAACGTTCCCCAACAAGGTGCACTACAGGTATCTCCGAAAGTATCTGTTGGGTTGGCACGAATTGAGACCGGGATTTGTCACTCCATATGACCGAGAGGTATCTCTGGGCCCACTCAGTAATGCATCATCATAATGAGCTCAATGTGACTAAGGAGTTAGCCACGGGATCATGCGTTACGGAATGAGTAAAGAGACTTGCGGGTAACGAGATTGAACGAGGTATGGGGATACCGACGATCGAGTCTCGGGCAAGTAATATACCGATGGACAAAGGGAATTGTATGCAGGATTGATTGAATCCCCGACATCGTGGTTCATCCGATGAGATCATCGTGGAACATGTGGGAGCCAATATGGGTATCCAGATCCCGCTATTGGTTATTGGACGGAGAGGTGTCTCGGTCATGTCTGCATGGTTCTCGAACCCGTAGGGTCTACACACTTAAGGTTCGGTGACACTAGAGTTGTAATGGGAATAGTATGTGGTTACCGAAGGTTGTTCAGAGTCCCGGATGAGATACCGAACGTGACGAGGAACTCCAGAATGGTCCGGAGGTGAAGATCGATATATTGGAAGAAGGGTATTGGAGTCGGGAATTGTTCTGGGAGTACCGGGTGACGACCAGCGTGACCAAAAGGAGTTTCGGAGGCCCTGGCAAGCGTTGGGGGCCTTATGGACCAAGGAGAGGGCACACCAGCCCACTAAGGGGTTGTGCGCCCCTCCCACTACATCTCAACCTGGAGAGGTGGGGGCACCTCCCCTAGGGCAGCCGCCCTTCCCGGCTTGGGGGGCAAGTTTCCTAGGGGTGGGGGCGCCCAAACCCATCTAGGGTTTCCCCTGTGGCCGCCGCCCCTCCCCAGGGAAACCCTAGGGCGCCTCCTCCTCCTCCCTTCCCCTATATATAGTGAGGGAGAGAGAGGGCACCCGCACCCCTTCCCAGGCGCAGCCCCTCCCTTCTCCAACACCTCCTCCTCCTCTATAGTGCTTAGCAAAGCTCTGCCAGAGAACCACGAGCTCCACCACCACCATGTCGTCGTGTTGTTGGAGCTCCCCCTCAACTTCTCCTCTCCCCTTGCTGGATCAAGAAGGAGGAGATGTCCCCGGGCTATACGTGTGTTGAACACCGAGGCGTTGTACGTTCAGCATTTGGATCGGATCTTCTGCGATTTGAATCGCGACGAGTACGACTCCATCAGCCGCGTTCTTGTAATGCTTCCGCTTAGCGATCTTCAAGGGTATGAAGATGCACTCCCTCTCTCTCGTTGCTAGCATCTCCTAGATTGATCTTGGTGACACGTAGGATTTTTTATTTATTACTGTGTTCCCCAATAGTGGCATCATGAGCTAGGTCTATGCGTAGGTTCTATGCACGAGTAGAACACAAATAGTTGTGGGTGATGATTTGTTCAATTTGCTTACCGTTACTAGTATTATCTTGATTTGGCGGCATTGTGGGATGAAGCGACCCGGACCGACCTTACACGTACGCTTACATGGGACTGGTTCGACCGACTGACATGCACTTGATGCATAAGGTGGCTAGCGGGTGTCTGTCTCTCCCACTTTAGTCGTATCGGATTCGATGAAGAGGGTCCTTATGAAGGGTAAATAGCAATTGGCATATCACCATTGTGGCTTTTGCGTAGGTAAGAAACGTTCTTGCTAGAAACCCATACCATCCACGTAAAACATTGTAGGAACGAAAGTATGTCTAGAGGGGGGTGATTAGACTAATTGACCAAATATAAATCTAGCCTTTTCCCAATTTTAAGTCTTGGCAGATTTTAACAACTTAGCACAAGTCAAGTAATCAACCTACACATGCAATTCTAAGAGTATAGCAGCGGAATGTAAAACAATTCCATATGAAGGTAAAGGGAGGAGATTGAAGGAGCAAACAATATGTAGACACGGAGATTTTTGGCATGATTCTGAAAGGTGGCGCTATCGTACATCCACGTTGATGGAGACTTCAACCCACGAAGGGTAACGGTTGCGTGAGTCCACAGAGGGCTCCACCCACGAAGGGTCCACGAAGAAGCAACCTTGTCTATCCCACCATGGCCATCGCCCACGAAGGACTTGCCTCACTAGGGTAGATCTTCACGAAGTAGGCGATCTTCTTGCCCATACAAAGTCCTTGGTTCAACTCCACAATCTTGACGGAGGCTCCCAAGTGACACCTAACCAACCTAGGAGACACCACTCTCCAAAAGGTAATGGACGGTGTGTTGATGATGAACTCCTTGCTCTTGTGCTTCAAATGATAGTCTCCCCAACACTCAGCTCTCTCTCATAGGATTGGATTTGGTGGAAAGAGGGTTTGAGTGGAAAGCAACTTGGGGAAGGCTAGAGATCAAGATTTATGTGGTTGGAATGGAATATCTTGACCTCAAAACAAGTATACGTGGTTATCTCTCAGAAAATGTATGTTGGAAGTGTAGGCATGTTCTGATGGCTCTCACTATTTATGAAGAGTGGGTGGAGGGGTATATATAGCCTCCACACAAAATCTAACCGTTACACACAAATCACCAAACTCGATGGGACTGAATCATGAAACTCGGTCAGACCGATTTAGTTCAAAATGTGAACGTTAGGATTTTCGGTGGGACTGACATGTCAACTCGGTGGGATTGATTCCATTAGGGTTAGGACATAACGTAATCTCGGTGAGACCGATTACACAAACTCGATGGGACCGATTTTGGTAATAGGAAAACACAAAGTTGGTCAGGCAAACTCGGTGGGACCAATTCGCTCATCTCAGTTAGACCGAAACGCTACGAATGGGAAACAGAGAGTTTGCATTGCAATCTCGGTGGGACCGATCGCTCATCTCAGTTGGACCGAAACGTTACGAAGGGAAACAGAGAGTTTGCAATCCCATCTCGGTGAGACCGAGATCCCTATCAGTGAGACCGAAATGACTAGGGTTTGTGGCAGTGGCTATGTCAAGTGAACTCAGTGGCGCCGGGTAGGAAATTTCGGTGGGGCCGAGTTTGACTTTTAGTTTGGGACATATGTGGATATGAGAAAGTAGTTTAGGGTTTTGGATCATATCACTAAGCATTTTGAGCAAGTAACTCATTAAGCAACACCTCATCCCCTTTAAATAGTATTGGCTTTTCCTATGGACTCAATGTGATCTTGGATCACTAAAAGTAAAATGTAGAGTCTTGAGCTTGAGCCAACATGTGTTCTTAGTATTTTGAGGGGTCCACTTTCTAATCCATCCATGCCAAACATTGAGCTTTCCTGAAATATTTATCTTGAAATCGCATTAGCTCAATGGGCTATATGTTGTTAGGAATTACCAAAACCACCCAGCGATAGCTGCACTTTCAATCTCCCCCTTTTTGGTAATTGATGAAAACATATAGATCAAAGCTTCGACAAATGATAATAAGATTGAAAAACATCGTCGCTTTGAGAAGTATGTGAAAAGCAAGAGCTCCCCCTAAATTTGTGCATTATTTATAATTTGCTTTTGAATGCAAATGCACAATCGATTAGGTTCGTGGGTTACTCTTCCATGTCACATACATCTTGGTGGAGCGCTCAAAATTGATAGAAATTAAAAGCATGCACTCATCACCAAGCAAGTGAATGATCATATATGGATATAAAAGATAGTATCACCTAAACAAGCATTAATGTAGCAAATGATCAATCACATGATCACACAAGTATCTCACACAAGGACATAAAGTATCTCACACAATAAAACGTTCAAGCAAAGGCAAAGACGCAAAATACTCTCTCGAAGCCTATGATCTATGCATATTTCTCCCCCTTTGGCAACAAGTTACCAAAAATTTCAAATATGCATAGTGCTATGCGTCTCTCAGGCTTGGTCTTCGGGAGGTGGTGTAGAGAGAACTCCAAGGACGAAGGCATCTGTCGATGTAGTTGGAGCTGATGGAGTGGCTGCTGGAGGTGGCACTAGAGCTGTAGCTGCTGGTGCTGATGCTGTAGCTCTAGAATCTGTCATTGGCACGGTAGCAGACCTCTGACTCCCTGGCACTCACTGAAATGCTCAGTAGTTGCCTTCCCTCTCCTCTCTTCTGCTTCCTCCTGAAGCTGTTCAACGGCAGTCTGAATCTCAGTTACCTTGAGGTCAAGATCATAGAATTATGTCTCAACAATCTCTCTAGGCTTTCCTGATTCTGATTCAGGGTGGCCAAGACCTTCTCAATCCTCAATGTATCTTGAATCAGATAGCCTAATCGGTCTTGTTTTGACTTGAGGAACACCTGAGATGCTTCTTCTGCACTTAGCATCCTTACAGCTTTCTCTGCCTTAACTTTGGCTCTCTTCTCCTGTGCTTGAACTAATGATGGTTCCTCCTCATTCATCACAACAGTGTTGTCTTCAAATTCAGGATGCAGGGGTAGATGCTCCTTATCCAACAGATATGTTCCTGTGCCCATCTTGGAGTTGATGAGCTCCTGAGTGTGTGGAGCATACCCACAGCTTCTCTTCTGGTCAGCAGCAGTCCTCTTGATTGTCTCTACAATCAGACTCATGACCTTGAACTTCTGAGGGACATCAAAAAGCTGTATCCAGTTGATAGAGTGCCCTCTGATCATCTTGTGATCTCCTAACTTGGGTAGCAGAGTGTGCCTTAGGATCCAGTTGATAGTAGGCAGACTAGACAACAAGAAATGTACAGATCCAAGCTTGTGAGTCTCCAAAGCTTTATTAGGGATCTCTTTGTACATGTTTGTCATGGAGTTGTGGTCTTTCTTATTCTTGGCATACACATCCAAGTCATCCTCATGTTCCTCTGGGGCATTGATCAGCTTGGCCGATTCTTCAACAGTGGATTGGTACTTAGTACCTTCTGACATCCAAATGATCTTCCCATCTGGGTAAAAGTGAGAAGTGGAGTAAAACTGCATGATCACCTCATCATTACATTTTGTGAGCTTCTGTCCAACAAACTCATCTACTCCACATGCTTTGAAGCTGTCATAAACTCCTGGGAAGTGATCTTCATTCTCCTATATGAATTCCAAGTCAACCCATCTCATGTCACTCACAATGGGCTTCTTGTTAAGCAGGATAGTTTCATAAAAGTCTTGCTATTCCTTTGTGTGAAACCGGTAGTCAACTGCAGTCCTTCTCCTCACAGCATAAGGATCAGACTTTTTCCACAATCTCAGTCCAGCATCTTCTCGGATGTGCATGTCTTCAGCTATTGGATGAGTATCATTGTGGTCTGGAATCTTGGGCTTCAATTTTCTCAAAATAAGAGACTCATTGATACGTCTCGAACGTATCTATAATTTTTGATTTCTCCATGCTATATTATCTACTGTTTTGGACATTATTGGGCTTTATTATCCACTTTTATATTATTTTTGGGACTAACCTACTAACCGGAGGCCCAGCCCAGAATTGTTGTTTTTGCCTATTTTAGGGTTTCGAAGAAAAGGAATATCAAACGGAGTCCAAACGGAATGAAACCTTCGGGAACGTGATTTTCTCACCGAACATGATCCAGGAGACTTGGACCCTACGTCAAGCAACCAACAGGGAGGCCACGAGGTAGGGGCGCGCCTACCCCCACCCCCACCCCCAGGCGCGTCCACCCTCGTGGGCCCCCTGTTGCTCCACTGACGTACTTCTTCCTCCTATATATATCTACATACCCCCAAACGATCAGATACGGAGCCAAAACCCAAATTCCACCACCGTAACTTTCTGTATCCACGAGATCCCATCTTGGGGCCTGTTCCGGAGCTCCACCGGAGGGGGCATTGATCACGGAGGGCTTCTACATCAACACCATAGCCTCTCCGATGAAGTGTGAGTAGTTTACCTTAGACCTACGGGTCCATAGTTATTAGCTAGATGGCTTCTTCTCTCTTTTTGGATCTCAATACAAAGTTCTCCCCCTCTCTTGTGGAGATCTATTCGATGTAATCTTCTTTTGCAGTGTGTTTGTTGAGACCGATGAATTGTGGGTTTATGATCAAGTTTATCTATGAACAATATTTGAATCTTCTCTGAATTCTTTTATGTATGATTGGTTATCTTTGCAAGTCTCCTCGAATTATCAGTTTGGTTTGGCCTACTAGATTGATCTTTCTTGCAATGGGAGAAGTGCTTAGCTTTGGGTTCAATCTTGCGGTGTCCTTTCCCAGTGACAGTAGGGGAAGCAAGGCACGTATTGTATTGTTGCCATCGAGGATAACAAGATGGTTTTTTTATCATATTGCATGAACTTATCCCTCTACATCATGTCATCTTGCTTAAAGCATTACTATGTTCTCTTGAACTTAATACTCTAGATGCATGCTGGATAGCGGTCGATGTGTGGATTAATAGTAGTACATGCAGGCAGGAGTCGGTCTACTTGTCTTGGACGTGATGCCTATATACATGATCATACCTAGATATTCTCATAACTATGCTCAATTCTGTCAATTGCTCAACAGTAATTCGTTCACCCACCGTAAAATACCTATGCTCTTGAGAGAAGCCACTAGTGAAACCTATGGCCCCCGGGTCTATCTTCATCATATTAATCTTCCAATACTTAGTTATTTTCATTGCTTTTATTTTACTTTGCATCTTTATCATAAAAATACCAAAAATATTATCTTATCATATCTATCAGATCTCACTCTCGTAAGTGACCGTGTAGGGATTGGCAACCCCTTATCGCGTTGGTTGCGAGGATTTATTTGTTTTGTGTAGGTGCGAGGGACTCACGCGTAGCTTCCTACTAGATTGATACCTTGGTTCTCAAAAACCGAGGGAAATACTTACGCTACTTTGCTGCACCACCCTTTCCTCTTCAAGGGAAAAGCAACGCAAGTGCTGAAGAGGTAGCAAGAAGGATTTCTGGTGCCGTTGCCGGGGAGGTCTATGCAAAAGTCAACATACCAAGTACCCATCACATACGCTTATCTCCCGCATTACATTATTTGCCATTTGCCTCTCGTTTTCCTCTCCCCCACTTCACCCTTGCCGTCTTATTCACCCTCTCTCTCTCTATCCTCCCTCTCTTTTCCATTCGTCGCTTTTCTGTTCGCTTGTCGTTATGGCGAGTCCTCTATCTTCTCCGTTGTCTCCCGAGAATGAAGTTCTAAATTTTAAGCAAAGGGAGGGAGAAAATCTAAAAGACGCTTGGTATAGAATTTGCAATTCCCAAAATAGATCTACCAGGAAGCAATCTACTTCCGTTCTTCTTCGCAATTTTTTTGTAGGCGTTACTCCTTGGCACAGATGTATCCTTGATACCATTACCGGAGGGAACTTCTTGGGTAGCCATACTTTTGATTCTTACAATGCTATGATAGATTTGTTTGGCTCACCACCTCTTTTGGTTAATGGAACTATGTTAACTTTGGAGCATGTAATGCAAAAACTTGAAATTATTGAAAATAAAGTTGCTACCATTGAGTTAATTGAAAATTTTAATAAAAAGATCCACAACCAAATTACCCGATATGGATCTAAAGTAGGAGTAACTTTGAAAAACATTAAAGAGAAGGAACCTATAGTTAATGAAAGAATAAATCATGATTCCACTAGAATCGATAAACATGAGGGTATCATTACCAATTTGGGAACTGCTTTTTCTTCCGTAAAGAATACTCCAAGTCCTCCAACTAAAATTGCCAAGCTTATGTATGTTCCTAAAAATAAAGGTGAATCCTCTAGCAAAGAAACTGCGGATCTCAAATCTATAAGTGTTCATCCTAATCTTTTTGCTATCATTAAGGAACCATTTGCTGCTAATTATTTTTTTGATCTTGTGCCTAAAAGTTTGATAATCAATAAAAATAAAGAAATTCCTAAGGACGGTAGATGCCTCATTGAAGAATTACCTACCAAAGATGGCAATACCTAGATCTATCCTTGCTTTTTATGCCTAGCTAGGGGCGTTAAACGATAGCGCTTATTGGGAGGCAACCCAATTTTATTCTTATTCCTTGCTTTTTGCTCCTGTTTAGTAATAGATAATTTACCCATCCTCTGTTTTTGTTGTGTTTTTTGTGTTTAATTAGTGTTTGTGCCAAGTAGAACCGTTGGGAAGACATGGGGAAAGTCTTGTTAATCTTGCTGTAAAAAACAGAAACTTTAGCGCTCACGAGAACTGCTGCCATTTTTATTTGGAAAGTGCTATTTAGTTAATTATTTTGCAGATGATTAATACATAAATTCCTCACGTCCAGCAATTTATTTTAGAATTTTTGAGGTTCCAGATCTTGCACTGGCTACAGATTACTACAGACTGTTCTTTTTTTGACAGATTCTGTTTTTCATGTGTTGTTTGCTTATTTTGATGAATCTATGGCTAGTAAAATAGTTTATAAACCATAGAGAAGTTGGAATATATTAGGTTTAACGCCAATATAAATAAAGAATGAGTTCATAACAGTACCTTGAAGTGGTCTTTTATTTTGTTTCGCTAACAGAGGTCACGAGATTTTCTACTTAAAGTTTTGTGTTGTGAAGTTTTCAAGTTTTGGGTAAAGATTTGATGGATTATGGAACAAGGAGTTGCAAGAGCCTAAGCTTGGGGATGCCCATGGAACCCCCAAGATAATCTAAGGACACCAAAAAGCCAAAGCTTGGGGATGCCCCGGAAGGCATCCCCTCTTTCGTCTACTTCTATCGGTAACTTTACTTGGAGCTATATTTTTGATATGTGTTTTGCTAGGAGCGTCTTGTATGATTTGAGTCTTTATTTTTTTAGTTTACCACAATCATCCTTGATGTACACACCTTTTTAGAGAGACACACATGATTCAGAAATTATTAGAATACTCTATGTGCTTCACTTATATCTTTTGAGTTATATAGTTTTGCTCTAGTGCTTCATTTATATCTTTTAGAGCACGGTGGTGGATTTGTTTTATAGAAACTATTGATCTCTCATGCTTCACTTAGATTATTTTGAGAGTCTTAAATAGCATGGTAATTTCCTTAAATAATCCAATATGCTAGGTATACAAGATTAATAATAAAATTCTCTTAGGAGTGTGTTGAATACTATGAGAAGTTTGATGCTTGATAATTGTTTTGAGATATGGAGGTAGTGATATTAAAGTTGTGCTAGTAGAGTAGTTGTGAATTTGAGAAATACTTGTGTTAAAGTTTGTAATTCCCGTAGCATGCACGTATGGTGAACCGTTATGTGATGAAGTCGGAGCATGATTTATTTATTGATTGTCTTTCTTATGAGTGGCGGTCGGGGACGAGCGATGGTCTTTTCCTACCAATCTATCCCCCTAGGAGCATACGCGTAATACTTTGCTTTGATAACTTGTAGATTTTTGCAATGAGTTCTTTATGACTAATGTTGAGTCCATGGATTATACGCACTCTCACCCTTCCATCATTGCTAGCCTCTCTAATACCGCGCACCTTTCGCCGGTATCATACACCCACCATATACCTTCCTCAAAACAACCACCATACCTACCTATCATGGCATTTCCATAGCCATTCCGAGATATATTGCCATGCAACTTTCCACTGTTTCGCTTCATCATTGTCATATTGCTTTGCATGATCATGTAGTTGACATTGTATTTGTGGCAAAGCCACCATTCATAATTCTTTCATACATGTCACTCATGAGTCATTGCATATCCCGGTACACTGCCGAAGGCATTCACATAAAGTCATATTTTGTTCTAAGTATCGAGTTGTAATTCTTGAGTTGTAAGAAAATAAAAGTGTGATGATCATCATTATTAGAGAATTGTCCCAAGTGAGGAAAGGATGATGGAGACTATGATTCCCCCACAAGTCGGGATGAGACTCCGAACGAAAAAAAGAGGCCATAAAAAAGAGAGAAAGGGCCCAAATGAAAAATGAGAGAAAAAGAGAGAAGGGACAATGCTACTATCCTTTTACCACACTTGTGCTTCAAAGTAGCACCATGATCTTCATGATAGAGAGTCTCCTTTGTTATCACTCTCATATACTAGTGGGAAATTTTCATTATAGAACTTGGCTTGCATATTCCAATGATGGGCTTCCTCAAAATGCCCTAGGTCTTCGTGAGCAAGCAAGTTGGATGCACACCCACTTAGTTTCTTTTTGAGCTTTCATATACTTATAGCTCTAGTGCATCCGTTGCATGGCAATCCCTACTCACTCACATTGATATCTATTGATGGGCATCTCCATAGCCCGTTGTACGCCTAGTTGATGTGAGACTATCTTATCCCTTTTTGTCTCCCCCACAACCACCATTCAATTCCACCTAAAGTGCTATGTCCATGGCTCACGCTCATGTATTGCATGAATATCGAAAAAGTTTTGAGAATATCAAAAGTATGAAACAATTGCTTGGCTTGTTATCGGGGTTGTGCATGATTTAAATACTTTGTGTGGTGAAGATAGAGCATAGCCAGACTATATGATTTTGTAGGGATAACTTTCTTTGGCCATGTTATTTTTAAGAGACATAATTGCTTAGTTAGTATGCTTGAAGTATTATTATTTTTATGTCAATATTAAACTTTTGTCTTGAATCTTTCAGATCTGAATATTCATGCCACAATTAAGAAGAATTACATTGAAATTATGCCAAGTAGCATTCCACATCAAAAATTCTGTTTTTATCATTTACCTACTCAAGGACGAGCAGGAATTAAGCTTGGGGATGCTTGATACATCTCCAACGTATCTATAATTTTTGATTGCTCCATGCTATATTATCTACTGTTTTGGACATTATTGGGCTTTATTATCCACTTTTATATTATTTTTGGGACTAACCTACTAACCGGAGGCCCAGCCCAGAATTGTTGTTTTTTTGCCTATTTTAGGGTTTTGAAGAAAAGGAATATCAAACGGAGTCCAAACGGAATGAAACCTTCGGGAACGTGATTTTCTCACCGAACATGATCCAGGAGACTTGGACCCTACGCCAAGCAACCAATAGGGAGGCCACGAGGTAGGGGCGCGCCTACCCCCCCCCCCCCCCGACGCACCCTCCACCCTCATGGGCCCCCTGTTGCTCCATCGATGTACTTCTTCCTCCTATATATACATACGTACCCCCAAACGATTAGATACGAAGCCAAAACCCTAATTCCACCATCGTAACTTTCTGTATCCACGAGATCCCATCTTGGGGCCTGTTCTGGAGCTCCACTGGAGGGGGCATCGATCACAGAGGGCTTCTACATCAACATCATAACCTCTCTGATGAAGTGTGAGTAGTTTACCTCAGACCTACGGGTCCATAGTTATTAGCTAGACGGCTTCTTCTCTCTTTTTGGATCTCAATACAAAGTTCACCCTGAGGGAGTCCTGGATTAGGGGGTCTCCGGACAGTCGGACCATCTCCATTGGCCGGACTGTTAGACTATGAAGATACAAGATTGAAGACTTTGTCTCGTGTCTGGATGGGACTCTACTTGGCGTGGAAGGCAAGCTAGGCAATACGGATATGGATATCTCCTCCTTTGTAACCGACCTTGTGTAACCCTAACCCTCTCCGGTGTCTATATAAACCGAAGGGTTTTAGTCCGTAGGACAACAATCACAACATACAATCATACCATAGGCTAGCTTCTAGGGTTTAGCCTCTCTGATCTCATGGTAGATCTACTCTTGTACTACCCATATCATCAATATCAATCAAGCAGGACGTAGGGTTTTACCTCCATCAAGAGGGCCCGAACCTGGGTAAAACATCGTGTCCCCTGCCTCCTGTTACCATCCAGCCTAGACGCACAGTTCGGGACTCCCTACCCAAGATTCGCCGGTTTTGACACCGACATTGGTGCTTTCATTGAGAGTTCCTCTGTGTCGTCGCCGTTAGGCTTGATGGCTCCTACTATCATCGATAGCGATGCGGTCCAGGGTGAGACTTTTCTCCCCGGACAGATCTTCGTATTCGGCGGCTTTGCACTGCGGGCTAATTCGCTTGGCCATCTGGAGCAGATTGAAAGCTACGCCCCTGGCCACCAGGTCAGATTTGGAAGCTTGAACTACACGGTCGACATCCGCGGAGACTTGATCTTCGACGGATTCGAGCCACAGCCGGGCGCACCGCACTGTCGCGACGGGTATGACCTAGCTCTGCCGCTGAACAGTACCCCAGAGGCTGCGCCCGCAACAGCTCCGGCCCTTAGCTCGGAGCCAACTGCACCAGTCGAGGACGGGTGGTTAGACACCGCCTCAGGGGCTGCAGTCTCAACGGTGATCGAGCCGAACACCAGCCTAACCCTCTGCGCAGCCCGTGACTCCAAGGTGTCGAACTCTTTTTCGGACTCCGAACCATCCGCGCCCCTGCCAATCGAATCCGATTGGGTGCCGATCATGAAATTCACCGTCGCGGATATCTTTCAGCACTCGCCCTTCGGCGACATTCTGAATTCACTAAGGTCTCTCTCTTTTTCAGGAGAGCCCTAGCCGGATTATGGCCAACAGGATTGGGATGCGGACGACGAAGAAATTCGACGCCCACCCACCACCCACTTAATAGCCACTGTCGACGACTCAATCGACATGCTCGACTTCGACTCCGAAGACATCAACGATATGGACGACGATGCGGGAGGCAAAGAGGAACCACCGCCCACAGAGCGCTGGATGACCACCTCATCATATGACATATACATGGTGGACACACCAAAAGAAGACGACGACGAGGAATGGAAGCACGCACCGAAGGCTTGTTCCCCCGAGAAGCAGTCAAAGCGGCGGCCGCCCCAAATCCCGCCTCGGCAGAAATAACGATCATACAGACCCAGCGTTGGAGTAGGGCGAAACACTGCTGGACCACGGCAATACAGAGAATCAAACTGAACAAACCAATTCTATCAAAGATAACAGTCCGGACGGCATAACGTCGGACAGGCACCCGGAGCAGCAGAATGCCCGTCAAAGGCTTGTTGCCACCGCGAGCAGTCTGAAAAAGCAGAAGCAAAGGCTCAAGGCTGCGCAGGACACACTCCAAATCAGATGAAGCAAAGTACTCAACATAGCAACGAAGTACGGCGGCAATCGCCCCACCAAGAGCTACCCAAAGCGGAAGTTGCTACCTGAATTCGATGAGGAGGCCTCAGACCCCCCACAACCAAAAATAAAAATGGCCACCTGGCCGGATAGAAGACCTCACGGCCAACATAGAGCGGCAAACAACGCCACCCACAAGCCAATACGCGATCCACACGAGGGCTCGCACCAAAAGGACGGCGCAACCAGATCCATCTATGGACCACGCAAGCGCGCCCCAGCATACGATGTAACACAACAAACATCCGAACAACGCGGTACACCCAGATACAGGGGTGCCGCACACCCCCTATGTTTCACCGATGAGGTGCTGGACCATGAATTTCCAGAGGGATTCAAACCCGTAAACATAGAGGCATACGACGGAACAACAGACCCTGGGGTCTGGATTGAGGACTATATCCTCCATATCCATATGGCTCAAGGAGATGATCTCCACGCCATCAAGTACTTACCCCTCAAGCTCAAAGGTCCAGCTCGTCACTGGCTTAAAAGCCTCCCCGAAAACTCCATTGGAAGCTGGGAAGAGCTCGAAGACGCTTTTCGGGCAAATTTTCAAGGAACTTATGTCCGACTTCCGGACGCGGACGATTTGAGTCATATAACTCAACAGCCCGGAGAGTCAGCCCGAAAACTTTGGAATAGGTTTCTTACTAAAAAGAACCAAATTTTCGACTGTCCGGATGCCGAAGCCTTGGCAGCTTTTAAGCATAGCGTCCGTGACGAATGGCTTGCCAGACACCTCGGCCAAGAAAAGTCGAGAACAATGGCAGCATTAACAAGCCTCATGACCCGCTTTTGCGTGGGTGAGGACAGCTGGCTAGCCAGATGCAGCACCAGCGACCCCAGTACATCTGAAGTTAGAGATGGAAACAGGAAATCACGGCGCAACAGCAATAACAAACGCCGGAATAAAGAAGACATCACGAAGAGCACGGCAGTAAACGCCGGATTCAAAAGCTCTCGGCCAGGTCAGCAAAAGCCGCCCTCTAAAGGCGCTAGAGACGAACTGTCCAGCCTAAACAAAATTCTGGACCAAATATGTCAGATCCATAGCACCCTTGGTAAACCCGCTAATCATACCCACAGAGAATGTTGGGTCTTCAAGCAGTCCGGCAAGCTCAACGCCGTACACAAGGGGGAGGATACACCAAGCGAAGACGAGGATGAGCCTCTCAAGCAAGACACTGGGGAACAAAAGAAATTTCCACCAGAAGTAAAAACAGTAAATGTGTTACACGTGATCAAGGGAAGAAACAAAATGGCACTCTCAGAAAAATATGCCCAGCGGACTATCACCGCGGAGTCCTGCCACTGGTCGTCTCAACCGATCACTTTCGACCCTCGAGATTACTCAGCAAGTATCCGGCGTGCAAGATGGGCTGCCCTGGTATTAGACCCAATAATTGACGGATACCACTTCACACGAGTCCTAATGGACGGTGGCAGCAGTCTAAACCTGATATACAAGGATACAATCCGCGAAATGGGGATAGACCCAACAAAAATTTGCCAAAGCAATACTACCTTTAAAGGAGTAACGCCAGGCCCAGGGGCTCATTGCACGGGCTCCCTGCTACTAAAGGTTATATTCGGCTTCCCCGATAACTTCCGTAGTGAACATTTAACCTTCCACATCTCTCCATTCCAAAGTGGCTATCAAGCACTACTCGGACGCGAAGCTTTCATTCGCTTTAATGCAATAACGCACTACGCTTCCCTCACACTCAAGATGCCCGGCCCACGTGGCATCATTACAGTGAACGGAAGTATTAAGCGATCTTTGCGTGCCGAAGAGAGTGCGGTTGCCTTGGTAGCCACACACTAAAAATGGCCTGACCAACTAAAGCATTTAACAGGTCGTCAAGACCTCAGACACGGTTAGACGAGTCCGGCGCAGCTATATGTAATTCATACCGGATCAATGGTCACACCCCTATTACAAATACAAGGGTCTCAACGTGCGCAGACAAGTGGAAATTTTTACTCATCTTGAATTATACATGGTTTCTTTAAAAACTATCTTTTTGCACGACAACTTTTTCACCTAAGTTCCTCTCTTTTACATATGATCATCGTGCTACACCCGTCCAGGATACAGCACAATGGAGACACAGGCGCAGACGTGCAGCAGGGACCCGCTCCAAAGATTCTTTTTAGATTAAGACCCTGCGTAAACCTTTTTTACTGTCTCTTGTTGATACACATCCACCGAATTCTCAGCACAGTTGAGAAGGATGCTGACGTCTTGGCATGTGGCCACGTCAGAATAATGCACGTACCTGGACACAAGGGGCTTCTTACAAAGGGCACTATTTAGGCCCGGTTTATACCATAAAACTGAATACCTTAGGGAGTGTTCGGCGTCGCGAGTTTGGCCTTATATGCATCAACTCCGAATCATTGTCTTTGGTCAAATGTTGGGTTTGCTCGGCTCCTGTGTTTTGGTGCCTTACGTTCCGCTTTATCGGCTAAGGTAGCACCAGGAGAACTACTGCGATTGTGCCCTGGTTCATCCGGACGAGCACCTCAGTAGAGAAAGCCGAAAATTGACTGTCATAATATAGCATGAGACTGGTCAACCACTCGATGACCTATCGGAATGTTAGAATTCCTCCGCCTTAATGAAGGGACGTTTTCCGGCCAGGCATGTACACACCCCGCGATCGGGAGAGTGCGGAGCCACCAGGGGCTATCTAGTAGCCCCACTGTCAAACTCCTATGGCTAAGTGAAAGTGTTAAAGCATTATAGTCTGGTTGCCTCGTTCGCTACGCTATCACCTCCTTAATAGGACCAAGACATTGGGTTAAGTGTGAACACGCGTTTTTCGCAAGCACCTCCACATTATATGTGTGGGGGTTGAAGCTAACGGCTGCAATCTTTCAGGTTATACACATGTATACATAAACGGCCGCACAGGAGGCATCATACTACTTTCAGCCAAAAGTATAAACATGGCCTTATAAAACTTCATAAAGGCATTGTGTTTACAATGAGAATACATATCACTCAAACATAATATTCTTCGAGCACTGGGCCTCTATCAAACGAGCACCCTTGAGAACCTCTTCGAAATAGTGCTCGGCAGCCACTCGGCCTATGGCTGAACCCTGCGCCGCAACAGTGGTAGCGTCCATCTCCGTCCAGTATGCTTTAACACGGGCAAGGGCCATCCGCGAGCCTTCTATGCACGCCGACCTCTTCATCGCATTAATTCACGGCACCACACCAAGGAACTGCTGCACTAAGCTGAAATAGTTATTCGGCTTTGGCTTTTCCGGCCATAGCTTATCCACAATAGACCTCATGGCGAGTCCGGACAACCTATTAAATTCGGCCCATTCGGCTAGCTGGTCAGTCAATGAAAGCAGACGCTCTGGAACATTGAATTGCGACCAGAACAGCTTGTCCACTTCACGATCTGTCTGACCTTGGAAGTACTTGGCAGCACCGGCAACACTCGCCGCCAAATCCATATACGCATCTGCCGAACTCCACAGCCGATCCAGAGGGGCATACCATGGATCTCCGAACTTCCTCCGTAACATGAAGGGTTTCCCAGCCGAAATATCCCCGGCTTCCCGCACCTCCTCCTTCTTCGCTCTCATAGCAGAACGGGTGTCTTTGTCCGCCATCGTGGCCTTCTCAAGGTCCGTCGCCTTCGCTCGGTTTTCTTTTTCAAGGACCCGGCAATGGTCGGCAGTGTCTTTTAATTCTACGGCCATCTTGGCCATCTTCTCTTGGCTCTCGCAATGTGCGGCCTTCTCGGCTTTCAACTCTTCGGCCGCCTTCAAAGCAGCCGCATTACTAATCCTCGCTTGTTCCTTGACTCGGGCAAGTTCTGCCCGCAAGGTTTCCACGGTGGCAGCTCCATCTGCAGTCACAACATATTAAAGATACTGGCATCATGTTGCTCTTACTATGTGGCGTTCACCAGATAATAACACTTACCCTGTGCCTCGTCAAGCCTCTTGTTAACAAGCTCGATGTCGGCGTCTGCCGCATCCAGTTGCCGTTTTAATCTGGCAAACTCACTAGTCCGGCTAGCCACCGGAGCTTCCACCACCTGCACATAGGGGCAGTCTGGTTATTGCCTGGGAATATGATCCTCTGTTCGCTGCCGTTCTCGACGACAACCAGAGTCTCAGGGGCTACTATCTACACAGGGCACACCTAACATGTGCAGTACTATCACATATTATCTCACGTACCTCAAAGCCTGTCAGTAGACTCATAAAGGCTTCATGTAATCCACTTTCGGCGGACGAAATTCTCTCCATCACTGTAACCATCAGCGTACGGTGTTCTTCTGAGATGGCCGCTCGCCCCACCAACTCCCTCAAAACGTCCGACCGCATACCAGACGGTGTCGGACTCTTTCGTCTGCTCTCTTCGGGAGCCAGACGCTGGGGACTTCGGGGGTCCATGGGATTATCTTCTGGCCTCACCAGATCCGGAGAGGCCCTCTGTGACGACACTTCGGGGTCGCCCGCTTCTTGTGCGGAGGAGTCCGGGGGAGGCGTTTCACTCTCCACCATCTCTGGAGGAAGATCCCCCGAAGACGAGCTTAGCTGAGAGGGGCTAAGGCCCGAACTGCAAGATATATGCGGTGGTTATTTTCTCAGAAAAAAGATAGCATACCTTTACTATTAAAGTATTTTGGATCACTTACGACTCGTTGGAGGGCCGATCCCCCCACGGACTTTGTGCGGCAAAAGCACCTCCCGAGGCAGGACCCTCTGTGGGAGACTTCTTCTCCTGTTTGGAGGCTTCGGCTTCCGGATCCTCAGAAGCAGTCCTTTTCCTCCCCCGGTTATCCTCCTTCATGGAGACGCTCATTCCCTCGGTTGGAACGGGCAGCGATGGGGGCCCGCGTCTGCCCGTATTATCCCCCCCCCCCCATGTATCTTCCTTCGAGGGCTCCGGACAAGGTGCGACCTCGAGCATCTTTTCCAATACCGGATTTTCCAAACCCTTAGGGAGGGGGGCCAAACACCGAATCATCTTCGCCTTTGTTAGCCAGTCCTGGTCCAAAAGCGAACTCTCAGAAATGACTTCATGACGAATAAAAGACAGTGTGTTCGGCCAGAGGGTTTCTTACTTGTTTGGCGGCGCGGTTACTGCTCAGGCCCACGTCCTCGGTAATATCCGGACACTCTACTTGAGGTCCGAAGAATGACTTGTACATCTCCTCATGCGTCAGGCCGAGGAAACTTTGAATGGCACGCGGTCCCTCTGGGTTGAACTCCCACAAGCGAAGGGGCCGGCGTTTGCAAGGCTGGACTTGACGAACCAGCATAACTTGTATTGCCACAACCAAATTAAAATCTCCCTCGAAGAGATCTCGGATGCGGCTTTGTAGTATAGGCACGTCCTTGGCTGGACCCCAGCTCAGACCTCTGCTAATCCATGACATCAGTTGTGGTGGGGGCCCGAGCGGAAAGTGGGGGCAGCCGCCCACTTGGCACTTCTGGGAGCCGTGACGTAAAACCACCCCTGTTGCCATAATTCGGACACCTCTAAAAAGGAACCTTTCGGCCATGGGGCTCCTGCCATCTTGCCTATTGATGCACCTCCACACGTTGCATGTTGCCCCTCGATCATCTTCGGCTTTACTTCAAAGGTCTTGAGCCACAGGCCGAAGTGAGGGGTAACGCGGAGGAAGGCCTCACACATGGCAATAAATGTCGAGATGTGGATAAAGGAGTCCGGAGCTAGATCGTGGAAATCTAGCCCGTAATAGAACATCAAACCCCTGACGAAGGGATCTAGAGTGAGGCCTAGACCTCGGAGGAAGTGGGAGACGAACACGACGCTCTCGTTGGGTTCGGGAGTAGGGACGATCTTCCCTTGAGCAGGCAGCCGATGCAAAACCTCGACGGTCAGGTATCTGGCCTCCCTCAACTTCTTAATGTCCTCTTCCGTAACGGAGGAGGGCATCCATCGGCCTTGAAGGCTGGATCCGGACATGATTGAAGATCCGGAGCACCTAACCTGGGCTTTGGGTGTTAGAACTCAAGGCGGGGGAAGGATTCGATTGAGCACGAGAGGGCAAAAGTGAAAACCTTGTCCCTTTATAAAGAAGGCGAATATCAAGCATCCTCTCCGTAGCCGTTTAGGACTTGCCTATAATCTAGGAGTCCTAGACACGGTTGGGTTACCCACAACCGCATTAATGAGAATCTCGTAATTAGGGGAACACGATCTCCGCTTCGACAGGACGTGTCAAGAAACCGCCTCGCGTTATGTGTGGAGCTGGTTAAAAGAAACGATTCGAATAATCACCGGGCCATGACGTAACGTCATGCTGCCAAGGCAAGCCAGCAAATTAGATTTGCAAAAATATTATTCTCTCTACGGTGGTACGTGGAACTTATTTTGCAGGGTCGGACACTATCCTCGTTTTCAAGTTTTTCTGTGATGTATTCGGAGAAGGAACCCGCCTTGCAATGCCGAAGACAATACTGCGCGCCGGACTTATCGTCATTGAAGCCGGGTTTAGGGGCTACTGAGGGAGTCCTGGATTAGGGGGTCTCCGGACAGCCGGACCATCTCCATTGGCCGGACTGTTAGACTATGAAGATACAAGATTGAAGACTTCGTCTCGTGTCCGGATGGGACTCTACTTGGCGTGGAAGGCAAGCTAGGCAATACGGATAGGGATATCTCCTCCTTTGTAACTGACCTTGTGTAACCCTAACCCTCTCCGGTGTCTATATAAACCGAAGGGTTTTAGTCCGTAGGACAACAATCACAACATACAATCATACCATAGGCTAGCTTCTAGGGTTTAGCCTCTCTGATCTCGTGGTAGATCTACTCTTGTACTACCCATATCATCAATATCAATCAAGCAGGACGTAGGGTGTTACCTCCATCAAGAGGGCCCGAACCTGGGTAAAACATCGTGTCCCCTACCTCTTGTTACCATCTAGCCTAGACGCACAGTTCAGGACCCCCTACCCGAGATCCATAGTTATTAGCTAGACGGCTTCTTCTCTCTTTTTGGATCTCAATACAAAGTCCCCCCCTCTCTTGTGGAGATCTATTCCATGTAATCTTCTTTTGTGGTGTGTTTGTTGAGACCGATGAATTGTGGGTTTATGATCAAGTTTATCTATGAACACTATTTGAATCTTCTCTGAATTCTTTTATGTATGATTGGTTATCTTTGCAAATATCTTCGAATTATCAGTTTGGTTTGGCCTACTAGATTGATCTTTCTTGCAATGGGAGAAGTGCTTAGCTTTGGGTTCAATCTTGCAGTGTCCTTTCCCAGTGACAGTAGGGGCAGCAAGGCACGTATTGTATTGTTGCCATCGAGGATAACGAGATGGGGTTTTTATCATATTGCATGAATTTATCCCTCTACATCATGTCATCTTGCTTAAAGTGTTACTCTGTTCTCTTGAACTTAATACTCTAGATGCATGCTGGATAGCGGTCGATGTGTGGAGTAATAGTAGTAGATGCAGGCAGGAGTCAGTCTACTTGTCTTGGGCGTGATGCCTATATACATGATCATACATAGATATTCTCATAACTATGCTCAATTCTGTCAATTGCTCAACAGTAATTCGTTCACCCACCGTAAAATACCTATGCTCTTGAGAGAAGCCACTAGTGAAACCTATGGCCCCCGGGTCTATCTTCATCATATTAATCTTCCAATACTTAGTTTTTTCATTGCTTTTATTTTACTTTGCATCTTTATCATAAAAATACCAAAAATATTATCTTATCATATCTATCAGATCTCACTCTCATAAGTGACCGTGTAGGGATTGACAACTCCTTATCGCGTTGGTTGCGAGGATTTATTTGTTTTGTGTAGGTGCGAGGGACTCACACGTAGCCTCCTACTGGATTGATACCTTGGTTCTCAAAAACTGAGGGAAATACTTACGCTACTTTGCTACACCACCCTTTCCTCTTCAAGGGAAAACCAACGCAAGTGCTCAAGAGGTAGCACTCATCATGTTCTTCTTCAGCTTCAGGCACTGGGGCCTTGTTCTTTTCTTCAGTAGGTATACTCCTGGTGTTTCTCTTGGGCTTAGTGGGCTTCTGAGCTTGAGCTTTGGGAGTTGTCTTGGGCTTTGATGTTGTAGCCCCTGACTTTATAGCATCTCCCATAAGCTTCTGAGCTTTAGGTGCTGGAGCATCCTCTTCTTCTTCATCTTCAGAGGGATTTTTCATCATGGAGGGATTGCCAATGACTCTGGCAATGATCTTCTTCACTCTTTACTTTCTCTTTTTTCCCTCTCCAGCTTCTTTGGGTTCAAGAGTTAACTCCATTGTTTCTTGAGTAGAGGCTCTGGCCTTAGACATAGGAATTATTTTTGTTGGAGCCTTCTTATTCATTCATGGCTTAACTGTAGCAGTTGTGCCATACTCCTTTTTCAGCACCTTCTTCTTGGAGCTTACTTCCTCCTAAGTGGCAACATAATCATCATCCTCAGATTCTGAGGTTTTCTTCTTCCTTGCTCTAGTGGCTGCCTTTGGCAAGTTGTTGGGAGTGCTCCTGCTGCCATCATCAGAAGTGCTAGAAGGATCTGAACCCTCACTCAGCTGCACATGTTCCTCAGACCTGTTATGGCTGTCACTCTGATCAAACATCACTCCAAACTCACTTACAGCAGACCCTGTGAATAGATGTAGATGAGATAGAGTGGATGAGCATCACAAAGTGCAGAGTTTTTGCAAAACAGATGACTCAAAAACTTAGTTTTAGTTCTCCACAGAAAGCATTTCGGAGCTACCGACTTGTAAACTCGGTGATACCGAAGAAGTTTTTGGAACCTAAACTAGTGAACTCGATCAGACCGGGTCACAGTTCGGTGGCACCGAGACTGCTAGGGTTTCACAGAGAATCGAACTCGGTCACACCTATTTGCAGTTTTTGATCAGACCGAAAATTGCAAGTGCTATGGCCTAAGCCAAATCGGTGAGACCGATTTCTACAACTCAGTCGGTCTGAGATGAGTTCGGCGAAGACCTAACCCTAAATTTTCAAATCAAATCTAACCTAAAGGATGTTTTCAGTGGATAGAGTGTTTGCATACATGGTAAGGATCATGGAAAAACAATGTGCTATGAATCAGAGGTGAAATAATAGCACAAGGGTCGAACCCATACCCTAGTTCGGTGAGAGTTCGCTACGGCGACAATGCCGGAGCAGATTTCTGTTGACGGTGATGGAAACCAGCGGCGGGAGGTCACTGGCGGCAAGGAGACGATCCGGAGACCTAAGGAGGTAGAGCAGGACACACACGCGGGCTGAGAAGTTTGAAGAAATTTCCAAAATCTCACCCGTGGGTATATATATCCTGACCCTGTCGGTGTGACCGAGTGGAACAACTCGGCGGCACCGAGATGCAGAATCGCAAGCGGTTACTGCAACTCGGTGTGACCGAAAAGTTCAAATCGGTTGCACCGAGATTGAAAACCTAGATCAACTTAGTGATCTCGGTGTGACCGAAATGGATTACTCAGTCATACCGAAATGCACAAAGAGGTTTTGGAAGTTTAAGTCTATGACGAATCAGGGACTCCGAGTGCTCCTCACACAGAGTGGTTCGAATATGACTTGATCAAACTTTGTGATGTAGCATGAATAGAGTTTGAGACGAGAAGAGCATAGATAGTTAGGGGAGGTTCTTAGGCATTCTTGTCCATCCATTTGGCAAAAGAGAAAAAGCCAAACAATCAAGGCAACAAATGGATGTCCTCGAATGAGTAAAATATGCAACCAACATGCTCACACAATAAGATGGCAAATGAAATATGTGGCAAAGCATACACAATCACTCTAGCATCTATCAAGCAATTTGGCGATGACTAGGTTATCTATATATGAGTATATTGACTGAGGAGTCAAATGAGAACATTTGACCGTAGGTCATACTCATCGTTTAAGCACAAGTGGGGTTACCACTTTTACATAATGCATTGTTATGTTCACATCGTTAGAGTTGCTTTAGCTCAATTGATTAGAGTAAAGCTCCCCCTAGATGTGATATCCCCCCTAGGAGGGATGAACTAACCTTGGGTTTTGTCGATGATGACTTCATGTAGGTGTTGAAGATGTAGGTGCTCAAAGTTGATGTAGATCATTCGGATCAGTCCTTTGGAGTGAGTTGCACTTTCAATACCTACACGGGTTAGTCCCACAAGGAACAAACAAGGATATCCATAGACATAGAGTGATATTCACATGATATGATGTCCATGAATGCATTAGGTTACCTTGTCCCTTGTCTTACCAACAATAGGGTTTGTGACTCCTTGAACTAGTGCAAGATATGGAAGTTGTTTGCACTTGTCCTCGCCAAAATGATATGAGTGAAGTATGTTGGCGGAGTCACCCTCAAGAACCCTCTAGTTCTTCTTCTTCGGGATCCACACCATCTTGATGGGAATCCTTGGAGTTGTAGTCGTACTTGATGAATTAGAACTTGATGTAGTCTTGGGAACCCACTTGACCAATGCCTTACGGGCTTCTTCAAATGCATCAATCTCCTCTTGAAGCTTATCCTTGCCCTTTAGCTTGTGGTCTTGTGGTGGAAGATCATCTTGAGCTTGTGTTCCTTGGAAGGAAGTAGGATCATACTTCTCTTGTTGGGGAACAAACTTTGTCTTGGGGTATTGATCTTCTTCCCAGTCAACTCCATTGGCATTGAACTTTCGTTCAAAACCAACACCTTGATTCTTTCGGTGTCTTCCTTGCTTGCGTATAATTTCCTCAAATTGCTTACTTCCGGCAAGACTCTTGTAAACACCTTTCTCTATAATTCCCTTCAATAAGCTATTTTCTTGCTCAAGTGTAACTTGGCTAAGAGAATCATTAGTGGAATCAAGAGAACTACTATAAGCAACATCATTGGATTTAGCATGATTATTGTTACTACTAGAAGAAGAATCTATCTTACTCTTGTTGCTAGATTTAACTTGATGCATGTAAGTAGACAAGAGTAAACGCTTGGCAATGTAAGAACTTTTCTTGCGAAGATCATCATTGATTGCCTTTAAGAACTCATGCTCTTGCTCAAGGTTGAGCTTTTCAAAGCGTAGCTTTTCATGAGTCTTTAAAAGTTCTTGATGATCTTCCAAGGTAGTTTCATGAGCTAACTTAAGAGTGTTTAGTTCTTTAGTTAGACGCTCAATCTCCTTCTTATCATTGTCATTCGTTTTATCTTGATTAGCATGATTAATAGAAAGTTCATTGTGGTTTTCATCACTAGAATTGTCAACAAGTAAATCATCATCACCTAGCAAATCATCTTCATCACTATTGAAATCAACATACTCGGGTGTGATACCTTTGGGCCTTTAGCCATGAAGCATCTTCCAAATCCTTCATTTGGTGACTCAAATATGTCATAGGAGTTGGTTGACACAAGTGCTAGACTGGCAACACCTTCATCTTGAGTATATTCGGAGTCGAAGTGATAACTTCTCTCGCAGTGATTGTCGAAGTCGGAGCCGGATACCCATTCACCAACATGAGCTTGATGTCTTCGTTTTGTGTAGCTCCTTGATGACTTGTCCTTCCTTTCTGAATCCTTGCTTCTCCATGATGTTCTTCATTCATAACGGTCATCTCTACTCCTTCTCTCTCTTGGTGGTGATTCTTCTCTCCTACTTCTTCTTTTGGGAGAATCTTATCTTCTTTTGTAGGGAGCCGTACACTCATTAGAGTAGTGTCCGGGTCTTCCACAATTGTAGAAATTACGTTCACGACTTGAAGACCCTTTTTCATTGTAGGACCTTGACTTGGAACTTCTTTCCTTGCTTCTACTCTTGTAGAACTTGTTGAAGTTCTTCACCATTAGGCTCAATTCTTCATTGAAGGTATGTTTCTCACTTGATGATGTGGGAGCATCACATGAGACTTTGTAAGCACCACTTGACTTGTTGTGGAGCTCTTCCTTATCCTTAAGTGACATCTCATGAGCAACAATTCTTCCAATGACTTCCGTTGGCTTGAGATCTTTGTAATTGGGCATCATTTGGATCAATGTGCACACATTATCATATTTTCCATCCAAGGCTCTTAGGATCTTCTTGATGATGAATCTATCAGACATCTCTTCACTTCCTAAGCCGGCAATCTCATTTGTGATGAGAGCAAGCCTAGAGTACATTTCAGCGACACCTTCACCATCCTTCATTTTGAACTTGTCAAGTTGACTTTGAAGCACATCCAATTTGTATTCCTTGACGGAGTCGGTACCTTCGTGCATATCAATCAAAGTATCCCAAATTTCCTTTGCATTCTCAAGGCGGTTGATTTTGTTGAATTCTTCGGGGCACAATTCGTTGAAGAGAATATCACAAGCTTGAACATTGTACTGCATCATCTTCAACTCTTCCGTGGTAGCTTCACGGTTTGGTCTCTCCCATCAAAGAATTCACCTTGCAAGCCAATACGCACAATAGCCCAAACGGTGGGGTTATGTCCAAGAATATGCATTTTCATCTTATGCTTCCAACTAGCAAAATTAGTACCATCGAAGTAAGGACCTCTACGATGGTAATTTCCCTCGCTAGACACCATACTCTCCTAGGTTGTGAAACCAAGGCCATGATCACCCAAAGCTATGGAAATCAAAGAAAATGGAGACCAAAGCTCTGATACCACTTGTAGGATCGAAAGTATGTCTAGAGGGGGGTGATTAGACTACTTGACCAAATAAAAATCTAGCCTTTACCCAATTTTAAGTCTTAGAAGATTTTAACAACTTAGCACAAGTCAAGTAATCAACCTACACATGAAATTCTAAGAGTATAGCAGCGGAATGTAAAACAATTGCATATGAAGGTAAAGGGAGGAGTTTGAAGGAGCAAACGCAATGTAGACACGGAGATTTTTGGCGTGGTTCCGATAGGTGGTGCTATCGTACATCCACGTTGATGGAGACTTCAACCCATGAAGGGTAACGGTTGCGCGAGTCCACGGAGGGCTCCACCCACGAAGGGTCCATGAAGAAGCAACCTTATCTATCCCACCATGGCCATCGCCCACGAAGGACTTGCATCACTAGAGCAGATCTTCATGAAGTAGGCGATCTCCTTGCCCGTACAAACTCCTTGGTTCAACTCCACAATCTTGACGGAGGCTCCCAAGTGACACCTAACCAATCTAGGAGACACCATTCTCCAAAAGGTAATAGACGGTGTGTTGAGGATGAACCCCTTGCTCTTGTGCTTCAAATGATAGTCTCCCCAACACTCAGCTCTCTCTCATAGGATTGGATTTGGTGGAAAGAGGGTTTGAGTGGAAAGCAACTTGGGGAAGGCTAGAGATCAAGATTTATGTGGTTGGAATGGAATATCTTGACCTCAACACAAGTGTAGGTGGTTCTCTCTTAGAAAATGTATGTTGTAAGTGTAGGCATGTTCTGATGGCTCTCACTCTTTATGAAAGAGTGGGTGGAGGGGTATATATAGCCTCCACACAAAATCTAACCGGTACACACAAATCACCAAACTCGGTGGGACCGAATCATGAAACTCGGTCAGACCGATTTAGTTCAAAATGTGAACATTAGGATTTTCTATGGGACCGACATGTCAACTCTGTGGGACTGATTCCATTAGGGTTAGGACATAATGTAATCTCGGTGAGACCGATTACACAAACTCGGTGGGACCGATTTTGGTAACAGGCAAATAGAGAGTTGGCCAGGCAAACTCGGTGGGACCGATTCGCTCATCTCAGTTAGACCGAACGCTGCGAAGGGGAAACAGAGAGTTTGCATTGCAATCTCGGTGGGACCAATCGCTCATCTCGGTTGGACCGAAACGTTACAAAGGGAAATAGAGAGTTTGCAATCCCATCTCGGTGAGACCGAGATCCCTACCAGTGAAACCGAAATGACTAGGGTTTGTGGCAGTGGCTATGTCAAGTGAACTCGGTGGCGCCGGGTAGGAAATTTTGGTGGGCCGAGTTTGACTTTTGGTTTGGGACATATGTGGATATGAGAAAGTAGTTTAGGGTTTTGGAGCATATCACTAAGCATTTTGAGCAAGTAACTCATTAAGCAACACTTCATCCCCTTTTAATAGTATTGGCTTTTCCTATGGACTCAATGTGATCTTGGATCACTAAAAGTAAAATGTAGAGTCTTGAGCTTGAGCTAACATGTGTTCTTAGTATTTTGAGGGGTCCACTTTCTAATCCATGCCATGCCAAACATTCAGCTTTCCTAAAATATTTATCTTGAAATAGCATTAGCTCAATGGGCTATATGTTGTTAGGAATTACCAAAACCACCCAGGGATAGTTGCACTTTCAATCTCCCCCTTTTTGGTATTTGATGACAACATATAGATCAAAGCTTCGACAAATGATAATAAGATTGAAAAACATCGTTGCTCTGAGAAGTATGTGAAAAGCAAGAGCCCCCCCCCCTAAATTTGTGCATTATTTAAAATTTTCTTTTGAATGCAAAATGCACAATCGATTAGGTTCATGGGTTACTCTTCCATGTCACATACATCTTGGTGGAGCGCTCAAAATTGATAGAAATTAAAAGCATGCACTCATCACCAAGCAAGTGAATGATCATATATGGATATAAAAGATAGTATCACCTAAACAGGCATTAAGGTAGCAAATAATTTGATTAATTGAACTCATTATCATGAACATGTTCTGAATTGTCTTTGCAAATTATGTTGTAGATCAATAGCTCGAGTATCGGCTCCCTGTTTTAATACGTTCCTAGAGAAATACTAAGTTGAAAGATATTGTGAGCAATTGTGCGGACTAGGGCCGTAGTCTGAGGATTGTCCTCACTGCTACACAGAAGGCTTCTGTCCTTGATGCACCGCTCGGTGTGCCAACCCTTCTGGCGTCGTATGTGGATGTTGTGAACATCTAGCAGACACGTTCTGATGACTACTTGATAGTTTAGTGCGCCATGCTTTACGGCTTAGAGTCGGGGCTCCTAAAGCATTTTGAATGCCATGGAACATATGAGATGTTCCAAGAGATGGAATTGGTATTTCAGGCTCATGCCCGTGTTGAGAGGTTGAGACCTCTGACAAGATCTTTGCCTACAAGATGGAGGAGAATAGCTCAGCCAGTGAGCATGTGCTCAGAATGTCTGGGTACTTCAATCGCTTGAATAAAGTGGGAGTTAATCTTCCAGATAAGAGATTGATTGACAAAATTTCTCCAGACACTATCACCAAGCTGATAGAGTTTCGTGATGAACTATAACATGCAAGGGAAGATGATCCCGGAGTTGTTCGTCGAGCTTAAGGCCATGAAGGTAGAAATCAAGAAGGAGCATCAAGTGTTGATGGTTAACAAGACCACTGGTTTCAAGAAGGGCAAGGGCAAGAAGGGAAACTTCATGAATGGCAAGCCAGTTGTCGCTCCAGTGAAAAAACCCAAGAACCCAAACCTGATACGAAGTGCTTCTATTAGGGGAACGGTCACTGGTAGCGGAACTGCCTCAAATACTTGGTAGATAAGAAGGCTGGCAACTTCAACAAAAGTATATTTGATATATGTGTTGTTGTTGTGTACCTTACTAGTACTCCTAGTAGCACATGGCTATTAGATACCGGTTCAGTAGCTAATATTGGTAACTCAAAACAAAAGCTACGGAATAAACGGAGACTAGCTAAGGGCGAGGTGACGATGTGTGTTGGAAGAGGTTCCAAGGTTGATGTGATCACCATCGCACGCTCCCTCTACCTTCGGGATTAGTGTTGAACCCAGATAAATGTTGTTTGCATTGGTGTCTGCATTGAGCATGAACATGATTAGATCATGTTTATTGCAATACGGTTATTCATTTAAGTCAGAGAATAATGGTTATTCTATTTAGATGAATAACACCTTCTATGGTCATGCACCCAATGTGAATGGTTTATTGAATCTCGGCTGTAGTGATACACATGTTCATAACATTGATGCCAAAAGATGTAGAGTTGATAATGATAGTACCACTTTCTTGTGGCACTGCCGCTTAGGTCATATTGGTGTAAAGCGCATGAAGAACCTCCATGCTAATGGACTTTTGAAGTCACTTGATTTTGAATCACTTGACACATGCGAACCATGCCTAGTTGGCAACATGACTAAAACCATGTTCTTGGGAATAATGGAACGGGCAAGTGACTTGTTGGAAATCATACATGTTGATGTGTGCAGTCCAATGAGTATTGACGCGTGCGGTGGATATCATTATTTTCTCACCTTCACCAATGAATTGAGTAGATATGGTATATTTACTTAATGAAGCATAAGTCTGAAACGTTTTGGAAAGTTCAAGCAATTTCAGAGTGAAGTTGAGAATCATCGTAACAAGAAGATCAAGTTCCTACGATCTGATCAAGGGGAGAGTATCTAGGTTATGAGTTTGGAAATCACTTAAGACAAGGTGGAATAGTTTCACAGTTGACGCCACCTGGAACACCATAGCGTAATGGTGTGTCCAAACGTCGTAATCGCACCCTATTGGATATGGTGCGATCTATGATGTCTCTTACCGATCTACCGCTATCATTTTGGGGTTATGCATTAGAGACAACTACATTCACTTTAAATAGGGCACCATATAAGTCTGTGGAGACGACACCGTATGAACTATGGTTTGGCAAGAAAACTAAGTTGTTGTTTCTTAAGGTTTGGGGCTGCGATGCCTATGTTAATAGGCTTCTGCTAGAAAAGCTCGAACCCAACGTGGACAATTGTGTCTCCATAGAATACCCAAAGAAGACGATTGGGTATACCTTCTATCTCAGATCTGAGGGCAAAGTGTTTGTCGCTAAGAATAGGTTAATTCACGAGAAAGAGTTTCTATCGAAAGAATTGAGTGGGAGGAAGATAGAACTTGATGAGGTTGTTGAACCTTCATTTCAACTAGAGTGTTGCGCAACATAGAAAGATGTTTATGTGGCACCTACGTCAGTTGAAGAGAAAGCTAATGATGATGATCATGGAGCTTCAGATCAAGTTACTATCGAACCTCGTAGGTCGACAAGGGTGCGTACAACTTCTGAGTAGTAACCCTATCTTAAAGGTCATGTTGTTGGACAACGTGAACCTACGAGCTATGGAGAAGCGATGGTGGGCCCAGATTCCAACAAATGTCTAGGATCCATGAAATCCAAGATAGGATCCATGTATGAGAACAAAGTATGGACTTTGGTGGACTTGCCCGAAGATCGGCAAGCCATTGAGAATAAATGGATCTTTAAGAAGAAGACAGACATTGATGGTAATATCACCATTTATGAAGCTCGACTTGTCTCAAAGAAGTTTCCGACAAGTTTAAGGAGTTGACTATGATGAGACTCTCTCAATCATAGTGACGCTAAAGTCTCTTAGAATTATGTTAGCAATTGCTGCATTTTTATTTATGAAATCTGGCAGATGGATGTCAAAACTAAGTTTCCATGACGGTTTCCGTGAGGAAAGGCTGTATGTGATACAACCAGAAGGTTTTGTCGATCCTAAGGATGCTAAAAGGTATGCAAACTCCAGCGATCCTTCTATGGACTGGAGCAAGCATCTCAGAGTTCGAACATACGCTTTGATGAGGTGATCAAAGCTTTTGGGTTTATACAAAGTTTGCAAGAAACTTGTATTTACAAGAAAGTGAGTGGCAGCACTACAACATTTCTGATAGGCATATGTGGATGACATATTGTTGGTCGGAAATGATGTAGAATTTCTAGAAAGCATAAAGGGTTGTTTGAATGGAGTTTTTCAAAGGAATACCTGTGTAAAACTGCTTACATATTGGGTATCAAGATCTATAGAGATAGATCAAGATGCCTTATAAGACTTTCACAGAGCACATGCCTTGACATGATCTCGAAGGAGTTCAAGATGGATCAGTCAAAGAAGGAGTTCTTGCAAGGTGTGAAGTTAAGACTTGAAGCTCGACCACGGCAGAAGAAAGGGAAAGGACGAAGGTCGTCCCCTATGCCTTAGTCATAGGCTCTATACAATATGCCATGCTGTGTACCGTACCTGATATGTGCCTTGCCACGTGTCTGGCAAGGGGTACAAGGGTAATCCAGGAATGGATCATTGGATAGCGGTCAAAATTGTCCTTAGAGGAATAAGGAAATGTTTCTCAGTTTTGGAGGTGATAAAGAGTTCGACGTAAAGGGTTACGTTGATGCAAGCTTTAACACCTATTCAGATGACTCTGAGTAGCAAACCGGATACGTATAGTGGAGAGACCATTTGGAATAGCTCCAAGTGGAGCGTCTACAATATGACATAGAGATTTGCGAAGTACATACGGATCTGAATGTTGCAGACCCATTGACTAAACCTCTTCCACGAGCAAAACATGATCAGCACCAAAACTCTATGGGTGTTCGATTCATCACAATGTAACTAGATTATTGACTCTAGTGCAAGCGGGAGACTGTTGGAAATATGCCCTAGAAGAAATAATAAAATAGTTATTATTATATTTCCTTGTTCATGATAATTGTCTATTGTTCATGCTATAATTGTATTAACCGGAAACCATAGTACATGTGTGAATACATAGACCACAACATGTCCCTAGTGAGCCTCTAGTTGACTAGTTCATTCATCAATAGATGGTTGTGGTTTCCTGACCATGGACATTGGATATTGTTGATAACGGGATCACATCATTAGGAGAATGATTTGATGGACAAGACCCAATCCTAAGCATAGCACAAGATCGTGTAGTTCATTTGCTAGAGCTTTTCTAATGTCAAGTATCATTTACTTAGACCATGAGATTGTGCAAATCCCGGACACTGTAGGAATGCTTTGGGTGTATCAAATGTCACAACGTAACTGGGTGGCTATAAAGGTGCACTACAGGTATCTCTGAAAGTATCTGTTGGGTTGGCACGAATCGAGACTGGGATTTGTCACTCCGTATGACGGAGAGGTATCTCTGGGCCCACTCGGTAATGCATCATCATAAATGAGCTCAATGTGACTAAGGAGTTAGCCACAGGATCATGCATTATGGAACGGGTAAATAGACTTGCCGGTAATGAGATTGAACGAGGTATGGGGATACCGACGATCGAGTCTCGGACAAGTAATATACTGATGGACAAAGGGAATTGTATAGGGGATTGATTGAATCCCCGACATCGTGGTTCATCCGATGAGATCATCGTGGAACATGTGGGAGCCAATATGGGTATCCAGATCCCGCTATTGGTTATTGGCCGGAGAGGTGTCTCGGTCATGTCTGCATGGTTCCCGAACCCGTAGGGTCTACACACTTAAGGTTTGGTGACGCTAGAGTTGTAACGGGAATAGTATGTGGTGCCGAAGGTTGTTCAGAGTCCCGGATGATATCCCGGACGTGACGAGGAACTCCGGAATGGTCCGGAGGTGAAGATCGATATATTGGACGAAGGGTATTGGAGTCCGAAATTGTTCTGGGAGTACCGGGTGACAACCAGCGTGACCGAAAGGAGTTTCGGAGGCCCCGACAAGCGTTGGGGTCCCTTATGGGCCAAGGGGAGAGGGCACACCAGCCCACTAAGGGGCTGTGCGCCCCTCCCACTCCATCTCATGTAACCTGGAGAGGTGGGGGCGCCTCCCCTAGGGCCGCCGCCCTTCCCGGCTTGGGGGGGCAAGTTTCCTAGGGGTGGGGGCGCCCAAACCCATCTAGGGTTTCCCTTGTGGCCGCCGCCCCTCCCCTAGGGAAACCCTAGGGCGCCTCCTCCTCCCCCTTCCCCCTATATATAGTGAGGGAGAGAGAGGGCAGCCAGACCCCTTCCCAGGCGCAGCCCCTCCCTCCTCCAACACCTCCTCCTCCTCTGTAGTGCTTAGCGAAGCTCTGTCGAAGAACCACGAGATCCACCACCACCACGCTGTCGTGCTGCTGGAGCTCCCCATCAACTTCTCCTCTCCCCTTGTTGTATCAAGAAGGAGGAGACGTCCCTGGGGTACGTGTGTTGAACGCCAAGGCATTGTCCGTTCGGCGTTTGGATCGGATCTTCCGCAATTTGAATCGCCGCGAGTACGACTCCATCAACCGCGTTCTTGTAACGCTTCTGCTTAGCGATCTTCAAGGGTATGAAGATGCACTCCCTCTCTCTCGTTGCTAGCATCTCCTAGATTGATCTTGGTGGCACATAGGAATTTTTTTTGATTTATTACTACGTTCCCCAACAAGAAGAGCCCGTAAAAGCTGTCAAGGCAGACAAGAGCAAGGAGGCTACCGGAGATCAAGCACCGGCAGTTGAGCAGGCCTGGCCTGCTGAGGAAGAAGAAGAAGATATCCTTAAACCCTACTATGCTCATATTACCCCGACTAAGATTGAAGCCTTTCGAATCATTGAAATGGTTCATGTGCAAGATAAATATCTCACTCGTGAAAATATTCTGCATCAAGAGCACATCACCTTCCTCCGGAGCGTCATCCATAGATTGGAAAATCTCTTGATCGTGAATGACATGATTGCTGCTACTTCATCACCACCACCTTCTTCATCACCGAAAGAAAATTGAGTATCGGGTATGGGCACTCCCCTTGCCTTCCGCCAAGCTTGGGGGAGTTGCCCCGGTATCGTATCACCCCCACTATCTTTTTGCCTTTACTTATCTTAGTTCGATCCATAGTTATCTTTTCCTTTAGATGAATAAAAGTTTAGTTTGATCCTTTCTTTTGAGAGTTTTCTTAGTGATCTATCCTTGTAATCATGTTCGAGATATATAATAAAGTTTAGTTTGAGTTTTTGCTTTCTTTACTTTCATGTTCCAATAAAAAGAAAGGAAATAAATGAAAAGGATCATATGTTAATCTTATGGTAGGTGATACGTCCATTTTGCGTCTTGTTTTCTTACTATTATTTATAATCCATAATAATGCTTTTTGGAGTAATTCTAATTCCTTTTCTCTCATAATATGCAAGGTATACACAAAGAGGGAGAATTCCGGCAACTGGAAATCTGGACCTGGAAAAGCTACGTTAGGCCACCTATTCTGCACAACTCCAAACAATCTGAAACATCACGGAGATTTTTTATGGATTATTTAAGGAATATTGGAGCAAATAACTACCAGAGGGGGCCCACCAAGTGGGCACAACCCACCTAGGCGCGCCAGGGAGCCCAAGCATGCTCTGGTGGGTTATGCTCACCCAGGCCCACCTCCGGTGCCCATCTTTTGGTATATAAGTCATTTTGACCTAGAAAAAATAAGGAGAGGAATTTTTGGACGGAGCGCCGCCGTCCCGAGGCGGAACTTGGGCAGGAGCACTTTTGCCCTCCGGCGGAGCGATTCCGCCAGGGGAACTTCCCTCTCGGAGGGAGAAATCATCGTCATCATCATCACCAACAACTCTCCCATCTTGGGGAGGGCAATCTCCATCAACATATTCAACAGCACCATCTCCTCTCAAATCCCTAGTTCATCTCTTGTTTTCAATCTTGTTACCGGAACTATAGATTGGTGCTTGTGGGTGACTAGTAGTGTTGATTACATCTTGTAGTTGATTACTATCTGGTTTATTTGGTGGAAGATTATATGTTCAGATCCAATATGCTATTTAATACCCCTCTAATCTTGAGCATGATTATCATTTGTGAGTAGTTACTTTTGTTCTTGAGGTCACGGGAGAAATCATGTTGCAAGTAATCATGTGAACTTGATATGTGTTCGATATTTTGATAGTATGTATGTTGTGATTCCCTTAGTGGTGTCATGTGATCGTCGACTACATGACACTTCACCATATTTGGGCCTAAGGGAATGCATTGTGGAGTAGAAATTAGATGATGAGTTGTGAGAGTGACAAAAGCTTAAACCCTAGTTTATGCACTATTCCGTAAGGGACCGATTGGATCCAAAAGTTTAATGCTATGGTTAGAATTTATTCTTAATACTTTTCTCGTAGTTGCGGATGCTTGCGGGAGGGTTAATCATAAGTAGGAGGTTTGTTCAAGTAAGAACAACACCTAAGCACCGGTCCACCCACATATCAAATTATCAAAGTACCGAACACGAATTAAGCCAACATGATGAAAGTGACTAGATGAAATTCCCGTGTACCCTCAAGAACGCTTTGCTTATCATAAGAAACCGTTTTGGCCTATCCTTTGCCTCAAAAGGATTGGGCTACCTTGATGCACTTTTGTTACTACTTTCTTTACTTGCTCGTTACAAATTACCTTGCTATCAAACTACTCTTCTACTTATAATTTCGGCACTTGCAGACATTACGTTGTTGAAAACCACTTGTCATTTCCTTCTACTCCTCGTTGGGTTCGACACTCTTACTTATCGAAAAGAGCTACAATTGATCCCCTATAATTGTGGGTCATCAGTAGGTGATGATACCACAAGCATGACTCTAATATCACCATCTTTATATCTCAAAACAATCATAAGGAATTAAACTTCTCATAGTATTCAATGCACTTTATATGAAAGTTTTTATTATATCCCTCCTGGATGCCCATCATACTAGGACTAAATTCATAACCAAAGCAAATTACCATGTTGTTTAGAAAGACTCTCAAAATAATATAAGTGAAGCATGAGAGTTCAACAATTTCTATAAAATAAAACCCCGCCGTGCTCTAAAAATATATAAGTGAAGCACTAGAGCAAAATTGCCTAGCTCAAAAGATAGAAGTGAAGCACATAGAGTATTCTAATAAATCATGATTCATGCATGTCCCTCTCAAAAGGTGTGTATATAAAGGATGATTATGGTAAACTAAAAACCAAATACTCATATCATACAAGACGCTCCAAGCAAAACACATATCATATGGTGAATAAAAATATAGCCTCAAGTAAAGTTACCGATAGACGAAGACGAAAGAGGGGATGCCTTCCAGGGCATCCCCAAGCTTAGGCTCTTGTTTGTCCTTGAATATTACCTTGGGGTGCCTTTGGCATCCCCAAGCTTATGCTCTTGCCACTCCTTATTCCATAGTCCATAAAATCTTTTACCCAAAACTTGAAAACTTCACAACACAAAACTCAACAGAAAATCTCATGAAATCCATTAGTATAAGAAAATAAAATCACCACTTTGGTACTGTCGTGAACTCATTCTTTATTTATATTGGTGTAATATCTACTGTATTCCAACTTCTCCATGGTTCATACCCCCCCCCCCCCCGATACTACCCATAGATTCATCAAAATAAGCAAACAACACATAGAAAACAGAATCTGTCAAAAACAGAACAGTCCGTAGTAATCTGTAACTCTCGAATACTTCTTTAACTCCAACAAATCTGAACAATTAGGACAACAGAGGAAATTTGTATATTAATGTTCTGCAAAAATAATCACTATTTTATCACGCTTATGTTAAAAATGAGAATTATTTTCCTGGGCGCAAAAGTTTCTGTATTTCAGCAAGATCAAATCAACTATCATCGTAAGCCATCCCAAAGGTCTTACTTGGCACAAACACTAATTAAAACACAAAAACACATCTAACCAGATTCTAGATGAATTATTTATTGAAAAACAGAACCAAAAAAAGAACAAAAATAAAATTGGGTTGCCTCCCAACAAGCGCTATTGTTTAAAGCCCTTAGCTAGGCACAAAAACATAGATCTAGGTATTGGCATAATAGTAAGGGAGATCATCCATGCTCATCTCATACTCCCTTATTTCAGCAGCAAGTTTCCTTTGTGGTAAGCAAAAATAATCAAAAATGGCTAAATTTAATAGGATAAGGATCCCTAATATCGAGTGCGGGAGGAATAGGTTCCTCCTTCGGTCCCTTGTAGTTTATAATCAACTCATCGTTATAAGCTTTTCTTTGGTGAAACGTCATAATCTTATCTCCTAGTATGAACCCTAGTCCGTTGTTTTGTATAGCAAAATTATCACTATGTTAGAGATCTTATCAACCAAAACCTCGGTAGGGACTCTTTTTCTCAAATTTTAATTATAGGCAACAAAATCAGGCGATTGCGATCTCATTATTTCCTCTTGATTGAAAAGGATTTCCTCTATGGGAGGACAGCCGACATTTATTTCATAGTGAGAAAAAAATTCGCTAGCTTCTTTCATGATAAATCTGAACTCGTGAGCTAGAAATATAGTGGTGACGTGCTTAACTTGAGAGTGCTGAATATTAGAAAACTCTAAGAAAATCCTTTGTATGCTAGGATGCATATGAACAAATTGTCTTTCAAGTTCAATTATGAGCAAAGTTATAGCATCCACAAGACTATTAGTTTTATGAAGAATAGATCCTCCCAGCATAGGTAACGTGCCAACACAAGTAAAGAAATCTTGAATAAACATTTTCCACTAATATTACCGCTACCCATCCGGATTCTCTTTGTATGCATAATAGTTGGTTCTTCATGAGGATCATTATTAGCAAAGTCATCAAAATTTCCCTCAAGATTACGACTATCTTTTTCAATGAAAACCTCCTTAGATTCAGACATGGTGGCAACAAACCAATCTAGCGAACGAGCGAACAAAAAGCAAGCAAAAAGACAAATGGAAGAAGGGAAAATCTTTTTGCAAATCGTTTTAGAAGTGGGGGAGAGGAAAATGAGAGGCGCATGGCGAATAATGTAATGCAAGAGATGAGAGTTTATGATGGGTACTTGGTAGGCTTGACGTAGATCTCCCTGGCAACGATGCCAGAAATTGGCAAGTTGACGGGAGACTAGTCTTGACTTGGCAAAAATCTCCCCAGCACGGCGCCAGAAATTCTTCCTGCTACTTCTTGAGCTTGCGTTGGTTTCTCCCTTGAAGAGGAAAGGGTGATGCAGCACAGTAGAGATAAGTATTTCCCTCAGCTAAGAAGCAATGTATCAATCCAGTAGAAGAAACGCGCAAGTCCCCAATAGATGCACCTGCACAAACAATCAAACACTTGCACCCAACGTGATAAAGGGGTTGTCAATCCCTTCACGGTCATTTGCAAAGGTGAGATCTAATAGAGATAGATAAAACTAAACAAAAGATATAATATTTTTAGGGTTTTTTGGTTTATAGATCTGAAAAATAAAAAATTGCAAAATAGTAGATCGGAAACTAATATGATGGAAAATAGACCCGGGGGCCATAGGTTTCACTAGAGGCTTCTCTCTTGAAGGCAAATAATATGGTGGATGAACAAATTACTGTCGAGCAATTGATAAAAAAACGCAAAGTTATGACGATATCCAAGGCAATGATTATGCAATATAGGCATCACGTCCGTGTCAAGTAGACCGGCTCTTGCCTGCATCTACTACTATTACTCCACAAATTGACCGCTATCCATCATGCATCTAAAGTATTAAGTTCATAAAGAACGGAGTAACGCCTTAAGTAAGATGACATGATGTAGAGGAATAAACTCAAGCAATATGATGAAAACCCCATCTTTTTATCCTTGATGGCAACAATTCAATACGTGTCTCGCTACCCCTACTTTGTCACTAGGTGAAATCACGCAAGATTGAACCCAAAGCTAAGCACCTCTCCCATTGCAAGAAAAACCAATCTAGTTGGCCAAACCAAACCGATAGTTCGAAGAGAAATACAAAGATATCAAATCATGCACCTAAGAATTCAGAGAAGATTCAAATAATATTCATAGATAAGCTCATCATAAATCCACAATTCATCGAATCTCGACAAACACACTGCAAAAGAAGATTACATTGGATAGATCTCCAAGAACATCGAGGAGAACATGGTATTGGGAATGAGAGAGAGAAGACGCCATCTAGCTACTAGCTATGGACCCGTAGGTCTGAGGTAAACTACTCACGCTTCATCGGAAGGGCAATAGAGTTGATGTAGATGCCCTCCGTGATTGAATCCCCCTCGGCAGGATGATGGAAAAGGCCCCAAGATGGGATCTCACGGGAACAGAAGGTTGCGGCGGTGGAAAAGTGTTTTCATGGATGCTTCTGAGGGTTCTGGAATATATGTGAATATATAGGGGGAAGATCTAGGTCAGGGAGTCACCGAGGGTCCCACAAGGTAGGGGGCGCCCCCCTAGGGCGCGCCCTCCACCCTTGCCGCCGCATCATGGCTCTTCTGACTTGCACTCCAAGTCCCCTGGGTGTCTTCTGGTCCAAGAAAAATCATCGTGAAGTTTTATTCCATTTGGACTCCATTTAGTATTCCTTTTCTGCAAAGCTCAAAAACAGGGAAAAAACAGAAACTGGCACTGGGCTCTAGGTTAATAAATTAGTCCCAAAAATAATATAAAATAGCATATTAATGCATATAAACATCGAAAATAGATAATAGAATAGAACGGAACAATAAAAAATTGTAGATGCGTTGGAGACGTATCAATGCTCAGGGGCAAAACTGCCGACCTGGTAAAGGTGACCGGTCGGGTTGGCGTGTAGAACGATGCCGCCGAACGCGAATAGCAGGCCGGGAACAAAGATGTCCTGAGTGCGGATGCTATCTCTGATGACTAAGCGAGCCATCGATCCTTTGGGGATCGCATAGCGGAACTCTGAATGAAGGCACCAATGTCAGTGTCAAAACCGACGAATCTCGGGTAGGGAGTCCCGAGCTGTGGATCTTGGATCGATGGGGAACAGGAGAACACATGGACGGTATTTACCTAGGTTCAGGCCCTCTCGAAGAGGTAAAACCCTACGTTCTGCTTGATTGTATTGATGTGTATATGATGATTACAGAGTCTATCTACCACGAGATCAGATGAACTGCACCCTAGTCAAGTAGGATGATGGTTCTTCTTGTCGCCTCTAGGGACTAAACCCTCTGGTTTATATAGACACCAGGGGTACCTAGGGTTACACATGGTCGGTTGCCATCAAGGAATAAGCATGCCAATTCTTCCATCTTGACTTGGATGACACACCAAGGCTTCGAAGGTTTGCTGCCCGAACACAGAGTCGCCTTATAGCTCGGCCTTCAAGTAGTAGCAGAGCGGCCCACCTGTCCGGCCCATAAGAGATAGGACGGCAGCCCAAGGACCCCTCAGTCCAGGACTCCCTCACAAAGCCTGGGTAGTAAACTGGACCATCCATAAGTTATCATGGATGCTCCTGCCACAGACAAACACCGATTGGTTGGGGGCGACAAGGCCAGGTAGACGCAGTGCAAATCTAACAGCTAGGGCTTTGGAGAAGATCTTGCCAAAGCTATGGTCGAGACTAACCGGGCGAAAATCCTTGACTTCAATGACCCCCTCCTTCTTTGGTAGCAAGACAGTTAGTGCCTCATTAAGTCTTCCTATGCCATGGGAACACAAAGAGAAGAGGTGGTGGAAGGCATTCATGACGTTGGCCTTGATGATCTGGCACGTAGATTGGTAGAGCCGGGTAGAGAAACCATCTTGGTTGGGCACCTTGTCAACTGGCATATCCTTCACAGCAACCCACACCTCCGCCTCTGAGAAAGGCGCCTCTAGATCGTGAAAGTCAAGTGTGGGGAGCTAAGAAAGGCGAGATCAATCTCGTACTCCCTAGACACCTTGGAGGTCGGGGCGATATGTAAGTTGTAGAGCATCGCTTCTTTGTCAGCATGATCAACAGCCATGGTGTTGTCTCTCGAGAGTGCAATGATGTGATTGTTACGATGTCGTTGCCGAGTGTAGGATTGCAAGGAGTGTTGCGCATCGTCTTCTCGGAGCCATAGCACCCGCGAGCACTTCCTAGTGATGGTGTGCTCAAGCGATGCAAGGCCCAGGACCTTCAGCTTTAGGTCGGCTGAAACGCAAACTCCACGTCAAATAACAGTCGGGATTCCTAGGTCACATCCATATGCTTTTTTTTGCGGGAACTTCATATGCATTCAGCCCAGATGATCGGATGACCATCCTTACACAAATTCACATCCATGCCAAGCATGGTATTCCCCACAAGGCCACCAGAAACATTTTGTCCAATGTGAAGTTATACCTTCTTTAGAAAAAAAAGGAGGATAACACTTGGCCTCTACAATGATTGATGCGTACATTACTATTAAAATATCTCCAAAAGTTCTAAATATGAGACATCTTTGCAATTTAATTTCAAAAAATATTACTACCTCCTCTATAGTCAACTAATTAACTGATCACTAATTTCAAAATTTCTCCATCAAAATACATCTGGCTATCACATTGTGGTATTTTCTTATCGGAGTAAACCCAATTTTTTCTAAAAAGGAGGATCACCTCTGACCTCTAAATCAATGATGCACACAACCATATATTATTTATTATTATAATCAATGCTAAGGAAGGCCAAATACTGACCTGAATAAATCAACATAAAAAAGACATTCTTTTGGTACACTTCCATTAAAAATGTTTATAATTTTGGACGTAGACCAATCGGTGAGATTAAAGCATAATCTCTACTTACTCCCTCCTTCCATATATATAGGGCCTAATGCGTTTTTTAAGACCGCCTTTGACTATTGATAAGATTAATAGTACATGACATGCACAATGTGAAAATTATATCATTGAAAACTCATTTCACATACGAATTTAACGGTATGCTTTGTGTAAGTTGCATGTCATATATTATTGTTTTAATATTTAGTCAAAGTTAGCCTCGAAAAACGTATTAGGCCCTATATAGATGGAAGGAGGGAGTATCAAAAGAAGTACAGTCATCTTGACCAAAAAAATCTAATCATTAGCACCGTCAAAATATTACTCTACCTTTTATCTAATCATTAGCACCGTCAAAATATTACCTTTATCTAATCATTAGCACGACTGTCAGTAAAGAGTTGTTTACCATCACAAATCTCAAAACAAAAGTAAAAGGTTGTTTAACATATTCTTAGGCAGGGTCCACTGCCATCTGCAGCTTTCTCCGTGATGGGTGAGGGTGGAATTTGTGTAGGATGTGCGCTCTTCTCAAAGTATAAATAAAGGTAGTGCAGAAGTGGCACATGGAGCGGAGCATATGGAGGCGTACAATAACGGTAGTGCAGAAGTGGCACATAGTACTTCCCCGAAATGTGGTGCGTGTACCGTACTTCGTGCTTCGTCACTGCATATTATGGAGTACTCTGTACGTTTTTAGCAAGCACAGTGGCAGCAGCAGCATGCTACATATGGTACGACAGGACGGCTGCTGTGTAAAGATGGAGCAAAAGCAGGCAGCCACCGACCACGCAGCCCGCATGTGGCCATAAAACTCCTCTGCGCCCTGCGCGATGCGCGGGGCCATCTGGTCCCGGCGCCGGAGTCCCTCCGCATGCGATGCAACTGTTGTGTTGACAAGACTTCAGGAGTACTAGTATTATTTTTCTCAAATGATAAGTGGCAGAAACGTGGGGCATGAAGTAATCCGTCCCTTATTTTTTTTATAACTCAAGTTGTCATTAAAAAACTAAAACTTGACAAAATTGCCATACTTAATATTAAAGTTGTCATCCTCGCATTGCTAAACTTGTCATAAAAAATGTTTGGAATGGTCAAATGTTCGTGTCACAGTATGGCACTTATCAGGGTCCTTTTTTTTTCCGATTTGCAAGTAAGTTCCGCTGATGTGTTACTGGCACATACACAACCCATCTCCGCTAAGTCGAGCCATAGTGGGAGTAATTTCAACAGTAATATAGAGTCGAACTCAGTAAATTTACCTATGTGTCAATAAGTTAATAAAGAGAGAGGTAATTTTAGTAACTTATCTAGTTACCATAAAATCACATATCCTAATACAATATGAATCTATAACCTAATAAATAAAGTTTTGCATAACACCACACTTATGTTACTACTAAGAGCATCTCCAGCCGTTGGCCCCCCAGGTGGGGCTAAAAATCGCCTCCTGGGGGCGCACCGGCTCTAAACCGCGCACTGGGGGCGTGATGCTCCCCAGTCGCGGCGCCCACGTTTTTTTGAAAAAGTCAAATACGGCGCAAACATTGCTTAAATTTAACGCAAACATCGGCGAGTTCGTTCAAATTTAAACATATTTTATAAAAAAAAGAAACAAACTAGCACGGGTTGCCCCCGTCGTCTCCATCGCCGCTCCTCGCCGTCTACCTCGCCACTCGCCGCCCGCCTTTGCAGTTCTACATGCCGAGGAGGCGGTAGAACCGCGTGTAGTCGCCGTCGTCGTCGTCGTCGTCTCCGCCGCCGCCGGCCCTGCTGCATCCCTCACCCGGTTGGCGCGGCCGGTTGGACGGTCCGGGGGCGTCGTCGTCGTCGCCGTCGAGGACCACGATGTCGTGCTCGTCCTCGCGCCCACGCTTGCGGGCGGCGATCTCCTTTAGGGCCCGGCGCTGCCGGACCATCTCGTCGTGGAGGTAGTCGTCCCGCGCCCACCGCAGGGCGTCCTCGTCAGAAAAGCCGCGCCGGGCTATCTCCTCGTACTCTGCGGGGAGGCCGGGCTCCGGCTTGGGCTCGACGAGGACGAAGCGGACGGTGGGGGGGCAGAGTCGCCGATGCGGACGCCGGAGCTGCGGGTGCGCGCGCTGACAGGCGTGTCCTGGGGCTCCGGCTTGACGGGGCGGAGGCAGGGAGAGCCCGACAAGCGACCGAACGAGGAGGAGGACGCCCCGGGCCGCTCCATGCGCCTCGGCGTCCAGGAGCTTCCACGGCGGCGTGAGAAGGACAGGGGAGCGGGGTACTTGAGGCGCGGCGTGTTACCGCCCTCAATGTACTCGAGGACGACCTCCAACGTGCGGCCGGGCACGCCCCATCACTGGCGCCGGCCCTCGGAGTTGAGCCTGCCGGAGGGCACGACGCCGTTGGTGGCCTCAAGCTGCTCGACATGACGGGGGCGGAAGTAGGGCTCCCAGAGCGGGCTGTCGGGGACGTACCGTGGCCCCTCCCTCGCCGCCCGCGGCAGGGACGCGCGGATACGTGCGATCTCCACATGCCGCGCCGCCCCGGTGGGTGGTGGTGGCACCGGCACGCCGCCGGCGCTGATCCTCCAAGCCCCGGGCACCCGCATGTCCGGCGGGACCGGGTACTCGGCCTCGAAAAGGAGGCGAGCCTCGTCCTCGTGAAGATGGCGGCGCCCGAAGCCATTCGCCGCCGCGCCATCGCCTAGAAAGCGCTCGGCCATTCTTCTGAACTGGAGACGGCGAGAGGAGGACGGGGGAGAAATGGGCGCGTCGGCGGTGGAGTATCTGTGCGTGCCACCGGCGCGCTGGTGGTCGGCTTATATAGGCGGAGGCGCCGCGTGATAGACTTGGCCGGCGCGTTACGCGTGGCTTGATGGCGTGGCGGCCGAGGGGACGCGCGTCGCCCAGCCTTCACTGCGCCGCCCGTGAGGCATCAATGGAGGCTGACCGGCGCGGCAGCGCGCGCAGCGCGCAGCTTTGGCATTGATTCGCCGCGGGAAACGAGGCGATGAGGACGACGAAGCGGCGAGAAGAGAGTCGAGTCGCTCACGCGGCTGGCCCGCGGCTCTTCACGCCAAAAACGATTCGCCCGGCGCCCCCGAGCGACCCCCAGCGCGCCGAGTTCGGGTTGGGTCCGCCGGCGCCAATTTCGACCCGAGCCGGCAAAAACTGGGCCCTTGGAAGGCGACTGGGTCGATTTTTTGACGCTGACGATCGAAAAATCACCTGAGGACCTTATTGGAACGCGGCTGAAGATGCTCTAATCACTTATGTTACTACTACTCATTAGTAAGATAGGCTAGGGTCATGTATATGTTACTAGTGTAAGTTATTCTTCACTATGACTACTTGGCTAGTCTAATAGGAACAGACTTTCTAGACAAGGCGACACATGGTAGAGTGCGGTGGCATCGAGGTGGGGGTGGTCGAGGAGCGCTAGCAACATGTCATCCTGCTAGCGATAGCGAGGTGGAAGGGAGGCGACTAGGTCACGTCGCGGGTGCATGAGCTGGACCAGATGAGCCTGCATGGAAGAAACACTCAAAACCTGTGTTTCCCCAGCCTTGTTGAGAGGCTTCCTTTCGCATCAACTGGCAGGCTGGGGAGGCCATGCAACCAACCAAAAATGGTTTTTTTAAGAAATTTTTTAATCTATTCATCTTTAATTATGACAGTATAACGAACATCAAAAATAATAATAATTATATCTAGATTCGTAGAGTATCTAGCAACGACTACAAGCATTGACGTGAGCAATGCGCGTCACCGTCATCGCCCTTCCCTTGCCGAAGCGGGACAAAATTTGGAGTAATAGACAGTCGGGAAGTCGTCGTGCTAAGCCCTCATAGGACCAGCGTAGCAGAACATCAAACGCCGCTGATGAAGTGTAGCGTAGATCGAAAGGATCCAACCTGAAAACAGAAGAACGTAGACGGACGACAACCAAATCTGACCAGATCAACCAAAGATAGATCCACCAGAGACACAACTTCACACGCCCACTAACGATGCTAGACGCACCACCGGAACGGGGGCTAGACGGTGAGGACCTTATTCCATCTTCAGGGAGTCCTCGCCGTCTCGCCTTCTTGAGCAGGACACGAACTCTAAAAAACACAAACCCTAAAAAACTAAAGAACCATCTAAAAACCGAGCCCTCATGATCCACCACGCCCCCATGGCCCTAAGACCACAGGAGATGAAGCGGACCGACGACAACGCCGGCAGGAGGCAGAGAAACCTAGTCTTTCTTGGGGACATTGGCTATTTTGAATACCAAGTGCGCTCGAGGTGTGACCCACCTAACCAAACTTGCCCTATGTGTTTGGGAGGACTGTCCAATCAGTGATTGATAACTATTTTGCGACTCAACCGGATCCATTATACCGACCCTAAATGTCTGGGCTATCTAATACTCTTATATTCAGCCCATATCTGGGCGGATATGGGGAGGCCCAGACGTAGCTGCCATCATGGACCGACGCACAGTGACCCACCTCGTCCCCACCTAAACGGCTGCCCCACCCAGTCCAACCTTAGACTTCGGTCAACACAATCTCAAACTCTCCACTGTCTATCTCCTTCTCTCTCCGTCCTCGTCCCCTCACCTCCCTGTCACCTCGATGTCGAGCTTCGGCACCATGGCGTCCGGTGGCAACAACCTTGTCGATTGGGATTCACTACAACGCGAGAGGCGACGAGGGACTCACCCTCTGCATCACACTGCAGCGGTCTCGGGTGGACATGGGCGGCTCCTCATCCTCTGCACAGTCCCTCATCTCTCGATGACGTAACGCGGACACTGGTGCTGGTCCATCACACTCCACGTGCTCCACTATGTTAGCGCTGGTGCAAGGTCGATGTGCCCCGCGCCACTCTCCAGCCGCTCCTCTCCCTGATCTTACCAGCCATTGATGGGTATTTGTGCCCACGGTGCCGACGTCGTGGATGCAAATGCCTGAATCAGAGGCGCGCCACATGCCACGAGAGGCAGCGGGCAAAGTTCACGAATTGGAAATATGTTCATGAATTCAAAAATGTTCAAGAATTGAACAAAAAACGCGCATCTGAAAAATATGTGATGCATTGAAATGCAAAAGGAGACAAAAATTGCCTGAAAAATCAGAGAAAGCGATAAAAACGACTTTAAAAGAAACACAAAAATATATAAGAAAATGGTTCTAGGACTATCCCTAAATTGGTCAAAAAAACAAAAACACCCGAGTAAGCTGGCCAAACACCGCGCATGAGGGGGTATGCCGCCCTACGCGGCAAATAGTATTCCATGTGCACTGATTGCCCATCAGCACACAACAAACCCCTAAAAAAGCAGAAACCAGACAAGCGGAACTGCAACAACACGAGCCCAAGTACAAGCACGAGTACATGAAGGTAGAGCAACTAAACGAGTGCTACCCTTTGTGGGAGCCCCTCAAAGGTCACATTTAGTTGGCTGAGAGCGCACCACGTGTTGCATGCTAGGCACTCACTCGGGATTATTTTTATTTTCCTGTATGTGTTTTCGGGTTATAGATGATTTTTCTATTGTTTTGGCTTTTCAGTTTTCTCTCTGTTTTCCCTATGTTTTGGGAAAAAACATTTACATGAAAAAGATTTTTTTTTTCTTCCGTGAGGAACAACTGTGCCTCTCAGAAAGAAAAAAAAACGCATTTTTCTTCCGCAAGAGGCACAATTTGATTTTCATGGAGACACATATTTACTTCTGTGAGAGACACGAGTTTGTTCTCGTGGAGGCACAATTTTGTTTTTGCAAGTGGCACAGTTGTGCCTCTCAAAAAGAGAAAGAATGCGTTTTTTTTCTTTCGCGAGAGGCATAGTTGTGCCTCATCGAAAAGGAAAATAACATATATTTTTCCTTCTTCCGCGAGAGGCACACATTTGCTTCGCATTGAGGCACATATTTCTTTCCGCGAGAGGCACAACCGGAAAGGGAAAGAAGCAGGGGAAAATCGTGCTTCCGTCTCGGTTTTATCTCCTTCCCTTTTTTTCATAAAAAATATTTATCGAAACCTATTAACATGTGATCTAGTTTCGAAGATCTCAAAGTGAGAAGTCCAACAATGAAAATGGTACATGATTTGGATGCACGGTTTAAGAGATAACTCATTTTGAATAAATGAATCTACGAAAAAGAGCAAAAACTCTCAGGTTACAACAAGTGGCGCACTATTGCAACCTGGGAAAGAGTGAGTGACCTTTGCAAGAGTACGCTTTAATTAGTGATTTCACCGCGAAGGGCTGCTTTGCCGGGATAGTCTTTTTCTGGGGAAACCCATAAGGGATAGTAAGGTACTGCATAACCCAGGCCATATTCACGCTTAAGCGAGCTTTTCTTGAAATCAGTAACAGTTTTTCAAATATTAGAAATTTACGAACATTTTTAAATAGCGGGAATATTTTTTTGAATTTACTGAATATTTCTTGAAATCAGGAACAGTTTTGAAATTCATGAAAAATTTCCAGGAACATTTTTGAAATGCAATATACTTTTGGGGAACAATTTTCAAATTTACTATCATTTTTTCAAATTTGGGGACAATACTTAAATTTGTGTTTTATAAATATGGGAACAAACTTCAAATTCATGAACATATTTTGAAATCCAAGAAGAAATTTTCCAGTTCATGAATATTTTATAATTAGCAACGTTGTTTTTTGAAGTGCTGGAATAGTTTTAAAATTCATGAACATTTTTCTTAAAATTGGGAACAACTTTCAAATTCATGTCTTTTTTAAAATCCAGTAACGATTTTTAAATCTTTGAATATTTTTGGAATTCCGAAAACATTTCACGAACATTTTTTTGCAATTAAGAATAGTTTTTGAGATATAAAGCCTTTTTTTAAATCCATGAACATTTTCAAACTTGGATTTTTTATTATCAAATTAGTGATTTTTTTTATAAATTCAAAACTTATTTTGAAATCCTGAAAGTTTTTTGAAAAATCAAAGGAAAACAGAAAGGTAAACCAAAAAATAAAGAAAAAATAGGCACGCGCGTGTTTGCTCGCTTACCTCGCCAGGTCGGGAATAGGAGATACTGTACTTAAGCTCAGGAGCTATGTCTCCACCGGAGCTCTATGTCTCTTATTGCAAGATGTAGCTCGGGCTAGACTATGGCGCCAGGCTAATGGCCTGTCCTATTGTAGTGTGCCTCGGCCAATTTTGTTTTCAGTTTTGTGTTTTCGTTGATTGCATCGGTTCTCTTTGTTCCTTTTTTATATCAGGGTTTTCGCTTTTCTTTGTTTCTATCTTCAGGTTTTACTCATTTTCCTCGATTTTAATTGGATTTTTTTCTAGTAAATGTTCTATTTTTATACATAGCGCACATTTGTCGTATACATCCACAACATTTTTGTACACATTTAGTATTTTACAAATGCATGAGTAACATTTTCCCCAATATATGTTCTATATACATCAAGAACAATTTTTATACCTGTTTAGCATTTTTAAAATACATGACTAACATTTAAAAAAATGTCAGTGTCTACCTTCTTCATGCATATTTTACATTTTTCGCACACATGCAAAACATTTTTTATCTAAAAAACATTTTTTACACATTTAACATATTTTAAATATGTACTCTAGACATTTTTACAGGTACAAATTTTTAATGTGATTAAACATTTTTAAAAACTACGTTAACTTTTCCTTACATTATATAATTTTGTACAGATTTCACGAACATAATTTTGAAACGCAGAACATTTGTTTAAATGTGATGTGCAATTTTTTGAATGGTACCAAACATTTTTGACAAATGATACAGACATTTATTTATGTTGTATAAATAATATTTTCAAGATGTGTGAAGAATTTTTAGCACAATACAAACACACACTTTTATACATACGTATATACACTCATCACTATGAATGCACACATGCACGCTCTACCCATATGAGCACCTCATAAAGACTTAGCTGACACATCATATTGAGATTGAGGAAGTCGCCACAGACACCTTCATAGTCGACGAAATGTCTCCTCCCACTAAATGCACATCACCGAAATGCCTGAAATAAATCTGAGCACAATTGTCAAGTTTAGGATTTGAACTCAAGTGGACCGGGGATACCAACCATCCAATCACAATGTTGATTTGCAATGCGTGAACATTTTTTAAGTGTCACAAACATTATTTTTTTAATGGTACGAACATTTTCTAGAAGTTGCAACGATATTTTATTACAATGCATGAACAGTTGATAAATGTGGGCTCAACTTTTCAAAAACCTAATACGTAATATTTCAAAGTAAAGAAAACAAAAAAAACAGAACAGACAAAAAAGAAAAAGAAAAAAAGTTTTACGTTTTTTACTGAGGGTAAAATGAAAACTTTTACGTATGTAAGGTGCTGATACATTCAAATGCCTGCTGGAACCAGTTTTTTTTGTACGCGAGTACGAATTGTAACCCTGCATTATGTTTGGCATATCCTCTCCCCAGTTTTTTTTTGAGACAAATATACTCTCCCCAGTGTCTCACCTATTGCAAGACGATAGCTCGTCTCGCCTCTGGCGGGAACGCTACCGGGCCGGCCAAAATGTGCGTTCATGCAGTTTATGGGAGTTTTCAAAACTTTTTATGGACTGGTTCGAACCAGTTTTAGAAGCTTTCACGTGCTTTTTCTTGTTGGTATTTCTGTGTAATTTTTCTACCAGTTATCATTGTTTCTTTCTCTTTCAATCTTTTGGTTTTTCATCATTTCTCAAATACATGTGGACTTTTTATATATATGTTGAACATTTTTCAGATACACGTTGAACGTTTCTTCTGAATACACGTCAAGCATTTGTTAAATGCACAATGAACATTTTTTAATACATGGTGAACATTATTTGAGCATGAATTGTACTTTTTTCATAAATACACTTTTTCAAAAACGTGCAAAGATTTGTTAAATGTTACAATTTAAAAAAATGTCTCAGACATTTTATTAATGGGTGCGGATCATTTTTATAAAAAGAAAATTCAATGTTCAAGGATTTAACAAATGCACAGTGAACATATTTTAACATTGCTTAAACATTTTAAAAAATCGCACGAAAATATTCATGAAAGACGTGACATTTTTCTGTTTCCGTGTTTCTTTCTTTTATGTGTTTTCTTCACAGTTTTTTCAATTTTTGTTGGATTTTCCTTTTCTTTCCTTTTCCTTTTTAGTTTAATTTTCATTTCTAATACATGCCTACTTTTTTCAACACAAGTTGTACATTTTTATAATATATCTGAAACAATTATCTTGATATAATTTAACATTTATGAACACATGATTAAATTGTTCTAAAATAAATGTTTTAAACTTTCTTTTGAGTATGTGCAAAAATGTTTTTCAAATAAACATTGAAACATTTTTTGGAATCATATGGAACATCTTTTTTAAAACTGTATAAACATTTTTTAAATGCCATGATCCTATTTTTAAACGGTGTGAATATTTAAAACTAATATAATAAACTCCCCTCCAATGCAAAATAAGTTGTCTTTTAGTTCAAATTTGAACTAAAACCATGACACTTATTTGTATCGGAGGGTGTACATTTTTTTGAGTGGCACGAAACAATTTTTTTTGCGCAAACATTTTTCTTCCATTATTTTTCCTTTTTAAAAATGCCACAAACATGTTTTGAAACGCATGAAAATTCTTAAAATTTTACGTACAGTTTCTCTAATGCTAGCAACATTTCTTGAATTATGTATTTTTTTTACTATTTTTGAATTACACGCACCCAGGTAGGCCACGGCCTAGCAACGCGAGTTCGATCGCTTGCCCCCTGCTCGCTCCTGTTCAATTGGTTGATCACTGCATCAGCTTAGGAAAAAAATCATTAAAGAAATTAGAAAAATAAAGAAAATTTGAGAACTACAAAAAGTTTGTGAAATTTCAAAAATTTCACAAAAGGTAAGTTTCTGAATCTGTTTTTTTAATCATGATATCTAAAAAATATTTATAAAAAAAATTCATGAATTTGAAAATAATATGTGGATTTTGACAAATAAATCTTGAATATGCATTTTTTTAAATGTTCATGAAAATTAAAAACAAATCTTTGATTTTGCAAAAAAGTTCACGTATTTGAAAAAAAGTTCAGCGATTTTGGAAAAAAATCATGAATTTGAGAAATAGTTCACATATTTTTTAAAAGTTCCTACTACTTGAAAAGAGCTCGTGGATTTGAAAACATTCATGACTTAATTTTTGTTTTAAGAAAAGAGAAAATAATGATTTTTTTTAAGTTCATGAGAATTGAAAATAAAGTTCACAAACCTGAAAAGCAGATTTTAACAAGTTCAAAGATTTTAGAAAAAATCAGAGTTGAAAACACAATAATTAAAAATGCATGCATTTGATATTTTTAATAAAACAAAAGAATGAAATAGAGAAAGAAAGAAAAAACCAAACACAAATGTCCAAAAAGAACCTAATCAAGAAAATAAAAAATAAACAAGGCTGGGAAGTTTTCCAAAACCGAGAACAACTCTCTCCCGTTGCACCCTTAGATGGGTCGGCCCAATTGAGACACCTTCAAGCACGAGTTAGCGAAATGCACGTTAACTGGCGTAAAAGGCGCAAAATTAGATTCGGGTAACTCGCAGCAGGCGAGACATATCCCCTCGCGTGCCTGACGCCCCTAAAATACCAGCTTAGGTCGTTGATCCCAGCTACCTTAATCAATTGAGATAGAGCTCAAGTCGCTCGCAAATGTTAAAGGGAAAAAAAAAATGAAAATTGCATCTCAAGAGGAAGCGATATCACATCCTACAATCAGATAGAAATATAAGGGCATCTCCAAAGTTGATCCTCATAACAGACCAGGTATTTGTCTATGGATGCGTATGGTCGACTCCGTGGGTAGTGATAGGAGAGCTGACCATCCAACCATGCCCGCATACATTTTCAAACCGGTTTTGAACAAACCGGGAAAAGTGCTTGCAAATTGGATGATTTTCATCTAAACCGAAACACATTCATATTTTTTTTTACATATTTCATTAAACAAAAGCGACCAGACCTAAACCTATTCTAAATCTAAGGTGGTGCACATCCTCCGAGTCCTTGTTGTTCCCATCTGTGCCCATGTTGGGCGGCTATGTCCTTATCCGGCAGCCAGCTAAGCCCCTCAGAGTGAAGGTGTGGTCACTGACAAGGAAGGGCAGGACACGAGACACTGATCGGCTCACGGGACTCGAGGCCTCGCCGTCTCCCATGTCCTAGTCCTCCTCATGGGAGTCTGCGACATGTTCATCGTCGGTGGATGAGAGATCGATGATGGATTTGGACGGACCGGCCTCGTCATGGAATTGGCGCCAACGAATCGTCGTTGGCGACATGAAGGACGTGCAACTGTTGGCTTTCTCATTCGCAATCGTTGCCCCCGCGTCCAACTACGCAGCGACCACATTGCAGGCGGGGCGTGTGAGTGCGGCCTCATACAGCCGTCGCTGCTCAATGACGAAGTTGGGGTTCTCCGTGGCCAATCATGGCCGCCACGACCTCCTCACAAGCAAGCTCACCGTGGATTTGACCCTCCGCCAGTCGGTGCTGCTCGGGGAGGGAGAGATTGTACTCTTGCTCCTCCTCAATGGCATCTTGAAGTGCATCTACACCTGCTCCATGTTCAAGCCGACATGGATCGGTGCGGGCAGGGGCGCTGACTCATTGTTGGAACCCGTCTCAATCATCGTGTCGTCCTCGGAGACCTCCGGGGATCTGGCTAGCATGTCAGCCTCTATCCGCCTCGCACGGCGGCCTTGCCAGACGGCCGCAAGGGCGGCTAGCTCGTGCTTCTACCCTGTCGAGAGGCTCTCCCACAATACGCTAGAGCTGGTGGCCATGGCAGTGGTAGTGCACAGAGGAGGATGTGAAGCGGACGTGGTGTGGTGCGATTAGTGTCGGGATGTGGTCTCATTTAAATAGAGGATGTCAGTCAGGCCAAGTTGCAGGGTGTGCCAATGCGGTCATCAGTGTGGGCGCCTGAGTTGGTTTCTCGGCATTGAACGGGCACAGATACCGGGACGCGGCGTAGGCGACGCTCTCGACCGGCAATGTCACTTCAATGTCGGCACCAGTGAGAGCTCGCGTCTGCTCTGGACCGACATGAATACGCGGAAACCACTTCGCGCGGGAGGTTTTTTGTGTGGATCCAGGATATCAGACAGGGGCGTGGCAGCGGTCCAAACGCACACAAATCAGTTTTTTAACATAGTATGGACGCCGGCACTTACATATACGCACATACACTCATCTCTATGAACGCGCGCGCAACACACACCCTATCCCTATGAGCACCTCCAAGAGACTGGGTTGGCGTATCATCTTGAAATTTTATGAAGTAACCGTAGGCGCCTCGTAGTCAACGGAAACGTCTCCTCCCACTGAACGCGCATTGCTGGAAATCCTGAAATAAATCTAGGATAAATGTAAGCACCAGGACTTGAACCTTAGTGGGCTGAGGATACTACTATGGATGCTGATAGGCGTCGGCGCGCCGGCCGAATAGTTGAGTCGTGTTGGGGAACGTAGTATTTCAAAAAAATTCATACGATCACGCAAGATCTATCTAGGAGAAGCATAGCAACGAGCGGGGATAGTGTGTCCATGTACCCTCGTAGACCGCAAGCAGAAGCGTTTAGTAACGCGGTTGATGTAGTCGAACGTCTTCGCGATCCAACCGATCCAAGTACCGAACGTACGACACCTTGCGTTCAACACACGTTCGGCTCGATGACGTCCCTCGATCACTTGATCCAGTTGAGGACGAGGGAGAGTTCCGTTAGCACGATGGCGTGGCAACGGTGATGATGAAGTTACGGGCGCAGGGCTTCGCCTAAGCACTACGACGATATGACCGAGGTGTGTAACTGTGGAGGGGGGCACTGCACACGGTTAAGAGAAACTTGTGTGTTCTAGGGTGCCCCCGGCCCCCGTATATAAAGGAGGGGAGGGGGAGGCTGGTCGGCCCTATAGGGTGGGCCAGGAGGAGGGAGTCCTACTAGGACTCCAAGTCCTACTAGGATTCCACCTAGAGGAAAGGGGGAAGAAGGAAGGAAGAGGGGGAAGGGAAGGAAAGGGGGGCGCCGCCCCCTTCCCCTAGTCCAATTCGGACCCAAGGGGGGCGGCCAACCCCTTGTGACCCGTTCTCTCTTCCCACTAAGGCCCATCAAGGCTCATTAGTTCCCCTGGGGGTTCCGATAACCCTCCAGCACTTCGATAATTATCCGGTACCTCTCAGAACTTATCCGGTGTCCGAATAACATCGTTCAATATATCAATCTTTATGTCTCGACCATTTCGAGACTCCTCGTCATGTCCGTGATCTCATCCAGGATTCCGAACAATCTTCGGTCATCAAATCACATAACTCATAATACAAATCATCATCGAACGTTAAGCGTGCGGACCCTACGGGTTCGAGAACTATGTATACATGACCGAGACACATCTCCGGTCAATAACCAATAGTGGAACCTGGATGCTCATATTGGCTCCTACATATTCTACGAAGATCTTTATCGGTCAAACCGTAAACAACATACGTTGTTCCCTTTGTCAATGGTATGTTACTTGCCCGAGATTCGAACGTCGGTATCATCATACCTAGTTCAATATCGTTACCGGCAAGTCTCTTTACTCATTCCGTAATGCATCATCCCACAACTAACTCATTAGTCACATTGCTTGCAAGACTTATAGTAATGAACATTACCGAGAGGGCCCAAAGATACCTCTCCGAAACACGGAGTGACAAATCCTAATCTCGATCTATGCCAACTCAACAAACACCATTGGAGACACCTGTAGAGCATCTTTATAATCACCCAGTTACGTTGTGACGTTTGATAGCACACAAGGTGTTCCTCTAGTATTTGGGAGTTGCATAATCTCATAGTCAAAGGAACATGTATAAGTCATGAAGAAAGCAATAAAAATAAAAATAAATGATCATATATGCTAAGCTAACGAATGGGTCTTGTCCATCACATCATTCTCTAATGATGTGACCCGTTCATCAAATGACAACACATGTGTATGGTCAGGAAACTTAACCACCTTTGATCAACGAGCTAGTCTAGTAGAGGCATACTAGGGACACTCTGTTTGTTTATGTATCCACACATGTACTAAGTTTCCGGTTAATACAATTTTAGCATGAATAATAAACATTTATCATGATATAAGGAAATATAAATAACAACTTTATTATTGCCTCTAGGGCATATTTCCTTCAGTCTCCCACTTGCACTAGAGTCAATAATCTAGATTACATAGTAATGATTCTAACACCCATGGAGTCTTGGTGTTGATCATGTTTTGTTCGTGAGAGAGGCTTAGCGAAAGGGTCTGCAACATTCAGATACGTATGTATCTTGCAAATCTCTATGTCTCCCTCCTTGACTTGATCGCGGATGGAATTGAAGCGTCTCTTGATGTGTTTGGTTCTCTTGTGAAATCTGGATTCCTTCACCAAGGCAATTGCTCCAGTATTGTCACAAAAATTTTTCATTGGATCCGATGCACTAGATATGACACCTAGATCGGATATGAACTCCTTCATCCAGACTCCTCCATTTGCTGCTTCCGAAGCAGCTATGTACTCCGCTTCACACGTAGATCCCGCCATGACACTGTGCTTGGAACTGTACTAACTGACAGCTCCACCATTCAATATAAATACGTATCCAGTTTGTGACTTAAGTCATCCGAATCAGTGTCAAAGCTTGCATCGACGTAACCATTTACGACGAGCTCTTTGCTGAGAGAATTCCTTATTTAACACTGTCTTAAATTTTCTTTCCCTATTTGACACTAAAAAATATTTTCTTCCCTATATAACATCGAGTCTAAATTTTGTACCCTTTATAACACTTTCGTCCATTTTAAGCCTTAACGGTGTTAAACGGCACATGAAAAGACCTCCTTGCCCCTCATATGGTATGTGACCAAAAATTTAATAGATGCTAATAATGGAAAATAAGACATGTCCAGCCAGCTTGTTTGTTGTATGCTACGTAGCTGACTAGCTGCTTGTGTTTATCCCATCCAGTTCGGTTGCTAGGTGCGTGAGTCAACTTTAAAAGAAAATCAATCAAGTGATCACATATTGTTAGCTCTTGTGTATGGCGTGTACAAGTGCTGCCTTGCTATTGTGGCGAGGACGTGCATGACGCAGGCTCAGGTTGCCGCGTTGGGATGCAGGACATGCGACCAAGGATGCCCGCCATGCCCTTCTACCGTGCCGCACCATGGCCCTGTTGGCCTTTGTGTAGAGCATGCATATGCATCTAACCGGCCCGGATGAGCCGGTTTCTCCGACCGCGGACCACAAGTCGGACGCAAGCCGGTGACTCTGCTGGCCAGCGCGCACCCTCTCGGTTGCCAAATGTTTTTCTCCCAGTCGTTCCGTGCCTCTAACATCTTTGGCCCCACATGCCTCGTTGTCCCACGCGTTGGTTGTCTGTCACCGGCTGCACACCACGCGCGCGAGCTGCACAAGATACGCGCCCTGCCAGCACACCGAATGTGCGAGCCGCCGCCACACGAGCTCCATGCACAAACTTTGCTCACATACCACATAAGGGGTAAAATGGTCTTTTCAAGTGACATTTAACACCGTTCAGGCTCAAAACGGATGAAAGTGTCATAAAGGGCAAAAAAATTAAAGTCGATGTTAGATAGGGAAGAAAAAGTTTTCGGTGTCAAATAGGGAAACAACATTTAAGATAGTGTCAAATAAGGAATTCTTTCCTCTTTGTTACCTCCATAAACGGGAAACATATCCTTAGTCCTTTTTAGGTATTTCAGGATGTTCTTGACCGCTGTCCAGTGATCCACTCCTGGATTACTTTGGTACCTCCCTGCTAAACTAATAGCAGGGCACACATCAGGTCTGGTACACAGCATTGCATACATGATAGAACCTATGGTTGAGGCATAGGGAATGACTTTCATTTTCTCTCTATCTTTTGCAGTGGTCGGGCATTGAGTCTGACTCAATTTCACACCTTGTAACACAGGCAAGAACCCTTTCTTTGATTGATCCATTTTGAACTTCTTCAAAACTTTATCAAGGTATGTGCTTTGTGAAAGTCCAATTAAGTGTCTTGATCTATCTCTATAGATCTTGATGCCCAATAGATAAGCAGCTTCACCGAGGTCTTTCATTGAAAAATTCTTATTCAAGGATCCTTTTATGCTATTCAGAAATTCAGTATCATTTCCAATCAACAATATGTCATCCACATATAATATCAGAAATGCTACAGAGCTCTCACTCACTTTCTTGTAAATACAGGCTTCTCCAAAAGTCTGTATAAAACCATATGCTTTGATCACACTATCAAAGCGTATATTCCAACTCCGAGAGGCTTGCGCCAGTCCATAAATGGATCGCTGGAGCTTGCACACTTTGTTAGCACCTTTCGGATCGACAAAACCTTCTGGTTGCATCATATACAACTCTTCTTTAAGATATCCATTAAGGAATGCAGTTTTGACATCCATTTGCCAAATTTCATAATCATAAAATGCAGCAATTGCTAACATGACTCGGACAGACTTAAGCATCGCTACGGGTGAGAAGGTCTCATCATAGTCAACTCCTTGAACTTGTCGAAAACCTTTTGCAACAAGTCGAGCTTTGTAGACAGTAACATTACCGTCTGCGTCAGTCTTATTCTTGAAGATCCATTTATTCTATATTGCTTGCCGATCATCGGGCAAGTCAACCAAAGTCCACACTTTGTTCTCATACATGGATCCCATCTCAGATTTCATGGCCTCAAGCCATTTCGCCGGAATCTAGGCTCATCATCGTTTCCTGATAGTTCATAGGTTCGTCATGGTCAAGTAACATGACCTCCAGAATAGGATTACCGTACCACTCTGGCGCGGATCTTACTCTGGTTGACCTATGAGGTTCGGTAGTAACTTGATCAGAAGTTTCATGATCATCATCATTAGCTTCCTCACTAATTGGTGTAGGAATCACTGGAACTGATTTCTGTGATGAACTACTTTCCAATTCGGGAGAAGGTACAATTACCTCATCAAGTTCTACTTTCCTCCCACTCACTTCTTTCGAGAGAAACTCCTTCTCTAGAAAGGATCCATTCTTAGCAACAAATATCTTGCCTTCGGATCTGTGATAGAAGGTGTACCCAACAGTCTCCTTCGGGTATCCTATGAAGACACATTTCTCCGATTTGGATTCGAGCTTATCAGGTTGAAGATTTTTCACATAAGCATCGCAACCCCAAACTTTAAGAAACGACAACTGTTGGGGAACGTAGCATAAATTCAAAATTTTCCTACGTGTCACCAAGATCTATCTATGGAGTCATCTAGCAACGAGGGAGGAGTGGATCTACATACCCTTGTAGATCGCGCGCGGAAGCGTTCAAGAGAACAGGGTTGATGGAGTCGTACTCGTCGTGATCCAAATCACCGATGATCCTAGCGCCGAACGGACGGCACCTCCGCGTTCAACAGACGTACGGAGCAGCGACGTCTCCTCCTTCTTGATCCAGCAAGGGGGGAGGAGAGGTTGATTGAGATCCAACAGCACGACGGCGTGGTGGTGGAAGTAGCGGGATTCCAACAGGGCTTCGCCAAGCGCTGCGGGAGGAGGGAGATGTGTCACGGGAGGGAGAGGGAGGCGCCAGGGCTTTGGTATGGTTTCCCTCCCTTCCCCCCACTATATATAGGGCCAAGGGAGAGGGGGAGGGCGCAGCCTTGCCCCTTCCTCCAAGGAAGGGTGCGGCCAGGGGGGGGGGGAGGAGTCCATCCTCCCCAAGGCACCTCGGAGGTGCCTTCCCCCTTTAGGACTCTCCCCTCCTCTTGTCCCTTTGGCGCATGGGCCTCTAGGGGCTGGTGCCCTTGGCCCATATAGGCCAAGGCGCACCCCCTACAGCCCATGTGGCCCCCGGGGCAGGTGGCCCCACCCGGTGGACCCCCGGGACCCTTCCGGTGGTCCCGGTACAATACCGGTGACCCCGAAACTTGTCCCGATGGCCGAAATAGCACTTCCTATATATAATTCTTTATCTCCGGACCATTCCAGAACTCCTCGTGACGTCCGGGATCTCATCTGGGACTCCGAACAACTTTCGGGTTACCGCATACTAATATCTCTATAACCCTAGCGTCACCGAACCTTAAGTGTGTAGACCCTATGGGTTCGGGAGACATGCAGACATGACCGAGATGACTCTCCGGTCAATAACCAACAGCGGGATCTGGATACCCATGTTGGCTCCCACATGTTCCACGATGATCTCATCGGATGAACCACGATGTCAAGGACTTAATCAATCCCGTATACAATTCCCTTTGTCTAGCGGTACGATACTTGCCCGAGATTCGATCGTCGGTATCCCGATACCTTGTTCAATCTCGTTACCGGCAAGTCTCTTTACTTGTTCCGTAACACATCATCCCATGATCAACTCCTTGATCACATTGTGCACATTATGATGATGTCCTACCGGGTGGGCCCAGAGATACCTCTCCGTTTACACGGAGTGACAAATCCCAGTCTCGATTCGTGCCAACCCAACAGACACTTTTGGAGATACCCGTAGTGTTCCTTTATAGCCACCCAGTTACGTTGTGACGTTTGGCACACCCAAAGCACTCCTACGGTATCCGGGAGTTGCACAATCTCATGGTCTAAGGAAATGATACTTGACATTAGAAAAGCTTTAGCATACGAACTACATGATCTTGTGCTAGGCTTAGGATTGGGTCTTGTCCATCACATCATTCTCCTAATGATGTGATCCCGTTATCAATGAAATCCAATGTCCATGGTCAGGAAACCGTAACCATCTATTGATCAACGAGCTAGTCAACTAGAGGCTTACTAGGGACATGGTGTTGTCTATGTATCCACACATGTATTTGAGTTTCCTATCAATACAATTCTAGCATGGATAATAAACGATTATCATGAACAAGGAAATATAATAATAACTAATTTATTATTGCCTCTAGGGCATATTTCCAACAGTCTCCCACTTGCACTAGAGTCAATAATCCAGTTCACATCGCTATGTGACTAACACTCAAGGTCACATCCCCATGTGACTAACACCCAAAGAGTTTACTAGAGTCAATAATCTAGTTCACATTACCATGTGATTAACACTCGATGAGTTCTGGGTTTGAACATGTTATGCTTGTGAGAGATGTTATAGTCAACGGGTCTGAATCTTTCAGATCGTATGTACTTCGCAAATCTCTATGTCATCTTGTAGATGCAGCTACTACGCTATATTTGGAGCTATTCCAAATAACTGTTCTACTATACGAATCCAGTTTACTACTCAGAATAATCTGGATTAGTGTCAAAGTTTGCATCAGCGTAACCCTTTACGACGAACTCTTTTACCACCTCCATAATCGAGAAAATTCCTTAGTCCACTAGTTACTAAGGATAACTTTGACCGCTATCCTGTGATCCATTCTTAGATCACTCTTGTACCCCTTGACTGACTCATGGCAAGGCACATTTCAGGTGCGGTACACAGCATAGCATACTGTAGAGCCTATGTCTTAAGCATAGGGGACGACCTTCGTCCTTTCTCTCTATTCTGCCGTGGTCGAGCTTTAAGTCTTAACTTCATACCTTACAACTCAGGCAAGAATTCCTTCTTCGACTGATCCATCTTGAACACCTTCAAGATCATGTCAAGGTATGTGCTCATTTGAAAGTACCATAAAGCATTTTGATCTATCCTTATAGATCTTGATGCTCAATGTTCAAGTAGCTTAATCCAGGCTTTCCATTGAAAAACACTTTCCAAATAACCCTATATGCTTTCCAGAAATTCTACGTCATTTCTGATCAACAATATGTCAACAACATATATTCATCAGAAATTCTATAGTGCTCCCACTCACTTCTTTGGAAATACAAGTTTCTGATAAATTTTGCATAAACCCAAAATCTTTGATCATCATCAAAGCATACATTCCAACTCCGAGATGCTTACTCCAGTCCCTAGAAGGATTGCTGGAGCTTTGCATACTTATTAGCATCTTTCAGGATTGACAAAACCTTCCGGTTTGTATCACATACAACCTTTCCTCAAAAAAACATCGAGGAAACAATGTTTTGACATCCTATCTGCAAGATTTCATAAATAATGCAGTAATCGCTAATATAATTCCAACAGACTCTTAGCATCGCTACGAGTGAGAAAGTCTCATCGCAATCAACTCCTTGAACTTGTCGGAAAACATCTTAACGACAAGTCGAGCTTTCTTAATGGTGACATTTACCATCATTGTCCGTCTTCCTTTTAAAATCCATCTGTACTCAACAGCCTTATGACCATCAAGTAGTTCTCCCAAAGTCTACACTTTGTTTTCATATATGGATCCTCTCTCGGATTATATGGCCTCGAGCCATTTTGGAATCCAGGCCCACCATCGCTTCTCCATAGCTCGTAGGTTCATTGTTGTCTAGCAATATGACTTCCAAGACAGGATTACATACCACTCTGAAGTAGTACGCATCCTTGTCATCCTACGAGGTTTGGTAGTGACTTGATCTGAAGTTTCATGATCACTATCATAAGCTTCCACTTCAATTGGTGTAGGTGCCACAGGAACAACTCCTGTGCCCTGCCACACACTAGTTGAAGAGACGGTTCAATAACCTCATCAAGTCTCCACCATCCTCCCACTCAATTCTTTCGAGAGAAACTTTTCCTCGAGAAAGGACCCGATTCTAAAAACAATCCCTTATTGCTTTCGAATCTGAGACAGGAGGTATACCCAACTGTTTTGGGTGTCCTATGAAGATGCATTTATCCGCTTTGGGTTCGAGCTTATCAGCCTGAAACTTTTTCACATAAGCGTCGCAGCCCCAACTTCTAAGAAATGACAGCTTAGGTTTCTCTAAACCATAGTTCATATGGTGTCATCTCATCGGAATTACATGGTGCCCTATTTAAAGTGAATGTGGTTGTCTCTAATGCCTAACCCATAAACTATCGTGGTAATTCGATAAGAGACATCATGGTATGCATCATATCCAATAGGGTGCAGTTATGATGTTCGGACACACCATCACACTATGGTGTTCCAGGCTGTATTAGTTGTGAAACAATTTCCACAATGTCTTAATTCTATGCCAAACTCGTAATTCAGATATTCATCTCTATGATCATATCATAGATATTTTATCCTCTTGTCACGATGATCTTTCAACTTCACCCTGAAATTACTTGAACCTTTCGAGTTGAACCAAGGAGTTTTTAAGGGCAAGGAGATCGCCTACTTCGTGAAGATCTACCGCTAGTGATGCAAGTCCTTCGTGGGCGACGACCGTGATGGAATAGTCAAGGTTGCTTCTTCGTGGACCCTTCGTGGGTGGAGCCCTCCATGGACTCGCGCAACCGTTACCTTCCATGGGTTGAAGTCTCCATCAACGTGGATGTACGATAGCACCACCTATCGGAACCACGACAAAAACATCCGTGTCTCCAATTGCGTTTGAATCCTCCAAACCCTTCCCTTTACATTCTTGCAAGTTGCATGCTTTACTTTCCGCTGCTCATATACTCTTTTGCATGCTTGCTTGAATTGTGTGGAGATTGCTTGACTTGTGCTAAGATAGCTAAAATCTGCCAAGAACTAACATTGGGAAAAGGCTAGATTTTTATTTGGTCAAGTAGTCTAATCACCCCCCCTCTAGACATACTTTCGATCCTACAAGTGGTATCAGAGCTTTGGTCTCCATTTGCTTTGATTTCCATAGCTTTTGGCGGTCATAGCCTTGGTTTCACAACCTAGGAGAGTATGGCGTGTAGCGAGGGAAATTATCACCGTAGAGGTCCTTACTTTGATGGCACTAATTTTGCTAGTTGGAAGCATAAGATGAAAATGCATATTCTTGGACATTACCCCGCCGTTTGGGCTATTGTGTGTATTGGCTTGCAAGGTGAATTCTTTGACGGGAAAGAACCGAACCGTGAAGCCACCGTGGAAGAGTTGAAAATGCTGCAATACAACGCTCAAGCTTATGATATCCTCTTCAACGGATTGTGCCCCGAAGAATTCAACAAAATTAGCCGTCTTGAGAATGCAAAGGAAATTTGGGATACTTTGATTGATATGCACGAAGGTACCGACTCCATCAAGGAATCCAAATTGGATGTGCTTCAAAGTCAACTTGACAAGTTCAAAATGAAGGATGGTGAAGGTGTTGCTGAAATGTACTCTAGGCTTGCTCTTATCACAAATGAGATTGCCGGCTTAGGGAGTGAAGAGATGACCGATAGATTCATCATCAAGAAGATCCTAAGAGCCTTGGATGGAAAATATGATACCGTGTGCACATTGATCCAAATGATGCCCAATTACAAAGATCTCAAGCCAACGAAAGTCATCAGAAGAATTGTTGCTCATGAGATGTCACTCAAGGATAAAGAGGAACTTCACAAAAAATCAAGTGGTTCTTACAAAGCCTCATGTGAAGCCCCCACATCATCGAGTGAGAAACAAACCTTCAATGAAGAATTGAGCTTAATGGTGAAGAACTTCAACAAGTTCTACAAGAGTAGAAGCAAAGAGAGAAGCTCCAAGTCAAGGTCCTACAATGACAAAAGATCTTCTAGTCGAGAGCGAAACTGCTACAATTGTGGAGGTCCCGGACACTATTCCAATGAGTGTACGGCCCCCTACAAGAGAAGAGAAGATTCTCCCAAGAGAAGAAGTAGAAGAGAAGAATCACCATCTAGAGAAAGAAGGAGTAGAGATGATCGTTATGAACGAAGACCCTCACGGAGAAGCAAGGATTCGGAAATAAAGGACAAGTCATCAAGGAGCTACACAAAACGAAGACATCAAGCTCATGTTGGTGAATGGGTATCCGGCTCCGACTCCGACTCCGACAACCACTCCGAGAGAAGCTATCACTCCGACTCCGAATATACTCAAGATGAAGGTGTTGCCGGTCTAGCACTTGTGACAACCAACTCCTACGACATATTTGACTCACCAAATGAAGGAGTTGGAACATGCTTCATGGCTAAAGGCCCAAAGGTATCACACCCTGAGTATGTTGATTTCAATAGTGATGAAGATGACTTGTTAGGTGATGATGATTTACTTGTTGACAACTCTAGTGATGAATACTATGATGAAACGTCAATTAATCATGCTAATCAAGATAAAATGAATGACAATGATAAGGAGAAGATTGAGTCTCTAACTAAATAACTAAACACTCTTAAGTTAGCTCATGAAACTATCTTAGGAGATCATCGAGAACTTTTAAGGACTCATGAGAAATTACGCTTTAAAAAGCTCAACCTTGAGCAAGAGCATGAGTTCTTAAAAGCAATCAATGATGATCTTCACAAGAAAAGTTCTTCTTACATTGCCAAGCGTTTACTCTTATCCACTTACATGCCTCAAGTCAAGTCTAGTAACAAGAACAAGAAAGATTCTTCCTCTAGTAGTAACAATAATCATGCTAAATCCAATATTGTTGCTTCTAGTAGTTCTCTTGATTCCACTAATGATTCTCTTAGCCAAGTTACACTTGAGCAAGAAAATAGCTTATTGAAGGGAATTATAGAGAAAGGTTTTTACAAGAGCCTTGCCGGAAGTAAGCAATTCGAGGAAATTGTACGCAAGCAAGGAAGGCACCGAAAGAATCAAAGTGTTGGTTTTGAACGAAAGTTCAATGCCAATGGAGTTGAGTGGGAAGAAGATCAATACCCCAAGACGAAGTTTGTTCCTCAACAAGAGAAGTATGATCCTACTTCTTTCAAAGGGACACAAGCTCAAGATGATCTTCCACCACAAGACCATAAGCAAAAAGGCAAGGACAAGCTTCAAGAGGAAATTGATGCATTTGAAGAAGCTCCTAAGGCCTTGGTCAAGTGGGTTCCCAAGACTACTTCAAGTTCCACTTCATCAAGTACAACTACAACACCGAGGATTCCCATCAAGATGGTGTGGATCCCGAAGAAGAACTAGAGAGTTCTTGAGGGTGACTCCGCCAACATACTTCACTCTTATCATCTTGGCAAGAACAAGTGCAATCAACTTCCACATCTTGCACTAGTTCAAGGAGTCACAAACCCTCTTGTTGGTAAGACAAGGGACAAGGTAACCTAAAAGCTTTCATAGACATCATCTTGTGTGTGCATCACTCTATGTCTATGGATACCCTTGTTTGTTCCTTGTGGGACTAACCCGTGTAGGTATTGAAAGTGCAACTCACTCCAATGGATAGCTCCAAATGATCTACATCAACATTGAGCATCCACATCTTCAACATCTACATGAAGTCATCATCGACAAAACCCAAGGTTAGTTCATCCCTCTTAGGGGGGATCTCACATCTAGGGGGAGCTTTACTCTAAGAATTGAGCTAAAGCAACTCTAATGGTGTGAACACAACAATGCTTTATGTAAAAGTGGTAACCCCACTTGTGTTTAAACAATGAGTATGACCTATGATCAAATGTTCTCATTTGACTCCTAAGTCAATATACTCATATATAGATGACCTAGTCATCGCAAATTGTTTGATAGATGCTAGAATTGGTTGTGCATGCTTTGTCACATATTTCAATTGCCATTTTATTGTGTGAGCATGTTGATTGCATATTTTACTCATTCGAGGACATCCACTTGTTGTTTTGATTGATTGGTTTTCTTTTCTTTTGCCAAGTGGATGGACAAGAATGCCTAAGAATCCTCTCTAGCTATCTATGCTTTTCTCGTCTCAAACTCTATTCATGCTACATCACAAAATTTGATCAAGTCAGATTCAAACCACTCTGTGTGAGGAGCACTCGAAGTCCCCGATTCGTCATAGACTTAAACTTCCAAAACTTCTTTGTGCGTTTCTGTCTGACCGATTCATCCATTTCAGTCATACCGAGATCACTAAGTCGATCTAGGTTTTCAATCTCGGTGCAACCAATTTGAACCTTTCGGTCACACCGAGTTTCAGTAACTGCTTGCAGTTATGAATCTCGGTGCCACCGAGTTGTTCCACTCGGTCACACCGACAGGGTCGGGCTATATATACTCACGGGCAAAATTTTGGAAATTTCTCCGAAACCCCTTCGCCCGCGCATAGCTCGCTCTGCCTCCAGGGTCTCCGGATCATCTTCCTCGTCGCCAGCCGCCTCCTGTCGTTGGTCTCCGCCGCCGTCAACGGAATTCTTCCCTGCCGTTGCCGCCGTAGCGAGTTCATCGCCAAACTAGGGTATGGACTCGATCACAGTGCCATCCCCGTCCGATTCCTAGCACATTGTGTTCACTATGATTCTTACCACGATTGAAACACTTCTATCTAGTCAAAACACTCTGTAGATTAGAGTTGAATTGAAAATTTAGGGTCAGGTTTCCGCCGAAACCATCTCGGACCATCCGAGTTGTGGAACTCGGTACCACCGATTCGGCTCAGGCCATTGCACATGTAATTTTCGGTCTGACCGAGAATTGCAAATCGGTGTGACCGAGTTCAGGACTTTGTGAAACCCTAGCAGTCTCGGTGCCACCGAACTGTGACTCGGTCTGACCGAGTTCACTAGTTTAGGTTCCAGCAGCTGCTTCGGTATCACCGAGTTTACAAATCAGTTGATCCGAAATGCTTTCTGTGGAAAACTGAAACTAAGTTTTTGATTCATTCTTTTGCAAAAATCTCTGTATTTTGTGATGCTCATCCACTCTATCTCATCTATATATATTCACAGGGTCTGCTGTCAGTGTTTGCAATATGTCTGATCAGAGTGACAACCAGAACAGGTCAGAGGAGCAGGTTCACCTGAGTGAGGGCACTAGTCCCTCTAGCAGTTCAGATGATGGTAGCAGGAGCACCCCAAGCAACTTACCCAAAGCTGCCACCAGGGCTAGAAAGAAGAAGACCTCTGAATCTGAGGATGAAGACTATGTGGCAGTCGAGGATGAGGCCACTTCCAAGAAGAAAGTGGTTAAGAAGGAATATAGCACTGCTGCTGCCACCAAGCCAGGCATGAAGCAAAAGGTTCCTACAAAGAGAATTCCAATGTCTAAGGCCAGAGCATCTACTCAAGTCCCTTTGGGATCTGAACCCAAAGAGGCTGCTGCAGAAGGGAAGAAAAGGAAGGAAAAGGTCAAGAAGACCATGGCCAGAGTGATTGGAAAGGCTTCCATGATGGAAGAAGAAGAAGAGGTTGCTGCACCAGCACCCAAGGCACAGAAGCTTATGGGTGATGCTATCAGGACAGGGGCTGCTTCATCAAAGCCTAAAGAAGCACCCAAAGCAGCCTCCAAGCCCAAGAGTGCACCTAAGAGGAATACCAGGAGTATACCAGCTGCTGAGAAGAACAAGGCCCCAGTGCCTGAAGTTGCTGCTGATGAAGATGATGAAGGACAAGTCCTGAGGAAGCTCAAACCCAAGATTCCAGACCATAATGATGCTCATCATGTGGCTGAGAACATGAAGATCAGGAGAGACTCAGGACTGAGGAAATGGAGAGAGACAGACCCATATGCTACAAGAAGAAGAACTATTGTTGATTACAGGTTCCACACAAAGGAACAGCAAGATTTCTATGAGACAGTGCTGCTGGACAAGAAGCCTATAGTGTGTGAAATGAGGTGGGTCGACTGGAAGTATATCAAGGAAAATGAGGAACACTAACCTGGTGTGTTTGACAGCTTCAGTGCTTGTGGAGTTGCAGACTTTGTTGGGCAGAAGCTCACAAAGTGGAATGAGGAGCTCATAATGCAATTCTACTCCACAGCACACTTCTATCCAGATGGCAGGATAGTATGGATGTCTGAAGGTACAAGGTACCACTCAACTATTGAGGAATGGGCAAATCTGATCAATGCTCGTAAGGAAGAAGAAGATGACTTGGATGTCTATGCCAATAAGAAGATGGATCACAACTCTATGTCAAACATGTACAAGGAGATTCCTAAAGATGATCTTGAGACTCACCAGTTTGGGTCAGTAAAACACTTGCTGTCAGGGCTGCCTACAATCAATTGGATCCTTAGGCACACTCTCTTGCCCAAGTCTGGTGATCACAGAATGATCAGAGGCCATGCAATTAACTTGCTACATATATTTGATGTGCCACAGAAGTTCAAGGTCATGAACCTTATAGTTGAGACTATCAAGAGGACTGCAGCAGACCAGAAAAAAAGTTGTGGATATGCCCCACAAATCCAGGAGTTGATAAACTCAAAGATGGGCACAGGCACATACCTGTTGGATAAGGAACACTTGCCTATCTACCCAGACTTCGAGGACAATCAAGTTGTGATGAATGAGAATGAACCATCATCAGTACAAGCTCAAGAGAAGAAGGAGAAAGCAAAGAAAGAGAAGGCTGCCAAGATGCCAACTCAAGAGGAGGCATCTGAGTACTTTTTGAAAAGCAAGCAGGACCATCTTGGTTATTTGATAGCATCAACTCTGAGGATTGAGAAGGGGTTGGCCACCCTGACTCAAAACCAGGAGAGATTGGAAAGAATCGTGGAGCAAAAATTCTATGATTTAGATGTCAAAGTAACTGAGATTCAGTCAGTTGTGGAGCAGCTACAAGATGATATGCAGGAGAGGAAGGGCAGAACAACCACTGATGCATTTTCCAGAGTGCCTCGAGCTCAGAGATCAACTGCAGTGCCAGTAACAGACACCAGAGCCACTTCATCTGCACCAGCTACATCTTCAGTGCCACCAGCTCCAGCACCTACCCCAGCAGCTCCATCTACTTCGACTGAAGCCTTCGTTCTTGGAGTTCTCCAGACACCACCACCTGAAGACCAAGCCTGAGAGACGTTTTAGTGCTATGCATTTTCTATGAACTTTTGGGTAACTTGTTGCCAAAGGGGGAGAAACATGTATAGATCATAGGCTTCGAGAGAGAGCGTTGCTTTTTATTCTCTCTTGCTTTGATGGTTGAACTTTGTTTGTGTTTTGATTGCTTGAGATACTATGCTATTATTTGTCAGACATTGATGATCATGTGGTTGATCATAAGCTACACTTATGCTTGTTAGATGATATTATCTTACTTATCCTTATATGATCATTCACTTTGCTTGGTGATGAGTGCATGTATTTAATTCTTATCATTTTAAGCGCTCCACCAAGATGTATGTGACATGGAAGAGTAACCCATGATCCTAACTCATTGTGCATTTGCAGTCCAAAGCAAATCTTAAGATATGCACAAATTTAGGGGGAGCTCTTGCTTTTCACATACTTCTCAAAGCGACAATATCTTTCACTCTTATTATCATTTGTCGAAGCTTTGATATATATGTTGTCATCAATTACCAAAAAGGGGGAGATTGAAAGTGCAACTATCCCTGGGTGGTTTTGGTAATTCCTAACAACATATAGCTCACTGAGCTAACATTATTCCAAGATTAATATTTCAGGAAAAGCTCAATGAATGGCATGGCATGGATGAGGAAAGTGGATCCCTCAAAATTCTAAGGACAAAAAAGTTTGGCTCAAGCTTGAAGCTCAAGACTCTACATTTTATATTTTAGTGATCCAAGATCACATTGAGTCTATAGGAAAAGCCAATACTATCAAGGAGGGATGAGGTGTTGCTTAATGGCTTGCTTGCTCAAAATGCTTAGTGATATGCTCCAAAATCCTCAACTACCTTCCCACATCCACATATGACCTAAACCAAAAGTCAAACTCGGCCCCACCGATTCTTTCTATCCGGCGCCAACGAGTTTCAAATGTCATAGCCACTGCCACAAAGCCTAGGCAAATCGGTCTCACCGATAGGGATCTCGGTCTCACCGAGATGGGATTGTAATCTCTCTGTTTCCCTTCGTAACGTTTCGGTCTTACCGAGATGAGCGATCGGTCCCACCGAGATTGCAATGTAAACTCTCTGTTTCCCTTTTGTAACACTTCGGTCTCACCGAGATGAGCGAATCGGTCCCGCCGAGTTTACCTGACCAACTCTCTGGTTAGCTTATTACCAAAATCGGTCCTACCGAGTTTGTGTAATCGGTCACACCGAGATTACGTTATGCCCTAACCCTAACCATATCGTTCCTACCGAGTTGCATCTTAGTCCCACCGAAAATCCTAACGGTCACTAGGTTTGCTGAATTGGTCCGACCGTGTTTAACCATTCGGTCCCACCGAGTTTGGCAAATTGTGTGTAACAGTTAGATTTTGTGTGGAGGCTATATATACCCCTCCACCCACTCTTCATTCGTAGAGAGAGCCATCAGAACATACCTACACTTCCAATACACATTTTCTGAGAGAGAACCACCTACACTTGTGTTGAGGTCAAGATATTTCATTCCAACCATATGAATCTTGATCTCTAGCCTTCCCCAAGTTGCTTTCCACTCAAATATTCTTTCCACCAAATCCAAATCCTGTGAGAGAGAGTTGAGTGTTGGGGAGACTATCATTTGAAGCACAAGAGCAAGGAGTTCATCATCAACACACCATTTGTTACTTCTTGGAGAGTGGTGTCTCCTAGATTGGCTAGGTGTCACTTGGGAGCCTCCGACAAGATTGTGGAGTTGAACCAAGGAGTTTGTAAGGGCAAGGAGATCGCCTACTTCGTGAAGATCTACCGCTAGTGAGGCAAGTCCTTCGTGGGCGACGGCCGTGATGGAATAGACAAGGTTGCTTCTTCGTGGACCCTTCGTGGGTGGAGCCCTCCGTGGACTCGCGCAACCGTTAGCCTCCGTGGGTTGAATTCTCCATCACCGTGGATGTACGATAGCACCACCTATCGGAACCACGACAAAAACATCCGTGTCTCCAATTGCGTTTGAATCCTCCAAACCCTCCCCTTTACATTCTGGCAAGTTGCATGCTTTACTTTCCGCTGCTCATATACTCTTCTGCATGCTTTCTTGAATTGTGTGGAGATTGCTTGACTTGTGCTAAGATAGCTAAAATCTGCTAAGAACTAAAATTGGGAAAAAGCAAGATTTTTATTTGGTCAAGTAGTCTAATCACCCCCTCTAGACATACTTTCGATCCTACATGACGCCGCTTTGGGCTCCATGGTGACCTCCGTCTTGCCGTCCTTCTGGTCTTGGTCTTGTTGCACCAGTATGGAAACCTTTGCTTGATGCCTCGGTACTCCGCGCCTGCGCTTGCCCCCTTAGCACCAAAGAGGAAACAAGGACGCTACGCGTGCTGGCGCCCGCCTAGTCTCGATCGTCACTGCTCACGTCACGAGAACCTCGCGAGGTTTGCCTTGCCTTGAACTCTGTCCCTCGCGAGCCTGCCTGGCAAGTCCGATCCTAAGGAGGTATTGCGTCGTTCGCCTCGCGAGGCTTGGTCCCTCACGAAGGTCTTGAATGCCTTGTTGATGAAGATGGGTCGTACAAGCCTGCTAGCAAACCACGCCGAGGCGCCCAAGGCCCAAGGCGCGCTCGGGCTTGGCTTCGAGGCGAAGCCAAGGGTCAAGTGCGGAGCACCACGTGCCCCAATAGCCTGCGGCCTTGGTCGAGCGTGGCGGTTGATTGGACGTGGGCGCCTCCGCTTCCCCATGCTGCCTTGATACCCGCCTGGCTAGGCGGCCACCACGGTCTACACGGTTATTCTTCCATCACTTGCGCCATTCTCCTCCAATTCCTCTGCTTCCCCGAGGCCCTGCTCCCCTTTCCAATCTGATCTGAGCTCTGCCCACTCCATCGCCATGGCGCCAAAGCAAGCAGATAAGGGGAAGAAGCCTCTGTTCTCCACCGCTCCACCCCCGGCCATTGAGTCCGCCGTTGGTAGGTCGCTGGTGCTCAACCAAGAGGCCATGGACAAGGTGCGCCCCATGCTCGCCTCCAGCTTCAATGAATGGGGGGAGACGGCGGCCTAGCCTGCGTCTCGAGCTCGCGTCGACCGGGCGGTCACCGAGGTCCCGTTCCTCATTGATGCCCTCTGGGTGGCTTGGTTCCTCCCTTCTCCGCCTTTGACATTAGCCATATAATCACCCAAGTGTTCAAGCATATTTGAATTGTATTTCAATTGTGTACCAAAATAAGCATTAAAGTCTTCTTGCTTAGCCATAAATTTATCAAACTCATCTAAGCATGGGCTAGCAAACTTAGTAAATGGGATTTCAGCCTTATCATATCTATAGAGAGAATTTACCTTTACTACCTGTGTCGGGTTATCAAGACCATGAGTTTCTTCAATAGGTAATGGATTAAGATCATATGTTTCTTCAACAGGCGGTAAATTAAGACCATGTATTTCGTCAATATGAGGTAAATTCTTAACATCTTCAGCTTTAATACCCTTTTCTTTCATAGATTTCTTTGCCTCTTGCATATCATCAGGACTGAGAAATAGAATACCCCTTTTCTTTGGAGTTGGTTTAGGAATAGGCTCAGGAGTTGGTTCAGGAAGTGTCCAATTATTTTTATTTGCCAACATATTATTCAATAGAATTTCAACTTCATCCGACGTTCTTTCCCTGAAAACAGAACCAGCACAACTATCCAGGTAATCTCTGGAGGCATCAGTTAGTCCATTATAAAAGATATCAAGTATTTCATTTTTCTTAAGAGGATGATCAGGCAAAGCATTAAGTAACTTGAGAAGCCTCCCCCAAGCTTGTGGGAGACTCTCTTCTCCAATTTGCACAAAATTATATATATCCCTTAAAGCAGCTTGTTTCTTATGAGCAGGGAAATATTTAGCAGAGAAGTAATAAATCATATCCTGGGGACTACGCACACAACCAGGATCAAGAGAATTAAACCATATCTTAGCATCACCCTTTAATGAGAACATGAATATTTTAAGGATATAAAAGTAGCGAGTTCTCCCATCTTTAGTGAACAGGGTGGCAATATCATTTAATTTAGTAAGATGTGCCACAACAGTTTCAGATTCATAGCCATGAAAAGGACCAGATTCAACCAAAGTAATTATATCAGGATCAACAGAGAATTCATAATCCTTATCGGTAACACAGATAGGTGAAGTAGCAAAAGCAGGGTCAGGTTTCATCCTAGCATTTAGAGATTGCTTATTCCATTTAGCTAATAACCTCTTAAGTTCGTATCTATCTTTGCAAGCTAAAATAGCTAAAGAAGCTTCTTTATCAAAAACATAACCCTTAGGAATAATAGGTGAATCTTCACCATCACTTTCATCAGTATTATCAGATTCAATATTTTCATTGTCTCTAGCCCTAGCAAGTTGTTCATCAAGAAATTCACCAAGTGGCACAGTAGTATCAAGCATAGAAGTAGTTTCATCATAAGTATCATGCATAGCAGAAGTGGCATCATCAATAACATGCGACATATCAGAACGAATAGCAGAAGCAGGTTTAGGTGTTGCAAGCTTACTCAAAACAGAAGGTGAATCAAGTGCAGAGCTAGATGGCAGTTCCTTACCTTCCCTCATAGTTGAGGGATAAATCTTGGTTTTTGGATCTCTCAAGTTCTTCATAATGATAAGCAGATATAAATCCCAAGTGACTCAAAGAATAGAGCTATGCTCCCTGGCAACGGCGCCAGAAAATAGTCTGGATAACCCACAAGTGTAGGGGATCGCAACAGTTTTCGAGGGTAGAGTATCCAACCCAAATTTATTGATTCGACACAAGGGGAGCCAAAGAATATTCTCAAGTATTAGCAGCTGAGTTGTCAATTCAACCACACCTGGAAACTTAGTATCTGCAGCAAAGTGTTTAGTAGCAAAGTAATATGATAGTAGTGGTAACGGTAGCAAAAGGTAATGATAGTAAAAGTAATGTTTTTGGTATTTTGTAGTGATGATAGCAATAGCAACGGAAAATTAAATAAGCGAAGAACAATATATGGAAAGCTCGTAGGCAATGGATCAGTGATGGAGAATTATGCCGGATGTGGTTCATCATGTAACAGTCATAACCTAGGGTGACACAGAACTAGCTCCAATTCATCGATGTAATGTAGGCATGTATTCCAAATATAGTCATACATGCTTATAGAAAATAACTTGCATGCCATCTTTTGTCCTACCCTCCCGTGGCAGCGGGGTCCTAGCGGAAACTAAGGGATATTAAGGCCTCCTTTTAATAGAGTACCGGAACAAAGCATTAGCACATAGTGAATACATGAACTCCTCAAACTATGGTCATCACCGGTAAGTATCCCGATTATTGTCACTTCGGGGTTAACGGATCATAACACATAATAGGTGACTATAGACTTGCAAGATAGGATCAAGAACTCTCATATATTGATGAAAACATAATAGGTTCATATCTGAAATCATGTCACTCGGGCCCTAGTGACAAGCATTAAGCATAGCAAAGTCATAGCAACATCAATCTCAGAACATAGTGGATACTAGGGATCAAACCCTAACAAAACTAACTCGATTACATGATAGATCCCATCCAACCCATCACCGTCCAGCAAGCCTATGATGGAATTACTCACGCACGGCGGTGAGCATCATGAAATTGGTGATGGAGGATGGTTGATGATGACGGATCCCCTCTCCGGAGCCCCGAACGGACTCCAGATCAGCCCTCCCGAGAGGTTTTAGGGCTTGGCGGCGGCTCCGTATCGTAAAACGCGATGATTTATTCTCTCTGATTTTTTTCTCCCCGAAAGCAAATATATAGACTTGGGGTTGAGGTCGGAGGAGCTCCAGGGGGCCCATGAGGTAGGGGGGCGTGCCCCCCACCCTCGTGGACAGGTGGTGGGCCCCCTGGTCTTCATCTTTTGCAATGATTTTTTATATTTTCCAAAAAGGTGTTCCATGAAGTTTCAGGTCATTCCGAGAACTTTTGTTTCTGCAAATAAATAACACCATAGCAATTCTGCTGAAAACAACGTCAGTCCAGGTTAGTTCCATTCAAATCATGCAAGTTAGAGTCCAAAGCAAGGGCAAAAGTGTTTGGAAAAGTAGATACGACGGAGACGTATCAACTCCCCCAAGCTTAAACCTTTGCTTGTCCTCAAGCAATTCAGTTGACAAACTGAAAGTGATAAAGAAAAACTTTTACAAACTCTGTTTGCTCTTGTTGTTGTAAATATGTAAAGCCAACATTCAAGTTTTCAACAAAGATTATAACTAACCACATTCACAATAACGCTTATGTCTCAAGTTTTTACTCATATCAATGGCATAATCAACTAGCGAGCAATAATAATAAATCTCGGATGATAACACTTTCTCAAAACAATCATAATATGATATAACAAGATGGTATCTCGCTAGCCCTTTCTGAGACCGCAAAACATAAATGCATAGCACCTTTAAAGATCGAGGACTGACCAGACATTGTAATTCATGGTAAAAGAGATCCAGTCAAGTCATACTCACTGTAAACTAACAGTAATGAATGCAAATGACAGCGGTGCTCTCCAACTAGTGCTTTTTAATAAGAGGATGATGACTCAGCATAAAAGTAAATAGATAGGCCCTTCACAGAGGGAAGCAGGGATTTGTAGAGGTTCCAGAGCTCGGTTTTGAAATAGAGGTGAATAATATTTTGAGCGGTATACTTCCATTGTCAACATAACAACCAAGAGATGGCGATATCTTCCATGCTACACACATTATAGGCGGTTCCCAAACAGAATGGTAAAGTTTATACTCCCCCTCCTCCAACAAGCATCAATCCATGGCTTGCTCGAAACAACGAGTTCCTCCAACTAACAAGAGTCCCAGGGGGAGTTTTTTTTTGCAATTATTTTGATTTAGTTTACATAAAGCATGGGACTGGGCATCCCGGTGACCAGCCATTTTTCTCGTGAGTGAGGAGCGGAGTCCACTCCTCTTGAGAATAACCCGCCTAGCATGGAAGAGACGGACAACCCTAGTTGATACATGAGCTATTCGAGCATACAAAACTGGATATTTATTTGAAGGTTTAGAGTTTGGCACATACAAATTTACTTGGAACGGTAGGTAGATACCGTATATAGGTAGGTATAGTGGACTCATATGGAATAACTTTGGGGTTTATGGGATTGGATGCACAAGCAGTATTCCCGCTTAGTACAGGTGAAGGCTAGCAAAAGACTGGGAAGCGACCAGCTAGAGAGCGACAACAGTCATGAACATGCATTAAAATTAATCAACACCGAATGCAAGCATGAGTAGGATATAATCCACCATGAACATAAATATCGTGAAGGCTATGTTGATTTTGTTTCAACTACATGCGTGAACATGTGCCAAGTCATGTCACTTAAATCATTCAGAGGAGGATACCACCCTATCATACCACATCACAACCATTTTAATAGCATGTTGGCATGCTAGGTAAACCATTACAACTCATAGATAATCAAGCATGGCACAAGAAACTATGATCTCTAGTTGTCATTGCAAACATGTTTATTCATAATAGGCTGAATCAGGAATGATGAACTAATCATATTTACCAAAACAAAAGAGGTCGAGTTCATACCCGCCTTTCTCATCTCAGTCAGTCCATCATATATCGTCATAATTGCCTCTCACTTGCACGACCGAACGATGTGAATAATAATAATAGTGCGCGTGCATTGAACTAAGCTAGAATCTGCAAGCATTTAATAAACAGGAGAAGACAAGGCAATATGGGCTCTTTTTGAAGGAAATATGCCCTAGAGACAATAATAAATTTATTATTTATTTCCTTATTTCTTGATAAATGTTTATTATTCATGCTAGAATTGTATTAACCGGAAACGTAATACATGTGTGAATACATAGACAAACAGAGTGTCACTAGTATGTCTCTACTTGACTAGCTCGTTAATCGAAGATGGTTGAGTTTCCTAGCCATGGACATGAGTTGTCATTTGATTAACGGGATCACATCATTAGGGGAATGATGTGATTGACTTGAACCATTCCGTTAGCTTAGCACTTCATCGTTTAGTTTGTTGCTATTGCTTTCTTCATGACTTATACATGTTCCTATGACTATGAGATTATGCATCTCCCATTTACTGGAGGAACACTTTGTGTGCTACCAAACGTCACAACATAACTGGGTGCTTATAAAGGTGCTCTACAGGTGTCTCCAAAGGTACTTGTTGGGTTGGCGTATTTCAAGATTAGGATTTGTCACTCCGAATGCTGGAGAGGTATCTCTGGGCCCACTCGGTAATGCACATCACTACAAGCCTTGCAAGCATTGCAACTAATGAGTTAGTTGCGGGATGATGTATTACAGAACGAGTAAAGAGACTTGCCGGTAATGAGATCGAACTAGGTATTGAGATACCGATGATCGAATCTCGGGCAAGTAACATACCGATGACAAAGGGAACAACGTATATTGTTATGCGGTTCGACCGATAAAGGTCTTTGTAGAATATGTAGGATCCAATATGGGCATCCATGTTCTGCTATTGGTTATTGACCAGAGAAGTGTCTCGGTCATGTCTACATAGTTCTCGAACCCGTAGGGTCCGCACGCTTAAAGTTCGATGACGGTTATATTATGAGTTTATGTGTTTTGATGTACCGAAGGTAGTTTGGAGTCCCGGATGAGATCGGGGACATGACGAGGAGTCTTGAAATGGTCGAGACGTAAAGATCGATATATTGGACTACTATATTCGGACATCGCAAAGGTTCCGAGTGATTCGGGTATTTATCGGAGTACCGGGGAGTTACGGGAATTCGTCGGGGAGTGTATGGGCCTTTTTGGGCTTTAGGGGAAAGAGAGAGAGGCAGGCCGCGCGCCCCCCAAGGCCTAGTCCGAATTGGACTAGGGGGAAGGGCTGCGCCCCCTCCTTCCTTCTCTTCTCTTTTCCCTTTCCTTCTCTCCTACTCCTACTACTTGGAAGGGCTCCTAGTTCTACTAGGAAAAGGGGAATCCTATTCCCGGTGGGAGTAGGACTCCCCTAGGGCGCGCCATAGAGAGGGCGGGCCCCTCCCCTCCTCCACTCCTTTATATACATGGCCAGGGGGCACCCCATAGACACAACAATTGATCTCTTGATCTCTTAGCCGTGTGCGGTGCCCCCCTCCACCATAATCCACCTAGATCATATCATAGCAGTGCTTAGGCGAAGCCCTGCGTCGGTAGAACATCATCATCGTCACCACGCCATCGTGTTGACGAAACTCTCCCTCAAAGCTCGGCTGGATCGGAGTTCGAGGGACGTCATCGAGTTGAACGTGTGCAAAACTCGGAGGTGCCGTGCGTTTGGTACTTGATCGGTCGGATCGTGAAGACGTACGACTACATCAATCGCATTGTGCTAACGCTTCCGCTTTCGGTCTACGAGGGTACGTGGACACACTCTCTCCTCTCATTGCTATGCATCACCATGATCTTGCGTGTGCGTAGGAATTTTTTTAAATTACTATGTTCCCCAACAGTGCCATCCGAGCCAGGTTTTATGCGTAGATGTCATATGCACGAGTAGAACACAAGTGAGTTGTGGGCGATATAAGTCATACTGCTTACCAACATGTCATACTTTGGTTCGGCGGTATTGTTGGATGAAGCGGCCCGGACCGACATTACTCGTACGCTTACACGAGACTGGTTCTACCGACGTGCTTTGCACATAGGTGGCTGGCAGGTGTCAGTTTCTCCAACTTTAGTTGAACCGAGTGTGGCTACGCCCGGTACTTGGGAAGGTTAAAACAACACCAACTTGACAAACTATCGTGATGCGTAGGTAAGAACGGTTCTTGCAAAGCCCATAGTAGCCACATAAAATTTGCAACAACAAAGTAGAGGACGTCTAACTTGTTTTTGCAGGGCATGTTGTGATGTGATATGGTCAAGACATGATGCTAAATTTTATTGTATGATATGATCATGTTTTGTAACCGAGTTATCGACAACTGGCAGGAGCCATATGGTTGTTGTTTTATTGTATGCAATGCAATCGCCCTGTAATGCTTTACTTTATCACTAAGCAGTAGCGATAGTCGTAGAAGCATAAGATTGGCGAGACGACAACGATGCTACGATGGAGATCAGGGTGTCACGCCGGTGACGATGGTAATCATGACGGTGCTTCGAAGATGGAGATCACAAGCACAAGATGATGATGGCCATACCATATCACTTATATTGATTGCATGTGATGTTTATCTTTTATGCATCTTATCTTGCTTTGATTGACGATAGCATTATAAGATGATCCCTGACTAAATTATCAAATTATAAGTGTTCTCCCTGAGTATGCACCGTTGAAAAAGTTCTTCGTGCTGAGACACCACGTGATTATTGGGTGTGATAGGCTCTACGTTCACATACAACAGGTGCAAAACAGTTGCACACGCGGAATACTCAGGTTAAACTTGACGAGCCTAGCATATAACAGATATCACTACAAAAAAAAGACACATCCGTGACATTTTGGGCCGAACGAATTTTTTTCCTGTCATACATATGACACTTCTATGATGATAATTGTGACAAAACCCAGTATCATCATAGATGTGGTGGGCTCCTACTTCTATGACAAGAAAATGACAGAAAATGGGCTTTTTGTCCTGGGCGGGTCGGAGACGTAGCTGGATGACATTCTTTGGGCCGTCCATGACGGAAAAAACTATGATAGAAGCGAGGGGGAGGACAATTTCGGGGAGTTCCCGGTTACGGTGGGAGTTCGGGGGCCGAGCGATGCATGTTTCTCTCGTACACGTACGCGTGTGTGTGTGAGGCGTTGGCTCTAACTGAACCCGAGCGAGGCGTTGGGCTCTAACTGACCCGAGCGATTGCACTGCAGGCTATGCGTTACTGAACCCGAGCGATTGATCGTTGGCTGTTAACTGAACCCGATCGAGCGATTCCTTCGCTACTGCTGCTAACTGAAGCCGATCGATTGGATGAACAGTGAGCATTGTGGGGGGTGGGGGGTGGGTGGGTTGGATGAACAGTGAGCGGTGGTGTTGCCTCTGGATGAACAGTACCCCGTGGTGTGGTGGAGGGCTGGATGAACAGTAGAAGGTGGAGGGGTGCCCGTGGAGGGGTGGTTGAACAGGACCCCGTGGTGTGGAGGGCTAGATGAACAGTAAACGGTGGAGGGGTGCCCGTGGAGGGGTGGTTGAACAGTAGCCAGTGGAGTAGCGCGCGGTGGAGGCTGGATGAACAGGAGCCCGTGGAGGCTGGAGGAGGTCGACGGTAGCCCGTTGAGGCTGGAGGAGGTCGACGGTGGAGATGAACAGTATCCCGTGGAGTCCCGTTTTGTGGTATGCCACACCCCTCCCGATGAACAGGACCCCTGTTTCGACCGTAGGAGGTCCGGTTCGTCCGTTTTGTGGTACGCCACACCCCTCCCGATCAACATGACCCCCGTTTCGACTGTAGGAGGTCCGTTTCGTCCGTTTTGCGGTACGCCACACCCCTCCCGATCAACAAGACCCCTGTTACGACCGTAGGAGGTCCGTTTCCTCCGTTTTGCGGTACGCCAGACCCCTCCCGATCAACAGGACCCCGTTCCGAACGTAGGAGGTCCGTTTCCTCCATTGTGCGGTACGCCAGGCCTTGTTTCCATCGCATGTTCCGTCCAAGCCCTCCCGATGAAAACGACCACGCATTCCGTTCCGACCCAGCCGGTTGACTCCCACACGTTCCGTTGCCTCCCGATGAACACGACGCATTCCGTTGCCTCCCCATGAACACGACGCATTCCGTTGCCTCCCCATGAACACGACGACGACGCTGTTTCTCCATTCCGACCCAGCCATGTACACGAGCCCTGGCCGTACGTATGCGCGAGTAGGCGTTCGAGACCCCGCCCCTATGTACACATACATGGCCGTATTTTCTTTCTTGCACCCTGGCCGCTGTACGTACGTGTACATGCTACGTGCGCACCTCTACTATGACACGTACGTGCCTCTACTACGACACGTGCGCGCCTCTACATCCACCAGTATATATGTACGTACACGTTCGCGACCAGAATGACAACGCTACGTACGCTTCGACCAGGTGGGTCCCGACTGTCAGGCACTTCCTTGCCTGCGAAGATGTAGCTGGTGGGTCCGAGCGGTCAGGGGGGCGAATCATTTTTTTTGCCCGGACGCACTTCCTTGCGTGTGAAGATGTAGCTGGTGGGTCCCAGTAGTCAGGGGGAAACGTTTTTTTTCACAAAATAGAGTGGCCCGTCCGATGGGTCCTAGCTGTCAGGTGGAGGAATCATTATTTTCCGCGTAATAAGGAGGCACTTCCTTGCTGCAACCGTGGACCCAGCTGTCAGCCTCTCCACGTACAGTCCATGTCCGATGGAAGTCGTTCCTTGACCACGTTGACCACGCCACGCCAAGAGCACCAGGGCGGTGGACGACGGCGAGGCCTAGGAAGGGGACGACGGGGATCCGGGGAAGACACGGCAGTGGAAGCCCGCGCGGAGAGGAGTACGAGGGTTCACTAGTTCGGCTGCGGTGTGAGGCTGCCGTCGCCGCAGGGCCTGGCCAGCGGTGGGAATAGTAGGGGGCGGTGAGGCCTCCGAGGCAGCACAGCTGGCCACAGGAGGCAGGAGCATGCGGCACGACCGGCGCTGCTTTGGGCGGCTGGAGCAAGAAGACCAGAGGTTGAAGAAGCACTACGGCCGTTGGATGGACATCGTACGGTCACTGGAGCTAGAATCGTTCATATTGACTAAAGTTGACAAAGGCCCCCGTCCCAGTCAACTTAGTAGGCCCACAAGTCAGCCTCCCACCATGGTGGGTCCCAACTAGCAGGGGGAGTATTCATTTTTTTGTGCATAATAAGGAGGCACTTCTGGTGGGTCTGAGCTGACAGCGGGGGGAAAGTTTTTTTCGCGAAATACGCTGGCCCATCCGGTGGGTCCCAGCAGTCAGGGGGGAAACGTTTTTTTCGCGAAATAAGGTGGCCCGTCCGGTGGGTCCCTGCTGTCAGGTGGAGGAATAATTATTTTGCGCGTAATAAGGAGGCACTTCCTTGCGGCCGCCTGGACCCAGCTGTCAGCCTCTCCATGCACAGTACTCTTCCGATGGAAGTCGGTCGTTGACCATGTTGACCACGCCGCGCCGAGAGCACCAGGGCAGTGGTTTGGACGACGGCGAGGACTAGGAAGGGGACGACGCGGAGCTGGGGAGACGCAGCAGTGGAAGCCTGCGCGGAGAGGAGTATGAGGGTTCACCGGTTCGGCTGCGGTGTGAGGCTGCCGTCGTCACAGATTAACAGGGGGTGTGGGTGAGTAGAGGGATGGCCTAGCCAGTGGTGGGAGTAGTACGGGGCGGTGAGGCCTCCGCGGCATCACAGTCGGCCACGGGAGGCAGGAGCACGCGACATGACCGGCGCTGCTTTGGGCGGCTGGAGCAAGAAGACCAGAGATTGAAGAAGCACTACGGCCGTTGGATGGAATCATACGATCACTACAGCTAGAATCGTTTATATTGACTAAGTTGACAAAGCCCTTGGTACGCGTCAACTTAGTAGGCCCACAGCTCGGATTTGGCAGAGAACATATAGCCCATTTGCCATTTGTAAGAATGTACAACCCATTTTTTAATTCTAATGGAATTTACTACAACCCATTTACAGTTTGTTAAAAGTACAGCCAAACTTCTAGCTAGGACAACGATTAATAATTTAAAACAACCGCTCAAAGCAGAATTCAAAAAAAATCCCACATTTTGATGGAACCTGAAATATTTTTATCCGAAATTTCTAGTCAGCTTAAATATAATTTCAAAATAAAGTTGTATTACGTTAAAATCCAACGAAATATTGCACGCGCAACAAGTAATGAAATTAAAATTTTCAAATTCCAAAACTAATATATTTTTCAAACTAATTACGTGTTTGGTGCATAGTAACTGTCCAATTATTATAATTACATCCCATTTATTATCTCTTAAAGTTCATTTTCTTGTTAAGCCTAATGCATACCTCCTAGGAAAGTTTGCAGCCCAGCGGGGCGGAGAATAACAAGTTGACCCGGATATTGTATACAACTGTCGGCCCAGTTGCATTGCTGATGTTGAAAAAAAGGCCTGTGTAGTACAATACAACCTAACATGGTTACTCAGCCCACATTCAGCGACGCCGGAAAGGCCCAAACAAGGCTTCTGTACAACTTTTTGAAGTCAGTGAGCTCAATTAATAACTTAAGAAAAAAGTTAGATTATAGTGGAACCTAATTAAAAGCTGTCACGAGCAAATAAATAATTCAACGGGTCCCACTTGTGCGTGTGCGCGTGTGTGTGTGCGTGTGTGTGTGTGTGTGAGAGAGAGAGAGATAGAGAGAGACCCATCGGTCGATGCTCGTAAATACATCTTTCAGCCATATGCATTGCTGATGCTTAGTAAAAACTTATATAGTTGACACAATCATATATAACATCATAGCACACTGAACTTGCATATAAAAATTTCACGCAGGCGGCACAATCAGGATGGAAGCAGTGGATCGCTACGGGAAGGGCTATGTTGAAACCAACAAAGTCGTACATAACGGTTCATCATCTTTATCAATGACTGGGAAATATCTTGAATGTTGTGCAAAGAAAACAGACAGACAACACAATAAGTTCTGCTAGCACATTAAGTTGACGTACAACCCTTTCTAAAAAAAGTTCAGGTACAAAATTAGAACATGTCACAATCAAATGTACTGGCATATCAGTGCTTCACACCCATAGCTCGGATTTAACTACTATCTGACAAGATTCAGTTGTTACCTCAAATTAGAGCACATCCAGGCAGCCAACCCTGCCTCTTCTCCCAAAGAAGCAGTGGCCTCCGCCGCGCGATGGAGTAGGCCCTGTGCCATCCATCGTTCGAAGCAACACGGGGAAAGTCTGACGTTGATTCCTGTAATGGACGTCGTCGACGGATCCTGGCACCAGCGGCGGCGACAGGACTTCGATTGATGGATTGACCACTTCTTCGACATGCATGAACACTCGATACAGGTACAACCCTAACGTGGTCCGCGGCGGCCTTGGTGGCGACGAATAGTACAACCCCGGTTCCTACACCGGTATCTCAACACCAATCACCTTCGGTATGGTGGACGGCTTCTTCATCCATGCCATAACCGTCAGAGCCCAGCTGTCTGGAGGAACAAACATACTTATGAGCTCACCTCCAAGGTCGTTGATAAGCTCGTTCATGGACTCGCTGTTCCAAGCACGTCGAGGCATGCCATGGAAGGTAAGCTTTATTAAAAACTCAAGCTCAGAGGGCACCGAGCCCCATCCTGGGTGCCACCGATCAAAGCTCACCAGCGCGCCATCACAGAACAAACGCCGGGAAGATTCGAACACACGACTGCAGTCGAAAGTTGTCCGGAACCTGACGAAGAAATCAGCCGGTGGCGGACAGACTTCGACGAGCAAGTCACTTATTTGGATGCCGTGCGTAATGCCAAGAGCTTTCACAAGGTCATCCGGCGAGACGGGAGGCCGGTCGCCGTTGATGGTTACCATCAGCACTTTGCCGGCAAACTGGTCGTCAAGCGCCGCCATGCCACTGTTGATCGACAGCACGCAGCGACCGAAGGCAGGACTAACCAAATTCTCGTGCATGCCCAATCAACGCCCTGCCGCGATGCATGCAATGGTTGTTCTGGTGCATCAAGGACGGCATGCAGATCGTTCCACACTTGAGAAGAGGAAAAATGGAAAGGTAGAACGCGACAGCAGAGGAAGAGAACGCTGGCTAACGAGGCTGGGAGGGGATCGAGCAGGAAGTTAATGCTCCACGCCTAAAGGTTTTGGGAAAACCTGATTTTCATAAGGTGACGTATACTCACCTAAACGGAGGGAGTATTCCATAACCAGATAATGTTGTGTCTCCCACTCACGCACTCAAAAAAAAACTATGACACATTTTTTTTATCTGTTTGCATAGGTCCCACCTATCAGGAAGGATGGGAACGTACACGAACAGGTACGACTCATCAGTCTACCCGCATAGCCTTTTCGTTTAGTCTACTTAGCCGTCTAATCAACTGCTTGCACGCCACTTCTCCCATTTACTTCTCCATTGGGAACCGATTCTCCTCGGCTTCTTCACCTCCCCTTCATATTCATTTGCATCCAAACCCCACTACGTTCACATTGTTTTAACCTCTTTAAATAATCATCTACTACTTCAGTTAGACTAGCCATCTAATCCTAATTCTCCAAACCATAGCCCTCCGTTCCAGCGGTTCCAAATGACGGAAGAGATCGAGATGCAGGTTTTTAGCGTCCAACATGTCCTCGTCGAAGTCTCGATGCGCATAGTTGCCACCGTCACCGTCCACCCAAGGGTTGTTCGGCAGTGGATCAACAATGTATCCAACTCCCTCGAAAAGGTAGAGACGAGGGTCATCGGTCTCGACACAGAGTACATGGAGCATGCCCCTGGGAAGATCCAGTGCGCCGCCGTCCTTCAGCTGTGCCACGAAGATGATGTTTTGGTGTACCACATCATACACTCTCCCTCCATACCAGGTGAGCTTCACGATTTCTTGTCTTGGGAGGACGTATACTTCTGTGGGGCAGCCATCGAAGGGGACAAATAGAAGCTGGAGCCGTACAACCTTGATTTGAAAAGCATCGCTAACCTACAAACCAGAATCAAAATTCCTGTAGAATATTGTGATAAACAGACACCATCCCTATTCGACGTAGCAAATTTTGTGCTCGGTATAAATCTTCAGAAGGGTGACGAGACGGTGGCATTAAGGTCGTCTGGATGGGAGAATTATCCCTTGACGTACGAGCGGATAAAATATGCTGCCCTCGATGCCCGTGTGAGTTTCAAGATAGCCGCAAGGTCCAAAGAGCTTGTTGCGAAGCCGTCTCCCACAGAGAATGAGAACAAGAAGAAGAAGAAGAAGAAGAAGAGGAAGAAGAAGAAGAAGAAGAAGAAGAAGAAGAAAAGGCTGCACCAGCAGGAGGGCATTATGGATGGATGAACCATTTCCTCTCTTGTAAAAAAAATTATCCCCTCTCGGTGTATATTGATATAGATGGACTATTTCGATGGTGTGCATGTCTTTGGAACAGAGTAGTAGCATGTGTCCGCTTGACTATAAGGAACTATTTATCCGCATATATAGCTTTCTGTGCTACTCCTTCCAGTGATTGGTATGCAGTGCATGTGTCCATAGACATGACAGCTTGTCCATGGAAGTTCAACTACGGCGACCATCACGTTTCATCTCGTGATTCCCACGACGCCTCTCCAACCCACGGCACCACGCCCCCCGACGTGCGCCTCACCCCTCTCAGCCGCACCGCCCCTCTGCCTTTGTGTGCATGACATGTGGGCCACCTAAAATGCGGCGAGCATCAAGTTTCTACCACAGCCACCCGCGATTCCCACGACGCCGCTCGAACCCATGAAACCACACGTCCCCCGACCTCCGGCTCACCCCTCTTGGCCCCACTGCCCCTCTTCCTACGGGAGCATCACATGTGGACCAGTCACCTATCGGGTCCACATGTTATTGACTCAAAGGTAGGTGTAGTAAGGCGCTGAAGCTCAGTCCCGATGACCCTTAGAGGGAAATATAACTCCTGCGCCAGGGCTTGTGGTGCTCCAGCAGCACGAACTTGTGCCAAACTCGAGATTTGTTTCTTTACTATACATGCACGCAACGATTTAATGGGCATTGCAATCTCAACATGTGATGGGGAGCTCTAAATTTGAATTTGAAACTTATAAAACGAAAAGATTCAAAACAAATAAACTGGGAGAGAGGGAGTATATCGTAGGATGTGTCCCATACAAAATAAGTCCCCTGGTTTGTCACTGCGAAGATGCGGTTAGAAAGGAGAACAACGTCTTCCTACTCGTACGGCAACAAATCGGCCGCAGACAGCATGGTCCGCCTTTGACCGCCATGTGCAAGGTTTGTGCTATCTTATTCAATCTCACAGTGGTTCCATCGTACCAATTCATGCGGTGGCTGATACGTCTCCAACGTATCTACTTTTCCAAACACTTTTGCCCTTGTTTTGGACTCTAACTTGCATGATTTGAACGGAACTAACCCGGACTGACGCTGTTTTCAGCAGAATTGCTATGGTGTTATTTATGTGCAGAAACAAAAGTTCTCGGAATGGCCTGAAACTTCATGGAACACCTTTTCGGAAAATATAAAAATCCTTGCAAAAGATGAAGACCAGGGGGCCCACCACCTGTCCACGAGGGTGGGGGGCACACCCCCTACCTCGTGGGCCCCCTGGAGCTCCTCCAACCTCAACCCCAAGTCTATATATTTGCTTTCGGGGAGAAAAAAATCAGAGAGAAGAAATCATCGCGTTTTATGATACGGAGACGCCGCCAAGCCCTAAAACCTCTCGGGAGGGCTGATCTGGAGTCCGTTCGAGGCTCCGGAGAGGGGAATCCATCACCATCGTCATCATCAACCATCCTCCATCACCAATTTCATGATGCTCACTGCCGTGCGTGAGTAATTCCATCGTAGGCTTACTGGACGGTGATGGGTTGGATGGGATCTATCATGTAATCGAGTTAGTTTTGTTAGGGTTTGATCCCTAGTGTCCACTATGTTCTGAGATTGATGTTGCTATGACTTTGCTATGCTTAATGCTTGTCACTAGGGCCCGAGTGCCATGATTTTAGATCTAAACCTATTATGTTTTCATCAATATATGAGTGTTCTTGATCCTATCTTGCAAGTCTATAGTCACCTATTATGTGTTATGATCCGTTAACCCAGAAGTGACAATAATCGGGATACTTACCGGTGATGACCGTAGTTTGAGGAGTTCATGTATTCACTATGTGTTAATGCTTTGTTCCGGTTCTCTATTAAAAGGAGGCCTTAATATCCCTTAGTTTCCGTAAGGATCCCGCTGCCACGGGAGGGTAGGACAAAAGATGTCATGCAAGTTCTTTTCCATAAGCACGTATGACTATGTTCGAATACATGCCTACATTATATCAATGAACTGGAGCTAGTTCCATGTCACCCTAGGTTATGACTGTTACATGATGAACTGCATCTGGAATTCTCCATCACTGATCCATTGCCTACGAGCTTTCCATATATTGTTCTTCGCTTATTTACTTTCCCATTGCTATTGCTATCATCACTACAAAATACCAAAAACATTGCTTTTACTACTATTACCGTTTGGTACCGTTATCACCACTATCATATTACTTTGCTACTAAACACTTTACTACAGATATTATGTTTCCAGGTGTGGTTGAATTGACAACTCAGCTGCTAATACTTGAGAATATTCTTTGGCTCCCCTTGTGTCGAATCAATAAATTTGGGTTGAATACTCTACCCTCGAAAACTGTTGCGATCCCCTATACTTGTGGGTTATCAAGACTATTTTCTGGTGCCGTTGCCGGGGAGCATAGCTCTATTCTTTGAGTCACTTGGGATATATATCGGCTTATCATTATGAAGAACTTGAGAGATCCAAAAACCAAGATCTATCCCTCAACTACGAGGGGAAGTAAGGAACTGCCATCTAGCTCTGCACTTGATTCACCTTCTGTTTTGAGTAAGCTTGCGACACCTACACCTGCTTCTGCTATTCGTTCTGATATGTCACATGTTATTGATGATGCCACTTCTGCTATGCATGATACTTATGATGAAACTACCTCTATGCCTAATACTACTATGCCACTTAGTGCTTTTCTTGATGAACAACTTTCTAGGGATAGAGAGATAGAAAATGTTGAATCTGATGATACTGATGAAAGTGATGATGAAGAATCACTTGCTATTCCTAAGGGTTATGTTTTTGATCAAGATGCTTCTTTAGCCATTTTAGCTTGCAGAAATAGAACTGAACTTAAAAAATTATTAGCTAAATGGAGTAAGCAATCTCTAAATGCTAGAATGAAACCTGACCCTGCTTTTGATACTTCACCTATCTTTGTTACTGATAAGGATTATGAATCCTCTGTTGATCCTGATATAATTACTTTGGTTGAATCTGATCCTTTTCATGGTTATGAATCTGAAACTGTTGTGGGACATCTTACTAAATTGAATGATATAGCCACCCTGTTCACTAAAGATGAGAGAACTCGCTACTTTTATATCCTTAAAATATTTCCATTCTCATTAAAGGGTGATGCTAAGATATGGTTTAATTCTCTTGATCCTGGTTGTGTGCGTAGTCCCCAGGATATGATTTATTACTTCTCTGCTAAATATTTCCCCGCTCATAAGAAACAAGCTGCTTTAAGGGATATATATAATTTTGTGCAAATTGAAGAAGAGAGTCTCCCACAAGCTTGGGGGAGGCTTCTCCAATTAATTAATGCTTTACCTGATCATCCTCTTAAGAAAAATGAAATACTTGATGTCGTGGTTTTGTCACGGCAGATGTCCTAGAGAAAGGACTTAGTCGTGGAGCCATCACGACAGGTTAGCTTGAAGGGGTTAAGCGAACACAAGGACGCAAGAGAGTTTATACTAGTTCGGCCCCTTCGATGAAGGTAAAAGCCTATGTCTAGTTGTGATGGAATTGATGGGGTTTCGATGACTAGGGAGCAAACAAGATTCGCCTATCTCTCGAGCTGTTGTCTGTTGTCCTTGAACCGCCGCCGGGTCGTCCCCTTATATACACGGGTGACTCCCGTTGGCTTACGGAGTCCCAATACCGGCTCATAGATGTGTCCGGTTTGGTCTCTACTTATTCCTAACTTACAATATAGGTTAACTACTAACGCCGGTTTACGGCTACAGGCCTTGAACCGACCATGGGCCTTGAGCCCTCCTCTGTCTTCTTGGGCTTTAACATACTTAACTACTGACGAGGTTAACCCGGCCCAGATAGGCCGTTTTACGCCCAGTAGTAATATCCCCAACATTAGGTCCCAGATTGATTTGAACGGGTTCATGTCAATCCTTTTATAAAAACTTCACCTTCAACATCTTCTTATAAATTGGTAAACCGCCATGATGTCATCTTCTCTGATTGCTGTAAGCCAGAGTGACGTCACCTGTCATAACGAAGCTATCCATTATGTTTCTTTGTTTAATAGATCGGCGGAAATTGAGGCGACAGCTCCGTTTTGTGGCCCCTTGATTGTCGCGCCTGACTTATGTTCTTTCGCCTTATAAATAGGACCGAAGGGTCATTTCTTTTCTCCTTCCGTGCCTTCTTCGTCTTCCTCGCGTCGCCAGCCTCGGAGCTCCGCCGCCGCCATCGACCTCTGCCTCATCCTTGGCCGCTGCATCAACCTGAGCGCATCAGAACACCGCGGCAACCTTCCGCATCTTCCTCAGCTCCGGTAAATCTTCTATCCTTTCCCCCACAGATCTGGCCTAGGGTTTCGTAGTTCTTTAGTGTTCATCGTCTGCCTCTTGCTCATATGATAGATCTTTGGATGAATCCGCAAGTCTTTACTCTATGCAATGATAGTTGTTTGACCTTTCGCCTTCACTTATGCATCTCAAACCATAGATCTATATGAACGTTTTGCTCATTGGTTCGGTACTGCTCCCTTGAACCTCTAAGTATTTATCTTTTTTCTGAACTTGCTTCAGATCCAATGCTGTAAAGAACTCTTGTGAAACCTGTTTCTGCGTACCTGTCCATCCGCAATCTCAGCTTTTTAATGCTTAGCTCAGGCAATTTAACCTTATAGAAAATTTTCCAAACTGGTATATGCCATTAGTCCCCTTGTTGAACCGCCAGATGTTGGTTGCTTCATGAAACTCCAGTTCAGACAGTTTTGTCTCTGGTTTACCAGTGCATATACCAACGTACCTTGATCAAATGCATTTTTGAACCGGGATCTTCTACCTTGTAGATTCCATCATGGCCAAGCAAGTATATGAGTGCAATTGGGTTCCTTCTCGCGTCACAGAGGATCAACCGGACGATTTAGTCCTGATTGGCACTTTGGGCAGCAAGGATACCATCCATTGGAGGGCTCCTGGCAAAGAATGTCCTCCCACACCTCGAGAAGGAGAGGTTGTTGTTTTCGTAGATCACTTAGCCCGGGGCTTTAAACCGCCTGGTTCTAAATTTTACCGGGATGTCTTAGCCAATTTCCAACTCCATCCGCAAGACACTGGCCCCAACTCTGTTACAAATATGTGTCACTTCCAAGTGCTTTGTGAGGTGTTCTTTCAAGAGGAGCCCATAGTGGAATTGTTCAGAGACCTTTTCCATCTAAACCGCCGTACCGAGTTTACTGATGGCTCTAATACGGAGTTGGGTGGCGTGGCGATTCAGAAAAGGAAAGAGGTCACATACCCTCACGCCAAGCTGCACAGTCACCCCAAGGAGTGGAATCAGACATGGTTCTACTGCAAAGACACCTCCCCTGCTGGTGAGAATCCCTTGCCTGGCTTTCGTCCGGAGCGGCTCAGTAATACACACCCTTTTCCTCAGAGATTGATTGCCCAGGAGAGAAGCAAATATGCTCCCCAACTGTCAAAGCTCAGAGCCTTTATGGCCAACGGCTTAATAGGGGTTGATCTCGCTCGCTGTTGGATATCATGGAGCATACTGCCCCTTAGTCGGCGCTCCGGTTTGATGTGCGAGTATACTGACAGTGTGGATGACCCACTGTGACATTCAAAAATCCAGCTCTCGGATGAAGAAAGCACAGAGGCTGTGAATAAGATGCTCAATGAACCGGAACACATCTGCGCTAGAACCGGCCTGCTTCCCTTCTGCGCCACCAACAAACCGCCAGCTGTAAGACTTTAAATTTTCTCTTTGCTGAATCTGTTATTGATATGTCTGGTCATTGTTTAATGTCAGTGTATGCATAATCAGGGCAATGATCCGTTTTGGAGCAAAAAACTGCCGCAGGAGAAACTAGAAAAACCGGAAAGAGCAACTCGGCAAAATACTAAAGCTGTGAAGAAGACTGCCCACAGGAAAAGAACCACTGCATCTTCTAATTCGGCCCCTGATGATGATGTGGATAATCCGGACTTTGAGGTAGAGCTTGACTCACTTGGTTTATTTTTCATGCGTCTTATTGATGATGATATTTGTCAGGATGATGCCGAAGCCAGCCACGCGGATGTTGCAGAGGTAATTATTCTCTCTTCCGATTCAGAAACTTTGCCTTCACAAAAAATCTGCCAGGCAAACCGGAAAGTTAAATTTTCTCATCCTCTTGCTTATTTGGATCCTAAATTTCTTATGAAGATCCAACAACACGAAGCTCGTCGCACAACCCGGCACAGTGGCCAGGTAGTTACCTCCGCCGGTTTACCGAATAGTCCGGTTCGGAAATGCCATTCAGAGGTCTCTAATTTGCTTGTCAGTGCTTGTCCTAAAGCGGGCTGCTTTCGTCAACCTCTTAATCTGTCTGACTCCGATTACCGGGTTACTTCCCACTCATCTTCTGGCGAGTCATCGGCTACTCAGCTCCCACCGCTTAAAACGGTGCTTGCGTAAGCTATATTTCTTGTGATGTTTGCAGTACATCGCCTTAGAACATATGCTGTATTTGATTTTATTATTCTTCTCAGGGCCAAACCCAGGCCAAGCAAGAAGGCCCGTCTGGACAAAACGGCCTAAGAAGATGTCGTTCTTGAAGCGGGCAAGACACCCAATGTTGAAGCGGCTATTCCTGAGGATATTCCCAACGATCCACCGCAGCAAGATGATGATCCTATTGCTGAAGAGAGACCTACTGATACCTCAAGTCCTGTCAATCAGCCCACAGGTTCCATCCGGATTGAAAACTCCACCGGTCCAGCAAAACCTACTGACAAGCCAACAGCTCCAGTGCAACCCGGTGGTACCAAGGATGATGAGGTTGTCATTACTGGCACTGGCCCATACTAAGCCAAGCAATCCTGTCGCTTTATCCAAACATTCTGCCAAGGAGGAAGTTGCTGCCTTTGGCAAAGGCAAGTGGAACACTGATCTGACGACTTACGCTGCTCTGAACGCCCAAGATATCCATTCCGGCTATCTGAACCGGCTGTATACCAGTCGCGACTATGAAGCCGGTCTGGTTAATATGATGAAAGATAAATATGAGGTAACTTCCATATGCTCCTTCCTGCTTGTATGCTTCCATTCTTGCTGACTCTCCTAGCCCCCAAGGGCCGGTTTGCAATATTCTTTCAAACCGGGACTTTATAAATCTTGATGTTTTGAAATTCGCTGATGTAGCCCCCAAGGGCCGGTTCAACTTAGCGTAGTTAAACCGGTACTTTAAGTAATTGAAACTGCCGCATCAGAATATATATGAGCAAATAGCCATTAGCCCCCAAGTGCCAATTTAAATACTTGTATTGATCTTGGGACTTTGTAAACACTTGAAAGATGAAGATCGAATATGCATTAGCCCCCAAGTACTAAGTGCATAACTTGTTATGTGATTGGTACTTGAATCCTTATACCGATTTGTTGAAGCATATATCTGTATGCATGCAGGCGGAGCTGAAGATGAAAGAAAACCAAGTCACCGATCTCCAAGAAAACCTGAAAACCCAACAGGCTGAAACCTCCAAAGCAAAAGAGGAATTGGCCAGCGCTTTAAGCGCCATGGAACAACTTAAGGAGAGCTTCAAGAAGAAGCGGGCGGATTGGGCCACTGAAAAGTCCGCTTTGATCAAACGAGCAGAGGATGCCGAGGCTGCACTTAAACCAGTAGCGGATGAACTGACCAGCATAAAGCGACACGTGCATGCCATGACTACTGCTATCTTTGGTAAGCCAGCTTGCCTTCTGAATTGGCTTTGCCTTCTTACAGAGTCGCCGGTTTATTAACCCTTTATGGTATTTCAGGGACACGCATTGGTCACTTGGGGTCAGATGTGCGGAAGAAATTGAAAGCCGCCTATACATTGGTTGAACAATTGTATACCGGTGCCCAGCGGATCATCTGTACCGCATCTCATAACAAACCGGCGCCCACTTTGATTCAAGATACTCTGATGAAACTGTCGGTGCTTCCTGCCCAGGTTGAAGAGATGAAGAAATCTGCTGCTCGAACCGGTGCAATCAATGCCTTAATCCGAGCAAAAGCCTGGGTGCCGGATTTTGATCCTATTGAAGCGGCTCAGGGCTATCCCAGCTTGAAGGAAGACGGGTCAGAATTTGGTGAAGCGGATCTGCGAGCAATAAACCGGGAGGTACGTTCGCTAGCCTGTCAACTGGCTGAAGAAGCAGACTTGTCTCATTATCAAGCCCAATATGACAGTCAGAACAAGCGAATAGCCGCACCAATCCATGAATCGGAAAATTTGATCCCTCCAATCCGTAAGCATACTTATGCTCCCGATATTGACCCGTCATTGATGATCCATGATGAAGCTGTTTTTCAAGCATTAATGGGAATTGACTGGACAACTGTGGATTTCCAGCCACTAGGTAGAGAAACGGAAGCTGAAGCGGCGCAGGATGACCCACAACCATCAGGCCGGGCTGGTGACCAAGCTTGAACCGGAAGCCGGTTTTAAAACTGCCTCTCCTTTGCGAAAAACAATTATATTATTATGGGCACCATGTTGCCTTGTAATAGGGTAGCTGATACTTTTGATGTTGATATGCCTTCGTGCATAATTTGCTCTTCCTGTGGTAATGAACTTTCCAAAGCACCTTCTGCAATAAAAACTCTTCAAGTGCCACCGCGGTTGTACCGTCCGGCGGAATATGATGAAGTCAAAACATCCAAAAAATTCTTAAGTATATGACCAAATGTTTGTGATACATAATACCAGTCCTCGTTGAACATGAAGTTGGCTTGGCCAATCTTGAAGCGGAGTTTTGCAAACCCACATTGTTGGAGGAGATAACAGCTCCTGTACATATATGATGCTGGTTTACCAGGTAAACCGTGCCGGGTTATAATAAACACCGTGTTACTCCATAAGAGGATGTTAACAACAAGGATCAAACTGGGCAAATAGTCTCCGGATTGACATGAACTGTGTTCCATCAATTGATTGGTTAAAAAACTTTGTCGGTTTAAAAAACGCAATAAAAAAACAAAAACCCCCCTTCAAAGAAAAGTGTAAATCAAGTGCAAAGACAAAACCGTTGCAAAAAAGGTTTTATTTGAGCTGATCAGATGGTGTTACCATGGCCAAACACGACCAAGCTCCCGTTAGGTGTAACTATGGTTCTAGTCAGCCAGGTCCCCAAATGAAACCGTGGCATTTATGCCGATCAAGTGGCATGGTCATGGTTCGGGTTCGACCAAGCCCCCAAGTGATTCTGTGGCCTTAGGCCGATCAAGAGGCATGACTGGTTCAGACATGACCAAGTCCCCAAGTGATCTGGTGGCTCTCGCCTATCAAGAGGCATGGTATTGGTTCGGACACGACCAAACCCCCAACTGATATGATGCTTTTAAAAAGCGAACTCAAGGGGTAAACCGGAGGCCGCTTTAGAGCAACTCCGTGTAACCTCACATGATATAAAAGAACAGATACCCCGCTTTAGCTAAGGTTCCGGTTTATTATATTTAATCATACTATATACATTGTCATAATATGTACACAAGTATAGCCAATGGCTCAAGTATAGTAAGGCCGAAGATGAGCTATGTTCCATGGCCGGTTAGTCTCCTCCTCTGATGTGCGCTAGTCTTTATGCTTTCGAATATCGATCAGATAGTACGACCTGTTGTGCAGATTCTTGCTGACCACGAAAGGCCCCTCCCAGGGTGGGGATAGCTTATGCATATCAGTCTGATCTTGGATGAGCTGAAGCACCAAATCTCCTTCCTGAAAGGTTCTGGTTCTGACTCGGCGACTATGATAACGACGAAGATCCTGCTGGTAAATCACCGATCGGGCGGCTGCGATGTCACGTTCTTCATCCAACCGGTCCGAAGCATCTTGCCGTGCTGTCTCGTTGTCCGCTTCAATGTAAGCCGTCACACGAGGTGAATCATGACGGATATCACTGGGGAGAACCGCCTCTACTCCATAAACCATGAAGAACGGTGTATATCCTATTGATCCGTTGGGTGTTGTATTGATGCTCCATAACACAGATGGTAATTCTTCTACCCAACAACCCGGCGTTCTCTGCAAAGGAACCATGAGCCAGGGCTTGATGCCTCTCAAGATCTCTTGATTAGCTCTTTCTGCTTGACCATTGGACTGTGGATGTGCCACTGATGAAACGTCGAGCCGGATGTGCTCCCGTTCGCAGAACTCATTCATAGCACCTTTGGACAAATTGGTACCATTATCTGTGATAATACTGTGCGGAAAGCCAAACCGGAAAATCACCTTTTTGACGAACTGAACCGCCGTGGCCGCATCACACTTGCTAACAGGTTCTGCCTCCACCCACTTTGTAAACTTGTCAACCGCCACCAGGAGGTGGGTCTTCTTATCTTTGGACCTTTTGAAAGGCCCAACCATATCCAGCCCCCAAGTCGCAAACGGCCAAGTAATTGGAATCATTCTCAATTCTTGAGCCGGTACATGAGCATGTCTTAAAAACCTTTGGCAACCATCACATCGTCTGACCAGATCCTCCGCATCAGCATGAGCAGTTAACCAATAGAAGTCATGGCGAAACGCTTTAGCCACCAGAGACTTTGAACCGGCGTGGTGACCACAATCTCCTTCGTGGATCTCACGCAAAATTTCACGGCCTTCTTCAGGAGACACGCAGCGTCGAAAAGCTCCTGATACACTGCAATGATGCAACTCGCCGTTGATGATAGCCATGGACTTGGATCGCCGAATTATTTGCCGGGCCAGAATCTCATCATCTGGCAACTCGCCCCGGTTCTTGTACGCCAGATAAGGAAGCGTCCAATCCGGAATAACATGAAGAGCGGCCACCAATTGAGCCTCCGGATCAGGAATAGCCAAATCCTCTTCACCAGGGATCTTGACCGACGGGTTGTGCAGCACATCCAGAAAAACATTGGGCGGGACCGGTTTGCGCTGAGAGCCCAGCCGGCATAAAGCATCCGCCGCTTCATTTTTCCGCCGGTCCACGTGGTCCACCTGATAGCCTTTGAAAGAACCTGCAATAGTATCCACCTCCCGACGATATGCTGCCATGAGTGGGTCCTTGGAGTCCCAAGTGCCAGACACTTGCTGAGCCACAAGGTCCGAATCACCGAAGCGCTTAACTCGACTTAGATTCATCTCCTTAGTCATCCGGAGACCATGGAGCAAGGCTTCATACTCAGCTGTATTGTTAGTACAAGGGAACATTAAGAGGAGAACATAACAAAACTTATCACCTCGTGGGGAAGTTAATACGACTCCAGCCCCCGAGCCTTCCAACTGCCTGGATCCGTCAAAATGGATGGTCCAATACGTGTGATCCGGCTTTTCTTCAGGTGCTTGCATTTCCGTCCAATCATTGATGAAATCAACAAGTGCTTGAGACTTAACCACTGTCCGAGGCACATACTTCAAACCGTACGGCCCCAGCTCTATGGCCCACTTTGCAATCTGGCCAGTTGCTTCCCGGTTCTGGATGATATCTCCCAAAGGAGCAGAACTGACCACCGTAATTGGGTGCCCTTGGAAATATTGTTTAAGCTTCCGGCTTGCCATAAAAACTCCATACACCAGCTTTTGCCAATGCGGATACCTTTGCTTGGACTCGATTAGCACCTCGCTGATATAATAGACCGGTCGTTGAACTGGATGCTCCTTGCCTGTCTCCTTTCGCTCCACCACAATAGCCACGCTGACCGCCCGAGCATTGGCAGCAAGATATAGCAGCAACGGCTCCTTGTCAATGGGAGCAGCGAGCACCGGCAGATTGGCCAATTGTCGTTTTAAGTCCTCAAATGCTTCATCAGCAGCAGAACTCCAGACAAACTGATCCGTCTTCTTCAACATCTGATACAAAGGGATTGCCTTCTCACCGAGGCGACTAATAAACCGTCTTAACGCAGCAATCCGGCCTGCCAGGCGCTGAACATCATTGATACACTTTGGTTTAGCGAGGGAGGTGATGGCTGTGATCTTCTCCGGATTAGCCTCAATTCCCCTATTGGACACCAAGAAGCCTAATAACTTGCCCGCCGGTACACCAAAGACACACTTGTCCGGATTAAGCATCATCTTGTATGTTCTCAGGTTATCAAAGGTTTCCTTCAAATCATCAATCAGAGTCTCCTTCTCCCTGGACTTAACCACGATATCATCCACGTAAGCATGTACATTACAGCCAATCTGCTTGTGAAGACAATTTTGTACACACCGTTGGTAAGTTGCTTGAGCACTCTTGAGCCCGAAGGGCATAGACACATAGCAGAAGGCTCCAAAGGGAGTTATAAATGCCGTCTTCTCCTGGTCCTTAACTGCCATTTTGATCTGATGATAGCCAGAATACGCATCCAAAAAACTTAAACGCTCACAACCCGCCGTAGCATCAATAATTTGATCAATACGGGGGAGGGCAAAAGGGTCTGCTGGACAAGCCTTATTAAGATCTGTGTAATCCACACACATGCGCCAGGTGCCGTTTTTCTTGAGGACCAGCACCGGATTGGCAAGCCACTCAAGGTGAAAAACTTCAACAATAAAGCCAGCTGCTAAGAGCCTGGCTACCTCTTCTCCAATTGCCTTGCGTCTTTCTTTGTTAAACTGGCGGAGGAACTGTTTCACCGGTTTATATTTAGGATCCACATTAAGTGTGTGCTCAGCGAGTTGCCTCGGTACACCTGGCATGTCAGAGGGCTTCCATGCAAAAATGTCCCGATTCTCATGGATGAACTCGATGAGCGCGCTTTCCTATTTCGGATCCAAGTTGGCACTGATGCTGAACTGTTTGGACGAATCACCAGGTACGAAGTCAACAAGCTTAGTTTCTACTGCCGATTTGAATTTCAGGGCCGGATCATGCTCCGTAGTTGGATTCTTCAACGGAGTCATGTCCGCCGGATCAACATTGTCTTTATAGTACTTCAACTCCTCGGTGGCACAAACCGACTCTGCATAAGCCGCATCTCCTTCCTCGCATTCCAAAGCGATTTTGCGGCTTCCGTGAACCGTTATTGTCCCCTTGTGACCCGGCATCTTGAGCTGCAAATACACATAACAGGGCCGAGCCGTAAACTTGGCGTAGGCCGGTCGCCCAAACAGGGCATGATATGGACTTTGGATTTTCACCACTTCAAACGTCAATGTCTCTAACCTGGAATCATGATCATCCCCAAAGGCCACTTCTAGAGCTATCTTACCAACGGGATATGCTGATCTGCCAGGCACTACACCGTGGAATACGGTATTAGACGGTTTGAGATTCTTATCTGCTAGTCCCATACGACGGAAGGTCTCATAGTACATGATGTTAATGTTGCTCCCTCCATCCATGAGCACCTTCGTGAACTTGTAACCTCCCACCCGAGGCGCCACCACCAGAGCCAACTGACCCGGATTATCTACCTGGGGAGGGTGATCTTCTCTGCTCCATATGATTGGTTGTTCAGACCAACGTAGATAACGGGGTATGGCTGGTTCAATAGAGTTGACCGCCCGCCTCTGAACTTTCCGGTCTCGCTTGTCCAAGCTAGTGGTGAAGACATGGTACTGCCCATTACTCAACTGCTTTGGGTTGCTCTGGTAACCTGACTGTTGCTGCTGTTGGTTGTAACCACCCTGGTTGTTCTGACTATTTTGACCATTATGTCTGCCCGGATTACCATTGAATCCTGAACCGGAACTTCCTCCACCGTAACCCGGCCCGGATCCTGAGCCACCACCAGATTCGTGATCATACCGGAAATTATTAGAATTCTTGAACTCCTGCATAATAAAGCAATCCTTCCAAAGGTGGTTTGCTGGCGCCTCCTTCGTCCCATGTCTTGGACAGGGCTGGCTTAGCAGATAGTTTAGGCGGTTTGCGTTAGGGTTGGGCGCTCCATTACGATTTTTCGGTCTACCCTTGCGTCGCTGGCCATTGTCCTGTGCGTTGGTATTAGCCACAAAGTCCACGTTACCATCCGCTTTGTGCTTGCCTCCACCACCATTGCCTACCCAGTGATGCTGCTGACCTTTGGAGCTGCTGTTCTTCTTCCCTTTCCCTGTTTTGTCATCATCAGATTCGGGATCCTTGGTACTATCAGAATCAGCATATTTCACCAAAGCGGCCATGAGGGTCCCCATGTCGGTGCAATGACGCTTCATTCGTCCCAACTTCAGCTTCAGGGGCCCAAACCAGCAGTTGCCTTCTAGGGTTAATACTGCGGTGTCAGCGTTGATGCGGTCTGAGGAGTGCAACACTTGTGAAACCCGGCGCACCCAATGAGTCGTTGATTCTCCTTCCTCCTGGACGCATGCAGCTAAGTCCACTATCGACATAGGCTGTTTACAGGTATCCTTGAAATTACTGATAAACTGGGCTCGTAATTGGGCCCATGAACTGATAGAATTAGCCGGCAAGCTTTTTAACCAAGTACGGGCCGTTCCTTCAAGCATCATGGTGAAGTATTTCGCACACGCCGCGTCATCCACATCAAGCATCTCCATGGCCATCTCATAGCTCTCCACCCATGTCTCTGGAGGTTGATCTGCCGTGTAATTCGGTACCTTGCGCGGGCCTTTGAAATCCTTGGGCAGGCGCACATTGCGTAAAGTGGGGATAAGGCAAGGCACCCCCAAAGAACTAGAAGTAACACCAGGTTCAATCAAGGTGGTCGGACGAACCGGCGTGAGCTGCCGAGCTTGATGTTGTGTGGCTAACTCGGCCTCCCTGCGCGGGGGGCCCGGTCCACCACTTCCTGAGCATTATCAGCACCACCCGCCGGGTTGTTGTCACGGGGTGCCCCACGTCGTTCATTACTCGACACTGCTGGTTCATCCATATGTCTGCTATAGCTCCGGCTTGGATGGGGGGTCGAGTGGATCCGGTCGCGGCTGTACGAGTATGCTTCCTGTTGGGCCAAAGCTGTCCTCAGAAGTTCCTTGACCCGTCGCGTCTCTACTGCCTGCGGCGAGTCACCTTCAATTGGAATGGCCTCTAGCCGTGCAGCAGCGGCAACAAGATTGTCCATTGGGTTGGAGTAGTGACTCGGAGGTGTTAAAGCAGCCTGAGGTATAACGGTGTTTTGACGAGGCGGGTCCATCTGACGAGGCTGAACCGGTGCACCGGTCCCAGGGGCTTCTGCCCGGTTTCCCTCTAGCGGATTACCGGCTCTCGGTCCTGGAGTGTTGAAAAGGTCTCTGGCCTCGAAAACCGGGGGTAAGCGGGATCGGTGCTTCCTCCTCATGACTTCATGCGACGCGCTCTGGTCCAACATAAGCCTGTAGGCCTGTGCGTCTAAAGCGGCCCGCTCTGTGGCCATCCTGGTGTCCTCAGCCGCCAGATCCACCTTGGCCTGGGTGATCTATTCCTTTACCTTTGCAATCTCCGCGTTGTGAACGTCCTGATCCGACGGATTAACTTCTGCCATAAGCACAGCCAACGCATCAAATAGTTCTGATAGAACCTGAGCCGGCGGGCGCACATGGCCTCCTGCCCCGGCAGTCGTTGCCGCTGCTGAACCGGAGATCGTTGCCGCAGCTGTCGAAGAATGAAGTGCTGCTTGTGTTCCGACCATGAATATTCCAACCCAGTTGGGCAGATCGGAGGGGTCCGGAATACTGTCGCCATCGGAAAAACTCCCAATCCGGCCATCTTGTAGCTGATAAAGAGATTCGGTTTCTCCGGTTGAAGATTCATCACCGGAACAAATGACGGTCGCGCCGCGAAATTCCGATCCGTCCTCATAACTCCCTCCATGGATGACTCCCACGAAGGCACGCTTCATGGCCGATTTAACCCGGGCGGATCGCGCACGCTGAGCCGTCTCGACGAGGTCGGTGCAGATGTCCGGCTCAGGGCCCGGTTCGCCGATCTTGCCAATGAAAATGTGAATGCTACCAAAGGGAACCCGGTACCCGTACTCAATTGAGCCGGCCTCGGGGCCCCAGCCTGCGTCGTCGATGTAGAGCTTGCCGCGACGACTCTTAGTCATCCGGCCTACAGCGTAGCCCTCGAGTCCTTCAAAGCGGCCCTCCAAGAACCGGAAACCATCGTGTGATAGCCCCACGGTGGGCACCAACTGTCGTGGTTTTGTCACGGCAGATGTCCTAGAGAAAGGACTTAGTCGTGGAGCCATCGCGACAGGTTAGCTTGAAGGGGTTAAGCGAACACAAGGACGCAAGAGAGTTTATACTTGTTCGGCCCCTTCGATGAAGGTAAAAGCCCACGTCTAGTTGTGATGGAATTGATGGGGTTTCGATGACTAGGGAGAAAACAAGCTTCGCCTATCTCTTGAGCTGTTGTCTGTTGTCCTTGAACCGCCGCCGGGTCGTCCTGTTATATACATGGGTGACTCCCGTCGGCTTACGGAGTCCCAATACCGGCTCATAGATGTGTCCGGTTTGGTCTCTACTTATTCCTAACTTACAATATAGGTTACCTACTAACGCCGGTTTACGGCTATAGGCCTTGAACCGACCATGGGCCTTGAGCCCTCCTCTGTCTTCTTGGGCTTTAACATACTTAACTACTGACGAGGTTAACCCAGCCCAGATAGGCCGGTTTACACCCAGTAGTAATATCCCCAACACTTGATATCTTTTATAATGGACTAACCGATGCCTCCAGAGATTACCTGGATAGTTGTGCTGGTTCTGTTTTCAGGGAAAGAACACCGGATGAAGCTGAAATTCTATCGAATAATATGTTGACAAATGAAAATAATTGGACACCTCCGGAGCCAATTCCTGAGCCTATTCCTAAACCAACTCTGAAGAAGAGGGGTATTCTATTTCTCAGTCCTGAAGATATGCAAGAGGCAAAGAAATCTATGAAAGAAAAGGGTATTAAAGCTGAAGATGTTAAGAATTTACCTCCTATTGAAGAAATACATGGTCTTAATTTACCGCTTGTTGAAGAAACATATAATCCAAATCCTTTACCTATTGAAGAAACTCATGGTCTTTATAACCCGACACAGGTAGTAAAGGTAAATTCTTTTTATAGATATGATAAAGCTGTAATCCCATTTACTAGAATTGCTAGCCCATGCTTAGATGAGTTTGATAAATTTATGGCTAAGCAAGAAGATTTTAATGCTTATTTTGGTGGACAATTAAAATACAATTGAAATATGCTTGGACACTTGGGTGATTATATGGCTAATGTCAAAGGTGATCTTAAACTTATTAGTAAACATGCTTCTATGGTTACCACTCAAGTAGAACAAGTACTTAAAGCTCAAAATGATTTGCTCAATGAATTGAATAGTAAAGATAATGATTATGCTGTTAGAGTGGCTACCAGAACTGGTAGAATGACTCAGGAACCTTTGTATCCTGAAGGCCACCCTAAGAGAATTGAGCAAGATTCTCAGAGAAATAATATAGATGCACCTAGTTCTTCTAAAAAGAAGAAAAAGAAAAATGATAGGACTTTGTGTAACGCCCTCGATGCGGCTATATCTCCTACGTGTCGAAGCACGACTTAGAGGCACAACCGCATTGAAAGCAATGTCGCAAGTAAGGTAATCTTCACAACAACCCATGTAAATAAATAAAAGGGGAAAAGATACATAGTTGGCTTACACTCGCCACGTCACACAAATACATGAATAACATTACAATCATCCAATACACTCATGGTCCGACTACGGTACCAAAATAAAGATCAACCCCCACATGCGACAAAGTCCCCGATCGCCCCAACTGGGCACCACTACTGATCATCTGGGAAAGACACATAGTAACAGCGAGAGTCTTCATCGAACTCCCACTTGAGCTCGGTCATGTCATCTGGAACGGTATCATCGGTCCCTGCATCTGGTTTGGAAGTAAACTGTGAGTCACGGGGACTCAGCAATCTCACACCCTCGCGATCAAGACTATTTAAGCTTATAGGTAAGGCAAGGTATGATGTGGAGCTGCAGCAAGCGACTAGCATTTATGGTGGCTAACATACCCAAATGAGAGCGAGAAGAGAAGGCAAAAGCACGGTCGAACAACTATGATCAAGAAGTGATCCTAGAACAACCTACGTCAAGCATTACTCCAATACCGTGTTCACTTCCCGAACTCCACCGAGAAGAGACCATCACGGTTACACACGCGGTTGATGCATTTTAATTAAGTTAAGTTTCAGGTTATCTACAATCGGACATTAACAAATTCCCATCTGTCCATAACCGTGGGAACGAATTTCGAAAGTTCAAATCCCTGCAGGGGAGTCCCAACTTAGCCCATCACAAGCTCTCACGGTCAACGAAGGATATTCCTTCTCCCAACACAATCCGATCAGACTCGGCATCCCGGTTACAAGACATCCTCGACAATGGTAAAACAAGTCCAGCAACACCGCCCGAATGTGCTGACAAATCCCGATAGGAGCTGCACATATCTCGTTCTCAGGGCACACTTAGATAGGTCAAGCTACGAGTAAAACCAACCCTCGAGTTTCCCCGAGGTGGCCCCTGAGGCTGCCCAGTTCGGACCAACACTCAGAGGAGCACTGGCCCAGGGGGGTTTAAATAAAGATGACCCTTGGGCTCCGGAAACCCAAGGGAAAAAGAGGCTAGGTGGCAAATGGTAAAACCAAGGTTGGGCATTGCTGGAGGAGTTTTATTCAAGGCGAACTGTCAATGGGTTCCCATTATCACCCAACCGTGTAAGGAACGCAAAATCCGGGAACATAACACCGATATGACGGAAACTAGGGCGGCAAGAGTGGAACAAAACACTAGGCAAAAGGCCGAGCCTTCCACCCTTTACCAAGTATATAGATGCATTAAGATAAACAAGATAATATGGTGATATCCCAACAATAAGCAATGTTCCAACAAGGAACGATCTCCAATCTTCACCTGCAACTAGCAACGCTATAAGAGGGGCTGAGCAAAGTGGTAACATAGCCAAACAACGGTTTGCCAGGACATGGTGGGTTAGAGGTTTGACATGGCAATATGGGAGGCATGATAAGAAAGTGGTAGGTACCGTAGCATAGGCATAGCAAAAGAGCGAGCATCTAGCAAGCAAAGATAGAAGTGATTTCGAGGGTATGGTCATCTTGCCTGCAAAGTTCTCAGAGTTGACTTGATCCTCGTAAGCGAACTCAACGGGCTCCTCGTTCACGAACTCGTCTCTCGTCTCTACCCAAACTATAACAACAAGCAAAAAGGAACGCAATCAACCACGTGCAATGCTCAAACAACATGATGCAAACATGGTATGATATGCGGGATACGGTATGTGATGCATATGCAAGATTTGACAAGGAATGATTGAACCTGGCCTCAACTTGGAAATCCAAGAGTGCCACTGGAAAGGTGAGTTGATTTTGGTTGAAATCGATATAAAGATCACCGGAATCGGATGCACGGTTTGGAAATGACAATCAAAACAAATATGGCACCGGTCTGCGATAATCAGCAAGTGACCAACTAAATGCATAAAGATAAATATGCTACAGCACTCAAACATGACAACAAAATACATGGCAGGGATCCACTCATGATGCTTGAAAAAAGATGAACACTGAGCTATGGCTAATTCATCCATTAACAGGTTCGAACAAGCATGGCAAAAGTGCAAATGATAACAGGTTTCAGACTTAGTGAAATTAACACAAGTCTGGAATTTATCATCAGGAAGCACACTTTAGAGCATGAAAACTACAATCTACAGGAACTTAACATGGCAAGGAAATGCATGGCATGAAGCTACTCAAATCACTTAACAAAAGTCCCTTAGTGACCTTGAGCCAAAATGGATCAGAAAATACATTTGCAAGCATGTGAACATATCAAAAATACATACAGATCCAGACTTAGTGAAAAACTGGAGCATGCAAATCAGTCAACGAGTAGGCATGTTTACGAGCTCGATGCACTCACTACAGAGCATGGTATGACAAACTAAGTATACACCCATCAAGAATACATGTCATAGAAGCTAGACATGGCAAGAACAACAACATAGCATGCACGGATCAATAGCAACATCCTCGGCAAAATCGCTAAACATGTCAACAATCTGCCAGGATTATTTTATAGCAAAAGTAGAGCTCGATTGACTCAAGCTAGGGTGCTCCATAAATGCAAACAAAGACATGGATGGATAGAGCACCACAATGTTAACAAAACATCCTTACTGATCATCCTCAAAAGAGGCACGGATCACTAGGAAACAACATGAACATATGGCATAACAACAAAAACAAAACAAGGACTGAGTGAAATTCTAAGTCCCTGAAATCAGCATTACCGATTACGCTACTTTGAAAGCTTATGCTAGTCACCACAAATATCACAAAAATACATGGCAAGAACCTCTGTAAAGATGGCATGACATATAACAAAACACATGTAGAGCTCAGGATCATAGCATGCACACATTAAACATGGCAAAAATGACAAAAAGCTATTTGCTGAAACAGATCTGACAAATTCATCACATAGCCCTCTTCCAACAGCATTTCGGGCATCAATATGAGCTCAAATGAAAATGATGCAATGAGATGAAATGATGTACTAGTCGAGACGAACATTTTGATATGCTACACGCACGAATCGGAGCTACGATGACAGAGTTATGGCATGTCAAATATTGCATAAAGTATCCGAGATCTAGGGTTAGGGTCAACCGACAACGGATCTAGATCCAGATCGGGATCCGGACACTGTAGCAGCTCGAGGTCGAGGTCGCTGGAATCAATGGCCACGGTGGCCGGCATCGTCGAAGCTCGCCGGCGTGAGGGCTCTCGCCGGAGGGAGCCGGACTGGCTGGAGGCGGCGAAGACGCGGCGAGGCGTGGCCGGGCGGTGAGGCGGCGAGGACGGGGCGGCGAGGCGCGAGGCGGCGGGGTCGTCTCCGGCGACGAGGCGGCATCGGTGCCGTGGAGGCGGAACGGCGGCCTACGACGAGGGAGACCGGGCGGCGCGGCGAGGAAGGCGACTCGGGCGGCGGCGCGCGAAGACCCGGGCCGCGAGGGCTCTCCGCGGGCCCAGCGGGCCGCGGGCAGCGGTGGATGGCGGGAGACCACGTGGCAGGCGGCGATTGGCGGCGGCGGGATGTCCGGCGGCCTACGGACATGTCCGGCGCGGCGCGAGGAGGTTTCTAGGGTTAGGGGGGAGAGGAGACCCGTGATTTTCGGATGGGAGGCTATTTATAAAGGTAGGAGGAGTTAGGAAGCTCAGAATGAGGTGCGGTTTTTGGCCACGCGATCGTGATCGAACGCTCTAGACGATAGGAGAGGTTTTGGTGGGTTTTGGGCCAAAATGGAAGGGTGTTGGGCTGCAACACACACGAGGCCTTTTCAGTCCCTCGGTTAACCGTTGGAGTATCAAACAAAGTCCAAATGGCACGAAACTTGACAGGCGGTCTACTGGTAGTAAACCAAGGCCGCATGACAAGTCTCGGTCCAATCCGGAAATGTTTAACACCCACACACGAAAAGAGGTAGAAAGGGGCACCGGGTGACATAGGAGCGCCGGATTGCAAAACGGACAACGGGGAAAATGCTTGAATGCATGAGACGAACACGTATGCAAATGCAATGCACATGATGACATGATATGAGAAGCATGACAAAGATAACAACACACGAGACAAAAACACGATAACGGAGAAATAAAATAACTTAGCACCGGAAACAGCAAGAGTTGGAGTACAATTAAGGTAAATTACATCCGGGGTGTTACACTTTGCATGCTTCTAGTGATCCTATTGTTGAAACACCTGAGAATCCAAATGATATTTCTATTTCTGATGCTGAAACATGGCCTGGTAATGAAACTGAAACTAGTGATAATGTTAATAATAATGTTCATGATGATGCTCAACCTAGTAATGATAATGACATAGAAATTGAACCTGCTGATGATCTTGATAACCCACAATCAAAGAATCAACGTTATGATAAAAAAGACTTTGTTGCTAGGAAACATGGTAAAGAAAGAGAACCATGGGTTCAGAAACCCATGCCTTTTCCTCCCAAACCATCTAAGAAAAAGGATGATGAGGATTTTGAGCGCTTTGCTGAAATGATTAGACCTATCTTTTCGCGTATGCGATTAACTGATATGCTCAAAACCAATCCTTATGCTAAGTACATGAAAGATATCATTACTAATAAAAGAAAGATACTGGAAGCTGAAATTTCCACCATGCTTGCTAATTATACTTTTAAGGGTGGAATACCAAAGAAACTTGGAGATCCAGGAGTACCCACTATACCATGCTCTATTAAAAGAAACTATGTTAAAACTGCTTTATGTGATCTTGGAGCCGGTGTTAGTGTTATGCCTCTCTCTCTTTATATCGTAGACTTGATTTAAATAAGTTGACACCTACTGAAATATCTTTGCAAATGGCTGATAAATCAACTGCTATACCTGTTGGTATTTGTGAGGATGTGCCTGTTGTAGTTGCAAATGTTACTATTTTAACAGACTTTGTTATTCTTGATATTCCCGAGGACGATAGTATGTCTATTATTCTTGGAAGACCCTTTTTGAATACTGCAGGGGCTGTTATTGATTACACTAAAGGCATTGTCACTTTTCATGTTAATGGTAATGACCACACGGTACACTTTCCGAGGAAACAACCTCAAGTTCATAGTATCAACTCTATTGGAAAAATTCCATCGATTATATTTGGAGGTTTTGAATTTCCTCTTCCTACTGTCAAGAAGAAATATGATATTCTTGTTATTGGGGATGTGCATATCCCCGTTGAGGTAACATAGTGTTATTCGAAATTTCTCCGGTTCCATGTTATTCGGAATGAGTTCGTTAACAAGACTTGATCAACCTTGTTTGTGGATTCCTTTTGATGATCATGAGCTGGATGAAACTAGAAGGCACAACCTTCTGTACCCCACTTTTACTTTTTGTTATTTATATCAAATAAAATAAAAATAAATATTTTTCTGTCTGTTATCTGATTATCCGTGCAATATAAAAATACCTCGAAAATAAAAGTTCTCCAAATGCCCTGAAATTTAAATATGACTTTTTCTAGAATATTTGAGGATTTATGGAACTGAGAACACACCAGGGGGGTCAACCACTTTGCCACGAGGGTGGAGGGCGCGCCCACCCCTCTAGGGCGCGCCCCCTGCCTCGTGGGCCCACGGTGGCCCTCGTACACTTATCCTTTCACCCATACACTCCTTCTTCCTCCCCCAAACATGAATAACCAGCTCAAACCCGAGTCCAAGATCGTTTTGCTGCCATTTTCGATCTCCTTGCTCAAAGAACCTCTCACAAAACTGCTTGGGGAGATTTTCCTTGGTATGTGACTCCCCCATTGGTCCAATTAGTTTTTGTTCTAGTGCTTTATTCATTGCAAATTTTTGCTGCTTAGGTGACCCTGTTCTTGAGCTTGCATGTCAAATTTATATGGTCAAAAGTAGTTTTGATGCATGATATAGGCCCTAGGCACTTGTAGGAATAGTTGCTATCAATATTATTGAGTTTGGTTTACTTTTATTTTGAAGTTACTAAAAATTTTCAGAATTTTTCAGAGGAAGAAAAATGCTTAGGAAAATGTTCCAAGGTGGTTCTTCAAGGAAGCAATGACCCAGGCTTGCAATGCGAGATGCTGATGAAGAGCCACCAAGAGACGCTCCAGTGCGTCCTTGTGAGTGGCCTTCTGAAAATTTTATGGATCGAGTGGGAATAAAAGAAGAATTCAACGCATATTTGTGTAACGCTGATCTCGTGAGCTTTGAGGAAGAGAAGTGCAGTCAGTATCATAATCTCACTAGTTCTTTTGTGAGGAGGTTTGAATTTTCAACTTCACGTAATTCTCCAACTATCCTGTTTGATCTTTATGATAAATCTTATACCATGGACTTAGAGGATTTTACCACTGCATGCAAACTTCCACAATGGGGTAGTATAAGGGATCCTCACAAATATGAATTTAGAGATTTTCTTGCTAGCATAACTGTGGGAGAATCTAGAGATATTACACAAGCTACCATAGGGAGCATTCACTTTCCTGCTATACATTATTTTGCTCTCTTCATAGGTAGATGCATTAATGGTAAAGATGAGGCATGTCACCCCGATCTCAGTATTCTTAGGAGTGCTTGTTGGGGAACGTAGTAATTTCAAAATTTTCCTACGCACACGCAAGATCATGGTGATGCATAGCAATGAGAGGGGAGAGTGTTGTCTACGTACCCTCATAGACCGACAGTGGAAGCATTATGACAACGCGGTTGATGTAGTCGTACGTCTTCATGGCCCGACCGATCAAGCACCAAAACTACGGCACCTACGAGTTTTAGCACACGTTCAGCTCGATGACGATCCCCGTACTCCGATCCAGCAAAGTGTTGGGGAAGAGTTCCGTCAGCACGATGGCGTGCTGACGATCTTGATGTTCTACCATCACAGGGCTTCGCCTAAGCACCACTATAGTATTATCGAGGCTAAGAAAACGATCACGAGGATCAACTTGTGTGTCTAGAGGTGCCCCCTGCCCCCGTATATAAAGGAGCAAGGGGGAGGCCGGCCGGCCCTTGGGTGCGCCAAGGAGGAGGAGTCCTCCTCCTAGTAGGAGTAGGACTCCCCTCTTTCCTACTCCTACTAGGAGGGGGAAAGGAAGGGGGAGAGGGAGAAGGAAAGGGGGGTGCCGCCCCCCTCTCCTAGTCCAATTCGGACCAGAGGGGGAGGGGGCGCGGCCCACCCTGGCCGCCCCTCTGTCTCTCCACTAGGGCCCATAAGGCCTATTACTTCTCCGCGGGGGTGGGGGGGGGGTGGGGGGTGGGGGGGTTCCGGTAACCCTCCGGCACTCCGGTTTTCTCTGAAATCACCCGGAACACTTCCGGTGTCCGAATATAGCCGTCCAATATATCAATCTTTATGTCTCGACCATTTCGAGACTCCTCGTCATGTCCGTGATCATATCCGGGACTCCGAACAAACTTCGGTACATCAAAATACATAAACTCATAATGAAACTGTCATCGTAACGTTAAGCGTGCGGACCCTACGGGTTCGAGAACAATGTAGACATGATAACCAATAGCGGAACCTGGATGCTCACATTGGCTCCCACATATTCTACGAAGATCTTTATCGGTCAGACCGCATAACAACTTACTTTGTTCCCTTTGTCATCGGTATGTTACTTGCCCGAGATTCGATCGTCGGTATCTCAATACCTAGTTCAATCTCGTTACCGGCAAGTCTCTTTACTCGTTTCGTAATACATCATCTCGCAACTAACTCATTAGTTGCAATGCTTGCAAGGCTTATGTGATGTGCATTACCGAGAGGGCCCAGAGATACCTCTCCGACAATCGGAGTGACAAATCCTAATCTCGAAATACGCCAACCCAACATGTACCTTTGGAGACACCTATAGAGCTCCTTTATAATCACCCAGTTATGTTGTGACGTTTGGTAGCACACAAAGTGTTCCTCCAGAAAACGGGAGTTGCATAATCTCATAGTCATAGGAACATGTATAAGTCATGAAGAAAGCAATAGCAACATACTAAACGATCGGGTGCTAAGCTAATGGAATGGGTCATGTCAATCACATCATTCTCCTAATGATGTGATCCCGTTAATCAATTGACAACACATGTCTATGGTTAGGAAACATAACCATCTTCGATTAACGAGCTAGTCAAGTAGAGGCACACTAGTGACGTTTAGTTTGTCTATGTATTCACACAAGTATTATGTTTCCGGATAATACAATTCTAGCATGAACAGTAAACTTTTATCATGATATAAGGAAATAAATAATAACTTTATTATTGCCTCTAGGGCATATTTCCTTCAGTCTCCCACTTGCACTAGAGTCAATAATCTAGATTACACAGTAATGATTCTAACACCCATGGAGCTTTGGTGCTGATCATGTTTTGCTCGTGGAAGAGGCTTAGTCAACGGGTCTGCTACATTCAGATCCGTATGTATCTTGCAAATCTCTATGTCTCCCACCTGGACTAGATCCCGGATGGAATTGAAGCGTCTCTTGATGTGCTTGGTTCTCTTGTGAATTCTGGATTCCTTTGCCAAGGGAATTGCACCAGTATTGTCACAAAAGATTTTCATTGGACCCGATGCACTAGGTATGACACCTAGATCGGATATGAACTCTTTCATCCAGACTCCTTCATTTGTTGCTTCCGAAGCAGCTATGTACTCCGCTTCACATGTAGATCCCGCCACAACGCTTTGTTTAGAACTGCACCAACTGACAGCTCCACCGTTTAATGTAAACACGTACCCGGTTTGTGATTAAGAATCATCCGGATTAGTGTCAAAGCTTGCATCAACGTAACCATTTACGATGAGCTCTTTGTCACCTCCATATATGAGAAACATATCCTTAGTCCTTTTCAGGTATTTCAGGATGTTCTTGACCGCTGTCCAGTGATCCACTCCTGGATTACTTTGGTACCTCCCTGCTAGACTTATAGCAAGACATACATCAGGTCTGGTACACAACATTGCATACATGATAGAGCCTATGGCTGAAGCATAGGGAACATCTTTCATTTCTCTCTATCTTCTGCAATGGTCAGGCATTGAGTCTTACTCAATTTCACACCTTATAACACAGGCAAGAATCCTTTCTTTGCTTGATCCATTTTGAACTTCTTCAAAACTTTGTCAAGGTATGTGCTTTGTGAAAGTCCAATTAAGCGTCTTGATCTATCTCTATAGATCTTAATGCCTAATATGTAAGCAGCTTCACCGAGGTCTTTCATTGAAAAACTGTTATTCAAGTATCCCTTTATGCTATCCAGAAATTCTATATCATTTCCGATTAGTAATATGTCATCTACATATAATATCAGAAATGGTACAGAGCTCCCACTCACTTTCTTGTAAAAGGCTTCTCCAAAAGTCTGTACAAAACCAAATGCTTTGATCACATTATCAAAGCGTTTATTCCAACTCCGAGAGGCTTGCACCAGTCCATAAATGGATCGCTGGAGCTTGCACACTTTGTTAGCTCCCTTTAGATCGACAAAACCTTCTGGCTGCATCATATACAACTCTTCTTCCAGAAATCCATTCAGGAATGCAGTTTTCACATCCATCTGCCAAATTTCATAATCATAAAATGTGGCAATTGCTAACATGATTCGGACAGACTTAAGCATCGCTACGGGTGAGAAGGTCTCATCGTAGTCAATCCCTTGAACTTGTCGAAAACCTTTTGCGACAAGTCGAGCTTTGTAGACAGTAACATTACCGTCAGCGTCAGTCTTCTTCTTGAAGATCCATTTATTCTCAATTGCTTGCCGATCTTTGGGTAAGTCAACCAAAGTCCAGACTTTGTTCTCATACATGGATCCCATCTCAGATTTCATGGCTTCAAGCCATTTTGCGGAATCTGGGCTCACCATCGCTTCTCCATAGTTCGTAGGTTCATCATGATCTAGTAGCATGACTTCCAGAACAGAATTACCGTACCACTCTGGTGCGGATCTTACTCTGGTTGATCTACGAGGTTCAGTAGTATCTTGTTCTGAAGTTTCATGATCATCATCATTAGCTTCCTCACTAATTGGTGTAGGTGTCACAGAAACCGGTTTCTGTGATGTACTACTTTCCAATAAGGGAGCAGGTACAGTTACCTCATCAAGTTCTACTTTCCTCCCACTCACTTCTTTTGAGAGAAACTCCTTCTCTAGAAAGTTTCCGAATTTAGCAACAGAAGTCTTGCCTTCGGATCTGTGATAGAAGGTGTATACAATAGTTTCCTTTGGATATCCTATGAAGACACATTTCTCTGATTTGGGTTCGAGCTTATCAGGTTGAAGCTTTTTCACATAAGCATCGCAGCCCCAAACTTTTAGAAACGACAACTTTGGTTTCTTGCCAAACCACAGTTCATAAGGCGTCGTCTCAACGGATTTTGATGGTGCCCTATTTAACGTGAATGTGGCCGTATCTAAAGCATAACCCCAAAATGATAGCGGTAAATCAGTAAGAGACATCATAGATCGCACCATATCTAGTAAAGTACGATTACGACATTCAGACACACCATTACGCTGTGATGTTCCGGGTGGCTTGAGTTGCGAAACTATTCCGCATTGTTTCAAATGTACACCAAACTCGTAACTCAAATATTCTCCTCCACGATCAGATCGTAGGAATTTTATTTTCTTGTTACGATGATTTTCAACTTCACTCTGAAATTCTTTGAACTTTTCAAATGTTTCAGACTTATGTTTCATTAAGTAGATATACCCATATCTCCTTAAGTCATCTGTGAAGGTGAGAAAATAACGATATCCGGCACGAGCCTCAACATTCATCAGACCACATACCTCTGTATGTATGATTTCCAACAAATCTGTTGCTCTCTCCATAGTACCAGAGAACGGTGTTTTGGTCATCTTGCCCATAAGGCACGGTTCGCAAGTACAAAGTGATTCATAATCAAGTGGTTCCAAAAGTCCATCATTATGGAGTTTCTTCATGCGCTTTACACCGATATGACCTAAACGGCAGTGCCACAAATAAGTTGCACTATCATTATCAACTCTGCATCTTTTGGCTTCAACATTATGAATATGGGTGTCACTACTATCGAGATTTAATAAGAATAGACCACTCTTCAAGGGTGCATGACCATAAAAGATATTACTCATATAAATAGAACAACCATTATTCTCTGATTTAAATGAATAACCGTCTCGCATCAAACAAGATCCAGATATAATGTTCATGCTCAACGCTGGCACCAAATAACAATTATTTAGGTCTAATACTAATCCCGAAGGTAGATGTAGAGGTAGCGTGCCGACCGCGATCACATCGACTTTGGAACCATTTCCCACGCGCATCGTCACCTCGTCCTTAGCCAATCTTCGCTTAATCCGTAGTCCCTGTTTCGAGTTGCAAATATTAGCAACAGAACCAGTATCAAATACCCAGGTGCTACTGCGAGCATTAGTAAGGTACACATCAATAACATGTATATCATATATACCTTTGTTCACCTTGCCATCCTTCTTATCCGCCAAATACTTGGGGCAATTCCGCTTCCAGTGACCAGTCTGCTTGTAGTAGAAGCACTCATTTTCAGGCTTAGGTCCAGATTTGGGTTTCTTCTCCTGAGCAGCAACTTGCTTGCTGTTCTTTTTGAAGTTCCCCTTCTTCTTCCCTTTGCCCTTTTTCTTAAAACTAGTGGTCTTGTTGACCATCAACACTTGATGCTCCTTCTTGATTTCTACCTCCGCAGCTTTCAGCATTGCGAAGAGCTCGGGAATTGTCTTATTCATCCCTTGCATATTATAGTTCATCACGAAGCTCTTGTAGCTAGGTGGAAGTGATTGGAGAATTCTGTCAATGATGCAATCATCTGGAAGATTAACTCCCAATTGAATCAAGTGATTATTATACCCAGACATTTTGAGTATATGCTCACTGACAGAACTGTTCTCCTCCATCTTGCAGCTATAGAACTTATTGGAGACTTCATATCTCTCAATCCAGGCATTTGCTTGAAATATTAACTTCAACTCCTGGAACATCTCATATGCTCCATGACGTTCAAAACGTCGTTGAAGTCCCGATTCTAAGCCGTAAAGCATGGCACACTGAACTATCGAGTAGTCATCAGCTTTGCTCTACCAGACGTTCATAACATCTGGTGTTGCTCCAGCAGCAGTCCTGGCACCCAGCGGTGCTTCCAGGATGTAATTCTTCTGTGCAGCAATGAGGATAATCCTCAAGTTACGGACCCAGTCTGTGTAATTGCTACCATCATCTTTAAACTTTGCTTTCTCAAGGAACGCATTAAAATTCAACGGAACAACAGCACGGGCCATCTATCTACAATCAAACATAAACAAGCAAGATACTATCAGATACTAAGTTCATGATAGATTTAAGTTCAATTAATCATATTACTAAAGAACTCCCACTTAGATAGACATCCCTCTAATCCTCTAAGTGATCACGTGATCCAAATCAACTAAAACCATGTCCGATCATCACGTGAGATGGAGTAGCTTCATTGGTGAACATCACTATGTTGATCATATCTACTATATGATTCACGCTCGACCTTTCGGTCTCCGTGTTCTGAGGCCATATCTGTATATGCTTGGCTCGTCAAGTATAACCTGAGTATTCCATGTGTGCAACTGTTTTGCACCCGTTGTATTTGAACGTAGAGCCTATCACACCCGATCATCACGTGGTGTCTCAGCACAAAGAACTTTCGCAACGGTGCATACTCAGGGAGAACACTTCTTGATAATTAGCGAGAGATCATCTTAAAATACTACCATCAATCAAAGCAAGATAAGATGCATAAAAGATAAGCATCACATGCAATCAATATAAGTGATATGATATGGCCATCATTATCTTGTGCTTGCGATCTCCATCTTCGAAGCACCGTCATGATCACCATCGTCACCGGCCCGACACCTTGATATCCATCATAGCATCGTTGTCGTCTCGCCAATCTTATACTTCTACGACTATCGCTACCGCTGAGTGATAAAGTAAAGCATTACAGGGCGATTTCATTGCATACAATAAAGCGACAACCATATGGCTCCTGCCAGTTGCCGATAACTCGGTTACAAAACATGATCATCTCATACAATAAAATTTAGCATCATGTATTAACCATATCACATCACAACATGCCCTGCAAAAACAAGTTAGACGTCCTCTACTTTGTTGTTGCAAGTTTTACGTGGCTGCTACGGGCTTTAAGAAAGAACCAATCTTACCTACGCATCAAAAACCACAACGATAGTTTGTCAAGTTGGTGCTGTTTTAACCTTCGCAAGGACCGGGCGTAGCCACACTCGGTTCAACTAAAGTTGGAGAAACTGACACCCGCCAGCCACATGTGTGCAAAGCACGTCGGTAGAACCAGTCTCGCGTAAGCGTACGCGTAATGTCGGTGCGGGCCGCTTCATCCAACAATACCGCCGAACCAAAGTATGACATGCTGGTAAGCAGTATGACTTATATCGCCCACAACTCACTTGTGTTCTACTCGTGTACAACATCAACACATAAAACCTAGGCTCGGATGCCACTGTTGGGGAACGTAGTAATTTCAAAATTTTCCTACGCACACGCAAGATCATGGTGATGCATAGCAACGAGAGGGGAGAGTGTTGTCTACGTACCCTCGTAAACCGACAGCGGAAGCGTTATGACAACACGGTTGATGTAGTCGTACGTCTTCACGGCCCGACCATCGAGCACCGAAACTACGGCACCTCCGAGTTTTAGCACACGTTCAGCTCGATGATGATCCCCGGACTCCGATCCAGCAAAGTGTCGGGGAAGAGTTCCGTCAGCACGATGGTGTGGTGACGATCTTGATGTTCTACCGTCGCAGGGCTTCGCCTAAGCACCGCTACAATATTATCGAGGAGTATGGTGCAAGGGGGCACCGCACACGGCTAAGAAAACGATCACGAGGATCAACTTGTGTGTCTGGAGGTGCCCCCTGCCCCCGTATATAAAGGAGCAAGGGGGGAGGCCAGCCGGCCCTTGGGCGCGCCAAGGAGGAGGAGTCCTCCTCCTAGTAGGAGTAGGACTCCCCTCTTTCCTACTCCTACTAGGAGGGGGAAAGGAAGGGGGGGAGGGAGAAGGAAAGGGGGGCACCGCCCCCTCTCCTAGTACAATTTGGACCAGAGGGGGAGGGGGCGCGCGGCCCACCCTGGCCGCCCCTCTCTCTCTCCACTAGGGCCCATAAGGCCCATTACTTCTCCCGGGGGGTTCCGGTAACCCTCCGGCACTCCGGTTTTCCCCGAAATCACCCAGAACACTTCCGGTGTCCGAATATAGCCGTCCAATATATCAGTCTTTATGTCTCGACCATTTCGAGACTCCTCGTCATGTCCGTGATCATATCCAGGACTCCGAACAAACTTCGGTACATCAAAATATATAAACTCATAATGAAACTGTCATCGTAATGTTAAGCTAGGAGTTGTGACGTTTGGTGGCACACAAAGTGTTCCTCCGGTAAACGGGAGTTGCATAATCTCATAGTCATAGGAACATGTATAAGTCATGAAGAAAGCAATAGCAACATACTAAATGATCGGGTGCTAAGCTAATGGAATGGGTCATGTCAATCACATCATTCTCCTAATGATGTGATCCCTTTAATCAAATGACAACACATGTCTATGGTAAGGAAACATAACCATCTTCGATTAACAAGCTAGTCAAGTAGAGGCACACTAGTGACATTTAGTTTGTCTATGTATTCACACAAGTATTATGTTTCCGGATAATACAATTCTAGCATGGAAAAATAAACTTTTATCATGATATAAGGAAATAAATAATAACTTTATTATTGCCTCTAGGGCATATTTCCTTCAGTGCTGTGTTAGGAGACCAATCTTATAATTTGGGAGCCATTGTTGCACGTAGGTTGCATCTTAATAGGTTTAATGGAGATTTCTTTGGTGGAATTTATGCAACCCGCGTAGCTAATTTTCTTGGTATAGATGTACGCGAAGATGATATTGAATTACCTCCTGCCTATCTAGATTTTAATGCTATGGTTCACCACCAGTTTGTCGAGAGGAACGAATCACCTCTCCAGTATCGACTAATCTTTGACAGACGTCATGCTGTCTGTATTACTCTCCCTGCTCCTGCCTTCTTTGATTATCAGGCAAGAGGAGGATATACTATTACCAGAGAGGAGGCAGATGAGTATGAGAGGAGAGAGGAGGCCTCTCGTCGCCACGCTGCAGCTCAGCAGGCGATAGCTGCTGCATCACAGTACGACCCCAGCTACTATTATGGATATCAGCCAGGCCAACCGTGGCCATAGACCAACTTAGGCCAAAAGCCTAAGCTTAGGGGAGTACGTATTTCTCACCAACATTACATTTATGCTCACACACTCATTGCTAGATGTCGGTGCTCATACTTTTTCATGTATCATCCATGCTAGTTTACTTTCCTTTTTTTATGCTTTCTTCTTGTGTGTTTAATAAACCTTAAGAAAAACCAAAAAAATAGTTGTAGCTTTTAATCAGTTTAATTTCCATGCTTGTAGTAGTAATTAAAAAGAAAACCCAAAAATATTTCCTGTTCTTCTTTTGCTTGTTGGGAGCTTTCTCGTGTAAATAGTTTTATTTCTTTTCTTTTCTTTGGGGGTCGATAGGAGAAGACCATGATTAAATTGTTGAAGTGGCTCTTATATGCATTATTGTTGATCTGACAAAAGAGCCCATATTGCCTTGTCTTCTCCTGTTTATTGAATGCTTGCAGATTCCAGCTTAGTCCAATGCACGTGCACTATTATTATTATTCACACTATTCGGTCGTGCAAGTGAAAGGCAATTATGATGATATATGATGGACTGACTGAGATGAGAAAAGCTGGTATGAACTCGACCTCTTTTGTTTTTGTAAATATGATTAGTTCATCGTTCCTGATTCAGCCTATTATGAATAAACATGTTCGCAATGACAACTAGAGATCATAGTTTCTTGTGCCATGCTTGATTAGCTATGAGTTATAATGGTTTACCTTGCGTGCCAACATGCTATTAAAATGGTTATGATGTGGTATGATAGGGTGGTATCCTCCTTTGAATGATTTAAGTGACTTGACTTGGCACATGTTCACGCATGTAGTTGAAACAAAATCAACATAGCCTTCACGATATTTATGTTCATGGTGGATTATATCCTACTCAAGCTTGCATTCGGTGTTGATTAATTTTAATGCATGTTCATGACTATTGTCGCTCTCTAGCTGGTCGCTTCCCAGTCTTTTGCTAGCCTTCACCTGTACTAAGCAGGAATACTGCTTGTGCATCCAATCCCTTAAACCCCAAAGTTATTCCACATGAGTCCACTATACCCACCTATATACGGTATCTACCTGTCGTTCCAAGTAAATTTGTATGTGCCAAACTCTAAACCTTCAAATAAATATCCTATTTTGTATGCTTGAATAGCTCATGTATCAACTAGGGTTGTCTGTATCTTCCATGTTAGGCGGGTTATTCTCAAGAGGAGTGGACTCCGCTCCTCACTCACGAGATAAATGGCTGGTCACCGGGATGCCCAGTCCCATGCTTTATGCAAACTAAATCAAAATAATTGCAAACAAAACTCCCCTTGGGACTCTTGTTAGTTGGAGGCACTCGTTGTTTTGAGCAAGCCATGGATTGATGCTTGTGGTGGAAGGGGGAGTATAAACTTTACCATTCTGTTTGGGAACCGCCTATAATGTGTGTAGCATGGAAGATATCGCCATCTCTTGGTTGTTATGTTGACAATGAAAGTATACCGCTCAAAATTTTATTCACCTCTGTTTCAAAACCGAGCTCTGGCACCTCTACAAATCCCCGCTTCCCTCTGCGAAGGGCCTATCTATTTACTTTTATGCTGAGTCATCATGCTCTTATTAAAAAGCACCAGTTGGAGAGCACCGCTGTCATTTGCATTCGTTACTGTTAGTTTACATTGAGTGTGACTTAACTGGATCTCTTTTACCATGAATTACAATGTCTAGTCAGTCCTTGGTCTTTAAAGGTGCTCTACATTTATGTTTTGCGGTCTCAGAAAGGGTTAGCGAGATACCATCCTGTTATATCATATTATGATTGTTTTGAGAAAGTGTTGTCATCCGAGTTTTATTATTATGGCTCGCTAGTTGATTATGCTATTGATATGAGTAAACTTGAGACCTATGCGTTTTTGCAAATGTGGTTAGTTATAATCTTTGCTGAAAACTTGAATGCTGGCTTTACATATTTACAACAACAAGAGCAAATAGAGTTTGTAAAAGTTTTTCTTTATCACTTTCAGTATGTCAACTGAATTGCTTGAGGACAAGAAAATGTTTAAGCTTGGGGGAGTTGATATGTCTCCAACGTATCTACTTTTCCAAACACTTTTGCCCTTGTTTTGGACTCTAACTTGCATGATTTGAATGGAACTAACTCAGACTAATGCTGTTATCAGCAGAATTACCATGGTGTTATTTATGTGCAGGAGCAAACGTTCTCGGAATGACCTGAAACTTCATGGAGACACTTTTCAGAAAATAAGAAAAATACCCGCCAAAGATGAAGGCCAGGGGGCCACCACCTTGCCATGAGGGTGGGGGGCGCGCCTGCCCCCCTAGGGCGTGCCCCCTACCTCATGGGCCCCCTGTTGCCTCTCCGACTCCAACTGCACCTCCATATATTGAGTTTCGGGGAGAAAAAAATCAAAGAGAAAGAATCATCGCGTTTTACGATACGGAGCCGCCGCCAAGCCCTAAAACCTCTCGGGAGGGCTGATCTAGAGTCCATTCGGGGCTCCGGAGAGGGGAATCCGTCGCCATCATCAACTATCCTCCATCACCAATTTCATGATGCTCACCGCCGTGCGTGAGTAATTCCATCGTAGGCTTGCTGGACGGTGATGGGTTGGATGGGATCTATCATGTAATCGAGTTAGTTTTGTTAGGGTTTGATCCCTAGTGTCCACTATGTTCTGAGATTGATGTTGCTATGACTTTGCTATGCTTAATGCTTGTCACTAGGGCCCGAGTGCCATGATTTCAGATCTGAACCTATTATGTTTTCATCAATATATGAGTGTTCTTGATCCTATCTTGCAAGTCTATAGTCACCTATTATGTGTTAGGATCCGTTAACTCCGAAGTGACAATAATCAGGATACTTACCGGTGATGACCGTAGTTTGAGGATTTCATGTATTCACTATGTGTTAATGCTTTGTTCCGGTTCTATATTAAAAGGAGGCCCTAATATACCTTAGTTTCCATAAGGACCCCGCTGCCACGGGAGGGTAGGACAAAAGATGTCATGCAAGTTCTTTTCCATAAGCATGTATGACTATGTTCGGAATACATGCCTACATTATATCAATGAACTGGAGCTAGTTCTGTGTCACCCTAGGTTATGACTGTTACATGATGAACCGCATCCGGCATGATTCTCCATCACTGATCCATTGCCTACGAGCTTTCCATATATTGTTCTTTGCTTATTTACTTTCCCGTTGCTATTGCTATCATCACTACAAAATACCAAAAACATTGCTTTTACTATTGTTACCTTTTGTTACCGTTATCACTACTATCATATTACTTTGCTACTAAACACTTTGCTGCAGATATTAAGTTTCCAGGTGTGGTTGAATTGACAACTCAGCTGCTAATACTTGAGAATATTCTTCGGCTCCCCTTGTGTCAAATCAATAAATTTGGGTTGAATACTCTACCCTCGAAAACTGTTGCGACCCCCTATACTTGTGGGTTATCAGTGGCCCGTTGCATGGCTGATCCCAGTGTTGGACAAAGGTTCTACGGGAATGGTGCCACCGTTGTAAATGTTGTGCAAATTGATGTTGGTACCCTCCCGTACATATGCAAGCCAATCTCCACTCGCACCGAGCCTAACCTATGAAATAGTGGGCAGGGGAGAATTAGGAAATGGACACGGAAGTAGTCTTTAGAATGCATTTACTACGTGATCAAACTCATCTTACCTGCTCATCGGAGGAAATCCGAGTGCCCCTCAACGTCGGCATCTCAAGGGGCATCAACTTGGAACTACGGCCACGCCGCGCTGGAGAGACCCCCAAGGAAACATCCTCATGCGTTCCATGGAACATCAAGATGCATTTGTATGAGTAGTTTATCTTGTGAGAGAAAAGGATGAACGAGGGAAGGCCTCTAAAGATAGAGATGGACACTACTACTACCAATGTGCTGGCCCGTGCGTTGCAATGGATCCAAAGTAGTAGAATAATACTTGTTCACGTGCTTGAAATATAAACACTCTAGTTTTGATATACATGTGTCAGCAGACATGACAGCTTGTCCATGGAAGTTGAACCACGGTGACCATCACGTTTCTTGTTTCTACCACTGCCACACCCACACGCGATTCCCACGACGCCGCTCCAACCCATGGCACGACGTCCCCTGACGTGGACATGGATCCTCTGACGTGGCTATCACTGCCTTGCCCTGCCTATCCTTCGCTGACAGGTGGGACCCACGCTTATGGGTCCCACATGTTAGTGACAGAATGGTAGGATTGTTCACGTCAGGGGATCCTCATCCCCCCGACGTGCCCCTCATCCCTCTCGGCCCCACCGCTCCTCTGCCTTTGTGTGCATGACATGTGGGCCAGCTGAACTGCGACGACCATCAACTTTCTACCACAGACACACCCGATTGGACGCGGTTTACCTGCTCCGCTGCTGTGCTCTGATCTATACTCCCGCACCATCGAATTTTCATCCAGTGGCTATGACACATTTCATCCTGGGCATCAACCCTCAGCTGGAGTACTTATGTACTACATGTAGTACCCGCCGGTGTGGCCATCTACGCATCGTAATGCCCCGACGCCCAGATGTGGCACCCTCGCCACGGCCACGCCACCACTGGCCGGTTCATGTCGAACGAGTGAGTCGCGAACCACGCCACCACCATGAGAATGACATGTGGGCCAGCTGCATTTAAGGTCCGCATGTCATTGACTCATAGGCCGGGCACTAAGCCACTGAAGTTCGGTCCCGTGGGCCCTGAGAGGGAAATGTAACTCCTGCAGCAGGCCTTGTGGTGCTCCCGCAATACGAGCTTGTGCCAAAACTAGAATTTGTTTCTTACTACTACCAACTAGTACTAGTAAGGTACACGTGCATTGCACGCATGAGATTCTGGTGGTTTGTGCATTATGCTTCTACATGTGGAGCTTTCTGGATTCTAACATGTGGCAAAATCTGGTGGAATGTAAGGTTAGGCAAGTTTGATTAACTTAGGTGAGTGTTTGGTTCAAGCCACACCTTAGGCAAGCAACACTAAGGCCCCACATGACATACACACAAAAAATGTGGCAAGATTCCCTTAGGCTTGCCAAATTGTGGCTCTCATTTTGAAGAACTAATAACTTTGCCTAAGCTTAGTTGTGGCAAAGTTAGTCATGAATTAAGTTCAACCATGGAGTCTTCTAGATTATACATGTGGCAGAATCTAGTGGATGATATCCAACGGCTAGTAGTGCTCGGATTTGCCATCTTTGTACCGTCGGATTGGCTTCATCCAACGACCAACTTTCAAAGTTTTTCACACACTATATAGGGGGTATAGATATAGATGTGCCGATCCGTTCCAATGGATCCAAAATATATCTATTTAGTGGAGTGCACTCTAAACACATTATCTATTTATTTTTCTCTAACCTTCCGTAGCCATGCAACCAAGCCACATAAGCTTCATGGGTGCCCCCACATCATATTATTCATACTACGTTGATTGAAAAAAAGATAAATCACCCAAAACAAGATCTTCCCGTTTTTTGTTCCTACGATGTTGTGTTGTGCACGTACCTACTAGTTGTATAGTGGTAGTACTAGTAATATAGTATTAGGAGTACAAACTTGGTACTAGTAGGAGTAGTACTAGTACGGAATGCTCCTACTCTATCAACGAGCTCCGTCTGACACCAAATTTCTTGGCTTTCATGCTACAGCTAGATCTTCCCCTCGTTTCTGTTTTCCAACCCGGCGGCGGGCGGGGTGTCGGTTTGCTCAACGGTGGTCCCACATGAAAGTGAAAATGCTATGCAACACGCCTTCCCTAAGCTATGTGTCGTGCCGGACGGGCCGTGTTGTACTCCCGATTCCCGAGGCCTTTTCCTTTTACCAGCAATGTGCCTGTGCGTTGCGACGGATCCAAAGTAGTAGAATAGTAGTATTTGTTCACAAACTTGAAAGAAATCACTATTGTTTTGATATACTCCTAATATATTACTCCCTCCGTACCGAAATATTTGTATTTTTTGAGATTTCAAATGGACTATCACATACGGATTATATAGATATATTCTAGTGTTTCTAGCAAGATGCCCGCACGTTGCACGAAGTTGATGGAAAAGGTAAGCACAACTTATAAATTGACGGATGGAGTACTAGTTATAGTGATGCATATAATTAAGCAAAGGGATCGCACATGTCGGTATTGACTGGAATGAGAATGCAACAACACAATAAGAATTAAGGCCACGATGATGTGATCGTAGTGGTGGTTACAGAAGGCAAGAAGAAAGATGGATCCACGAACGTACGACCTCCTCCTCCTCAACTTAGTGCGCCGGGCCATCGACCCGCGGCTAAGGAGCAGCGGCTTTTGTGGCGAGGTCGAGGTGCTTCTCAGCAAAGGCATCCAAGGCTTCCAGCCGGTTGAGGAAGGCCAACGTTGTAGCGTCCTCACTAGCCTTGTAGATACCAATGTACACGATTTCCTCGTACACGTGGATGTGTAGGTAGACGAATTCTTGCAGGGTGAGGCGCCTCGCAGCGAGTGTGACCTCCAGGTGGACATTCTTCATGGAGTCGGCGGGCAGTCGCAGGGCCACCAGTGCTTGAAAGAGGTTCCGGCCATGGAGGCTGATTAGGGTGGCAGGCAATGAGGAGCCCGGGCGCGCGGGCTGAAGGAGTACGGCGATGTCGTCCGCGAGCTTCTTGAGGATGGTGAACTTGTTGCTGGTGGCAATGATCATCTGGTCCAACTGAGAGTCATAGTTGGCGTCGACCGCGGCCATCCACCAGCCGGTCGCCAACACCGTCTGGAGACGATCCTCGGGGCCATGTCACAGGCCGGCGTCGTGGACCATCTGGCGTAGCCGCTGGCCGCTCATGCGCATCGCTGCCATGGGTCTGGAGTGAGCTCTTTTGTGCTTAGTGTAGGTGCTTAGGCAAATGCTTAAGTCCATACGATGTGGTAGATGCATTGGAATGGAGGGGTGCCTTTATATGAGGGCAATGAGGGCAAAATGCATTGCATTCACATCATGCAGCCTCTTTTCTCGGACCTCCTCCCATTACTTCCCTCATGCATTAATTGAAGGAGGATGCATTGGCCATTCAACATATCGGGAACCGCTACTCCCTCCCTCGTCTGCATTAAAGCCGTATTGGGAACTGCGCCGCCCGCTGTCAAATCGAATACTCCCTCTCTATATGTACCACCTTTTTTTAATTTCAAGTTTTGCTCCATGGCACAATCCATCGATACTACTAATGTACAAAAGTGGAGTATATACATTTTTTAAAAGGCTAGAGGGCGGGGCAGTCTAGCTCGGTCGGTTTCACGAGAGGCGAGGGCCTTTGTGATTTGACGGCTCATCACTGCTGTCAAATCGAATAGAACTGCGCCGCCCGCTGCACGCCCGGCGCCTCCATTAAACCCCTTCGTTAAACCCGCATGCAAACCGAGAATCCTACTCCGGCTACACGTCCGTTCATGAGTGGGCCAAAATTAAATGCAACACCGGCCGAGCTCCTCCCGTCCGCCCTCAGTTTAAACGAGGCCAGACGCCGGCCAAGCTCCTACCGTCCGCCCTCTATTTACACGAGGCCAGACAGACAACGGGAAAGAATCGCACCCCTCCGCCGCTCCCCCATCTCCTCCTTCACCATTTTCTCCACTCTTTTGATGGCTTCCGGTGAGCCGTTCTCCGGCATATTACTCGGCTGGGTGGCCCGCCGAGCCCTCTGGATACGGGCGAGGCTGCTCGGTGCTTCACCAACCTCGCTTGGCCCGACGGAGCCAGTTGCCACCCCAAGCAGGCGCATGGTTCAGCAACTCGCCACTCCAGTTCAGCTCGATGAGGAGTGGCGGGTTGCTCCACGCCGGCACGGCGGCGAGCATGCCGGTACGGGCGCCGTCGCTGCCGTGTCATACCGCGCCACCAGTGTCTGCGGTGGCCGCGCCTCCCGTGTCTGTGGGCGCGCCTCCCGTGCCTGTGGCAGCGCCATGCAGGAAGAGACAGAAGCCGGGTGCGTGGAGAGCGACGAGTCGGTGGCCAGCTTCTCCATGTCCGCTGCCATCATCGAGGAGAAGTAGAACACGGGAGGCTGCCACCACTTGGGACCCATGAAGGCCACCGCCGAGGCGACGACTGCGGGTTCAGGTGGTTTCTTTGCTGCTTCATCTCTTCCGAGGACCTTCGTCGACCCCGCAAGTGTCTGACGGACATGAGGAAGACAAAGGGATCCGCGGGCGGCCATTTAGAACTAAAATAAGTCTAGATACATCCATTTCTAGGACAAGTATTTCCGGACGGAGGGAGTATTAATTATACAAGAGAGCCGGATTGGCACCTCTTAGTTCATGTAAATGTAATGAAATCCATCATGTTTATATGAAGATCCAGCTTTTTTATATGAAATCCTTCATGCTTATACGAAATCAGTCTGTGTTTGCACGAATTTCATTTGGTTGGTTAGAGTTGTAAAAATGTATGCCGCTGGCGTTTGATGTCGTCCTCCGCTTAAGGAAGTGGGAGGAAATTTGCCGGCTGCCGTTGGAGATGCTCTTTATGCTGGAAATAATAGAGTGACATCTAATCCATTTGAGTTAATTGCCTGTATGATTGTCCCTCTATAAAAAGTTAATTGCATGTACAGCGTACACGTGACTTGCAGGGTGGCTACAGCTTTGTACAGAAAGTTAAAAAGAAACAAGTCCATCCTTAATCTTGTATTCTAAGTACTCCGTGGGTTCCACTATCAGTAAAGTAGCGAAAGAAGTATATATTAAATAAGTAGAGTAATATATAATATAAAAATATAAAGTTAAAAGACAGAATTCGAACTCATGTCATCGCGTTGCGAGCATCCGGCGCTAACCAGCCTAGCACATTTTTGTTGTAGACCATGCTGCAGATATATCTCCAAGTCTACAATTATATATACTCCATTCGTTCCTAAATATTTGTCTTTTTCAGATTTCAAATGGACTACCACATTTTTGTTGTAGACCATGCTGGAGACATATTTTAGAGTGTAGATTCACTCATTTTGCTCCGTATGTCTTTTCAGGAAGGGGTCAGACTTGTCCTTGATTTATTTATGAGGTATCCAGATGGCACTACACCGCTAGAAAAGAGGGTAACATCAGAATTATGGACTACTTTTTTGAGTATGTTGGTAAGGTCCGGTCATAGTCACTTGTTGAAATCTCTAAAAAGACAAATACTCCCTCCGTCCAGAAATACTTGTCATCAAAATGGATAAAAGGAAATGTATCTAGACAAATTTTAGTTTTAGATACATCTCTTTTTATCCATTTTGATGACAATTATTTTCGGACGGAGGGAGTAGAAAATAGAGTTGGTGATGATGGTGTGCGTGCCATCCTGCAATATAGGCCGTCGGATTTATATCTAATGGATAGGAAATAAACTATGGCAATTTTGCAAAAATATACCCACACGTCTCTCCACGTTTGCAAATAAGGCCTTCCCTCGTTCAACCTTTTCTCTCACAAGATAAACTACTCATACAAATGCATCTTGATGTTCCGTGCAACGCATGGGCAGTTAGCTAATTTCTTTTAAAATAGTTGCTGCGATAATTGGGTTGAAGTGATATATTTTATGTCTGCCCCGAATGATTTCAGATTCACTACTAGTAAAAAAGAAAAGGTTGCCTTGTTAATTAACAGAAAACAGGGTGAAAACTATCACATGAGGCCGGTAAAAACAAGGCACACTGGGTTCAGCGTCATCGTCACTACAGCTGTGCGCGCGCGAGAAGTCTACATATCGAGGGGGCTACCGAGCGAGGCACCGAGACACAATGTTTGAGAGAGAAACCAATTGACAGATTATGATCAGATCGAGTTGTCACCCTTCTGCTGTCATTGTTGGGGTGAGGGAGAGAAAGACGTATTGAGAGTGTGCGCGGTAGGCACAGAGGCACAGCTAGCGAGTGTGTGTGTGTGTGTTTGAAAGAGGAGTAGATAGATTATTATCAAGATCGATGTGCCACCCTACTCCTTCGGTGCCGGGTAGTGTGTGTGTATGTATGTTTGAGAGAGAAGCCAGTCGATAGATTAGTATCAAGATCGAGGTGTCACCCTACTCCTTCGGTGTTGGGAAGTGTGGGTGTGTGTGGGGGGGGGGGGGCAGTGACACTCACATATCTCTACTCTTATAAAAAAAATAGAGTTGTTGATGATGGTGTTCCTGCCATCCTGCAATATAGGCCATCCGATTTATATCCGACGGACATGAAGGAAACTATGGCAATTTTGCAAAAAGATACCCACACCCCTCTCCGCATTTGCAAATAAGGCATTCCCTCATTCATCCTTTTCTCCCACAAGATAAACTTGTCATACAAATGCATCTTGATGTTCCATGCAACGCATGGGCATCTTGCTAGTAGGGAGAATGAGTTTGTGTGACACATATCTAGCTATATTAAGGGATAGGTAGATAGCATATGTGTGAGAGACATTATTATACTTTGAGACATTAGTGGCTGTGGGTGGGCGGAATTAAAGGGGTGGGCGTGTTAGACATAGAGAGCGTGTGTGTTTCTGTGTGAGAGACTTGTAGGACGGGGTAGAAAGACGAATTTAACCCTGATGGAGGGAGAGAAATACACGAAGTGCGCGTGTGTGATTCTGATGCCCACAGGGAAATGAGATATGTATGCGTGTGAGAGAGATTGCTCAATTCATTCATGTATCACTATCTAGCGATTGTGGACGTGCATCGCTTGAACATAAGTCAATATCTACTTCGTATCGTGGCCAAAGGTACAATATCGATTCAACGCTATAAAGATTGGACACTCACATATCACATTTTTTCTATTTAAATAAACCTTTTCAGTTGTGCATGCCAAAGTTACAGTGATGTTTCTTCAAACAACCAATGTAGCTATCATGTACATGCACCATTGTTACTCTTGCATTCAAATTCATTAGTCTTGGATGATTTAAGTTTCTATTTTGAAGTAATATATGTAATATTCATATATGAATTCAACGGGTACGCAATTTATGAAATGGAGGCTATGTAATCATATGAGGTAACACTTTTAAGTAGCTGACTACAATATCCATTTCTTTTTGTGCGCCTCTACACTAACACGTCAATGCATTATGTTTAAAGTAAATAACCAATGGCACTAAATTATCTATTTACATGAGAAATACATAGGCTGAGCGTTTGATCCCTTTTTTGTGAATGCGCCACTACACCCGTATGATTGGCCCCGCCCATGTGAACGTCCAAGTTATCGGCGCATCATCCCGAGTTATTGTCTTTTTTCTGGGGTGGACTTCACACCAGTTATTAACTGTTGACGCGTGCCCCGTGTACACAGTCTAGCATGACCTTCCCGCTAGCACGGTCCAAAATTAGTTGAAACTGGATATGAACAATCCCGCGGGCGGCAAAATCTCCCGCCTCCTTCTAAAATTTCCGCCACCTTAGTCTTTAGCATGCGAAATCCCCCTTTTGTCCTTGGTGCACGGAGACCAACAGTTACAATACCGCCCTCATCTACATGATAGGTCGGGGCTGCTTTGGTAACTTCTGGTTCCCCCACTACATGGCACCCCCACTACACGGCACCCCCATTTCCTCTCCCCCTCCAGCAAAAACGACTAACTCCATAGCACCAGAGCATCTTACATCACGCCGTCCGTACTTCATCACCCTTTCTCCCCTTCCCTCTCGAAACCCTAGACTGCTCATCCACCGGCGTACCATAGCCCATTCACTGCCAGCGGCATCCACCTCACCGGATCTGCTTCTGCGGCCGCATCTACCCCTCCCACCTCCCCTAGAAACAAGTAGAATACTCATCCACCACTGTACCACAGCCCATTCAGTGCCGGCCTTGTCCACGACGCCGGATCTGCTTCGCCGGTAGTCTCGTCAACCACCGCGCATCTGCAGTGGCTCATTCGTACTCCCCACCGGAGACGCTTCATCCACACACGCCGGAGCCGCCCCACCGACGCCCCCGTCGACGGCCTCTGATCCTCTTCGCCGACACCTTCCTCAACCCTACCGGAGCCGCTTCACCAACACCTTCCTCAACCCTACCGGAGCCGCTTCGCCGACACCATCATCAACCCTACCAGAGTAGCTTCGCCTATACCATTCTCAACCCTACCGGGGCCGCTTTGCCAACTCACAAGTCCACGACCTCAGATCCACTTCCTCGCACCCTCATCCAACCTACCGGAGCAGCTTCTGATGCCCCGTCCACGGCCGCAGATCCGCATCGTCGACACCACCCTTAACCCAACCACCGGAGCAGCTTCTGACGCCCCGTCCACGGCCGCAGATCCGCATCGTCGACACCATCCTTAACCCAACCACCTTAGCAGCTTCTGACGCCCCGTCCACGGCCGCAGATCCGCGTCGTCGACACCATCCTTAACCCAACCACCGGAGCAGCTTCACCTACGCCCTCGTCCACGGCCATAGATCCGCTTCGCCCACACCATAGTCCACCCTACCGGAGCCGCTCCACAAACACCCTACTCGACGGTTCTAGATCTCCTTACCGGACCCCGACAACTAGTGCAGCGTCATCACCCTCGATGTTTCTAACCTGATTCCCACCGTCTGGAGAGATGCCAGGCACCCGCCACGGCCTAGGTACTTGTCACCTTTAAACCCGTCCAGCATCACCTGCCCGATGTACTTCAAATATACTAACCGTTCGCTGTTACCTGTTATGCAGCTGGCAAAAACTACAAGGACGATGTTTCTTCTGGATCTAACAGCTTGGCCAACCAAGATGCTGGACTGAGGCATTGCTATTGAGGGAGTCCTGGATTAGGGGGTGTCCAGATAGCCGGACTATACCTTCGGCCAGACTCCTGGACTATGAAGATACAAGATTGAAGACTTCGTCCCGTGTCCGGAAGGGACTTTCCTTGGCGTGGAAGGCAAGCTTGGCGATACGGATATGTAGATCTCCTACCATTGTAACCGACTCTGTGTAACCCTAGCCCTCTCCGATGTCTATATAAACCGGAGGGTTTTAGTCCGTAGGAACAATAATCATACCATAGGCTAGCTTCTAGGGTTTAGCCTCCTTGATCTCGTGGTAGATCTACTCTTGTACTACCCATATCATCAATATTAATCAAGGAGGAGTAGGGTTTTACCTCCATCGAGAGGGCCCGAACCTGGGTAAAAACATCGTGTCCCTTGTCTCATGTTACCATCCGCCTAGACGCATAGTTCGGGACCCCCTACCCGAGATCCGCCGGTCCCGAACTGTGCGTCTAGGCGGATGGTAACATGAGACAAGGGACACGATGTTTTTACCCAGGTTCGGGCCCTCTCGATGGAGGTAAAACCCTACTCCTGCTTGATTAATATTGATGATATGGGTAGTACAAGAGTAGATCTACCACGAGATCAAGGAGGCTAAACCCTAGAAGCTAGCCTATGGTATGATTGTTGTTCGTCCTACGGACTAAAACCCTCCGGTTTATATAGACACCGGAGAGGGCTAGGGTTACACAGAGTCGGTTACAATGGTAGGAGATCTACATATCCGTATCGCCAAGCTTGCCTTCCACGCTAAGGAAAGTCCCTTCCGGACACGGGACGGAGTCTTCAATCTTGTATCTTCATAGTCCAGGAGTCCGGCCGAAGGTATAGTCCGGCTATCCGGACACCCCCTAATCCAGGACTCCCTCAGTAGCCCCTGAACCAGGCTTCAATGACGACGAGTCCGGCACGCAGATTGTCTTCGGCATTGCAAGGCGGGTTCCTCCTCCAAGTACTTCATAGAAGATTTTGAACACAAAGGTAGTGTCCGGCTCTGCAAAATAAGTTTCCACATATTGCCATAGAGAGAATAATATTTACACAAATATAATCTGCTAACGTATTCCATAGCGTGACATCACACCACGGCCAAGTATTTATTCGAATCATTTTACTGTCCCACCTCAGTGCGTTTAGCGAGGCGGTTTCCTTGGCACGTCTTGTCAAAGCAGAGATCGTGTCCCCTTATTCCGGGATTCTCATCAATACGGCGTGGGTAACCCAACCGCGCCATTGATTACGGCGCTGGGGAGATAAGCGAGTTTTACCAGGCTGATGGGGACGCATAGTCGCGTCCGCCCATATAAGGGGATAAGGATCCACATTTTCATCCACACCTTCTTCCTCCTTTGCCTATCCATTTCCGCGCACTCGAGCTCCAGCGCCCAAGTCCGCACACCCCACCTCAACCTTCTCCAGCCATGTCCGGAGCGGGAGGCAAGTGGATGGTCTCCTCCGTCATGGAGGGACACATCAAAAAACTGAGGAAGGCCGGATACTTGTCTAACGACATTGCGGACCGGCTTCCCGAAGAGGGGCAGCTCATCCCCACCCCTAGGCCCCATGAGAGGGTGGTGTTCCTCCCCCATTTCCTTTGCGGACTGGGTTTACCTCTCCACCCATTTGTCTGGGGGCTCATGTTCTACTATGGCCTGAATTTCCACGATCTGGCCCCGAACTTCGTCCTCAACATCTCGGCGTTTATCGTCGTGTGCGAGGCTTTCCTCTGCATCCGTCCCCATTTCGGCCTATGGCTCAAGACTTTCAATGTCAAGCCAAAGGTGGTGCGCGGCAACCAGGCGGAATGCGGAGGCGCCATGGTGGGCAAGATGCCCAACGTCCTATGGCTCGAGGGCTCCTTCGTGGAGACCCTAAAGGGGTGGCAATCGGGGTGGTTTTACATCACCGAGCCGCGCGACCCTGAATGGGTCGCAGCCCCCGAGTTCCGATCCGGACCCCCTACACGGCTCACCTCCTGGAAAGAGATGGGTCTGTCATGGGGTAAAAAAGGAGAGCTGACCGGACTCCAAACATGCGTCCAAACCCTGGTGGACAAGAAGCTCAAACTTGTCAACGTAGTCCTGGTTATGCTCATCCGCCGGATCCTCCCGTGTCAACAACGGGCTTTCAACCTGTGGGAGTTCGACCCAGCGCAGCACCGAACTCTGAGCAGGCTCTTCGACACGACGTACGAAGATGCCTGGAAGGTGCTTTTCAAGGGCGCCGAGGCCCCCGCATCCGCTACCGAGGATCGCGGATTCAGCACGCAGCGTCACGCTAGTGCGGTAAGCTGATTTTACCTTTTACAGGGTATTAGTTTTTCATAGTTTGACTCCATGCGGGATCTAAGCTCCCTTACCTTTGACAGGATTGGCAGGAGACGTCCGGACAGATCAACTGTTCGGCTCCTTTGCCCGAAGGCCCAGCGGACGCTCGCTTGGCGAAGCTGCTGGTTCCGACACCCTTTGTGGTGCCGGAGAAGAAGGCCAAGAAGACGGCCACGGGGACTCGAAAGAGCGCCCGGCGCCTGGAGGTGTCAGATTCATCATCCGACGACTCCAAGACGCACTCCTCCCATGAAGACGGGGAGGAGGAAGAAGAGACCTCTCCCCCTCCAGCGGGGGGAGGGAAGAATAGGAAGGCCGCCCCAACTGGGAGGCCGAAGGGTCCAAGAAGGGGAAGACCCTTCCTCCGGACTACTCCACCAACACCGACGACAGCGAAGAGGAGTGGCCGCACAGGGCCAAGCCCCTGGCGAGATCGTAAGTATTTGGACACCAGAGCAATTCATAATGTTCCTTTCTTGCACAGCTCCTCCTTACGCCGAATATGACTATGCAGTCCGCCCAAGGCCGGGCTCGACGAGTCGTCGAGCGGCTCCCTGGATTCGTCGGACGTGAATTCACTTCCGCCCGCTACCTCCCCCCACCCTACGGACGATGCTGAGGTGCTGTAACAGGTTCCAAGCCAGGAGGAGGTGGTCCTGGAGGCGCCGCAAGGCGACCTCCCGGACTCCAGGCGTGAAGGGGATAGAACCCCCAAGGGCTCCAAGTCCGGCCTTGAGCCGGACACCGCGCCGGAACCTTCAACGGTTCCAGACTCCGGTAGGCAGCCTCCTTCCAAGAGGAGCAAGCCTACCGAGCCGGTGACCTCCGTCCAACCAGAGGCACCGAACAATTTGCTGGAAGTGCTTAACGGCGCCTCCATCGACGAGGAGCACCACACTATTATGAGTGCGGTGATCCAGAAGGTTCAGTCCGCCAAGAGCGGACTGACTGAAGCCTGTGCCAGCCTTCTAACAGGCTTTGAGGTAAGTAAAGAATATGTAAAAATATTACCGCATAGACAGTAGCCCCTGATGCTCTGTTCGGTGTTCGAAAAGAAAAGCTGAATAGAGGATCTAATAACATTCACAGGAGTCTAACATAATCAAGTCAATATGCGTATGCAGGATTCGCTGTTGGCCTCCGCCGCACTGACTGCAGAGGTGGATATGCTGAAGCAAAACCTCGCGCGGTCCAAGAACGAGCTTGTCCATGCCAAGAGGCAACTCGAGGAGAAGGAAGGTAAGTAATACCTTGCGCAAGTATATAGAGAAGATGTGGTTGCAAAAAATGGCAGGATCAACGTGCTATTATAGGGGCCACAACCGAGGTGGCAACCCTTAAGAAAGCGCTGTCTGAGGCTGAAAACAGAGCGGCCGCGGAGCGCACAGAGAGAGGGAAGCAGGAGGCACGGGTGGAGGAGGTGCAGAAAGAGCTCCAGGCTCTCGTGAAAAAACACGAGAGTTTGGAGCTTGACTCAAAGACGCAAGCGTCCGAGCTTGCGGCAGCCCTCGAAAGCGCGAAGTCTGCCAAGGCCGAAGCCCAGAAAGCCCTGCAAGAAATTGAAGCGATGAAGAAGATAGCGGCGGGTAAGGCATTCATTATGCAAAGCAAGCACGTGAAAGTGGATTACTTGTTACTTACCCGAGTCCGGAGCTCTCCAGGAGCATTCGCAGATTTGCCCCGCAGTGCGTCTGATGCCGCCGTGTACTACCGATCCGAGGAGGGGAGCTCGACGGAGAAGGTGTTCTGGTCTCAGTATGCTGAGGCCGGACACCTGGTGCCTTTGAGCGACCAGCTGAAGCAAATGGTCGAGCTCCACAAGGTGGCCGAACAGGCCATAAAGGGCCTCATAGTTCGGCTTTGGCCTGGAGAGGCTCTGCCTGGGAGCTACTTCGGGCTGGTGAGGCGGCTGGTGGATGCCTGTCCACAGCTTGAAGTAATCAAGCGCTCCGTCTGCATCGAAGGTGCTCGTAGGGCGCTTGCCCATGCTAAAGTGCACTGGGGCAAGATGGATGCGAAGAAGCTGGTGAAGGACGGGCCACCGTCGGGCAAGGAGCATCGCGTCCCGGAAGCGTATTATGAGGGCGTCCTAAAGGGTGCCCGCCTTATAGCGGATGAATGCTCCAAAGATGTAATTTTTGAGTAAACTCACATTTGTGATCCTGTACGCTGAAAACTTGTTCATATGCGCTAAGCAACGCTTTTGAATTTAAAATATTACCTTCTGTGCAGCCGTTTATCAAATTTGAGAGATGGCGAGTCGTCGGCTTCTGCCCCCATGCCACGAGTGCTGGGGTGTTCGGGATAAACATGAGCGCTCTTTTTCCCATTCTTGGGTCCTTCGAGGGAGGCGCTCAACACAACGAACAAGGCAATCGGACTATAATGCTTGAACACTCTCACTTAGCCATAGAATTCTATAATTTTAAATTTCGGCGAAGCCCCTAGTGTTCGGAAGACCGAGTTCGGGGCGCTATCCACGCCTAGGCCGGACAAAGCCGACTCCTCGCTCTAAGCGGCATAAGTCTTTAGGGACTCGAAAACCTCTCGAACAGCGACCAGCTCTCGCCTCATCATGATGGTCAGTTTTAGCTTTCTCTACTGAGGTGCTTAGCCCAGCTCAACTGGGGCACAATCGCAGTAGTTCTCTTAGTGCTACCTTAGCCGATATAACGGAACGTAAGGTACCAAAACATAGGAGCCGGGCAAACCCAACTATTGACCCAAGACATGATTCAGAGCCGATGCATATAATGCTATAAGTTCGGGGTGCCGCACTTGTGAAAGTGTTCGGACTTCTCACACCGTATTGTGGGGTACTTAAGCCCCTGGCGTATTGGCCGTACCAAAGTGTATGGGTGCAACATGTCATTAATGAACATATATTCGTAAAAAAGGAGTAATGCAATAATAGACGGAAGCTATGCATTGTTTATTTAAAAAGGCTGCGATCAAAGCGGAACGATACAAATAGTGCGATAAGCAAAAGATGGGACTATTTAACATGTCCTTTCCAGGGGCGAGCTGCGGAATGGTATGTGAAACAGGTATACTGCTCGTTATAGAGACCACCTTAGAGTTCCATAGTGCGGCGTAGCTTTCTGCTCCCCTGGTTGTTGTATCGTTTGTGCGGCAATTGTACTACCGGACAGGCCTTCCGAAGAGTGGAGTCCTGAAAGTAAGAGAAAATGAAGAAGTCGGCAGCCCCTAGTGCGGTTTAAGTCGTGTTTCGGGTGTGCCGTGATGGTGCCCCTCCCCCTTTGCCCATGGTATTTCCAGAGCACAGTTATGTACGCGCAACACAGGTTTCGCAAGTTCGCGAGGGCTGGGGTTGGGGCCGCATTGCTACGCTTGCTCGGAACGTGCCAGGCGGTCTTGTTGTAGGTTACTCCAGGCGCGCTTGACGGTGTCCAGACGTTTAATGGCCGGACTGGAGAATTGCCTTGAGAGGTTGCTTTGTACTTCCGCTGCGATAGCCACCGTATGCTCCTCCGTTCGGAGAGAGCGTTCAGTGTTTCCATTGACCGTGATGACTCCTCGAGGGCCTGGCATCTTGAGCTTGAGGTATGCGTAGTGCGGCACCGCATTGAACTTGGCAAATGCGGTTCGCCCGAGCAGTGCGTGATAGCCACTGCGGAACGGGACTATGTCGAAGATTAACTCCGCGCTTCAGAAATTATCCGGAGATCCGAAGACCACTTCAAGTGTAACTGAGCCTGTACAGTTGGCCTCTACACCTGGTATGGCGCCTTTTCCACACTGTATCCTGGTAAAGCAGGTTCAGGCTGCTGCCGCCGTCCATAAGGACTCTAGTGAGGTGAAATCCGTCAATAATTGGGTCTAGAACCAATGCGGCGAATCCGCCATGACGGATGCTAGTGGGGTGGTCCCTTCGATCAAAAGTGATCGGGCAGGAAGACCATGGGTTGAACTTTGGGGCGACTGGCTCCATCGCGTATACGTCCCTTAGCGCACGCTTCCGCTCCCTCTTGGGGACGTGGGTTGCGTATATCATGTTCACCGTCCGCACTTGTGGGGGAAAACCTTTCTGTCCACTGTTGTTCGGCGGCCGGGGCTCCTCCTTGTCATCTCTATGCAGCCCCTTGTCTCTGCCTTCGGCATTTAACTTGCCTGCCTGCTTGAACACCTAACAATCCCTGTTGGTGTGATTGGCTGGTTTTTCGGGGGAGCCATGTATCTGGCATGAGCGGTCGAGTATTCGGTCCAAACTGGACGGGCCCGGAGTATTTCTTTTGAATAGCTTTTTCCGCTGACCGGGTTTAGAGCCTCTGAATCCGGCATTAACTGCCGTATCCTCAGCATTGTCGCCGTTAATGCGGCGCTTTTGCTTGTTGCGACGCGACCTGCCACTGCTATCCTTGGTATCCGAATTACTAGGGCTCTTGGTCATGTTATTGCTAGGAGCTAGCCAGCTGTCTTCTCCCGCGCAAAAGCGGGTCATAAGTGTCGTGAGGGCTGCCATAGATTTCGGCTTTTCCTGTCCTAGGTGCCGTGCAAGCCACTCGTTGCGGATGTTATGCTTGAAGGCTGCTAGGGCCTCTGCGTCCGGACAGTCGACGATTTGATTTTTCTTGGTTAGGAACCGTGTCCAGAATTGTCTGGCTGATTCCTCTGGGTGCTGAATTATGTGGCTAAGGTCATCGGCGTCTGGTGGTCGCACATAAATGCCCTGGAAATTGTCGAGGAATGCGGTTTCCAGGTCCTCCCAACAACCAATTGATTCTATTGGCAAGCTGTTAAGCCAATGCCGAGCTGGTCCTTTAAGCTTGAGTGGGAGGTATTTGATGGCGTGTAGGTCATCACCGCGGTGGATATGAAGGAGATAGTCCTCGATCCATACCGCAGGATCTGTTGTGCCATCGTATGGTTCGATGTTCACGGGTTTGAAACCCTCAGGGATTTGATGATCCATTACTTCATCTGTGAAGCATAGTGGGTGTGCGGCGCCTCTGTATTGGGCTATATTACGACGCAGCTCAAACAAGCTTTGTCTACTGTGTTCGGCCCAGCCGGATTTACTGTATCCGGAGTGACGATTACCGTCTCGTGCCGTGGGGCGCCCACGCGATCCGTAGATCTATCTTGTTTGCCTTGCCTATTCCTCCAATATATCTCGCAGGTCTGGCGCATTTTCCCGTGCCTTGGTATTTTTTGAGCGGCACCGGGGTGTGGCTTGAGTGGAGGGCTAAGAGGCCTCTCTGTCGCGGCCACGGGGTGGCCGGTCGGCCGCATCATGCGCTGGTGATGTAGGTTTAGGTGCTTCCTCCTCTAATCGGGGTAGCAACCTGCGCTTTGGGTAGCTCTTGGAGGGGCGTTCGAGTTCATACTCTTCGGCCGCAAGGACTTCAGTCCATCTGTCGGCTAGCAAATCTTGATCAGCTCTAAGCTATTGCTGTTTTTTCTTGAGGCTGCTCGCCGTGGCCATAAGCCAGCGTTTGAAACGCTCTTGTTCGACGGGATCCTCCGGCACGACAAATTCATCATCGTCGAGGCTTGCCTCATCTTCGGAGGGAGGCATATAATTATCGTCCTCGACCTCTCTGTCTGCCGCTCTCTCATGAGGGCTGGCTTCTCCATCCTCCTGTGCTGAATCTTGCTGGAGGTGGTTGTCTTCGGCACTGTCCGGGGTGTTATTATCTCCCGTGCCGCAATCACCGTTTTTGCTTTGGCGGGATTTAGAGCGGCGCCACTGATGCCGGCGCTTAGGCTGCTTCTTGGAGGGGTCATCCTCCGCTGTTCCATCGCCATTGCCTTCTTTTGGGGTGTCCACCATGTATAGATCATACAGCGAGGTGGCTTTCCAGCGCCCTATAGGCGTTGGTTCTTGATCGTCTCCTGCATCAGCGTCCATACCGTCGATGTCTTCGGAGTCGAAGTCGAGCATGTCGGTTAAATCATCGACAGTGGCTATGAAGTGGGTGGTGGGCGGGCTTTGAATTTCTTCATCATCCGCATCCCAACCTTGCTGACCATAGTCCGGCCAGGGCTCTCCTGATAAAGAGAGAGACTTTAGTGAATTCAGAATATCGCCGAAGGGCGAGTGCTGAAAGATGTCCGCGGCGGTGAACTCCATGATCGGCGCCCAATCGGGTTTGATCGGTAGGGGTGCGAAGGGCTCGGAGTCTGGAGAGGAGTCCGGCTCCTTGGAGTCACGGGCTTCGCAGAGAATAGGGCTGGTGTTCGGCTCGATCGCCGTAGAGATTGCAGCCCCCAAGGCGGTGTCCAACCACCCATCCTCGATTGGCGCAGTTGGCTCCGAATTGGAGCTGATGCGGGTGCGGCCTCCAGGGCATTGTTCGGCGGCAGAGCTAGATCATGCCCATCGTGATAGTGCGGCGCGCTCGGCTGCGGCTCGAATCCGTCGAAGATCAAGTCTCCGCGGAGGTCGGCCATGTAGCTCAAACTTCCAAATCTGACCTGATGGCTAGGGGCGTAGCTTTCGATCTGCTCCAGATGACCAAGCGCATTGGCCCACAGTGCAAAGCCGCCGAATACGAAGATCTATCAGGGAAGAAAGGTCTCACCCTGGATCGCATCGCTGTTGATAATCGGAGAAGCCATCGGGCCTAAAAGTGACGACACAGAGGAACTCTCAATGAAAGCACCAATGTCGGTGTCAAAACCGGCGGATCTCGGGTAGGGGGTCCCGAACTGTGCGTCTAGGCAGATGGTAACAGGAGACAAGGGACATGATGTTTTTACCCAGGTTCGGGCCCTCTTGATGGAGGTAAAACCCTACTCCTGCTTGATTAATATTGATGATATGGGTAGTACAAGAGTAGATCTACCACGAGATCAAGGAGGCTAAACCCTAGAAGCTAGCCTATGGTATGATTGTTGTTCGTCCTACGGACTAAAACCCTCCGGTTTATATAGACATCGGAGAGGGCTAGGGTTACACAGAGTCGGTTACAATGGTAGGGGATCTACATATCCGTATCGCCAAGCTTGCCTTCCACGCCAAGGAAAGTCCGTTACGGACACAGGATGAAGTCTTCAATCTTGTATCTTCATAGTCCAGGAGTCCGGCCGAAGGTATAGTCCGGTTATCCGGACACCCCCTAATCCAGGACTCCCTCACCGACATTGGTGCTTTCATTGAGAGTTCCTCTGTGCCGTCGCCATCAGGAAGGATGCCTCATCCCGTCTTTAAAGACGGTACCGTTGCTAAGGGAGCTTTGGATGTCGGCCAAACTCTCCGGCTAGGTGGTTTCCTTATGACCGCCTGTTCGGCTGCTGCGGCGACGATGACCTCTCGGGTCATCAAAAGCAATCTTCACGTTAGCTCAGAATTCGCCGAGCAGCTAGATCCAATGGAGCTCTCTTCCCTAAACGAGCTCTTGGATCGCATCACCGCCCTGGCAGTCGCTACGGATTACGACCAGATTGGGCCTAAACCCGATCTGAGAGAGATTAACTCTCCCCAGGTCACCCATCACGTTGTCGTGGTAGAGGGACAGTGCGGCGACCCTTCATCTATCTTAAGGACTAGCTATGTTCGGATTCCCAATCCCTCTAAGCCGGATACCCGCGGAGGGGAGGACATCACTCAAGACCTGAACTTAAAGTCAGGCGACGGGCTAGATTCATTGGACAGCATCCAAGAATCCAAACTTCCGAGTTCGGAAACTCCTTGGCCTCTGGGTCTCAGATTGGGTAAGGTTTCGGATTTGATTCCACCCAACCACCTGTACATAAGCGATATATCCCAAATTAGGCAAGAGCCCAAAGAAACAGTACATCATTACTGGGCCAAATTCCTCCTGGTTATGAACAGGATAAAGGACTGCCGCAAGGAAGACACAATTTCATTCTTCTGCAGTAATTGCACGGACAAGGGAATCCTCAACGCCATAAGTCACCGTGATATTACACGCTTCGCTGACTTGGCGTCCATAGTACGAAAGTACTGTGTGATGGAAAGCGCCTGGAAAACCGAAATAAAATTTTGGGACAATCCGGCCCTGAATACAAACCCAGTTTGAAATAAAAGGGTGCATCATCGCTAGACACCCAGGGTTCAATACCAAAAAGCAAAAGCCCTCTACAGGGCACGGAGCCGTACTGGAAGGATGGCTTAATGGACCCTGTAAAATTCACAGTGCAGAGGGCGCCACACCAACTCACAGCCTTAGAGCATGTTGGATACTCCGGCAGGTGGCAAAAATTGGCGAAGATCTTCTAATTCCAGAAGCCACAGAAAGCCACCCCAGAGACACTAGTACGGTATTAACAGTCTTCGAGACTTTCGCATCAAATAATATGCGAAAAAGAACACTCCGCAGCCTTGCCGAAGTCTACCAAGTAGTAACAATAAACCCATGGAGTGACACGGCTATTACTTTTAACGCCGGTGATGAACCTAAATTCCGAACAGCCCGAGCACCAGCCGCATTGGTCCTCAGTCCAATAGTGGACGGCTTTCGTCTTACCAAGGTACTCATGGATGGCGGCAGCGGATTGAACCTCATTTATGAGGAAACCCTTCAAAAAATGGAAATAGACTGGAACCGCATTGAGCGAAGCAGCACAACCTTTAGAGGAATAATCCCCAGTCAGGAAGCGCGCTGTACAGGAAAAATCACACTAGATGTGGTGTTCGGCACGCCGGATAATTACAGGTCCGAAGAGGTCACGTTCCAAGTGGCCCCGTTCACTAGCGGATATCACGCTCTGCTAGGGCAGGAAGCGTTTACAATCTTCCAAGCAATACCCCATTACAGGTACATCAAGATTAAGATGCCCGGGCCTAACAGAATCATCACTCTCGCTAGTGATCCGGACATAGCACTCCGTGCCGAAAACAAGACAGCCGCACTGGCCCTCGAGGCGCTATCTGAAGCCCTAGCGGCTGAGGAACTAACTGCGCTGCGCTCCATGGTGAATAGGGACGATGTGATACTCGACAAAAGATCCAAGTCCACCTCCTTTAAACCGGCGGACGAAATAGTCAAATTCCAGGTCCATCCAACGGACCCCAATAAAACAGCTTCCATCGGGGCATAGTTAAACCCTGATGTAGACGCCGCACTGCGAGAGTTCCCACAAGAGAACTGGGACATTTTCGCCTGGCACCCTTCGGACATGCCAGGAATCCCACGCAGGCTGGCCAAACACAGCTTAAATATCCTAAAAGGATTCAAGCCAGTCAAACAGGCTCTTTGGCGTTTTTCCGAACCTAAGAGACAGGCCAAGGGAGAGGAACTAGCCAAGCTATTGGAGGCCGGATTCGTCAAAGATATAAAACACCCGGACTGGCTTGCAAACCTGGTGATGGTACCAAAGAAGGACAAATCCTGGCGCCTGTGCGTTGATTTTAAAGACCTTAACAAGGCTTGCCCAAAGGATCCCTTCCCCCTCCCCCGCATCGATCAAATTATTGACGCTACTGCAGGACACGATTCGTTGTGTTTCCTCGACGCATACTCCGGCTACCATCAAATAAAGATGGCAGAGTCAGACCAAGCCGCAACGGCATTCATCACACCATACGGCCCATTCTGCTTCAACACAATGCCCTTCGGGCTCAAAAACGCCGGCGCAACATATCAGCGCATGAGTCAGACATGTCTGGCAAACCAGATCGGCAAAACAGTGGAGGCATAGGTAGATGATGTGGTCATTAAAACAAGACATGTCGAATCTTAGTAGACGACTTGAGGCTAACATTCGATAACCTCCGAACATACGACATCAAGCTCAACCCGAAAAAATGCGTTTTCGGTGTTCCAGCCGGAAAGCTCTTGGGCTTCATTGTATCCGGTAGAGGAATTGAAGCAAATCTAGCCAAGATCCGAGCTCTGTCACAATTGGATATCCTGAAGGACCTCAAACAAATACAAAAATTAACCGGATGTGTGGTGGCTCTAAGTCGCTTTATCTCCCGCTTGGGAGAAAAGGCCCTACCCGTTTACCGCCTCCTTCGGCGCACCGAACACTTCGAGTGGACGGATGCAGCCACGGCCGGACTTGACGAAATAAAAGCCATCTTGGCAAGAAACCCAGTCCTGGCCCGGCCAAACGTTGGCGAACCAATGCTATTATACATTGCAGCAACCCATCAGGTCGTAAGCGCAGTGCTCGTCGTCGAACGAGAAACGGACGGACACAAATTCCCCCTTCAAAAGCAGGTCTAATATGTGTCCACTGTCCTTACTTCGTGCAAGTCACGGTACCCGCATTATCAAAAGATTGCGTATGCGGTATTTATGGCATCCCGGAAGCTGCGACACTACTTTCAAGAGTGTTCAATAACAGTAGCCTCGGAAGTGCCACTTAACGATATTATAAACAACCGCAACGCGACAGGCCGGATTGCAAAATGGGCCATTGAGCTCCTCCCGTTCGACATAACTTACAAGCCACGGCGAGCTATCAAGTCGCAAGTTTTGGCCGACTTCGTCGCAGAATGGACGGAGGCCGAACTCCCTAAAGAGTACGGCACATATTCAAACTGGGTCATGCACTTCGACGGCTCCAAAATGTTGGCCGGTCTAGGGGCTGGCGTCGTTTTGACGTCCCCCACAGGAGACACAGTTCAATACGTACTCCAGATAATGTACACAGACTCCAACAATGCAGCCGAATATGAGGTCCCTTTTACATGGTCTCCGGATGGCAGTATCCATGGGCATTCAACGCCTTGAGGTGCGCGGGGACTCGAACCTCGCAATATCTCAAATAAATTGAGACTTTGATGCCAAGGATCCAAAAATGGCAGCTTATCGCAACGTCGTCCTAAAAATGTCAGCTCGGTTCGAAGGGCTCGAATTTCACCATATAGCCCGGGAAAATAATCAGGCGGCAGATGTCCTGGCACGCATCAGCGCAAAACGTGATGTAGTCCCCCCCAACATCTTCTTGGAAAGGTTGTTCAAGCCATCCGTAGTATGGGAAGGGGAACCCGGCAACAACAGCCCGGACCCAACCGCACTGCCCGACACTGAACACTCTGACATAATTGGAGGCTCTGCCAATGAAATAACACCTTCAGCCCACGTAATAATGGTTGTCATCGCCCCGTGGACAGAACCATTCCTTGCCTACCTTACTAGGCAGGAACCCCAAGGACCAAAATGAGGCACGCTGCATAGCGCGGCGATCTAAAGCCTATAAAGTCCATGAGGGAGAGCTTTATAAGAAAAGCACTACCGGAGTCCTTCAAAGGTGCATCTCCGAAGAGGAAGGGCGGAACCTCCTGGCTGAAATTCATGCCGGTCTCGGCGGTCATCACGCTGCAGCTCGGTCCCTTGTAAGCAAGGCCTTCCGTATAGGCTTTTATTGGCCGACGGCCCGGGCAGACGCCCAGGACTTAGTCCAACGATGCGTCGGTTGCCAGCTTTTTGCAAACCAAAGCCACATGCCACCCACCGCCCTCCAAACTATCCCCATCACTTGGCCCTTCGCGGTCTGGGGGCTTGACATGGCTGGACCCCTTAAAGGCGGAACCCACAAGAAAAAATACTTACTGGTCATGGTGGATAAGTTCACCAAATGGATAGAAGCCAAGCCAGTTAAGACGGTCGAATCCGGACCGGTGATAGACTTTATATCCGGGGTTGTACACCGTTACGGCGTCCCCCACAGCATCATCACTGATAACGGCACGAACTTTACGGCCGACGAGGTAAAACTCTGGTGCAAAAACATGGGCATCAAGCTCGATTATGCTTCCGTCTATCACCCACAAACTAACGGCCAGGTCAAACGTGCAAATGGTCTTATCATGAGCGGCATCAAACCCAGATTAGTGCGGTCCCTTAAGGAATCTAATACACACTGGGTAGAGGAGCTCGACTCCGTACTCTAGGGGCTGCGGACCACGCTGAATCGCACCACCGGATACACACCATTCTTCATGGTGTACGGCGCAGAGGCAGTTTTGCCCTGCGACATAATTCATGACTAATCTCGAGTGTGCATGTACGAAGAAAGAGAAGCCGAGCTTGATCGGCAGGACAGTTTGGACGCCTTGGAGGAAGAGCGTGATGTGGCAAAAGCCCGTTCCGCATTCTATCAACAGCAGGCTCGAAGATACCAAAGCAGAGAAGTACGGGCCAAAAATTATAACGTTGGCGAATTAGTTCTACGCCTGCCGGACAAGAAAAAGGACAAACTCAAGCCCAAGTGGGAAGGTCCCTTCATAATTGACCAAGTCCTGGCTGGTGGAGCATACCGCCTGCGAGATGCATCAGATAACCGACTCGAGCCGAACCCATGGAACGCAGCCCGTCTCCGAAAATTCTATGCCTAGCGCCGGACTTTGTGTTCATCTCCTTCCTCTGTCCATTTTTTATATACTTTCTGTCTTACATTTCTCTCCTTCTCCCCTACCTCTCTTTTATAGCCTTTAAAGGCTCATAAAGTGACGCGCTATCCGCGCTCATTAAACCTGGGGGCTTCTTTAAACAGAAGCTTATTTATACGGGCTTCATGCCCAACACATGTGTCACACTTCCGCATGTACCTTTTATTCACCATTATATGCATCGATATGACTTAAGTTTTGGCCAAGCTGGGTTGCCTGGCTCCTGTGCTTACCCCTACATTCCTGATTGTTCGGCTAGGTGGTAAAGGGAGCACCTCTGCGATTGTTACTGCCGGGTCAGCCGGATGTGTACCTCAAACTGGGTGAAGCCGAAAGCTAGCGTTCTTAAGGGAATATTCGGTCAGTGAACTAAAGATGGTTTTTTTCACTTATTTATCTATACGCCCCCAGATGTTTTTCATGCGTCTCTTTTCGCAGAATGGACATGCACTTTAGGGCATGCCTCCTAGGGAAAGGAACCCCTAACGGAACTATTCTCCCTGGAAGATGTTTCTTACTAACCATGTAATATAACATAACTAGTTGGGCACTTGTCTGTTCAAGCACTAATGACCCCTACGCCTGGTCTCCATGCATACCCTGGTTCTTATATAACCGCGAGGGTATTCGGACACACTCCGTACCATCAAGTCCTGAGGTTGAAGCGAAAAGGTCGGCCATGACAAACGATCTACAATCCGACTAGAAGGCATTGCACATGTCAATTAAAATTACATAGTCAACCTGACTGATTGTATTCCTCTTCAATACCATCTAACAGGCTTTCTAGTTTATAGTCCTATTGGGAATACTTTGCGGCCAATTCTACTTGGCCGTATACTAAGCTCATAGGGATCTCCTTCCCATCGGGCCCCATGGGTCCGACCTCGGCCATGTGGTTTGGGTCAGCCTTCGTGTACCGCGTCTTCACCATGGCCCAGGCCTCCCTGGCGCCTTGACGGCAAGCCGACATCTTCCACAACCGAAAGCGCCGCCGCGCTCCCTTCAGCTTCTCTACAAGCTCTCCAAGGCCTTCGGGCATGGAGACAGATGGCCCCAAGGCCTGGGCGACGCCTTGCATCACCTGCCGAACTCGCTCGTGCAGTTGTGAGAGCTCGGGAAGAAGGTCACCCGTAGAACCGGGCATTTCCTCTGCAGGACGAACTGTTAGCATACCTACAGACATTACTCTGTTAGTCGACTTCCTCGCCGAACTCTTTTTTCAAAGTTCGTTTAAGCACTTACTAAATATGCCGCGTCGAAGCCGCTGATTCTCCTTAACGGAGTCCAATAGCTGGGCACGAACATCCTTCAGTTCAACGCCCAGTTTGGTGTTGGCATCTTGGAGATCGTTCTTCTCCCGCCTCACCTTTGTCAGCACGCTCTCACCAGCCTTCAGCTGGCGTAGGAGTTGTTGCTCTTCCGGATTAATCCGGCGCCATCTGCAATTTCATTTGTCAGATTTGCACCCACGCCGCACTTCGCAAAATACTTATCTTTCGAAGCGTATATTACCAGAGGGGGTCTCCTTGGGCTCCCCTGCCGCAGCTAGTGCGGCCTCAAGTTGGGCTTTGCACTCTTCCAGCTCCTGGGACAATAGGGTATTCTTTTCTATAAGAACCTGCATAACAAATGATCCTTAAATCAGTTATTCTAACTGTTTCAAGTCTCGGGGGCTACTGGTATATATATAATTACCAAAAATTTCTTACCCGTATGTCTTTTACATATTGCTCCGTGGCTCTGGCTAGACCATTTTGAGCGGCACGGAGGTATGCATCTCCCGAATTGAAGGCATCCAATGCCTCTTGGGAGAAACAAGCGTAGCGAAGAACTATTCGGCGACGCCTGTGGTTCATGGCACTCTCCACCTCGGAATTGGTGGCAGACAGCCTGTCCGTATCCTCTGTCGGAGGAGCGTCCGGTGCGCGCCTTGTGTTCGCCTCCGCTTCCGGACCAGGCTTTGGAGCCTGGCTGGTGGAGGCGCGATTGGCACCCTCTCCGGATATAGTCTGGTGAGGTCTCTTCGTCCTGAAGAGAGCATGAGCGTTAATATGCCTTGAAGGAATAACACCTGGGAATAAGATGGCGCGCTATACCTTTGCACCGGCGTCTCAGTCCGGACCGCACTTCTTTTCAGCCCGCGGGGCCTTGCCGCCCCTCATTGGCTAGCCACCGCAGGCTTGGCCTCCCGTCTCAAGGACCTCCCCTGCAAAACACGATTGTCATACGGCAATCGAAAACACGCGAGGATAGATCCCTTTTCAAAGTGCTGGGACTTCGGTCTCAGTTACCTGCGAGGCTGGGAGTACCCCTGGGTAATCGGCCGTAATGGCCACCATGGCGTTGTCCTTGCTCAATTGATGAAACACCCCATCAATCAGCTCCATAGATAAGTCCGGATCCTCTTGAGAGGCCGGGTCGAGGGACCGTCCCGGATCCTCGGGTTGTGGAGGAGGGCTGTTTATTTCTTTAACAGCATGGCGCAGTTCCTGCGTTGAAGTCGTTAGACTGAATATTTAACGATGGGAATATAAAATGGATGGGCATGTAAAAGTGTCCACTTACCCAACTTGGGGGATTGTACATAGAAAATCCACCCTTTGGGTTGACGCGGAGAAATTCCTCCTCTTCTCCCTTGTACAAAGCAGACAAGATCTTTATTAGAGCGGCAGCCGAATCTGGCCCCTTACGGCCGTGGCGGGTGGCGTCGTCCTCCCCGTTGAAGTCCCACATGGGGTGGCCTCTATACTGAAGCGGCTGCACCCCTCGCATGATGCATGCGGCCATGACCCCGATCATGGTCAGTCCGGAATGAGCTAACAATCTTATCCGTCCCATCAGGTAAAGAACGTCCTTGTCACTTTCCCTCTGAGGGCTCTGTGGACGCCAGCTTAGGCGCTTCTTTAGGGGAGCACTGTCAAACTCAGGGAGGCCGATTCGGACAGGATCCAGCAGCGGGACGTCCTCTATATAAAACTAATCCGAAGGCCAGTCCTCGGATGCCTTCTTTGGGGTTCCGGATAGATATCCGGTCCCGGCGATGCGCCACACTTCGGCTCCGCCCACTTGATATATTGACCCTTTCTGAGAACAGGGCACAAGGAAGAATAGCCTTTCCACAGCGCGAAATGAGCCTCGCAGCCCAAAAACAGCTCGCAAAGGGCTATGGAGCCCGCGATATGCAATATGGAGGCAGGCGTGAGGTTGTGCAGCTACAGGCCATAGAACTCCAGGAGCCCCCGGAGAAACAGATGAATTGGAAATCCAAGCCCTCTTATTAAGTAAGGGACAAGGCATACCCGCTCTCCTTTGGAGGGATTGGGGGCGCTCTCCTCTTGCTCTCCGCCATTATAGGTGGCAAGTCCGGCTCGAACCGGGACCATATAGGCTGGGGGGAGAAATCCCTTGGTCTGGAGCGTCACTAGCTCACTGTGCGGGATGGAGCATCTCTCCCAATCTCCAGGCTGAGGGCTGGAAGGGCGAGAGGAGGAGCTGCAGCGGCCGGTCATGATAGAATGGAACTCTGTCGGATACGCTCTGATGAATACTCGCGGAGGGGAGAAGGTGTGGTTTGGATCTAAATCCTCGTCCCCTTAAATAGGCGGCTCATTCACGTGGCTAGGGGTGTAAATGTAAAAACACCCTGACTTTTCGTATTTGTTTGACACGTGGAAGATGGCTATTATTGGGCGTAGAAGCCAAGGAGTGCTACATTTACAAGAAACCGGACAATATTCGACAGGTACACGGAATTTGCAGGAGAACCCGCCTTGCAATGCCGAAGACAATCTGCGCGCCGGACTCTCGTCATTGAAGCCTGGTTCAGGGGCTACTGAGGGAGTTCTGGATTAGGGGGTGTCCGGATAGCCGGACTATACCTTCGGCCGGACTCCTGGACTATGAAGATACAAGATTGAAGACTTTGTCCCGTGTCCGGAAGGGACTTTCCTTGGCGTGTAAGGCAAGCTTGGTGATACAGATATGTAGATCTCCTACCATTGTAACCGACTCTGTGTAACCCTAGCCCTCTCCGGTGTCTATATAAACCGGAGGGTTTTAGTCCGTAGGAACAACAATCATACCATAGGCTAGCTTCCAGGGTTTAGCCTCCTTGATCTCGTGGTAGATCTACTCTTGTACTACCCATATCATCAATATTAATCAAGCAGGAGTAGGGTTTTACCTCCATCGAGAGGGCCCGAACCTGGGTAAAACATCGTGTCCCTTGTCTCCTGTTACCATCCGCCTAGACGCACAGTTCGGGACCCCCTACCCGAGATCTGCCGGTTTTGACACCGACAGCTATGATCTTGTAAGCGCGTCTCTCTCTCTTGTATTGTTCTGTGCTTGCCAGCGTGCTTTGCTAGGATTTTCGACCAGTAATCCCTTTGTGCAGACACTGATTTCTACTACTGGCTGCTAAATTAGATATGTAGATGTCATACATGATACTACCTCGTACCTCCGTTCCTAAATATAAGTCTTTCTAGAGATTCCACTATAGGCTACATACGGAGAAAAAAGAGTGAATCTACACTCGAAAATGCATCTATATACATATGTATGTGGTCCATACTGGAATCTCTACAAAGACATATATTTAGGAACAGGGGCAGTACATTACACAAAATCGTAGGTGGCATGTAGGAATTCCAGTGCACTACATTAGGCTCCCTTAGAGTGCCTGCTAGTCCAGCATACAGAGTCATGGCTAGTTCATGGTACGCACAGAATCATTAATCGGTGGTTTAAATATGCGCAAGGGATATGCAATGTAGTATCATGTAGAGATGTCTAAAATTAGCCGTGTCAACTTGCAGATCGGGTTACACAATGAAAAAGTACAAGATGTATGTGGCAATTTCATGGAACATCGCAAAAAAAGGAGAGGCAGCGGTGAGCCTATACAGTGTGCTATGGTACGTCACTCCTCCATTGCAATCATCATGACATGTTGTTTGTATGCCAGTTCTATTAGCCAAGTTTCTTAGGGACAGTTATTACGAGTTATCCTAAGAAAGTAAGCACCTGTGAATATAAGCTCCATGTAATAAGCCAACCAGTTCTTTTCATTGCGTTTTCAGCTTATCTTTGGTATGATCAGTGGAAAGTCTAGATTGCATTATATTTTTTCATTTTGCTGCCCATATGGAAATTAATTTGACTTGCAAACATCACAAATTGAACCCAGTGCAGTAATTAATATGATAGGAAAATAGACCATCACTATTTGCTCAAAATGCAAATACAAAGATACTATTTACTTGGCACAATCTACTTTGGTCAATGTTTTCCATAGAGATCCCATTGCCTAATTTAAACGAAGAACGCGTGACCCACATTTAAATGAAGAACAATTATTTATTGAAATTCGATGGTCCAAGTGGCTGGTTATTATCGTATAGCAGCACCACCTGAAAGCATCATATAGCAGCAGCAGCTCATAGCAACTAATCATACAGCAGCAGTCTGCGATTCATCATATACCAGTAGCAGCTCATAGCAATTCATCATATAGCAGCAGCAGGAGCAGCTCATAGCAATTCATCATATAGCAGCAACAGGAGCATCTCATAGCAATTCATTATATAGCAGCAGCAGGAGCAGCATGTAGCAACTCATCATATAGCAGCAGCAGCTCATAGAAACTCATCATATAGCAGCAGTAGCAGCTCATAGCAACTCATCATACAGCAGTAGCAGCTCATAGCAATTCATCATATAGCAGCAGCAGGAGCAGCTCATAGCAATGCATCATATAGCAGCAGCAGAAGCAGCTCTAGCAATTCATCGTATAGTGGATCAGAATGAAAATTTGGCAAAAAATTAGAGGAGATCCTCACCTTGTTGGATGAGCTCGTCCTTCAACAGCACCTCAAGGCCATGGCCTGGGAGGAGGGGAGGGGGAAGTGCCTTCTGCCGCAGTGTGGCATCAGCCGTAGTTGTGCAGCGCCCGTCGGAGTAGTGCGTTGGACAAACCACAGTGGAGCAGCTGCTGGAGACCATGAGAATGAGGGGCGGCGCCAGAGGAAGGAGCAGCCAGGGAGATTTGCCCCTACCCGCCCGCCATGTAGCCTAGATGGACATAGCATCGTCGAGGACCAGGCCAGATGGGACCAGTGGCGACGACTCGCTGGAGGAACCCTAGTGCTACAGGCAGGGGATCGAGGTAGAGGGAAAGGGGACAGGAGATGCAAGCGGGCAGGGCAATGAATGCTTGTGTGTTTGTTTTTACTTGAGGGTCAGGTGTGAACCGGGCATCAGCAGTTGCATTTTGAGTGTAATATAGGCAGACAACAGAGTCATTTCACTATTCCCCTTCCCTTCAATTTTTAGTGAGGTTCTACCCGAAACACCCCCCTCCAAAGCGAAATTAGTTAAGCCCAAGCCCATAACTCAAAAATGACTTCTTTACAGCTTTTATGGATTATTTTGACAATATGCCCTGAAAAGGCAGAATCGAACTAGCCCTTAACCTGCAATTCAATTGTGCGTGCAATGATGAATCACTCCTGCCTGCTATCTGTACATTTAGGCGTCATCATACATGGCATAACCTAATACATGTGCATTCCATTGTAGAATCTGGAATATGCAATGTTTATGTTAGTTCATACGTTGCACATGATGTTTAAATGCCCCTTAAATCTGGTCAGACAAGTGATGGTCTTTAAGCCTCCTTCTTTGCTTCTTTTCTTGATATGTAAGATTTGCTCACACATCTGTTCAATTGCTTGTTTGCATCAGCCAGCCATACTAGGACTGTTTGCTTTGATTACTTACTGTTCTTGACCTAACACTCTAACAGAGAATGTCAACGACTTAAACACTAAGGGCTGCTGTAGTGGGGCCTTGTCTAACTCATAGGTGACATAAAGGTTTGGCTGTACACTACAGTAGGCTCTCCAAGAGTACCTGGAGATCTAGTTCGAAGGTATGCCTAGTTTTTCCATAGTGCAGACATAGTAAATGCTCATTTCATTGTGTGCAAGTGCAAGAGATGCGGCATGTTTCATTATGTGGTGTTATTTTGTTATAATCTCATCCTTTTGTGTTCACAGACAGGAAAGTATGCATATTTATCTTCCAAGGAGACGAGTAACTAGTTTGTGTCACCTTGCAGAGGGGGTGCAATGAAGATAAGATTGAGGATTTCCAAGTACAAGATGTTAGGAAGGAGCCTTGCAAGAGAAGTAGGAGCTACGCTGAGCCTCTTCAACCTGCTAAGGTAAGTCACTGTATGCAACTCAACAGTTCAATTCCTTGTTTGTTTCAGGCATAGTTAATTTTCTCTTTTCAATTGCTTTATTTGTCCTCAGTTAATGAGACGCCCAAATAATCATGCCTGATGTTCGGTACTTGTATCACTATTAGCTGACATAATTAAAGTCCTTACCATTTAATTACTCTGCCGAAGTGTGCCTGAAGCTTTGAAGTCTATTAACCAACTATTATTGCATGAGGCTCACAATCTAGTTTATACTACGCTAATGATTGCATAGTTTTGCCTGTTGTAGTATGTTAGTATGAAACCCTCTGCTGTTCATTATGCTCCCTAAGACTTTAATTGAGGCACAGAATGGCCAACTGCTTGCTTACTTATACGCAACATGCTGTCTAAATTTTTAACTTGTCTGTGTTTTCGATTGGGCCCCAACATCATGCTCCTCTAGTGAGCTAAGAGGGATTTCTATATGCAGGCTGCATAGACTATCTTTTTTATAATTTTTAAAATATCACCTGCTTATGCTTCATGACGTGTAACATTTTTTTTGAAAGTGACGTGTAACATTATTGTTAGTCCTGTTTTGCCATGTAGTAGAAAATAGTGTCTTGTTCGCTTCACTGTTGTAACTATATTTTTGCCCTAGTCATGTGTACTAACAGAAACATTTCAGGATGAAGTGACATCAACACAAAGATCTGTGAGCAGTGCGGCATGGCCGTTACCAAATGATTATGGATTGAAATGAAGGAAATATGCCCTAGAGGCAATAATAAAGTTATTATTTATTTCCTTATTTCATGATAAATGTTTATTATTCATGCTAGAATTGTATTAACCGGAAACATAATACATGTGTGAATACATAGACAAACAGAGTGTCACTAGTATGCCTCTACTTAACTAGCTCGTTGATCAAAGATGGTTAAGTTTCCTAACCATATACATGAGTTGCCATTTGATTAACGGGTTCACATCATTAGGAGAATGATGTGATTGAATTGACCCATTCCGTTAGCTTAGCACTTGATCGTTTAGTTTGTTGCTATTGCTTTCTTCATGACTTATACATGTTCCTATGACTATGAGATTATGCAACTCCCGTTTACCGGAGGAACACTTTGTGTGCCACCAAACGTCACAACGTAACTAGGTGATTATAAAGGTGCTCTACAGGTGTCTCCAAAGGTACTTGTTGGGTTGGCGTATTTCGAGATTAGGATTTGTCACTCCGATTGTCGGAGAGGTATCTCTGGGCCCACTCGGTAATGCACATCACTATAAGCCTTGCAAGCATTGCAACTAATGAGTCAGTTTCGGGATGATGTATTACAGAACGAGTAAAGAGACTTGCCGGTAACGAGATTGAACTAGGTATTGAGATACCGACGATCGAATCTCGCGCAAGTAACATACCGATGACAAAGGGAAGAACGTATGTTGTTATGCGGTCTGACCGATAAAGATCTTCGTAGAATATGTAGGAGCCAATATGGGCATCCAGGTCCCGCTATTGGTTATTGACCAGAGAGGTGTCTCGGTCATGTCTACATAGTTCTCGAACCCGTAGGGTCCGCACGCTTAACGTTCGTTGACGATATAGTACTATATGAGTTATGTATGTTGATGACCGAATGTTGTTCGGAGTCCGGGATGAGATCAAGGACATGACGAGGAACTCCGGAATGGTCCGGAGATAAAGTTTGATATATGGGATAGTAGTGTTTGATCTCCGGAAGGGTTCCGGAATTCACTGGAAGGGGTTCCGGATGTTTCCCGAAATGTTTGGGCACGGGAACACTTTATCTGGGCCAAAGGGGAAAGCCCACGAGGCTTTTGGAAAGTGCAAAAGGAAGTTTTGCGGAGACCAGAGGCTAGACGCCAGGAACCCTGGCGTCTAGGGGGTAGACGCCGGGAACCCTGGCGTCTAACCCTGGAGTCCGAGAGGGACTCTTGCCTTTCGGGTGAAACCGACTTTAAGGAGGCTTTTACTCCAAGTTTCGACCCCAGGGCTCAACATATAAATAGAGGGGTAGGGCTAGCACCAAAGAGACATCAAGAAACACCAAGTCGTGTGCCGGCAACCCCGTCCCCTCTAGTTTATCCTCCGTCATAGTTTTCGTAGTGCTTAGGCGAAGCCCTGCGGAGATTGTTCTTCACCAACACCGTCACCACGCCGTCGTGCTGCCGGAACTCATCTACTACTTCGCCCCTCTTGCTGGATCGAGAAGGCGAGGACGTCACTGAGCCGAACGTGTGCAGAACTCGGAGGTATCGTGCTTTCGGTACTTGGATCGGTCGGACGTGAAGACGTACGACTACATCAACCGTGTTCATATAACGCTTCCGCAAACGGTCTACGAGGGTACGTAGACAACACTCTCCCCTCTCGTTGCTATGCATCACCATGATCTTGCGTGTGGGTAGGAATTTTTTTGAAATTACTACGATCCCCAACATGGAATTGGAATGTGCTGATGTTCTCGAGCATCTACTAGAGGTGGCAAGACAACGTGTACATGATTGTCAGCATATAATCAACAAGTTGAGACTAGACATGCAGGTTTTAGATGCAGGAGTCCAAAAAATGAAACAAGACACTGAGGTAACCATGAAAGAATTGGAGATTTTGCATATTGAAATTTGTGCTATCTGAATCCGGCCAATCCTATTTTCTGAAGAGATTATAGTTCAAATGGAGTTAAGTTGATGCGCGTCCATGGTGTATGAGCTGTATTTGCCCAGTGTATGTAATTTGCTGTTTCTGTATGCTTTATTATCACCTGTGCCGAACCATAATGCCCAGTGGGTATAATCGGGTGTAATTTCTTTATTGTATAGTGTAGGATTATTCTACCTTTCTATGCCTTGATCTCTTTGTTGTATAGTGTATGCTTTTTAGAGGTGATAGTATTGAATAGGATAATTCTTTGAATATGCTATATCGTTCAAACGGGGGCCAACTCGCCCGACCATGGCCCTTCACGGGCCGTCGGATCCATGGGCCTTCTACGTCTCGTAGGATCCATGGGCCGCCGACTCATTTATGGGTCTTGTACGGGCCTTTAATGGGTCGTAGACGAGCCTTTAATGGAAATCGTAGGTTTTATGGGCTGACCATAACGGGTCGTTAATAGGCCGTATTTGGTGATGCTATGAAAATGGCCCAACAGACTAACGGTCCACAAACGGGCCGACTGTAACGACGGGCTGAATTTGGCCCACAAGCAGAAAATGACAGTAACGGGCCGTAAGTAACCGAATGTTGCAAATGAGCCCAAGAATAAATGGGCCCTTAGAAGGCCGAAAGTTAATTTGGGCTGGAAACGGCCCAACGGAATAACGGGTTGTTAATGGGTATAAAGTGATACATTGTTCATTATGGGCCAGTTTCATCACGGGCCGTTAATGGGTGTAAAGTAATACACTGTTCATTACGGGCCAATTTTAGCACGGGCCGCTAATGGGCCAAGAGTTACAAAGGGCCTCATATGGGCCGAAAGACGTCATGGGCTATACATGGGCCAGAAGTGAAAACGGGCTGGAATCATATTGGATAGCCCAGGTGACGCTACTGGGCCTAATTCGGATAGGGCGTAACGGGCCTTGGGTTAGCGGGCTGTAAATGGGCTATATGCGAATAGGCCATTAATAGGCTTTCCATGGGCCGGCCCGCCAGCTTTTGACCAAGTCAAACGGGCCGGCCTTTTCACAGGAATGGGCCACTGTTGGGCCGTGCCACGTGCCGACGTATCATAGGCGCCTTCTGTCCAGTGTGTGGATGACATCTGTCCCATCGATGAGCCGACACGTGTTTCCTCTAGCCAATGATGATTTTACACGTGAAAAATCCCCATTGGTCGGGGCTGTTAACGGGTTATCGGATCCAAAACCCAACCCGATAGCTTAACGGCGTTCCGTTACGGTGGATGCCACGTGTCGGTCACCCTTGACGAAAGCACTTCTATGACGTGCGATTTATCGTCATGGAAGTGGACACTTCTGTGATGATAATTTTGGTAATGTCATGGAACACTTCTACGACAGCACAGGTATGACTATCTTGATTCTGTCATAAATTTGTCATAGATGTACATGCATGACAAAAAACGCGACCTACTGTGACAAACACGTATCATCATGGAAGTGTATTTTTTGTAGTGTATATGGTCATACAGCCAATGAAAATGGTTTGTTGGATCTCGATCGTGGTGATACACATTTTCATAATATTGAAGCCAAAAGATGCAAAGTTAATAATGATATTGCAAATTATTTGTGGCACTGCCGTTTAGGTCATATCGGTATAAAGCGCATGAAGAAACTCCATACTGATGGACTTTTGGAACCACTTGATTATGAATCACTTGGTACTTGCGAACCGTGCCTCATGGGAAAGATGACTAAAACGCCGTTCTCTGGAACTATGGAGCGAGCAACAGATTTGTTCGAAATCATACATACAGATGTGTGTGGTCCGATGAATATTGAGGCTCGCGGCGGGTATTATTATTTTCTGATCTTCACAGATGATTTGAGCAGATATAATTATATCTACTTGATGAAACACAAGTATGAAACATTTGAAAAGTTCAAAGAATTTCAGAGTGAAGTGGAGAATCATCGTAACAAAAATAAAAGTTTCTACGATATGATCGCAGAAGAAAAATATTTGAGTAAAGAGTTTGGCCTTCAGTTAAAACAATGTGAAATAGTTTCACTACTCACGCCACCTGGAACACCACAGTGTAAGGGTTTGTCCGAACGTCGTAACCGTACTTTATTAGATATGGTGCGATCTATGATGTCTCTTACCAATTTACCACTATTGTTTTGGGGTTATGCATTAGAGACAGCTACATTCACGTTAAATAGGGCACCATCTAAATCCGTTGAGACGACACCGTATGAACTGTGGTTTGGCAAGAAACCAAAGTTGTCGTTTCTTAAAGTTTGGGGTTGCGATGCTTATGTGAAAAAGTTTCATCTTGATAAGCTCAAACCCAAGTCGGAGAAGTGCATCTTCATAGGATACCCAAAAGTAACTGTTGGGTACACCTTCTATCACAGATCCAAAGGCAAGATATTTGTTGATGAGAATGTGTCCTTTTTAGAGAAGGAGTTTCTCTCGAAAGAAGTGAGTGGGAGGAAAGTAGAACTTGATGAGGTAACTGTACCTGCTCCCTTATTGGAAAGTAGTTCATCACAGAAATCTGTTCCTGTGACTACTACACCAATTAGTGAGGAAGCTAATGATGATGATCATGTGACTTCAGATCAAGTTACTACCGAACTTCATAGGTAAACCAGAGTGATATCCGCACCAGAGTGGAACGGTAATCCTGTTCTGGAGGTCATGTTACTTGACCATGATGAACCTACAAACTATGAGGAAGCGATGATGAGCCCAGATTCCGCGAAATGGCTTGAGGCCATGAAATCTGAGATGAGATCCATATATAAGAACAAAGTATGGACTTTGATTGACTTTCCCAAAAATCGGCAAGCCATTGAGATTTAATGGATCTTCAAGAGGAAGACGGACACTGATAGTAGTGTTACTATCTACAAAGCTCGAATTGTCACAAAAATGTTTTTGACAAGTTCAAAGTGTTGACTACGATGAGATTTTCTCTCTCGTAGAGATGCTTAAGTCTGTCCGGATCATGTTAGAAATTGCCACATTTGATGAAATCTGGCAAATGGATATCAAAACTGCATTCCTGAATGGATTTCTGGAAGAAGAGTTGTATATGATGCAACCAGGAGATTTTAACGATCCAAAGGGTGCTAACAAAATGTGCAAGCTCCAGCGATCCATCTATGTACTGGTGCAAGCATCTCGGAGTTGGAATATACGCTTTGATGAGTTGATGAAAGCATATAGTTTTATACAGACTTGCGGTGAAGCCTGTATTTACAAGAAAGTGAGTGGGAGCACTACAGCATTTCTGATAAGTATATGTGAATGACATATTGTTGATCGGAGATAATGTAGAATTATTATGCAAAGCATAAAGGAGTGTTTGAAAGGAGTTTTTCAAAGAAAGACCTCAATGAAGCTGCTTACATATTGAGCATCAAGATCTATAGAGATAGATCAAGACGCTTGATAAGTTTTTCAATGAGTACATACCTTGACAAGATTTTGAATTAGTTCAAAATGAAACAGTCAAAGAAAGAGTTCTTGCCTGTGTTGCAAGGTGTGAAGTTGAGTAAGACTCAAAGCCCGACCACGACAGAAGATAGAAATACGATGAAAGTCATTCCCTATGCCTCAGCCATAGGTTCTATAAAGTATGCCATGCTGTGTACCAGATCTATTGTATACCCTACACCGTGTTTGGCAAGGGAGTACAATAGTGATCTAGGAGTAGATCACTGGACAACGGTCAAACTTATCCTTAGTGGAACAGGGATATGTTTCTCGATTATGGAGGTGATAAAAGGTTCGTCGTAAAGGGTTACGTCGATGTAAGTTTTGGCACAGATCCAGATGACTCTAAGTCTCAATCTGGATACATATTGAAAGTGGGAGTGTCGGTGTCAAAACCGGCGGATCTCGGGTAGTGGGTCCCAAACTGTGCGTCTAGGCCGGATGGTAACAGGAGGCAGGGAACACGATGTTTTACCCAGGTTTGGGCCCTCTTGATGGAGGTAAAACCCTACGTCCTGCTTGATTAATATTGATGATATGGGTAGTACAAGAGTAGATCTACCACGAGATCAAGGAGGCTAAACCTTAGAAGCTAGCCTATGGTATGATTGCTGTATATGGAGTTGATTGCCTACGGACTACAACCCTCCGGTTTATATAGACACTGGATAGGGTTAGGGTTACATAGAGTCGGTTACAATGGTGGGAGATCTTGAATATCTGCATCGCCAAGCCTGCCTTCCACGCCAAGGAAAGTCCCCTCCGGACACGGGACGAAGTCTTCAATCTTGTATCTTCATAGTCCAGGAGTCCGGCTGAAGGTATAGTCCGGCTACCCGAACACCCCCTAATCCAGGACTCCCTCAGTAGCCTCTGAACCAGGCTTCAATGACGACGAGTCCGGTGCGCAAATTGTCTTCGGCATTGCAAGGCGGGTTCCTCCTCCAAGTCCTTCATAGAAGATTGTAAACACCAAGAGTAGTGTCCGGCTCTGCAAAATAAGCTTCCACATATTGCCATAGAGAGAATAATATTAACACAAATCAAATCTGCTGAAGTATTCCGCAGTGCGTCATCACACTACAGCCAAGTACTTTGCTCGAATCGTTTTCACTTCTCCACCTCAGCGTGTTTTGCGAGGCGGTTTCCTTGGCACGTCTTGTCAAAGCAGAGATCGTGTGCCCCCCTTTTACGGGATTCTCATCAATACGGACGTGGGTAACCCAACCGTGCCCGTTAGCATGTTTTCTCGATTAAAGGTGAGTCCCAAACGGTTACGGGGAGGGCTCCTGGTATTCAACTGTTGGAAATATGCCCTAGAGGCAATAATAAATTGGTTATTATTATATTTCCTTGTTCATGATAATCGTTTATTATCCATGCTAGAATTGTATTGATAGGAAACTCAGATACATGTGTGGATACATGGACAACACCATGTCGTTTCTAAGCACGCCGTGATGATCGGGTGTGATGGATCCTTACGTTCACATACAACGGGTGTTGACGAGCCTAGCATGTACAGACATGGCCTCGGAACACATGCAAACACTTAGGTTGACTTGACGAGCCTAGCATGTACAGACATGGCCTCAGAACACAGAAGACCGAAAGGTCGAGCATGAGTCGTATGGCAGATACGATCAACATGAAGATGTTCACCGATGTTGACTAGTCCGTCTCACGTGATGATCGGACACGGCATAGTTGACTCGGATCATGTAATCACTTAGATGACTAGAGGGATGTCTATCTGAGTGGGAGTTCATAAGATGAACTTAATTATCCTGAACATAGTCAAAAGGATTTTGCAAATTATGTCGTAGCTCGCGTTTTAGTTCTACTGTTTAGATATGTTCCTAGAGAAAAATTAGTTGAAAGTTGATAGTAGCAATTGTGCGGACTAGGTTCGTAAACTGAGGATTGTCCTCATTGCTTCATAGAAGGCTTATGTCCTTAATGCACCGCTTAGTGTGCTGAACCTCGAACGTCGTCTATGGATGTTGCGAACATCTGACATACACATTTTGATAACTACGTGATAGTTCAGTTAAACGGTTTAGAATTGAGGCACCGAAGACGTTTTGAAACGTCGCGAAACATATGAGATGTTTTGAGGGCTGAAATTGGGATTTCAGGCTCGTGCCCACGTCAAGAGGTATAAGACCTCCGACGATTTTCTTAGCCTGCAAACTAAGGGAGAAAAGCTCAATTGTTGAGCTTGTGCTCAGATTGTTTGAGTACAACAATCATTTGAATCAAGTGGGAGTTGATCTTCCAGATAAGATAGTGATGTTTCTCCAAAGTCATTACCACCAAGCTGCTAGAGCTTCGTGATGAACTATAATGTATCAGGGACATATATGATGATCCTTGAGATATTCGCGATGTTTGACACCGCGAAAGTAGAAATCAAGAAGGAGCATCAATTGTTGATGGTTAGTGAAACCACTAGTTTCAAGAAGGGCAAGGGCAAAAAGGGATACTTCATGACATGGCAATTCAGCTGCTGCTCTAGTGAAGAAACCCAAGGTTGAACCCAAACCCGAGACTAAGTGCTTCTGTAATAAGGGGAACAACCACTGCAGCAGAATTACCCTAGATACTTGGTAGATGAGAAGGATGGCAAGGTCGATAGAAGTATATTGGATATAAATTGTGTTAATATGTACTTTACTAGTACTCCTAGTAGCACCAGGGTATTAGATACCGGTTCGGTTACTAAGTGTTAGTAACTCGAAATAAAAGCTGCGGAATAAACGGAGACTAGCTAAAGGTGAGCTGACGATATGTGTTGGAAGTGTTTCCAATGTTGATATGATCAAGCATCGCACGCTCCCTCTACCATCGAGATTGGTGTTTGCGTTAAGCATAGACATGATTGGATTATGTCTATCGCAATACGATTGTTCATTTAAGGAGAATAACGGTTACTCTGTTTATTTTAATAATACCTTCAATGGTCTTACACCTAAAATGAATGGTTTATTGAATCTCGATCGTAGTGATATACATGTTCATGACGAAAGATAGTAATGATAGTACCACCTACTTGTGGCACTGCCACGTAAGTCATATCGGTATAAAATGCATGAAGAAACTCCATGCAAATGGACCGTTTTGACTCACTTGATCTTGAATCACTTGAGACATGCAAATCATACCACATGGGCAAGATGACTGAAAGCCTCGGTTTCAGTAAAATGGAACTAGAAAGCAAATTGTTGGAAGTAATACATTTTGATGTGTGCAGTCCAATGAGTGCTGAGGCATGTAGTGGATATCGTTATGTTCTTTCTTCACAAATGATTTGAGTAGATGTTGAGTATATTTACTTGATGAATCACGAGTCTGAATTATTGAAAGGTTCAAGTGATTTCAGGGTGAAGTTGAAAGATCGTCGTAGCAAGAGGATAAAAGATCTATGATATGATCATAGAGATGAATATCTGAGTTGCGAGTTTGGCACAAGATTAAGACATTGTGGAAATCGTTTCACAACTAATACAGCCTGGAACACCATAGTGTGATGGTGTGTCCGAACATCATAACTGCACCCTATTGGATATGATGCATACCATGATGTCTCTTATCAAATTACCACAATAGTTTATGGGTTAAGCATTAGAGACAACCACATTCACTTTAAATAGGGCACCACGCAATTCCGATGAGATGACACCGTATGAACTATGGTTTAGAGAAACCTAAGCTGTCATTTCTTAAAAGTTTGGGGCTGCGACGCTTATGTGAAAAAGTTTCAGGCTGATAAGCTCGAACCCAAAGCGGATAAATGCATCCTCATAGGACACCCAAAACAGTTGGGTATACCTCCTGTCTCAGATCCGAAAGCAATAAGGGATTGTTTCTAGAATCGGGTCCTTTCTCGAGGAAAAGTTTCTCTCGAAAGAATTGAGTGGGAGGATGGTGGAGACTTGATGAGGTTATTGAACCGTTACTTCAACTAGTGTATAGCAGGGCACAAAGAGTTGTTCCTGTGGCACCTACACCAATTGAAGTGGAAGCTTATGATATTGATCATGAGACTTCAGATCAAGTCACTACCAAACATCGTAGGATGACAAGGATGCGTACTACTTCAGAGTGGTACGTAACCCTGTCTTGGAAGTCATGTTGCTAGACAACAATGAACCTACGAGCTATGGAGAAGCGATGGTGGGCCCGGATTCCGATAAATGGCTCGAGGCCATATAATCCGAGAGAGGATCCATATATGAAAACAAAGTGTAGACTTTGGAAGAACTACTTAATGGTCGTAAGGTTGTTAGGTACATATGGATTTTGAAAGGAAGACGGACAATGATGGTAAGTGTCACCATTAAGAAAGCTCGACTTGTCGTTAAGATGTTTTCCGACAAGTTCAAGGAGTTGACTACGATGAGACTTTCTCACTCGTAGCGATGCTAAGAGTCTGTTGGAATTATATTAGCGATTACTGCATTATTTATGAAATCTTGCAGATAGGATGTCAAAACATTGTTTCCTCGATGATTTTCTTGAGGAAAGTTTGTATGTGATACAACCGAAAGGTTTTGTCAATCCTGAAAAGATGCTAATAAGGATGAAAAGCTCCAGCAATCCTTCTGAGGACTGGAGTGAGCATCTCGGAGTTGGAATGTACACTTTGATGAGATGATCAAAGATTTTGGTTTATACAAAGTTTATGAGAAACTTGTATTTCCAAAGAAGTGAGTGGGAGCACTATAGAATTTCTGATGAGTATATGTTTTAACATATTGTTGATCGGAAATGACGTAGAATTTCTGGAAAGCATATAGGGTTATTTGGAAAGTGTTTTCAATGGAAAGCCTGGATTAAGCTACTTGAACATTGAGCATCAAGATCTATAAGGATAGATCAAAATTCTTAATGGTACTTTCAAATGAGCACATACCTTGACATGATCTTGAAGTTGTTCAAGATGGATCAGTCAAAGAAGGAGTTCTTGCCTGAGTTGTAAGGTATGAAGTTAAGACTTAAAGCTCGACCACGGCAGAATAGAGAGAAAGGACGAAGGTCGTCCCCTATGCTTAAGACATAGGCTCTACAGTATGCTATGCTGTGTGCCGCACCTGAAGTGTGCCTTGCCATGAGTCAGTCAAGGGGTACAAGAGTGATCCAAGAACGGATCACAGGACAGTGGTCAAAATTATCCTTAGTAACTAGTGGACTAAGGAATTTTCTCGATTATGGAAGTGGTAAAAGAGTTCGTCGTAAAGGGTTACGCCGATGCAAACTTTGACACTAATCCAGATTATTCTGAGTAGTAAACTGGATTCGTATAGTAGAACAGTTATTTGGAGTAGCTCCAAATAGAACGTGTAGCTGCATCTAGGAGATGACATAGAGATTTGTAAAACACACACGGATCTGAAAGGTTCAGACCCGTTGACTAAAACCTCTCTCACAAGCAACATGATCAAACCCAGAACTCATTGAGTGTTAATCACATAGTGATGTGAACTAGATTATTTACTCTAGTAAACTCTTTGGATGTTAGTCACATGACGATGTGACCTGTGAGTGTTAATCACATGGCGATGTGAACTAGATTATTGACTCTAGTGCAAGTGGGAGACTGTTGGAAATATGCCCTAGAGGCAATAATAAATTGGTTATTATTATATTTCCTTGTTCATGATAATCGTTTATTATCCATGCTAGAATTGTATTGATAGGAAACTCAGATACATGTGTGGATACATAGACAACACCATGTCCCTAGTAAGCCTCTAGTTGACTAGCTCGTTGATCAATAGATGGTTATGGTTTCCTAACCATGGACGTTGGATGTCGTTGATAACGGGATCACATCATTAGGAGAATGATGTGATGGACAAGACCCAATCCTAAGCCTAGCACAAGATCATGTAGTTCGTATGCTAAAGCTTTTCTAATGTCAAGTATCATTTCCTTAGACCATGAGATTGTGCAACTCCCGGATACCGTAGGAATGCTTTGGGTGTACCAAACGTCACAACGTAACTGTTGGGATCTCCGAAAGTGTCTGTTGGGTTGGCACGAATCGAGACTGGGATTTGTCACTCCGTGTAAACGGAGAGGTATCTCTGGGCCCACTCGGTAGGACATCATCATAATGTGCACAATGTGACCAAGGAGTTGATCACGGGATGATGTGTTACGGAACGAGTAAATAGACTTGCCGGTAACGAGATTGAACAAGGTATCGGGATACCGACGATCGAATCTCGGGCAAGTATCGTACCGCTAGACAAAGGGAATTGTATACGGGATTGATTAAGTCCTTGACATCGTGGTTCATCCGATGAGATCATCGTGGAACATGTGGGAGCCAACATGGGTATCCAGATCCCGCTGTTGGTTATTGACCAGAGAACGTCTCGGTCATGTCTGCATGTCTCCCGAACCCGTAGGGTCTACACACTTAAGGTTCGGTGACGCTAGGGTTATAGAGATATTAGTATGCGGTAACCCGAAAGTTGTTCGGAGTCCCGGATGAGATCCCGTACGTCACGAGGAGTTCCAGAATGGTCCGGAGGTAAAGAATTATATATAGGAAGTGCTATTTCGGCCATCGGGACAAGTTTCGGGGTCATCGGTATTGTACCGGGACCACCGGAAGGGTCCCGGGGGTCAACTGGGTGGGGCCACCTGCCCCGGGGGGCCACATGGGCTGTAGAGGGTCTGCCTTGGCCTATATGGGCCAAGGGCACCAGCCCCAAGAGGCCCATGTGCCAAGAGATGGGAAAAAGGGGAGAGTCCTAAAAGGGGAAGGCACCTCCTAGGTGCCTTGGGGAGGATGGACTCCTCCCCACCCTTGGCCGCACCCTTCCTTGGAGGAAGGGGCAAGGGCTGCGCCTCCCCCTCTCTCTTGGCCCTATATATAGTGGGGAAAAGGAGGAGCAAACCAATCTAAGGCCTGGCGCCTCCCTCTCCCTCCCGTGACACATCTTCCTCCTCCCGCAGCGCTTAGCGAAGCCCTGTTGGAATCCCGCTACTTCCACCACGCCGTCGTGCTGCTGGATCTCCATCAACCTCTCCCTCCTCCTTGCTGGATCAAGGCATGGGATACGTCTCCGTTCTGTACGTGTGTTGAACGCGGAGGTGCCGTCCGTTCGGCGCTAGGATCATCGGTGATTTGAATCACGACGAGTACGACTCCATCAACCCCGTTCTCTTGAACGCTTCCGCGCGCGATCTACAAGGGTATGTAGATCCACTCCTCCCTCGTTGCTAGATGACTCCATAGATTGATCTTGGTGACACGTAGGAAAATTTTGAATTTTTGCTACGTTCCCCAACAGTGGCATCATGAGCTAGGTCTATTGCGTAGATTCTATGCACGAGTAGAACACAAAGTAGTTGTGGGCGTTGATTATGTTCAATATGCTTGCCGTTACTAGTCTTATCTTGATTCGGCGGCATCGTGGGATGAAGTGGCCCGGACCAACCTTACACGTACTCTTACGTGAGACCGGTTCCACCGACAAACATGCACTAGTTGCATAAGGTGGCTGGCGGGTGTCTGTCTCTCCCACTTTAGTCGGATCGGATTCGATGAACAGGGTCCTTATGAAGGGTAAATAGCAATTGGCATATCACGTTGTGGTCTTTGCGTAGGTAAGAAACGTTCTTGCTAGAAACCCATAGCAGCCACGTAAAACATGCAACAACAATTAGAGGACGTCTAACTTGTTTTTGCAGGGTATGCTATGTGATGTGATATGGCCAAAGGATGTGATGAATGATATATGTGATGTATGAGATTGATCATGTTCTTGTAATAGGAATCACGACTTGCATGTCGATGAGTATGACAACCGGCAGGAGCCATAGGAGTTGTCTTTATTTATTCATGACATGCGTGTCAACATAAACGTCATGTAATTACTTTACTTTATTGCTAACCGTTAGCTGTAGTAGTAGAAGTAATAGATGACGTGACAACTTCAAGAAGACACGATGATGGAGATCATGATGATGGAGATCATGGTGTCATGCCGGTGACGATGATGATCATGGAGCCCCGAAGATGGAGATCAAAAGGAGCAATATGATATTGGCCATATCATGTCACTATTTGATTGCATGTGATGTTTATCATGTTTATACATCTTATTTGCTTAGAACGATGGTAGTAAATAAGATGATCCCTCATAACAATTTCAAGAAGTGTTCTCCCCTAACTGTGCACCGTTCCTAAAGTTCGTCGTTTCTAAGCACGCCGTGATGATCGGGTGTGATGGATCCTTACGTTCACATACAACGGGTGTTGACGAGCCTAGCATGTACAGACATGGCCTCGGAACACATGCAAACACTTAGGTTGACTTGACGAGCCTAGCATGTACAGACATGGCCTCGGAACACAGAAGACCGAAAGGTCGAGCATGAGTCGTATGGCAGATACGATCAACATGAAGATGTTCACCGATGTTGACTAGTCCGTCTCACGTGATGATCGGACACGGCATAGTTGACTCGGATCATGTAATCACTTAGATGACTAGAGGGATGTCTATCTGAGTGGGAGTTCATAAGATGAACTTAATTATCCTGAACATAGTCAAAAGGATTTTGCAAATTATGTCGTAGCTCGCGCTTTAGTTCTACTGTTTAGATATGTTCCTAGAGAAAAATTAGTTGAAAGTTGATAGTAGCAATTGTGCGGACTAGGTTCGTAAACTGAGGATTGTCCTCATTGCTTCATAGAAGGCTTATGTCCTTAATGCACCACTTAGTGTGCTGAACCTCGAACGTCGTCTATGGATGTTGCGAACATCTGACATACACATTTTGATAACTACGTGATAGTTCAGTTAAACGGTTTAGAATTGAGGCACCGAAGACGTTTTGAAACGTCGCGAAACATATGAGATGTTTTGAGGGCTGAAATTGGGATTTCAGGCTCGTGCCCACGTCAAGAGGTATAAGACCTCCGACGATTTTCTTAGCCTGCAAACTAAGGGAGAAAAGCTCAATTGTTGAGCTTGTGCTCAGATTGTCTGAGTACAACAATCATTTGAATCAAGTGGGAGTTGATCTTCCAGATAAGATAGTGATGTTTCTCCGAAGTCATTACCACCAAGCTGCTAGAGCTTCGTGATGAACTATAATGTATCAGGGACATATATGATGATCCTTGAGATATTCGCGATGTTTGACACCGCGAAAGTAGAAATCAAGAAGGAGCATCAATTGTTGATGGTTAGTGAAACCACTAGTTTCAAGAAGGGCAAGGGCAAAAAGGGATACTTCATGACACGGCAATTCAGCTGCTGCTCTAGTGAAGAAACCCAAGGTTGAACCCAAACCCGAGACTAAGTGCTTCTGTAATAAGGGGAACAACCACTGCAGCAGAATTACCCTAGATACTTGGTAGATGAGAAGGCTGGCAAGGTCGATAGAAGTATATTGGATATAAATTGTGTTAATATGTACTTTACTAGTACTCCTAGTAGCACCAGGGTATTAGATACCGGTTCGGTTACTAAGTGTTAGTAACTCGAAATAAAAGCTGCGGAATAAACGGAGACTAGCTAAAGGTGAGCTGACGATATGTGTTGGAAGTGTTTCCAATGTTGATATGATCAAGCATCGCACGCTCCCTCTACCATCGAGATTGGTGTTTGCGTTAAGCATAGACATGATTGGATTATGTCTATCGCAATACGATTGTTCATTTAAGGAGAATAACGGTTACTCTGTTTATTTTAATAATACCTTCAATGGTCTTACACCTAAAATGAATGGTTTATTGAATCTCGATCGTAGTGATATACATGTTCATGACGAAAGATAGTAATGATAGTACCACCTACTTGTGGCACTGCCACGTAAGTCATATCGGTATAAAATGCATGAAGAAACTCCATGCAAATGGACCGTTTTGACTCACTTGATCTTGAATCACTTGAGACATGCAAATCATACCACATGGGCAAGATGACTGAAAGCCTCGGTTTCAGTAAAATGGAACTAGAAAGCAAATTGTTGGAAGTAATACATTTTGATGTGTGCAGTCCAATGAGTGCTGAGGCATGTAGTGGATATCGTTATGTTCTTTCTTCACAAATGATTTGAGTAGATGTTGAGTATATTTACTTGATGAATCACGAGTCTGAATTATTGAAAGGTTCAAGTGATTTCAGGGTGAAGTTGAAAGATCGTCGTAGCAAGAGGATAAAAGATCTATGATATGATCATAGAGATGAATATCTGAGTTGCGAGTTTGGCACAAGATTAAGACATTGTGGAAATCGTTTCACAACTAATACAGCCTGGAACACCATAGTGTGATGGTGTGTCCGAACATCATAACTGCACCCTATTGGATATGATGCATACCATGATGTCTCTTATCAAATTACCACAATAGTTTATGGGTTAAGCATTAGAGACAACCACATTCACTTTAAATAGGGCACCACGCAATTCCGATGAGATGACACCGTATGAACTATGGTTTAGAGAAACCTAAGCTGTCATTTCTTAAAAGTTTGGGGCTGCGACGCTTATGTGAAAAAGTTTCAGGCTGATAAGCTCGAACCCAAAGCGGATAAATGCATCCTCATAGGACACCCAAAACAGTTGGGTATACCTCCTGTCTCAGATCCGAAAGCAATAAGGGATTGTTTCTAGAATCGGGTCCTTTCTCGAGGAAAAGTTTCTCTCGAAAGAATTGAGTGGGAGGATGGTGGAGACTTGATGAGGTTATTGAACCGTTACTTCAACTAGTGTATAGCAGGGCACAAAGAGTTGTTCCTGTGGCACCTACACCAATTGAAGTGGAAGCTTATGATATTGATCATGAGACTTCAGATCAAGTCACTACCAAACATCGTAGGATGACAAGGATGCGTACTACTTCAGAGTGGTACGTAACCCTGTCTTGGAAGTCATGTTGCTAGACAACAATGAACCTACGAGCTATGGAGAAGCGATGGTGGGCCCGGATTCCGATAAATGGCTCGAGGCCATATAATCCGAGAGAGGATCCATATATGAAAACAAAGTGTAGACTTTGGAAGAACTACTTAATGGTCGTAAGGTTGTTAGGTACATATGGATTTTGAAAGGAAGACGGACAATGATGGTAAGTGTCACCATTAAGAAAGCTCGACTTGTCGTTAAGATGTTTTCCGACAAGTTCAAGGAGTTGACTACGATGAGACTTTCTCACTCGTAGCGATGCTAAGAGTCTGTTGGAATTATATTAGCGATTACTGCATTATTTATGAAATCTTGCAGATAGGATGTCAAAACATTGTTTCCTCGATGATTTTCTTGAGGAAAGTTTGTATGTGATACAACCGAAAGGTTTTGTCAATCCTGAAAAGATGCTAATAAGGATGAAAAGCTCCAGCAATCCTTCTGAGGACTGGAGTGAGCATCTCGGAGTTGGAATGTACACTTTGATGAGATGATCAAAGATTTTGGTTTATACAAAGTTTATGAGAAACTTGTATTTCCAAAGAAGTGAGTGGGAGCACTATAGAATTTCTGATGAGTATATGTTTTAACATATTGTTGATCGGAAATGACGTAGAATTTCTGGAAAGCATATAGGGTTATTTGGAAAGTGTTTTCAATGGAAAGCCTGGATTAAGCTACTTGAACATTGAGCATCAAGATCTATAAGGATAGATCAAAATTCTTAATGGTACTTTCAAATGAGCACATACCTTGACATGATCTTGAAGTTGTTCAAGATGGATCAGTCAAAGAAGGAGTTCTTGCCTGAGTTGTAAGGTATGAAGTTAAGACTTAAAGCTCGACCACGGCAGAATAGAGAGAAAGGACGAAGGTCGTCCCCTATGCTTAAGACATAGGCTCTACAGTATGCTATGCTGTGTGCCGCACCTGAAGTGTGCCTTGCCATGAGTCAGTCAAGGGGTACAAGAGTGATCCAAGAACGGATCACAGGACAGTGGTCAAAATTATCCTTAGTAACTAGTGGACTAAGGAATTTTCTCGATTATGGAAGTGGTAAAAGAGTTCGTCGTAAAGGGTTACGCCGATGCAAACTTTGACACTAATCCAGATTATTCTGAGTAGTAAACTGGATTCGTATAGTAGAACAGTTATTTGGAGTAGCTCCAAATAGAACGTGTAGCTGCATCTAGGAGATGACATAGAGATTTGTAAAACACACACGGATCTGAAAGGTTCAGACCCGTTGACTAAAACCTCTCTCACAAGCAACATGATCAAACCCAGAACTCATTGAGTGTTAATCACATAGTGATGTGAACTAGATTATTTACTCTAGTAAACTCTTTGGATGTTAGTCACATGACGATGTGACCTGTGAGTGTTAATCACATGGCGATGTGAACTAGATTATTGACTCTAGTGCAAGTGGGAGACTGTTGGAAATATGCCCTAGAGGCAATAATAAATTGGTTATTATTATATTTCCTTGTTCATGATAATCGTTTATTATCCATGCTAGAATTGTATTGATAGGAAACTCAGATACATGTGTGGATACATAGACAACACCATGTCCCTAGTAAGCCTCTAGTTGACTAGCTCGTTGATCAATAGATGGTTATGGTTTCCTAACCATGGACATTGGATGTCGTTGATAACGGGATCACATCATTAGGAGAATGATGTGATGGACAAGACCCAATCCTAAGCCTAGCACAAGATCATGTAGTTCGTATGCTAAAGCTTTTCTAATGTCAAGTATCATTTCCTTAGACCATGAGATTGTGCAACTCCCGGATACCGTAGGAATGCTTTGGGTGTACCAAACGTCACAACGTAACTGTTGGGATCTCCGAAAGTGTCTGTTGGGTTGGCACGAATCGAGACTGGGATTTGTCACTCCGTGTAAACGGAGAGGTATCTCTGGGCCCACTCGGTAGGACATCATCATAATGTGCACAATGTGACCAAGGAGTTGATCACGGGATGATGTGTTACGGAACGAGTAAATAGACTTGCCGGTAACGAGATTGAACAAGGTATCGGGATACCGATGATCGAATCTCGGGCAAGTATCGTACCGCTAGACAAAGGGAATTGTATACGGGATTGATTAAGTCCTTGACATCGTGGTTCATCCGATGAGATCATCGTGGAACATGTGGGAGCCAACATGGGTATCCAGATCCCGCTGTTGGTTATTGACCAGAGAACGTCTCGGTCATGTCTGCATGTCTCCCGAACCCGTAGGGTCTACACACTTAAGGTTCGGTGACGCTAGGGTTATAGAGATATTAGTATGCGGTAACCCGAAAGTTGTTCGGAGTCCCGGATGAGATCCCGTACGTCACGAGGAGTTCCGGAATGGTCCGGAGGTAAAGAATTATATATAGGAAGTGCTATTTCGGCCATCGGGACAAGTTTCGGGGTCATCGGTATTGTACCGGGACCACCGGAAGGGTCCCGGGGGTCAACTGGGTGGGGCCACCTGCCCCGGGGGGGCACATGGGCTGTAGAGGGTGCGCCTTGGCCTATATGGGCCAAGGGCACCAGCCCCAAGAGGCCCATGTGCCAAGAGATGGGAAAAAGGGGAGAGTCCTAAAAGGGGAAGGCACCTCCGAGGTGCCTTGGGGAGGATGGACTCCTCCCCACCCTTGGCCGCACCCTTCCTTGGAGGAAGGGGCAAGGGCTGCGCCTCCCCCTCTCTCTTGGCCCTATATATAGTGGGGGAAAGGAGGAGCAAACCAATCTAAGGCCTGGCGCCTCCCTCTCCCTCCCGTGACACATCTTCCTCCTCCCGCAGCGCTTAGCGAAGCCCTGTTGGAATCCCGCTACTTCCACCACGCCATCGTGCTGCTGGATCTCCATCAACCTCTCCCTCCTCCTTGCTGGATCAAGGCATGGGATACGTCTCCGTTCTGTACGTGTGTTGAACGCGGAGGTGCCGTCCGTTCGGCGCTAGGATCATCGGTGATTTGAATCACGACGAGTACGACTCCATCAACCCCGTTCTCTTGAACGCTTCCGCGCGCGATCTACAAGGGTATGTAGATCCACTCCTCCCTCGTTGCTAGATGACTCCATAGATTGATCTTGGTGACACGTAGGAAAATTTTGAATTTTTGCTACGTTCCCCAACAGTGGCATCATGAGCTAGGTCTATTGCGTAGATTCTATGCACGAGTAGAACACAAAGTAGTTGTGGGCGTTGATTTTGTTCAATATGCTTGCCGTTACTAGTCTTATCTTGATTCGGCGGCATCGTGGGATGAAGTGGCCCGGACCAACCTTACACGTACTCTTACGTGAGACCGGTTCCACCGACAAACATGCACTAGTTGCATAAGGTGGCTGGCGGGTGTCTGTCTCTCCCACTTTAGTCGGATCGGATTCGATGAACAGGGTCCTTATGAAGGGTAAATAGCAATTGGCATATCACGTTGTGGTCTTTGCGTAGGTAAGAAACGTTCTTGCTAGAAACCCATAGCAGCCACGTAAAACATGCAACAACAATTAGAGGACGTCTAACTTGTTTTTGCAGGGTATGCTATGTGATGTGATATGGCCAAAGGATGTGATGAATGATATATGTGATGTATGAGATTGATCATGTTCTTGTAATAGGAATCACGACTTGCATGTCGATGAGTATGACAACCGGCAGGAGCCATAGGAGTTGTCTTTATTTATTCATGACATGCGTGTCAACATAAACGTCATGTAATTACTTTACTTTATTGCTAACCGTTAGCTGTAGTAGTAGAAGTAATAGATGACGTGACAACTTCAAGAAGACACGATGATGGAGATCATGATGATGGAGATCATGGTGTCATGCCGGTGACGATGATGATCATGGAGCCCCGAAGATGGAGATCAAAAGGAGCAATATGATATTGGCCATATCATGTCACTATTTGATTGCATGTGATGTTTATCATGTTTATACATCTTATTTGCTTAGAACGATGGTAGTAAATAAGATGATCCCTCATAACAATTTCAAGAAGTGTTCTCCCCTAACTGTGCACCGTTCCTAAAGTTCGTCGTTTCTAAGCACGCCGTGATGATCGGGTGTGATGGATCCTTACGTTCACATACAACGGGTGTTGACGAGCCTAGCATGTACAGACATGGCCTCGGAACACATGCAAACACTTAGGTTGACTTGACGAGCCTAGCATGTACAGACATGGCCTCGGAACACAGAAGACCGAAAGGTCGAGCATGAGTCGTATGGCAGATACGATCAACATGAAGATGTTCACCGATGTTGACTAGTCCGTCTCACGTGATGATCGGACACGGCATAGTTGACTCGGATCATGTAATCACTTAGATGACTAGAGGGATGTCTATCTGAGTGGGAGTTCATAAGATGAACTTAATTATCCTGAACATAGTCAAAAGGATTTTGCAAATTATGTCGTAGCTCGCGCTTTAGTTCTACTGTTTAGATATGTTCCTAGAGAAAAATTAGTTGAAAGTTGATAGTAGCAATTGTGCGGACTAGGTTCGTAAACTGAGGATTGTCCTCATTGCTTCATAGAAGGCTTATGTCCTTAATGCACCTCTTAGTGTGCTGAACCTCGAACGTCGTCTATGGATGTTGCGAACATCTGACATACACATTTTGATAACTACGTGATAGTTCAGTTAAACGGTTTAGAATTGAGGCACCGAAGACGTTTTGAAACGTCGCGAAACATATGAGATGTTTTGAGGGCTGAAATTGGGATTTCAGGCTCGTGCCCACGTCAATAGGTATAAGACCTCCGACGATTTTCTTAGCCTGCAAACTAAGGGAGAAAAGCTCAATTGTTGAGCTTGTGCTCAGATTGTCTGAGTACAACAATCATTTGAATCAAGTGGGAGTTGATCTTCCAGATAAGATAGTGATGTTTCTCCGAAGTCATTACCACCAAGCTGCTAGAGCTTCATGATGAACTATAATGTATCAGGGACATATATGATGATCCTTGAGATATTCGCGATGTTTGACACCGCGAAAGTAGAAATCAAGAAGGAGCATCAATTGTTGATGGTTAGTGAAACCACTAGTTTCAAGAAGGGCAAGGGCAAAAAGGGATACTTCATGACACGGCAATTCAGCTGCTGCTCTAGTGAAGAAACCCAAGGTTGAACCCAAACCCGAGACTAAGTGCTTCTGTAATAAGGGGAACAACCACTGCAGCAGAATTACCCTAGATACTTGGTAGATGAGAAGGCTGGCAAGGTCGATAGAAGTATATTGGATATAAATTGTGTTAATATGTACTTTACTAGTACTCCTAGTAGCACCAGATCTTCGACAATGTCCGGTTCCGACCTTCAAGGCCGATGGATGCCCTCCTCCGTCACGGAGGAGAACGTGCTAAAGTTGAGGGAGGCTAAGTTCTTGACCGCTGAAATTTCGCACAGGTTGCCTGCTCAAAGGCAGGCTATCCCCAGTCCCCAGCCCAGTGAGAGCGTAGTGTTCGTGTCTCACTTCCTTCGGGGGTTAGGCTTCCCGATGGACCCCTTTGTGAGGGGACTGTTGTTTTATTACGGGCTGGAATTCCACGACTTAGCTCCGGAGTCCATCCTCCATATCTCCTCGTTTATCATTGTATGTGAAGCGTTCCTTCGTGTTACCCCTCACTTCGGATTATGGCTCAAGACTTTCAAAGTGGAGCCGAAGATGATCAAGGGACGGCACGCAGAGTGCGGAGGCGCTGTTATAAGCAAAAATGCTGATGCTCCATGGCTCGAGGGCTCTTTTCAAGAGGAGCTAGGCTTGTGGCAACGAGAGTGGTTTTATATCACCGCTTCCCGAAGCACCAAGTGGGTGATGCTTCCTGCCTTTCGCTCAGGTCCCCCACCACGGCTAGCGTCATGGGTTAACAGAGGGTTAGATTGGGGTTTGCCCAAAGAGTGCCCCTGTTACAGGGCCGAATTAAGGATCTCTTGGAAGGAGACCTCAGCTTCGTCAAGGTGACGCAGGTCATGCTGATTCGCCGAATATTGCCCGGCAAACGTCGCCCCCTTTGCCTGTGGGAGTTTAATCCAGAGGGACCGCGAGCTCTCCAGAACTTTATGGGCGCAACGCCTGCGGAGATGTATAGACTGTTCTTCGGATCACAAGAGATGTGTCCGGATTTAACCGAGGACGCAGGCCTAAGCTGCAATTGCCCGGATACTCAAGTAAGCAACCTTGTGCCCGGACCTTCTATCCGTATAATTGTCATAAACTTGCCCCTAAAAGAGCCGTCCTTTTAAACAGGAGTGGATAGCGAAGGCAAAGCTGATCAGGTGTCCGGCTCCCCTTCCTGAAACCAGGCCAGATCCCGTGCAGGTCAGGATGCTGGAGATAATGCCTTTGGAGGGGGAGGACAAGGAAGCTATGGCCTCCTCGAAGGAAGCTGCTCCGAAGGGAGGAACCGACAATTCCTCTCCTAAGGGGAAGAAGAGAGCCGCCTCTGATGACCCGGAAACCATGGCCTCGAAACGGCGGAAAAAATCCTCGTCAGAGGGTCCGACATCGGGGAGTTCCTCGGCCGGACTACGCCCTCAAGGGGATCAGCCCTCCAGCGAGCCGTAAGTGGAGAAAAGATTTTCCTTTTGAGGGATGAGGGAAGTCCTTGATTTATATCTGAGAATATTAACCAAACCTTTATCTTGTAGCTCGGACCTCAGCCCTTCTCAGCAGAGCTCGTCTTCGGGGGATCTCCTTCCGGAGATGATGGAGAGCGGGACGCCTCCCCCTGCCGTGCCGCCTAGCGAGGCGGGCGACCCCGAGGTGTCGTCGCGGAGGGTTTATCCAAATCCGGCAGGGGTGGAAGGTGGCTATGCGGCCCCCCGAGGTTCTCCACGTCCGGCCTTCGAAAGAGGTCATGGGACGAGTCCGGCACCGTCTGGTGCTCGGCCGGAGGAGCTAAAGATTCTGCTAGGGCGAGCTTCTATCTCAGAGGAGCACCGCGCATTGATGGGCACGGTGATTGAAAGGATTTCATCCGTAGAGAGCGGATTGTATGAGGCCGTCAAAAGTTTACTGACGGGTTTCGAGGTACATTAGATAATGTATACTTTTGTCAGTTGCGCATGAGTAAGATGCGCCCTGTGTAGATAGTAGCCCCTGAGACTCTGCGTGTCGTCAAGAAATGACGGCACGTGGAGGATCATAATCCCGGGTCTAAGATGTCGCCTTTGAATGTAGGCGGCAGGGTGTCCGGAATCGAGCCGAACTGACGATTTTGCTGAACTAAAGCGGCAACTGGACGTGGCAGATGCCAACATCACGCTTGTCAATAAGCGGTTTGATGAGGCTCAAGGTATGTAATTCCTCGGGCGGCATTAGGTAAGAACAGTTTTACGCCTGTGTCTTACGATGTGTGTGCTTGACGCAGATGGTGCGGCCGCCGTGGAGAGTCTTAGGGCAGAACTTGCCCGAGCTAAAGAACAAGCCAGCAAAAGTGATGCGGCCACCAGGAAAGCCCTTGAAGAGCTGAGAGCCGAACAGGCTGCTCATTGCCGAAGCAAGGAAGAGATGGCCGAGATGGCCGAAAAGTTAAAAAGCGCTACAGACCGTTGCAGACTTCTTGAAAAAGAAGACCAGGCGAAACAGACGGACTTAGAGAAGGCCGTTGCCAATGCCAAGGATGCGCGCTCTGCGATGAGAGCTGCGAAGGAGGAGCTGCGTCAGGCCAAACAGATTGCGGCTGGAAAGCCCTTTATGCTGCGAAGGAAATTTTGTGATCCGAAGTTTGCTCCGTTGGACCGGATGTGGAGTGTGGAGGATACCTATCTGGACTTGGCAGCGAGTGCTGCTGATGCGACCGAACACTTTCGAGTTCAGAAAGATCGTGAAGTGGAAAAGCTTTTCTGGTCACAGTTTCACAATCCAGAGCGTCCACTGTCAGTGGATGATCGTTTGGCTCAATGGGCCGAACTGAATAGGTTGTCTGGACTCGCCATGAAGTACGTCATGGGTCACCTGTGGCCGGGGAGATCGGCGCCGAAGAGTTATTTCAGCTTGGTGCAGCAATTCCTTGACGCGGTGCCGTGTATAAATGCAATGAAGAGGTCAGCATGCATAGAGGGCGCTAGGATGGCTCTTGCCCGTGTTAAGACATACTGGGCAGAGATGGAGACCACCGTTGTTGCGTCCCGAGATTCAGACAAAAGCCGAGAACCCTCCGAGCACTATTTTCAGGAAGTTCTTGAAGGCGCTCGTGTAATAGAGACGCAGTGCCCGAAAGATGCTATGTTATGATAGCATATGTAATTATAAAGTAATATTTTGATAAACTATAGTGGCCTTTTTTATACTTGTGCCTCCAAGTATTGGGAACACCTCCTGTGCGGCCGTTTTAAGATATATATATATATAGAATCTGAAAGATGGCAGTCGTTGGCTTCAGCCCCCACGCACATAGTGCGGGGGTGCTCGTAGAAGACGCATTTTCACACTTAACCCAATGTCTTGGTCCTACAAAGGAGGTGATAGCGCAGCGGGCCAGGCAACTGGACTATAATGCTTTAACACTTTCACTTAGCCATAGGAGTTTGACAGTGAGACTATTTAGGTAGCCCCTTGGTGGCAACTGCGCTCGTCCGAGTTCGGGGCGCGTATGTGCCTGACCGGGAAGCGGCCCTTCGTTAAAGCGGAGGAATCCGATAGATTCCGATATGTCATCGAGTGGCTGACCAGTCTCACGCTACATCATGACAGTCAGTTTTCGGCTTTCTCTACTGAGGTGCTTGCCCGGCCGAACCGGGGCGCAATCGCAGTAGTTCTCCTGGTGCTACCTTAGCCGATAGAGCGGAACGTAAGGTAGCCGAACTCAGGAGCCAGGCAACCCAACATTTGACCAAAGACATGATTCGGAGCTGATGCATATAATGCCAAAACTCGCGACGCCGAACACTCCCTAAGGTGTTCGGTCTTTATGAGTGCGGGCAAAACAACACTCTTTATTAAAAAAACCCTAGTGTCCAGGTACGTGCAAAAATTCTGACGTGGCCACATGCCAAGACGCCAGCCTCCTCCTTGGTTATATCAGAAAGAAAAAAACAGGGGATGTGTAGCAACAAGAGACAGTAAAAAAGGTTTACGCAGGGTCTTAATCTAAAAAGAATCCTTTAGGACGGGTCCCTACTGCACGTCTGCGCCTGTGTCTCCGTTGTGCCGTATCCTGGACGGGCGCCGCACGACGTTCATCTGTAAAAGAGAGGAACTGAGTTGAAAATGGGTCGTGCCGAAAAAGTTTAAAATAAACAAAGTATAAAGGAAGATATATAAGATTGAGCTTTATTGTCTCTTATTGTATATGCGTGGAGCCCCTAGTGCGGGGGTATATGGCTTCTAGGCCTGCATCAATGATGATTTTGCATCAAACTCGTCTATCCGCGTTCGTGGTCTTGAATGACCTATTTCAAAGTTTTTTGGCCGGTGAGGCCGTTTTGCTGTGGGGCTGTCAAAGCGGCCGCACAGTCCTCCGCTTGGGGAGGCGCACTTTAGTGCTTCCCCTTCAAAGAGATGATGCCTCGTGGACCGGGCATCTTAAGCGTAAGAGATGCATAATCCGGTATTGCGTTAAAGCAAGCGAAAGCTTCGCGTCCCAGTAGTGCTTGATAGCGACTTGAGAACGGGACGATATGGAAGGTCAGCTTTTCGTGGCGGAGGTTATCGGTAGAGCCGAATATGACTTCGAGCCGGAGAAAACCCATACAATGGGTGTCCGGACCAGGTATTACCCCTTGAAAGGAGGTTTCGCTGCGGCGGATTCTTGCTGGGTTTATCCCCATGTGCTGGATTGTATCCTGATATATCAGGTTTAGTCCACTTCCGCCGTCCATAAGGACATTTGAAAACTGGAGTCCGCCAATTATTGGATCGAGTATCAAGGCAGTCCAGTCTACATTCTTGATATTCCTAGAATAATCTAGCTGATCGAAGATGATCGATTTTGACAACCAGTGGCAGGACCCTTTGGGGATGGGCCGTGTGGTGCATACCTTTACGGGCGCCGCACGTTTTGTTATGTGAAGTGAGTTCACTGTTTTTACTTCTTGTGGGAAGTTCTTTTGTTTCCTGGTGCTCTGCTTTTGGGGTTCGTCCTCGTCTTCGCTTGGTGTGTCGAGCCCCTTGTGTTCGGCATTGAGTCTGCCGGATTGTTTGAAAACCCAACAGTCTCTGTGGGTATGGTTAGCAGGCTTCCTGGGAGTACTGTGTATCTGACATATCCTGTCCAGGATTTTATTAGGTTGGATGGATCGTCCCTGTTATCCTGGGGGGATTTTCCAGATTTTGTCATGAGCCTTTGAATCCGGCATTGACTGTCGTGCTCTTCGGACTTTTGTACTTAGTCCAGCGACGGTCCTTGTTGCGTCGCGGTTTTCCGTTTCCATCCCTAGTTTCGGATGTACTTGGGTCGCTGGGGCTGCACCTTGCCAACCAGCTGTCCTCCCCTGCACAAAAGCGGGTCATGAGGGTTGTTAGTGCGGCCATTGTTCTTGGCTTTTCTTGGCCGAGGTGTCTGGCGAGCCATTCGTCTCGGACGTTATGCCTGAGAGCTGCTAAGGCTTCGGCGTCCGGACAGTCAACTATCTGATTCTTTTTAGTGAGCAATCTATTCCAGAACTGCCGAGCTGATTCTCCGGGTTGTTGAGTTATGTGACTAAGATCGTCTGCATCCGGAGGGCGGACATAGGTCCCTTGAAAGTTTGCTCGGAAAGCATCCTTGAGCTCTTCCCAGCTTCCAATTGTGTTTTCAGGAAGGCTTTTAAGCCAATGCCGGGCTGGCCCTTTAAGCTTAAGGGGTAGATATTTTATGGCGTGGAGATCATCTTCTCTAGCCATGTGTATGTGGAGGATATAATCCTCGATCCAAACTCCAGGGTCTGTTGTTCCATCATATGCCTCTATGTTTACGGGTTTGAATCCCTCTGGGAATTCATAGTCCAGGACCTCATCGGTGAAACATAGGGGGTGTGCGGCGCCCCTGTATTTGGGTGTGCCGGATTCTGATGATGGCTTCATAGCGTTGCTTATGAAAGCTTGCTTTCTTGGCCCATAAATGGACCTGACTGGGCCATGATGCGAATCCTTAAGTGGGTCGCATGCCGATTTAGGTGCGGCGCCGCTTGCCGCTTTATGGGGTCGTCTATCCGACCGTGTGGCTTTTTCATTTTTTGAATGCGAGGGCTCTAGGGCCTCTTCGTCGAATTCAGGCAGTAGCTTTCTTTTCGGATAGCTTTTAGTGCGGCGACTGTCGCCGTACTTATCTGTGGTATTGATTACTTTGCTCCATCTAATCCGGAGTGCATCTTCCGCTGGTTTTAGCTTCCGCTTCTGCTTTTTTAGGCTGCGTGCAGTTGCAACGAGCCTCTCGTGGAGATTCTTCTGCTCCATAGGTTTATTCAGCGTGAGGTCGTTCGGAATGTCGTTTTCGCCGGAGGAGGGATGTTCGGTTTCTCTATCTGTGTTGCCCTGTTCGGACGGTTGCTCTAAGGCCTGCTCGTCGTCTACCGGCTCGTCCTGCTCTATGGCTGGGTTTTTGTCGAGGCGGGGCTTGGGTCGGCGTTTACGCCGATGCTTTGATTGCTTTTCGGGGGGTCGATCTCCCGTCCCATCCCCTTTTTCCTCGTTGTCACTTCCTTTAGGGGTATCCACCATGTACACATTGTGACATGAGGTGGCTGTCCAATGCCCTATGGGCATTGGTTCGTCGGTATCTCCTGCATCGTCATCCATGCTGTCGATGTCTCCGAAGTCGAAGTTGAGCACGTCATTTAAATTGTCGACAGTGGCTACCAAGTGGGTGGTGGGTGGGCTTTGAATTTCTTCATCGTCCGTATCCCATCCTCGTTGACCGTAGTTCGGCCAGGGCTCTCCTGATAAGGAGAGAGATTTGAGAGAGTTCAGGATATCGCCACAAGGCGAGTGCTGAAAGATGTCTGCGGCGGTGAACTCTATTATCGGCGCCCAATCGGATTCGATCGGCAGGGGCGGGGGGGGGGGGGTTCGGAGTTCGGAAAGGAGTCCGGATCCTCGGAGTCACGGATCATGCAGATTGCGGGGCTAGCGTTCGGCTCGATCGCCTTTGAGATCGAAGCCCCCGAGGTGACGTCCAACCGCTCATCCTCGATTGGCGCAATAGGCTCCGAGTTAGGGGTCGGAACCGATGCGTGTGCGGCCTCCAGGACACTGTCCGGAGGCAGAGCTAGATCATGCCCCTCGAGATAGTGCGGCGCGCTTGGCCGTGGCTCGAACCCGTCAAAGATCAAGTCTCCGCGGATGTCAGCCGTGTAGTTTAAGCTTCCAAACCTGACTTGATGGCCAGGGGCGTAGCTTTCGATCTGCTCCAGGTGGCCGAGCGAATTGGCCCGCAGAGCGAAGCCGCCGAAGATGAAGATCTGTCCGGGGAGAAGAGTCTCACCCTGGACCGTATCGTTGTTGATGATCAAAGGAGCCATCGGGCCTAAAGGCGACGACACAGAGGAACTCTCAATGAAAGCACCAATGTCAGTGTCAAAACCGGCGGATCTCGGGTAGTGGGTCCCGAACTGTGCGTCTAGGCCGGATGGTAACAGGAGGCAGAGAACACGATGTTTTACCCAGGTTCGAGCCCTCTTGATGGAGGTAAAACCCTACGTCCTGCTTGATTAATATTGATGATATGGGTAGTACAAGAGTAGATCTACCACGAGATCAAGGAGGCTAAACCTTAGAAGCTAGCCTATGGTATGATTGTTGTATATGGAGGTGATTGCCTACGGACTACAACCCTTCGGTTTATATAGACACCGGATAGGGTTAGGGTTACATAGAGTCGGTTACAATGGTGGGAGATCTTGAATATCCGCATCGCCAAGCTTGCCTTCCACGCCAAGGAAAGTCCCCTCCGGACACGGGACGAAGTCTTCAATCTTGTATCTTCATAGTCCAGGAGTCCGGCTGAAGGTATAGTCCGGCTACCCGAACACCCCCTAATCCAGGACTCCCTCAGGGAGCAATTAGCTAAAGTAGCTCCATGCAAAGCATTGTAGACATAGAAATTTGCAAAATACATAACGGATCTGAATGTGAAAGACCCGTTCACTAAGATTCTCTCACAAGCAAAACATGATCACACCTTAGTACTCTTTGGGTGTTAATCACATAGCGATGTGAACTAGATTACTGAATCTAGTAAACCCTTTGGGTGTTGTTCACATGGCGATGTGAACTATGGGTGTTAATCACATGATGATGTAAACTATCGATGTTAATCACATGGTGATGTGATCTAGATGATTGACTCTAGTGCAAGTGGGAGACTGAAGAAAATAAGCCCTAGAGGCAATAATAAATTTATTATTGATTTCCTTATTTCATGATAAATGTTTATTATTCATGCTAGAATTTTATTAACCAGAAACATAAAACATGTGTGAATACATAGACAAACAGAGTGTCACTAGTATGCCTCTACTTAACTAGCTCGTTAATCAAAGATGGTTGAGTTTCCTAGCCATGGACATGAGTTGTCATTTGATTAACGGGATCACATCATTAGGGGAATGATGTGATTGACTTGACCCATTCCGTTAGCTTAGCACTTGATCGTTTAGTTTGTTGCTATTGCTTTCTTCATGACTTATACATGTTCCTATGACTATGAGATTATGCAACTCCCATTTACCAGAGGAACACTTTGTGTGCTTCCAAACGTCACAACGTAACTGGGTGATTATAAAGGTGCTCTACGGGTGTCTCCAAAGGTACTTGTTGGGTTGGCGTATTTCGAGATTAGGATTTGTCACTCCGATTGTCGAAGAGGTATCTCTGGGCCCACTCGATAATGCACATCACTATAAGCCTTGCAAGCATTGCAACTAATGAGTTAGTTGCGGGATGATGTATTACGGAACGAGTAAAGAGACTTCCCAGTAACGAGATTGAACTAGGTATTGAGTGTTGGGGAACGTAGTAATTTCAAAAAAATTCCTACGCACACACAAGATCATGGTGATGCATAGCAACGAGAGGGGAGAGTGTGATCTACGTACCCTTGTAGATTGACAACGGAAGCGTTAGCACAACGTGGTTGATGTAGTCGTACGTCTTCACGGCCCGACCGATCAAGCACCGAAACTACGGCACCTCCGAGTTCTAGCACACGTTCAGCTCGATGACGATCCCCGGACTCCGATCCAGCAAAGTGTCGAGGAAGAGTTCCGTCAGCACGACGGCGTGGTGACGATCTTGATGTACTACCGTCGCAGGGCTTCGCCTAAGCACCGCTACAATATTATCGAGGACTATGGTGGAAGGGGGCACCGCACACGGCTAAGAGTATGATCACGTGGATCAACTTGTCTCTCTAGGGGTGCCCCCTGCCTCCGTATATAAAGGATCAAAGGGGGGGTATGGTCGGCCAGGAGAGGGCGCGCCATGAGGAGTCCTACTCCCTCCGGGAGTAGGATTCCCCCCTTTCCTAGTTGGAATAGGATTCGGGAGGGAGAAAGAAGAGAGAGAAGAAAAGGGGGGGCGCCGCCCCCCTCTCCTTGTCCTATTCGGACTAGGGGGAGGGGCGCGCGGCCCAGCCCTGGCCACCTCTCCTCTCTTCCACTAAGGCCCATTAAGGCCCATATACCTCCCGGGGGGTTCCTGTAACCTCCCGGTACTCCGGTAAAATCCCGATTTCACCCGGAACACTTCCGATATCCAAATATAGGCTTCCAATATATAAATCTTTATGTCTCGACCGTTTCGAGACTCCTCGTCATGTCCCCGATCCTATCCGGGACTCCGAACTCCTTCGGTACATCAAAACTCATAAACTCATAATATAACTGTCATCGAAACCTTAGGCATGCGGACCCTACGGGTTCGAGAACAATGTAGACATGACCGAGACACGTCTCCGGTCAATAACCAATAGCGGAACCTGGATGCTCATATTGGCTCCTACATATTCTACGAAGATCTTTATCGGTCAGACCGCATAACAACATACGTTGTTCCCTTTGTCATCGATATGTTACTTGCCCGAGATTCGATCGTCGGTATCTTAATACCTAGTTCAATCTCGTTACCAGCAAGTCTCTTTACTCGTTCCGTAATACATCATCTCACAACTAACTCATTAGTTGCAATGCTTGCAAGGCTTATGTGATGTGTATTACCGAGAGGGCCCAGAGATACCTCTCCGATAATCGAAGTAACAAATCCTAATCTCAAAATATGCCAACCCAACATGTACCTTTGGAGACACCTGTAGAGCACCTTTATAATCACCCAGTTACGTTGTGATTTTTGGTAGCACACAAAGTGTTCCTCCGGCAAACGGGAGTTGCATAATCTCATAGTCATAGGAACATGTATAAGTCATGAAGAAAGCAATAGCAACATACTAAACGATCGGGTGCTAAGCTAATGGAATGGGTCATGTCAATCAGATCATTCACCTAATGATGTGATCCCGTTAATCAAATAACAACTCTTTTGTTCATGGTTAGGAAACATAACCATCTTCGATTAACGAGCTAGTCTAGTAGAGGCATACTAGTGACACTCTGTTTGTCTATGTATTCACACATGTATTATGTTTCCGGTTAATACAATTCTAGCATGAATAATAAACATTTATCATGATGTAAGGAAATAAATAATAACTTTATTATTGCCTCTAGGGCATATTTCCTTCAGTCTCCCACTTGCACTAGAGTCAATAATCTAGTTCACATCGCCATGTGATTCAACACTAATAGTTCACATCACCATGTGATTAACACCCATAGTTCACATTGTCATGTGACCTATACCCAAAGGGTTTAGTAGAGTCAGTAATCTAGTTCACATCGTTTATGTAATTAACACCCAAAGAGTACTAAGGTGTGATCATGTTTTGCTTGTGAGATAATTTTAGTCAACGGGTCTGTCACATACAGATCCGTAAGTATTTTGTTAGCACCTTTAGGATTGACAAAACCTTCTGGTTGTATCATATACAACTCTTCTTTAATAAATCCATTAAGGAATGCAGTTTTGTTTATCCATTTGCCAGATTTCATAAAAATGCGGCAATTGCTAACATGATTTGGACAGACTTAAGCATCGCTACGAGTGAGAAAATTTCATCGTAGTCAACACCTTGAACTTTGTCAAAAGACCTTTTTGACACGTCTAGCTTTGTAGATAGTAACACTACTATCAGCGTCCGTCTTCCTCTTGAAGATCCATTTATTTTCTATGACTTGCCGATCATCGGGCAAATCCATCAAAGTCCATACTTTGTTCTCATACATGGATCATATCTCAGATTTCATGGCCTTAAACCATTTCGCGGAATCTGGGCTCATCATCGCTTCCTCATAGTTCGCAAGTTCGTCATGGTCTAGTAATATGACTTCCAGAACAAGATTACCGTACCACTCTGGTGCGGATCTCACTCTGGTTTACCTACGAGATTCGGTATTAACTTGATCTGAAGTTACATGATCATCATCATTAGTCTTCCTCACTAATTGGTGTAGTAGTCACAGGCACAGATTTCTTGTGATGAACTACTTTTCAATAAGGGAGAAGGTACAATTACCTTATCAAGTTCTACTTTCCTCCCACTCACTTCTTTCAAGAGAAACTCCTTCTCTAGAAAGGATCCATTCTTAGCAACGAATGTCTTGCCTTCGGATCTGTGATAGAAGGTGTACCCAATAGTCTCCTTTGGGTATCCTATGAAGACATATTTCTTCGATTTGGGTTTGAGCTTATCAGGATGAAACTTTTTCATATAAGCATCATAATCCCAAACTTTAAGAAACGACAACTTTGGTTTCTTGCCAAACCATAGTTCAGATTGTGTCGTCTCAACGGACTTAGATGGTGCCCTTTTAAACGTGAATGCAGCTGTCTTTAATGCATAACCCCAAAACGATAGTGGTAGATCGGTAAGAGACATCATAGATCGCACCATATCTAATAAAGTACGGTTATGATGTTCGGACACACCATTATGCTGTGGTGTTCCAGGTGGCGTGAGTAGTGAAACTATTTCACATTGTTTTAACTGAAGGCCAGATTCGTAACTCAAATATTTTACCTCTGCGATCATATCGTAGAAACTTTTATTTTCTTATTACGATGATTCTCCACTTCACTCTTAAATTCTTTGAACTTTTCAAATGTTTCATACTTGTGTTTCATCAAGTAGATATACCCATATCTGCTCAAATCATCTGTGAAGGTCAGAAAATAATGATACCCGCCACGAGCCTTAACACTCATCGGATCTCATACATCAGTATGTATTATTTCCAATAAGTCAGTTGCTCGCTCCATAGTTCCGGAGAACGGTGTTTTAGTCATCTTGCCCATGAGGCATGGTTCGCAAGCATCAACTGATTCATAATCAAGTGATTCCAAAAACCCATTAGCATGGAGTTTCTTCATGCGCTTTACACCAATATGACATAAACGGCAGTGCCACAAATAAGTTGCACTATCATTATTAACTTTGCATCTTTTGGTTTCAATATTATGATTATGTGTATCCCTACGATCGAGATCCAACGAACTATTTTCATTGGGTGTGTAACCATATAAGGTTTTATTCATGTAAACAGAACAACAATTTATTCTCTTACTTAAATGAATAACCGTATTACAATAAACATGATCAAATCGTATTCATGCTCAACGCAAACACCAAATAACACTTATTCATGTTCAACACTAATCCCGAAAGTATAGGGAGTGTGCGATGATGATCATATCAATCTTGGAACCACTTCCAACACACATCGTCACTTCACCCTTAACTAGTCTCTGTTTATTCTGCAACTCCCGTTTCGAGTTACTAATCTTAGCACCTGAACTAGTATCAAATACTGAGGGGTTGCTATAAACACTAGTAAAGTACACATCAATAACATGTATATCAAATATACTTATGTTCACTTTGCCATCCTTCTTATCTGCCAATCACTTGGGGTAGTTCCGCTTCCAGTGACCAGTCCCTTTGCAGTAGAAACACTTAGTCTCAGGCTTAGGACCAGACTTGGGCTTCTTCACTTGAGCAGCAACTTGCTTGCTGTTCTTCTTGAAGTTCCCCTTCTTCCCTCTGCCCTTTTCTTGAAACTAGTGGTCTTGTCTACCATCAACACTTGATGTTTTTCTCGATTTCTACCTTCGTCAATTTCCGCATTACGAAGAGCTTGGGAATCATTTCCGTTATCCCTTGCATATCATAGTTCATCACGAAGTTCTACTAACTTGGTGATGGTGACTAGAGAATTCTGTCAATCACTATCTTATCTGGAAGATTAACTCCCACTTGATTCAAGCGATTGTAGTACTCAGACAATCTGGGCACATGCTCACTAGTTGAGCGATTCTCCTCCAGCTTTTAGCCATAGAACTTGTTGGAGACTTCATATCTCTCAACTCGGGTATTTGCTTGAAATATTAACTTCAACTCCTGGAACATCTCATATGCTCCATGACGTTCAAAACGTCTTTGAAGTCCCGATTCTAAGCCATTAAGCATGGTGCACTAAACTATCAAGTAGTCATCATATTGAACTAGCCAAACGTTCATAACGTCTGCATCTGCTCCTGCAATAGGTCCGTCACCTAGCGGTGCATCAAGGACATAATTCTTCTGTGCAGCAATGAGGATAAACCTCAGATCACGGATCCAATCCGCATCATTTCTACTAACATCTTTCAACACAATTTTCTCTAGGAACATATCAAAATAAACACAGGGAAGCAACAACGCGAGCTATTGATCTACAACATAATTTGCAAAATACTACCAGGACTAAGTTCATGATAAATTTAAGTTCAATTAATCATATTACTTAAGAACTCCCACTTAGATAGACATCCCTCTAATCCTCTAAGTGATTACGTGATCCAAATCAACTAAACCATGTTCGATCATCACGTGAGATGGAGTAGTTTCATTGGTGAACATCGCTATGTTGATCATATCTGCTACATGATTCACGCATGACCTTTCGGTCTCCGTGTTCCGAGGCCATATCTGTATATGCTTGGCTCGTCAAGTATAACCTGAGTATTCTGCGTGTGCAACTGTTTTTGCACCCGTTGTATTTGAACGTAGAGCCACCCGATCATCACGTGGTGTCTCAGCACGAAGAACTTCCGCAACAGTGCATACTCAGGGAGAACACTTCTTGATAATTAGTGAGAGATCATCTTATAATGCTACCGTCAATCAAAGCAAGATAAGATGCATAAAAGATAAACATCACATGCAATCAATATAAGTGATATGATATGGCCACCATCATCTTGTGCTTGTGATCTCCATCTTCAAAGCACCGTCATGATCACCATCGTCACCAGCGCGACACCTTGATCTCCATCGTAGCATCGTTGTCGTCTCGCCAATCTTATGCTTCCACGACTATCGCTACCGCTTAGTGATAAAGTAAAGCATTACAGCGCGATTGCATTGCATACAATAAAGCGACAACCATATGGCTCCTGCCAGTTGCCGATAACTCGGTTACAAAACATGATCATCTCATACAATAAAATTTAGCATCATGTCTTGACCATATCACATCACAACATGCCCTGCAAAAACAAGTTAGACGTCCTCTACTTTGTTGTTGCAAGTTTTACGTGGCTGCTACGGGCTTAAGCAAGAACCAATCTTACCTACGCATCAAAACCACAATGATAGTTTGTCAAGTTGGTGCTGTTTTAACCTTCGCAAGGACCGGGCGTAGCCACACTCGGTTCAACTAAAGTTGGAGAAACTGTCACCCACTAGCCACCTTTGTGCAAAGCACGTCGGGAGAACTGGTCTCGCGTAAGCGTACGCGTAATGTCGGTCCGGGCCGCTTCGTCCAACAATACCGCCGAACCAAAGTATGACATGCTGGTAAGCAGTATGACTTATATCGCCCACAACTCACTTGTGTTCTACTCGTGCAAATAACATCAACACATAAAACCTAGGCTCGGATGCCACTGTTGGGGAACGTAGTAATTTCAAAAAAATTCCTACGCACACGTAAGATCATGGTGATGCATAGCAACGAGAGGGGAGAGTGTGATCTACGTACCCTTGTAGATTGACAACGGAAGCGTTAGCACAACGTGGTTGATGTAGTCGTACGTCTTCACGGCCCGACCGATCAAGCACCGAAACTACGGCACCTCCGAGTTCTAGCACACGTTCAGCTCGATGACGATCCCCGGACTCCGATCCAGCAAAGTGTCGAGGAAGAGTTCCATCAGCACGACGGTGTGGTGACGATCTTGATGTACTACCATCGGGCTTCGCCTAAGCACCGCTACAATATTATCGAGGACTATGGTGGAAGGGGGCGCCGCACATGGCTAAGAGTATGATCACGTGGATCAACTTGTCTCTCTAGGGGTGCCCCCTGCCTCCGTATATAAAGGATCAAAGGGGGGGTGTGGCCGGCCAGGAGAGGGCGCGCCAGGAGGAGTCCTACTCCCTCCGGGAGTAGGATTCCCCCCCCCCTTCCTAGTTGGAATAGGATTCGGGAGGGGGGAAAGAAGAGAGAGAGAAGAAAAGGGGGGGTGTCGCCCCCCTCTCCTTGTCCTATTCGGACTAGGGGGGAGGGGCGCGCGGCCCAGCCCTGGCCACCTCTCCTCTCTTCCACTAAGGCCCACTAAGGCCCATATACCTCCCGGGGGGTTCCTGTAACCTCCCGGTACTCCGGTAAAATCCCGATTTCACCCGGAACACTTCCGATATCCAAATATAGGCTTCCAATATATCAATCTTTATGTCTCGACCGTTTCGAGACTCCTTGTCATGTCCCCGATCCTATCCGGGACTCCGAACTCCTTCGGTACATCAAAACTCATAAACTCATAATATAACTGTCATCGAAACCTTAGGCGTGCGGACCCTACGGGTTCGAGAACAATGTAGACATGACCGAGACACGTCTCCGGTCAATCACCAATAGCGGAACCTGGATGCTCATATTGGTTCCTACATATTCTACGAAGATCTTTATCGGTCAGACCGCATAACAACATACGTTGTTCCCTTTGTCATCGATATGTTACTTGCCCGAGATTCGATCGTCGGTATCTTAATACCTAGTTCAATCTCGTTACCGGCAAGTCTCTTTACTCGTTCCGTAATACATCATCTCACAACTAACTCATTAGTTGCAATGCTTGCAAGGCTTATGTGATGTGTATTACCGAGAGGGCCCAGAGATACCTCTCCGACAATCAGAGTAACAAATCCTAATCTCAAAATACGCCAACCCAACATGTACCTTTGGAGACACCTGTAGAGCACCTTTATAATCACCCAGTTACGTTGTGATTTTTGGTAGCACACAAAGTGTTCCTCCGGCAAACGGGAGTTGCATAATCTCATAGTCATAGGAACATGTATAAGTCATGAAGAAAGCAATAGCAACATACTAAACGATCGGGTGCTAAGCTAATGGAATGGGTCATGTCAATCAGATCATTCACCTAATGATGTGATCCCGTTAATCAAATAAAAACTCTTTTGTTCATGGTTAGGAAACATAACCATCTTCGATTAACGAGCTAGTCTAGTAGAGGCATACTAGTGACACTCTGTTTGTCTATGTATTCACACATGTATTATGTTTCCGGTTAATACAATTCTAGCATGAATAATAAACATTTATCATGATATAAGGAAATAAATAATAACTTTATTATTGCCTCTAGGGCATATTTCCTTCATTGAGATACCGACGATCGAATCTCGGGCAAGTAACATACCGATGACAAAGGGAACAACGTATGTTGTTATGCGGTTTGACCGATAAAGATCTTCGTAGAATGTGTAGGAGCCAATATGAGCATCCAGGTTCCGCTATTGGTTATTGACTGGAGACATGTCTCGGTCATGTCTACATAGTTCTCGAACCCGTAGGGTCCGCATGCTTAAAGTTCGATGACGGTTATATTATGAGTTTATGTGTTTTGATGTACCGAAGGTAGTTCGGAGTCCCGGATGAGATCGGGGACATGAGAAGGAGTCTCGAAATGGTCGAGATGTAAAGATCGATATATTGGATGACTATATTCGGACATCGGAAAGGTTCCGAGTGATTCGGGTATTTATCGGAGTACCGGGGAGTTACGGGAATTCGCCGGGGAGTGTATGGGCCTTATTGGGCTTTAGGGGAAAGAGAGAGAGGCAGGCCGCGTGCCCCCTCCCCAGGGCCTAGTCCGAATTGGACTAGGGGGAAGGGCTGCGCCCCCTCCTTCCTTCTCTTCTCTTTCCCTTTCCTTCTCTCCTACTCCTACTACTTGGAAGGGCTCCTAGTTCTATTAGGAAAAGGGGAATCCTATTCCCGGTGGGAGTATGACTCCCCTAGGGCGTGCCATAGAGAGGACCGGCCCCTCCCCTCCTACAGTCCTTTATATACATGGCCAGGGGGCACCCCATAGACACAACAATTGATCTCTTGATCTCTTAGCCGTGTGCGGTGCCCCCCTCCACCATAATCCACCTCGATCATATCGTAGCAGTGCTTAGGCGAATCCCTGCGTCGGTAGAACATCATCATCGTCACCATGCCGTCGTGCTGACGGAACTCTCCCTCAAAGCTCGGCTGGATCGGAGTTCGAGGGACGTCATCGAGTTGAACGTGTGCAGAACTCGGAGGTGTCGTGCGTTCAGTACTTGATCGGTCGGATCGTGAAGATGTACGACTACATCAACCGCGTTGTGCTAACGCTTCCTCTTTCAGTCTACGAGGGTACGTGGACACACTCTCCCCTCTCGTTGCTATGCATCACCATGATCTTGCGTGTGCATAGGAATTTTTTTAAATTACTACGTTCCCCAACACTTTTGTCAGATCAACAATTATGCATATAAGAGCCATTTCAACAATTTAATCATGGTCTTCTCCTATCGACCCCCAAAGAAAAGAAAAGAAATAAAACTATTTACACGGGAAAGCTTGCAACAAGTAAAAGAAGAACAGGAAATCTTTTTGAGTTTTCTTTTTAATTACTACTACAAGCATGGAAAGTAAACTAATTAAAAGCTACAACTATTTTTTTGGTTTTTCTTAAGGTTTATTAAACACACAAGAAGAAATCATAAAAAGGAAATAAACTAGCATGGATGATACAATGAAAAAGTATGAGCACCGACATCTAGCAATGAGTGTGTGAACATGAATGTAATGTCGGTGGGAAATATGTACTCCCCCAAGCTTAGGCTTTTGGCCTAAGTTGGTCTATGGCCACGGCTGACCTGGCGGATATCCATAATAGTAGTTGGGGTCGTACTGCGATGCAGCGGCTATCGCCTCCTGAGCTGCAGGATGGCGACGAGTGGCCTCCGCTCTCCTCTCGTACTCATCTGCCTCCTCTCTCGTAATAACGTATCTTCCTTTTGCCTGATAATCAAAGAAGGCAGGAGCAGGGAGAGTAATACGGACAGCACACCATCTGTCAAAGATTAGTCGATACTAGAGAGGTGATTCATTCCTCTCGACAAACTGGTGGTGAACCATAGCATTAAAGTCTAGGTAAGCAGGAGGTAATTCAATATCATCTTCACGTATGGCTATACCAAGAAAATTAGCTATGCGGGTTGCATAAATTCCACCAAAGAAATCTCCATTAAATCTATTAAGATGCAACCTACGTGCAACAATGGCTCCCAAATTATAAGATTTGTCTCCTAACGCCGCACTCCTAAGAATACTGAGGTCAGGAACACACATATGACATGCTTCATCTTTACCATTTATGCATCTACCTATGAAGAGAGCAAAATAATGTATAGCGGGAAAATGAATGCTCCCTATGGTAGCTTGTGTTATATCTCTGGATTCCCCCATAGTTATACTAGCAAGAAAATCTCTAAATTCATATTTGCGAGGTTCCCTGATACTACCCCATTGTGGAAGTTTGCAAGCAGTGGTGAAATCCTCTAAGTCCATAGTATAAGAATTTTCATAAAGATCAAACATGAAAGTTGGAGAATTACGTGAAGATGAAAATTCAAACCTCCTCACAACGGAACTAGTGAGATAGTGGTACTGGCTGCACTTCTCTTCCTCGAAGCTCACAAGATCAGCGTTACGCAAATATGTGTAAATTCTTCCTTAATTCTCGCTCGATCCATAAAGTTCTCAGAAGGCCATTCACAAGGACGCATTGGAGTGTCTCTTAGTGGCTCTTCATCAACATCACACATTGCAAGCCTGGGTCCTTGCTTCCTTGAAGAACCACCTTGGAACATTTTCCTCAGCATATTTCTTCCTGTGAAAAATTCTGAATTTTTTTATTAACTTCAAAATAAAAGTAAACCAAACTCAATAATATTGATAGCAACTACTCATACAAGTGCCTAGAGCCTATATCATGCATCAAAACTACTTGGAACCATATAAATTTGACATGCAAGCTCAAGAACATGGTCACCTAGGCAGCACAAATTTGCAATGAATAAAGCACTAGAACAAAAACTAATTGGACCAATGGAGGAGTCACATACCAAGGAACAATCTCCCCAAGCAGTTTTGTGAGACGTGATTTGAGCAAGGAGATTGAAAATGGCAGCAAAATGAGCTTGGACTCGGGTTTGAGCTGGTTATTTGTGTTTGTGGGAGGAAGGAGTGTGTGGGTGAAAGGATAAGTGGAGGAGGGCCACCGTGGGCCCACGAGGCAGGGGGCGCGCCCAGGGGGTAGGGCGCGCCCTTGACCCTCGTGGCCAGGTGCCAGCTCCTCCTGTTGTGTTCTCAGTGCCAAATATTCTCAAATATTCTAGAAAAAATCGTATTTAAATTTCAGGGCATTTGGAGAACTTTTATTTTTCGGGGTATTTTTATATTGCATGGATAATTCAGATAACAGACAGAAAATACTATTTTTATTTTATTTAAAATAAATAACAGAAAGTAAAAGTGGGGTATAGGAGGTTGTGCCTTCTAGTTTCATCCATCTCATGCTCATCAAAAGGAATCCACTAACAAGGTTGATCAAGTCTTGTTAACGAACTCTTTCCGAGTAGCATGGAACCGGAGAAATTTCGAATAACACTATGTTACCTCAACGGGGATATGCACATCCCCAATAATAAGAATATCATATTTGTTCTTGACGGTAGGAAGAGGAAATTCAAAACCTCCAAATATAATCAATGGAATTTTTCCAATAGAGTTGATACTATGAACTTGAGGTTGTTTCCTCGGAAAGTGTACCATATGCTCATTACCATTAACATGAAAAGTGACATTGCCTTTAGTGCAATCAATAACAGCCCCTGTAGTATTCAAAAAGGGTCTTCCAAGAATAATAGACATACTATCGTCCTCGGGAATATCAAGAATAACAAAGTCCGTTAAAATACTAACATTTGCAACTACAACAGGCACATCCTCACAAATACCGACAGGTGTAGCAGTTGATTTATCATCCATTTGCAAAGATATTTCAGTAGGTGTCAACTTATTCAAATCAAGTCTATGATATAAAGAGAGAGGCATAACACTAACACCGGCTCCAAGATCACATAAAGCAGTTTTAACATAGTTTCTTTTAATGGAGCATGGTATAGTTGGTACACCGGGATCTCCTAGTTTCTTAGGTATTCCATCTTTAAAAGTATAATTAGCAAGCATGGTGGAAATTTCAGCTTCCGGTATCTTTCTTTTATTAGTAACAATATCTTTCATATACTTAGCATAAGGGCTCATTTTAAGCATATCAGTTAATTGCATACGCAAAAAGATAGGTCTAATCATTTCAGAAAAGCGCTCAAAATCCTCATCATCCTTTTTCTTGGATGGTTTAGTAGGAAAAGGCATGGGTTTCTGAACCCAAGGCTCTCTTTCCTTACCGTGTTTCCTAGCAACAAAGTCTTTCTTATCATAACGTTGATTCTTTGATTGTGGGTTATCAAGATCAACAGCAAGTTCAATTTCTATATCATTATCATTACTAGGTTGAGCATCATCATGAACATTATCGTTAACGTTATCACTAGTTTTAGGTTCATTACCAGATTGTGTTTCAGCATCAGAAATAGAAATATCATTTGGATTCTCTGGTGGTTGAGCAATAGGTTCACTAGAAGCATGCAAAGTCCTATCATTTTTCTTTTTCTTCCTTTTAGAAGGACTAGGTGCATCTATATTATTTCTCTCAGAATCTTGCTCAATTCTCTTAGGGTGGCCTTCAGGATACAGAGCTTCCTGAGCCATTCTACCAGTTCTAGTAGCCACTCTAACAGCATAATCATTATTCTTACTATTCAATTCAGAGCAAATCATTTTGAGCTTTAAGTACTTGTTCTACTTGACTGGTAACCATAGAAGCATGTTTACTAATAAGTTTAAGTTCACCTTTGACATTAGCCATATAATCACCCAAGTGTTCAAGCATATTTGAATTGTATTTCAATTTTCTACCAAAATAAGCATTAAAGTCTTCTTGCTTAGCCATAAATTTATCAAACTCATCTAAGCATGGGCTAGCAAACTTAGTAAATGGGATCACAGCCTTATCATATCTATAGAGAGAATTTACCTTTACTACCTGTGTCGGGTTATCAAGACCATGAGTGTCTTCAATAGGTAATGGATTAAGATCATATGTTTCTTCAATAGGCGGTAAATTAAGACCATGTATTTCTTCAATAGGAGGTAAATTCTTAACATCTTCAGCTTTAATACCATTTTCTTTCATAGATTTCTTTGCCTCTTGCATATCTTCAGGACTGAGAAATAGAATACCCCTTTTCTTCGGAGTTGGTTTAGGAATAGGCCTGCTCCCGAGCTCTGGAAGAGGCTCGGGAAGCTGACCACCATCGCGAGGCCACGGAGAAGCACACGTGGGAGCTCCAAGCCTGGAGCGCCATCTTGGATCAGCAGGTGGAGGTGCGCAGGGCTGCCCTTGCGTCGTTGAGGGGGACGCCCACCGAGGAGGAAGAGATCCGGAAGCGCGAGGAGGCGCTGGCGCTGGAAGCCGTGGAGCGCAGCCTTGAACTCGAATGGCTGGAGACGAGGGAGCGCCAGGTTGATCAGGCGGAGGATGACATCGGCGTGCACGAGGCCAGGGCTCAGGAGGAGATCGACCGTCGGGTGGCCGAGGCTCGCGCGGATCTCGAGAGCAGGCACGACCTGAAGCTGAAGCTCGTGGAGGCTGGGGCCGCTGGTAGGACTGCTGCCCTCAAGTCCAGGTTGATCGAGGTGGAGCGGCGCGAAGAGGACGCCGCAACCGCCCTGGCCTCGGCGCAGGCTGAGCTGGCTTCCGCCGGCGCGGAGCTGCTCCCTCTTTGGCAGCGGGTCGCCGACGCCGAGTCCGTCGCGCGGCAGAACAAGGACGAAGTGCTTCAGCGATGGACGTTGGAGCGTGTGCACGCCCCCATGCTCGAGGACCTCAGGAATAGGGCCAACACCGCCCTGGGCCATATCTGCGATGAGAATGCTCCTCACCCCCATGCGAACGACTACGCCAGCCACCTCCGCTTCTTCGCCGACATGGTGACGCGCCTGCAGAACCGTTCCGAGAGGGCTCGCCAGCTTGTTGAAGAGAGGAGTCGCAGTCTGCTCGGGCGCGCATTCTCTCGCGTCTTCAGTCATCTCCAGAACGCTGATCCCAACTTCGCTTTTGAAACCGCCATTGCTCCCGTACCTGAAGTCATCCGGGGTGACCTGGCGCGATGGGTTGAAGACCACGTGGATGCGCTGGTCAGGGCCTTCACTTCTGACGACGACGGGGTGGTAGTCGCGGCGCACGAAGGTGATGTGGTCGATGATGGCGATGGCAGCGCCGAGGGAGGTGATGGTAATGCCAATGATGACGGCGGCGATGCCAGTGACGTGTCCGAGGGGGACCCTGGGGGCGCGGCGAGCGACCTGTCCGATTGACTCCATGATTCTCACCTGTTTGCCCTGCACGTAGAAGCTCGGGCGCGGCCCCAGAGGTTGTAAGAGCATTTTGGGAGGGGGAGCCCCTCATGTAAATATACTACTGCCTCTATCCTTTTAGGTCGAATTGAATATGTGTCTCGACAAACTCACGTGTGCTGGGGCAAGGTTGCTGTCGCGGTTTACCTTAGCCTGGGCGAGCCCAAAACAGGCTCAAGAGATTGTGAGTTTCTGGGAGCTCCTGAGGAATTCATCGACACGCCCGAGGGGGCCGCGTGGTAAGCGAGTGCCAGCCGCGGCGCGACACGTGTGTGGCTCATGTGTTTCATGCCCAGCCCCGCTCGCGAGGGGGGCAACAGGCCCGAACTCCGAAATAAGGCAAGAACCAGACTGCGAGAAATAGCTCGAACGAGAAAAAGGCATCCCCCCCCCGGCGCGCATCAAACAAAAATTCAGCTTCAACTTAAATCCAAATCCAGAAGGCAGGGTTACAGAAAAGAGATCCAAAGCAAATGGCCGCGTCCGGCGCCTAGTCTAGTCTTCGACGTCTTCTCACCAGCGCGGAGCTAAGTGCTGCCACTAGGCGTGGAAGGGAGCCCCCGAGGCCCGAGGGCGGCACTCCTGAGGCTCCGGGGTGTGTACAGCCCCACTCATTATTACGTGAGAGTGTCACAGGCGGCGATCTTCACAGGCGTGAGCCTTACTTCATATCGCCTGACGAGGGCCCCGCCTTGCGCCACCCCCTACCATCGCCGGGATGACCGGAAACGAGGGCAGAGGGGATGCTAGCGGCGCCCTCGGCGACCACGGGTCCTCTGCCGGGGGAAGGTTCACCGGCGCCACCCTAGCAGAGGGCCTACCTCTAGGCGTTGCCTTGCTCCGTGCGATGCGGGGAGGGGCCTTGCTCCTGGCCCCTCCCACGCAGGCCCCAGTGGGTGTCTCCTGATGGGGCGGGCATCGCCGTGCCGGAACCATCGCCTGGCACCGTGACCTGGTTCATCTGTGACTCATGGTTAGAGTAAGCTTGTGCCTGAGGGATTAGTGGTACCCTCTATCTGTTCTTGACGGTGCGGCTGGTGGGGCTCTCCGGCGGCTACTGGAAGGCTTCAGCTCCTAACGCCTCCTCCTCCCATCCTGGCCCGAGGAACAAGCCGGGGTCGTCCTCCGGCGTGTACTCCTGGTCCTTCATGCCGGGCACGTAGGCCTCCGGGGCCGATGCCCCGAAGACCTCGCCGAAGTGCCCCACACTCCATGTCGCTCAGCCTGTCACGCTGTTCTGAGGATGGCGGGGCGGTGCTCCGATGGGGTCGTGTGCGATGACGCTCGTGCCCGCACCGATCTGAGGTGGCGCGGGCGCGAGGGGGCGCCCTCCGCCGTGGATCGTGCTGATGTCGACGAAGCCCCCGGGCGCACTTGGGGGTATGCGGGGGCGGCGAGGCCCGCCGTGGGATCCTGCCACTGCCTGGGGAGTGAGCTGGTAGCAAAAGGGCGGTGCTCCCATGGCCGCCGCGTCCAGTAGCTCGGCGACGCGTTTCAGCAGTGCATCCCGGCCGCTCTCCATCATTCGGCACCGCAGCAGCTCCCGTGCCACCGTGAGCGTGGCTTGTGGCCCTTGCAGCAGCTCGCGTCTATCAGGGAGTAAGAGCAGAGGGTGAGTGACCGCGCCACCCACGCCACGCGGTGTTTGGCAGTGTGCGCGCCGCCTGAGACGCGGGGTTGAGGTCTTCCTGGGAAGGCGGCGGTGCCCGGGCGGGCCAGGCTGCCCAGCGGTCGTTGTCAGCCCTCGGGCCGCCGGACATCGGAACCGCGGAGCGTCGGTGGATCGATAGGTGGGGAAGAGGCTCCGACGCACCCCTACCTGGCGCGCCAAATGTCGGATCACGGGTTCCGGGAAAACCCTTAAGGTTCGAACACTGGGGTCCGCGCGGAGATTTCCCCCCTACTGATCCACGTCCTAACTCGGCTAAGGTCTTACGAACTAACTCGACGAACTCACAACACAAGGGACACAAGATTTATACTGGTTCGGGCCACCATTGTGGTGTGATGTCTACTACACAACCTTCTTCTTGTAGACGTTGTTGGGCCTCCAAGTGCAGAGGTTTGTAGGATAGTAGCAAATTTCCCTCAGGTGGATGACCTAAGGTTTATCAATCCATGGGAGGTGTAGGATGAAGATGGTCTCTCTCAAACAACCCTGCAACCAAATAAAAAGAGTCTCTTGTGTCCCCAACACACCCAATACAATGGTAAATTGTATAGGTGCACTAGTTCAGCGAAGAGATGGTGATACAAGTGCAATATGGATGGTAGATATAGGTTTTTGTAATATGAAAATATAAAAACAGCAAGGTAACTAATGATAAAAGTGAGCATAAACGGTATTGCAATGCTAGGAAACAAGGCCTAGGGTTCATACTTACACTAGTGCAAGTTCTCTCAACAATAATAACATAATTGGATCATATAACTATCCCTCAACATGCAACAAAGTGTCACTCCAAAGTCACTAATAGTGGAGAACAAACGAAGAGATTATTGTAGGGTACGAAACCACCTCAAAGTTATCCTTTCTGATCGATTTATTCAAGAGTGCGTAGTAAAATAACACGAAGCTAATTCTTTCCGTTCAATCTATCATAGAGTTCGTACTAGAATAACACCTTAAGACACAAATCAACCAAAACCCTAATGTCACCTAGATACTCCAATGTCACCTCAAGTATCCGTGGGTATGATTATACGATATGCATCACACAATCTCAGATTCATCTATTCAACCAACACAAAGAACTTTAAAGAGTGCCCCAAAGTTTCTACCGGAGAGTCAAGACGAAAACGTGTGCCAACCCCTATGCATAAGTTCACGAGGTCACGGAACTCGCAAGTTGATCACCAAAACATACATCAAGTGGATCACATGGTATCCCATTGTCACCACAGATAAGAACGTGCAAGACATACATCAAGTGTTCTCAAATCCTTAGAGACTCAATCCGATAAGACAACTTCAAAGGGAAAACTCAATTCATCACAAGAGAATAGAGGAGGAGAAACATCATAAGATCCAAATATAATAGCAAAGCTCGCGATACATCAAGATCGTGCCGACTCAAGAACACGAGAGAGAGAGAGAGAGAGAGAGAGATCAAACACATAGCTACTGGTACATACCCTCAGCCCCGAGGGTGAACTACTCCCTCCTCGTCATGGAGAGCGTCGGGATGATGAAGATGGCCACCGATGAGGGATTCGCCTCCTCCGGCAGGGTGCCGGAACGGGTCTAGATTGGTTTTCGGTGGCTACGGAGGCGAACTCCCCATCTATTCTGCTCTCTGATGTTTTTAGGGTATATTGATATATATAGGCAGAAGAAGTCGGTCAGGGGAGCCATGAGGGGCCCACGAGGGTGGGGGCGTGCCTCCCTGCCTCGTGGCTTCCTCGAAGCTTCCCTAACGTCTACTCCAAGTCTCCTGGATTGCTTCTGTTCCAAAAATAACTCTCTCGAAGGTTTCATTCCATTTGGACTCCGTTTGATATTCCTTTTCTTCGAAACACTGAAATAGGCAAGAAAACAGCAATATGGGATGGGCCTCCGGTTAATAGGTTAGTCCCAAAAATAATATAAAAGTGTATAATAAAGCCCATAAACATCCAAAATAGATAATATAATAGCATGAATACTTCATAAATTATAGATACGTTAGAGACGTATCATGGTGTAATACCCTACTCCAGTGTGGTGGTGGTGGATTGCCTCTTGGGCTGAGGATGAACGGTACAAGGGGAAGAACAGCCTCCTGAGGTTGAGATGTTCTTGTGCTTGGCGAACTTGTGTGTGGCCTTCGTGGGGTGGATCCGGTCCAAGATCATATCCCCCCTCTACGGTGGTGGCTAGTCCTATTTATAGAGGCCCTGGTCCTCTCCCCAAATATTGAGCGGAAGGGAGCCAACAACGGCCAATTTGAAAGGGGACAGCTAGTATAGCTTATCCTGACAAAAGTGGTCTTCGCCTGCAAAATGCACTGGTGGTGACGCCGCCTTGGGCTCCATGGTGACCTCCGTCTTGTCGTCCTTCTGGTCTTGGTCTTGTTGCACCGGTATGGAAACCTTTGCTTGATGCCTCGGTACTCCGCGCCTGCGCTTGCCCCCTTAGCACCAAAGAGGAAACAAGGACACTATGCGCGCTCGCGCCCGCCTGGTCTCGACCGTCACTGCTCACGTCATGAGAACCTCGCGAGGTTTGCCTTGCCTTGAACTCTCTGCCCCTCGCGAGCCTGCCTGGCGAGGCCGCTCCTGAGGAGGTCTTGCGTCGTCCGCCTCGCGAGGCTTGGCCCCTCGCGAAGGTCTTGAATGCCTTGTTGATGAAGATGGGCCATACAGGCCTACTAGCAAAGCCACACCGTGGGCTGCAGGCAGGTAAGTCTGGGGACCCCTGTTCCCAGAACGTCGACACATGCAACGTCCTATCATTTTTATTTTTCTTCTTCTTAGAAGAACTAGGTGCATCAATATTAGTTCTCTGAGAATCTTGCTCAATCCTCTTAGGGTGACCCTCAGGATACAAAGGTTCCTGAGTCATTTTACCCCCTCTAGTCACAACTCTAACAACATTATCATTTTTCTTATTATTTAATTCATTGAGAAAATCATCCTGAGCCTTAAGTACTTGTTCTACTTGAGTGGTAACCATAGAAGCATGTTCACTAATAAGTTTAAGTTCACCTTTAAATCTAGACATATAATTACTCAAGTGTTCAATCATATAAGCATTACGTTTCAATTGTCTACCAACATAATCATTGAAGTTTTCTTGTTTAACAATAAAATTATCAAACTCATCTAAGCATTGGCTAGCAGACTTATAACGAGGAATATCACCTTCATCAATCTATTGAGAGAATTTACCTTTACTACCTGTGTCGGGTTATCAAGACCATGTATTTCTTCAATAGGTGGTAAATTCTTAACATCTTCAGCTTTAATACCTTTTTCTTTCATAGATTTCTTTGCCTCTTGCATATCTTCAGGACTGAGAAATAGAATACCCCTTTTCTTCGGAGTTGGCTTAGGAGTTGGTTCAGGAAGTGACCAATCATTTTCATTACTCAACATATTATTCAATAGCAATTCAGCTTGATCAACCGTTCTTTCCCTGAAAACACAACCAGCACAACTATCCAGGTGGTCTCTGGAAGCCTCGGTTAGTCCATTAGAAAAGATATCAAGTATTTCATTTTTCTTGAGAGGATGATCAGGCAGAGCATTAAGTAATTGGAGAAGCCTCCACCAAGCTTGTGGGAGACTCTCTTCTTCAATTTGCACAAAATTATATATTTCCCTTAGAGAAGCTTGTTTCTTATAAGCGGGGAAATATTTAGCAAAGAAGTAATAAATCATATCCTGGGGACTACACACACAACCAGGATCAAGAGAATTAGATCATATTTTAGCATCACCCTTTAATGAGAACGGAAACAACTTAAGGATAAAGTAATAGCGAGTTTTCTCATCATTAGTGAACAGGGTGGCTATATCATTTAATTTAGTAAGATGTGCCACAATAGTTTCAGATTCATAGCCATAAAAAGGATCAGATTCAACCAAAGTAATTAACTCATGGTCGATAGAGAAATCATAATCCTTATTGGAAATACAAATAGGTGAAGTAGCAAAAGCAGGGTCATATTTCATTCTAGCATTCAAAGACTTTTCTTTAAGCTTAGCTAATAATTTCTTAAGATCATATCTATCATTGCAAGCTAAGAAGTCTCTAGCAGTTTCTTCGTCCATAACATAGCCCTCAGGCACAACAGGAAATTCATATCTAGGGGGAGAATCTTCATCATCACTTTCATCAATATTATCAGTTTCAATAATTTCATTCTCTCTAGCCCTAGCAAGTTGTTCATCAAGAAATTCACCTAGTGGCATAGTATCATCAAGCACAGAAGTAGTTTCATCATAAGTATCATGCAAAGCAGAAGTGGCATCATCAATAACATGCGACATATTAGAATGAATAGCAGGAGTAGGTGTCGCAAGTTTACTCAAAACAGAAGGTGAATCAAGTGCAGAGCTAGATGGCAGTTCCTTACCCCCTCTCGTAGTTGAGGGAAAAATCTTGGTTCTTTTATCTTTCAAGTGATCAGCAGATATACATCCCAAGTGACTCAAAGAATAGATCTATGCTCCCCCGCAACGGCGCTAGAAAATAGTCTTGATAACCCACAAGTATAGGGGATCGCAACAGTTTTCGAGGGTAGAGTATTCAACCCAAATTTATTGATTCAACACAAGGGGAGCCAAAGAATATTCTCAAGTATTAGCAGCTGAGTTGTCAATTCAACCACACCTGGAAAACTTAATATCTGCAGCAAAGTATTTAGTAGCAAAGTAATATGATAGTAGCGGTAACGGTAGAAAAAGTAACGGCGGCAGTTTTGTAGCAAGCGTAACAGTGGCAACGAAAAAGTAACTAAGCAAAGATCAATATGTGAAAAGCTCATAGGCAATGGATCAGTGATGGATAATTATGTCGGATGCGATTCCTCATGTAACAGTTATAACATAGGGTGACACAGAACTAGCTCCAGTTCATCAATGTAATGTAGGCATGTATTTCGAATATAGTCATACGTGCTTATGGAAAAGAACTTGCATGACATCTTTTGTCCTACCCTCCCGTGGCAGCGGGGTCCTATCGGAAACTAAGGGATATAAATGCCTCCTTTCAATAGAGTACCAGAACAAAGCATTAACACTTAGTGAATACATGAACTCCTCAAACAACGGTCATCACCGGTAAGTATCCCGATTATTGTCACTTCGGGGTTAACGAATCATAACACATAATAGGTGACTATAGACTTGCAAGATAGGATCAAGAACTCACATATATTTGTGAAAAACATAATAGGTTCAGATCTGAAATCATGGCACTCGGGCCCTAGTGACAAGCATTAAGCATAGAAAAGTCATAGCAACATCAATCTCAGAACATAATGGATACTAGGGACCAAACCCTAACAAAACTAACTCGATTACATGATAAATCTCATCCAACCCATCACCGTCCAGCAAGCCAACGATGGAATTACTCATGCACAGCGGTGAGTATCATGAAATTGGTGGTGGAGGAAGGTTGATGATGACGATGGCGACGGATTCCCCTCTTCGGAGCCCCGAACGGACTCCAGATCAGCCCTCCCGAGAGAGATTAGGGCTTGGCGGCGTCTCTGCATCGTAAAACGTGATGAATCATTCTCTCTGATCCACCCCCCCCCCCAACGTGAATACATAGAGTTGGAGTTGAGGTCGGTGGAGCACCAGGGGCCCACGAGGTAGGGGGCGCGCCCAGGGGGGTATGCGCACCCCCACCCTCGTGGACAGGGTGTGGGCCCCCTGGCCTTGATTCTTTCACCAGTATTTTTTATATATTCCAAAAATATTCTCCGTTGATTTTTAGGTCATTCTGAGAACTTTTATTTCTGCACAAAAATAACACCATGGCAATTCTGCTGAAAACAACGTCAGTCCGGATTAGTTCCATTCAAATCATGCAAGTTAGAGTCCAAAACAAGGGAAAAAGTGTTTGGAAAAGTAGGTATGATGGAGACATATCAGGTGTGAGTTTCGAAACTATTCCACATTGTTTCAAATGAAGACCAAACTCATAAATCAAATATTCTCCTCCACGATCAGATCGTAGAAACTTTATTTTTCTTGTTACGATGATTTTCCACTTCACTCTGAAATTCTTTGAACTTTTCAAATGTTTCAGACTTATGTTTCATCAAGTAGATATACCCATATCTCCTCAAATCATCTGTGAGGGTCAGAAAATAACGATACCCGCCGCGAGCCTCAACACTCATCGGACCGCATACATCAGTATGTATTATTTCCAACAAGTTTGTTGCTCGCTCCATTGTTCCGGAGAACGGAGTCTTAGTCATCTTGTCCATGAGGCATGGTTCGCAAGCATCAAGTGATTCCAAAAGTCCATCGTCATGGAGTTTCTTCATGCGCTTTGCACCAATATGATCTAAACAGCAGTCCCACAAATAAGTTGTACTATCATTATTAAACTTATATCTTTTGGCTTCAATACTATGAATATGTGTATCACTACTATTGAGATTCAATAAAAATAGACCACTCATCAAGGGTGCATGACCATAAAAGATATTACTCATATAAATAGAACAACCATTATTCTCTGATTTAAATGAATAACCGTCTCGCATCAAACAAGATCCAGATATAATGTTCATGCTTAACGCTGGCACCAAATAACAATTATTTAGGTCTAAAACTAATCCCGAAGGTAGATGTAGAGGTAGCATGCCGACGGCGATCACATCGACTTTGGAACCATTTCCCACGCGCATCGTCACCTCGTCCTTAGCCAATCTTCGTTTAATCTGTAGCCCCTGTTTCGAGTTGCAAATATGAGCAACAGAACTAGTATCAAATACCCAGGCGCTAATATGAGCATTAGTAAGGTACACATCAATAATAGGTATATCAAATATACCTTTCACTTTGCCATCCTTCTTATACGCCAAATACTTGGGGCAGTTCCGCTTCCAGTGACCAGTCCCTTTGCAGTAGAAGCACTCAGTCTCAGGCTTAGGTCCAGACTTGGGCTTCTTCACTTGAGCAGCAACTTGTTTGGCGTTCTTCTTGAAGTTTCCCTTCTTCCCTTTGCCCTTCTTCTTGAAACTAGTGGTCTTGTTAACCATCAACACTTGATGCTCCTTCTTGATTTCTACTTCCAGAGCCTTTAGCATCGCGAAGAGCTCGGGAATTGTCTTATCCATCCCTTGCATATTATAGATCATCATGAAGTTTTTGTAGCTTGGTGGCAGTGATTGAAGAACTCTGTCAATGACACTATCATCAGGAAGATTAACTCCCAGTTGAGTCAAGTGGTTGTGGAACCTAGACATTCTGAGTATATGTTCACTGACAGAACTATTCTCCTCCATTTTGCAGTTGTAGAACTTATTAGAGACTTCATATCTCTCAATCTGGGCATTTACTTGAAATATTAACTTCAACTCCTCGAACATCTCATATGCTCCATGACGTTCAAAACGTCGTTGAAGTCCCGGTTCTAAGCCGTAAAGTATGGCACACTGAACTATCGAGTAGTCATCAGCTTTGCTCTACCAGACATTCATAATGTCTGAAGTTGCTCCTGCAGCAGGTCTTGCACCTAGCGGTTCTTCTAGGATGTAATTCTTCTGTGCAACAATGAGGATAATACTCAAGTTACAGACCCAGTCTGTGTAGTTGCTACCATCATCTTTCAACTTAGCTTTCTCTAGAAACGCATTAAAAATTCAAGGGAACGGTAGCACGGGCCATTGATCTACAACAACATAGACATGCAAAATACTATCAGGTACTAAGTTCATGATAAATTAAAGTCCAATTAATCATATTACTTAAGAACTCCCACTTAGATAGACATCTCTCTAGTCATTTAAGTGATCATGTGATCCATATCAACTAAACCATGTACGATCATCACGTGAGATGGAGTAGTTTTCAATGGTGAACATCACTATGTTGATCATATCTACTATATGATTCACGTTCGACCTTTCGGTCTCAGTGTTTCGAGGCCATATCTGCATATGCTAGGCTCGTCAAGTTTAACCCGAGTATTCTGCGTGTGCAAAACTGGCTTGCACCCATTGTATGTGAACGTAGAGCTTATCACACTCGATCATCACGTGATGTCTCGACACGACGAACTGTAGCAACGGTGCATACTCAGGGAGAACACTTATACCTTGAAATTTAGTGAGAGATCATCTTATAATGCTACTGCCGTACTAAGCAAAATAAGATGCATAAAAGATAAACATCACATGCAATCAAAATAAGTGATATGATATGGCCATCATCATCTTGTGCCTTTGATCTCTATCTCCAAAGAACCGTCATGATCACCATCGTTACCGGCTTGACACCTTGATCTCCATCGTAGCATTGTTGTCATCTCGCCAACTGTTGCTTCTACGACTATCGCTGCCGCTTAGTGATAAAGTAAAGCAATTACATGGCGATTGCATTTCATACAATAAAGCGACAACCATATGGTTCCTGCCAGTTGCCGATAACTTTTACAAAACATGATCATCTCATACAAAAATTCATATATCATCACGTCTTGAGCATATTACATCACAACGAGCCCTGCAAAAACAAGTTAGACGTCCTCTACTTTGTTGTTGCAAGTTTTACGTGGCTGCTACGAGCTTCTAGCAAGAACTGTTCTTACCTACGCATCAAAACCACAATGGTTTTTCGTCAAGTGTGTTGTTTTAACCTTCAACAAGGACCGGGCATAGTCAAACTCGATTCAACTAAAGCTGGAGAAATAGACAGCCGCTTGCCACCTGTGTGCGAAGCACGTCGGTAGAACCAGTCTCATGAACGCGGTCATGTAATGTTGGACCAGGCCGCTTCATCCAACAATATTGCCGAATCAAAGTAAGACGTTGCTGGTAAGCAGTATGGCTATTATCGCCCACAACTCATTGTGTTCTACTTGTGCATATAACATCTACGCATAGACCTAGCTCGGATGCCACTGTTGGGGAACGAAGTATTTCAAAAAAATTCCTACGATCACGCAAGATCTATCTAGGAGAAGAATAGAAACGAGTGGGGAGAGTGTGTCCACGTACCCTCGCAGACCGTAAGCTGAAGCGTTTAGTAACGCGGTTGATGTAGTCGAACATCTTCACGATCCAACCGATCCAAGTACCGAACGTACGACACCTCCGCGTTCAGCACACGTTCAGCTCGATGATGTCCCTCGATCTCTTGATCCAGTTGAGGACGAGGGAGAGTTCCGTTAGCACGATGGCGTGGCGATGGTGATGATGAAGTTACCGGTGCAGGGCTTCGCATAAGCACTAGGACGATATGACCGAGGTGTGTAACTGTGGAGGGGGGCATTGCACACGGTTAAGAGAAACTTGTGTGTTCTAGGGTGCCCCTGCCCCTGTATATAAAGGAGGTGAGGGGGAGGCCGTCCGGCCCTATAGGGCGCGCTAGGAGGAGGGAGTCCTACTAGGACTCCAAGTCCTAGTAGGATTCCACCTAGAGGAAAGGGGGAGAAGGAAGGAAGAGGGGGAAGGGAAGGAAAGGGGGGTGCCACCCCCTTCCCCTAGTCCAATTCGGACCCAAGGGGGGAGCACGGCCAGCCCCTTGTGGCCCTTCCTCTCTTCCCACTAAGGCCCATCAAGGTCCATTAGTTCCCCCGAGGGGTTCCGATAACCCTCCCGCACTCCGATAATTATCCGATACCTCTCGAAACTCATCCGGTGTTCGAATTGTTAGGGAACGCAGTAATTTCAAAAAAAATCCTACACACACGCAAGATCTATCATTGTGATGCATAGCAACGATAAGGGAAGAGTGTTGTCCACGTACCCTCGTAGACCGTAAGCTGAAGCATTATGACAACGCGGTTGATGTAGTCGTACGTCTTCATGATCCGACCGATCCTAGTACCGAAAGTACGGCACCTCTGTGAGCTGCACACGTTCGGCTCGATGAGGTCCCACGAACTCTCGATCCAGCCGAGTGTCGAGGGATAGCTTCATCATCATGACAACGTGATGATGGTGATGATGAAGCTACCGGCGCAGGGCTTCGCCTAAGCACTATGACGATATGACCGAGGTGGATTATGGTGGAGGGGGGCACCGCACACGGCTAAGGGATCAATGCTTAACTTGTGTGTTCTAGGGTGCCCACTGCCACCGTATATAAAGGAGCAAGGGGCAGGCCGGCCGGCCCTTGTGGCGCGCCTGGAGAGGAGGAGTCCTCCTCCTCATAGGAGTAGGACTCCCCTTTCCTAGTCCTACTAGGAGGGGGAAAGGAAGGAGGAGAAGGGAGAAGGAAAGGGGGCGCCGCCCCCTTCCCTAGTCCAATTCGGACTAGAGGGGGAGTGGCACGCGGCCCTTCCTTGGCTGGCCCTCTCTCTCTCTCCACTAAGGCCCATGTGGCCCATTAGTTCCCAGGGGGGTCCGGTAACCCTCCGGCACTCCGGTTTTCTCCGAAATCACCTGCAACACTTCTGGTGTCCGAATATAGCCGTCCAACATATCAATCTTTATGTATCGACCATTTAGAGACTCCTCGTCATGTCCATGATCACATCCGGGACTCCGAACTATCTTCGGTACATCAAAACACATAAACTCATAATACCGATCGTCACCGAACGTTAAGCGTGCGGACCCTACGGGTTCGAGAACTATGTAGACATGACCGAGACACGTCTCTGGTCAATAACCAATAGCGGAACCTGGATGTTCATATTGGCTCCCACATATTCTAAGAAGATCTTTATCGGTCAAACCGCATAACAACATACGTTGTTCCCTTTGTCATCGGTATGTTGCTTTCCCGAGATTCGATCGTCGGTATCTCAATACCTAGTTCAATCTCGTTACCGGCAAGTCTCTTTACTCATTCCGTAATGCATCATCCTGTAACTAACTCATTAGTCACATAGCTTGCAAGGCTTATAGTGATGTGCATGACCGAGAGGGCCCAGAGATACCTCCCCGATACACAGAGTGACAAATCCTAATCTTGATCTATGCCAACTCAACAAACACCATCGGAGACACTTGTAGAGCATCTTTATAATCACCAAGTTATGTTGTGACGTTTGATAGCACACTAAGTGTTCCTCCGGTATTCAGGAGTTGCATAATCTCATAGTTATAGGAACATGTATAAGTCATGAAGAAAGCAATAGCAATAAACTAAACGATCATAGTGCTAAGCTAACGGATGGGTCTTGTCCATCACATCATTCTCTAATGATGTGATCTCGTTCATCAAATGACAACACATGTCTATGGTCAGGAAACTTAACCATCTTTGATTAATTAGCTAGTCAAGTAGAGGCATACTAGGGACACTCTGTTTCGTCTATGTATTCACACATGTACTAAGTTTCCTGTTAATATAATTCTAGCATGAATAATAAACATTTATCATGATATAAGGAAATATAAATAACAACTTTATTATTGCCTCTAGGGCATATTTCCTTCATGAATAACATCATCCAATATATCAATCTTTATGTCTCGACCATTTCGAGACTCCTCGTCATGTCCGTGAACTCATCCGGGACTCTGAACAATCTTCGATCATCAAATCACATAACTCATAATACAAATCGTCATCTAACGTTAATCGTGCGGACCCTACGAGTTCGAGAACTATGTAGACATGACCAAGACACATCTTCGGTCAATAACCAATAGCGGAACCTGGATGCTCATATTGGCTCCTACATATTCTACGAAGATCTTTATCGGTCAAACCGCATAACAACATATGTTGTTCCCTTTGTCAACGGTATGTTACTTATTGCTCGAGATTCGATCATCGGTATCATCATACCTAGTTCATTCTCGTTACCGGCGAGTCTCTTTACTCGTTTCGTAATACATCAACCCTCAACTAACTCATTAGTCACATTGCTTGCAAGGCTTATAGTGATTAGCATTACCGAGAGGGCCCAGAGATACCTCTCCGAAACACGGAGTGACAAATCCTAATCTCGATCTATGCCAACTCAACAAACACCATTGGAGACACCTGTAGAGCATCTTTATAATCACCCAGTTATGTTGTGATGTTTTATAGCACACAAGGTGTTCCTCCGGTATTCGGGAGTTGCATAATCTCATAGTCAGAGGAACATGTATACGTCATGAAGAAAGCAATAGCAATAAAACTAAACGATCATATATGCTAAGATAACAGATAGGTCTTGTCCATCACATCATTCTCTAATGATGTGATTCCGTTCATCAAATGACAACACATGTCTATGGTCAGGAAACTTAACCATCTTTGATTAACGAGCTAGTCTAGTAGAGGCATAATAGGGACACTCTGTTTGTCTATGTATCCGCACATGTATTAAGTTTCCGATTAATACAATTCTAGCATGAATAATAAACATTTGTTATGATATAAAAAATATAAATAACAACATTATTATTGCCTCTAGGGCATATTTCCTTCAAGCCGGTCATTGCATGAACGTCCGATTCAGCATATTTGACCCGTTCGATATGGGTCTTGCAACAAAAAAAAGAGTGCATCGTGCTCCGCTTTCGATCTCGGTTCCTCCTTCCTCGTGGGAACACGGCGTTGCCGCTGCGGCCTGCAGCAGCCGCTCACGTCTTGCCGGTCCCCGCCCTTGTCGCCGGTCGCCGCTGGTTGCCGCCCCTCATTGTCGTCGTCTCCCTGTGTTTCCTGCCGGACTCTCGAGCCATGCATGGATGTAGCAAAAAGCTTCGCTTGTCGTAGCAAAACGCGAAGGCGGTTGCAACAAAAAATGTTGGTTCCAGCACAATTAAATGACGGTTCCAGCAAAAAAACTCAGCAGCAGAAAACCATGGCTCGGAGACAACACCGGTAGTAGCGAATCTTTGTGTTAGTTCCAGCAAAACCAAAAACATTAGAAGCAAAAATGAAAAATGGGGCCTTTGTGGAAAGATGTTCTAGCAAAAACCAAAGACACCATTGGTAGCAAAAATTCAAACTGGTTCCAGCAAACCAAAACACCATTTGTAGCAAAAATGCAAAATTGGGTGTTCTTCTAGCAAAAAGCGAAAGCAGCAGTTGTAGCAAAAATTGAAGCTGGTTCCAACAAATCAAAACACCAGTTGTAGCAAAATGCAAAAACTTGGCATCGGTACTAGCAAACCAAAGCGCCCATGGTAGCAAAAATTAGTGCTGGTTCCAGCAAACCAAAAAACGGTGGTAGCAAAAATGTAAAATTAGTCGAGCATAAAAAGTGCCTTCGCTTTCGACATCGCCATGTTCCTAGCTCGGCCCGCAAGCAATTGCAGCACGGCCATGAGCCAGTTCCAACACCACCATGAGCCGGTTCCAGCAATGGGCGTCGTCGAAGTCGAACCACCAGTGGGCTCTCCTGTGCACGGCGCCGATGGCTTCTCCCGTCCACAACACCGGTCGACGCCCCGTCGTAGCACCGGTGCTGAACCTTCATGGCAGTTGCTGTTGGACGGTCGTCGCAGCCCCGCCCTCTTGTGGCAGCGCTGGCTGGTTGGGGTGGAAAGAGGGGAAGAGGTGGGGAGCACCGGTGGTGAGGAAGGCGGAGGAAGGAGAGGGAAAGGTGGGCAGCGCCGATGGGGAGGGGAGGTGGAAGAAGGAGAGGGAGTGGTGGGTAGCGCCCTGTGGGGAATTGTGGCCGCAAAGCTCTAGAACGAAGGAAGAAGATAAGGGAAAGGGGCAGAGCGGTGCGGGGCCCCACGGGACGCGTGGGTGCGTCCGGCGGAAGTTTCAGCCGGTGCACCGACTGTAAACATTTACCTACTACTATCCGTCTAACCATCGAACCACATGTTGGTTCGCCATGTAAATCGGGTTTGAGGGTGAGCGTTGGACTTGGACATGCCCTAATTCCCTTCTTTAGATACGAATTGTCCTGACGCTAGCTGCAGGTTAAACGTCAACACGTTGTTAAGGATGCCGCTAGCCCTAATTGATAATCTCTGCCTGTGCGCACCACCTCGATTTTGATCGTGGGTGCATAACAGGTGTGGGAGTTCATGCCGCAAAGTATAAAGTTCAGATCAGGGGACGGTTGGTTTCGGTCATGTGTGAAGAGCTGCTGCCTACGACTAGCGGAACCATGTTGCTGTCCCAAGTTCACATCCCTGTAAACTGGTGGAGAGCATCTGCATTTTCTGTTGTAGCAATAGTTGGGCAGGCATTTGAGCACTTCTCTGAAAATAAACTGGTGATCAATCCATTGTCAATGGAGCCGCGTTGGGTATAGAGTATAGCTGTATAGACATTGCTGAACAGCTTGGATTGATCTGCACAAACTGTATCGACGAGGCAAATTGTCTGCCTCCGTTCCCAAAAAAAACTTCACAAAGTGCGAATCAACTTGTGGTTGAGTTGGTTAGGTGGACAGTGGTATCCCCAACCCACCAGGGTTCAAATCCTGGTGCTCGCATTATTCCTGGATTTATTTCAGGATTTCCGGCAATGCGCTTTCAGTGGGAGGAGACGTTCCCGTCGACGACGAGGCACCTACGATGACTTCGTAAATCTCAAGATGATATGCCGGCTCAGTCTCTCGGAGGTGCTCATGTGTGAAGAGCTGCTGCCTACGACTAGCGGAACCATGTTGCTGTCCCAAGTTCACATCCCTGTAAACTGGTGGAGAGCATCTGCATTTTCTGTTGTAGCAACAGTTGGGCAGGCATTCGAGCACTTCTCTGAAAATAAACTGGTGATCAATCTATTGTCAATGGAGCCGCGTTGGGTATAGAGTATAGCTGTATAGACATTGCTGAACAGCTTGGATTGATCTGCACAAACTGTATCGACGAGGCAAATTGTCTGCCTTCGTTCCCAAAAAAAACTTCACAAAGTGCGAATCAACTTGTGGTTGAGTTGGTTAGGTGGACAGTGGTATCCCCAACCCACCAGGGTTCAAATCCTGGTGCTCGCATTATTCCTGGATTTATTTCAGGATTTCCGGCAATGCGCTTTCAGTGGGAGGAGACGTTCCCGTCGACGACGAGGCACCTACGGTGACTTCGTAAATCTCAAGATGATATGCCGGCTCAGTCTCTCGGAGGTGCTCATAGGGGTAGGGTGTGCGTGTGTGCGTTCATAGGGATGAGTGTATTCGTGTGTATATGAGCGCTTGTGTTTGTACTGATGCTCAAAAAAAAACTTCACAAAGTGTTCAATTCTATTGCAAAGTCCAAACGGGAGGCAGTAAATAAATCGTTGCAACGAGCCAATTAACTGCCCTCGCAAAAAAAAAGGAAAAAGCGAGCCAACAACTGCTTTCAGTAAGCTGGAGGGGAAGTTGAGTAAACAGAAGATTTTGTTTGGGAAGGAAGAAAAAGAAAAAAAACAGGGGCATTCCGAGAATTGAACTCGGGACCTCTCGCACCCTAAGCGAGAATCATACCACTAGACCAAATGCCCTTTGGTGTCTACTATTACTGTGTCTCAGTATTAGAAACTTGCTGCAAGCCTGCATGGACCTGTTTGTGATCCCTTGAGTAATTAGCAGAAGGCATACCTAAGATCGTGAGCAATATCATCAATTCTAATTTTCTTAGAAAACTGCATTTATGCAATATGTAGTTCTTCTTAGTGTATAACCCCCTCATGGCTCAGGTCCAAGGCCTCAACAGAAAGACTAATGCCGTAAACCATTGCAGGCCAACTATAAGAAGAGTAGAAATATATACTTAATTTCTTGGAGTATGCGGTGATCAAGCTGTAGATCACCGTATATCCGGTGGATTAAATACGACATTCTTAATTTCTTGGAGTAGCTAGAAGTGGTTCGCATGTACACGATGAGAATGGAGTGGAGTCCAGCTAGCTAGTAAGTCAAGCACCAGGATATATTGCATTTCTGCATATATGTTTCTCTCAATTCAAGCGCCTAATGCATTATCAATTATATACAACTTGCAGCACCAACTAAAACGAATCAACAAATAAATCAATTTCATATCTCATGGTTATTACAATTAATGTACAGCAAGAACTGCAAACAAGCGGGTAAGCAAAATCAAAATCAAACACATAAAATGAAATCCTGCAAGAACCTAGACTATTTAATTTACAGCTTGCCGAACCAGCCTAGACAACACCGGGCCAATTTGATCATCTCGTGTGAGGCGATCGAGCGAGCGAGCATGCGTGTTCATCATGCAGAAACCCTAATGCACAGTATTGAGTTGGTAAGACTTCTGACCATGTCGCCGTCGGCTGAGGGTTGACCCGATCATTGCTGCTGGGACGAGAGCGGCCCGAAGATGTCGAGGAAGCCGGACGGCGAGCCGAGCGCCGACGCGCCGCCGGGGCTCAAGAAATGGTCGCTGGTCTGGTGCAGCCACGGGGAGACCATGGGCGCCTCGCCCTTGAGCGCCCCGCCGCGGAGCGGGCTGAGGTCGTGGAACAGGAACCCCGTCGTCGGCGACGGCGACGGCCCCGCCCACGACGGCGGCACGTTCTGCTGCTGCTGCTGCTGCCTCGTGGCCGTCACCGAGACGGACACCGCGGGGCCGGGCCGGTTGAGGGCGCGGGCCTTGACGCGCACCGGCTGCGCCGCCCTCCCGGCCCTGTCCGCCGCGGTCCTCGGGGAGGACGACGACGTGGACGCCCTCTCCCGCCCGTCCTCCCCGGCGACCTCCGGGCCGGTGAGCCGCTGCACGAGCGACATGAACTCGTGGGCCTCCACGTGGATCACCTTGGGGGACACCATGTAGATGATGACCGGCTTCCGGTTCTGCTGCTGCGCCTGCGACGACGGCGCCGGCGCCGGCTTGCCGATCTTGCGCGACGCGCCGTGCACGCCGAGGGCCCTGTGCCGGACGTCGGCGTTGTCGTAGCTCGTCGTGGTGGCCATAACAGAAGGGCGCGCACGGGCCGGCGACGACGACGGACAGATAGCTACCGGCCGGGGGCAATGGATAGGTGCGACTTTGGGGCAGGCAGGCGGACGCGGACGATCTGAGGGGGACAGCAAGAGGTTAAACGTACCGATCTTCTATCATCCGTGGGCGCGGAGTGGCTTATATAGCCATGGACAGCGTCCTCGCCTCCGGGCGTTTTAAAGGCGAAAATCGAATGAGACAAGAGTGGTGCGGCGTGGCACGTGCCTCGTGTTCCATCCTGTGTGGTCGCCTCTCTCCGCAGCCCTAGTTGTGCTCTATCGTCGTCGACACATGCATCATCTCTCTTTTTTTACTGCTCGAACAATCCCATTTGAAGTGCAATACCCCAGCTTTATTTACAGAGAAATATGATGTTTGGTAGTTACACGTTGCCTTTTGTTCAAGTCAATTTTCATTCTTCAATTTTTACTCTACGGTGTTGTCACCCCTTTGATTCACATGAATGGATGGAAGGACTAGAGGATACTTTTCTCCCATCTCAGCTTCAAGACAGAAGTAAATGAATGAAAAAGTCGACTCACACGGTCACACCTCGTTCCAAAATTCATGCGCACAAGGAAAAGAGACATACCATGTTGGGACCTCATTAGCTCTAGATCAAGCAAATACTCCCTCCGTCCCTAATATAAGACCTTTTTTGACACTACACTAGTGTTTAAAAAATGTCTTACATTATGGGACAGAGGGATTTATTTTTGGATCAAGCAAATAGTTGTGCCAAGAAGGAAGTTTTAGTTTCTCCACAATATGGACGTCTTCACAATTCATGACGTATATTTTTTTTCTACAAATTAGGCGTCCAACCTTGTAGGGTTCTTTTTCCAATCCTCTATTCTACACATGTATTCCTATCTTATTTTTACAAAAAATATATAAAATTCTCCATTTCCCTATCCTATGAATCAGAGGAGTTCCTAAAAAGAAAGGGGATTTGGGTGTCAAGCACTAAAGGAAACAAAATACCAGTCTCTTAATTAAGTGGTGGTGGGAGCTTGAGAAGCAGAATGGCTTGTTGCAAGATATAGTGAATGTTGTGTATTACCATAATAATATTGTTGCATTTGTTAAATTTATATTATCCAATTCCCCCGATTGGATAGCCATCATGAAGTCAGAGATTTGTACGGTTGGATGGAGGGTGGCATTGAACAATGGAAAAATTGCTAGACTCTCGAAATATATCATGCGTGATAATGTACCTTGTACTTGTTGTGAGCAACATTCTCAGTTATTTGGAACGTTCGATGTGCAAGAGCGCGCTGTTTATCAATCATCTACTATGTCCCTTGTCTTTCTTTCAGGAGAAGCTTGTCTCATGTCTCGATTCAGTTAGCAATGGAAGGACTTGTGTACCAATCAATGTTCTTCCTTGATATAATAATCATGATGATACAAATTTAACTTTTATAGTAAGACCATGTACCAATTGCTGGAGAATGACCTTGCCGGGACAAACTATAATTGGATCTCGGAAGCTAAGACCCCCTTCCTTCCCCTTAAAATCCAAATCTTCCTTTGGCAACTATTCGAGGGTGATATTTTTACTAGGGACGTTATTAGGAAAAGGTGCTGGCATGGGAATCCTATATGTTCCTTGTTTCTTCTGGGTTTGTTTTTTATATTCATATGTGTACTAACTTGGTCTGGCAATTCTATATTTGGTGCTACATATATGTGTTTTTCCTGTAAGTGTGAAATCTAGTATGTTGTTGTTCTCTAGCAGTTTGCTAGGAAATCTAGAATGTGCACAACAAAGTAGCATTTTGACAAAATCCTGATCAAACCTGCCTTTGAGATTGTGTCCTTTGCATGTTCATATCTACTATGTTGGACAGATATTCGGAAGCGAGAAGATATGGACGCCTTGCCGCAAGGTGATGAAATGATCCTTCCAAATGTTGTGACCATGATGTGCATGTGCATGCATGGATGGGGTGATACTTGGATATCGGTTTGTGGCGCTCGACTGATTCCTCATGCTGGTTGTTGATCTAGATTGTGGACAATGTTCGTTCCTTTTACTTAGTCGATGTTGTGTTGTTGGTCCTTGCGACGCCCGTTGGCCAAGTAATTTCTGTTAAACTTTGTTCGCTAATACTTTGGTGTTTTCATGTTTTTCGCCTTTAGTTTATGTGCCAGTTGGGGCATACATCCTAGGGCTCAAACTTGCTTCTTCCTTTCCTGCTCCTTGTTGTTATTGTAAAAACCATTTACATAAATTTTAAAATAAAACTCTTTACATTTCCTGAGAAAAACTCCATTTGAACAGCAACACCATAGTAATCTCCTAATGGCACAATGATACTATGTTCGAGAATATAAGGTGCCCACGCTTTTCAAGATTTAAGTCACGACCATAAACTTAATCCATGAAATATGGGTTATGTGTCATGAAAATTATATCATTAAATTCGTATTTGAAAGAAGTTTTTAACGGTGTAATTTTCAGTAATATGATTTGCGTGTTATTGATCTAGTTGATGGTCAAAGTTAAATCTCAAAAAGTATGTGGGTCTCATATTCTTGAACGGACTATTTGGTAGCCACAACAGATCCTGCCCCCGAATGACGCAACAAACCTTTTGACAATGCGCATCCTCCCCGCGGGGCCAGCCCGCAGCCGCAGGAAGGATTGGGCCGACCAGCGGAAGGACGACCGGGCAAGGCGAGGTGGAGTGCTCCGGGCCACCAAACCACCCCGAAAAACCGATTTAAAAACGCAACTCGACGGCCCCTCGCCATTATCATATGCTCGCCGTCCACGTCGGCTGAGCAAGCAGAGGAGAGGAGAGGCGCCCGTCGATGGTGGATTGGACGCAGACGCGGGGCACTTCACCTCGCGCCATTGGCTCCCCGGAACCGCACACAAAGTCAGCTCGCACATGGCGACGACTAAGCGATCGGGATCCGTCGCCCGGCTAGCTGTGGCTATCCCAGTGGCGGATCGCAAGTTGAAACATGCGTGCGCGTAGTTGTTTTTGCAGCAGGACGGCCGGCCGGCCGGCCGGCGATGGATCGCGCGGCGGCGACGTGGCGCGCGTGTTGGGGATTCATTTTCTGGCGGGGCCAGGATGCCATTGTGACGGACGTGCACGTAGCGAGGGGCGCGCGGGGGGTACGACGTTTCGTACGGCGGGGGGCGGTCAAGCACACGATCGGCGACCGTGGCGAAGGATGACGGCTTGACTTGACGGCGGAAGAGACGAGGGAGGAATTTCGGAGGACGGTCGTACGACGAGCTAGCGCATGCATGCATGCATGGCGAGATTTGAACACGTTTTTTCGCTTGCATTGCCTGCGACGGCATTCCGCTTCCTAGCTAGAGCCACTATTTAATTATGCCTTGATCGATGGTGGCGAAGTTTGGACAAGATAGGGGTGTTTGATTAGGTTAGGTGATGAATTTACGGCCCAATCGTAGCCAAGATATCAACTAGTAAAACGCTTGACACGGTAGGTATCCTCTTTTAAAATGGTAATAAAAATGACGCACTTGACGTATACACCACGGATGGCTTGACCTTCGAAAGAACCACGCACCTACGAACGGGTTAATAAGGCGTGTAATATATATATACCGTGCGTCAACGTCACAGATGAGTGTGGTTCTGATCGATTTACCGCCAAAAAAAGCCAAGGCACCTTCGGGGGGTGCTTCGATCTGTACGCGCGTACCCTACAGGCGGCCGGCTTCGCCGCCAGAGCGAGCGACCATCGGCAGGTAGAAAGCGCCACGCAGGACGTCTCTCTCACGGCCGCCGCCATGGCGCGCATTTCTCTTCCCCCCACCATCATCCGATATTGTAAATGATTCTATCAGCGGCAGGGTTGTTGCAAACTTGTATTAGTAGCAATTGTTTCTGAGCTAGGCGTGCATATGATACGCCGTACGTCTCTTTCCCCCGGTTTGACAATGCGGGGCCAGCAGGGGACGTGGATTCGGCTAGGCGAGCACACAATAGAAGCCGTGCAAGAAAGCGTTGCGCGCAGCAGGGATAGATAGAGGAAGCCGGGTCGCGATGGGGTTAGCACGTTGCAATTTAATTAAGTAATAATCGCTTTTGAAGGGTTCCAGGAAGATACTGGATGCGCTTTCTATTTTGAAAAGGAGGTGCCACTGAAATGAATGATCTCTCGCCCGGAGGCTGATCGAGGTGGCCTTTCCGGTTTGGGTTAAGCTCCAAAAGGGATCCGCGAGGTTTCGCACGCAGGATCAGAAATGCGACGGGGGTAGCATATCGACAGTACAACCTGTTCGAGAACGTACCTGGGGCCGGACGAAACGTTCGGGGTCAATCCACCCCGGTGACTTTTGCCGGCTGCTGCATATTTTCTTTTGGGAAAAAAATAAAAATACTATGTGGCACCTGCAGTTTTTACATAAAGTTCTTTTTTTTTCTTAAGGGTGTTTTTTCTTCCTGCAGTTTCTTGCGGGTGTGCTTACAAAAGGCTTTCACCTGCTACCTGACATTTAGGCCACGCACCACGACAATTCTTTAGTTGTAGCATGGCAATCTCTATCTTATAGCATGACAATTCTCTATGTTGTGACATGGTAATTTTCTGGACATGTGTGGCAGTTTTCTCTTTTGTACCATGGCAATCCTCTTATTTCTAGCAAGCATGACAATTCCTAAACATTTGTCATGACCTAATACCTAGCTATAGCCTGGCAATTCTCTTCGTACACAATATGGCAAAAACCTGAACATATGGCAAGTTTCTCTGGTTGCAGAATGGCGACTCTCTGTGTGAAACACAGAGCATCCAAGCGTCAACATGTATAGAACATAACTAAAGATGGTGTTTAGTCATGACTAAATTTCTGAGGTTGCATATCAAAGTTTCAGACTTCCAGTCAACTACTACAGGTGTAGCAAGCATAGAAACTCAACTGGAATTAAGGTTCCCTTAGACTACCAGTGAATGGATAGCTTGGAGCTGTCAACTGCCCGTCAAGAAAATCATGGAATACAAACAGCACCCTTGCAATGGGAGAGAACAGATAGCTGAAAATGAAGCTTATTAGCCTTGGCGTTGCAATTTTTGTATGCGCAGATATCTTTGGGTTACGCGAGTAAAGCAAGTGATTGCACAGAAAGATAATATACATCTAATCACATGCAGAGCAAATGATAGCAGAAATCATAAAGTCGATACTGGTCAACCCCCATATCCTTGGAGATGCGAAATTGAAGATCAAGGGGTCCCAAGACTTGGCCTCAGACCTGAAGGAGGCTTATCTCACTCCTAAGTCCACATCAGTTTGAGACCCGAGAAACAAATATCAAAACTGCAAATACAGTATATGGCGAAATCATGATAGTCCTCACACCCCGCTTGGCATCGGTGTAATCCTGATAGTCCTATCTTACAAGCCACAAGCGATTTCTGGCCTGAAAAAAAAAACCGCTGGGCGGAGATGTGTATCATATACCGGTCAGATACAAGCGTAATGGGAAACCAGAGTAAACATTACAGGCCCAAAACGGCAACCAAGCACGGTATTTAGAAGAGAAAAACGATAGCCCAAGACAAACGACCACACCTCACCTTTCCTAAGAATGCTTAATGCTACCATGTGCATACTTCTATATGTGTTGTTGAGCTTATCCTGACATATCCAAAACTTTCTGCTGCGTGAAGAACACCGGGTTTAATTTTGGGGTTCTAGTTTATACAGAACAAAAGAAATTGGAGAAAACTATTCTACCAGGGTAAGTTATAGAAACACTTTTCTACTTTGGATACATTATCTCCAGCACACCCCCCAGCCTCCATCAAGTTGACAAAGGATTGATGAAACTTTATAAAATTATGTTGACACAATAATAGAGGGATAGAAATATAAGAAACCTCTACAAGACCAAGTGTTACACAACTTGCTCAATATCAAGTCCTAAATGTCTTTGGCATGATGACACTTAATGTAGTTTGAGGTCAACCAATATTACAGTGTAACCTCGCTGCCACCACCTTTTTTTATTTAGTTCTATTTAAACAAGGGCTTCTCTTCCCTTTTTCAAAGAGTCATTTTCCACGCTTTTCAAAGTATGATGTAGATGAATATAAGCAAAAGTACATTCTCATCCATGGCACAGTTGCGAATTGTGGTACAGGCAAGGATGTTCGGTCAAGATACCCTAGGTAAGGGAAGTTTCATTCTGAATAAGGGCTAAGTGAATTGTGGTACAGGTAAGGGCTAAGTGAATTGTGAATAAGGGCTAAGTGAATTGGCACTGAATTGTGGTACAGGTAAGGGCTAAGTGTACTATTGGACATTAAGCCTTTCCAGCTGAAGTTTCATTCTGAATCTGTGCCATCTGAAATATCAAACCCTAACTCTTGCTAGTTCAGTTCATGTTTTATGAGAAATACTTGCTCCAATTCACGGCTGGCATAAATGTTCTATGCATTAACAGATAATGGAGTAACAAAAGAGGATAAGTTCCAGTACTGGTTGTCACTTGTCAAGTCTTGGCCAACAAAAATTCCATTATGTGGCAGCATAGTTTTTCATATTTTGGTTAGGATGGAAATTGGCGCTGAATTAAAACATCCAATATCCACCTAGAGGTAAAAAGGAACATCCCCTTCCATGAAGAACTAAGAGTTGTCTACTAAGATTCTTCCTATTTGCTTATACAGCTCATCGGGTCACAAGAACCAAGCATCTCATATTCTCATAGTAAAAAGCCGATCCACAGTTTACAAAGAAAGTCACAAGGTCCATGGTAGCAATCAAATGAGAGGTTGATAATTAAGGTAGCTTGAACTTGGATCTTGTATAATTGACTCCAAATTGTCATTCACAGTTTCAGCTAGGCAAGCCAACTAATAATGTGTGAAGCATGCATGAAAATTAAGTCATTCAAATTAACAGAAGTGGGCAGCAAACTTATACATAGAATTCCACCAAGAGTAAGGATCACATACATCATAAGTAGCTAACCACATCAATAGATACACTCGCTACATATCATCCATAAACACTTGAATTGCTTTACAATCCAATAACTACACAATAAGCATAATCAACACAAGCTAAACCAGTTAGCAGTGCCAGCAACAGTAGTACCACCACAAAGTCCATCCAGAACCAATGTGTGGTGTCGTAAATCTGAACCAGAAAAGGCTTCACTAAATGCACAACAATAGAGTTCTGAAAGAGGATCACAGTACCTGTACATCATATGTGGGCAACTAGGACAAACACCTTGGCCATAAGCAGACTAACAAAATATATAACATATATGAAAGTTGTGAGCTGACCAAATTTTAGTCGAAATTCAGTCCCAACTAAATTGAGCAATGCGGATAATATAGGATTCAACCATGGGACATGGCGTATAATGATTATTACTGTTATAGGGGGATTCAGCTGCAGTACTGCATCTGCACTGAACACTTGGCAAGACAAATTTTCAAACATTTAAGATATGTACCATTAGACATTTGGTATGTTGTTATTGAAGAGACTTCTAAAGTAACTGCAAAGTGCAAACAATACACAATAGCTCTGTAACTGATATTAGTATAAAAATCCTCAAATAAGGTATGCACCTGGCATGACTACCACATCCTAGACCACATAAACAATACCATATGATCGGAAGCGCAGCAATCCCACAAGTGTATACTAACGATGGTTCACCAATCCATCCCAGCACAATTCACAGGGCTCACTGACTAGAAGTCCATCTGCAGCCATTTCTTGTAGTAGACACAAGAAATTGACTCCAAATTGTCATTCACAGTTTCAGCTAGTCAAGCCAACTAATAATGTGTGAAGCATGCATGAAAATTAAGTCATTCAAATTAACAGAATTGCGCAGCGAACTTATATTTAGAATTCTACCAAGAGTAAGGATCACATACATCATAAGTAGCTAACCACATGAAAGAAACACCAGATAAACTATTCCTAGTGTAGATGAGAGATACACACTAAACGGTCAACAATCATGGACTGTCATTGTATGCTAGAAAGCGGATTCATACCAGTGTTCTGTAAACCACCAATTGGCATGCAGTGAAATGGGACAGGCCTGAGTCCAGACTTCTTAACCCTTTCATTATTAATAGACAAACAAATTATGTGAATACTACATAACCGGCCACCAATTAAACAATCCAACACAGAAAGGTATGGAATATATGTCTTATTATTGCACAAAGTATCCATTAATTACATTGGTAAGGATCTACATCAATATATAGACTCGCTACATATCATCATAAACACTTGAATTGCTTTACAGTCCAACAATTACACAAGAAGCGTAATCAACAGAAGCTAAAACCAGTTAGCAGTGCCACCCACAAACACCATCCAGAATCAATGTGTGGTGTCGGAAATCTGAGCCAGAAAAGGCTTCACTAAATGCACAACATTAGAGTTCTGAAAGAGGATCACAATACCTGTACATCATATGTGAGCAACTAGGACAAACACCTTGGCCATAAGCAGACTAACACAACATGTAACATATATTATGAAAGTTGTGACCTGACCAAATGTTAGTCAAAGTTTACAGTCCCGACTAAATTGAGCAATGCAGATAATATAGGATTCGACCATGGGACATGGCGTATAATGATTTTTACTGTTATAGGGGGCTTCAGCTGCAGTACTGCAGCTGCTTGTGAAGCTGCACTGAACACTTGGCAAGACAAATTTTCAATCCATTTAAGATATGTACCATTAGGCATTTGGTATGTTGCTATTGAACAGACTTCTAAAGTAAATGCAAAGTGCAAACAATACGCAATAACTCTGTAACTGATTATCAGTATAAATACTCAAATAAGGTATGCACCTGGCATGACTACCACATTCTAGAGCACAAAAACAACACCATATGATCAGAAGTACGGCAATCCCACAAAGTCTATACTAACGACGATTCACCAACCCATCCCAGCACATTTCACATGCTGAAGAGGGCTCCCTGCCTAGAAGTCCATCTGCAGCCACTTCTTGTAGTAGACGCAAGTGGTTGGCGAGATGACCCCATCCGGCGAGCACTCATCGATCCTGGGACAAACCCCACATGGAATCCCTTCTATCATGCCGCCCTGCGGCGCGCCACCCCGCCGGTAGCACACCCTCCCGGCTCTGACAGCGCTAAACTCCCCCTCCCCTGTGCTCCTGCACTCCTCCAGCACCCTGTCAAGCGCCATGGTCTGCAGGATGTCCCTGATCTGGTCGATAGCGTACCCTGCCCTGGGGTCTTCCCTCTCGACGCCCTTGTGGACCATGTCCGGGGTGGCAGCGCCGAGCCTGTCAATCTGGTCCAGGCACCTGCGGCGCACGGCCGCCACGGCGTCGGTATCGAGCTGGCCGTTGTGATACCAGGTTCCGCCGGTGATCTCGGGGGAGGGCTCGATGCGGGCGTCCATGAAGACCTTCTTCCCGCGGTGGCGGACATCCGTGACCTCCTTGAGGATGCCCCGCTGGACGAGGGCGCGGGTGAGCTTGGTGAGGGTCGGGGCGGCGAGCTTCATCGCGTAGCGGATGTCCTGGCTCCACATTCCCTTGTTGCCCGCCTCGTAGATGCGCTTGTAGACCTCCCGCTCCGGCCCCGGGAGGTTGTTGAGGATGGAGGCAGGCAGGATCTCCGGCGCGGAGGCGGGGGCGGGGGCGGGGGCGGGGGCGGGGGCGGAGGTGGATTTGGAGGCCGGAGAAATGACGGGCTTGGCATCCGGTTGGGCTGGCATGCCCGAGGACGGTTCCAGCGGGCGCTTCCGCGGCGGCATGGCGGGGCGACGAGGAGCCGGCGGCGGCGGCGGCGGTTGGGTTTGGAGGAGATGAAATCGTGGGGGTTTGGCTGGGTCGCCGTCGGGATCCCACGGTTCCTTCACTTCATCTGGGCCTTCTAGCTGAAGATAGAGGCCGAGTGGAAAGACTAGTCGAGAGAATTTGTGGGCCGGACAACTGAGAAAATACTCTGAGCTTCCGAAAAGAGCATTCTCCAAATTTCATATATGCGTAGATGCGCGAATACATTCTAAATATGCCACGTTGTAAAAAAAATGTTTTCATCCATCGGCTTTCCGAAAAACTAGCGAGCTAAAACATAAAATAGTAGTGCTCTTAATTTGTAATCACAAAAATGTATCCGTTTCATCTACGTATGCATGTGCATGCAAGGTTAAAAAAAGTATGCAAGTTCAAAAAAAAATATGCAGGTGCATTTTTGGAACTAAGTGTTGACGCATTGCAGTGCTTGTAGTCGTCGCTAGATGGTCTACGAATTTGGATGTAATTTTTATTATTTTAGTATTATTTGTACTATTATGATTAAAAATGAATAGATCGAAAGTTCTACCCCAAAAATAAGTGTTGATGCATTGATTATTTTTTAGAATTGCCTGAAATGCAGAGAGAAGTTCTCTTCAAGAGCATCACACTTCTAAAAGCATATCAAACTAAAACAACAATGATTTTGATAATGTATTTTCCTTTACAACTCCGTCATAATGTTTTGCGGTGCAATTCACCAAGTGGAGACAAGGTGGTCATTGGGCTCGTCAACCATCGAGATCGTAAGTGTTGCTTCCTGTTACTCTACATGTTGGATAATTCATTCATTCACTCGATGTTGTTGTACATGTTCGATAGCTTGCACACGATGTCATGACTTACTGCAGGACCGAGGGCGGGCTATCCACACACATACATTGTTGGATGAAGCTCAAGGGGTAGTTGTGTGGGACGACCTGTACCGGTTCTGGCTCCAGTATCGTGAATTTGGAATAGATGGTTTTGAAAAACTTGTTGAACATACGATTATCACATTATATTTGAACTTTGGTTGTACTAGAGATATTTGCATAGATGGATTGTGCTATTTCCTATCATTACTTTGAGTGTTGCGGGCTTGGTTTAGTCAAACGGACAAAATATCATCCGTCTTATGTAGATTATGTCTGAACTTTGCTTATTTTCGTTGTGTTTGATAAAAATCGTTCGGTTTGTTGAAATGTATATGGGCATGGTTACATGGCCGACTCCCGTATCACTGTCTGTGGACTAGTTCCCACCGGGCCGCGGACGGGTACATTGTCCGATTTGGAGGTCAAGGTCGGAGATGTCCTAAGGCTTGCAGTATTCAGAAATCCAATTAGGCTCCCAGGTGCACGTGCTCTTGCCCGCGAAAAATGGGTTTTTGAAATGTCAAAAAAAATCCAACAAAATTTTGATGTGTTTAGTCACATCCAAATGCTACCTGCAAATTATTAGGAAAAAACGTTAAGCATTTTGCCCTGTAAAAAAACGAATACCAAATGTTACAACCAAATTTGTTTGTTCACGGACGAAACATGTTGCTCCGTTTCGCATGAAAATTATCAAGCATGCTTACGACACTAACCGGTACCCGAGCATCTACAAAAAATCAGAAAAAGTTAATTTTGCTTTTTTTTCAAATTTACTGTTCATGTGGAGCAAATGCACCCGGAGGCCAAAATGCCCTCCAGAAGTTTCTATTTCTAAATATAAGACGTCTCCTTGGCAAAAGTGCTGAATTGAGCTCGAGCGCACAGACTCTCGTTATCTCCCACGTTGTTTCTCTGCAAGATTCGGACATCCGAGTGTATAAGCAGGTGTATTTCAAATAGTATATGTCCCATCAATCTGTTGCGTGGCCCACTATGGGCCAACATTTATTAAGTCTGTTGCCGTCACGTAGAGTCAGGACAGATGGATCGCTAACGAGCTGAGCCATTTTCTCCGACCCCAAGCCTTCCACCGCCAATTGTTCCTTATCTCAGAATTCAAAACAGAGCAAGGATTAGATCTTAACCAATTTCTGCCTACAGCTCACACGAGTAATACTGCCACGTACAAATAGGGCATGAAGTTTAGATGCACATCAATTGTCGTTCAGTCTAAAATTCGCGTACTATATCACTCCCATTGAGCCAATTCTTTGTCCACAGAGGAAATAGGAGATCATTACACCACAAATAACACACGCATGTTGACATACAAGTATCTTTTTTACTCTAAAAAAATGTTGTTATACAGTTTCATGATGCCATTGCTGGCAAATTTCAACAGCAACTCAATTGCCCAAGTTGGAATTATGCCCAAAAAACAATTCCATAACTAAAAATTCTTTGTGATGCACAACTGGAGGGAATTCGAGCCCAACTGTCTAACCATTTGGCATGAGCGCCGACTCAAGCCCTTGCACCCAGTCTTATTTTAGCCGGCTTGTACAAAAAAATTCTCGAGTGACCCTGTACACCATGGTTCTTGCAGCGAGGAGGTTTGCATGGTCTCCCAATCTCTTTCATTATTGCGGGCGCCCACAGTTAACTTGACCATGCTGCCTCTAAATGAACTCGCCGATTCAATGCGAATCCTGCTTACAAATGACACCCCAGTTTAGTCAGTACCGCATCATATAACTTCCACACTGTTGTTTCATGTCCAGCTTCAAGCACACGAACGAGTCAGTGTACTTCCAAAAAGAAATGTACTGGATGCACTTAGCTTTCCTAAACACCTTAATCAGCATAAAGTTCCACTACATTCTATTTCTTGATAATCACCAAATCACACAACACTTATTTTTAAAGGTTATTGCGACTTTAGTTCTGACATGGAGGGAGCGTACATCCTACGAGCAATGCCGCAACTTAGCCCTTTAAAAAGTCTGCAAATAGCATTTCTATTTCAACGGTTTGTAGCTTTCCTACAAATTACAAAGTGCAACCTGATGTCCTTTAAAAATTTATAAGAATTTTTCTGAACATATTTCACTAGTGTCTTTTTTCTATTTAAAAGGGAGTTTTACCAGTTGACCACAGCTTTGCTCAATGCAATTGAAGTGAAAATAACTGGCGGCTGCTACATATTTCTGTCAAAAATGCATAATACACCTTCTAAGTACAGTCTTACCACCCTGCAGCAATGAATGTTTCTGCACATCTACTAAAATTATTATGTCAAACACTAACCTCCTTGCCCACCATGGTGCTTGCGGATTGAGTTTCCCCGCAGACAGCTCCAATTCCGGCGGGGAGTTCTCCTTCCCGGAGCCCACACCAGCAGCCAGCTCACAGACTTGCCCTTCGGCACTAATGGCTGCTGTCGACACCTGATGGACATCAATGGCATCCGCGGCCACCGGTGTCCTAGACGGACCCCTCAAGCATTACGTGTCGTCCACCTCCTCAATCTACAGAAATCCGGCGAGAACTTGATTTCAATCACCACTGATGCAGTGCAGTTTCAGATCTGAAAAAAGTACGATCAGAGAGACAAGAACATGTACTCACCAGCCGTACACATCAATGTGCTTGTGCGAGGGCTAGTGGATCGTCTCACCAAAAATCAGTGAAAGGAAATGGTTGTGACTCCCCCTGTGCTCTGCAATGTACCACCCATCGTCCTCTGCCCGTAGCAGTCTTATCAGAGCCGGGCATTTGCAACGACAAGACCTCGTGTTCTCAACACCAGCTTTATCCTACATATGTATTTTATTTTATCAGAGCAATAACAATCATGAATCAATTAAAAATCAACCCCAATTAAATGAATGCCAAATAAGTAACCATAGTGCTCCACATGTCATACGTACCGAGCATCCGCATACTATTTCCTGCATGCATTTCGTTCTCTAAACATTCAACCTGCTCTTTCCATGTCAAATCCAAAAACCCCTTTCCCAAGAATACAAGTCCTATAAATTATACGCCTCGTCAAGTGAGTCGATACTTGTCCCAAGCGCTGGAGTGATAACATTATTGCTCGGGTTCTTTGCAAACATCCTAACTGCCTTCTTGAAAGCGCTCACGCGATATGGGCAAGGTGCCATGCTGGAGGCAGCAGCACCAACCGCAACCTGACTACTTGCCTCAATTAACTCGAACCAGTAAACAACATGTTGCACTCCCAATAAATAAATTACTAGACCATCAAAAACTGTTATTTCCAGTAAACAACATCCATCATGGACCATCCAGGTAGGACTCTTTCAGTTGCATCAATCAACTGAATTAACTGAATCCGGTAAACAACATGCTGCACTCTCAACTAATGAATTAATATACAGTGCAAAATTCTTATTCCAGTAAACAACATCCATCAGTCTAACTGGACCATTCACCCAGGATTTTAAAAGCAACTTACAGTAGTCTGGATTCTAAATGGGCAAAATTAACTCTAAGCAGCTAAAGAAAAAATGAAACGTATTTTCCTCACCTCTAATTTCAGATAGAAGCATGTGGATTCATCTTTCCAGTTCAGAGCTTCGAGGCCTGACACGAGCTGTCCCTCATTCACCACCGCTGCTGTGCCCATCGCGCAGATCCATGCTTCCGCTACGACAGTGTATTGTCTGTCCATACGTTTGGGAAAGTGCATGGTTGTGCCCATCTCGATGCTCTGCTATGTACCATCCATTGTCCTTTGTCTGCAGTAGTCTGATGAGGGCTGGGCATTCACACCGGCAGGAACGAGTATTTTCAACAATTGGCTTCCCCTGATGGAACAAACAAAAAGTCAGATTCAGTCACAGGCATTTTCAAATCTGTTCTCTATGAAAAACTAGTAATCAATTTCTGCTGTAACATTAGCCGTACCACGCATCCACGGACTATCTCTTGCATACACTTAGTCCTGCTAACGTTTAGCCTGCTCTTTCCATATCGTATTCCAAATCCTTTCTCCCAGGAGTACAAATTGTAAAAGTCATAAGCTTCTCCGAGCGTGTCAAAACTTGTTCCAATCTTTGGCACCATAACTATGTCACCTGGATGCTCGGCAAATTCCCTGACAGACTTCTCCAGCGCCGTGACCCTGTCCGGGCAAGGAGGCCTTCCTAGAGCAGCAGCACCTACACGCACTCTGCCCAGTCACAGCAGAGAAACAATCAGGTGGTGTTTTCTGCTACAGCCATTTGTTATGAAATTCCAGTCCAAAAAATTCTGAGCTACACTAACATCTTACAAAATTGCAGTTCATGCTATATTATCCTAAACAAGTTTATAAAACCTTCCCACACACGTATATATACTGCTGGTGTTCATGCTATTTAATCACGGTTATGTATACTGTTCCACCCTCATTTCATCAGTTACTGCTTGCATATCTGACAAGACACACACATTTGCAGTGCCAAATTTTGATGCAATTCAGATGGTAAGTTGTAGTACCTTTGCGTCCACCCTGGTGTTTATGGGTCAATTTGCTCTATTGAGTGCTCCGAGCACTAAGCCATGTCCGCGCCTGCTGCCTCCGCCCGACAGATCTGCCCGTCAGCACTTGAAGCGGCCGGTGCTGGATCCTCAACCTCAGCCACCGCGGATACTGGGAAGTGGGAACCGCACGGGCTCCATTGCCCCGTTGTTATCATTCACCTCTTCCAGGAGCGTTCTACTTAATCAACCCAAAAATTTAAGCGACGGAATCTAGATCAGTACCCAAAATCCAAGTCAAAACCATTGAAAATAATGGGCCAAGTAGCAGATCCCAACCTGTTTATCGGCTGCAGTAAGAACTCCATGGTCGCCAGAGCCTGTCCGAGGTTGCTGCACCGCCCAGTCGCCGTCGCCGGAGTCATTATCTCCACCTCTTCATCGACCGAGATGAGAGGCAAATCCAACTTCACTCCCGTAACCAGCGACTGACCCAACTACTGCATTAAGTGTGGGCACTGTCGGCGCTAGCGGAAAGCATCGTACCTGATCCACGGATCAGGACGCCGGCGACAAGCTCGAGCCACGGCTCAGGCACACACAGGCGACGCCGTGCACCCCTCCGTCCACCTTGCCCCATCTGTCAGACGCGTATTGTGCCGTATATCCTAATTTTTCATCGTCGGCATGGACCCGCCAACTGTCTATAGCATTTAATGCGACGAATCTCGTAGCAATTCTGGACGGGCGTGATTCCGAGCTCCTGTGAGCTCGTGATCACATACTCCGCGTCCGCCTCCTTGGTTCAATTTAATATATTCAAAAACAGGGTACTAATACTAACGACGATCCACCAATCCATCCCAGCAAAATTCACGTGCCGAAGAGCCCTCGCCGCCGCCTAGAAGTCCATCTGCAGCCACTTCTTGTAGTAGACGCAAGTGGTCGGGGAGATGACCCCATCCGGCGAGCACTCATCGATCCTGGGACAAACCCCGCACGGAATCCCATCCATCATGCCGCCCTGCGGCGCGCCGCCCCGCCGGTAGCACACCCTCCCGGCTCTGACAGCGCTGAACTCCCCCTCCCCGGTGCTCCTGCACTCCTCCAGCACCCTGTCAAGCGCCATGGTCTGCAGGACGTCCCTGATCTGGTCGATCGCGTACCCTCCGCTGGGGTCTTCCCTCTCGACGCCATTGTGGACCATGTCCGGGGTGGCAGCGCCGAGCCTGTCAATCTGGTCGAGGCACCTGCGGCGCACGGCCGCCACGGTGTCGGTGTGGAGCTGGCCGTTGTGGTACCAGGTTCCGCCGGTGATCTCGGGAGAGGGCTCCATGCTGAAGTCCATGAAGACCTTCTTCCCGCGGGGGCGGACGTCCGTGACCTCCTTGAGGATGCCCCGCTGGACGAGGGCGCGGGTGAGCTTGTTGAGGGTTGGCGCAGTCAGCTTCAACGCGAAGCGGAGGTCCTGGCTCGCCGCGAAGATGCGCTCGTAGACCTCCCGCTCCGGCCCCTTGAGGTTGTTGAGGATGGCGGCAGGGGGCTGAACCTCCGAGGCGGGGGCAGGGGCGGGGGCGGGGGCGGGGGCGTCGGTGGATTTTGAAGCCGGAGATATGTTTGGCTTGACGTCCGGTTGGGCTGGCATGCCCGGGGAAGATTCCAGCGGGCGCTTGCGCGGCGGCATGGCGAGGGCGACGAGGAGCGGGCGGCGCCGGCAGCTGGGTTTGGAGGAGATGAAATCGCGGGGGTTTGGCTGGGTCTTGCCGTCATGTTTTAAGATAGAAGAGGCCGCGTGAAAAGACTAGTCGAGAAAACTTGCGGGCCGCGCAACTGAGGAAAGTTTTTTTTAGCTTCCGAAAAGAGCATTTTCCAAATTTCTTGTGCGTAAATGTGTGAATACTTTTTTTTTATCTCAAATGATAAATGCCACACATATGGCACGGAGCAATCTGATTCTGACGTTTTTTACAGCTAAAGTTGTCATCCGAAAAGAAAAAAACAAACCTAAAAAAACTAAACTTGTCATACGAAAACAAAGTTGCCATCATCGCGTTCCTGATCTTGCCATAAAAAAAATTCAGAGTTCTCATGTGTTTGTCCACATCTGTGACACTTATTATGGTTCTTTTTTGTTTGCAAACTTATGCAAAAAAAATGGTTCGATACATGGGTTGCCAAAAACCTAGCGAGCTAAAACATAAGAGGACCGTAAAAAGCAGTGATCTTAACTTTTAATCATCAAAAACGTATTCATTTCATCTAAGTTTGTGGATGCATTTGGAACTAACATATTGACGCGTTATATTTGGGATATAACTATTGGATATGACCCGCCCAGGAGGGGCCGGGTTATCCCAATGACGGTTCATCTAGACAAAGCCCATGAGTATATTGAAGATGACGGTTCATGAAGTAGGCCTATTAAAGGGCCCAAATCGAAATGCGGCTTAAGGTCCATAAGTGTAAACCACCATGTATATGTAACTTGTATTGTAAGGCATGTAAGATAAGTCACTGGGCCGGACACGGTTATATGAGCCGGCCGGGACTCTGTAAGCCGCGGGACGTCAACCCATGTATATAAGGGGGACGACCCGGCAATGGCTTAGGAGAAGAGACAACAGATCGAAAGCCAGGCAAAGCGTATCCGCTCCCTGGTAATCGAAACCCTAACAATACCACCTCAAACTGGATTAGCTTTTTACCTTCACCGCAAGGGGCCGAACCAGTATAAACTCCTCGTGTCCTCTGTCCTGTTTAACCCCTTTAAGTTAATCACATCGCAATGGCTCCACAACTAAGTCCTTCCACGAGGACACCTGCCGTGACAATTCCACGACAGTTGGCGCCCACCATGGGACCAGCGCACGGTGATTTTGAGTTCTTGAAGGGCAACTTCGAAGGGATTAAGGGATACGCTGTGGGCCGGATGACCAAGAGTCGTCGCGACAAGCTCTACATCGACGATGCAGGCTGGGGCCCCGAGGCCGGCTCAATTGAGTACGGGTACCGGGTCCCCTTCAGCGGAATCCACGTCTCCATCGGCAAGATCGGCGAACCGGGCCCTGAGCCGGACATCTGCACCGACATCGTCGAGACGGCTCAGCGTGCATGAATCGCTCGGGTTCAGCCCACCGTGAAGCGTGCCTTTGTTGGATTTATCCACGGGGCTGAATTGGAAGGCTCTGTGTCTAGCGGTGAGACGGCCATCTACTCCGATGGAGAATCATCCACGGGTGTTCCAACTCAATGTACTGATACGTCTCCAACGTATCTATAATTTTTGATTGCTCTATGCTATATTATCTACTATTTTGGACCATATTGGGCTTGATTTTCCACTTTTATATTATTTTTGGGACTAACCTATTAACCGGAGGCCCAGCCCAGATTCTCTATTTGCCTCTATTTGCCCGTTTGCTTTTTGTTTGCTTGTGTGTTAGTTTGTTTGCTTCTCGTCATGGCTAGTCTCATATATTCTCCGTTGTCTCCCGATAATGAAGTTCTAAATTTTAAACAAAGGGAGGGAGAAAATCTAAAAGATGCTTGGTATAGAATTTGCAATGCTCAAAATAGATCTACCAGGAAGCAATCTACTTCAGTTCTTCTCCGCAATTTTTATGTAGGTGCTAGTCCTTGGTATAGATATATCCTTGATACCATTACTGGAGGGAATTTCTTGGGTAGCCGTATTTTTGATTCTTATAATGCTATGATAGATTTATTTGGCTCACCACCTCTTTTGGTTAATGAAACTATGTTAACTTTGGAGCATGTTATGCAAAGACTTAAAATTATTGAAAATAAAGTTGCTACCATTGAAATAATTGAAAGTCTAGATAAAAAGATGCACAATCAAATTACCCAATATGGATCTAAGGTAGGAATGACTTTGAAAAATATTAAGGAAAAGGAACCCATAGTTAGTGAGAAAATAAATCTAGATTTCACTAGAATCGATAAACTTGAGGGTATCATTACGAACTTGGGAACGGCTTTTTCTTCCGTAAAGAATACTCCAAGTCCTCCTACTAAAATTGCCAAGCTTATATATGTTCCTAAAAATAAGGGTGAATCATCTAGTAAGGAAACTGCGGATCTTAAATCTATAAGTATTCATCCCAATCTTTTTGCTACCATTAAGGAACCAATTGCTACAAATGAATTTTTCGATCTTGTGCCTAAGAGTTTGATAGTTACTAGAAAGAAAGAAATTCCTAAGGAATATAGATGCCTCATTGAAGAATTGCCTACCAAAGATGGCAATACCTAGATCTATTCTTGCTTGGTATGCCTAGCTAGGGGCGTTAAACGATAGCGCTTGTTGGGAGGCAACCCAATTTTATTTTTATTCCTTGCTTTTTGCTCCTGTGTAGTACTAAATAAATTATCTAGCCTATGTTTTGGTTGTGTTTTTTGTTTAATTAGTGTTTGTGCCAAGTAGAACCGTTGGGAAGACTTGGGGAAAGTCTTGTTGAACTTGCTGTAAAAAACAGAAACTTTAGCGCTCACGAGAACTGCTGTAATTTTCATTTGGAAAGTGCTATTTAATTAATTATTTTTGAAGATGATTAATAGATAAATTCCTCACGTCCAGCAATTTATTTTAGAATTTTTGGGGTTCCAGATCTTGCGCTAGCTACAGATTACTACAGACTGTTCTGTTTTTGACAGATTCTGTTTTTCGTGTGTTGTTTGCTTATTTTGATGAATCTATGGCTAATAAAATAGTTTATAAACCATAGAGAAGTTGGAATACAGTAGGTTTAACACCAATATAAATAAAGAATGAGTTCATTACAGTACCTTGAAGTGGTCTTTTGTTTTCTTTCGCTAACGGAGCTCACGGGATTTTCGACTTTAAGTTTTGTGTTGTGAAGTTTTCAAGTTTTGGGTAAAGATTTGATGGATTATGGAACAAGGAGTGGCAAGAGCCTAAGCTTGGGGATTCCCATGGCACCCCCAAGATAATCTAAGAACACCTAAAATCCAAAGCTTGGGGATGCCCCGGAAGGCATCCCCTCTTTCGTCTACTTCTATCGGTAACTTTACTTGGAGCTATATTTTTATTCACCACATGATATGTGTTTTGCTTGGAGCGTCTTTTATGATTTGAGTCTTTGCTTGTTAGTCTACCACAATCATCCTTGCTGTACACACCTTTTGAGAGAGCCATACATGATTTGGAATTTGTTAGAATACTCTATGTGCTTCACTTATATCTTTTGAGCTTTATAGTTTTGCTCTAGTGCTTCGCTTATATCTTTTAGAGCACGGTGGTGGATTTGTTTTATAGAAACTATTGATCTCTCATGCTTCACTTAGATTATTTTGAGAGTCTTAATAGCATGGTAATTTGCTTAAAATCCTAATATGCTTGGTATGCAAGATTAATAATAAAACTTTCTTATGAGTGTGTTGAATACTAAGAAAAGTTTGATGCTTGATGATTGTTTTGAGATATAGAGGTAATAATATCAAAGTCATGCTAGTTGATTAGTTGTGAAATTGAGAAATACTTGTGTTGAGGTTTGCAAGTCCCGTAGCATGCACGTATGGTAAACGTTATGCAACAAATTTGAAACATGAGGTGTTATTTGATTGTCTTCCTTATGAGTGGCGGTCGGGGACGAGCGATGGTCTTTTCCTACCAATCTATCCCCCTAGGAGCATGCGCGTAGTGCCGAGGTTTTTGATGACTTGTAGATTTTTGCAATAAGTATGTGAGTTCTTTATGACTAATGTTGAGTCCATGGATTATACGCACTCTCACCCTTCCATCCTTGCTAGCCTCTTCGGTACCGTGCATTGCCCTTTCTCATATTGAGAGTTGGCGCAAACTTCGCCGGTGCATCCAAACCCCGTGATATGATACGCTCTTTCACACATAAACCTCCTTATATCTTCCTCAAAACAGCCACCATACCTACCTATTATGGCATTTCCATAGCCATTCCGAGATATATTGCCATACAACTTTCCATCATCCGTTCATCATGACACATTCATCATTGTCATATTGCTTAGCATGATCATGTAGTTGACATAGTATTTGTGGCAAAGCCACCGTTCATAATTCTTTCATACATGTCACTCTTGGTTCATTGCATATCCCGGTACACCGCCGGAGGCATTCATATAGAGTCATCTTTGTTCTAGTATCGAGTTGTAATCATTGAGTTGTAAATAAATAGAAGTGTGATGATCATCATTATTAGGGCATTGTCCCAAGTGAGGAATAAATAAATAAAGGCCATAAAAAAGAGAAGGCCAAAAAAAAGAGAAAGGCCATAAAAAAAGGAAAGGCCCAAAAAATGAGAGAAAAAGAGAGAAGGGACAATGTTACTATCCTTTTACCACATTTATGCTTCAAAGTAGCACCATGATCTTCATAGTAGAGAGTATCTCATGTTATCACTTTCATATACTAGTGGGAATTTTTCATTATAGAACTTGGCTTGTATATTCCAACAATGGGCCTCCTCAAGTGCCCTAGGTCTTCGTGAACAAGCAAGTTGGATGCACACCCACTAGTTTCTTTTGTTGAGCTTTCATACATTTATAGCTCTAGTGCATCCGTTGCATGGCAATCCCTACTCCTTACATTAACATCAATCGGTGGGCATCTCCATAGCCCATTTATTAGCCTCGTTGATGTGAGACTTCCTCCTTTTTTGTCTTCTCCACATAACCCCCTCATTATATTCTATTCCACCTATAGTGCTATGTCCATGGCTCGCGCTCATATATTGCGTGAAAGTTTATAGGTTTGAGATTACTAAAGTATGAAACTATTGCTTGGCTTGTCATCGGGGTTGTGCATGATGATAGCATTCTTGTGTGACGAAAATGAAACATGACTAAACCATATGATTTTGTAGGGATGAACTTTCTTTGGCCATGTTATTTTGAGAAGACATAATTGTTTAGTTAGTATGCTTGAAGTTTTATCATTTTTATGTCAATATGAACTTTTGTCTTGAATCTTTCGGATCTGAATATTCATACCACAATTAAGAAGAATTACATTAAAATTATGCCAAGTAGCACTCCGCATCAAAAATTCTGTTTTTATCATTTACCTACTCGAGGACGAGCAGGAATTAAGCTTGGGGATGCTTGATACGTCTCCAACGTATCTATAATTTTTGATTGCTCCATGCTATATTATCTACTGTTTTGGACCATATTGTGCTTTATTTTCCACTTTTATATTATTTTTGGGACTAACCTATTAACCGGAGGCCCAGCCCAGAATTGTTGTTTTTTTCCTATTTCAGTGTTTCAGAGAAACAGAATATCAAACGGAGTCCAAACGGAATGAAACCTTCGGGAACGTGATTTTCTCATCAGATAAGACCCAGGAGACTTGGACCCTCTGTCAAGAAAGTCACGAGGCGGTCATGAGGGTGGAGGGCGCCCCCCAGGGCGCGCCCCCCTGCCTCGTGGGCCCCTCGAAGCTCCACCGACGTACTCCTTCCTCCTATATATACCTACGTACCCCCAAACGATCGGGGACGGAGCCAAAAACCTAATTCCACCGCCGCAACTTTCTGTATCCACGAGATCCCATCTTGGGGCCTATTCCGGAGCTCCACCGGAAGGGGAATCGATCACGGAGGGCTTCTACATCATCATCCAAGCCCCTCCGATGAAGTGTGAGTAGTTTACTTCAGACCTACGGGTCCATAGTTAGTAGCTAGATGGCTTCTTCTCTCTTTTTGGATCTCAATACAATGTTCTCCCCCTCTCTCGTGGAGATCTATTCGATGTAATCTTCTTTTTGCGGTGTGTTTGTTGAGACCGATGAATTGTGGGTTTATGATCCAGTCTATCTATGAATAATATTTGAATCTTCTCTGAATTCTTTTATGTATGATTGGTTATCTTTGCAAGTTTATTTGAATTATCAGTTTGGTTTGGCCTACTAGATTGGTTGTTCTTGCCATGGGAGAAGTGCTTAGCTTTGGGTTCAATCTTGCGGTGTCCTTTCCCAGTGACAGAAGGGGCAGCAAGGCACGTATTGTATCGTTGCCATCGAGGATAACAAGATGGGGTTTTTATCATATTGCATGAAACTATCCCTCTACATCATGTCATCTTACTTAAGGCGTTACTCTGTTTTTAACTTAATACTCTAGATGCATGTTGGATAGCGGTCGATGAGTGGAGTAATAGTAGTAGATGCAGGCAGGAGTCGGTCTACTTGTCTCGGACGTGATGCCTATATACATGATCATACCTAGATATTCTCATAACTATGCTCAATTCTGTCAATTGCTCAACAGTAATTTGTTCACCCACCATAGAATACTTATGCTCTTGAGAGAAACCACTAGTGAAACCTATGGCCCCCGGGTCTCTTTCTCATCATATCAATCTCCATCACTTTATTATTGCTTTGCTTTTACTTTGCCTTTTACTTTTTACTTTGCATCTCTATACCAAAAATTCCCAAAATATTATTTATCATCTCTATCAAATCTCACTTTCGTAAGTGACCGTGAAGGGATTGACAACCCCTAAGCGCGTTGGTTGCGTTGAGCTATTGTTTTTGTGTAGGTACGAGGGACTCGCGCGTAGCCTCCTACTGGATTGATACCTTGGTTCTCAAAAACTAAGGGAAATACTTACGCTACTTTGCTGCATCATCCTCTCCTCTTCGGGGAAATCCAACGCAGTGCTCAAGAGGTAGCATGTACCAACTAGAAGATGGACAGCTTAGGGGCTGTTCCGATGACGACAGTATTCCGGATCCCTGTGAGCCGCCGAACAGGGTGGCGATCTTCATGACTGGCACCCAGCCGATTCTCGGTTCGACAGCCGCCGCGGCCATGACTTCCAGTGCAGCGGCGGTAACAGCAGCGGGTGCTGGCGGTTCAGCGCGCCCGCCGGCTCAAGTTTTAATAGATCTGTTGGATGCTCTGGCGACTCTGATGGAGGTTGATGTAACCCCAGACAACCAGGAGCAGCATAAGGCAGAAGTGGCTAAGTTGCATGACGAGATAACACATGCCAAGATAGAGCTGGCAGCGGAAAATGTTAGGATGGCCACGGAGCGGGCCGTCTTAAACGCCCAAGAACAGCGGATTCAAGCAGATTCGTACCGGCTCATGGTGGATCAGAACGCGTCTAATGAAGTCTTGAGAAGAAAATACTGGAGTCATCTACCCTCGGTTTATGAGTCAAGGAACCTCTTCAACATGCCCGGGGCGGGGGCCAGTAACCCGCCAATGATAAACCAGATGACTGGAGCGCCAGGGGGTGGAGTGCCACTTCAGCCACTCGTGACAGGTTCTCCGCGTATGAATAACACCCCGCCTCAGGATGTGGTGACACCACCGGGTCATTATTCCAACCCTTTGGACAACATGATTGCTGCAGCAATGCGACTGGCGGCTCTGCCAGTCGAGGGCGAGACTCCGGCGGTGGTTGGAACCCAAAGGGCCAGGGGGCTTCTTCAGACAGCGCTGGTGCAGCAGCAGGCTTATTCTTATAGTCGTGATCAGATTCATTCGACCCCTCGTCCAAGCAGGAGCTACGGTAGGCACATTAACTCGCCAGCGGTTTCGAGTACTGAACAACGCCATAATCAACCTCATGGGCACGACCCGACGCGTAATGGTGCCAATGCACAGGACTTGGTGGACCAGGGCAGAGCGCGTCGGGAGGCCGAGCTGGCGGCTCATCAGCACGCGCCGGCTTACCCGACAGCTTCAATTGAGGCGGGTGTAACTTCTAGAGCTTTGGGTGTGCCGTGTTTAACGGCGGCTCTACGAAATGAACGTATGCCCAAGGACTTCAAAGGCCCTCGTAAGGTGCCTAATTACACAGCAGATCAGCCCCCTGAGGCTTTGGTGGAGAGTTATGAGATGGCTATGGAGATGTTGGATGTTAGCGAAGCTGCATACGCTAAGTATTTCACCATGATGTTGGAAGGGACGGCTCGTACCTGGTTGAAGGGGCTGCCAGCCAACTCCATCAGATCATGGGCAGAGCTGAAGGCCCGGTTTATCCCGAATTTCAAAGATACGTGCAAGCAGCCTATGTCGATCGTGGATTTGGTTTCTTGTGTTCAACCTGAGGGCGAGTCAACAACCAGCTGGGTGCGCCAGGTCTCGACTATCATACATTCTTCAGATAATATCAACGTCGGCTCGACAGTTTTAATGTTGGAGAAAAATTATCGTTTCCTTCCACTCAAGCAGAAACTTGGGTGGCTTAAGCGTCATTGCAGCGACATGGGAGAGCTCATGGCAGCTCTCGTCAAGTATGCCGACTCTGATAGTACCAAGGACCCCGACTCTGATGATGAAAGATCGGGAAAGGGAAAGAAGAGTGGCGGTATGAGGGGACAACAGTACAATCCGACCAGTCAGGGCGGCAACGGTAAGCGCAAGGCTGATAATTTTGTGTCTAACACCAGTGCACGGAATTATAACCAGCGTCGTAAGGGGAGACCGGCTCAAGGGACAAAATTTGACCTTGAGGCAATGCTGAACCAGCCATGTCCAAAACACGCAACAGATCAGAAGCCAGCTACCCATATGTGGAAAGATTGCGGCATAATGAGACACTTTAAGGAGTCCATCCAGCACAACCATGGCCCGAACGGCGGTTCAGGGTCCGGCTCTCGTGGTCCGGGTCATGGCAGCGGCGGATCAAGTTCCGGGTTTCAAGGCCAAGGCAATCAGGGTGGCTACAACCAGCAAAATAATCAGGAAAATCATCAGCAGCAACAGTCTGATTATCAAAGCGACCCAAAACAATTGAATAATGGACAGTATCACGTCTTCACCACCAACTTGTGTAAGCGGGATCAGAAGCTTCATAAGAGGGCAGTGAATGCTGTTGAGCCGGCGGTGCCACGTTATTTACGGTAGTCAGAGTTGCCTATTATATGGAGTCATGAGGATCACCCGCCCCGGGTTGACAATCCGGGTCACCTGGCTCTGGTGGTGGCGCCTCAGGTTGGAGGCTATAAATTTGTTAAGGTACTCATGGATGGAGGCAGCAGCATTAATATACTTTATTATGAAACCTTCCGTCACATGGGACTGACAGATAAAAATCTTAAGCCGTCAAACACCGTTTTTCACGGTGTCGTGCCTGGTAAGTCGGCTTATCCAGTGGGTAAGATATCCTTGGAGGTTGCCTTTGGAGATGAGCATGATTCCAGATGTGAGACTCTTACCTTCAAAGTGGTCAAGATCAAGAGCCCTTATCATGCTCTGTTTGGGCAGGCGGCTTATGCTAAGTTCATGGCAAGGCCTTGTTATGTTTACTTGCAGCTTAATATGCCGGGTTACAAGGGCACCATCATAGTGCATGGGAGTCGGAAGGTGGCCTTCGAGTGTGAAGAAGGTGACACTGCTTATGCTGAATCAGTTTGTGCAACAGAGGAGCTGAAATTTTACAAGGATAATGTTTACCCGACAGACATGACGTCCTTGAAAAAGCCAACCACAGAGCATGATCCTTCATTAAAGTTTAAGTCAGCAGATGACACTAAATTGGTTGATTTCGTTCCTGGCAACTCATCCAAGCGGTTCAGCATCAGTGCTAATCTGGATCCGAAATAGGAAAGCACGCTCATCGAGTTCATCCATGAGAACCGGGACATCTTTGCATGGAAGCCTTCAGACATGCCGGGTGTACCGAGGGAACTCGCTGAGCACACTCTTAATATTGATCAAAAGTTTAAGCCGGTCAAACAATTCCTTCGTCGTTTTAACAAGGAGAGGCGGAAGGCCATTGGTGAAGAAGTGGCCCGGCTCTTAGCTGCCGGGTTTATCGTTGAAGTTTTTCATCCTGAATGGTTGGCTAACCCGGTGTTGGTGCTTAAAAAGAATGGCACTTGGCGAATGTGTGTGGACTACACGGACTTAAACAAGGTTTGTCCGGCTGATCCGTTTGCTCTCCCTCGTATTGATCAGATCATTGATGCTATGGCGGATTGTGAGAGTTTGAGTTTTTTGGATGCTTATTCTGGTTATCATCAGATCAATATGGCAGTTAAGGACCAGGAGAAGACAACTTTTATTACTCCATTTGGAGCCTTCTGCTATGTGTCTATGCCTTTTGGGCTCAAGAGTGCCCAGGCGACTTACCATCGGTGTGTGCAGAATTGTCTTCACAATCAGATCGGGCATAATGTTCATGCTTACGTAGATGACATTGTGGTAAAATCCAGGAAGAAGGAGACTTTGATTGATGATTTGAAGGATACATTTGACAATCTACGGGTTTATAAGATGATGCTTAACCCGGCCAAATGTGTTTTTGGTGTACTGCTACCTCTTGAGCATGCGTTGGTTTTCCCTTGAAGAGGAAAGGGTGATGCAGTAAAGTAGCATAAGTATTTTCCTCAGTTTTTGAGAACCAAGGTATCAATCCAGTAGGAGACTACACGCATGTCCCTCATACCTACACAAACAATCAAGAACCTTGCAACCAACGCGATAAAGGGGTTGTGAATCCCTTCACGTCCACTTGCAAAAGTGAGATCTGATAAAGATAATAAGATAATTTTTTTCTTCATATTTTTGTTGTATAGATTGGAAAATAAAGATTGCAAAATAAAAGGCGGCAGAAATAGCAAGTAGATAGGAAATAATATGATGGAAGATAGACCCGGGGGCCATAGGTTTCACTAGTGGCTTCTCTCAAGATAGCAAATTCTATGGTGGGTGAACAAATTATTGTCGAGCAATTGATAGAAAAGCGCATAGTTATGAGAATATCTAGGCATGATTATGTTTATAGGCATCACGTCCACGACAAGTAGACCGAAACGATTCTGCATCTACTACTATTACTCCACACATCGACCGCTATCCAGTATGCATCTAGAGTATTAAGTCCATAAGAACAGAGTAACACATTAGGAAAGATGACATGATGTAGAGGGATAAACTCAAGCAATATGATATAAACCCTATCTTTTTATCTTCGATGGCAACAATACAATACATGCCTTGCTGCCCCTACTGTCTCTGGGAAAGGACACCACAAGATTGAACCCAAAGCTAAGCACTTCTCCCATTGCAAGAAAGATCAATCTAGTAGGCCAAACCAAACTAATAATTCGAAGAGACTTGCAAAGATATTAAATCATGCATAAAATAATTCAGAGAAGAACCAAATATTGTTCATAGATAATCTTGATCATAAACCCACAATTCATCGGATCTCGACAAACACACTGCAAAAAAAAATTACATCGAATAGATCTCCAAAAAAATCAAGGAGAACTTTGTATCGAGATCCAAAGAGAGAGAAGAAGCCATCTAGCTAATAACTATGGACCCGAAGGTCTGTGGTAAACTACTCACACATCATCGAAGAGGCTATGGTGTTGATGTAGAAGCCCTCCGTGATCGATTCCCCCTCCGGCGGAGCGCCGGAAAAGGCCCCAAGATGGGATCTCACGGGTACAGAAGGTTGCGGCAGTGGAAATATGGTTTCATGGTGCTCTCGGATGTTTTCGGGGTATATGAGTATATATAGGCGAAAGAAGTAGGTCGGTGGAGCCCTGAGGGGCCCACGAGGGTGGGGGGCGCGCCTACCCCCTAGGCGCGCCCTCCTACCTCGTGGCCACCTCGTTCCTTCCTTGACGTCCACTCCAAGTCTTCTGGATTGCGTTTGTTCCAAAAATAACTCTCCCGAAGGTTTCATTCCGTTTGGTATTCCTTTTCTGTGAAACACTGAAATAGGCAAAAAACAACAATTTGCACTGGGCCTTTGGTTAGTAGGTTAGTCCCAAAAATAATATAAAAGTGCATAACAAAGCCCATTAAACATCCAAAACATATAATATAATAGCATGGAACAATAAAAAATTAGCGACACGTTGGAGACGTATCAAGCATCCCCAAGCTTAATTCCTGCTCGTCCTCGAGTAGGTAAATGATAAAAGCAAAATTTTTGATGTGGAATGCTACCTAGCATAATTCTCAATGTAATTTTATTTATTGTGGCATGAATGTTCAGATCCGAAAGATTCAAGACAAAAGTTTAATATTGACATAAAAATAATAATACTTCAAGCATACTAACAAAGCAATCATGTCTTATCAAAATAACATGGCCAAAGAAAGTTATCCCTACAAAATCATATAGTCTGGCTATGCTCTAGCTTCATCACACAAAGTATTTAATCATGCACAACCCCGAAGACAAGCCAAGCAATTGTTTCATACTTTTGATGTTCTCAAACTTTTTCAATCTTCATGCAATATATGACTGTGAGCCATGGACATAGCACTATATGTGGAATAGAATGGTGGTTGTGGGGGAAAAAAGGAGAAGATAGTCTCACATCAACCAGGAGTATCAATGGGCTATGGAGATGCCCATCAATAGATATCAATGTGAGTGAGTAGGGATTTCCATGCAACAGATGCACTAGAGCTATAAGTGTATGAAAGCTCAACAAAAGAAACTAAGTGGGTGTGCATCCAACTCGCTTGCTCACGAAGACCTAGGGCATTTTAAGGAAGCCCATCATTGGAATATACAAGCCAAGTTCTATAGTGTAAAATTACCACTAGCATATGAAAGTGACAACATAGGAGACTCTCTATCATGAAGATCATAGTGCTACTTTGAAGCACAAGTGTGGTAAAAGGATAGCAACATTGTCCCTTCTCTCTTTTTCTCTCATTTCCTTTTTTCATTTTTTTATTTGGGTCTTTCCCTTTTTTCTCTTTTTCCGGTGTCTCATCCCGACTTGTGGGGGAATCATAGTCTCCATCATCCTTTCCTCACTTGGGACAATTCTCTAATAATGATGGTCATCACACTTTTATTTACTTACAACTCAAAAATTACAACTTGATACTAGAACAAAATATGACTCTATGTGAATGCCTCTGGCGGTGTAACGGGATATGCAATGAATCAAGAGTGACATGTATGAAAGAATTATAAAGGTAGCTTTGCCACAAATATGTACTACAAAAAAAGACCCATCCGTGACATTTTGGGCCGAACGAAATTTTTTTCTGTCATACATATGACACTTCTATGACGATAATTGTGACAAAACTCGGTATCATCATAGATGTGGTGGGCTCCTACTTCTATGACAAAAAATCATGACAGAAAATGGGATTTTCGTCCTGGGCGGGCCGGAGACGCAGCTGCATGACATTCTTTGGGCCGTCCATGACGGAAAAAACCATGGTAGAAGCGAGGGGGAGGAAAATTTCGAGGAGTTCCCGGTTACGGTGGGAGGTCGGGGGGCCGAGCGATGCGCGTTTCTCTCGTACACGTACGCACGTGTGTGCGAGGTGTTGTCTCTAACTGAACCCGAGTGAGGCGTTGGGCTCTAACTGAACCCGAGCGATTGCACTGCAGGCTACGCATTACTGAACCCGAGCGATCGATCGATGGCTGTTAACTGAACCCGATTGAGCGATTCCTTCGCTACTGCTGCTAACTGAAGCCGATCGATGCTGCCTCTAGATGAACAGTGAGTGTTGCGGGGGGGGGGGGGGGTGGATGAACAGTTCCTGGTGAGGGTGGATGAATAGGACCCCGTGGTGTTGCCTCTGGATGAACAGAACCCCGATCGATCGAGCCGGTTGGGGCTGGATGAACAGGACCCCGTGGAGGGCTGGATGAACAGGACCACCCCGTGGAGGGCAGGATGAACAGTAGATGGTGGAGGGCAGGATGAACACTAGCCCGTGGAGGGGTGGTTGAACAGGAGCCCGTGGAGAGGGCTGGTTGAACAGTAGCCGGTGGAGTAGCGCGCGGTGGAGGCTGGATGAACAGGAGCCCGTGGATGAACAGTCGCAGGTGGAGGCTGGAGGAGGTCGACGGTGGATGAACAATAGCTCGTGGAGGCTGGAGGGGGTCGACGGTGGAGATGAACAGTATCCTGTGGAGTCCCGTTTTGCGGTACGCCACACCCCTCCCGATGAACAGGACCCCCGTTTTGACTGTAGCGCTCCAACACAAGTCCGTTTTGTCCGTTTTGCGGTACGCCACACCCCTCCCGATCAACATGACCCCCATTTCGACCGTAGGAGGTCAGTTTCCTCCGTTTTGCGGTACGCCAGACCCCTCCCGATGAACAGGATCCCGTTTCGAACGTGGCTGCTACCTCTTGAGCTTGCGTTGGTTTTCCCCGAAGAGGAAGGGATGATGCAGCAAAGTAGCGTAAGTATTTCCCTCAGTTTTTGAGAACCAAGGTATCAATCCAGTAGGAGGCCACGCTCAAGTCCCTCATACCTGCACAAAAAGATAGCTACTCGCAACCAACGCGATTAGGGGTTGTCAATCCCTTCACGGTCACTTACGAGAGTTAGATCTGATAGATATAATATTTTTGGTATTTTTGGTATAAAGATGCAAAGTAAAAAGTAAAGGCAAAGTAAAAAGCAAAGCAAGATTAAAGTGATGGAGATTGATATGATGAGAATAGACCCGGGAGCCATAGGTTTCACTAGTGGCTTCTCTCAAGAACATAAGTATTCTATGGTGGGTGAACAAATTACTGTTGAGCAATTGACAGAATTGAGCATAGTTATGAGAATATCTAGGCATGATCATGTATATAGGCATCACGTCCGTGACAAGTAGACCGAAACAATTCTGCATCTACTACTATTACTCCACTCATCGAGCGCTATCCAGCATGCATCTAGAGTATTAAGTTAAAAACAGAGTAACGCCTTAAGCAAGATGACATGATGTAGAGAGATAAATTCATGCAATATGGAATAAACCCCATCTTGTTATCCTCGATGGCAATGATGCAATACGTGCCTTGCTGCCCCTTCTGTCACTGGGAAAGGACACCGCAAGATCGAACCCAAAGCTGAGCACTTCTCCCATGGCAAGAACTACCAATCTAGTTGGCCAAACCAAACGGATAATTCGAAGAGACTTGCAAAGATAACCAATCATACATAAAAGAATTCAGAGAAGATTCAAATATTATTCATAGATATACTTGATCATAAACCCACAATTCATCGGTCTCAACAAACACACCGCAAAAAGAAGATTACATCGAATAGATCTCGACAAGAGAGGGGGAGAACTTTGTATTGAGATCCAAAAAGAGAGAAGAAGCCATCTAGCTACTAACTATGGACCCGAAGGTCTGAGGTAAACTACTCACACTTCATCGGAGAGGCTATGATGATGTAGAAGCCCTCCGTGATGACGGCCCTCTCCAGCGGAGCTCCGGAAGAGGCCCCAAGATGGGATCTCGTGGATACAGAAAGTTGCGGCGGTGGAATTAGGTTTTTTGCTCCTCTTCTATTCGTTTGGGGGTACGTATGTATATATAGGAGGAAGAAGTACGTCGGTGGAGCATCGAGGGGCCCACGAGGCAGGGGGCGCGCCCTAGGGGGGGCCCACCCTCGTGACCGCCTCTCTGATGCCTTGGCATAGGGTCCAAGTCTCCTGGATCACGTTCGGTGAGAAAATCACGTTCCCGAAGGTTTCATTCCGTTTGGACTCCGTTTGATATTCCGTTTCTTCGAAACACTGAAATAGGCAAAAAACAGCAATTCTGGGTTGGGCCTCCGGTTAATAGGTTAGTCCCAAAAATAATATAAAAGTGGAAAATAAAGCCCAATATAGTCCAAAACAGTAGATAATATAGCATGAAGCAATCAAAAATTATAGATACGTTGGAGACATATCAGGCATCCCCAAGCTTAATTCCCGCTCGTCCTCGAGTAGGTAAATGATAAAAAGAGAATTTTTGATGCGGAGTGCTACTTGGCATAATTTCAATGCAAATCTTCTTAATTGTGATATGAATATTCATATTCGAAAGATTCAAGACAAAAGTTTATATTGACATAAAAATAATAATACTTCAAGCATACTAACAAAGCAATTATGTCTTCTCAAAATAACATGGCCAAAGAAAGTTATCCCTACAAAATCATATAGTCTGGATATGCTCTATCTTCACCACACAAAGTATTTAAATAATGCACAACCCCGATGACAAGCCAAGCAATTGTTTCATACTCTAACTTTTTCAAAACTTTTTCAATCTTCACGCAATACATGAGCACGAGCCATGGATATAACACTATAGGTGGAATAGAATGGTGGTTGTGGAGAAGACAAAAAGGAGAAGATAGTCTCACATCAACTAGGCGTATCAACGGGCTATGGAGATGCCCATCAATAGATATCAATGTGAGTGAGTAGGGATTGCCATGCAACGGATGCACTAGAGCTATAATTATATAAAAGCTCAAAAAGAAACTAAGTGGGTGACCTAGGGCAATTTGAGGAAGCCCATCATTGGAATATACAAGCCAAGTTCTATAATGAAAAATTCCCACTAGTATATGAAAGTGATAACATGAGAGACTCTCTACTACGAAGATCATGGTGCTACTTTGAAGCACAAGTGTGGTAAAAGGATAGTAACATTGTCCCTTCTCTCTTTTTCTCTCATTTTTTTATTTGGGCCTTTTCTCTTTTTATGGCCTCTTTTTATTTGGGCTTCTTTGGCCTTTTTTTTCGTCCGGAGTCTCATCCCGACTTAGGGGGGAATCATAGTCTCCATCATTCTTTCCTCACTAGGACAATGCTCTAATAATGATGATCATCACACTTTTATTTTTCTTACAACTCAAAAATTACAACTCAATACTTAGAACAAAATATGACTCTATATGAATGCCTCCGGCGGTGTACCGGAATATGCAATATGACAATGATGGAGTGTGTCATAATAGACGGAACGGTGGAAAGTTGCATGTCAATATATCTTGGAATGGCTATGGAAATGCCATAATAGGTGGGTATGATGGCTGTTTTGAGGAAGGTATATGGTGGGTGTATGATACCGGCGAGAAGTGCGCGGTATTAGAGAGGCTAGCAAAGGTGGAACGGTGAGAGTGCGTATAATCCATGGACTCAACATTAGTCATAAAGAACTCATATACTTATTGCAAAAATCAAGTTATCAAAGCAAAGTATTACACGCATGCTCCTAGGGGGATAGATTGGTAGGAAAAGACCATCGCTCGTCCCCGACCGCCACTCATAAGGAAGACAATCAATAAATAAATCATGCTCCGGCTTCATCACATAACGGTTCACCATACGTGCATGCTACAAGAATCACAAACTTTAACACAAGTATTCTTTAAGTTCACAACTACTCAACTAGCATGACTTTAATATTATCACCTCCATATCTCAAAACAATTATCATGCTTCAATCTTTTCTTAGTATTCAACACACTCAAAAGAAAGTGTCACAAATCTTGAATACCAAGCATATTATTATTAAGCAAATTACCATGCTATTAAGGGACTCTAAAAATAATTTAAGTGAAGCATGAGAGATCAATAGTTTCTTTAAAACAAATCCACCACCGCGCTCTAAAAGATCTAAGTGAAGCACATAGAGCAAAATTATAACGCTCCAAAGATATAAGTGAAGCACATAGAGCAAAACTACATAGCTCAAAAGATATAATTGAAGCATATAGAGTATTCTATCAAATTTTAATTCATGTATGGCTCTCTCAAAAGGTGTGTACAGCAAGGATTATTGTGGCATACTAATACACAAAGACACAAATAATACAAGAAGCTCCAAGCAAAACACATATCATGTTGGTGAAGAAAAATATAGCTCCAAGTAAATTACCGATGGAAGTGGACGAAAGAGGGGATGCCTTCCGGGGCATACCCAAGCTTTGACTTTTTGGTGTCCTTGGATTATCTTGGGGTGCCATGTGCATCCCCAAGCTTAGGCTCTTGCCACTCCTTGTTCCATGATTCATCAAAAGAATTCACCCAAAACTTGAAAACTTCACAACATAAAACTCAAAATAGAAAACTCGTGAGCTCCGTTAGCGAAAGAAAACAAAAGAACACTTCATGGTACTGTAATGAACTCATTAATTATTTATATTGGTGTTAAACCTACTGTATTACAACTTCTATATGGGTTATAAACTATTTTACTAGCCATAGATTCATCAAAATAAGCAATCAACACACGAAAAACAGAATCTGTCAAAAACAGAACAGTCTGTAGTAATCTGTAGCTAACGCAAGATCTGGAACCCCAAAAATTCTAAAATAAATTGCTGGACGTGAGGAATTTATCTATTAATCATCTTCAAAAAGAAGTAACTAAATATCACTTTTCAAATAAAAATGACAGCAGTTCTCGTGAGCGCTAAAGTTTCTGTTTTTTACAGCAAGTTCAACAAGACTTTCCCCAAGTCTTCCCAACGGTTCTACTTGGCACAAACACTAATTAAACACAAAAAACACAACCAAAACAGAGGCTAAATAATTTATTTATTACTAAACAGGAGCAAAAATCAAGGAATAAAAATAAAATTGGGTTGCCTCCCAACAAGCGCTATCGTTTAACGCCCCTAGCTAGGCATAAAAGCGAGGATAGATCTAGGTATTGCCATCTTTGGTAGGCAATCCATAAGTGGCTCTCATGATAGTTTCGTATGGAAATTTTATTTTATTTCTTGTAAAGTGTTCCATGCCATTTTTTAATGGAAATTGGAATCTAATATTCCCTTCCTTCATATCAATAATCACACCAACCGTTCTAAGGAAAGGTCTACCAAGAATAATAGGGCAAGAAGGATTGAAATCTATATCAAGAACACTGAAATCTACGGGCACATAATTTCTATTTGCAACAATAAGAACATCATTAATCCTTCCCATAGGTTTCTTAATAGTGGAATCCGCAAGATGCAAGTTTAGAGAGCAATCATCAAAATTACGGAAATCTAGCAAATCACACAAAGTCTTGGGAATAGTAAAGACACTAACACCCAAATCACACAAAGCATAGAACTCATGATCTTTAATTTTAATTTTAATAGTTGGTTCCAACTCATCATAGAGTTTTCTAGGGATAGAAACTTTCAACTCAAGTTTTTCTTCATAAGATTGCATCAAGGCATCAACAATATGTTCGGTGAAGGCTTTATGTTGACTATAAGCATGTGGAGAATTTAGCACGGATTGCAACAAGGAAATACAATCAATTAAAGAGCAACTTTCATAATTAAATTCCTTGAAATCCAATATAGTGGGTTTAGCAACATCTAGATTTTTATTTCTTTCAATCCCACTTTCATCAATTTCATCATAAAGATCTAAATACTCCGAATTTTTAGAACGCCTTCTAGGTAAAGGAAGATAATATTCAGTTTCATCAAGATTCATATTGCAAAACAAAGATTTAATAGGAGACACATCAATAACTTTTAGATCTTCATCTTGATTTTCATAGGAATTGGAAGAACACACTTTAATAAAGGCATCTTTGGAAGCACGCATCCTAGCGGTTCTTTCCTTGCACTCATCAATGGAAATTCTCATGGCTTTGAGAGACTCATCGATATCATGCTTAGGAGGAATAGATCTAATCTTTAAAGAATCAATCTCAAGAGAAATTCTATCAACGTTCCTAACCAAATCATCAACTTTAAGCAATTTCTCTTCAAGCAAAGCATTAAAATTCTTTTGTGAATTCATAAACTCCTTAACACTATTCTCAAATTCAGAGGGCATCTTATTATATTTTCCATAAGAGTTTTTGTAGAAATTCCCATAATTATTAGAAGGATTACTAGGATATGGCCTAGGATTAAAATTCCCTCTATAAGCGTTGTTACCAAAATTATTCCTACCAACAAAATTCACATCCATAGATTCATTGTTACTCTCAATCAAAGTGGACAAAGGCATATCATTAGGATCAGAAGAAACACTCTTAGTAGCAAATAATTTCATAAGTTCATCCATCTTTCCACTCAAAACCTTGATTTCTTCTATCGCATGCACTTTTTTATTAGAAGATCTTTCAGTATGCCATTGAGAATAATTAACCATAATATTATATAGGAGTTTAGTAGCATCTCCTAAAGTGATTTCCATAAAAGTGCCTCCCGCGGCCGAATCTAAAAGATTTCTAGAAGCAAAATTCAATCTGGGATAAAAATTTTGTATAATCATCCACAAATTCAAACCATGAGTAGGGCAATTACGTATCATTAATTTCATTATCTCCCAAGCTTGTGCAACATGTTCATGATCAAGTTGCTTAAAGTTCATAATATCGTTTCTAAGAGAGATGATCTTAGCGGGAGGGAAATACTTAGAGATAAAAGTATCTTTGCACTTGTTCCAAGAATCAATACTATTTTTAGGCAAAGACGAAAACCAAGCTTTAGCACGATCTCTAAGCGAAAAAGGAAATAGCTTCAATTTAACGACATCATTATTGACATCTTTTTTATTTTTCATATCACATAAATCAACGAAGCTATTCAGATGAGTAGCGGCATCTTCACTAGGAAGGCCGGCGAATTGATCTTTCATAACAAGATTCAACAAAGCAGTATTAATTTCACAAGATTCAGCATCGGTAAGAGGAGCAATCGGAGTGCTAAGGAAATCATTATTATTGGTATTGGTGAAGTCACACAATTTGGTAGTATCTTGAGCCATCACGACAAACAAGCAATCTAACACACAAGCAAGCAAGAGCAAACGAGCAAAAGAGGCAAATAGAGAGGGAGGATAGAGAGAGAGGGCGAATAAAATGGCAAGGGTGAAGTGGGGGAGAGGAAAACGAGAGGCAAATGACAAATAATGTAATGCGAGAGATAGGGATTGTGATGGGTACTTGGTATGTTGACTTTTTGCGTAGACTCCCCGGCAACGGCGCCAGAAATCCTTCTTGCTACCTCTTGAGCTTGCGTTGGTTTTCCCCGAAGAGGAAGGGATGATGCAACAAAGTAGTGTAAGTATTTCCCTCAGTTTTTGAGAACCAAGGTATCAATCCAGTAGGAGGCCACGCTCAAGTCCCTCGTACCTGCACAAAACGATAGCTACTCGCAACCAACGCGATTAGGGGTTGTCAATCCCTTCACGGTCACTTACGAGAGTGAGATCTGATAGATATAATATTTTTGGTATTTTTGGTATAAAGATGCAAAGTAAAAAGTAAAGGCAAAGTAAAAAGCAAAGCAAGATTAAAGTGATGGAGATTGATATGATGAGAATAGACCCCGGGGCCATAGGTTTCACTAGTGGCTTCTCTCAAGAGCATAAGTATTCTACGGTGGGTGAACAAATTACTGTTGAGCAATTGACAGAATTGAGCATAGTTATGAGAATATCTAGGCATGATCATGTATATAGGCATCACGTCCGTGACAAGTAGACCGAAACGATTCTACATCTACTACTATTACTCCACTCATCGAGTGCTATCCAGCATGCATCTAGAGTATTAAGTTAAAAACAGAGTAACGCCTTAAGCAAGATGACATGATGTAGAGAGATAAATTCATGCAATATGGAATAAACCCCATCTTGTTATCCTCGATGGCAACGATGCAATACGTGCCTTGCTGCCCCTTCTGTCACTGGGAAAGGACACCGCAAGATCGAACCCAAAGCTGAGCACTTCTCCCATGGCAAGAACTACCAATCTAGTTGGCCAAACCAAACGAATAATTCGAGGAGACTTGCAAAGATAACCAATCATACATAAAAGAATTCAGAGAAGATTCAAATATTATTCATAGATAAACTTGATCATAAACCCACAATTCATCGGTCTCAACGAACACACCGCAAAAATAAGATTACATCGAATAGATCTCCACAAGAGAGGGGGAGAACTTTGTATTGAGATCCAAAAAGAGAGAAGAAGCCATATAGCTACTAACTACGGACCCGAAGGTCTGAGGTAAACTACTCACACTTCATCGGAGAGGCTATGATGATGTAGAAACCCTCCGTGATGACGGCCCTCTCCGGCGGAGCTCCGGAACAGGCCCCAAGATGGGATCTCGTGGATACAGAAAGTTGCGGCGCTGGAATTAGGTTTTTTTGCTCCTGTTCTGTTCGTTTGGGGGTACGTATGTATATATAGGAGGAAGAAGTACGTCGGTGGAGCATCGAGGGGCCCATGAGGCAGGGGGCGCGCCCTAGGGGGCGCTCCCCCCACCCTTGTGACCGCCTCTCTGATGCCTTGGCGTAGGGTCCAAGTCTCCTGGATCACGTCCGGTGAGAAAATTACGTTCCCGAAGGTTTCATTCTGTTTGGACTCCATTTGATATTCCGTTTCTTCAAAACACTGTAATAGGCAAAAAACAACAATTCTGGGCTGGGCCTCCGGTTAATAGGTTAGTCCCAAAAATAATATAAAAGTGGAAAATAAAGCCCAATATAGTCCAAAATAGTAGATAATATAGCATGGAGCAATCAAAAATTATAGATACGTTGGAGACGTATCTGTGGCCGGTCGAACACAAGGCTGTTTCCTCCATTCTGTGGTACGCCAGGCCTCGTTTCCATCGCCTGTTCCATCCAAGGCCTCCCGATGAACACGACGCATTCCGTTGCCTCCCCATGAACACGACACATTCCGTTGCCTCCCCATGAACACGACGACGATGTTTCTCTGTTCCGACCCAGCCATGTACACGAGCCTTGGCCGTACGTATGCGCGAGTAGGCGTTCGAGACCCCGCCCATATGTACACATACGTGGCCGTATTTTCTTTCTTGCACCCTGGCAGTTGTACGTACGTGTACATGCTACGTGCGCGCCTCTACTACGACACGTGCGCGCCTCTACATCGACCAGTATATATGTACGTACACGTTCGCGACCAGAATGACAACGCTACGTACGCTTCGACCAGGTGGGTCCCGACTGTCAGGCACTTCCTTGCGTGCGAAGATGTAGCTGGTGGGTCCCAACAGTCAGGGGCAAACATTTTTTTCGCGAAATACGGTGGCCCGTCTGGTGGGTCCCCGCTGTCAGGTGGAGGAATAATTATTTTGCGCGTAATAAGGAGGCACTTCCTTGCTGCGGCCGTGGACCCAGCTGTCAGCGTCTCCATGCACAGTACTCTTCCGATGGAAGTCGGTCATTAACCACATTGACCACGCCGCGCTGAGAGCACCACGGCGGTGGACGACGGCGAGGCCTAGGAAGGGGACGACGCGGAGCCGGGGAAGACGCGGCAGTGGAAGCCCGCGCGGAGAGGAGTACGAGGGTTCACTGGATCGGCTGCGGTGTGAGGCTGCCGTCGACGCAGGGTCTGGCCAGCGGTGGGAATAGTAGGAAGCGGTGAGGCCTCCGTGGCAGCACAGCCGGCCACGAGAGGCAGGAGCATGCGACACGACCGACGCTGTTTTGGGTGGCTGGAGTAAGAAGACCAGAGGTTGAAGAAGCACTACGGCCGTTGGATGAACATCGTACGGTCACTGGAGCTAGAATCGTTCATATTGACTAAGTTGACAAAGCCCTTCGTCCCCGTCAACTTAGTAGGCCCACAAGTCAGCCTCCCACCAAGGTGGGTCCCAGCTAGCCGGGGGAGTATTCATTTTTTTGTGCATAATAAGGAGGCACTTCCGGTGGGTCCGAGCTGACAGCGGGGGGGACGTTTTTTTCACGAAATACGGTGGCCCGTCCGGTGGGTCCCAGCAGTCAGGGGGAAACGATTTTTTTCGCAAAATACTGGTGGCCTGTCCAGTGGGTCCCTACTGTCAGGTGGAGGAATAATTATTTTGCGCTTAATAAGGAGGCACTTCCTTGCGGCTGCCGTGGACCCAGCAGTCAGCCTCTCCACGTACAGTACTGTTCCGATGGAAGTCGGTCGTTGACCACATTGATCATGCCGCGCCGAGAGCACCACGGCGGTGGACGATGGCGAGGCATAGGAAGGGGACGACGCGGAGCCAGGGAAGACGCGACAGTGGATGCCCACGCGGAGAGGAGTACGAGCGTTCACCGGTTCGGCTGCGGTGTGAGGCTGCCGTCGCCGCAGAATAACAGGGGGTGTGGGTGAGTAGAGGGATTCCCTGGCCAGCGGTGTGAGTAGTAGGCGGCGCTGAGGCCTGCGCGGCAGCACAGCCGGCCACGGGAGGCGGGAGTAGGCGGTCCCGCCGGCGCTGCTTTGGCGGCTGGAGCAAGAAGATCAGAGATTGAAGAAACACGACGGCCGTTGGATTGACATCCAACGGTTACGTCTGCTAGAATCGTTTGTTGAGGTATATAATAACTAAAAAAATCTTGCATATGCGTCAACTAAACAGGCCCACAAGTCAGACCACTCCCTCTTTTTTAATAATTTATATATAGCTCATGGCAACTTCTTATGCAATTTATTGCAGTCGTTTTCTAGGTTGGCCAGGGCCAATTTCACATATTTCTGTGGGTTCCAAACTATTTTTAATACCGAAATGTCCAGCCAGATTTAAAGTACTTTGAAGATATATTTAAATTAGGTTAATGCCCAGTGAAATAGGAATCTGAAAATGTAATAAAATTCAGAAATTATAAAGTAATTGCCAATTTGTCATCTGTTTTTATATTTACAACCCATTTCATATTACTTTCAAGATTTGCAGGCGTCTTGAAAGAGTTGCAGCCCATCAGGGCGTAGAAAAATAAGTAGGCCTGGATTGGGTATTCTTCAGAAAAAATAAACTGGGCTCATTTTCACAAAGAAAAAATAGCTGGGCTGGTCACATGGTGAACATAAAATATAAGCCTGGGCTAGACGGGCCACAGCCCAGTTCAAACCCTGCTCCGTCTCAACAATACCAAAAAAATACTGCTCGAGTAGCTATGTCCCAGGTGTCAGCCGATCTTGTGTTGTTCTCTTGTCTATTGACTATATACGCTCCCAATGTCGTGGGTCCTAGATGTCAGGAAAACACTAGGAGGAAGCATTTTATTTTTTCCATACGCTGACATGGTGGGCCCCTACTGTCATCCTCTCCACATACTTCTGTCGATTCCTATTGTTTGTTGACCATGTTGACAATGCGAGAGGGCGACGCCGTGACGAGCGCACCAAAGCGCGCGGAGGACGTCAGCGTTAACGATTTAGGAGACGGTGGGGCGGCGATGCGTGCGCTGAGGCGCAACCAGCCGTGGGAGGCAGAAGCAGGCGGCCCCGCCGGCGCTGGTTTGGTTTTGGCGGCTGGAGGAAGACAGGACTGAAGAAACACGACAGACTGTAGTACTTAACAACCTTAACTGAAACCAGCAGGGGCACTTAACAACCAAAGCTGAAAGCAGTATGAGTACTTATACAGGTTCAACCGTACAAAGCACGCCTCAAACAGTGCTACTTCGCCTACAGTTAACCAAGGGTGAGGCCGCCAAGCCCCAGGACAAGGCCCAGGCGCCACCCCGCGCATCCACAACCTTCTGAAAGCGGCTTCATCTCGCAACGTGGTCAATAAACAGGATATTCACTTTAGAGCCATGGAAAAGCATGAACATAATCTTCTGTCCTATTCTCCAAGATGGACGGGCCTTCATTATTTGAGACCACCCATGAATAAGTATCTTTTCACTTCCAAGGGGAATTGAGTAGGTCGACATAAACATCATGTTGTGACCAAGCGCAAGTCTGACCCGACCATGGTCAGGCATCTATATAGGAACAATAGAACTCGGCAGTTCCTGTTTCAAGAAGATCACAGCTGTAAAACTGTGTATAAGCAATAGTTTATGAACAACATATATAACAGAAAACAGCTCGTACCATAAGTTTCTCGACACAGTTGGACCTGTTCAACGAGTGCAGCAGTGGCACACATATCCCACGTGGCCTTCCACCATTGAAACGCCCCACAAGGACCTCAAGACGACCAATAAAGTGTAGGAACTTGTGGATGTTGATCCAGTCAACTTCAGTGCCATTAGTAACAGCCGAGTTATTACAGAGTAACAAACGAGCAGACTGCTTTACTCTGAAAAAACCTACACGTGCCACCAATTATAAGAAAATATTAGTTAGAAGTAGCATCTTCGTGAGAGATTTGTTGCTACTTCTAAAGTTAAATTGTGATTAGTTAGACAGAATAGGTGGATTAAGAAGTAATCGAGGCAACAAGCAAGAACCAGATACAAAACTAACATGGATGAACAATTGGAACGACGTCGGGGTGGAAGATCGCAGTGAAAATGAGACCAGGTTCTGCTATTTCCATCAACATTCGTGCGCCAACTTTCAGTCCGTAACACTTGAGAAAGTTTGTCCAAGTTCGGCCATAAAGCAGCGATCTTCTTGGTTCATGAACCCAACTCGGAACTTATATCCATGGCTTGTCTTCACTGTGACCATTAAACTAGTGTATTCAGTTATGGCAAGACCAAGCATCTTGAGTACATGTGTTCTGGCAGAGCAAATAATAAACTGTAGGAAAAATAATATGAGAACACAGCGTGTTAAAAAAACCACCCTCCCGGATAGAAAAGAGGATTCTAGGAACATACTGTGCGCGTTTCAAATGCTATGTTAGGATGAGAAGGAACAAGTGTGGCGTCTCGCCGAGGGCGCAGAAACCTGTAGGGTACTCGCACTTTGGGCACTGCAAATGAAACACACTAGATTCAGTAGGAAGAAAAATGCATCAACGGCGGCGGCTGCCATCGTAGGATTACCTGCAACCAAGGGACTTGGGTTTATCGGGGATGGATGAAGAATTCGTACCTGGTTCTCCATGAGAAAACCCTATGCAATCGTTGAGAGGGGGTTTTCTCTGAACAAGCAGATGAGGGAGAAAGGGATTCAGGCTCAGTGAAATATTGCCGCTTCATCCGTCCAGCTTACTGCTAAAGCTGGAAAGGGGTGGTTGTGATTTGATGGCTCATTGGGCATTACTGCGGTGCTACGACCGGGGTGTGTCTACCGTGAAGTTGTGCACTCTAATTTGTGCATATGGCACGTGGACCCCGTTGTCGGTTGCCCCAGATATCAGCGAAAGGAAGTAGAAAGACAGGAGTAACTAGTTACACATAAATATATTTTTTGACAAAGAGATACTCCCTCTGTAAAGAAATATACAAATCTTTTATATCACAGGCTCACCTTGCCGAGAAAAATACTCCCTCTGCAATGCACGGGCATTATGGGGGTTTAGCTGAGAATATAATACTCAGATGTTTTTTTGAGTGATAAAAGCTGCTTTATTGAAGATTAACAGTCATAGGTATACAAATAATTTCGGGGGTTCCTGTGAGCCAAAGATGGCGTCCACAGGGCAAAGAAGTAGCAGCTTTTGCGAGCACATGCGCTTCAACATTACACTCGCGTTTTTCATGTATGATCTCCATGGTTTGGAACATATTCTTCTTCATCTTGATCTCGTCCATAATAACTTTGCTGGGCCCCAAGTATGTCTCTCCGATATGCTTGACTGTTGCTGAACAATCGGTGCTAATCTGAACTTGTTGCAGGTTTAAGTCAAGAGCCAGAGATAGCCCCTCGCAACATGCCATTGCCTCTAGGATCTCTGGATCAGTAACACTTTCGCACACCAGTGCCGATGCTCCAAGGAAGAAGCCTGTATGATCCCGGCTCACAACTGCCAGGGCTCCCCTTTCACCATTGCGAGATAACGCAGCATCAACATTCATCTTCGCCCAACCCACAGCAGGAGGAGGATGACACTTCTGCACTGAGCTAGTGCTTCTTGAAACCAGGTTCTGGACTTTGGGCCGCAGGCCGACCCTGCATGTTTGGGGGCCCATGTGTTCTACCTCAACGCTTTTCATATTGCAAGCGATCGGCACGGCGCTGGTTTTAGATGATGTCGCAAGGCGAATACACAAAATTGAATAAAGCATGGCAGCTGTTGGAATGAAATCGAACGACAGTTCCTAACCAGCAATCAGAGTTGCAATTCTATCAACGATATACCATGTGATAAATAATACTATCGTACTACTTATACACAAAAGACACTTGTTTCACCATGCCAGATTATTACATAAAAATCTCTTGGAGGATAGATCAGTTAGGCAGTTGTGTGCTGCTACTGGAGAATTTCAAAGTTGATTTGGACCAGCTCTCCTTGCCGGGAAAGTTCGATTTTGACATCATCCCCTACCGCAAGATATGATTTAGATTTGAACCTTGACCATCCTTTAGCATCAATCATCATGCGACCATCCTTTGTACTTACGATATATTGAGCAGGTTCATTCACACCAAGGCTGCGCATGGTAAGAGAAACTTGGCCGCGGTCGCCCGGATTGTTTAACGACTCCCTCGTTGCTCTAGGAATTCTCTGTTTGCAAACAAGAAGACATACCCAAACAGTTAGATCAACACAGTGAATCATGTGAAACAACATGGAAAGAAAAAAGAACGAAGCACTTGGGCGGCCAATGCTTACCAAGAAGGTGGACATGTCGGTTTTTGTAAGGACTTTGGTATATGAAGTGCGAACTACAGCCCAGTCTGTTGCCGATGCAACTGCACAGGCCGGAGCAGATGCAAGTGCAAGTGTTGGTGCAGGTGCCGAAGCCGCTGCTGCTGCCGGAGATGGTGCTCCTTGTAGAGTTGGTGCCGGTGTCGGAGCAGGTGCCGGTGTCGATGCCGGATCCTCCGGTAGATCAGATTGATCCGCTGACGCGGTCGGTGCCCAATCCTCAGCTGGATCAGACTGAGCTGCTGCCGCTGTTAGTGCTAGAGCAACTGTCGGTGCTCGATCTGTGCGAGACAGCGGCGATCATGTCTGGTCTGCTATGATCAGCTTTCTAACTTGACTAGGATCTGTGACCGTGATTCAGTCTTTTTCTTCATTTCTTTTAAACGCGAGAAGGACTAATTGTGGCGTTTTTGTTAAACCAAACTGCAGTTCATCATAGGGATTCAGCTTGTACTCAGACAACAGACTGATCCAATTTTCTCCAGTAATATAAGTGATGGACAGTGCCTTCGTTACTCACACGACATAAGAAGTGATACCTGCAAAAATAGCCATCATAGAGCAAACCAAACGGTTTATTCTGTGATGAATGCCACATGGAAAAACCTGCATCGTAAAATTGCAGGAAAAGAAAGAAAACATGACATTAAATCAATAAGATTTAGACAGTAAATCAATAAGATTTACTTGATGTGACACGAGTGAATCCTTACCAGGAAATCACTATGTTGAAGTACTAAACAGAAGATTGATCGTTCAACTACGCGTGGCATGCAGGGGCCCCGCCTACTCCCACAAGCAGGACAGTCCAAAGGTTGTGACAAATCGTATGGACCGAACATCCATGGGGCTGGAAATCCTGGTGGGTGCGATAAACCCTGCAATGCATACAGATATTGGAGTGTAACCATAATTGATAGACCGTCCTCACAAAAAATATGATATGGATACTTCAAAATATACAAACTGAATTGAGTGGACAGACATTAACATAGACTGTTCTCAGGATTGACCACACACCAAAAGCGGCAGTACTAATAAACAATACAGGGTTCACAAACACAAATCAAGTACAGAACAATAGTACTTACTACAGACAAGCAAAGTTGCACTAACTAAACTCTGCAGACTATTTTTTGCCACCGACCTACGGGATGAACCCCGCATAACTGACTAGGCCATGGACTTCATGTGAGATGTCTACATGCACCATCACCATCTTGTCAACCTTGGAGAACCTAACAGAGTGGTCTTTCCACTCATAAACATGATGATGAAGATAGGCCGCATCAGATTTGTTGGGAAGCTTTACAAGAACCACACCCTTCGTAATCGAAGGCACAGCCAGGAAATTGTTGTGGTCAAGTACAACCTCGAGAACACGCCTGACAACAATGCTACAGGAAAACACTATTTCAGGACACGTGGCGACACAGACACAGCAGCTGGATAGTTCAGCAGTAGAACTCATCATCAGGTCTTCCAGTTCACACGGCATGACTTTGAGAACTTCATCTCCACCGCGGACCTGGTTCTAATTCAAACAGAAACCATATTTTATTACTACCTCCGTTCAGAAATATAAGATGATTTTCGATATTATACTCCATATATGACTACATATACGCACAGAAATGAGTGAACAAAGACACTAGAACATGTCTTCAAAGGCATGAGAGCAGAGGGATTACATGCAATATCCATAACACAAGTTACTGAGGCAAATATACCCTCTTAAAAGGTAGCATTGATGTTCATAAAGTACTCCCTCCGTCCCAAAATTCTTGTCTTAGATTTGTCTAGATACGGATGTATCAAGTCACATTTAGTATTAGATACATCTGTATCTAGACAAATCTAAGACAAGAAATTTGGGACAGAGGGAGTAGTTGAAAGTAATCTATAAGAAATCAGTGTCAACCTCTCGCATGTTTTGGTCAAAAGAGGAATTTAGAACCGTCATTTGGCACACAAAAATCACATGCAAGATCACCCAGAAAGTTGTACTACTAGTACTAGTACTGCGTGTTAGATGAAAAAACACGATCAAGATCGAGAAAAAGATCGTCAAGAAGAGATATTACCTGGACTTGCTTAATGAGGGATCCCGAAGAGGGGGGCTTGGACAGGGCGATGGCTTTGAGCTTGTCTGCGGTAGTCTCGGTGGGGTGCTTGCGCTTCTTCATACCATGAGCCTCAACAGTTTTGGCCGGAGCCATAGACATCACTTCGGCCGGTGCTCCAGCATCCATCAAGAAACTGTCAAATAGAAATAAAAGAAAAGAAACCATAATCACAAACCCAAAATAAGAAAAGAGAGGGAGTTATAGGATCAGTCTCGGGGTTGCAAGACCGGGCCTTGGCCAGAATCAACACCATTGATGCGCTCACCTTTCCTTCTTTGGGAGAGAAGAACAATGGCAGAAGCAGGTCGGGGTTTTCTTGAAGAAATGAGGAAAAAGATGAGGCAGAAGTGAGGGTTGGGTAGAGACGAAGCTGAGAGAGAAGAGTGAAATGATGGTTGCTTTGTCCGTCCAACTTACTGCTGGAAAGGAGGGGTTTTTGTAATTTGACGGCTCATTGGGCATTACTGCGGCGCTTCGATCGGGGTAGTCTACCGTCACTCTACTACGGAGTAATTTAGTGCATGGCTGGTGGACCTCGATGCTGGTTGTCCCACACGTCGGCGAAAGTGAGTACTTTAGTGCATGGCTGGAGGAGGATCCGCACGGTAGAGCGTGTCCATTGTTTTTCAGAAGAAAAAAATGATTACAGCAAGCATTTCCACTCTTACGACGGAGGAGTGCGAAACACGGCAACCACTTGAACATACACAGTGCTCCTACTACTAGGCATGTGCAGTGGTTCATATGTCAGTACTACACAATCTTGTTGCTAGTGTAGTAAGATATGACGATAACAAATGATGTTGTGCGCATGTCAACTACTCCTATATGTAACATAGTACCGCTTTTTCGACTGTCCGGTCGAGAATGGACGGTGAGATCAATGTTAACAGAACTAGGTCCATAGCGCACGGAGAGTATGGTGCTACAGTACTCCACGAAACATGAACCACATGAAGCACGAATAGTGTTAGCCAGGGTGTATGAAGGGTGCACGGGATGGGAGCAAAAGTTCCCTTCTCGACCCACTTTTGGGTGTTTGGCAGAGTGCATGAAGGGTGCACGAGCCCACACCAGTAAGTTGACAAAAATACACGAAGAGGAAACAACTATATTGAGATGAGAATGCAACCAAACACACCCACATGCTTTGTGCTACAGTGACTGATCTGCACCGTCTGAGTTTGATCTAACGGTCATGTTGCGCCGAGACATGGACATGCCCATGCAGAGGGTTTAGCCCGACGGCCGGCATCGTCGCACTGGCACGACGATAGGCATCGCGCAGCCACAACACATGCGTGGCAACTTGGATCACCAAGTGGCTGAGGCGATCTTGGACCTCGTCACGATCGGCCCGCTCGCGCTCCAGCCAGCTCCCCTGGCGGCCTATCGTATCTCCCGCTTTCTGCAGCAACGCCGCCGACGCCTCGAGCATCTTTGTGGTGGACGCCTGCCGCTTTTGAAGCTCCGTGAACTCCCGCACATAACGGAGGAGCATGGCACTCATCTCCTCATTGAGCTCACGGAGCTCCATGTCCTTGGCCCTGATCTCCGCATCCTTGGCATGGAGCTCCTGTGTCAGGAGCCTCACCTCAGACTCCGTGATCTGCTGCGCCACCATGGCACCAGGTAGAAGCAATGGGGAGAGGAAGCAAAGGGGGCGAAACGACTGAAAGGCAATGCAATCTAGGGGAAGGCGGAGGGAGCGGGGAATCTTTTGGTTTTCACCACGGTAAAACACCAGTCGGTGACTTCTCACATCAGGGAGCAGTGGGTACAGGTGCAGTCATCGTGACTAATTGCTGCCGCGCCTGCTCCCGTCAATCAAAAAATTAAAAATCCTGCCGCGCCTGCTCCCGTCAATCAAAAAATTAAAAATCCTGCCGCGCCCAAACACCAGAGCAACGCCGCGGTGGATATTTAAATTTACCTGCCGGCAAGTAGAAAAAAAAGGGGTGAAAAAACAAATGTGGCGGCGGCCTAGCTAATCGGTCGAACTAGCCCAACTAGCTAGCCACCGTGCTTCACTGATGTACTCGGCGGGAAAGGTGGTCTTTCGTGATTTGATGACTCATTTACTTGCTTCGGCGCTACGACCGAGGAGGACCCAGAAAACGCGCGGTAGGGCGTCCCACGTCAGGAAGAATATATGCGTGCACCACCCGGGAGGACCCCGAAACCGCGCGGTAGGGTGTGCCACGTCTCGGCACGGAGGAAAAATGTGCGTGTAAAAATATACTGTATCAAACGTAGTAGAGTACCTATGGTTTGACCTCGGGACCCAGCCGGTCATTGAAAACACCCCACTAGCCACACAGCTTCATCATGCAAACATGGCACGGAGGATAGATGTGGTTAGCTCCGTCTCGACCAGCCACAACGTCTCTTGTTCTAGGCGATTCTTCTATTTTCCAAGTTTTTTTAGTTGTAATAACACCACGGCAAGCTAGCGCCGCTCTTCGTGTGTGCCCGTGCAAAGGTTAGACAATGGAGAGAAGAGAGATTGAGATCGCAGACCTGGGACCCACCAGTAAGTGAGATAACGGTCATGCACGTGTTGACGAGGCACTCCCTCTACTCTACTCAACGCAAGTACTGTATAAAATCAAGTTATGGGACAAAGCCAACAACCGTTCGTTTTTTCAGGCTATCGACTTACGCTTTGTAGTCCAGGTTGCCAGTTCGAATCTCATCTTTCAGATTTGTTAGTTTTAGGTCCAAATTTGATTAATGACAAGTGGGACCCCCGTGTGTTGTTCCGATATTTCAGTGTAGGATGGTTTTTTTGAACAAACACTTTGCGCGGTTAGACAAGTAACGGCACGAGTTACACGTTTTTTGCAAGTTTACGAACAAAAATGACAGCGGCATAGAATATCACATCCACCCCACAGCTTAGATACTATGGTGATACGGGTTTTTACACCGTTGGAAGTGAGATCCAATGGCTTGGGAGTAGTCTTTGTAATTATGCGCAATTTCCAAACTCTCCAAAGGTTTTTTTGCAAATAAAACATTCAGGCCTCGTGTGTGCCGCTGCATCTTCGATCCAACGGCTCCCCGGTGCTCATATTAGGTGCTCCCCGTAGCTTAATTACCCGCTACGGTGATTGGAGTAGTTGTGGGCCGAATGCTACGAAAATATAATCTAAACCGACCGGAATAAATGCCTACACAAGTTAATCCAAGGTTTGAGTGCCCCTCGCAATGTAAATAGCTCCGGCTTTGCGAGGGATGGAGAGGTAGTAGCTTCAACGCGTGGAAGATACGGTGTGAGAAAGCAAGGTCAATCGAGAGACATATAGATAGAGAGACAAAGTGAGTGTGGTCCGACATTCATTGAACAAATATATATGCTCTGGAGAGATATTGTCCGATTGAGCTTTTTGGCAAGGGTGAGGGCTGTAAGATAGAGCTTGAGAGATGATCCAGTCACAGACGTGTAGATATATTTTGTGCGTGAGAGGAAGCAAGGTCAACCGATCACATAGGGTCGCCGTGCGATCGAAAGAGCGAGACGGGTTGGAGAGAGTGACCTAGATAGACGATGTGCGTGAGAGAGTATACAATGTGAATAGGTCGAATTGGGCTCAACATGGTGATATATCGTTTTTGTACGAGAAAGAGCAAGGTCAATCGAGACATACGGAGAGAGAGATTGAGTGAGCGTGGCCCACCATGAGGTCGAAAGAGTGGTGGCGGCTTGGATGGACTAACCTAGATAGACAATCTGCGTGAGAGAGTATAGAGTATGTCGATCGAGGCCCGAACAGGGAGATATATCATTTGTGTGTGAAAGAAAACGAGGTTAAACGAGACTCAGATAAAGAGAGCGAGATTGAGCGAGCGTGGCCCGCCGTGTGGAAGAAAGAGTGAGACAGTCTCGAGGGAGTGACCTAGATATACAACGTGCGTGCGTGCGCATGCACGAGAGGTTGGGGGCTAGATAGGCAATGCATGTATTTAGCACGAGAGGGTGAGAGGGAGAGGGGGAGAGAGAGAGAGAGAGAGCTCGGCACGGGGTGCAATGGTGGGTGTGTGAGGTAAATACATTTGGTAACAGAGTGGAAAAAGGGGTTGTGTAGTTGAGAGACTAAGAGTCGAAACATGGAGAGAAAGAATGAACGTGTGTTGGAAACCGATAGCTTCCTAAGGTGGTTAGGAGAGGAAGATTGACCGATATAGGAAGTATGTAGGGTTTGTGCGGGGGGGGGGGGGCTAAAAACAACATTTGAATGTACATAGTACGAGACTTAATGTCGATGTTTCAATTCAGTGTACATTGTAAGATTTGAACCGAGGACCAGGCATACAGGTAATTATTTCGAATTCGTGCCATACTAAGTTTCGAAAAGTTGACATTGACTCAGTTTGTTGTGCTATTTTGTAGGTCATATGTTTGAATCCATCCAAAAGTTTTCTCACTACCATGGTGTTCATCATATACATATGAATTTGTATTAAAAAAGTAGCATGGATACAGTGAAATGCGAAATCCACATTAGAATTGGAGATCACTACGTGACACACACTCTAATTCAAATAACAAGCTACGTGACACACAGTCTAATTCATATAACTAATTATGTGACACACACTCTAATCCACGTTAGCGTGGGTACCGTTTCGATTTTTTTTCAAATAACTCCTCATTAATTAATTTATAGTACTCCCTCTGTTCACTTTTATAAGACCTTGAAGACATTTCAGACAATGTGCAAAACAGTTAATTTTAAGTTGTCTGAAACAACTTACAAAAGTGAACGGATGGAGTATCTTGTTTCGAATGACTAATTATTGCAAGGAAAATACGGGCATGGTAATACATACTGATTCGTTTGCAAATGAAAGAAGATTCGTTTGCATTCTCAAATGTAGGCACACCAGGCAAACCAGGGTCGTGTCGGGGTGGACGCTGCTTCGGTGCCTTAAAGGCAACTACCTTTGGGTCACTGACATGTGGGCCAGCCACCTGTTGGGCCCATATGTCATGGACACAAAGGCAGGTGCCTTAAGGCACCGAAGCATAGTCCTGTCGGGGTGGTCGCGTGTGTCGGACGGACGCGTAGCACCCAACCACCCACCCCCCTCCCCCCAAAAAAAGGACGACGATAATATTGTTGGGGAACGTAGTAATTTCAAAAAAATTCCTACGCACACGCAAGATCATGGTGATGCATAGCAACGAGAGGGGAGAGTGTTGTCTACGTACCCTCGTAGACCAAAGCGGAAGCGTTGACACAACATAGAGGAAGTAGTCGTACGTCTTCTCGGTCCAACCGATCCAAGCACCGTTACTCCGGCACCTCCGAGTTCTTGGCACACGTTCAGCTCGATGACGCTCCCCGGGCTCCGATCCAGCAAAGCTTCGGGGAGGAGTTCTGTCAGCACGACGGCGTGGTGACGATCTTGATGTTCAACCGTCGCAGGGTTTCGCTTAAGCACCGCTACAATATGACCGAGGTGGAATATGGTGGAGGGGGGCACCGCACACGACTAAGGAACGATCACAAAGATCAACTTATGTGTTCTAGGGTGCCCCCTTGCCCCCGTATATAAAGGAGCCAAGGGGAGGGGGCGGCCGGCCAAGGAGGGCGCGCCAAGGGGGAGTCCTACTCCCACCGGGAGTAGGACTCCCTTCTTTCCTAGTTGGAGAAGGAGAAGTGGGAAAGAGGAGGAAGAGGGAAAGGAAAGGGGGGGCGTCGCCCCCTCTCCTTGTCCTATTCGGACTAGGGAGGGGAGGGGCGCGTGGCCACCTCTTGCCTCCTTTCCTCTTCTCCCTTTGGGCCCATGTAGGCCCAATAACCCCCGGGGGGGTTCCGGTAACCCCCCGGTACTCCGGTAAAATCCCGATTTCACCCGGAACGATTCCGATATCCGAATATAGGCTTCCAATATATCGATCTTTATGTCTCGACCATTTCGAGACTCCTCGTCATGTCCATGATCACATCCGGGACTCCGAACAACCTTCGTTACATCAAAATACATAAACTCATAATGAAACTGTCATCGTAACGTTAAGCGTGCGGACCCTACGGTTCGAGAACAATGTAGACATGACTGAGACACGTCTCTGGTCAATAACCAATAGCGGAACCTGGATGCTCATATTGGTTCCTACATATTCTACGAAGATCTTTATCGGTCAGACCGCATAACAACATACGTTGTTCCCTTTGTCATCGGTATGTTACTTGCCGGAGATTCGATCGTCGGTATCTCAATACCTAGTTCAATCTCATTACCGGCAAGTCTCTTTACTCGTTCCGTAATACATTATCTCACAACTAACTCATTAGTTGCAATGCTTGCAAGGCTTATGTGATGTGCATTACCGAGAGGGCCCAGAGATACCTCTCCGACAATCGGAGTGACAAATCCTAATCTCGAAATACGCCAACCCAACATGTACCTTTGGAGACACCTGTAGAGCACCTTTATAATCACCCAGTTACGTTATGATGTTTGGTAGCACACAAAGTGTTCCTCCGGCAAATGGGAGTTGCATAATCTCATAGTCATAGGAACATGTATAAGTCATGAAGAAAGCAATAGCAACATACTAAACGATCGAGTGCTAAGCTAACAGAATGGGTCAAGTCAATCACATCATTCTCCTAATGATGTGATCCCGTTAATCAAATAACAACTCTTTGTCTATGGTTAGGAAACATAACCATCTTTGATTAACGACCTAGTCAAGTAGAGGCATACTAGTGACACTCTGTTTGTCTATGTATTCACACATGTATTATGTTTCCGGTTAATACAATTCTAGCATGAATAATAAACATTTATCATGAAATAAGGAAATAAATAATAACTTTATTATTGCCTCTTGGGCGTATTTCCTTCAGTCTCCCACTTGCACTAGAGTCAATAATCTAGTTCACATTGCCATGTGATTTAGCACCAATAGTTCACATCATTATGTGACCAACACTCAAAGGGTTTACTAGAGTCAATAATCTAGTTCACATCGCTATGTGATTAACACCCAAAGAGTACTAAGGTGTGATCATGTTTTGCCTGTGAGAGAAGTTTAGTCAACGGGTCTGCCATATTCAGATCCGTATGTATTTTGCAAATTTCTATGTCAATAATGCTCTACACGGAGCTACTCTAGCTAATTGCTCCCACTTTCAATATGCATCCAGATTGAGACTAAGAGTCATCCGGATCAGTGCCAAAACTTGTATCGACGTAACCCTTTTACGATGAACCTTTTGTCACCTCCATAATCGAGAAACATATCCTTATTCCACTAAGGATAATTTTGACCGCTGTCCAGTGATCTAATCCTAGATCACTATTGTACTCCCTTGCTTAACACAGTGTAGGGTATACAATAGATCTGGTACACAGCATGGCATACTTTATAGAACCTATGGCTGAGGCATAGGGAATGACTTTCATTCTCTTTCTATCTTCTGCCGTGGTCGGGCTTTTGAGTCTTACTCAATTTCACACCTTGTAACACAGCCAAGAACTCTTTTCTTTGACTGTTCCATTTTGAACTACTTCAAAATATTGTCAAGGTATGTACTCATTGAAAAAACTTATCAAGCGTCTTGATCTATCTCTATAGATCTTGATGCTCAATATGTAAGCAGCTTCATCGAAGTCTTTCTTTGAAAAACTCCTTTCAAACACTTCTTTATGCTTTACAGAATAATTCTACATTATTTCCGATCAACAATATGTCACTCACATATACTTGTCAGAAATGATGTAGTGCTCCCACTCACTTTCTTGTAAATACAGGCTTCACGACAAGTCTGTATAAAACTATATACTTTGATCATCTCATCAAAGCGCATATTCCAACTCCGAGATGCTTGCACCAGTCCACAGATGGATCGCTGGAGATTGCATATTTTGTTAACATTTTTAGGATTGACAAAACCTTCTGGTTGCATCATATACAACTCTTCTTTAAGAAATCCATTAAGGAACGCAGCTTTGTTTATCCATTTGCCAGATTTCATAAAATGCGGCAATTGCTAACATGATTCGGACAGACTTAAGCATAGATACGAGTGAGAAACTCTCATTGTAGTCAACATCTTGAACTTGTCGAAAACCTTTTTTGCGACAATTCTAGTTTTGTAGATAGTAACACTACTACCAGCGTCCGTCTTCCTCTTGAAGATCCATTTATTTTCAATTGCTTGCTGATCATCGGGCAAGTCAACCAAAGTCCATACTTTGCTTTCATACATGGATCCCATCTCAGATTTCATGGCTTCAAGCCATTTTGCGGAATCTGGGCTCAGCATCGCTTCTTCATAGTTCGTAGGTTCATCATGATCTAGTAGCATGATTTCCAGAACAGGATTACCGTACCACTCTGGTGCGGATCTTACGAGGTTCAGTAATAACTTGATCTGAAGTTTCATGATCATCATCATTAACTTCCTCACTAATTGGTGTAGGTGTCACAGAAACCGTTTTCTGTGATGAACTACTTTCCAATAAGGGAGCAGGTACAGTTACCTCATCAAGTTCTACTTTCCTCCCACTCACTTCTTTCGAGAGAAACTCCTTCTCTAGAAAGGATCCATTCTTAGCAACGAATTTCTTGCCTTCGGATATGTGATAGAAGGTGTACCCAACTGTCTTGTTTGGGTATCCTATGAAGACACATTTCTCCGATTTGGGTTTGAGCTTATCAAGATGAAACTTTTTCTTATAAGCATTGCAACCCCAAACTTTAAGAAACGACAACTTTGGTTTCTTGCTAAACCACAGTCCATACAGTGTCGTCTCAAAGGATTTAGATGGTGCCCCTTTTTTTTCATGAATGCAGCTGTCTCTAATGCATGATCCCAAAACGATATTAGTAAATCGGTAAGAAACATCATAGATTGTACTATATCCAATAAAGTATGGTTATGACGTTCGGACACACCATTATGTTGCGGTGTTCCAGGTGGCATGAGTTTGTGAAACTATTTCACATTGTTTTAATTGATGACCAAACTCGTAACTCAAATATTCGTCTCTGCGATCAGATCGTAGAAACTTTATTTTCTTGTCACGATGATTTTCCACTTCACTCTGAAATACTTTGAACTTTTCAGACTTATGTTTCATCAAGTATATATACTCATATCTGCTTAAATCATCTGTGAAGGTCAGAAAATAATGATACCTGTCGCGAGCCTCAATATTCATCAGACCACATACATCAGTATGTATGATTTCCAACAAATCTGTTGCTCGCTCCATTGTTCCCAAAAACGGAGTCTTAGTCATCTTGCCCATGAGGCATGGTTCGCAAGCATCAACTGATTCATAATCAAGTGATTCCAAAAGCCCATCAGTATGGAGTTTCTTCATGTGCTTTACACCGATATGACCTAAACGGCAGTGCCACAAATAAGTTGCACCATCATTATTAACTTTGCATCTTTTGGTTTCAATATTATGATTATGTGTATCACTATGATCGAGATCCAATGAACTATTTTCATTGGGTGTGTAACCATATAAGGTTTTATTCATGTAAACAGAACAACAATTTATTCTCTTACTTAAATGAATAACTGTATTACAATAAACATGATCAAATCATATTCATGCTCAACGCAAACACCAAATAACACTTATTTAGGTTCAACACTAATCCCGAAAGTATAGGGAGTGTGCGATGATGATCATATCAATCTTGGAACCACTTCCAACACACATCGTCACTTCACCCTTAACTAGTCTCTGTTTATTCTGCAACTCCCGTTTCGAGTTACTAATCTTAGCAACTGAACTAGTATCAAATACTGAGGGGTTGCTATAAACACTAGTAAAGCACACATCAATAACATGTATATCAAATATACCTTTGTTCACTTTGCCATCCTTCTTATCCGCCAAATACTTGGGGCAGTTCCACTTCCAGTGACCAGTCCCTTTGCAGTAGAAGCACTTAGTCTCAGGCTTAGGATCAGACTTGGGCTTCTTTACTTGAGCAGCAACTTGCTTGCCGTTCTTCTTGAAGTTCCCCTTCTTCCCTTTGCCCTTTTCTTGAAACTAGTGGTCTTGTCAACCATCAACACTTGATGTTTTTCTTGATTTCTACCTTCGTTGATTTCAGCATCACGAAGAGCTTGGGAGTTGTTTCCGTTATCCCTTGCATATTATAGTTTATCACGAAGTTCTAGTAACTTGGTGATGGTGACTAGAGAATTCTGTCAATCACTATCTTATCTGGAAGATTAACTCACACTTGATTCAAGCGATTGTAGTACCCAGACAATCTGAGCACATGCTCACTAGTTGAGCGATTCTCCTCCATCTTTTAGCTATAGAACTTGTTGGATACTTCATATCTCTCAACTCGGGTATTTGCTTGAAATATTAACTTCAACTCCTGGAACATCTCATATGGTCCATGACGTTCAAAACGTCTTTGAAGTCCCGATTCTAAGCCATTAAGCATGGTGCACTAAACTATCAAGTAGTCATCATATTGAGCTAGCCAAACGTTCATAACGTCTGCATCTGCTCCTGCAATAGGTCTGTCACCTAGCGGTGCATCAAGGAAATAATTCTTCTGTGCAGCAATGAGGATAAACCTCGGATCACGGATCCAATCCGCGTCATTGCTACTAACATCTTTCAACACAATTTTCTCTAGGAACATATCAAAAATAAAACAGGGGAGCTAAACGCGAGCTATTGATCTACAACATAGATATGCTAATACTACCAGGACTAAGTTCATGATAAATTAAAGTTCAATTAATCATATTACTTAAGAACTCCCACTTAGATATACATCCCTCTAATCATCTAAGTGATCACGTGATCCAAATCAACTAAACCATAACCGATCATCACGTGAAATGGAGTAGTTTTCAATGGTGAACATCGCTATGTTGATCATATCTACTATATGATTCACGCTCGACCTTTTGGTCTCAGTGTTCCGAGGCCATATCTGCATATGCTAGGCTCGTCAAGTTTAACCTGAGTATTCTGCGTGTGCAAAACTGGCTTGCACCCGTTGTAGATGGACGTAGAGCTTATCACACCTGATCATCACGTGGTGTCTGGGCACGACGAACTTTGGCAACGGTGCATACTCAGGGAGAACACTTTTTATCTTGAAATTTAGTGAGAGATCATCTTATAATGCTACCGTCAATCAAAGCAAGATAAGATGCATAAAAGATAAACATTACATGCAATCAATATAAGTGATATGATATGGCCATCATCATCTTGTGCTTGTGATCTCCATCTCCGAAGCACCGTCATGATCACCATCGTCACTGGCGCGACACCTTGATCTCCATCGTAGCATCGTTGTCGTCTCGCCAATCTTATGCTTCTACGACTATCACTACCGCTTAGTGATAAAGTAAAGCATTACAGGGCGATTGCATTGCATACAATAAAGCGACAACCATATGGGTCCTGCCAGTTGCCGATAACTTGGTTACAAAACATGATCATCTCATACAATAAAATTTAGCATCATGCCTTGACCATATCACATCACAACATGCCCTGCAAAAACAAGTTAGACGCCATCTACTTTGTTTGTTGCAAGTTTTACATGGCTGCTACGGGATTAAGCAAGAACCAATCTTACCTATGCATCAAAACCACAACGATAGTTTGTCAAGTTGGTGCTGTTTTAACCTTCGCAAGGACCGGGCATAGCCACACTCGGTTCAACTAAAGTTGGAGAAACTGACACCCGCCAGCCACCTGTGTGCAAAGCACGGCGGTAGAACCAGTCTCGCGTAAGCGTACGCGTAATGTCGGTCCGGGCCGCTTCATCCAACAATATCGCCGAACCAAAGTATGACATGCTGGTAAGCAGTATGACTTATATCGCCCACAACTCACTTGTGTTCTACTCGTGCATATAACATCAAACCATAAAACCTAGGCTCTGATACCACTGTTGGGGAACGTAGTAATTTCAAAAAAATTCCTACGCACACGCAACATCATGGTGATGCATAGCAACAAGAGGGGAGAGTGTTGTCTACGTACCCTCGTAGACCAAAGCGGAAGCGTTGACACAACATAGAGGAAGTAGTCGTACGTCTTCTCGGTCCAACCGATCCAAGCACCGTTACTCCGGCACCTCCGAGTTCTTGGCACACGTTCAGCTCGATGACGCTCCCCGGGCTCCGATCCAGCAAAGCTTCGGGGAGGAGTTCTGTCAGCACGACGGCGTGGTGACGATCTTGATGTTCAACCGTCGCAGGGTTTCGCTTAAGCACCGCTACAATATGACCGAGGTGGAATATGGTGGAGGGGGGCACCGCACACGACTAAGGAACGATCACAAAGATCAACTTATGTGTTCTAGGGTGCCCCCTTGCCCCCGTATATAAAGGAGCCAAGGGGAGGGGGCGGCCGGCCAAGGAGGGCGCGCCAAGGGGGAGTCCTATTCCCATCGGGAGTAGGACTCCCTTCTTTCCTAGTTGGAGAAGGAGAAGTGGGAAAGAGGAGGAAGAGGGAAAGGAAAGGGGGCGCCGCCCCCTCTCCTTGTCCTATTCGGACTAGGGAGGGGAGGGGCGTGCGGCCACCTCTTGCCTCCTTTCCTCTTCTCCCTTAGGGCCCATGTAGGCCCAATAACCCCCGGGGGGGTTCCGGTAACCCCCCGGTACTCCGGTAAAATCCCGATTTCACCTGGAACGATTCCGATATCCAAATATAGGCTTCCAATATATCGATCTTTATGTCTCGACCATTTCAAGACTCCTCGTCATGTCCATGATCACATCCGGGACTCCAAACAACCTTTGGTACATCAAAATACATAAACTCATAATGAAACTGTCATCGTAACGTTAAGCATGCGGACCCTACGGTTCGAGAACAATGTAGACATGACTGAGACACGTCTCCGGTCAATAACCAATAGCGGAACCTGGATGCTCATATTGGTTCCTACATATTCTACGAAGATCTTTATCGGTCAGACCGCATAACAACATACGTTGTTCCCTTTGTCATCGGTATGTTACTTGCCCGAGATTCGATCGTCGGTATCTCAATACCTAGTTCAATCTCGTTACCGGCAAGTCTCTTTACTCGTTCCGTAATACATTATCTCACAACTAACTTATTAGTTGCAAGGCTTATGTGATGTGCATTATCGAGAGGGCCCAGAGATACCTCTCCGACAATTGGAGTGACAAATCCTAATCTCGAAATACGCCAACCCAACATGTACCTTTGGAGACACCTGTAGAGCACCTTTATAATCACCCAGTTACGTTGTGACGTTTGGTAGCACATAAAGTGTTCCTCCGGCAAACGGGAGTTGCATATTCTCATAGTCATAGGAACATGTATAAGTCATGAAGAAAGCAATAGCAACATACTAAACGATCGAGTGCTAAGCTAACGGAATGGGTCAAGTCAATCACATCATTCTCCTAATGATGTGATCCCGTTAATCAAATAACAACTCTTTGTCTATGGTTAGGAAACATAACCATCTTTGATTAACGAGCTAGTCAAGTAGAGGCATACTAGTGACACTCTGTTTGTCTATGTATTCACACATGTATTATGTTTCCGGTTAATACAATTCTAGCATGAATAATAAACATTTATCATGAAATAAGGAAATAAATAATAACTTTATTATTGCCTCTAGGGCATATTTCCTTCAAATATAAGTTCGCGCTTCCACGTTTCGGATTGAAATATCTGGCGGCCCCAATTCCAGCCCTGCAAAATCTCTCTTCTCCACCGTCCCCTTCCGCGCCCAGATTGCTCAAATCCCTAATTCGCCGCCAACCCTTGAATCGCCCCTCGTCTCGTCTCTTTCCCCACCATTCCCCACCTCTGTGCCGGACGACGACGACGAAGACGACGGTCGCGCTTCACCACCGCACCGGAGCTACCTCATCTACGCCCTCGTCCACCGCACCGGGTGGTCCACCGACAATGTCGGCCGCTGCAACCGACGTGCCTCACAGACACCGAGTTCCACCGCATCAGGTGCGCTTCACCGACGCTGTCTCCCAGCTCACTGGGGCTACTTCACTGAGCACATCGTCGCACCTCCGCCCCCCGAGGCCGTTGGGGCTTCACCAACGGTCTCGTCCACCGCATCGTAGCGCTCCGCTGCCACTCAAGATCTGCATCTGTGCACGGCCAGCCAACGCCAGCGCATCACCCTCAATGGCTCTGAAGTGACCCGCACTCTAGCTAGGCGATCATGCCCAAACGCCGGCCCAAACTAGGTATCCACACATCACTCCCTTGTGCACTGTTCCGATGGTGTTTGGATATCCTTTCACTGCTCTCTTAGCTTACCCGCCTATGCAACTCTGACCTTAACTCTTATTTCTTCTGGAGATATCATCTGAAACAAGCAAATCCATATTTTAGCGAAGCATGACGGTGCTACGGGATCTGGTACACATCCTGCACACCCGTATAACCTTGTAAGTATCTGTCCTCCGGTACAACATCAAGGTAGATTCCTCTTATTTGATCAACCATTCGCCGTGTCAAAAATGCAGAGGGGGATGCAAGGAGCACAAGGCCTGCACATCCAAGCAAGTGGTAACATGGACTTGTACATGGAACATCCCAAGCGCAAGCAGAGCTGCAGTGAGCCTATACAACGAGCTAGCGTAAGTCCCTGCATTTCATTTAATTTGTACTGGCATTCGTGTATGATTTGTGTGCAGTGGGTGATCCACAAATTCAAGTTACCAGGGGCGAACATTTAACTTAAAAAATACGAAGGCACTTGCACTCCGGAAATCAACATAACTTGAGAAATGTGAAGCTACATGCACTTTGAAAACCAGCTAATGATCCAAAGTAGTTCAGATTATAAACACTAAATGATGCAAGCACCAAAAAACACAAAATGCAACATGGTGTACAAGGACTACAAACATGGTCTGTACTTGCTTGAATTATTCGTTCTCTGGCTGAAAATATCGAAGTGTAATTGCATGTATAACCAGTGCGCAAACTGCATATCAATATATCTATCCTGCACAAGTATGCCAATAGTTTCAAACAACGGATTAGAAAAGTATTTATGCTATGTTTTCATGATACGGGGACTTTCTGGTAGATGGCCTCGACGTTTCCTCAAGCTATGAAAATGCACTATAATTTGCTTGTCATCAATGCCTGCAAATCTCTGTCTCTCTGAACATAGTAGATCATCATTAGACACTAAATCCTTCAATGAGCTTGCAAAATGCTTGCATTAGATCCCTCATTAGACACTATATGTTCATCACCAGGAGCATGTAAAATGTTTGCATCAAATCCTTCATTAGCAGTCTATTCATTAGACACTTCAGGCTCAAGAACAACATGAGCTTGTATATTTGCACCGGAAACTTGATTAGATACATCAGATTCAGTCAGTTCAGTATTGATTGGGGGAGTTATAAAGTAAGTAGAAATTGGTTTCATTTTCTCATAGATTCCCTACATACAAGCAGTTTTACAACATCGTCAGGTTTAACTATTGGCCAGAAATTGAAGAGTTGAATTAGATATAATCAGGGATGTGATGTACCTGCTCGTTGCGCATGCTACTCTTGCAAGCTGCGACTATCCGTTTGCGCAAGCTCGATGCCATGCCCATGCTGCCGCCGCTGCCTCCCACGCAGGCTACACCCAGGGTTGGATCTTCATCTTCTTGTCCTTCCATTCGCTTGAAGCCCGGCGACCGCCCTCCAATGAGGGCGCGAGGAAGTGCTGTGTCGGTCTGTCCAGCGGTGGCTAGGTTAGGAGTGAATCGGATTGGCGGCTGGAGCGAATGAATTGGGATTTTTCCTGCTGTCGATCGATATGGGAGGCGCTCGTTTGGGCCGCGAGCCTGCTATTGGGCCTGCCTTGCACTTATGTTATTGGCCCATCCAAATTGAAACATTTTTCTTCATTTTTTACATTGCCTGCTCGTGTGTTGGGACGAACAAAACTAGCGTGGGCCAACCTGGACGACTCAAACTAGGTGCACACTTTCCAGCCACCTGAGGCGGCCGCCCATACCAGCCCCTATGGTGGTGTCGCCCCTTTTTGCGTGTATGATTGGATAGTGAAAAATATTCCAGTGGCGCTTTTGATTTACCCACAGAATGGTTGAATTGCTTGTTTCTATGAACTGAGTTCGCCAATAATGTGAAGGATGCCAGTCTTTTCATCCTATTGTAGATTGCTTAGATCTCGATATGCCAAAAGTAATCGCATGAAATATACAGTAAAAGCCAGTGTGATGTGTTTGGCTACAACTAGTCTGACTACACGTCCTCATATAACATATTAAGGACGCACTGTCTTACCAGATTAACCATTAGACTTACCCATGCAGTGTGGGAAGAAAGAAGTATTGGGACTGCGTATCCAAGCAATTGATGCCATGGACTCCTTCATACAACCTTGTAAGCGAAAAAGAAGTTGAAGTGTGCCTGTACAAAGAACTAGCGTAAGTTCAGTTACCTGCTTCTCGGAATTTTAGTTAGCCACTTATTGCAAAATTGTTCAATTACGTTGCTTGGCTTAATTTAGTTTGCTACTGATTACATAATGGCATAGCCTGTTAATCATATTGTAGACTGCGCCTATCTATGTGTTTGATACTTACTCTTAAGAATTACCTGTTTGCCTTAACTTAAATATCTACTTGTTTGTTTAACTGCTTTGCTGCTGCAACAATGGGTTACAATGATGTTAATAACTACTTTTCAGCATCCAATTGAAACTCTTTAATTCCTTGTTTGTTTAACTGGTTTGCTGTTATAACTCCCAGTTGAGATGTTTTGCTAACTTCAACTTTTCTGAATCCAATCAGAACTTTAATGGCAAAACAGGTTAGCCCAAGATCAAAGAGCGAGGTCCCCATGGACGTTGCATCATCCCACAGCAGTGGCACCGGCCCAATCGTGCATTATGAATTGCCAACTGCTGATGCTCTAGAGGCTAAACTAGTGGTAGAAAGAGATTCTGCTTCTGCACTTAGAGATGAAGTTGACATGTTGAGGAAGCAAACAACACAATCACAAGCAGTACTCAAGACAACCATTAAATATTTGGTGGATTTCAAAACGAAGCAAGCTGAGACTGACCAAATTGTTAAGGTCCTGAAGGAAAAAAGGAAATTAAATTCCAACTTGGTAAATCATAGGTGAAATGTTCTTTCCATAGTTGAATAACCTTTGTGTTGTCTGTTCATGTAATCAATCAAACCATTTGTTTTAGAGATCATGTAATAATTGTTTTTTTGTTTTTTTGTTTGTAACTTTATTTGAGCACAAGTCTGTATTAATTGATAAGACTCGGAGACATTTCATTTGGATTGCTGTGCCAGACCTACAAATATGCCAATCGGGCTGAATGTGCATTCAGCAATAGTAGTATAGATGGACCATAAGTGGCACGCATCGGAAAGGGCCAAGATGCTGGCTAAAAAAAGGATGCTATTGTAGCCAAAAAAAAAGTACAGCGGCCTGGCTTATGTATGTAAGTTGATATTATTGATCCATATACTCTATAAGTGTTTATATGTCTGTTAGTTCCGTACATTCTTGGTTGATTGACTTGGTATTTGAATCTTGATACATCGCGTGTGTACATATCTAAATGGGAGTACACATTATGCTGCGTGTGACATTTGAGTTGGACATGAAGTGTTCCAAATATTCGAATTCACCTTAAACTGGATTCTAGTTTCTGAATTTGAGTATCGACATTTGTAAACCATATTCATATATGACAGTGGAATACATCTTTGTCGTCCTTTTGAAGATATATAAAAACACATAGAATGATTTATAAAGATTCATATAGGAATACAAAATGGATTCGAATTTAGTTGCCAGGGTAAACATGGATGCTTATTGTCCAAAAATTCGAAAGAAACAGCAAAATGTCCACTCCCACATCGGCTGCCCGAAGCCAAGTGTTTGGGAGATGGAAATTACTGTCTACCCATTACACGGACAATCCATCGGCCCGATTTCCACTGCTCTGAATAGGGGTAGATTAGTAACTTCAATTAGACGTGACACGACCGCCTCTGAGCCCATTCCGACACGGTGGGCGTCAAACATGGGTGGCAAAACTCATTTGATTCAAGCTCGTCCGAAAGACCTCTATTTCTCCCTCCATTCCCCATTCATACACGGTGGGCGGCAAAACACCCTCTCCTCGTCCGAAATAGATGTAGGCTAATATTTTAAATAGGGGCAGATGTGTAACTTCCATCAGACGTGACACAACTGCCCTACCTGTCAGCCCCGTTCATACACCATGGGCGCCAACCATGGGCGGCAAAACACCCTCTCCTCGCCCGAAATAGTTCCGGCAAATATTTGGGAGATGCGAGATTACTGTCCTATCCCCAACCGACGAGACGTCCAAATTTGAAACGGGGGATAAGTTCGTAAATTTCCCATATTTCAGACAGGCGCGTCCCAAAAACATGGTTCCCCGTACCTCTCCCTCCATTTTCCCATTCATACACCGTCCGCGCTAGAACACCCCATTCCCACACCAGCCTCCGTCCGCCACCCCATCCATCGCCGCCATCCTCCACCACATCCATCGCCACCGTCCTCCACCATGCCGGAGCGCCTACCAAGACCGTGTCGTCCACTGCTAGAGATGGATGTTTCTCATCCACGGCAACAGACCAATAGCCTTGCATCGCGTCCTCTCGCTTCATCGGCGCTGTCGTCCTCTTTGCCGGGGCCGCTCACACGACCTTCTCTTCCACCGCAACGGGACTTATCCCCCGATGCACCCCTCTACCGTAGCAGATCTGCTTCAACGCCACCGAAAGCCATCGCACCCTCGATGCATACACGGCGCCGCAAGATAGGTGGTACTTCATATCTCCTCAACTTTTTGATCTCAACCAGAAAATAGATCTTAACTTGGTTACTCTACTTTCTTTTCAGCTCTTAGAATTTAGTTCTTAGTTCGAAGCAAACAATGGATGCTAAATATTATTTCTCCGGTTTGCAGCTTCAAATCTGCCATGGCACAGCCATAATACGGTTTAATTGATCATGCTTAGGGTTTAATTGATCATGTTGGTTCCGTGGTGGTTTCTTTAATAGAAATCAGAGGGGAAACCCTCTTTTGCTAAAAAATATATGCTTAGAGTTTCCCCCTTTTATGATCACTATATGATCAGAATACATGCTTCATGTCATAATAACACTGCTCCACCCATCAAGCTAAACAAGTTTAGTTGTTCAAATACGAATCTAATATTATTAAAACAGAGTTGTCTAATTGGTCAGCTAAATGTTCCTAAATTAGTTTCAAAAATGCATGTTCGCCGCTCGGGTGTGTATCTCTGTGTGTGGTCTAGTCATCACGGTTGGGGAGGTGAAATTTGCATATGTAGGGGTTTATAGGGAGACACACTCCGAGTTGAAACCGCAATGCATTCCATAGATAATCTGACTACTTTTTATGTTTTCATGAATCTCAGATTCTGAACAGCATCATAATGATTATGAGCTTGCGTGCATGAAAAGAATAAAGCAAAACAATGCCATGGCTATCAAACTTGGCATTAAGGGACTGAAATCAAGTCTGGATGCAATGCAATGCAAACACTCTCCACCTACAGATTCATGCTCAGAATATGATCCTAACAGTGATTCTGAGCTAGAGGGAGACCTAAGTCAATGTAGCTCCCTAGTGGAGGAGTCAGAGGAAGATGCCCTATCTTATTCACCCATCAAGGTACTTGCTCTAACTTTCCAAGGTTACATTGCTCGCACATATCTTGCAACTGATGCTTTGCATTGCTTCTACTTTGTTGAACTGTCATTATCTTAGTTTACACATCGTGTATGTGAATACGCCTTGCCTATCCATTTTCAGTACATATTCCATCTGTCATCATACCATATTTATCCATTCAAATGTTGTTCTTGTGTATCAGACGTTCAAAAACAAGAGGGCGATTGCTGATCGTGGAGGAGCACAAGAAAAGTATTTAGAAAAGGTAATGGCACCTGATAAATCAAATAGCCCATTAGGTGTAGTTGCAATATCACCTGACCCACAAAATACCCCAACTCTAGTAGACTCTAGCCCTACTACACTGGTCATTTCTGATGCCCCAACTCAGTAGACCCCAACTGCAGCAAACAGTATGATTATGCCAGTTGACATAGCACCAGCTGTACGACGCAAAACCCCCATTCCAGCAAAGAGTACACCAAATCCAGTTGCCAAATCCCTTTTCGAACCAGAGAGAGCCCTAATTGCAGCAAATAGGACCCCTGTTCCATTTCTTCCCAGTTTAGAAGACGAAGCTTATGTAGTTGTCAGGAACTTTATGTGCATCTTTCCTTCATGCAAAGAATATACCGCAGACACAGAACAATTTCCAGTCTTCCTTCGCAACTTACGCGTAAGTAATGTACTAATGTTATTCATGGTCATTACTGCATATGTTTCTGCTGACAGAAGACACAAGATTTCATTCTTTTAAATAGGCGAGGCGCAAACTGGATTGTGATGACGAGCAAGGGTTGGTTGCGCTTTTCAAGCACTCGTTGATGAAGTATCGTTCCTACCTGAGGCAAGCGCACTTCGATGGCAAGCCTCTGAACGAAATTTCTGTAAAGTCTCCGGTGCTACATTTATCCGACCGTGACTGGAATAATCTTGTTACACATTGGTCTCGGCTGCAGTGTAAGGTACTGTCTATGATATCACATCACAATTTGAACTACATTTCTGCATTTGCCTTAATGTCTCATTTGTATGAAAACTGTTAGCAGAAGAACATTCGTTCTCAAGGGACCACAGAATCTCGCAACTATACTGCACACTGCATTGCTCTTGTGAGTACCTCTTGCCCTGTATGACCATACTTACTTTCATAGTTGTTTGATTATGTAGCATCACTGCACATGTTAGCCTCGTAATTGTCCATTTGGTGGACATTATAAGATCCGTATGGACTCTTACATAAATTTAGAATCAACCCAATGCTTTTGAAGAGGTTTAGCTCTGCAGTCCTCTTGTAAGGACTGAACGTGGTCTATCACTGTACTTACATTAAAAGCTACTCCCTCCGTCCCATAATATAAGAATGTTTTGTACAGTACACCAGTGTTCAAAACACTCTTGTATTATGGGAAGAGTGATTGGTTCATTTTGTAGCATTCTGCATCTTATCTCCCTCGCCCACCATTTACTAAAAAAGATCAGATCTATATTTAATCTTACAACAAGTAGAATACACAGACAATGCCAGTGCAGAAGTGTAGCCCATTGCTCTTGTCAGTACATTTTGTCCTGTAACGCTTGTACTTCCAGGGATTGGTAGTTGATTATGTAGCATCAATCTGCATCTTATCTTCATTATCCTCTATCCCTTCCAGTATTATCATATCTATAATTACTCTCTACAAAATTAGAGTACAGGCAATGCTTATGAAGAAGATTTTGTGCTGAAATTCTTGAGTTATCCTTCCCTTGCCATGGAGAAGGCCATTATAAAGCCGGTGTTAAATGTTAATGTATGTCAGTCCTTCTAAAGCCTTTATCCTCAACTGCTGTTTAATTTGCTCATACTCCCTATCGTTTACTGCTGTTTAGTTTGTTGTTTCCACCAAAATGCATGTTCGTAAGAACCGTAAGTTCTAAGTTTTACTTGTAAAACCAAATTCCTTATTCATACCATGCACATTACTTAATAATCCCTATATGTATGCTTCTTTTGTGGATCTATAATCCAGTGTGTGGTGAAGCAACCCACATTTGCACCTTGTCATCTCCTGTTTTATCTTACTGATGTGGCTGATGATTGATATGTCCATTTTGCATCATGCTTTTATATCGATATTTATTGCATTATGGGCTGTTATTTCACTTTATGTCACAATACTTATGGCTATTCTCTCTTATTTTACAAGGTTTACATGAAGAGGGAGAATACTGGCAGTTGGAATTCTGGGCTGGAAAAGGAGCAAATATTAGAGACCTATTCTGCGCAACTCCAAAAGTCCTGAAACTCCACGGAACATCTTAAAATAAATAAAGAAAAATCCTCGCCAAAGATGAAGGCCAGAGGGCCCACACCCTGCTCACGAGGGTGGGGGGCGCGCCCCCTACCTCGTGGGCCCCCTGGTGGCTCTCCGACGTCCATCTTCTCCTATACGAAGTCTTTCGATGAGAAAAAAATAGGAAGGAACTTTTCGGGACGAGACTCCTCCGCCATGAGGCGGAACCAATCTAGAGCTCCGGCAGAGCTGTTCTGCCGGGGATACTTCCCTCCGGGAGGGGGAAATCATCACCATCGTCATCACCAACGCTCCTCTTATCGGGAGAGGGCAATCTCCATCAACATCTTCACCAGCACCATCTCATCTCCAAACCCTAGTTCATCTCTTGTATCAAATTCTTGTCTCAAAGTCCGGGATTGGTGCTAGTAGGTTGCTAGTAGTGTTGATTACTCCCTGTAGTTGATGCTAGTTGGTTTATTTGGTGGAAGATCATATGTTCAGATCCTATATGCATATTATTACCCCTCTGATTATGAACATGAATATGCTTTGTGAGTAATTATGTTTGTTCCTGAGGACAAGGGAGAAGTCTTGCTATTAGTAGTCATATGAATTTGGTATTCGTTTGATATTTTGATAAGATGTATGTTGTCTAGCCTCCAGTGGTGTTATGTGAACATCAACTACATAACACTTCACCATTATTTGGGCCTAGAGGAAGGCATTGGGAAGTAATAAGTAGATGATGGGTTGCTAGAGTGACAGAAGCTTAAACCGTAGTTTATGCGTTGCTTCGTAAGGGGCTGATTTGGATCCACATGTTTCATGCTATGGTTAGGTTTACCTTAATACTTTTGTTGTAGTTGCGGATGCTTGCAATAGAGGTTAATCATAAGTGGGATGCTTGTTCAAGTGAGAACAACACCCAAGCACCGGTCCACCCACATATCAAATTATCAAAGTATCGAATGCGAATCATATGAACGTGATGAAAACTAGCTTGACGATATTCCAATGTGTCCTCGGGAGCGCTTTTCCTATTATAAGAGTTTGTTCCGGCTTGTCCTTCGCTACAAAAAGGATTGGGCCACCTTGCTGCACTTTATTTACTTTTGCTCGTTACAATTTATCTTATCACAAAACTATCTGTTACCACTTATTTCAGTACTTGCAGAGAATACCTTGCTGAAAACCGCTTATCATTTCCTTTTGCTCCTCGTTGGGTTCGACACTCTTACTTATCGAAAGGACTACGATAGATCCCCTATACTTGTGGGTCATGTAGCGACCCGACCTCAGATGGCCAAGCCTCTGTGTATCTGTGCCATCCCTGGATCGGTATGCTGGCACACACAGTACATCAATGTATATATCAAAGTGCAATCACATGTATAAATAACGTAAAACTGATATATACCTCATAAGTCTCAGCGGAAACAAACAATCGGGTGTGGAGTCCCATCAACGCCATCGGCAGGTTGAGTGTAGACCGTAATCCTGTACCATACTCTTACTTGTCGGAAGGAACATATCTACAACATGAGACGTTGCAGCCGTGTAGGTCAGTACATTGAATGTACCGGCAAGATCACAATATGAGAAGAGCAGATGATAAAACTATTCTATATGCAATATGGCTTTGTGGCTCTATGTCTGATGTTTTTGCGTAAAAGTTGGTTTTATTTTCCCTACAACAAAGGAATATCAGGAGTCTGTACTACGGAGTTTTCTATCATGACATGGTTCCGCCAACCGATGTCTCATACGCAAATCATCATAAGTTGCCCACGATTTAAATTATCAGTCCGGTGTTGAGAGTTCCGAGATAGATCCAAGTCCAGAGGCTCAAATTGTCTGTAACCGGGGACACGGCTAATCGATTAGGTTTTAACCCTTTGTAGAGGTTTGTACACTTTACCCACAAGATTCGATCCCTCTTTTGTGTTCTCGCACTTCAGGGTGTTTGAGAACAAGATGACCGAAACATGGTCTTCCAAAGAGTTCCTCTGACCATTGTTCGGTGCTCATCCAATCCTACCGTAGTTCTACATCTGCTAGCACCGTCCCAGCCAGAGTCACCACTAAGGTCAACCAAGCCAGAGCCCATAGTGACTTGCGGTTGCACAGGTAAGCTTCCGGGCATGAAGTATTCTTCCATCTCTTTGAGCCTGGGTGAAGCTTTCCGCAAGATGTCATGGCGCTTCTCCATGCATCCCGGCCAACCACTGGTTTCTCCAGGGTGCCCGTCAACCGTCCTTCACCCAGTAGTGTGTATTGAATTCTTGTCTCGAGTCTCAAAATCTTGAGGAGTCCTGAAGCTGCAGTCCTTGCCGGTGCCATCATGAAGTTGTCGCCATTGACGTTGAGTCCTCCTTCACACCACTCTCATGCACTCATACCAAACCCCGTCTACTATAGCGTAGCATTAAAAAAATATAACGTCCTGGGTTTGGTAACAGGGAGATGGTTTCTACCTCATGCATTCTACTCAACTACAAGATTCAATAACACTACTGGAGAGACTGTTAAAAGGGTGATACTACATGCAAATAAACATAGGTATGGAAAACATGGTCAAAGTGAACTTGCCTGGCCAGTTGGTGAAGATATTATCGCTCTTAAAAACTTGATAAACTAGTCGTCACTCTCCGATGAAATCTATACAAGCAAGCATAGTATTCACATAAGAAATCATTCTAGCACTCAATCATAACAATCAAAATAACAACGAAATCGAAATAGGATCGAAGGTAAAAACCAAAGAAAACTCCAAATCACTCAAATAAACTTATAGGGCTAATCTACACCACAACAACTCTACCTAACAACAAGTAAAAATCCTAAAACAAAAAATACTTAACACACGGTAAAAATAATTATCCGCTATGTAACATAAAGTATTTTTCCTATAATAAAATTCTAACAGTACCTAGAACCTCTAACACTATTCCTATTGCTAGCAACTAGTCATACAACAAACAACACCTAGAACCTCAAGAATACTAAGTCTAATAAATCCTAGAAACCACCTACTGTTAACCAATAGAATATATGACACACTGGCGAAAACTAGCAAAAGAAACTAATTAAAACTATTAATAATAATTAAACTACAAACAGTACTAAAAACAGAGTAAACAGTACTGTTTACAATAAAAAGCTAATCTAACTAACTCACTAACATGCAAACTAAACACTACTGCGTGGCTAGTCTAATAAGTAACCAGTAGCAAAAAGAATCGGTCAAAAATAATATTCCTAACTCAAAATAGCTCAAATCTAGTGATTTGAGCAAATTCATACAAACACAAATTTAAACTGCTCAAATGTGAAATAAAATTGAACTAACAGAAACTTCATAAATTTTGTGATCCAAGGCAGTTGGAATCACTCAAAAATACCTCGTAGATAATTAACTATGGATTTTACAAGATTGAAACTATTCTATTTTAAAAACAGAACGAAAAAAAATAGTAGGTCGGGATTTACTGTAGCAGTTCCGGTGATGGGGTCCTGGTGGAGCTCCGGCGACGTCCTCCGGTGGCCCTCTGGCGTCGGGGAAGGGACGGTCGGGGGTGGAAGAGCAGGGCGGAGCAGCTGGTGGCGGCGGTGGGTGGCGGAGAGGGCCGGTGGTGGGTGGGGCAGAGCAAATGGCGGCGGCGGCGGCGAACTCCGGCGGGGCGGCTCGGCAACGTGGGGCGAGGAGAGGAGGGACTAGGTGGGGGAATGGATGCGCGATGTGGCTATTTATAGGGGGAGGAGGTCGTATTGGAGGAGGGGGCGAGGGATTTCGTGAATCCCGCGATTCCGGCGATGCTCCGGCGGTGGCTGTAGATCGTGAGTATCTTGTCTGGAGGAAGGAGATGATTCGGTTCGGATCGGGCCGGATTTGGCCCAGGAAAACAGTACCTTCCCTTTTTTTGAATAACCCGCGAAGAAAAATCATTTTTGAAAATAAAATGAAAACAAAATATAGGAGTATTATATATCAAAATGATCAGAAAAATAAGCCCAATTTAATGGGATATTTTCCAGCAGAAAATAAAATACTTTTTGAAAAGTCATTTTTTTAAATTCAAACAAAAATCAAAATGACTTCCAAAACTCTATGGAAAATTTATTCCAACATTTTTGGGGTGTCATGTTACTCCCTCTCAACACTTTTGTTCAAGTGTTCTTTGTCAGAAAAGTTTTTGAATAAAACTCAAATGCCACTTTGAGTTAAAATAAATAAATTAAATGACAACTTCAAAATGAAATTTTTCTTTACTTCCCACTCTCTTTCATTGAAGAAATCATGAGGATCATTGAGTGGCATGAAGTTTGAAATATTTCCAAATTCAAATATTTTCAAACAGAAACTTTTTTTGGAAAGTCCTTTTTATTCCCTCTCAACAAAAATTCAAAAGTTCAAAATTCTAATAAATTTCACTCAATCAATCACTCAACAAGCAATCAACAATCATATATTTTAATTATTATGACATTCCAAAATTTATAATTTTGGGATGTTACAGGTCATCAAGACTCTTTTCTGGCGCCGTTGCCGGGGAGTGTAGCACCTTTGGTAGGTGGAATTTGGTAAGGAAAAATTTATATAGTGTGCTGAAATTTACTGTCACTTGCTACTATGGAAAGTAATTCTCTGAGGGGCTTGTTCGGGGTATCTTCACCCCATCTAGTAGAGCAAAGAGTTGCTCCTCAACCTACTGAACCTATTGAAAATGAAACTCCTTTTGAATTTCCTTCGGTTATGATGGAAAAACTGCTAGCTAACCCTTTTACAGGAGATGGAACAAAGCATCCTGATGAGCACTTAATATATGTGGATGAAGTTTGTGGATTATTTAAGCTTGCAGGTATACCCGATGATGTTGCTAAGAAGAAGGTCTTCCCTTTATCTTTGAAGGGAGACGCATTGATATGGTATAGGCTATGTGATGATATGAGATCATGGAACTATAAAAGATTGAAGTTGGAATTTCATCAAAAGTATTACCCTATGCATCTTGTTCATCGTGATCGCAATTATATATATAATTTCTGGCCTCGCGAAGGAGAAAGCATCGCTCAAGCTTGGGGGAGGCTTAAATCAATGTTATATTCATGCCCCAATCATGAGCTCTCTAGAGAAATAATTATGCAAAGTTTTTATGCTCGGCTTTCTCATAATAATCTAACCATGCTTGATACTTCTTGTGTTGGCTCTTTTATGAGGAAGACTATTGAATTCAGATGGAATTTATTGGATAGAATTAAACGCAACTCTAAAGATTGGGACCTCGATGAAGGTAAGGAGTCAGGTATGACACCTAAGTTTGATTGTGTTAAGTCTTTTATGGATACCGATATTTTCCATAAGTTTAGCACTAAATATGGACTTGACTCTGAGATAGTAGCTTCTTTCTATGAATCTTTTGCTACTTATGTTGATCTCCCTAAGGAGAAGTGGTTTAAATATCATCCTCCCATAGAAGTAAAAGTAGCTGCACCTATTAAAGTTGAAGAAAAGACTGTCACTTATAATGATCCTATTGTTCCTACTTCTTATGTTGAGAAACCACCTTTCCCTGTTAGAGTAAAGGATCATGCTAAAGCTTCAACTGTTGTTCGTAAAAGCAATATTAGAACTTATACACCCCCTGAGCAAGTTAACGTAGAACCTAATATTGCTATTGTTAAAGATCTCTTGTCTGATAATATTGATGGGCATGTTATTCAGTTCGAAGGTGAAACTGCTAGAATTGCTAAACCTTGTGCTAAAGATAAACATAGACCTGTGGTAGGTGTGCCTGTTATTTCTGTTAAAATAGGAGATCATTGTTATCATGGCTTATGTGATATGGTTGCGAGTGCTAGTGTTATACCGCATACTTTATATGAAGAAATTAAGAGTGAAATTGCACCTGCTGAGTTAGAAGGTATTGATGTCACAATTAAACTTGCCAATAGAGATACTATTTCACCAATTGGAATTGTTAGAGATGTTGAAGTCTTGTGTGGGAAAACTAAATATCCTGCTAATTTTCTTGTTCTTACTTCTCCGCAAGATAGCTTTTGTCCCATTATATTTGGTAGACCCTTCTTGAACACTGTTAATGCTAGGATAGATTGCAAAAAGAATGTTGTTACTATTGGCTTGGATGATATGGTTCATGAGTTTAATTTCTCTAAATTTAGTAAACAACATCGTGAGGAAGAATTACCTAGTAAGGATGAAATTATTGGTCTTGCTTCTGTTGCCGTACCTCCTAGTGATCCTTTAGAACACTATTTGCTAGACCATGAAAATGATATGTTCATGAATGAAAGAAGGGAAATAGATGAAGTATTCTTTAAACAGGAACCTATTCTGCAACACAATTTGCCTGTTGAAATTTTAGGGGATCCTCCTCCACCCAAGGGTGATCCCGTGTTTGAGCTTAAACCGTTGCCTGATAATCTTAAATATGCTTATATTGATGAAAAGAAGATATATCCTGTTATTATTAGTGCTAACCTTTCAGAGCATGAAGAAGAAAGATTATTGAAAACTCTGAGGAAGCATCGTGCTGCTATTGGATATACTCTTGATGATCTTAAGGGCATTAGTCCCACTCTATGTCAACATAAAATTAATTTGGAAGCAGATGCCAAACCAGTTCGTGATCCTCAATGACGTTTGAATCCTAAAATGAAAGAAGTGGTAAGAAAAGAAATACTCAAGCTTCTGGACGCAGTTATAATTTATCCCGTTGCTGATAGTCAGTGGATAAGTCCTGTCCATTATGTCCCTAAGAAGGGAGGTATTACTGTTGTTCCTAATGATAAAGATGAATTGATTCCACAAAAATTATCACAGGTTATAGGATGGTAATTGATTTCCGTAAATTAAATAAGGCTACTAAGAAAGATCATTACCCCTTACCTTTTATTGATCGAATGCTAGAAATATTATGCAAACATACACATTACTGCTTTCTAGATGGTTATTCTGGTTTCTCTCAAATACCTGTGTCGGCTAGAGATCAATCAAAGACTACTTTTACATGCCCTTTTTGTACTTTTGCTTATAGACGTATGCCTTTTGGTCTATGTAATGCACCTGCTACCTTTCAAAGATGCATGATGGCTATATTCTCTGACTTTTGTGAAAAGATTTGTGAGGTTTTCATGGACGATTTTTCCGTCTATGGTTCCTCTTTTGATGATTGCTTGAGCAATCTTGATCGAGTTTTGCAGAGATGTGAAGAAACTAATCTTGTATTGAATTGGGAAAAGTGCCACTTTATGGTTAATGAAGGTATTGTCTTGGGGCATAAAGTTTCTGAAAGAGGTATTGAAGTTGATAAAGCCAAGGTCGATGCTACTGAAAAGATGCCATGTCCCAAGGACATCAAAGGTATAAGAAGTTTCCTTGGTCACGCCGGATTTTATAGGAGGTTCATTAAGGACTTCTCAAAAATTTCTCGGCCTCTGACTAATTTATTGCAAAAATATACACCATTTGTCTTTGATGATGATTGTGTAGAAGCATTTGAAATACTTAAGAAAGCATTAGTCTCTGCACCTGTTGTTCAGCCACCTGATTGGAATTTACCCTTTGAAATTATGTGTGATGCTAGTGATTATGATGTAGGTGCTGTTCTAGGGCAAAGAGTTGATAAGAAATTAAATGTTATTCATTATGCTAGTAAGACTCTAGACAATGCTCAAAGAAATTATGCTACTACTGAAAAAGAGCTTTTAGCAGTTGTATTTGCTTGTGATAAGTTCAGACCTTATATTGTTGATTCTAAAGTAACTATTCACACTGATCATGCTGCTATTAAATACCTTATGGAAAAGAAAGATGCTAAACCTAGACTTATTAGATGGGTTCTCTTGCTACAAGAATTTGATTTGCATATTGTTGATAGAAAGGGAGCTAAGAACCCCGTTGCAGACAACTTGTCTAGGTTAGAGAATGTTCTTGATGACCCACTACCTATTAATGATAGCTTTCCTGATGAACAATTAAATGTTATAAGTACTTCTCGTAGTACTCCTTGGTATGCTGATTATGCTAATTATATTGTTGCTAAATTTATACCACCTAGCTTCACATACCAGCAAAAGAAAAAGGTTTTGTATGACTTGAGACATTACTTTTGGGATGACCCGCATCTTTATAAAGAAGGAGTAGATGGTGTTATTAGACGTTGTGTACCTGAGCATGAATAGGAACAGATCCTACGCAAGTGTCATTCCGAGGCTTATGGAGGACACCACGCTGGAGATAGAACTGCACATAAGGTATTGCAATCTGGTTTTTATTGGCCTACTCTCTTCAAGGATGCCCGTAAGTTTGTCTTGTCTTGTGATGAATGTCAAAGAATTGGTAATATTAGTAGATGTCAAGAAATGCCTACGAATTATTCACTTGTTATTGAACCATTTGATGTTTGGGGCTTTGATTATATGGGACCTTTTCCTACCTCTAATGGATACACACATATTTTAGTGGCTGTTGATTACGTTACTAAGTGGGTAGAAGCTATTCCAACTAGTAGTGCTGATCATAACACTTCTATTAAAATGCTTAAGGAAGTTATTTTTCTGAGGTTTGGAGTCCCTAGATATTTAATGACTGATGGTGGTTCACACTTTATTCATGGTGCTTTCCATAAAATGCTTGCTAAGTATGATGTTAATCATAGAATTGCATCTCCTTATCACCCACAGTCTAGTGGTCAAGTAGAATTGAGCAATAGAGAGCTCAAATTAATTTTGCAAAAGACTGTTAATAGGTCTAGAAAGAATTGGTCTAAGAAACTTGATGATGCATTATGGGCTTATAGAACTGCATATAAAAATCCTATGGGTATGTCTCCGTATAAAATGGTTTATGGAAAAGCATGTCACTTACCTCTCGAACTAGAACATAAGGCATATTGGGCTATTAAAAGAGCTCAACTATGATTTTAAACTTGCCGGTGAGAAGAGGTTATTTGATATTAGCTCACTTGATGAATGGAGAACCCAAGCTTATGAAAATGCCAAGTTGTTTAAAGAAAAAGTTAAAAGATGGCATGACAAAAGGATACAAAAGCGTGAGTTTAATGTAGGTGATTATGTATTGCTATACAACTCTCATTTAAGATTTTTTGCAGGAAAACTCCTCTCTAAATGGGAAGGCCCCTATGTTATCGAAGAGGTCTATCGTTCCGGTGCCATAAAAATCAACAACTTCGAAGGCACAAATCCGAAGGTGGTAAACGGTCAAAGAATCAAACATTATATCTCAGGTAATCCCATAAATGTTGAAACCAATATTATTGAACATGTAACCCCGGAGGAATACATAAGGGACACCTTCCAGACCGTTTCAGACTCCGAAAAGGAATAGGTATGTGGTACGGTAAGTAAACCGACTCCAAAACAATTTTTAAGGCAATATCTCTCCGTTTTGGAATATTTAGAAAAAAGAAAAATAAGTAGCAGTCCGGGAAGGACACGAGGGCCCCACGAGGGTGGTGGGCGCGCCCCCCTACCTCGTGAGCACCTCGTGTGCCTTCTGGAGTCCGTTTTCTTGCATGATACGTATTTTGGTCGGTAAAAATTCATTATATAACCTCCCGAAGGTTTTGACTCCCGTATCACGCAAATATCCTCTGTTTTCGTTTCGAGCTGTCCTGTTGCAGATTAAATCCACATGTCTTCCCAAGATTCGGAAGGAGAAATCTATGTGGATGATTACTTAGCAAATCCCAAGGTCTATGGAGATGTGGAACACAATGGATGGACCACGGAGGAAGAAGAGGACTATGAACCCAAGGGGAAGGAGGAGACGAGCTCAAATGAAGATGAAGCACCATTACCTCAACCTGGGGACATGCACGTGGAGTTCAAAAAGTCAAGTCTCCCTGATAGGGTAAAGAAACCCAAGTTCGAGTTTATCCCTTTTCGTCTCTTGCAGGAAAATAAGCGGGACCTATGCAAAAAGATATTAACCCTGGAGTGGGAGATTGATGATCTGAGGGATCAAAATGCCGTCCTCAAGCGCAAATTAAGGGAGAAGCCTAAGCCATCAACTAAGGCAACATCACCACCACCTTATTCACCGACAAAGGAGACATAATCACATGGGTATGGGTACTCCCCTTGGCAACTGCCAAGCTTGGGGGAGGTGCCCCGGTATGTATCACAATCACAACTCCTATCTTTACCGTTTTTTCTTAGTTCGATCCTATTAGTAGTATCTTGATCTAGTAGAATAAAGTTTATGACATGATCTAGTTTTGAGTTTGCTTTATGATCTCTCTTTGTAATCGAGTCCGTGAGCTATATATAATAAAGATTAGTGTTGAGTCAAGGGCTCGATTATTTTGCCATGATCTTGGATGAATAAAAGAAAAGAGAAAAATAATAAAAAGAAACAAAGAGTTCATATTGATCTTATTGAGAGTAATGACTTCACATAGAAAGAGTATGATGATTAAAAGTTGTTGGGAGTTGGTAGACATAGCTTTGGTCATTGTTGCAATTAATAGGAAGTAATAAGGAAAGAGAGGTTTTCACATATAGATATATTATCATTGACATCTTTTATGATTGGGAGCACTCATTAAAATATGACATGCTAAAGGGTTGATGTTGGACAAGGAAGACAACGTAATGAGTTATGTCTTTCTTATATCTGAGATAAAGTATGTTGTCATGGATCCTCTAACTTGTTGAGCATGCCTTTCCCCCTCATGCTAGCCAAATTCTCAGCACCAAGTAGAAATACTACTTGTGCTTCCAAATACCCTTAAACCAGTTTTGCCATGAGAGTCCACCATATCTACCTATGGATTGAGTAAGATCCTTCAAGTAAGTTGTCGTCGGTGCAAAGCAATAAAAATTGCTCTAAATATGTATGATTGATTGGTGTGGGAGAAATAAGCTTTATACGATCTTGTGATGTGGAAGTAATAAAAGCGATGGACTGCATAATAAAGGTTCATATCACAAGGGGCAATATAAAGTGACGTTCTTTCGCATTGAGATTTTGTGCATCCAACCATAAAAGCGCATGGCAACCTCTGCTTCCCTCTGCGAAGGGCCTATCTTTTATTATTATCTTCTACCTTATGCAAGAGTCATGGTGATCTTCACCTTTCCTTTTTCATTTTATCCTTTGGCAAGCTCAGCATGTTGGAAAGAACATGATATATATATATATATATATATATATATATATATATATATCTAATTGGATATAGGGGAGCATGAATTATTATTGTTGACATTACCCTTGAGGTAAAAGGTTGTGGGGCAAAACTATAATCCCCTATCTTTCTCTGTGTCCGATTAAAACTTCATAACCACAAGTATTGCGTGAGTGTTAGCAATTATGAAGGACTAAATGATAGTTGAGTATGTGGACTTGCTTTTTAGCTCTGACATAGACTCTTTCCGATGTTATGATAAATTGCAATTGCTTCAGTGACTGAGATTATAGTTTGTCGGAGCCCAATAAGGTTTATGATTTATACTTTTGCATTGTGAATAGATCATCACTTGAACATAAGTAATCATATGACAAAATCTATATATGTTGTTGTTATGAGAATAATCATGATGCCTTCATGTCCGTATTTTATTTTTATCGACGCCTCTACCTCTAAACATGAGGACATATTTATTGTTATCGGCTTTTCGCTTGAGGACAAGCGAGGTCTAAGCTTGGGGGAGTTGATACGTCCATTTTGCATCATGCTTTTATATCGATATTTATTGCATTATGGGCTGTTATTTCACTTTATGTCACAATACTTATGGCTATTCTCTCTTATTTTACAAGGTTTACATGAAGAGGGAGAATACCTGCAGATGGAATTCTGGGCTCGAAAAGGAGCAAATATTAGAGACCTATTCTGCGCAACTCCAAAAGTCCTGAAACTCCACGGAACATCTTAAAATAAATAAAGAAAAATCCTCGCCAAAGATGAAGGCCAGGGGGCCCACACCCTGCTCACGAGGGTGGGGGGCGCCCCCCCCCCCTCTTAGGGCGCGCCCCCTACCTCGTGGGCCCCCTGGTGGCTCTCCGACGTCCATCTTCTCCTATATGAAGTCTTTCGATGAGAAAAAAATAGGAAGGAACTTTTCAGGACGAGACTCCGCCGCCACAAGGCGGAACCTTGGCAGAACCAATCTAGAGCTCCAGTAGAGCTGTTCTGCCGGGGATACTTCCCTTCGGGAGGGGGAAATCATCACCATCGTCATCACCAACGCTCCTCTCATCGGGAGAGGGCAATCTCCATCAACATCTTCACCAGCACCATCTCATCTCCAAACCCTAGTTCATCTCTTGTATCCAATTCTTGTCTCAAAGTCCGGGATTGGTGCTAGTAGATTGCTAGTAGTGTTGATTACTCCCTGTAGTTGATGCTAGTTGGTTTATTTGGTGGAAGATCATATGTTCAGATCCTATATGCATATTATTACCCCTCTGATTATGAACATGAATATGCTTTGTGAGTAATTACGTTTGTTCCTGAGGACAAGGGAAATGTCTTGCTATTAGTAGTCATGTGAATTTGGTATTCGTTTGATATTTTGATAAGATGTATGTTGTCTAGCTTCTACTGGTGTTATGTGAACGTCGACTACATAACACTTCACCATTATTTGGGCCTAGAGGAAGGCATTGGGAAGTAATAAGTAGATGATGGGTTGCTAGAGTGACAGAAGCTTAAACCCTAGTTTATGCGTTGCTTTGTAAGGGGCTGATTTGGATCCACATGTTTCATGCTATGGTTAGGTTTACCTTAATACTTTTGTTGTAGTTACGGATGCTTGCAATAGAGGTTAATCATAAGTGGGATGCTTGTTCAAGAAAGAACAGCACCCAAGCACCGGTCCACCCACATATCAAATTATCAAACTATCGAACGCGAATCATATGAACGTGATGAAAACTAGCTTGACGATATTCCCATGTGTCCTCGGGAGCGCTTTTCCTATTATAAGAATTTGTTCCGGCTTGTCCTTTGCTACAAAAAGGATTGGGCCACCTTGCTGCACTTTATTTACTTTTGCTTGTTACAATTTATCTTATCACAAAACTATCTGTTACCACTTATTTCAGTACTTGCAGAGAATACCTTGCTGAAAACTGCTTATCATTTCCTTCTGCTCCTCGTTGGGTTCGACACTCTTACTTATCGAAAGGACTACGATAGATCCCCTATACTTGTGGGTCATCAATGATATGAACAACATGCCATGCACATTATCCAAAATAGATACAATGATTTTCTTTGCCCTTCATCTATGCTTGTTATGTTGACATGGTAATCCAGTAGTGTGGTGAAGCTCCCCGCATTATGAACAATGCCAAATTATGCTATTGATATTTTGAACATACTCTTTATTTTCTAATTTGAAATTGGATATAATTGACAGAACAGTTATCATCTTTGTTTATACACGTGCAAAACCTGTCATCTCTCTGCTTTGTTTCAGGGTGATATGCCTGATGGCATGCACAAGTCTGTTGAAGGTTGTGAGAAAAACCCAACATATATTGCAGCAAATAAGGCAAAACATCTTGAAGATAGCGAGACAACCCCAAAGTCTTGTCTTGATGCAGTGTTCAAGTTACTTGAGACTAACAGTCAGACAAGCTCATAGAATTCGTTGTCTGAATCAGTTCGACTTCTTCAGTCCCAAGTTCTAGCAGAAAGGCATTCTACAACTCAACTTCGACTTGAAGTCCTATCTCTAAGAAAGATTATGGAGAACACCAATGAGAACCTCATCGCTAAACAGCTACACCTGGAAGCTATGATCGACATGCTAGGTCGGTCTCACAGCCTTGCTCAGCAGCTTGCGCAGCAGTTTCCCTGCAAGGCTAACCTTTCTTGAACTGTCTTGGAAGTGGTCTCGGTTCAGTATTATTTTGTTACGCTGCAATGGTGCCCAGTTTTTGTAATCTGCTTCTTCGTTGCGCTTTATGATCACTGGTGGCGAACTTTGATGCCCAGTGGATGTAATATACCTTAAATCCTTTATTGTGTAGTGTAGGTTTATTCTTAGTTACTATGCCGTAATTTCTTTATTGTATAGAGTAGGTTTGCTCTTAATTCCTACTAGTTACGCAGCAGCCCGAAATGAACCCCGGCCCATGATTGTGCGAATCAAATCACGGGCTTTTAACAGGCCAAAATTGTTTGGGTCCTTGTTTGGCCCAATCAGATATCGGCTGCGAGCAGGCCGGATGCAAACCAAGCCGTAGTTAGGCCCAACTATATGACGGGCTTTTAACAGGCCGAGTTTAATATAGGGCCGAAATGTTAAACGGGCCCTTAACAGGCCAAAACTAATATCAGGTCGAATTACTAAGTGGGCCTTTAGCAAGTGGGCCCAAAAGCATAGTGTCCAGTTGACAGGCCGAATCTGATATGGGCCATAATTGAGCCCAAAGCCTCTTAAAGGGTCGGACCTGATCTGGGCCGTAATTTGGCCCAGAACGTGGTAGGCTTTTAACGGGCCGGATCTCATATGGGCCACTATTAGGCCCAGAGCGTGGTAGGCCATTAATGGCCCGGATCAAATATGGGCCGGCATTTGGCCCAAAACATGGCAGCCAGTTAATGGGCCGGCCTACTAGGGTCCTCAAAATCTTGTGGGCCTATAGCTGGGCCGGCCCATTAATGTCGGCGAAATCTCGTGGGCCTTTAGCTGGGCCGGCCCATTATGACCCGCAAGAATCTTGTGGGCCTTTACCTGGGCCGGCCCATTATGGCACAAAAAAATCTCATGGGCCTTTACCTGGGCCGGCCCATTATGGCCCGCAAAATCTTGTGGGCCTTTAGCTGGGCCAACCCATTATGGTCCGCAAAATTTCATGGGCCTTTAGCTGGGCCGGCCCATTATGGTCCGCAAAATCTTGTGGGCCTCTAGTTGGGCCGGCCCATTTAAACTTGTTGGGTCGTGCCACGTGTTGACGTATCATAGGCGCCTTCTGTCCAGTGAGTGGATGACATCTGTCCCGACGATGAGCCGACACGTGTTTCCTCTAGCCAATGATGATTTTACACGTGGAAAATCCCCATTGGTCGGGGCTGTTAACGGGTTATCAGATCCAAAACCCGACCCGATAGCTTAACGGCGTTCCATTACGGTGGATGCCATGTGTCGGTCACCCTTGACGAAAGCACTTCTGTGATGCGCAATTTATCGTCATGGAAGTGGACACTTCCGTGATGATAATTTTGGTAATGTCATGGAACACTTCTACGACAGCACAGGTATGACTATCTTGATTCTGTCATAAATTTGTCATGGATGTACATGCATGACAAAAAAAGCGACCTACTGTGACAAACACGTATCATCACGGAAGTGTATTTTTTTGTAGTGATGATGTCAACTACATGATCATGCAAAGCAATATGACAATGATGTAACGTGTCATAAAAAACGGGACGGTGGTAAGTTGCATGGCAATATATCTCGGAATGGCTATGGAAATGCCATAATAGGTAGGTATGGTTGCTATTTTGAGGAAGGTATATGATGGGTGTACGATACCGGCAAAAGGTGCGCGGTATTAGAGAGGCTAGCAATGGTGGAAGGGTGAGAGTGCGTATAATCCATGGACTCAGCATTAGTCATAAAGAACTCACATACTTATTGCAAACATCTATTAGTTATCGAAACGAAGTACTACGTGCATGCTCCTAGGGGGATAGATTGGTAGGAAAAGACCATCGTTCGTCCCCGACCGCCACTCATAAGAAAGACAATCAATAAATAAATCATGATCCGACTTCATCACATAACGGCTCACCATACGTGCATGCTACGGGAATCACAAACTTTAGAACAAGTATTTCTCAAATTCACAACTACTCAACTAGCATGACTCTAATATCACCATCTTCATATCTCAAAACAATCATAAAGAATCAAACTTCTCGTAGCATTCGATGCACTTTATGATAGTTTTTATTATACCCAACTTGGATGTTCATCACTTTAGGACTAATTTTATAGCCAAAGAAAATTACCATGTTGTTCTATAAGACTCTCAAAATAATATAAGTGAAGCATGAGAGATCAATAATTTCTATAAAATATAACCACCCCTGTGCTCTTAAAAAGATATAAGTGAAGCACTAGAGTAAAATTATCTAGCTCAAAAGATATAAGTGAAGCACATAGAGTATTCTAATAAATTACGATTAATGTGTGTCTCTCCAAAAGGTGTGTACAGCAAGTATTATTGTGGTAAACTAATAAGCAAATACTCAAATCATACAAGATGCTCCAAGCAAAACACATATCATGTGGTGAATAAAAATATAGCCTCAAGTAAAGTTACCAATGGACGAAGACGAAAGAGTGGATGCTTTCGGGGGCATCCCCAAGCTTAGGATTTTGGTTGTCCTTGAATTTTACCTTAGGGTGCCATGGGCATCGTCAAGCATAGGCTCTTGTCACTCCTTATTCCAAAATCCATCAAATCTTTACCCAAAACTTGAAAACTTCACAACACAAAACTCAACAGAAAATCTCATGAGCTCCGTTAGTATAAGAAAACAAACCACCACTTCAAGGTACTGTAATGAACTAATTATTTATTTACATTTGTGTTAAACCTACTGTATTCCAACTTCTCTATGGTTCATACCCCCCCTATACTAGCCATAGATTCATCAAACTAAACAAACAACACACGAAAAACAGAATCTGTCAAAAACAAAACAGTCTGTAGTAATATGTAGGTTTAGAATACTTATGTAATGCCAAAAATTCTGAACTAAATTGTTGGACGTGAGTAATTTGTATATTAATCATCTTCAAAAAGAATCAACCTAATCTCACTCTCTGGTAAAAAATGGCAGCTAATCTCGTGAGCACTAAAGTTTCTGTTTTTTACACCAAGATTGCAAAGACTTCCCCCAAGTCTTCCCAAAGGTTCTACTTGGCACAAACACTAATTAAAAACATAAAACCATATCTAAACAAAAGTTGGATGAATTATTTATTACTAAACAGGAACAAAAAGCAAGAAACAAAAATAAAATTGGGTTGCCTCCCAACAAGCGCTATCGTTTAACGCCCCTAGTTAGGCATAAAAACAAGAATAGATCTAGGTATTATCGTCTTTGGTATGCAATCCATAAGTGGATCTCACAATAGATTCATGAGGTAATTTAATTTTATTTCTAGGGAAGTGTTCCATGGCCTTCCTTAATGGAAATTGAAATCTAATATTTCCTTCTTTTGCATATCACACAAATCAACAAAGTTGTTTAGATGTGTAGCTGCATCTTCACTAGGAAGGCCAGAGAATTGATCTTTCATGACAAGATTCAGCAAAGCGACATTAATTTCACAAGATTCAGCATCAGTAATAGGAGCAATCGGAGTGCTAAGAAAATCATTGTTGTTGGTATTGAAAAAATCACACAATTTAGTATTATCTTGAACCATCGTGACAAACAATCCAACACACAAGCACACAAGAAGCAAGAAAAAGAGGCGAACGAAAAAGAGGACGAATAAAACGGCAAAGGTGAAGTGGGGGAGAGGAAAACGAGAGGAAAATGACAAATAATGTAATGCGAGGGATAAGAGTTTGTGATGGGTACTTGGTATGTCTGGACTTGTGCGTAGCTCTCCCCGGCAACGATGCCAGGAATCCTTCTTGCTACCTCTTGAGCATGCATTGGTTTTGCCTTGAAGATGAAAGGGTGATGCAGCAAAGCAGCGTAAGTATTTCCCTCAGTTTTTGAGAACCAAGGTATCAATCCAGTAGAAGACTACACGCAAGTCCCTCGTACCTGCACAAACAATCAAGAACCTTGCAACCAACGCGATAAAGGGGTTGTCAATCCCTTCACGGCCACTTGCAAAAGTGAGATCTGATAAAGATAATAAGATAATATATTTTTCATATTTTTATTGTATAGGTTGGCAAATAAAGATTGCAAAATAAAAGGCGGCAGAAATAGCAAGTAGATAGGAAAATAATATGATGGAAGATAGACCCGGGGGGCATAGGTTTCACTAGTGGCTTCTCTCAAGATAGCAAATTCTACGGTGGGTGAACAAATTACTGTCGAGCAATTGATAGAAAAGCGCATAGTTATGAGAATATCTAGGCATGATCATGTATATAGGCATCACGTCTATGACAAGTAGACCGAAACGATTCTGCATCTACTACTATTACTCCACATATCGACTGCTATCCAACATGCATCTAGAGTATTAAGTTCATAAGAACAGAGTAACGCATTAGGCAAGATGACATGATGTAGAGGGATAAACTCAAGCAATATGATATAAACCCCATTTTTTTATCCTTGATGGCAACAATACAATACGTGCCTTGCTGCCCCTACTGTCACTGGGAAAGGACATCGCAAGCTTGAACCCAAAGCTAAGCACTTCTCCCATTGCAAGAAAGATCAATCTAGTAGGCCAAACCAAACTGATAATTCGAAGAGACTTGCAAAGATATTAAATCATGCATAAAAGAATTCATAGAAGAATCAAATATTGTTCATAGATAATCTTGATCATAAACCCACAATTCATAGGATCTCGACAAACACACCGCAAAAAAATTACATCGAATAGATCTCCAAGAGAATCGAGGAGAACTTTGTATTGAGATCCAAAGAGAGAGAAGAAGCCATCTAGATAATAACTATGGACCTGAAGGTCTGTGGTAAACTACTCACACATCATCGAAGAGGCTATGGTGTTGACGTAGAAGCCCTCTGTGATCGATTCCCCCTCTGGCGGAGCACCGGAAAAGGCCCCAAGATGGGATCTCATGGGTACAGAAGGTTGCGGCGGTGGAAATAGGGTTTCGTGGTGCTCTCGGATGTTTTCGGGGTATATGAGTATATATAGGCGAAAGAAGTAGGTCGGTGGAGCCACGAGGGGCCCACGAGGGTGGGGGCACGCCTATCCCCCTTGGGTGTGCCCTCCTACCTCGTGGCCGCCTCGTTGCTTCCTTGACGTCCACTCCAAGTCTCATGGATTGCGTTTGTTCCAAAAATAACTCTCCCGAAGGTTTCATTCCATTTGGTATTCCTTTTCTGCGAAACACTGAAATAGGCAAAAAACAGCAATTTGCACTGGGCCTTTGATTATTAGGTTAGTCCCAAAAATAATATAAAAGTGCATAACAAAGCCCATTAAACATCCAAAACAGATAATATAATAGCATGGAACAATAAAAAATTATAGATACGTTGGAGGCGTATCATGTACCTGCGGGTAAGCTTTTGGGTTTTCTGGTTTCTAACAGAGGCATTGAAGCTAACCCGGAGAAAATCGAGGCTATTACTTCCTTAGCTAAACCGACATGCGTCAATGATGTTCAGCGTTTGGCGGGTCGTATCGCGGCCTTAAGCCGGTTCATAAGCCGGTTAGGGGAGAAGGCTATCCCTCTTTATCAGATTATGAAGAAGACAGATCACTTTATTTGGAGTGATGCTGCTAATCAAGCATTTGAGGATCTGAAGAAACAGTTGGCTAAGCCGCCCGTTCTTGCTGCTCCAATTGATAAAGAGCCTTTGTTGTTATACATGGCAGCTAATAGCCGGGCTGTCAGTGTAGCCATTGTGGTGGAAAGGAAATAGGCAGGCAAGGAGTACCCGGTTCAACGGCTAGTTTACTACATAAGTGAGGTACTTATGGAGTCCAAGCAGAGGTATCCGCACTGGCAGAAGCTTGTGTATGGGGTTTTCATGGCAAGCCGGAAGCTTAAGCAATATTTTCTGGGTCATCCCATTACTGTGGTTAGCTCTGCTCCTTTGGGAGACATCATCCAAAATAGGGAAGCCACAGGCCGGGTTGCCAAGTGGGCCATTGAGCTTGGACCGCATGGTTTGAAGTATGTGCCTCGTACGGCCATCAAGTCCCAAGGACTCGTGGATTTTATCAATGATTGGACAGAGTTGCAGACACCTGAGAAAAAGCCGAATAACACTATCGGACTATTCACTTTGATGGATTCAGGTAGTTGGAAGGCTCGGGGCTGTAGTTGTCTTGACTTCCCCACGAGGTGATAAGTTTTCTTATGTTCTCCGGTTAATGTTCCCGTGTACTAACAATGCAGCTGAGTATGAAGCCTTGCTCCACGGTCTTCTAATGGCTAAAGAGATGAATCTAAGCCGGGTGAGATGCTTTGGCGACTCAGATTTGGTAGCTCAACAAGTTTCTGGTACTTGGGATTCTAAGGATCCACTCATGGCGGCTTATCGTCGAGAGGTTGATGCTATTGCGGGTCACTTCAAGGGTTACCAAGTTGAGCACATTGATCGCAGGAAGAACGAGGCGGGTGATACTTTAAGCCTGTTAGGGTCTCAGCATAAGCCGGTACCACCTAACATCTTCCTGGATATTTTGCTTAACCCTTCTATCAAGTTGCCTACAGAGGAGGATCTTGATGTTCCTAACCCGAAAGCACAATTGGTGGCGGCTCTTCATGCTATTCCTGATTGGACAGTGTCGTATTTGTCTTACATGACCCGGGGCGAGTTACCTGAAGATGAGATCTTGGCCAGGCAGATAGCCCGGCGATCTAAGTCAATGATGATTGTTAATGGGGAGTTGCATCATCGCAGTGCCACAGGGGCGTTTCAACATTGTGTTTCTCCTGAAGAAGGCTATGAGATTCTGTGAGAGATTCATGAAGGAGATTGTGGTCATCGGGTCGGCTCTAAATCTCTCATCGCCAAGGCTTTTCGTCACGGTTTTTATTGGTTGACGGCTCATGCTGATGCTGAGGATTTGGTCAGCAAATGTGACTGTTGTCAGAAGTTTTCACGACGAGCTCATGTTTTGGCTCAAGAGTTGAGGATGATTCCAATTACTTGGTCGTTTGTGACTTGGGGGCTTGATATGGTTGGGTCCTTCAAGAGGTCCAAGGATAAAAAAACACCTTTTGGTGGCAGTTGATAAGTTCACTAAGTGGGTTGAAGCAGAGTCGGTTAGTAAGTGTGATGCGGCAACGGCGGTTCAATTCATCAAGAAGGTGATCTTCCGTTTTGACTTTCCACACAGCATCATAACAGATAATGGTACTAATCTCTCTAAAGGCGCTATGAAATAATTTTGTCAACGGGAGCATATTCGGCTTGACGTTTCCTCTGTGGCTCACTCTCAATCCAATGGTCAAGCGGAACGAGCTAATCAAGAGATTCTACGAGGCATCAAGCCCCGGCTTATGGTTCCTTTGAAAAGAACACCGGGTTGTTGGGCGGAGGAGTTACCCTCAGTGTTATGGAGTATCAATACAGCCCCCAAAAGATCTACAGGTTACACACCTTTCTTCGTGGTTTATGGAGCAGAGGCGGTTCTCCCTAGTGACATCCGTCACAATTCACCCCGGGTGGCGGCTTATGTTGAAGCTGACAATGAAAAGGCATGCCAAGACGCACTTGACCTGTTAGATGAGGAGCGTGACCTCGCGGCGGCTCGTTCAGACATTTACCAGCAAGATCTACATCATTACCACAACCGCCGGGTCAAAACCAGAACCTTTCAAGAGGGCGACTTAGTGCTCCGGCTCATCCAGGATCAGACGGATATGCATAAACTATCACCACCTTGGGAAGGACCTTTCGTGGTTAGCAAGAATCTGCATAATGGGTCATACTACCTTATCGACGTTCGAGACCACAAGGACTCACGCACATCGGAGAAGGAGACCCGTCGGCCATGGAACATTGCTCATCTTCGGCCCTACTATACTTGAGCCACCAGATCTCATGATGTACATTAGTCTGATGATGTATATATTATAAACAATATAATAAAGCTGGCATCCTTGATAATTCAAGGCCTCTGTCGTTTCACTTCATCGAAGTTGAGTCTTTATGTCATCTTATATGTTCACTTAATAGGCTTGATGCCCAAATTTCAGGGACCAAAGAGAGTTGGATGCACAGCACAGCTCAAACATAGGTCCCCGACGAGCATGATTCGTAAGTGTGTCACTTGGGGGCTTCCTGTTCAAACATAGGTGTCTTCACCAAAGAGAACATGGCATTACTACCCTCTTGACCAGGTTATCTTGTTCAAACATAGGCGTATTTGACCAAAGAGGACATAACCTTTCCGGGTCATCCTACCTGTATACCAGCTGCTTCAACTCCATCAGGTCATCCTGATTGATCCGCTGAACTCTTAAACAATCAGTCTTTTACGGTGTATTCACCAAAGGTCCTGAGCTTGCTAAGGTTCAAACGACGGTTTGTCATGCAAGAGCACGGCTTACAGATAGTCAGGATAGATCCAGGCTTCATAAGCCGCCTTCCTTGAAACTTGGATAAATCGGCCCGTGATGCATGCTGCTACTCTGCCCTGCGTACTCCCGATAAGTCTATCTTTAAACAAGACCTGACTTTATCTAGGTTCAAATGTTGATTGGGTACTGTAAGTGCCGGCTCACGGAAAGCACGTACCTTCCAGTGGCTCAGGCTAGTTTCATCGAAGAAGACACTTTGGCTTGGCGGCCTACAAAAGCCTCAAATTTTTTTGATTTCTTATTTCTTTCATCTCTTTTTCGCCATTTGGTTTTACAAATCGGGCCAAGCTGCCCTATTTATGACTCATATTTGAAGCATCTTTTGGGTTTTTTGCAACCCGCCAGGATGGCAGACTCTAAGTCGCCAGAGCGTAAGAATCTGATGTTTAGAGTTATAGCTCTAAAAATTCTAATTGCATGAAGCTGATAAACCGGCAGTTTAAGTACACACCACAGATACGATATTTTATTCAGCATTGTGGTTAGACTCGCCCTGGTTATGAACTTTACGTCCCCAGTGGCTTCAATTGGGTATCATGACCCGCCCGGCGGTAAACTGCCAGGGTACTTGTGATTTGTTTGTGTGCAGGATAATTATCACAATGATCTGCATAAATCCACGCTATCATAAGCATATAGAGATAGTTTCTCAAATTGGCAGATCAACAGTATTGCGCAAAACAGAAATGCGCACGATGGCACGGCGGATTAAAAGTTTTACTACCCTATTACATGACTCCATGAGTAAAACAAGATCAAGTGTTTTGCAAGGATCAAGCATGTACACTGCCCGGCGGTTCATTCTTCTTGGCCTTGCTGATTTGAGGCCTACGGGTCATCCCTTTCCGGTTCTTCGTCCTCCTCCACCGTCTGAAAATTTGGTGATGACCAATCGATACCAGATAAAGCTTGAAACTCAGCTTTGTCATCTATAAGATCAGACGGCTCAACTTTAGGGGCAAAAGTATGCTTACGGATTGGAGGGATCAGATCCATCACTCTATAAGTCGGCGTGGGCATCTTCTGATTTTCTTTGTTATAAGCCAGATGGTACTTCAAAAGGTCTGAGTCATTGGCAATCTGAGTTGCCATTGGACGTATATCTTTCATACAAGCCGCAAAGTCATTTTGGTCAAACGGAGTACCATCCTCTTTTAAGCTTGGGTATCCAGTGGCTACATCGGCCGGGTCTAGTTCTGGTACCCATGCTTTAGCCCGGCTCAAAGTTGTCACGGCGCCGGCTCTTGCAGATGATCGCTTCATCTCGTCAATCCTAGTAGGCAGCACAGAAAGTTTCTTCAAGACATCTATCAAGAGAGTATGTGCTGCATTAGTTCGAGAAATTGTGGCTAGTGCACGCTGAGCTCCAGTATAAAGTTGTTCAACAAGAGTGTAAACAGCTTTGAGCTTCACAAGCATATCTTGGTTAAGATTGCTGCTCCTGGGACCTGAGTAAATTACAGATTGGTTAGCGGCGGTTTATACTATCAAGAAAAGGATTCACTTTGGATGGTTAGCAAGGCGACTCACCAAAGATAGCAGAAACCATCTGAGATACACGGTGTTTTAAGTTGGTGAGCTCAGTGGTCACCTCTTGAAGAGCCGCCTCTGTTTTCTCAGCTCGTTGCATCAAAGCAGTCTTTTCTTCAGGCCAAGTTTTTCTCTCCGCCTCAAAGCTGGTTTTCAGTTTTTTCGTCTCAGATATGCTAAACTGGAATTTTGACTCAGCCTTCCGGGTCTCATATTCCTGATTCGACAGCCAGGTCTTTGCATCAGTCAATTGTGATTCAAGTTCAGCAGTAGCAGCCTGTATAAAACACAGAGTTGTCAACATGTTCATATCAGGGTTACAGGAATATAAATCTCAAGTCTTTTGCAAGCAACAACACTTGGCACTTTGGGGCTAATGCCTGCCGAAAAATTTATTAATACAAAGCGGCTCATGTGAATAAGTCCCAAGCACTTTGCAAGCAAGGCTACTTGGCACTTGGGGGCTAATGCATATCGCTTGTGTCTTCCTACTATTTTATGATGACCCGGTTGTGCTATAAACAATCACAGCCAATTTATGGAGGCTACACAGATAAGCTTTCACTTTTAAACAATAGTAAATAGGACCGGCTCATTCGTGCTGATTAAACCGACCCTTGGGGACTACGGATGCAATGCTAAATTGTTTAAACATCCAGTGTAATTCTAAACCGGCCTTGCAAGGATTCTACTACAGATGCTTATGGATTATTTTAAGTCTACATCATATCCAATCTTATCATAACCAGTAGACTTGGGGGCTGGCGGGATATACATAACTTATTTAAAGCCGGAAATCATACCTCATTCTTTTGATGCATCTGCTTCACCATATCAATTTCAAGATCATGGCTGGAGTGTACTTGGTTGAGGTAGCCAGACAGAATTTCACTGCTGCTCAATTGTGCATAGTGGGAGACATCAAACCTCACTTTCCGCCTCTCAATAACCTCTTGCTTGGTGGAGTGCTTGGCCAAGACAATTGGATTTCCCGGTTCTATAAAACCGGTGCCAGTGATCAGAACGTCATCAGCATGAGTCTCTGGCGGCTTAAGCGAGCTTGATGGTTCAGTGTTTAAAGAGTCGGTATTGGTCTGTTCAACGGAGAGGTCGGAAATTTCAGGTGGAGTGTCAGAGGCAGGTTCTTCTGGCTATTTTTCAGAGACTTCGGGTGCAGAGACTTGCTGCTCCATTTCAACAACTTCAGGTGCCTCAGTTGGTTTGGTCACCTTTGCCTTCTTACTAGGCTTTGCTTGTCCGCTACACGAGTTGTGACAAATCAGTATAATTGTATGAATGTAAAGAAGTACAGAGTAAAAAGTAATTGTCGTTACCCAGGGGCAGTCTTGAAAGCCGGCAGCTGGGTCTGTGATGAGTCGCCAGAGGAAGAACGGGAAACCTCCTGGTATTTGAATTAGAGGAATTGAGTGGATGGTGAACGAGGCCCGTCGGCGGGTAAAGGGAATTTATGTTTGAAAAGACCTCGCTTCGGCGTTTCCATGGAGCCAGAGTGTTTGGTAAACCGGAGGACAATTCTTCACCTCCGTTGTTCCGAGTCTGGTGCCGGCTCTCGTGCTGCTTTTGCTTCAAAAGAAAGTGAGGATCCAAATGAGCTAAGGGGTGTGAAAAGCTTACTTTCCGGATTACTCGTCGAATTTTTTGTCTTGGCAAAGGTGCTGAGCCAGAGGGAATAATGGTTACCTCTTCTTCAACTGCTTGGCTGGCCCCCGTGTCATCCTGAGAGTAGTCAATGTCAATAAGATAATTGAAAAAGGAGCCAAGGGAGTCAAGGGCTACCTCTGACTCAGCGCTATCATCTAGCTCAAACATTTCAGAGGCACTTGGTTTCTTATTATGCTTCTTGGTGGGTTTCTTGGCGGCTCTCTTGGCAGCCCTGGCCTTTTTGGCGGCTTCATGGTCATACTTTGCCTTCCAAAAATCAGATTTAGCCTGTGAAAGACAGTAAAATTGAGTTAGTGCAATATCTGACTGATGAGATGAAAGTAAAGTAAGTTAAGAGGCTCACATCTGGCGGCGGATTAAGTGTGCAGAAAGGGTTCAGACCCACTTTGTTGCAGTCTTCTATATCTTCATTCAGAAGGGTTTTTGTCATTTCAGTAATAGCATCATCCATTAAGCGCAAGGGGCTATGGCGTAATGGATCCTTTGTACCGCCTGTATAAGTACACATTAAGCCGGGTCAGCGGCTCAAGGGTATGATTCGCCACGAGACCCAGCACCAGACCAAATCAATGCCAGATAGTCTGTTTCCCAGCAAAGCCTTGACCTTCGCAATTGTGGGGGCAAGCTTTTTACGTTCAGCGCCTAAGAGCTTTTCCGGGAGATTATGCTTCAGGTCAAGACGTTCAGTACGATAACCCGGCAATGGATTCTCGTCAGCCGGAGAGGTATCCTTGCAGTAAAACCATGTCTGGTTCCAATCTTTGGGATGACTCGGCAGGCGAGCATAAGGGAAGATGGCATCTCTTCTTCGTTGGATTGAGATTCCGCCAAGTTCCAAGCTGGGCCTGTTTGTAAACTTGTTTTGGCGGTTCAAATAGAAATTTCCCTAAAGAGTTCGACACTGGGCTCCTCTTGAAGATATACTTCGCAGAAAACTTGAAAGTTGCAGATGTTTGACACAAAATTGGGTCCGATGTCTTGAGGATGGAGTTGAATGAAGTGCAGAACATCTCGGAAAAATTTAGAACCGGGTGGTGAGAAGCCCTGATTCATATGATCAGTAAACACAATGAATTCGTCATCTTTGGGCCGAGATTTTTCTTCGCTTGGAGCAGGGGCGCGATAATGCATGACACTTTTTGCTGGCAAATACCCGATTTTGACAAAATCTTTGAGTGTGCCCTCAGTAACGATGGAGGGAACCCGGTTACACGAAGTGACTGTCTTTGGCGGCATTGTGAACAAAGAAGCCTAAAAAAGAAGAAAGGTTTGCCGGTTCAAATTGATTCATTAAGCCGGAGATAAAAGACGCAGCATATATTCAGAATGGCGGCTTAAGTGGGGCCTAATGATATATGGGTAATTGTAAGCCGGTGATGTAAGCCGCCATGACCAACACGGATATTCAAAATCTGACAAGAGCAAATTCTACTAAGTGTTGGGACAAACAGGTTTCACGGGTTGAAGCTATAAGATTGGATCTGTAGCTGTTCAGAAAAAAGAAATAAAATATAAACCTAAGGTGGCGGCAGCAGAAAAGTGGGGGTGCCCAGATGAGATCTGTTGAGATGAGGATACATTCTGATATCAAAAACAAGTGCTAAAACTGCTACCGCGCAAGATCTATATTGTTTTTTCGGATCAAAACTATGCAATTTAAGGAAGCAGAAGGAGGAACGGTGATGAACGCCGACGAACAAGGAAACCCTAAGACAGATCTATCAAGAGGAAAGATGAAGACTTACTGACGCTGATGGACAGTGGAGGGTCGATGGCGGCGTTCTGATTCGTTCAGGATGATGCAGCGGCCGGTGTTGATGCAGTGGATGAAGGTCAACGGCGGCAGAGCTCGGGCGTGCTGGAGCGTTGCGAGAAGGAAGACGAAGACGAGAAGGCAAAGGGGGAGAATGGAAAGAGGACTCATGGCCTTATTTACAGGATTGGAAGGACAAGTGGCAGGCGCGAGAATCGAGGAGACAAGGAAATGGATAGGTGACGGCACGAGCGCCTCGATTTTCGAAGGTTCGTTAAAAGAGAAGGTTTATTAAGATTTGGGTCGTATGTGGTATTAATAACAGGTGACGTCATGGCAGGTTATAACATCTCACAGGAAAATGAAGAAGGATTTTTCTAAGTGTTGAAGATTGACATGAACAAGTTCAAATCAACCTGGGGCCTAATGTTGGGGATATGACTATTGGATATGACCCGCCCAGGAGGGGCCGGGTTATCCCAATGGCGGTTCATCTGGACAAAGCCCATGAGTATGTTGAAGATGGAGGTTCATGAAGTAGGCCTATTAAAGGACCCAAACCGAAAGGCGGCTTAAGGCTCATAAGTGTAAACCGCCATGTATATGTAACTTGTATTGTAAGGCATGTAAGATAAGTCACCGGGCCGAACACGGTTGTATGAGCCGGTCGGGACTCTGTAAGCCGCAGGACGTCAACCCATGTATATAAGGGGACGACCCGGCAACGGCTTAGGAGAAGAGACAACATATCAAAAGCCAGGCAAAGCGTATCCGCTCCCTGGTAATCGAAACCCTAACAATACCATCTCAAACTGGATTAGGCTTTTACCTTCACCGCAAGGGGCCGAACCAGTATAAACTCCTCGTGTCCTTTGTCCCGTTTAACCCCTTTAAGCTAATCATGTCGCAATGGCTCCACAACTAAGTCCTTTCACGAGGACATCTGTCGTGACAATTCCACGACACGTTCACTATGCCAATGTTGAAGAAGGGTTTCCTTCGCAAACTTTGGAACATAGTTGCCATACTGTGTGTGTCCTAATAAAAACATCATCAATATTGATAAATATGAAAATAATAATGAACAAAAGTTTGTGATGTATCTGGAACTTATTGAATTTTTATTGGCGTCATTCAGATTTTATTTGCAACTAAAATTTCCTCATCGCTCTTAACAACTCATAAGTTTCTCTTTTCCACTCTCAAAGATAGCCTTAAAGCAAAGAGAGATGAACACAAGGAATGGGTCAACAAAGGGAGGAGCTTCGCCTCCAAAACACAATGCTCTCTAGGCCCTCACAAAGTCTAGGAAATAGCCCACCTGCCCAAGGGGCATGGTGTCTATTCGTAGAGAAAGCGGAAATCTTACTCTAACAAAGTAACTAGCCCGATCGCTTTTTCTTTGTCTTTGCACATTTGTTTTTCATATGATATTTCTTTAATATAAAAAGTTTCATGTCTTTGCTCTCAAGATGTGAACGTTTTCAAATTTGAAATGAAATTTTATGATCTACATACATATGACTGCTCGATTTTTGTTTTGATCTAATATATAACAACATTTCTTAGGAAGTATGCAAAATTACGCAATTTTATAGTTTTCTTGCCGTCACTATTATTGGAGGTAAAAAGCCATATAAAAATGTTAGACAAAATATTTGTAAATTTCTAGCGAAATAAGTTTGTCATTGTTCATTTGTGTTAATTGGATATGTTTGCACATGTGCAATTACCAGTTCATAACATAGATGAGTTGAAATACAAGGCGGTCCAAGCAATGAGACATTTAAAAAAATCCAAAAAGTGCATTTTTTTCATACCATCAAAAGTTCCCAAAATAATTTAGCGTGAACCCAAGCAATACACTAGGAATCTATAAACATTTGCGGAAAAATGTTTTCACTTTTATTGTGCTCAATATTTTTGTAGAGCTGAAGTAACAAATAGTATTACTTCAATTTTTATTTTATTATCCTTACTAACAAAATTGTGTCTTTATCCTCCAGTTTATGGGTGCGGCTAGTATTGAAATAATACACTTCTGAAGTTAACCCTAAAGAGTAACTAGACTTACTCCTAGTTCCGTTCCGTTCAGAAAGTATGAGTGCTTATTTGATTCAACTTGTTTTCATAGGAAATTTGAAGGCTTAGAATGATTAGAATTTTCTTGTGCGTAGGATTGGAAGTTGTGGGAATTTAATCTTGGGTTGTTTTGGAATACATTCCAAAGGAATTTTGCATTCATCTTGGAAATATTCTTTAATTTCAAACAAATTTGATGCAAATTCAAACTTTTGAAACCCAAACGAACATGACATTGTTTTCCTCGATTCCTGAGTTTGCAAGAACCGTACGAATCGAAGTGTTACCCCTAGAAAAAGTGGCAATCTGATAATCATGTAACCACATGTTTCTAATATTAACACGAAAATCTCGGCAACATTACTCAACTACCCTCTCCGTTTCTAAATACTCCCCCGTTCCAAAATAGATGACCCAACTTTATACTAACTTTAGTGTACAAAGCTGGGTCATCTATTTTGAAACAAAGGGAGTATAAGTCTTTGTAAAGATTTTACTATGTACCACATACGGATGTATATAGATATATTTTAGAGTGCAGATTCACTTATTTTGCTTCGTAAGTGGTTGATATTGCAATCTCTTTAAAAACTTATATTTAGAAACGAAGAGAGTATAATACAGTAAAAAAATCTATAGCAAAGCTGTATACTTCGTCTCCTACTGCATAGTGAAGAAACAATTTTAGTGGTACATATAGTGCAGATATGCCTGAATGCAGAATCTGAATCGAATTGATCAAAGTTAACTCTGTGCAATCCATAAACCAGTTCTGTACCAAAGACTGACTAGTGTCAACAGACCAAAGAACAGCAAATATACATGTTTTAATTCACAGTAGTGAATAAAACCTTATAGGCTCACTCTGATGGTTTCGATGGCATTATATGATTTAACAATGTACACTGAACATTTCCACCATTTTACAGCTGTTAGGAATCGTCGAATTTTACAAATTACTGAAATGAAACAGGTGAGGTCCTGGTTGCATCTCCAGCGAACATCAAGATTAAGGTTGACTGAGTAAGAGGTATCGTGTGTCACAGCATCGGTCTTCTCATTTGGCAGCCTGCTCGATCACAGATATCTTCGTCCACCTTTCCTGCTCTTCGGGTGCATTATTGCCCTGAAGAGGTGGCAACGAGAAAGCACTGACTGTGGAGCTTTTGCTTCGGATCTCTTTCAGAGCCCTAAGCGCCGCAACCGTGCTCTTCATGTACATGCTCTCCATAAACTCAATCTCATCAAGCTCCGGAATACATCTGCTGTTAGCCAAGGAAGAACTGGGGTTCAGATGCTGGTCCGCAGTGTTGCCATCTTCTTTTCCCTCTTCAATTGATACAGATGGTTTGCTTGATGGCAGGAGCTGGTCGAGCATGGCCTCACACTCCTTCACAAGCTTGTACAGGAGGTCAGTGGTGAAGAAAGGCTGAAGCAGCACATTTTGGATGAAGGGCAGACGGATAAGAGCCCCAGTTCTCTTGTCATACTTCTTCAGAATCTTCACCAGCCCTGTAATTGCAACAGAAACATGAGCATCGTTGATGATGAAATATCAAATAGCTAGGCACTTTTATCGTTAGCAAATTCTAAAAATAAATTAGGTGAAATCTGCTGAAAATGACAGACAGGAAACAAACATACAAGTGCTAAGAAGCTGCATTTTAGGAACAGCACAGCCATAGGTAACTTATCGTGCCCCCTCTATAGCGAATCCGTGGATGCAATAACTTGGTGGTAAGATTAGATAATTCCACTGTGGTACAAGCACTAAATTCAAATGAAGGGCATTCAATGGTGGCAGCGCCGGTGTTACAGGATTGTCGAAATTGTCTTCAGGATATCGGGAAGGTTACTGTCGAGCACTGTATTAGGGAATCAAATATAGTTGCTCACGAGCTAGCTAAATGGGGAAGTGCTAACCCTCCTGCTTTGTGGGTGGAGGCACCCCCTGATTTTATTTTTAAATTTTTAGCAGATGATGTAAGTGTTATTTGAAATTGAATAAAGCTAGCCCGGACGCTTTCCCGTAAAAAAAACCCTGATCCCTCCACTAGCACCACAAGTAAAAATGGTGACAAGAACAAATGGTGAAAAAATCCTGTTAAAGTATACAGAAACCATGCATCTGGCATGTCAGGTTTGTCATAAAACCAAAAAAAATAAATTCAAAGGTAAGGCTTTTTATGTGTCACTAACAATCAGCAAGTGAACACTTTGAGACAGTGACGGGACTTCAGTACTTGACTTGCCCAATTTAATCAGAAGTTTCCTAGGTCATTTCATTAAATAATTTTTGAACATAAAATAGATCATAAAAGCTTTTTGCCACCGACTTTGATAGTTGCATTGTTACAAAGGACACATAAAAGGAGCCAATATGGTATTGAGTGGGCCACAGCGTGTCCACTAAAAGATGTTTGGGCGAGGGGCACTTGTGGCCCAATTTATGCACTTGGATATGAGTTTGCATCCAGACTTCTCCAAAACATGCAAAAACTATATAATCATCCATGAAATTTCCATTGATCTTCCGATTAGTAAAAGGGAGTTAACTGCATATCAACCTTGCTAATTGATTCAATGTTCATTAACATGTTGAGCTTGTCATGGTGCAAAAAATGAGCTTATCTAACAAAGAGTACAGAGGAAAAAAGATCCCACCCGCAATAATTTGCCAAGCCGAAAGAAAGAAAAAGGCGAACTGATAAAACCCCTCAACTTAACAAGATCATATGTTCACTATTAAGCTTTAGTGCTACTAAATTCTAACATATTCTCATCCAGGTTAGTAAATTTGATCCCAAGAGAAAACAACAACCATCAAAACTGGCACTTAAATTGTTTTAGATTATATTATATGATTTGTCAGCAACCCCAATGATAACTAGAGCAGCATTTTTTTCACACTAGAAGCAGCAATATTGACAAAGAGGAAACAAGAGTAATCAATTGTAAAGCTAACAAATGAAGACCTAGTTTGCACAAGCACTATATATGCTCATTGCAGGACAGTCTGGAGAGGAAGTAAATGATCTAGCGCATAATACAACGTCATCAGGACATTGTGTGAGTATGTGAAAAACAAAACATATTTTTAGTGACAATAGCAGAACACCATCTTGAATGACAAAAGTTCAATGCATCATGTGACTTTAGAAGTCTTATTACATCGTGAGATGCAATTTCACGCTACTGAAAAGAACAACTTATTTTCTACAAATTTTTTTTTATGTTTATAAGTCTAGATCTATAGTCGAATATTTGACGATTTCTACAGAAAGCCAGACAAAATCATGTCTAGTAGACCTAAAAATGTACTCCCTCTGTCCCATAATATAAGAGCATTTTTTACGCTAGCGTAGTGTCAAAAACGCTCATATATTATGGGAAGGGGGGAGTAGAGCCTATTAGGGCCATTTCAAATCACAGGAGAAAGAAATATAGTGTGATTTAAACTGATAAAAGATATCTATGCTTACGCGATAAATTGCTAATTTCTCGCAAGAAATCAAACTATTGATATCGTGCTGACGCAATTTCGCCCCAACCATTTATACATTTGTCAACGGCCGGGGCAGCAGCACGCGCAATTTCAACGGCGCAGCGGATCTATTCGCGTTGACTGTGACACAAGTGCTAGACTCACTGACAAGGAAGCCATAGCTGCTCGGAGGAACGGCAACTCCTCTTTTTCTTTACTCATGTTCACATAAGACGTAGAACCTATTCAGGCCATTTCAAATCACAAGAGAAAGAAACATAGTGTGCTCCAAACTGATAAAAGATATCTACACTTATGCGATAAATTGCTCATTTCTCGCAACAAATCGAACTGTTGATATATCGTGCTGACGCAATTTCTCCCTGACCATTTATATATTTGTCAACGTCCGGGGGAGTGCACGTGCAATTTCAACGGCGCAGCGGATCTATTTGCATTGACAGTGACACAAGTGCTCCACTCACTGACAGGGAAGCCATAGCTGCTCGGAGGAACGGCAACTCCCCTTTTTTCTTGACTCATGTTCACAAAAGCTCAATCTTAGTTCCCCCGCTTTAAGATGTAGGCTCAGTTACCTAATTACCCGTATTGGAACCATCTTCCTACTCCCTTCCCATCCACTACACGCACAAGCAATTCCAAAACGAGATAAGCAACAACAAAGTACTACGTACTCACTGATTAGGAGACAGCATAAATAAATAACTAGAGACAACTCCATGCAGCGGTGATGCGGCGACTCACCGGTGTAGTTGAGGGCACTGTAATTCTCAAGCAGCACCATCTCGCCATGGAAGTCGACGATCTCCTTGTGCACACGCAGCAACTCCTCCCTGGACTCCATCCCGGCAGCCCGGGCCACCCTGTCCTGCAACTCCTGCACCACTCACCCGCAATCTCAGTCAGATCAATGGACTCCGCGAATTACAAAGAAAATAAAAATAAAATGACGAATTGGACGGGCGGCCGGCCGGCCGGCTAGCAACCTTCTGGCGGATGATGTACTCCTCCTCCTTCTCGACGAAGAAAGAATTGAACTTGTCGAGCTCGGCCTCCAGGAGCCGCATGAAGTCGGCCTCCTCGGGCGTCATCGCCGCCGCCGCCTCGTCGCCGCCGTCCCCGGCGGGGTCCGAGACGCGGGCCCGCTTGGCCTGCCGCTCCTCGCCGTCGGCGCCGAGGCCGATGAGCTTGAGCCGCTTCTTGAGGTCCTTGTAGGACAGGAACTTGTCGCGCCACTCCGGCAGCGTCTCCACGATCTGGCTGCTCAGGCTCTTGCCGAACTTCATCGCCCCAGGCCCACGGAAACTATCCTCGCCTCCTCGCACGATCTCCAATGGCGATGGGGGGCGGAGGATCGAGGGATTGTGAGGGCGTTCGGCGGTCCTGCGGCGGACGGGGGTGGTGAAATAGAGGGGAAAGGGAAGGGGGGGGGGAGAGGATATGCGGAGACGGGCGAGGCGAGAGTGGAATATTCGCGAGCGGGAGGATATTATTTTTCTGCGGTGTGCGCCAGTGGTTGTTCTTCGCCTGCGTTTCTGGGTTTCTTTTTCCGGATCGCAAGTGAGACCCAGCACCAGCGCTCATCACAGCGAGACCACGTCTGGGTTTGACGAAATTTGCAGGTGAATTGTTTTTCTTCTAAAATAAAATGTCAGTGGGACAGCTACGGAATTTATTGGCCGAGAAAATAAAGTTGCAAATGTACAAAAACATTGGTGTGGAGAGAAGAATGGTAAAAAAGTTTGTTGTTCTTTTTTTTTGCGGGGAGGTGTTTGTTGTTCTAATGTGGTGTTGAATATGAATCTCGACGAATTGATAGATATTCTATTCGAACGGAAAATTGTCTTTTCACGAAATAAAACCCTACCACTTGAAAGGTTAACTGTATACTATCTTCCAAAATAAGTGACTCAACTTTATACTAACTTTAGTTATTTTGAAATGAAGGAACTTTGTACTAACTTTAGTTATTTTGGAATGAATGGAATGAAGGGCTTGCCCAAAAAACAGAGAAACCGGTGTATTTGAAGTGGTTAAAAAACATCACACTACAAATTGGTATAGAATCCAGTTAGACGATAGTTATTTCTTGACAAATTCTACTCTCATGATTTCGCTTGACTCCCTCAACATGCTTCCTATGCATCAGTGGCTCTTAAACTATCACGGCTTTCTCATCGTGCTCTTTGTCGGCTGTAGAGCGACAAAAATCACGAGGGTGGATGGTGATGTGACAACTTTGCTCAGGCAGATGTTGAGATGGAAGATGATGTGGCGCAAAAATGGATGATCCAAATTCCAGCAAGCCAAATACATACCACAATAAAAATGTTAATTTTCTGTGTTTGTGCATGCATATATAACTTTTCACATGTTAGGGAGAGGGCCATGTCATTATCCACCTCTCATCAGTCACCACCATGTTCTTCACACATCGATGTGCACGCCATCGTATATTGTTAGGAAAGAACATGTGGATGCAATGCATATATATGCATGTGTGTGTAACTTTTGGGATGTTAATGGAACAGGGCCATGTCAATGTCCACATCTCCCCTGCCCACAAAATTCACCACTTTAATCTCTGCAGCGGTTGGATACATGATGAGGAAAATCATGATAGTGTAGTCACTGCTTTTTTGTGAATTGAGTTCTAAAATGTAACATGGCATTTACATAGTTACTTACATCTTCGGTTAATTTCATAGGGAAACTATAAAAGAAGGCCCTCTGGTATAAATAAAGATCAAATTTTTTGTTCATGACAATTTGATACTAGAACGTGGATATGTCCATCCATGTTGCCAATCAACTGATTTATTACAAAAATATCTTTCTCAACCAACCGGTTTGGGTCACATATATCTTATCTTGGTGACTAAACCTTAAGCATGATTTGCTACACAAATAGTATATGCTACATGATCGCAAGACCACTTTTGATTAATAATTGTATACTAATAATAAACATTAATAATGCTCTTCACAATGCTAAGAAAATTTCTAGGACTAAATAAAATTATACACACCCCAAGTGCGACACTATTGGCTTTCCTGATTGAGAATAAAAAAAGTATTATTGTGAATTAAGCATAGCTCAATTGGTTAGGTTTCGTGTAACGGAGTGTGTCCACCCGATCATCTGGCACGGGTGCTCGCATTTTTCTGCATATGTTTCTGACTTTTTAGTGCAATTCTTTCAGATGTTTTGTATGGCGTGCCCATTAACTACGAGGTGCTTGTAGTGACCTCATCAATCCGGTTATCTACTGATCGAGTCCTCCAAAGGTCCTCGTAGGGTAGTGTGTATGTGCATGTTTGTGCGTCCGACGTTGTATTGTGTTTCTCAACAAAAATTTGTTTTGTTTTGTTGGCTGAATTCAACACTTGTCCTTTTCGTAGATAACACCTTATGTATGTTGTGTTTCTCATACTATTTGTCGTTTTTTCTGTGGTTTGCTCAATGGAGTTATGATTTTTTTTACTTGCTACCAATTAAGGATAACTATAAAAGACCAAAAAAGTGATATTTTGTAAGGATGTCATATAAGAGGTGGCATCTCTTTTAGACTGTCATTGGGCACTATTTATTAGCAAATAAGCTCAATTTTGTTTCCTCATAGAAAAAAGATCAATTTTGTTATCTTATTACTTGCCTGCTAGTTAAGATTGTTACTCCTTCCTTCCATCTATATAGGGCTTAATGTGTTTTCCAAGACCGCCTTTGACTGTTGACAAGATTAATAATACATGAGATGTATAATGTGAAAATTATATCATTGAAAGCTCCTTTCACACGTGAATTTGACTGTATAATTTGTGTAAGTTGCATGTCATATATTATTGCCCTCACATATGGTCAAAGTTAGCCTAAAAAATCGCACTAGACCCTATATAGATGGAAGAAGGGATTTATACAAAATGCAGACTGTTTTGTAAATGAACTGGATAAGAACAAAAGTTAGCCTAAAAAATCACACTAGGCCCTATATAGATGGAATGAGGGATTTATACAAAATAGCCTAAAAAATCGTACTAGGCCCTATATAGATGAAAGGAGAGATTTATACAAAATGCGGACTGTTTTGTAAATGAACTGGATAAGAACAAAAGTCAATAGAAGGATGAAGCACTGAAGCGATAAGCCCAGATGATCATGTCTGAGATGAACATAAATGTTTTTCAAAGTGATTAGGTAGCCATGTCAGAGATATCCACCAGAATATTCCGTGCAATAATATGATGGACAACTTTGAGCACTTTTTTCTCTGATAGCATGTTACTTGGACACAATAGCCCCCATGTGCATGTAGCTGCTCTTAGAAGGCTCATGAGTTAGTGATGACAGTGCCATGAGTAAATGGTGGCAGCCTGGTGTCTAACATAGTGTTGCTGTTCGTGTGGTTTCTCCCCGTAAATCTTTGCATACATATTCTAGGTCGTTAGAATGAAAATCTTCTACAAATTGGTACTCATGAGTAGTTGTGAACCAAGTCTAGCTTAAATGGTTAGGTTTTGTGGTGAAACATGCCCACGGGATTCAAGTGTTAGATTTTGCTAGCAGGGTTCAATTGCTAGACTTGATACAAGTGCTCGTATATTTTCTGAATTTATTTCAGACTCTCTGGCGTAATTTTTGAGTGGTATGGTGTGTCAGTCGACTACGAGGTGTTCATGCTGTCTTCGTCAATTTTAAAATTTGCCAGCTCAGTCTTTTTAAGGTGTTCATGGGATATATCACGTGCATATGTACATAGAGTTGAGTGTGTGTGTGTGTGCGTGTTCTGAATGTTGAACTGCGTTTCTTAAAAGAAATCTAATTCGCTAGAAGTTAGAAATATGTATACATTTTTCTACAAGTTTTGTCCACACACAAAAGAAAAAAGGGTTGCCACATTTGAGCAAAATGACTTGTTTCATAGTAGTACGGTTTACCATATTATATTACTTTTTGAAAAGCAGCCACGATACACGTAGCATTTAAAGTGTATAATCGGACGCCAAAAACTCTATTTTATTTCACGTGTAACATACATATCCACCACTTTGGATTTTCGGTTCCTATCGGCGACGCGAAGACTCGAAAAAGCTGCGAGAGAACGAAACAAACAGCAACGAATACTCGAAGGAACCGCTCATCCAATCCAAAAAGAAAAACGAAAAGGTGAGAGCAGCCGCACGGAGCGACACAGCTGGCGCGGCACAGAAGATCGGCAGCAAAACTCCCGAACTATTCCCGAAAGACACGCACACGCCATGACCTTGCAGCGATGGAAGATTCGGAGCATAATTCCTTGCCTGGAACCCGAATATCCAACCGGATATTGCCCCAGATCCTCTGCGCTTCGCTGTCCCGCCATAAAGCCCCCGCTCCTCCCCTCTCTGTCAAAAAAAAAAAAAACCACAGGAAACTCCACCTCGAAGCTGTCTTTTCCCTCGCGGCAAATACCCAGAAAATATTTACACGCTGTTCTTTTGCTGCCTCTTTGACGTGATTTTCATGCTCGTTAAAAACAGTGATACGTGGATTCCTTTTCTCACGAGTTCTCGTGTTCTCGTGTGTGTGTGTGCGTGCGCTCCAGGTGTCACTGGGCGGCCGCTTGCTTGTTTTTGAAAAGTGAGGGTGGTTGTTTCACTATTTTAAGTAGTGAGAGACCGTAGTTGAACTTGAACGACTTGAAGACTAGGATACTGGAGTTAGTTAGGGGCCAGTCGTAGTCACGTGTTACTACTGGGTCAGAAAAGTGTGTGTTGTGGTTGGACTATTGTGCGGTCCACATGAAACGACCACGGATATGTTTTTTTAGTCTTGGTTGTAAAGTATGTCCTACCTTTCGTCAACTTTTAATCTACGTGTGGGATGGCTTTTCCCACTTTTAGTAGTATATAGTCTTTAAAAGAGCTCTTGTTAGTGGGTGCTTTTATGGATAAAAAGGAATTTCATACATGTTTTCGGTCTGAATAGTCATTTTAATAACCGTTGTTTCGTAAATTTCTGAAATCACATCGTCCACGGCACTAAGTTGTATTTTTCACAGCACTAAGTTGTATATTGGTGGAGTATCTAAAAATACCATATTCCTTTGTTAAAACATCTGGCATGTTCTACTAATTACATTATTATGGCGTACACCTTCTTAATCCTTATCACTCATGAATCCCCGCTATCTAAGCGTGGTGTCTAGTGAGAAATGGAGCTTCTAACCACATAACATGAACAACCATTGTACCATCCACAACAAAGAAAATTTCATAGGTTTCGAGGTTCGACTAATCTCCGCTCCCCCGTCTTTAAGAGGATACTTTAAGGGACGGCGAAATGTATGGACCTAGAAATTGCAACAACGAAAAAGGTTTTGTAGCATAGTCGTAGATATTTGTACCATTATCCAAGTACCATCCTGCACATTTTTCGCTTAAAGAAAAGCTTCCAGCGAGACAGGACGTAGCCTAGGGCCCTTCCCAGTGCTCCACCATGAACGGGTGCTAAGCATGTCACATAAGCAAAAAAATAACATGGCACAACATTTAAAAGGGGAGAGAGTACTTTGGTGACCTAGGAAGAACCAATGCCAAGCGCGAGAACCTAAGCAAACCACTTAAATAAAACAATTTAGCCAATGCATGAAAGACTTTAGGTGCTAACTCATTAAATAAAATGTGTTTAGCAACAACAAGTTAAGCACCTATGCATTGAGGAGTTGAGTTGCTAAAATATTTAATGCACTTAGCACCTCATCTAAACACCTTTGCATTGAAAGATGTCTAGGGATCATCGACCCGTTTGGCTGCCCGTGCAGATCGAGCAAGCAATGGCCGGCTGCGCAAAGGATCGCTTTCAAGCGCGAGTCGACGGCGCTGCTCCTCGATTTCTGATCCGGGACAAGGCGACGCGGGGAAGAGGCTGCCCTGCCTGCCTGCCTGATCTGAACCGCCGAGGCCGAGGGAGCGACCACCGTCCGCCAGCCTGGGCTATAGATTTGAACCGAGCTCGCGGCCAACCGTACAAACCCTCGGGAGGAACGACCCGAACCTTTCTTGCATATTCTCGCGCGGATGCGCATCCAACGGGCCAAAATTGAAAATACTGCTGTGCATGCTGGGCTGGTTTTGTTCGTCTACGCGCGTCGGTGCGTGTTTGCAACGTGTAGATGTAGCGATCTCTCTACAGTCGTGCTTCAACTTTGATATATACAAAAAAAGTTTGATATAAACATGACACTAATTTGTTGGCCTATGGATGATCACGAACATGGCGCGGAGGATAAGAAGCACCGGATCGGCGGAGGCGGAGATAATGTTTTCCTTTGCGAGAGCGTGGAACATTTGGGTCGCCAAACGGCATCGGATGAGCATATCCCTCGTGACGTTCAACTCTTCTGGACGCTAGGAGCCGCATATTCGTCTTCGTGCCGGCCGCCCGATATAACATGGTTGAGTTTATATCAGCGCATCACTTAAAAAAGTACGATTATAGAAATATTGATCCGCACTTTCACATCACATCTCGATGGATCACATCTTAATGAAAAGCCTTTGTATCTAGACAAATCTAAAATATTTTTTTTATTTTTTCGCGAGAAAACTTCTGATCTATTATTCATTATCTGTCAAGATAGTATAATGAGAATCACAAGTAAAAAATGACATCTAGGTCAATGACTATAAGCATTGAAGCGAGCCGAAGGTGCGCCAACGTTATGGCCCCTTCCTCATCGGAGTTGGGCAAACCTTATTATAGTAGACAGTCATTGCTGCAGCTCTGGTTGAAGGCTTAAAATTGGCTAATACAGTTGGGAGCAACTCCTTGTTGGTGCAAACGGATAGTCTGATTTTAGTGTAGGCTCTCCAACAAAACTCTGGACACTCGATGGTGGCAGGCCCAATTCTTGAAGAATGCCGTTTACTGATAGTTAATTTTGGAAATGTCGTTATTGAGCATTGTAACCGCGAATCAAATATGGTGGCTCATGTGCTAGCGCAGAATGGAAGTGTTGATCCACCAAACTTGTGGTTGGACTCACCTCCAGGTTTTATTTCTAATTATTTAGCGGACGATATAAGTGTTGTTTAATTTTAATAAAGCTAGTCATGATGGCCTTTCCCTATAAAAAAAGACCCCATAGGATCAATACAACAGAACAGCAACCGCCCATCGATGAAGAAAAGAGTAGATCAAAAGGATCCAACCTGCAGACGCATGAATGCAGACGAACGAATATCAGGTCCAATTGGATCCACCAAAGATAAACGCAGACCAAATCCCACGAGATCCGTCGGAAACGCACCTTCACACGCCCTCCGATCATGCTAGAACGGGGGCAAGGCGGGGAGAACCTTATTCTATTTCAAAAGGCCGCATCCACATCGTCTTCCCAAGCATGGCACAAACCCTAACAAAACTGGAAGAAACACTTAAAATCGAAGCCCTCTCACCTGCAAGGGTCGGGATCAACCGCGCCTCCATGGTCCTAGAACCAAAGAGAAGAGGCTGACCAGTGGCGGCGCCAGTGAGAGGCAGAGCAAACCCTAGCTAAGACATACGGAGTACTAGTTGGACTGTGCCATATGCTATTTTTTTTGGAAAAGGAGGCTTGCCCCGGCCTCTGCATCTAAGCGATGCATGTATCTATCTTATTAAAAATCTCGAAAAAAACATAAGGTCTTAGATTCATTACAACTCGCAAGCAGAGCAAAAAAGAAAATAAAAATACATAACTCAATACCACAGCTGGTATGTATAATAGAACAAGATCTCTAGACTCCTATCCTATTATGAGACCACCATCCAAACCGGTTGAATATAGCCCATGCTACCATTTCCCACTGGTTGCACCCAGTAACCAAAGGCTCCCTGGAGTACGTAGGAGTGAGTAAGGACCATGTACGGATCCATCCCGTAGCTCTGAAAATAACCTGCAAAAAGTTTAAGATGTGTTGTCTATTAAAAATCATGTCGTTCCTACAGTTCCATATAGCCCAAACAAGCGCGCATATTCCAATCCGAATACGAGACGCGGTAATATGATCTACACCAGCTAACCACATCCCAAATAACAATTCAATGCTAACTAGAGAAATAATGTTAAAGGCTATATGAATCGTTCGCCAAAGTAATTTCGCAAGAGGGCAATCTATGAATAGGTGTTGTATTGTTTCATCATGATCACAAAAACAACATCGTGCACTGCCTACCCAACGTCGCTTTAGTAAATTATCTTTGGTGAGGATCACTTGCTTGTGGACAAACCACATAAAGATTTTAATACGTAAGGGAACCTTAACTTTCCAGATATGTATCCATCTCGGGATTGGGCCATAATTAATTAGATCTACATACATGGATTTGACCGTTGAGGGAGTCCTGGATTAGGGGGTGTTCGGATAGCCGAACTATACCTTCAGCCGGACTCCTGGATTATGAAGATACAAGATTGAAGACTCCGTCCCGTGTCCGAAAGGGACTTTCCTTGGCGTGGAAGGCAAGCTTGGCGATACGGATGTTCAGATCTCCTACCATTGTAACCGACTCTATGTAACCCTAACCCTCTCCGGTGTCTATATAAACCGGGGGGTTTTAGTCCGTAGAACAACATACACATCAACAATCATACCATAGACTAGCTTCTAGGGTTTAGCCTCTCTGATCTCGTGGTAGATCTACTCTTGTACTACCCATATCATCAATATTAATCAAGCAGGACATAGGGTTTTACCTCCATTGAGAGGGCCCGAACCTGGGTAAAACTTCATGTCCCTTGCCTCCTGTTACCATCCGGCCTAGACGCACAATTCAGGACCCCCTACCCGAGATCCGCCGGTTTTGACACCGACATTGGTGCTTTCATTGCGAGTTCCTCTGTGCCGTCGCCGTCAGGCCCGATGGCTCCTACGATCATCAATGGCAATGCAGTCCAGGGTGAGACATTCCTCCCCGGACAGATCTTCGTCTTTGGTGGCTTCGCACCGCGGGCCAATTCACTTGGCCATCTAGAGCAGATCGAAAGCTACGCCCCTGGCCGTCAGGTCAGATTCGGAAATTTAAACTACACGGCTGACATCCGGGGGGACTTGATCTTCGGCGGATTCGAACCACCGCCAAGCGCGCCGCACTGTCACGACGAGCATGATCTAGCTCTGCCGCCGAACAATGCCCTGGAGGCCGCACCCGCATCGGCTCCGACCCTTAGTTCGGAGCCAACCATGCCGATCGAGGATGGGCGGTTGGACACCACCTCGGGGGCTGTGATCCCAACGGCGGTTGAGCCGAACACCAGCCCCGTACTCTGCGAAACTCGTGACTCCATGGAGCCGGATTCTTCTCCGGACTCCGAACCCTCCACGCCCCTGCCGATCGAATCCGATTGGGCGCCGATCATGGAGTTCACGGCCGCGGACGTCTTTGAGCACTCGCCTTTCGGCGATATCCTGAAGTCACTGAAGTCTCTCTCTTTATCAGGAGAGCCTTGGCCGGACTACGGTCAGCAAGGTTGGGGTACGGACGATGAAGAAATTCAAAACCCACCCACCACCCACTTTGTAGCCACTGTCGACGACTTAACCGACATGCTCGACTTCGACTCCGAAGACATCGACGGTATGGACGCCGATGAAGGAGATGATGAAGAACCAGCGCCTACTAGGCCCTGGAAAGCCACCTCGTCATATGACATATACATGGTGGACACCCCAAAAGAGGGAGAGGGCGATGGAACAACGGAGGATGACCCCTCCAAGAAACAGCCCAAGCGCCGGCGTCAGCGGCGCCGCTCAAAATCCCGCCAACACAAAAACGGTGATTTCAGCACGGGAGATAATAATACTCCGGAGAGTGCCAAAGAAAACCCCCTCCAACAAGGTTTAGCACAGGAGGATGGAGAAACCAGCCCTCATGAGAGAGCGGCAGACAAAGAGGTCGAGGACGATAATTATATGCCTCCCTCCGAAGACGAGGCAAGCCTCGACGACGACGAATTCGTCGTGCCAGAGGATCCCGTTGAGCAAAAGCGTTTCCAACGCAGGCTTATGGTCCAAGGCAAGAAGCCTCAAGAAAAAACAGCAACAGCTCCGAGCTGATCAAGATTTGCTGGTTGACAGATGGACCGAAATCCTTGCGGCCGAAGAGCATAAACTCGAACGCCCCTCCAAGAGTTACCCAAAGCGCAGGTTGCTACCCCAATTAGAGGAGGAAGCACTCGATGCGGCCGAACGGCCACCTCGTGGCCGCGACAGAGAGGCCTCCCGGCCCTCCACTCAAGCCGCACCCCGTACCAAGGTACGGGAATATGCGCCGGACTTACGAGACATGTTGGAGGACAAGGCAAGGCAAATACGATCGATCTACGGATCGCGTGGGCACCCCACGGCTCGAGACGGTAACCATCACGCGGGCGACAAATTCGGCAGGGCCGAACACAGTAGACAAAACTCATTGGAGCTACGTCATGATATCGCCCAGTACAGAGGTGCCGCACACCCACTATGCTTTACAGACGAAATAATGGATCATCAAATCCCCGAGGGTTTCAAACCCGTAAACATCGAATCATATGATGGCACAACAGACCTTGCAGTATGGATCGAGGAGTATCTCCTTCATATCCACATGGCCCGCGGCGACGATTTTCACGCCATCAAATACCTCCCACTCAAGCTTAAAGGACCAGCTCGACATTGGCTCAACAGCTTGCCAACAGGATCAATCAGTTGTTGGGAGGACCTGGAAGCCGCATTCCTCGACAATTTCCAGGGCACTTATGTGCGACCCCCAGACACCGATGACCTAAGTCACGTAATTCAGCAGCCAGAGGAATCGGCCAAACAATTCTGGACTCGGTTCCTAACAAAGAAAAATCAAATAGTCGACTGTCCGGACGCTGAGGCCCTAGCAGCCTTCAAGCACAATATCTGTGACGAGTGGCTGTCCCGGCACCTTGGACAGGAAAAGCCGAAATCTATGGCAGCACTCACGACACTCACGACCCGCTTTTGCGCGGGAGAAGACAGCTGGCTTGCTCGTAGCAACAATATGACTAAGAACCCTGGTAGTTCGGACACCAGGGACATTAGTGGCAGGTCGCGTCGCAACAAGCAGAAGCGCCGCATTAACGACGACAATGTTGAGGATACGGCAGTTAATGCCGGATTCAGAGGCTCTAAATCCGGTCAGCGGAAAAAGCCATTCAAAAGGAATCCTAGGGGCCCGTCCAGCTTGGACCGAATACTCGACCGCTTGTGCCAAATACATGGCACCCCCGAAAAGCCGGCCAATCACACCAACAGGGATTTTTGGGTGTTCAAGCAGGCAGGCAAGTTAAGCGCCGAGAATGAAGACAAGGGGCTGCATAGCGATGACGACGAGGAGCCTCGGCCGCCGAACAACAATGGACAGAAGGGTTTTCCCCCACAAGTGCGGACGGTGAACATGATATACGCCACCCACGTCCCAAAAAGGGAGCGGAAACGCGCGTTAAGGGACGTATACGCGGTAGAGCCAGTCGCCCCAAAGTTCAACCCATGGTCCTCCTGCCCGATCACCTTTGATCGAAGAGACCATCCCACTAGCATCCGTCATGGCGGATTTGCCGCATTGGTTCTAGACCCAATTATTGACGGATTTCATCTCACTAGAGTCCTCATGGACGGTGGTAGCAGCCTGAACCTGCTTTACCAGGATACAGTGCGAAAAATGGGCATTGATCCCTCGAGGATTAAGCCCACCAAAACGACCTTTAAAGGCGTAATACCAGGTGTAGAGGCCAACTGTACAGGCTCAGTCACACTTGAAGTGGTCTTCGAATCCCCGGATAATTTCCGAAGCGAGGAATTGGTCTTTGACATAGTCCCATTCCGCAGTGGCTATCATGCACTGCTCGGACGAACCGCATTCGCCAAATTACAGGTTGCTACCCCAATTAGAGGAGGAAGCACTCGATGCGGCCGAACGGCCACCTCGTGGCCGCGACAGAGAGGCCTCCCGGCCCTCCACTCAAGCCGCACCCCGTACCAAGGTACGGGAATATGCGCCGGACTTACGAGACATGTTGGAGGACAAGGCAAGGCAAATACGATCGATCTACGGATCGCGTGGGCACCCCACGGCTCGAGACGGTAACCATCACGCGGGCGACAAATTCGGCAGGGCCGAACACAGTAGACAAAACTCATTGGAGCTACGTCATGATATCGCCCAGTACAGAGGTGCCGCACACCCACTGTGCTTTACAGACGAAATAATGGATCATCAAATCCCCGAGGGTTTCAAACCCGTAAACATCGAATCATATGATGGCACAACAGACCTTGCGGTATGGATCGAGGAGTATCTCCTTCATATCCACATGGCCCGCGGCGACGATTTTCACGCCATCAAATACCTCCCACTCAAGCTTAAAGGACCAGCTCGACATTGGCTCAACAGCTTGCCAACAGGATCAATCAGTTGTTGGGAGGACCTGGAAGCCGCATTCCTCGACAATTTCCAGGGCACTTATGTGCGACCCCCAGACACCGATGACCTAAGTCACGTAATTCAGCAGCCAGAGGAATCGGCCAAACAATTCTGGACACGGTTCCTAACAAAGAAAAATCAAATAGTCGACTGTCCGGACGCTGAGGCCCTAGCAGCCTTCAAGCACAATATCTGTGACGAGTGGCTGTCCCGGCACCTTGGACAGGAAAAGCCGAAATCTATGGCAGCACTCACGACACTCATGACCCGCTTTTGCGCGGGAGAAGACAGCTGGCTTGCTCGTAGCAACAATATGACTAAGAACCCTGGTAGTTCGGACACCAGGGACATTAGTGGCAGGTCGCGTCGCAACAAGCAGAAGCGCCGCATTAACGACGACAATGTTGAGGATACGGCAGTTAATGCCGGATTCAGAGGCTCTAAATCCGGTCAGCGGAAAAAGCCATTCAAAAGGAATCCTAGGGGCCCGTCCAGCTTGGACCGAATACTTGACCGCTTGTGCCAAATACATGGCACCCCCGAAAAGCCGGCCAATCACACCAACAGGGATTTTTGGGTGTTCAAGCAGGCAGGCAAGTTAAGCGCCGAGAATGAAGACAAGGGGCTGCATAGCGATGACGACGAGGAGCCCCGGCCGCCGAACAACAATGGACAGAAGGGTTTTCCCCCACAAGTGCGGACGGTGAACATGATATACGCCACCCACGTCCCAAAAAGGGAGCGGAAACGCGCGTTAAGGGACGTATACGCGGTAGAGCCAGTCGCCCCAAAGTTCAACCCATGGTCCTCCTGCCCGATCACCTTTGATCGAAGAGACCATCCCACTAGCATCCGTCATGGCGGATTTGCCGCATTGGTTCTAGACCCAATTATTGACGGATTTCATCTCACTAGAGTCCTCATGGACGGTGGTAGCAGCCTGAACCTGCTTTACCAGGATACAGTGCGAAAAATGGGCATTGATCCCTCGAGGATTAAGCCCACCAAAACGACCTTTAAAGGCGTAATACCAGGTGTAGAGGCCAACTGTACAGGCTCAGTCACACTTGAAGTGGTCTTCGAATCCCCGGATAATTTCCGAAGCGAGGAATTGGTCTTTGACATAGTCCCATTCCGCAGTGGCTATCATGCACTGCTCGGACGAACCGCATTCGCCAAATTCAATGTGGTACCGCACTATGCATACCTTAAGCTCAAGATGCCAGGCCCTCGTGGAGTAATTACGGTCAATGGGAACACCGAACGCTCCCTCCGAACGGAGGAGCACACGGCGGCCCTTGTAGCGGAAGTACAAAGCAGCCTCTCCAGGCAGTTCTCCAGTCCGGCCATTAAACGTCCGAACACCGTCAAGCGCGCCCGGAGTAACCTACAACAAGACCGCCTGGCATGTTCCGAGCAGGCGTAGCAATACTGCCCCAACCCCAACCCTAGCAAAAAGGCGATGCCAGTACTTCGCGTACATAATTACACTCTAGAAATACCATGGGCATAGGGGGAGGGGCATCATCACGGCACGCCCAAAACACGGCTTAAACCGCACCAGGGGCTGCCGATTTTTTTACTTTTCTCTTACTTCCAGGACTCTACTCTTCGGAAGGCCTATTCGGCAGTTCAATTGCCGCACAAACGATGCAAGAACCAGGGAAGCAGACAAGCCATGTCGCATTACGGAAATCCCAGGTGGTCTCTATCACGAGCAGTATACCTGTTTCGCATACTATTCCACAGCTTGCCCCTGGAGTAGACATATTAAATAGTCCAACTTTTCGTTTATCGCATTACTTGTATCGTTCTGCTTTGATCGCAGCTATTTTTAATAAACAATGCATAGCTTTTGTCTATTTTTGCACTATCTTTTTATAAATAAATGTTCCTTAATGACATGTTGCACCCATACAACTTGGTACGGCCAAAATAGGCCAGGGGCTTTTAGCACCCCTCAATATGGTGTGAGAAGTCCGAACACTTTCACAAGTGCGGCACCCCGAACTTATAGCATTATATGCATCGGCTCCGAATCATGTCTTGGGTCAATAGTTGGGTTTGCCCGGCTCCTATGTTTTGGTGCCTTACGTTCCGCTATATCGGCTAAGGTAGCACTAGGAGAACCACTGCGATTGTGCCCCAGTTGAGCTGGGCCGAGCACCTCAGTGGAGAAAGCTAAAACTGACTGTCATGATGAAGCGAGAGCTGGTCGCTATTTGAGAGGTTTTTTCGAGTCCCTAAAGACTTACGCCGCTTAGGGCGACAAGTCAGCTCTGTCTGGCCAAGGCGTGGATAGCGTCCCGAACTCGGTCTTCCAAATACTAGGGGCTTCGCCGAAATTTAAAATTATAGAATTCTATGGCTAAGTGAGAGTGTTCACGCATTATAGTCCGATTGCCTCGTTCATCGGGCTGAGCGCCTCCATCGAAGGACCCAAACATGGGAAAAAGAGCGCCCAGATTTATCCCTGAACACCCTAGCACTAGCGGCAAGGGGGCAGAAGCCGACGACTCGCCATCTCTTAGTATTGATAAACAACCGCACAGAAGGTAATATTTTAAATTCAAGCAGCATTGCTCAGCGCATATGAACAAGTTTTCAGCGCACAGGACAAAAACGAGCGAGTTTTACTCAAAAATTACATCCCTAGTACATTCATCCGCCACAAGGCGGGCACCCTTCAGAACATCCTTATAGTAATTTTCGGGCTTGCGATGCTCTTTCCCCGCTGGTGGCCCGTCCTTCACAAGCTTCTCCGCATCCAGCCTGCCCCAGTGCACCTTAGCGCGGGCAAAGGCCCTACAATATAGACGGAGCGCTTGATGACTTCGAGCCTTGGACAGGCCTCCACTAGCCGCCGCACCAGCCCGAAATAGCTCCCACGCAGAGCCTCTCCAGGCCACAGCCGAACTAGGAGGCCCTTCATGGCCTGTTCGGCCGCCTTGTGGAGCTCGACCAGTTGCTTTAGCTGGTCGCTCAGGGGCACGGGGTGTCCGGCCTTAGCATACTGAGACCAGAACACCTTCTCCGTCGAGCTGCCTTCCTCGGCTCGATAGAATGCGGCGGCATCGGATACACTCTGGGGAAGATCTGCAAATGCCCCTGGAGAGCTCCGGATTCGGGTAAGTATCAAGTAACTCACGTTTATGTGTTTACTTTGCATAAAGAATGCCTTACCCGCCGCTATTTTCTTCACCTCATCCAACTCCTGGAGGGTCTTCTGGGATTCGGCCTTAGCAGACTTGGCATTTTCAATAGCCGCCGCGAGCTTGGACGCTCGCGTCTTCGAGTCAAGCTCCAAACTCTCATGTTTCTTCATGAGAACCTGGAGCTCTTGCCGCACCTTGCCAACCTCGGCCTCATACCTCTCCTGCTCGGTGCGCTCCACGACCGCACTCTTCTCGGCCTCGAGCAGCGCTTGCTTAAGGGTCGCCACCTCAGATGTGGCCCCTACAATAGCCATGTTAATCCTGTCATTTCTTGCAATTGCACCTTTTTTATATACATATTCAACCAAGGTATTTCTTACCTTCCTTCTCCTCGAGCTGCTTCTTGGCACGCCCGAGCTCTTGCTCGGACTTCTTGAGGCTCTGCTTCAGCGTGTCCACTTCCGCAGTGAGTACGACGGACGCCAGCAGAGAAGCCTGCACACGCATATTGACTCCTTCTGTTAGACTCCTGCGAATTTTTTGATCCTCTATTCGGCTTTTCTTCCCGAACGCCCAACAGAGCATCAGGGGCTACTGTCTATGCGGTAATATTATTTACACATTATTTACTTACCTCAAAGCCTGTCAAAAGGCTAGTACAAGCTTCGGTCAGTCCGCTCTTGGCGGACTGAACCTTCTGGATCACCGCACTCATAATAGCGCGGTGCTCCTCGTCGATGGAGGCGCCTTGGAGCACCTCCAACATATTGTCCGGCGCCTCCGGTTGGACGGGGGCCGCTGGCACGGTGGACTTGCTCCTCTTGGAAGGATGTCCCCCACCGGACTCTGGAACCTTTGAAGGTTCCGTAGCGGTGTCCGGCCTAGAGCCGGACTTGGAGCCCTGGGGGGTTTCATCCCCTTTACTCCTGGAGTCCGGGAGGTCGCCTTGCGGTGCCTCCAGGACCACCTCCTCCCTTCTTGGAACCTGTTGGGACAACACCTCAGTGTCGTCCGTAGGGCGGGGGGAGGAAGCCGTCGGAAGTGAGTTCACATCCGACGAGTCCAGTGAGCCGCTCGACGACGCGTCGAGCTGGTCTTTGGGTGGGCTGCATAAGCATATTCGACATAAGGGAAAGCTGTGCAATAAACAAGTACTATGAATTACTCTAAGATCCAGATACTTACGATTTTGCCAGGGGCTTGGCCCTGCGCTGCCACTCCTCTCCGCCGTCGTCGGCGTTGGCAGAGTAGTCCGGAGGAAGGGTTTTCCCCTTCTTGGACCCTCCGACCTCCTCAGTGAGGGCGGCCTTCCTTTTCTTCTCTCCTCCCGCTGGAGGGGGAGAGGTTTCTTCTTCTTCCTCCTCGTCTTCACGAGAGGAAGGCGCTTCGGGACCGTCGGATGATGAATCCGACACCTCTTGGCGCCGGGCACTCTTTCGAGTCCCCGTGGCCCTTTTCGTGGCCTTCTTCTCCGGCACCACATAGGGCGCCGGAACCAGCAGCTTCGCCAAGCGAGCGTCCGCTGGGCCTTCAGGCAAAGGAGCCGGACAGTTGATCTGTCCGGACGTCACCTCCCAATCATGTCAAAGATAAGGGAGCTTAGATCCCGCATAGAGTCAAACTATGAAAAACTGATACCCTGTAAAAGGACAAAAACAGCTTACCGCATGAGCGTGATGCTGAGTACTGAATCCGCGATCCTCGGCAGCGGATGCGGGAGCCTCGGCGCCCTTGAAAAGCATCCTCCAGGCATCTTCGTACGTCGTGTCGAAGAGCCTGTTTATAGTTCGATGCTGCGCTGGGTCGAACTCCCACAGGTTGAAGGCCCGTCGTTGACACGGGAGGATAAGGCGGATGAGCATAACCTGGACTACGTTGACAAGCTTGAGCTTCTTGTCCACCAGGGTTTGGATGCATGTTTGGAGTCCGGTCAGCTCTCCTTTTTTACCCCAAGACAGGCCTATCTCCTTCCAGGAGGTGAGCCGCGTAGGGGGGCCAGATCGAAACTCAGGGGGTGCGACCCATTCGGTGTCGCGCGGCTCGGTGACGTAAAACCACCATGATTGCCACCCCTTCAGGGTCTCCACAAAGGAGCCCTCGAGCCACAGGACGTTGGCCATCTTGCCAACCATGACACCGCCGCACTCCGCCTGGTTGCCGCGCACCACCTTCGGCTTGACGTTGAAAGTCTTAAGCCATAGGCCGAAATGGGGGCGGATGCGGAGGAAAGCCTCGCACACGACGATAAACACCAAGATGTTGAGGACGAAGTTCAGGGCCAGATCGTGGAAATCCAGGCCGTAGTAGAACATGAGCCCCCAGATAAATGGATGCAAAGGGAAGCCCAGTCCGTGGAGGAAATGGGGGAGGAATACCACCCTCTCATGGGGCCTAGGAGTGGGGATGAGCTGCCCCTTTTCGGGAAGCCGGTGCACGATGTCGCTAGCCAGATATCCGGCCTTCCTCAGCTTTTTGATGTGTCCCTTCGTGACGGAGGAGACCATCCACTTGCCTCCCGCTCCGGACATGACTGGAGAAGGTTGAGGTGGTAGTGCGGACTTGGGCGCTGGAGCTCGAGTGCGCAAGAATGGATAGGCAAAGGAGGAAGAAGGCGTGGGTGAAAAGGTGGATCCTTATCCCCTTATATGGGTGGACGCAACTACATGTCCCCACCAGCCTGGTAAAACTCGCTTATCTCCAAGCGCCGTAATCAAAGGCGCGGTTGGGTTACCCACGCCCGTATTGATGAGAATCCCGGAATAAGGGGACACGATCTCTGCTTTGACAAGACGTGCCAAGGAAACCGCCTCGCATGACGCGCTGAGGTGCAATAATGAAATGACTCAGGTAAAAGCTTGGCCGTGGTGTGTCGCACTACGGAATACGTCAGCAGATTAGATTTGTGTAAATATTATTCTCTCTATGGCAATATGTGGAAAACTTATTTTGCAGAGCCGGACACTATCTTTGTGTTTAAAATCTTCTATAAAGTACTTGGAGGAGGAACCCACCTTGCAATGCCGAAGACAATCTGTGCGCCGGACTCGTCGTCATTGAAGTCTGGTTCAGGGGCTACTGAGGGAGTCCTGGATTAGGGGGTGTTCGGATAGCCGAACTATACCTTCAGCCGGACTCCTGGATTATGAAGATACAAGATTGAAGACTCCGTCCCGTGTCCGGAAGGGACTTTCCTTGGCGTGGAAGGCAAGCTTGGCGATACGGATGTTCAGATCTCCTACCATTGTAACCGACTCTATGTAACCTAACCCTCTCCGGTGTCTATATAAACCGGGGGTTTTAGTCCGTAGGACAACATACACATCAACAATCATACCATAGGCTAGCTTCTAGGGTTTAGCCTCTCTGATCTCGTGGTAGATCTACTCTTGTACTACCCATATTATCAATATTAATCAAGAAGGACGTAGGGTTTTACCTCCATCGAGAGGGCCCAAACCTGGGTAAAACTTCGTGTCCCTTGCCTCCTGTTACCATCCGGCCTAGACGCACAATTCGGGACCCCCTACCCGAGATCCGCCGGTTTTGACAACGACAACCGTAAACACACTATTTCTAGCTAACTTCTAGTGAAACGAATCAGGTTGGTCGGAGATTTGAACCTCCATTAACCTCCGTACCAAGTGCATCCAGGAGTTCCAGCGCTCCCCACTAAAGATCGCCCAAACTGGATATTTAAGGGTACCAATTGTAATACTGTGCCCACATAATCCTCCATACGTTGTACAATATTATATAGGGTGGGATACTGCCTGTATAGGGCATCTCCCTAACCACGTATCCTCCCAAAATCTTATTGTCATTCCATTACCAACCAAGAATTTGACCCTATGAAAGAACAAATCTTTCGTTCTCATAAGCCCTTTCCAGAAAGGTGAATCATTAGGTCTCACGATCACTTGGGCAAGAGTTTTAGGTTGCAAGTATTTGTTGCGTAGGATCTGTGCCCACATACCCTCCGTCTCAACTGATAACCTATACAACTATTTACTCATGAGGCATTTATTTTTAATTACCAGGTTCTCAATACCGAGACCTCCCTGGTCCTTAGGTCGGCATATGACATCTGTAACACCCACGATGCGGCTATATCTCCCACGTGTCGGAGCACGACTTAGAGGCATAACCGCATAGTAGGCATGTCGCAAGAGGGGTAATCTTTACACATCCCATGTACTGAACAAAAAGGGATAAAGAGTTGGCTTACAATCGCCACTTCACACAATACATAAATATAGCATTACATCATCCAGAATACAATCAAGGTCCGACTATGGAACCAAAATAAAAGAAGACAACCCCTAATGCTAGATCCCCGATTGCCCCAACTGGGCTCCACTACTGATCAACTGGAAACGAAACAACACAACGAACACGATCTTCATCGAGCTCCTCCTTGAGCTTGGTTTCGTCACCTGCACGGTTATCATCGACACCTGCAACTGTTTGAAGTAATCTGTGAGTCACGGGGACTCAACAATCTCACACCCTCGCAATCAAGACTATTTAAGCTTATGGGTAGGAAAAGGTAGTGAGGTGGAGCTACAGCAAGCACTAGCATATATGGTGGCTAACTTACGCAAATGAGAGCGAGAAGAGAAGTAAAGCACAGTCGTGAACTAGAAATGATCAAGAAGTGGTCTTGAAACTACTTACGTTCAAACATAACTCCAAAGCCGTGTTCACTTCCCGAACTCCGCCGAAAAGAGACCATCACGGCTACACACACGGTTGATGCATTTTAATTAAGTTAAGTGTCAGGTTTTATACAACCGGATATTAACAAATTCCCATCTACCCATAACCGCGGGCACGGCTTTCGAAAGTTCAAAACCCTGCAGGGGTGTCCCAACTTAGCCCATCACAAGCTCTCACGGTCAACGAAGGATATTCCTTCTCCCAGGAAGACCCGATCAGACTCGGAATCCCGGTTACAAGACATTTCGACAATGGTAAAACAAGACCAGCAAAGCCGCCCGATGTGCCGACAAATCCCGATAGGAGTCACACGTATCTCGTTCTCAGGGCACACTAGATGAGCAAGACGTCGGGTTGGCATAGACCCTGGTTGCCCAGGGGGCGCAGGACATCGCTCAGGTTGGACCAACACTTAGAGAAGCACTGGCCCGGGGGGGGGGGGTTAAAATAAAGATGACCCTTGAGTCTGCAGAACCCAAGGGAAGGTGATAGGTTGTTAGTGCAAATGTAAAACCAAGGTTGGGCCTTGCTGGAGGAGTTTTATTCAAGGTGAACCGTCAATGGGTTCCCATTATAACCCAACCGCGTAAGGAACGCAAAATCAAGGAACATAACACCGGTATGACGGAAACTAGGGCGGCAAGAGTGGACCAAAACACCAGGCATAAGGCCGAGCCTTCCACCCTTTACCAAGTATATAGATGCATTAAAGTAAACAAGAAATAATAATGATATCCCAACATGGAACAAACTTCATCTTCACCTGCAACTAGCAACGCTATAAGAGGAGCTGAGCAAAGCGGTAACATAGCCAAACAACGGTTTGCTAGGACAAGGTGGGTTAGAGGCTTGACATGGCAATATGGGAGGAATTATATAGCAAGTGGTAGGTATCGCAGCATAGCAATAGAGCGAGCAACTAGCAAGCAAAGATAGAAGTGATTTCGAGGGTATGGTCATCTTGCCTGCAAAGCTCTCCGAGTTGACGAAAGCTTGATCCTCGAAAACGTACTCAACGGGTTCCTCAAACACGAACTCGTCTCCTGGCTCTACCCAAGGCAAGAACACAAGAAAAGAAAACAACAATCAACCACGGTGCAATGCGCAAGCAACATGATGCGAAACATGGCATGATATGCGGGATGTGATATGCAATGTATATGCGAGCTCCGGAAGGAAAATATTGAACCAGGACTCAACTTGGTAAACCAAGTGTGCCGCTGGAAAGATGAGTTGATTTTGGTCGAAATCGATATAAAGATCACCGGAATCGGATGCACGGTTTGCAAATGACAAGCAAAACAAGAATGGCACAATTCTGCGATTAACAGCACGATGCCATCTAGAATGCAACAAGAAACTAAGCTACTGCACCCCAACATAACAACAAAGCACATGACAGTAATCTACTCAAGATGCTTGACAAAGATGAACACTGAGCTACAGCTAAATCACACAATAGCAGGTTCAAACAAGCATGGCAAAAGGGCAAAAGATAACAACGTCACAGACTTAGTGAAAATACTAACATGTCAGGATTTAACATCAGGAAGACATGTTTAGAGCAAGATAACAACATGCTGCAGGAACAGAACATAGCAAACAAAGGCATGTCATGAATCTACTCAAAACATATAACAAAAGTCCCTTACTGACCATAAGCCAAAAAGGAATAGAAGATATGATGGCACCCATGTAAACATAGCAAGTTTCGTTAACATATTCAGACTTAGCAGAAAACTGGACATGGCAAAATAGAGTTATGAAGGCATGTTTGCGAGCTCGATTCAGTCAACAAAAGGCATTGCATGACAAACTAAGCATACTAACAGCAAGAAGACATGATCAAGAAGCTAACCATGGCAAGAACAATCTCATAGCATGCATGGATCAACTACAACAACCTTGGCAAAGTTGATTAACACGTAAACAATCTGCCAGGAACATTTTATAGCAAAAGTAGAGCAAGATTGAGTCATGCTAGGGCCCTCCATAAATGCAAAAAGGGGCATGGATGGATAGAGCACAACCATATGTCAAAATCATCCTTACTGAACATACTCAAAAGAAGCATGGATCTCACTGTAGCAACATGAACACATGGCATAAAAATAACAGCAGAGAAATGACTTAGTGAAATTCTAAGTCCCTGAAAATAGCAATATTACAAGAGCTACTTTGCATGCTTGTGCTAGTCACCACATATATCACAAAAATACATGGCATACACCCCTGTAAAGATGGCATGGCATATCCCAAAACACATGTAGAGCTCATGCCCATATGCAGCACACAATAAACATGGCAAAAATGACAAATGCTCAAGATCTATTAAGAATCAGTACCTAACATTTTATAGCACTCTTGCATCAACAATTTGGGCATCAAGATGGACTCAAACAAGCATGGCACAATGGAACAAAATTAAGAGCACATCATGATGAACATTTTGATATATCATATGCACAAAATGGACCACCGAGCACGAAATTATGGCATGATGAAGGGAGCAACATAAAGTTACAAATCCGGGGACTTGGAGGAATTTCACCTTCGTGAAAAGTCAACGCGGGACGGGCTTGATCCGGGACGGAGTGATCCGGGATGGGGGCGCGCATTTGGATGAGATCCCGGTGGATCTTGTCCCGATCCACCGGATCTCGTCGGAGAAGACGACGACGGCCGGAGGGAGGAGCGCGGTCGCTAGGGCGCGGCGCCGGTCGGCGGAGGCGGGCGCGCCGACGAAGGGTGGCGCGGGGCCGACGTGGGTCGGGGCGCGCAAGGCGGCGCGGCCGGATGGCGCGGAGGTGGAGGCGCGGGCGGAGCGGCGGCGGGGTTGGCGAGCGGCGCGGCGGCGGCGAAGCGGCGAAGCGCTGGCAGCAGCGGCGGTCAGCGGCGGGGATCGGCAGCAGGGAGCCGGGCGGCATGCGGTTCGGTGGCGGCGCGGGATCCAGGCCCGGGCGGGCCGGATCTGGGCCAAGCGGGCCCGCGGCGGGAGGAGAGAGAGGCGCGGTGAGGTGGCGGAGGCGGATAGGCTGTGGGCGACGGCGCGATGACGTGGCGCGACAGGGTTGGTCGGAGCGACGTGGCCGGCGGACATGTCCGGCGCAGCGCGGACGCGTCCTGACGTGCGGAGGAGGAGGAGGTTAGGGTTCATCCGTGAAAATTCGGAGGAGACACATATATATAGGTAGATGGAGATAGGAGAGTTCAAATGGAGTGCGGTTTTCGGCCACGCGATCGTGATCGAACGACCGAGAGGATGGAGGGGGTTTTGATGGGTTTTGGGCCACTTTGGAGGGGTGTTGGGCTGCAACACACACGAGGCCTTTACGGTTCCCCGGTTAACCGTTGGAGTATCAATCGGACTCCAAATGACATGAAACTTGACAGGTGGTCTACTGGTGGTGTACCAAGGCCTCTTGGCAAATCTCGGTCCATTTCGAGAATGTTTAACACCCGCTCACGAAAAAGAGACAAAAGAGGGCGCCGGAGGATGTAGGAGTGCCGGATTGCAAAACGGACAATGGGGAAAATGCTCGGATGCATGAGACGAACACGTATGCCAATGCGATGCACATGATGACATGATATGAAATGCATGACACGCAAACAAATGACAAGGCAACAACAACGAATAACTAGAAGACACCTGGCGCAACGGTCTCGGGGCATTACAACATCCCATCTTGCCAGGCGATACTTCTTTTCAGCCTCATCTGACTGCCAAAAAAATCAAGACCGAAAAAAGTCTAATCTCTTCTGCACCCCATTGGGTACTTTGAAGAAAGATAACAGGAACATCGGCATAGTAGTTAATACTGAATTAATAAGCACTAACCGACCTCCATACGACATTAGCTTGCCCTTCCAGCAGCTAAGCTTTTCCTCAATTTGATCTTCGATGCATTTCCATTCTTTATTCCAAAGTTTGCGATGATGAATCGGTATGCCCAAGTAACTGAATGGCATAGAACCTAATTCACATCCAAACAATTGTCTATATGCATCTTGTTCCTCGTTAGCCCTACCAAAGCAGAACAATTCTCTCTTGTGAAAATTAATTTTTAGTCCCCACAATTGTTCAAAGAGACATAACACTAATTTCATATTCCGGTCCTTTGCAATGTCGTGCTCCATGAAAAGAATAGTGTCATCGGCATACTGTAGGATGGATACTCGTCCATCGACTAGATGTGGGACATGTCCACCAACTTGGCCGTTCTCCTTGGCCACAATATCAAAACGGTCAACATATCAGCCACTATATTAAACAGGAGAGGAGACATTGAATCCCCCTGTCTCAAGCCCTATGGGTCTGAAAATAATGTCCGATATCATCGTTAACCTTTATTCCGACACTACCTTTTTGGACAAGAGAACCCACCTGGTTCCGCCATGTCTCATTAAAACCCTTCATACGCATTGCCTGCTGAAGAAAATGCCACTTAACTTTATCATATGCCTTCTGAAAATCCACTTTGAAGATAACCCTATCTAGTTTCTTCGAATGGATTTCATGTAGAGTTTCATGGAGGACAACAACCCCTTCTAGGATATGTGTCAGGGGGATGGACCCGGCAAGCAATGGAACCCGGATCCTCTTCAAAAATAATAGGGTGGGCACTGCCCCTCAACACCGGCACGCGCTTGGCCGGGTCGCTCGACCCAGCCAAGCCCCGCAAGCCGGCCAGATTAGCCGACCCGGCAAGACACGTCGACTCGGCCTCAACAACTAGCGCAAGATAGCCAAACCCGGCACGAGCAAAGCCTCCTCAACAAGCCAGCATCACCCGTGGCATGCTGTGCAATCCAACCACGAGTCAACTCCCATCCCATCCAGGACGTATGATGGGATGAGACTTCAATCAATGATGACCGAGACAACAACACCTCGCCCATGCCTCTGGTCAGCGGGTACGTAGCTACAGTGCCCCTCACCTACCCACTGACCAAGGCCGGCGTGGCTACAGTGCCCCCGCCTTCACCGCTGACAACAGCAAGCGGCGACTTGACGAAGAGCACTGTAGACGACTCGACTCGGCCACGCCCTGACGATCGACAAGACGGCGCACAGTCGCATGCGGGGCCCGCACCTAGGGGAACCCGGTGAACCACAGGCCCTCAGCAGGACCCAACTCGGGTTCCCGGAAACCGACAATACGGACCCACCGACTTGTAACATTACCCTTGTACCCCCGGGGGGTTGGACTATAAAACCCCCCGGGAGCCCGCGATCATGACAGACAGACAATAGGAGACAGACAATAGGAGACAGACAGCAGGAGACAGAGCAAGAGAGAAAGCAGAAGACACACACGCCTAGCAACACCCAAGGAGAGGGAACAGCCTAGGCCTTGGCCAGCTTCCCTCCCCCCATACAGCTCTAGGAGCGACATTGTACTATCGATCATCCAACTACACTCGGCTGGACTAGGGGTATTATCTCTCCGGAGAGCCCCGAACCTGGGTATGTCCGGCGTCCCGCGCCCGCTCATGCCAACCTCGCCTCTGGAGTCCACAAGCGCCCTCGAGCCTCCTCCTCTCTTTAGCCATCCCTTGGCATCTGCCGTGCGCCCACCACGACAGTTGGCGCCCACAGTGGGGCAGCTCGAGGAGCTGGCCGGGAACATGCTTCAGACAGGGCCCTTCTCCTACATCGACGAGTCTGTCGCGCTGGCGGACGACGTCATCGGCGCGCTTGTCGCCTCCTTCGCCGCGCTGCGCATTTTTGATGTGTTCGCGGCCGACGAGTACCCCAGCGAGGTGCTCAGCTACTCCGACTCTCCTCTCTCCCTCGGCGGCGGCGTTTCCGCCGGGGCAATGTACGTCCACGTGGAGGTCTTCGTCACCGGCGACGGCGCCTCCTCCTCGTCGAGCAAAATAAGGAAGGCTGCCGAAGCTAGGGCCGCAGCGGAACGGATCGAGCCGTCCGATCCGTTGCGCGCCGCAATGCAGAGCCTCCGCATCCCCATCGGCACCGACGTCGACACCACTAACGTCGCCGAGGCCCGAACCCAGCTCGAGGAAAGGTGCCAGCAGATGCTCTACCTGTCCGAGACGCTCGCCGCCACTCAGCGTCGCCGGGACGCCGCTCAGCTGGAGCGTGATGCCGCCTACGGATTCACGCTCGCCGCGGCCAACCCAAGCCGGGTCGCCGATGTGCGCGCCCGGGGAGGAGCGATCGGCCGGGCCCTCGGCGCCGTCCCAACTATCTATGAAATCCCAACGAAGAACATGCGTGCTGCCCGGGCAGCCGCAGCCGGCCTGGACCAGCTCGCGGGTGAGGAGCTGAAAGAGCGCATCGGGAGGATGCGCGAACTCCTCCACGCCGCCAACACCCAACAGGACCGCCTCAACTAGCTCGCCAAGCCAGCGAGGTTCGGCTCCACCCGTCTTGGCGGGACCGGCGAACTTCTGCACACCGCATCCTCGCCACCCGGCGAGGCGCACTCCGGCCGAACCCGGACTCGGCGCGACCCGGCCGCTACAGCCGTCGGCGGACTGGGCGACGAGCCCATCCTAGAGATCCAGCGCGGACCCGGCCCGCATGGCCAGCGTCCGGCTCCAACCGACCCGCCCCCCTGGCCTGGCCGCAAGTCGACTTGGCCCGCGCTCCATCGACGATGCCGACGGTCGCCATCGCCTCGATCGGCTTGCTCACTCCCTGGAGATGCAGGAGAGCGGCGCTATCGGTCCGGCGTGCCTCGGCCCCCGCATCCCGGAGGAGACCTTCCCCAAAGGATTCATACTCCCCCACGACACCCCCAAGTACAATGGGATGGTGAAGCCAGAAGAGTGGCTCACCGACTACACCACGGCCATTGGCATCACCGGTGCCAATCATCGTCTCGCCGTGTGCTATGCACCGCTCATGCTCCAAGGGTCGGCCCACACATGGTTGAACAGCCTGCCGATGAGCAGCATCAACACGTGGGTGGACTTCGAGGAAGACTTCATCCGCAACTTCACGGGGACCTACAAGCGACACAGACGCCCTAGCCAGCTCGCCATGTGCGTGCAGGGGCCCGCGGAGACCGGTCGCGAGTACCTCGCACGCTGGACCAAGCTCCGGAACAGCTGAGAGGGCGTCCATGAAGTCCAGGCGATCCAGTACTTCGTCAACGGGTGCCGAGATGGAACCCTCCTCAAGCACAAGCTCTTACGCTTCGAGCCGGCCACCATGGCCGCGCTCATGGTGACGACGGACAAGTACGCCAACACCGACTCTGCCATGAAGATCTAGGTGGCGCTGGACGAAGCCGGCAAGGCCATGCCGGTTCCCCCTCCGAAGCCGGCCGGCGAAAGGAGCCGGCAACAGCATCACCAGAACAACAAGCGCAAGGCCGACCAGCCGGCGCCGCGTCGCGACAACCGGCTCGTCGCGGCCGCCGAGCCTGTGGCGGACCTGGCGGCGAAGCGCCGGCAAACCGGCAAGACGGCATGGCAACCCACCATGAGCTTCGAGCAGATGCTCGACGCCCCTGCAAGCACCACAGCGGCGCGAAACCCTCCAGGCACACGCTCCAGCAGTGCGCCATCACCAAGCACATCATGAGGGGTGACGTCTCGCCCCCTCCGGCTCCGTCTCCAGGCACGGGACAGCCGCCTCCGCCTCCACCGCCGCCTCCAGCTGGCGGCGCGATGCGCAACGACGCCTACCCGGACCAAAATGCGGCCTACGTCATCTTCACCAGTCTCGACGATGACAAGCGCAATGAGCGCCTCCTCCGGCAAGAGGTGAACACTGTCGTCCCGGCCAAGCCGGAGTTCATGCATTGGTCGGATCGCCTGGTCACCTGGACCCGGGAGGATCACCCGGCAGTCATGCCGAGCCTGGGTGGTTACGCCCGCGTACTCAACCCCACCATCGTCGCGCGGCGCACATGCAAGTTCTCCCAAGTCCTCATCGACGGCGGCAGCAGCATCAACATCCTCTACCGCGACACGATGACCAAGCTCGGCCTCAAGGCCGAGGACCTGGAGCCGACCCGAACGATCTTCCACGGCATCGTGCCCGGCCTCTCCTGCTCCCCCATTGACCGGGTCCGGCTAGACGTCCTATTCGGTGACGACAGCTACTTCCGGCGTGAACCGATCTGGTTCGAGGTGGTGGACCTATCCAACGCGTATCACGCGTTGCTTGGCCGGCCCGCGCTCGCCAAATTCATGGCGGTTCCCCACTACGCGTACCTGAAGATGAAGGTGCCGGGTCCCAAGGGCCTCATCACCGTCACCGGCGATTACCGCAAGTCCCTGGAGTGTGCCCGAGACGACGCCAAGTTGGACGAGTCACTGGTCATTGCCGAGGAACGGCGCCAGCTCGATCGGATCGTCGCCCTTGCAGGCGAGGCCTCCGCCGCGTCGATCCCGACCTCGGACCCGGCTGACGAGGCCGCCTTCAAACCCTCCAAGGAGATCAAGAAAGTGAAGCTCAACCCAGAAGACCCCAGCTGCAGCAAGTACGTCGTCGTAGGCGCTCGCCTCGACAGCAAATAGGAAGGCGAGCTCGTCGACTTCCTCCGTGAGAATCGGGACATCTTCGCATGGACCCCCAAGGACATGCCGGGTATCCCGAGGATGTACACCAAGCACAAACTTCACGTCCGCAAGGACGCCAAGCCCGTCCATCAACCTCTACGACGATTTTCCGAAGAAAACAGAAGAACCATTGGTGAAGAGGTTGCCAAGCTTTTGGCGGCCGGCTTCATAATGGAAGTGTTTCACCCCGAGTGGCTGGCCAACCCAGTCCTCGTCCTGAAGAAGAACAAGACCTGGCGCATGTGTATCGACTACACCAGCCTCAACAAGGCCTGTCCCAAGGATCCGTTCACCCTCCCGCGGATCGACCAAGTCATCGACTCGACCGCCGGGTGTGAGCTCCTGTCCTTCCTGGACGCTTACTCTGGCTACCACCAGATCAAGCTGGACCCGGCCGACGCCCTGAAGACGTCCTTTGTCACGCCCTTTAGGGCGTATTGCTACATCACCATGTCGTTCGGCTTGAAGAACGCCGGCGCCACCTTCCAATGCTGCACGCAGAAATGCCTGCTGCTGCAACTCGGCCGCAATATCCACGTGTACGTGGACGACTTCGTGGTGAAGACCAAGCAGCACCTCACACTCCTCGACGATTTGAAGGAAACATTCGCCAACCTCTGCGAATACAAGGTCAAGCTTAACCCGGAAAAATGCGTCTTCGACGTCCCAGTCGGAAAGCTACTCGGCTTCGTCATCTCGGAACGCGGCATTGAGGCGAACCCGGAGAAGATCAAGGCCATCGAGCGCATATGCAAGCCGGCTTGGCTGCGCGATGTCCAGAAGTTCACCGGATGCTTGGCCTCGGTCAGCCGGTTTCTAAGCCGGCTGGGCGAGAGGGCGCTGCCCCTGTACCAGCTGATGAAGAAGACGAGCCCATTCGAATGGAACGACAAGGCAGACAAGGCCTTCCAAGACCTCAAGCGCATGCTCTCCATCGCACCGGTCCTGGCTGCACCGACCGACAAGGAGCCGCTGTTGCTGTACATAGCCGCGACCTCACGAGCGGTCAGCACGGTGCTGGTGGTCGAGCGACCAGAGAAGGGCAAGATCCAAGCCGTCCAGCGCCCAGTCTACTACCTGAGCGAGGTGCTCTCCACCTCCAAGCAGAACTACCCGCACTACCAGAAGATGTGCTACGGCGTGTACCTCACCGCCAAGAAGCTGAAGCAGATTTGCAAGAGCACGTTGTCACCGTGGTCAGCACGGTGCCTATCGGAGAAATCATCAGGTGCCGGGATGCCTCCGGCCGGGTTGCCAAGTGGGCGATCCAGCTAGCCGGCCACACCATCCTCTATGAGCCCCGCACCTCGATCTAGTCTCAAGCCCTGGCCGACTTCCTCGTCAACTGGACCAAGACCCAGTACTTGCCACCGCCTCCCTACTCGACACTGCTACCTCTTTTAGCAATGTGTTGGTTTTCCCCAAAGAGGAAGGGATGATGCAGCAAAGTAGCGTAAGTATTTCCCTCAGTTTTTGAGAACCAAGGTATCAATCCAATAGGAGGCTACGCGCGAGTCCCTCGTACCTGCACAAAACAAATAAATCCTTGCAACCAACGCAAATAGGGGTTTTCAATCCCTATAGGGCCACTTACGAGAGTGAGATCTGATAGATATGATAAGATAATATTTTTGGTATTTTTATGATAAAGTTGCAAAGTAAAATAAAGTCAAAGTAAATAGCAAAGTAAATAACTAAGTAGTAGGAGATTGATATGATAAAGATAGACCCGGGGGCCATAGGTTTCACTAGTGGCTTCTCTCGAGAGCATAAGTATTCTACGGTGGGTGAACAAATTACTGTTGAGCAATTGACAGAATTGAGCATAGTTATGAGAATATCTAGGTCTGATCACGTATATAGGCATCACGTCCGAGACAAGTAGACCGACTCCTGCCTGCATCTACTACTATTACTTCACTCATCGACCGCTATCCAGCATGCATCTAGAGTATTGATACGTCTCCAACGTATCTATAATTTTTGATTGCTCCGTGCTATATTATCTACTGTTTTGGACATTATTGGGCTTTATTATCCACTTTTATATTATTTTTGGGACTAACCCATTAATCGGAGGCCCAGCCCAGAATTGCTGTTTTTGCATATTTCAGTGTTTCGGAGAAACAGAATATCAAACAGAGTCCAAACGGAATGAAACCTTCGGAAACGTGATTTTCTCATCAGATAAGATCTAGGAGACTTGGACCCTCCGTCAAGAAAGCCACGAGGCGGTCACGAGGGTGGAGGGCGCGCCCCCCCAGGGCGCGCCCCCCTGCCTCGTGGGCCCCTCGAAGCTCCACCGACGTACTCCTTCCTCGTATATATACCTACGTACCCCCAAACGATCGGGGACGGAGCCAAAAACCTAATTCCACCGCCGCAACTTTCTGTATCCACGAGATCCCATCTTGGGGCCTGTTCCGGAGCTCCGCCGGAGGGGGCATCGATCACGGAGGGCTTCTACATCATCATCCAAGCCCCTCCGATGAAGTGCGAGTAGTTTACTTCAGACCTACGGGTCCATAGTTAGTAGCTAGATGGCTTCTTCTCTCTTTGTGGATCTCAATACAATGTTCTCCCCCTCTCTTGTGAAGATCTATTCGATGTAATCTTCTTTTTGCGGTGTGTTTGTTGAGACCGATGAATTGTGGGTTTATGATCCAGTCTATCTATGAATAATATTTGAATCTTCTCTGAATTCTTTTATGTATGATTGGTTATCTTTGCAAGTCTCTTCGAATTATCAGTTTTGTTTGGCCTACTAGATTGGTTGTTCTTGCCATGGGAGAAGTGCTTAGCTTTGGGTTCGCTCTTGCGCTGTCCTTTCCCAGTGACAGAAGGGGCAGCAAGGCACGTATTGTATTGTTGCCATCGAGGATAACAAGATGGGGTTTTTATCATATTGCATGAAACTATCCCTCTACATCATGTCATCTTGGTTAAGGCGTTACTCTGTTTTTAACTTAATACTCTAGATTCATGCTAGATAGCGGTCGATGAGTGGAGCAATAGTAGTAGATGCAGGAAGGAGTCAGTCTACTTGTCTCGGACGTGATGCCTATATACATGATCATACCTAGATATTCTCATAACTATGCTCAATTCTGTCAATTGCTCAACAGTAATTTGTTCACCCACAGTAGAATACTTATGCTCTTGAGAGAAGCCACTAGTGAAACCTATGGCCCCCGGGTCTCTTTCTCATCATATCAATCTCCATCACTTTATTATTGCTTTGCTTTTTTTACTTTGCCTTTTACTTTTTACTTTTCATCTCTATACCAAAAATACCAATAATATTGTTTATCATCTCTATCAGATCTCACTTTCGCAAGTGACCGTGAAGGGATTGACAACCCCTAAGCATGTTGGTTGCGTTGAGCTATTGTTTTTGTGTAGGTACGAGGGACTCGCGCGTAGCCTCCTACTGGATTGATACCTTGATTCTCAAAAACTGAGGGAAATACTTATGCTACTTTGCTGCATCATCCTCCCCTCTTCGGGGAAATCCAACGCAGTGCTCAAGAGGTAGCAAGAAGAATTTCTGGCGCCGTTGCCGGGGAGTCTATGCAAAAGTCAACATACCAAGTACCCATCACAATCCCTATCTCCCGCATTACATTATTTGCCATTTGCCTCTTGTTTTCCTCTCCCCCACTTCACCCTTGCCGTTTTATTCGCCCTCTCTCTCTATCCTCCCTCTCTTTCTCTATTTGCCTCCTTTTGCCCGTTTTCTTTTTGTTTTCTCGTGTGTTAGTTTGCTAGCTTGTCGTTATGTCAAGTCCTTTACCTACTGACTCTATGTCTGAAATTGGGGAAATTATTGTCGATATGGACAATAATAATATCATGAAAAATTCTGATGCTCCTGCTAAAGAACCTACCATCTTTCATACAAGAAAATCCCGTGTTGGTAGTGGTAATATTATTGGAAAAGGAGTTATTCAAGATTTCTTTACTTTTGCCGGTGCTTTACCTTCTATGGGTAGTTCTATCCTTCACAGAACTAGTAGTCTTGCGGACGCTATTGCCATGCTTGCAGTTGAACTTGAAAGACAATTCATGCACATGCATCCTTCCATACAAAGGATTTTTCTGTAATTTTCTAATATTGAGCATTCTTCTGTTAAGCGTGCCGCTACTATGTTTTTGGCTCATGAGTTTAGATTCATAATAAAAGAAGCCAAAGAAATCTTTGCGCATTATAGGGTAGACGCTTGCCGTCCTCCCATAGAGGCTATCCTCTTTGATCAAGAAGAAATAATGCGTTTTTAATCTCTAGACTATGTTGCTTTCAATGAAAATCTTAGAAAAAGGGTTCCTACCAATGTTTTAGTTGATAGAATTTCTGAACTTAATGATGATTTGGCTATTCGAAATAATGAACTAGGATGAATTGGTTCAAAGTTCTTGAATATAGGCTCACAAAGTTCTGTCAAAAGAATGCTTATAATGATGAATTGGTTGTGCATTATGAAGGACCAAAGGAGGAACCTATACCTCCCAAGGTCGATCTTGGGGACTTTTGTCCCGTTAAATTTAGCCCTTTTGATTACTTTTGCTTGCCTCAAAGAAAACTTGCTGCCGAACGTAGAGAATATGAAATGAGTTTTAATAATCTATCTTACTATTATGGCAATACCTAGATCTATTCTTGCTTGTTACGCCTAGCTAGGGACGTTAAACGATATCGCTTGTTGGGAGACAACCCAATTTTATTTTTATTCCTTGCTTTTTGCTCCTGTTTAGTAATAAATAATTTATCTAGCCTCTGTTTTGGTTGTGTTTTTTGTGTTCAATTAGTGTTTGTGCCAAGTAGAACCGTTGGGAAGACTTGGGGAAAGTCTTGTTGAACTTGCTGTAAAAAACAGAAACTTTAGCGCTCACGAGAACTGCTGTCATTTTTATTTGGAAAGTGCTAGTTAATTAATTCTTTTTGAAGATGATTAATAGATAAATTTATCACGTCCCGAAATTTATTTTAGAATTTTTGGGGTTCCAGATCTTGCGCTATCTACAGATTACTACAGACTGTTCTGTTTTTGACAGATTCTGGTTTTCGTGTGTTGTTTGCTTATTTTGATGAATCTATGGCTAGTAAAATAGTTTATAATCCATAGAGAAGTTGGAATACAGTAGGTTTAACACCAATATAAATAAAGAATGAGTTCATTACAGTACCTTGAAGTGGTCTTTTGTTTTCTTTCGCTAACGGAGCTCACGAGATTTTCTACTTTAAGTTTTGTGTTGTGAAGTTTTCAAGTTTGGGTAAAGATTTGATGGATTATGGAACAAGGATTGGCAAGAGCCTAAGCTTGGGGATGCCCATGGCACCCCAAGATAATCTAAGGACACCTAAAAGCCAAAGCTTGGGGATGCCGCGGAAGGCATCCCCTCTTTCGTCTACTTCTATCGGTAACTTTACTTGGAGCTATATTTTTATTCACCACATGATATGTGTTTTGCTTGGAGCGTCTTTTATGATTTGAGTCTTTGCTTGTTAGTCTACCACAATAATCCTTGCTGTACACACCTTTTGAGAGAGCCATACATGATTTGGAATTTGTTAGAATACTCTATGTGCTTCACTTATATCTTTTGAGCTTTATAGTTTTGCTCTAGTGCTTCACTTATATCTTTTAGAGCACGGTGGTGGATTTGTTTTATAGAAACTATTGATCTCTCATGCTTCACTTAGATTATTTTGAGAGTCTTAATAGCATGGTAATTTGCTTAAAATCCTAATATGCTTGGTATGCAATATTAATAATTAAACTTTCTTATAAGTGTGTTGAATACTAAGGAAAGTTTGATGCTTGATGATTGTTTTGAGATATGGAGGTAATAATATCAAAGTCGTGCTAGTTGAGTAGTTGTGAAATTGAGAAATGCTTGTGTTGAGGTTTGCAAGTCCCGTAGCATGCACGTATGGTAAACGTTATGCAACAAATTTGAAACATGAGGTGTTATTTGATTGTCTTCCTTATGAGTGGCGGTCGGGGACGAGCGATGGTCTTTTCCTACCAATCTATCCCCCTAGGAGCATGCGCGTAGTGCCGAGGTTTTTGATGACTTGTAGATTTTTGCAATAAGTATGTGAGTTCTTTATGATTAATGTTGAGTCCATGGATTATACGCACTCTCACCCTTCCATCCTTGCTAGCCTCTTCGGTACCGTGCATTGCCCTTTCTCACATTGAGAATTGGCGCAAACTTCGCCGGTGCATCCAAACCCCGTGATATGATACGCTCTTTCACACATAAACATCCTTATATATTCCTCAAAACAGCCACCATACCTACCTATTATGGAATTTCCATAGCCATTCCGAAATATATTGCCATGCAACTTTCCATCATTCCGTTCATCATGACACATTCATCATTGTCATATTGCTTAGCATGATCATGTAGTTGACATAGTATTTGTGGCAAAGCCACCGTTCATAATTCCTTCATACATGTCACTCTTGGTTCATTGCATATCCCGGTACACCGCTGGAGGCATTCATATAGAGTCATCTTTGTTCTAGTATCGAGTTGTAATCATTGAGTTGTAAATAAATAGAAGTGCGATGATCATCATTATTAGAGCATTGTCCCAAGTGAGGAATAAAAAAAGGCCATAAAAAAGAGAAGCCCCCCCCCCCAAAAAAGAGAAAGGCCATAAAAAGGAAAAGGCCCAAAAAAATGAGAGAAAAAGAGAGAAGGGACAATGTTACTATCCTTTTACCACACTTGTGCTTCAAAGTAGCACCATGATCTTCATAGTAGAGAGTCTCTCATGTTATCACTTTCATATACTAGTGGGAATTTTACATTATAGAACTTGGCTTGTATATTCCAACAATGGACCTCCTCAAATTCCCTAGGTCTTCGTGAGCAAGCAAGTTGGATGCACACCCACTAGTTTCTTTTGTTGAGCTTTCATACATTTATAGCTCTAGTGCATCCGTTGCATGGCAATCCCTACTCCTTGCATTAACATCAATCGGTGGGCATCTCCATAGCCCACTGATTAGCCTCATTGATGCGAGACTTTCTCCTTTTTTGTCTTCTCCACATAACCCCCCTCATTATATTCTATTACACCCATAGTGCTATGTCCATGGCTCGCGCTCATATATTGCGGGAAAGCTTATAGGTTTGAGATTACTAAAGTATGAAACAATTGCTTGGCTTGTCATCGGGGTTGTGCATGATGAGAGCATTCTTGTGTGACAAAAATGAAACATGACTAAACTATATGATTTTGTAGGGATGAACTTTCTTTGGCCATGTTATTTTGAGAAGACATAATTGCTTAGTTAGTATGCTTGAAGTATTATCATTTTTATGTCAATATGAACTTTTGTCTTGAATCTTTTGGATCTGAATATTCATACCACAATTAAGAAGAATTACATTAAAATTATGCCAAGTAGCACTCCGCATCAAAAATTCTGTTTTTATCATTTACCTACTCGAGGACGAGCAGGAATTAAGCTTGGGGATGCTTGATACGTCTCCAACGTATCTATAATTTTTGATTGCTCCATGCTATATTATCTACTGTTTTGGACATTATTGGGCTTTATTATCCACTTTTATATTATTTTTGGGACTAACCTATTAACCGGAGGCCCAGCCCGGAATTGCTGTTTTTTGCCTTTTTCAATGTCTCGGAGAAACAGAATATCAAACTTAGTCCAAACGGAATGAAACCTTCGGAAACGTGATTTTCTCATCAGATAAGATCCAGGAGACTTGGACCCTCCATCAAGAAAACCACGAGACGGTCACGAGGGTGGAGGGCGCCCCCCCTAGGGTGCGCCCCCCTGCCTCGTGGGCCCCTCGAAGCTCCACCGATGTACTCCTTCCTCCTATATATACCTACGTACCCCCAAACGATCGAGGACGGAGCCAAAAACCTAATTCCACCGCCGCAACTTTCTGTATCCACGAGATCCTATCTTGGGGCCTGTTCCGGAGCTCCGCCGGAGGGGGCATCGATCATGGAGGGCTTGTACATCATCATCCAAGCCCCTCCGATGAAGTGTGAGTAGTTTACTTCAGACCTAAGGGTCCATAGTTAGTAGCTAGATGGCTTCTTCTCTCTTTTTGGATCTCAATACTATGTTCTCCCCCTCTCTTGTGGAGATCTATTCGATGTAATCTTCTTTTTGCGGTGTGTTTGTTGAGACAGATGAATTGTGGGTTTATGATCCAGTCTATCTATGAATAATATTTGAATCTTCTCTGAATTCTTTTATGTATGATTGGTTATCTTTGTAAGTCTCTTCGAATTTATCACACCCTAGCTAGTTCAAGCATTAGAGTGTGCATCATGTTTAAATTCCTCTTAAATTTGAAATGGGGAAGGCAGAAACCCCCAACACCCCCCTGGAAACAACTAGGGTTTACTAAAATTATTTTCAATGAACCTGAAATGCCCTTCTAAAAAGTTCACCCTCTTTGTCTTGGGTTAGAACCTCTGGCAAAATTGGTGCACAATTTTCTAGGTCAACAGAAGGTCAGTGAATTAAATCATAAGTATTTGAATTTGGGCAGTTAAATGCTATAAAATAATTTAAATGCTCAAATAATTCTGGAAATAAATGTTTGCTGTTGGAAATATTCTAAACAGAGCCCACAATTATTTTCAGGATTTTTGGAAACGTTTTAGTATTTTTAATAAAGCCCAACAGTTGCAGTTTAATAGAAAAAGAAAACAATCAGAAAAAAAGAGAGAGAGGGAAGCCCACCTGGGCCTTACCTGTGCTGGCCCAGCCCACCTGGCTCGGCCCAGCCGACTGGCCTTGCCAGTCGTCGTCCTCCTCCCGCCAGAAGGACGAGGAGCGCGTGGCCGGCGCCCGCGGCCACACGCCGGCCACCTCCTGCTTCTGCCGACGCCCTGGAGACGTCCAAGGATGCCACGCCGACACCCACGTCCCCCTCTCATCCTCCCTGACTCTCCCCCTCGTCTCCCTCACCCTCTCCCGCGATGGCCGAACGCGATCCTCGCCGCCATTCGCCGTAGACGTCACCAGAGCCACCCCCTCGACCCTCCGACAAGCCCAATAGCTCCGCCTCGTCGCCCAGGACCTCTCCGCTGACCCACGCGACTCCAAACACCGCCGAACACCGTCTTCGCCCTCGTCTGCAACCTCGAGCACTCGAGCCGTCTCCGGTCGATTCGACGCCGCCAGGACCTCCCCGAGCTCGCTGACCCCCTCTCCGACCCCGCTGTGAGCTCCTCTTCCTCTCCCCTAGCTCCCGTGCTCATTTGGCCTCTGTAGTCGCCACTTCCACCGCACCCGAAAGCTCCCCGCCGCCGACCATGGTGCCGTCGTGGCTAGAGCCACAGTGGCTCGAAGCCAAGCTCACCGTTGTGCTCAGCGCAGCACCAGGAGCCCGTAGCCACCACCAGCTCCTTCTCCCGTGCACCGTAGCGTCGAACCCAACCCCGTCTGAACTCCGGCCGTCGCTGTCGAGCTCGCCGGCGTCGTTTCCGGCGTCCCCGTGTCCAACCACTTGCACCACTGGATGCGGCAGCTCCCCAGCTACGCGTAGCACGTCTCCGCCGTCGTTTTGGTTGCCGGCAGCCCTCCGCCGCGTCTGGCCTCGCCGGCGGCTAAATGCCAACAGGCTTTGACCCGTTGACCGGTGGGTTTGACCGCTGATGTGGACTGGGTGGGCCTAGGTTGACTCCCCTGAGTCAATGACAAGTGGGCCCCCCTCTGCTAACTAAATCAAATTAGTTTTAACTAAAAATAATTAGTTTAATTAACTACTGACACGCGGGACCCACCAGTCAGGTTTGACCTGGACGTCTCCATTGACCACTGACGTCACCCTGACGTAATGCTGACGCAGTAATTAAATTACTGGAATTATTCTTATACAGGAAATTCCAGAAAATAGTCAAAACTTCTAAAAAACATAGAAAATCAACCATAGCTCCAAATGTAAAGAGTTATATATGAAAAATGATCAGAAAAGTTCAATCTATCCATCTGTAATGGTTTCATGCATGACAAAACAAGTTAACCTTGCTATTTAAGCAGAATAGGGTAATGCACTAATGCGGCTATGTTAAATGAACTAACCTCTGAACCTTTGGTTCAAATAAGCACATTCCTTTCTGTTATAGCTTGCATTATGCCAAGACACATTCATATTGCCATGTCATAGCATGCATCATATTGTTGCATATCGTCATGTGTTGATTGTGTTCCGATGTGTTCTTCGTGGTAGGTTTTGCCTCCGGGGATATTCACGAGTATCCAACTGAAGGGCAGTATCCCACTACCACTCCAACAGGCAAGCAACCCATTGATCATTCTGATACAAACCCATGTTCTCGCTTCTGCTCTTGTTTACTGCATTAAGACAACGCGATTCAAACTGCTGTGTGCTACGGTAGCTGAACCCTTATCCTGTACATGACCTGTCATTGCCACAGTAACTAGATGAAACCCACTAGCATGTGTAGGAGTTGATTGAGCCATGTATGTGATTCCTACCTTGCTATGCCTGCTATGCTTAGAGTTGTGTCAGGTCTGGTTCATCTGGGTGATGGGCTAGAGTGAAATGCTTATGCCGGTAATGTGAGGGATGTGTTGAACATGTTTTGGTAAAGGTATCAATGAGAGTCCATGTAGGAGTACATGGTGGGTTGTTTCATTGAGGCCGTCCATAAGAACTGAGATCTGTATGTGTGATTTAAGATGCAGTTACTACCGTACATTGGGCCCGAAACCAATGGACCCTCTCGGCTTCTTAATCACCCTAGTACTCTGTCCAGGAGTTGCAAATAGTTTCTGGTGTTTGTAGGTTATGTGTTGGCGGCCGTGCGTAGCGCTGACCCTAGGGGTAGGCTATGTTGCGGTAGATACACCATGGCACGGTGTACCGAGTCACCCGTTTGGTGTCTCGGGAACCCTGTTCACATCGTTTGGGGCCGTAAGTGGAAACCTCGGCCGGACTCCCTGCGGATGGAACCTGGATAGGCGATAAACCTGGACCAGAGACTTAAGTGTTTAGGTAGGCCGTGGCCGACACCCTCGCTGGGCTTCCGCTTGAAGGTTGCCGAGTACATGTCGTGTAAACGGCGGTAAGTGGTGAAAGCGTGTATGAAGAAGTACACACCTGCAGGGTATAAAACTATTCGAATAGCCGCGTCCTCGGTAAAGGACTACTTGGTTGCCTATGCAGTTCATAGACAAGTTAATGGATACTACTAAAAGACTCAAGATAAGTGTGAGTACCGAGGATGGCCCTCTCGTAGGATGACGAGGGAGGATCCTCGGTGGAGTATTGTGTTGGTGAGTAGTGGACTCGTGTGCGAAAACTATTTTACTGGTGGAGTTCCGTAGGATAGCTTAGCCAAGAGTCAAAGCTGGCTTGCTGCAATAACCCCACCACCTTCTTGAGAATAAGCATGTATAGTAGGTTCTGTTGTAAGACTTGCTGAGTACCCTTGTACTCATGTTTGCTTAATTACTGTTTTCAGACGAAAACACCGCCCCCTCCGATGGGTTCTACGTAGACCTTGACGTCGACGAGTGACTTGCCACCCAGGTGGTGATCCTGGCCATGGAGGTCCCTATGTAGATAGACAGGCTTCGAGAAGCCTTCTTTCTTTCTAGAGTCTGTACTCAGACTAGTTGCTTCCGCATGTGCTTGTATGATTGTATGACTTGAGTGTCGGGTCATGTGACCCCTATCTGTATGAACATGTTATGTATGGCTCTCTAGAGCCTTTAAATAAAGTACTTGAGTTGTAGAGTTTTGTTGTGATGCCATGTTGTATGTACTCATATCGGGCATATTGTGTGTATGATTGAAATGCTTGGTATGAGTGGGATCCGACAATCTAGTTGTTTATCCTTGGCAGCCTTTCTTATGGGGAAATGTAGTCTAGTGTTCCTCGAGCCATAGTAGTCCGCTACAGCCCGGTTCACCGGAGTCCTACTAGCCCAGCACTACTGTTCAGGACACTTGACTGGCCGGCATGTGTTTCACTTCGTTCCTATGTCTGTCCCTTCGGGGAAATGTCACGCGGTGATTTCCGGAGTCCTGCCTAGCCTGCTACATCCCGGGTTCCCCGGAGTCCTGTTAGCCCAGTGCTACAGCCCGGAATCACTCGCTGATGATCGACATGCTCGATGTGATTCATGTATGCCTGTCTCCATAGGTCTGTGCCGCTTTGGGTTCATGACTAGCCATGTCGGCCCGGGTTCTCTGTCATATGGATGCTAGCGACACTATCATATACGTGAGCCAAAAGGCGCAAACGGTCCCGGGCCATGGTAAGGCAACACCCGTGGGATACCGTGCGTGAGGCCGCAACGTGATATGAGGTGTTACCGGCTAGATCGATGTGGCTTGGAATCGGGGTCCTGACAGCGTTGGCATCAGAGCCGGACTGCCTGTAGGTTCGTTGAGCCAAACTGGTCGATGTCGAGTCTGGAAATGCTTTAGTTATATGTAGGGGAATTGATTGTGGGAGGGAACGTAAGTCTCTTTTACTCCTTTACCCTATGCCCTCTGATCTGAGTCATTCTCTTCTCATTCAACGTGGGTTAAGGACTAGGCTCTCTTCTTCTATCAGGTTCACGTGTTACTAATCCGTAGTAGCTTATAGGATTGTTGTTACAAGCCCCAGTTCAGTTTCTACTATTTTAGTATGTTGCTAATTGGATCAGAACCTTGATATGATGTTGTTGAGTGGTATTGCGAACTGTTGTGGATGTCTCAAATCTTTTCCTGAGCATTTACAGCTGTTATGCCGTCCAATTTTCCCTAGAAATTCTGATGTCTTGCATTGTGGTTGTGCTTTCAGATGGCCAACCATGTTCAAAACCAAGTGGTTCGCCTGACCCGGTGCCTCGACGTGCCCGGTCATACTGCTATGTTAGTCCGGGTAATGATCGAGACTGGTTACCGTTGGTATCCCGAATACATCGTCGAAGAGCAATTCGGAGACTTTAATCAAAGCCAATATTTCTGCACCGTCAGGATATTTCCTTCTTATCCTGGATCTACCGTGCCCCTTCACTGTTCCTATGGACTCGGGGTTACTGTTGAGATGGCTGTGCAGGATGCTGCCTATTCCATGATGACCATCATGCGAGTCCGGACTGGCCTGCTTCGGAACACCGACTTCCGTTACATGCCAGCTTCACTTCCGGGAGCGCAAGGGTATCTTCAGGCTATCTATGCTGACTCCACTCAGGAGGACTCATTAACTCGTACCACTGCTGAGATGCTCGAAGATAAGGACCGAGAGAATCGGGCCTTGAGGCTGGAGCTTTTCAATACCCGTGCTGATCATTGGGCTACATTGACTCGGTTTGCACATGCGGTGCAAGCTGGATGTATGGATACAAGGGATCTGTATCCTGTGAGATCTGCTTTGCCAGACATGGTGGATTGGCGTGATGTGGGAGGCATCACCCCACCCCGTGGTCCCCGCAGGCCACCGTTTATTGGTCCAAGACCTCATCCTAGCCCCTATGGTCCACAGGCTCCTCAGGACCGTCTGTTCCCGGATGGTCACGTTGAACTTCCAGGCTATGGAGGTGACTTCTATGAGGACTACTACGGAGCTGTCTGAGTTAGTAGTAGTACCATTAGTATTGTAATAGTTGTATCTTCACTGTCCCGCGTGACTTGTGGACTACGACTTGGTGTGTAATCAATTCCGGAGGTGTAGTCAAATAATGTATAGGAGCTTGGAATGCCTCCGATGAGATGTAACGTCTTCCATCATAGTTGTACTGTAGCTTGGGCTTGTACTAAACTATGTATGATGTGTATGACCGTTGGTATATATATGGCAGTCTTATATTACCATGACATACGGATGAACATCTCTGCATTCCGTGTTATCCATTACATTCTGCACTTCCTTGCTAAGTTTGAGCCATCATTGTCTAAACCGTTGTCTTGTTTTCTCCTAGGATGGTCAACACCCGCAGCAACCCTGCTGTCTCGGAGCAGGGTGAAGCCAGTGCAGCTAGGGGTGAAAATCTGCCTCACCCGCCTTCTCTGGCCGAAGTGATGCTGGAGGCGGAAAGAAACAAGCGTGAGACTAACCGCCTGCTAGAGCAGATTGAGCAGAACACTGCACGCCACCCACGAAATGACTTGGTGTCAATCAATGACTTTATCAAGCTGTACCCACCAAAGTTTAACCATTCCGTCGAGCCCCTCGACGCGGATGACTGGCTTCGCAGCATCACCCACAAGCTACGTTCTGCCAACGTAGCCGAAGCCGACAAGGTTACTTACGCTGCCTACCATCTCGAAGGCCCTGCTAGCCTCTGGTGGGAGAATTTTGAAGCTATGCGCCCGGTCAGCCAAGTCACTACTTGGGCTGAATTCAGTGAGGCTTTCCGTGAGCATCACATTCTGGAAGGTCTCATGGATCGCAAGAGGGAGGAGTTCTGCAACTTCACCCAAGGAAGACTGACTGTGGATGCTTATAGTCGTGAATTTGGGAATCTGGCACGTTATGCCCCTGAAGAGGTATCTACTGACGCTAAGAAGCAGGCAAGGTTCCATAAGGGACTTAGCCCTGAGCTTCGCCGCGATCTTCGTCTGCACGAGTGCACCTCCTTTCAGAAGTTGGTCAATAAAGCCATCAGTGCTGAGACAGGCTAGACTGATTATGACGCTTCACGCAAGCACTCCCGTGATTTTGGCTCTTCATCCGGCTCTGGAGCTCAGAAGTGCCGGGTGTGGATTCCAAGCACGGCACTGCCACCCAGGTTCATCCTGAGGCCATCCTTTGAGGCGCTTCGTCCCAACCAGCAATTTGCACCGCCCAAGCCCTATGGTGGCCCCGCTGCTAATGCTGCTCCACGCCCCAATGTGGTGACATGCTTTAAGTGTGGAGAGCCGGGTCACTATAGCCGAGAGTGTCCCCAGAACAACAACCCCATTCAAACTGGAAAGTCCGTTGGCCGTGGTAAGCCTGCGGGAAATACATTCTACGCCAAGCCGGTCACCACTGCCCGTGGCCATGTCAACTATGTTTCAGCCGAGGAGGCTCATGAGGATCCCAACATCGTCCTTGGTACGCTCCTTGTTAACTGCCATCTGGCATCTGTTCTTTTCGATACTGGAGCATCTCATTCATTCATATCTGAGAACTATGCTCGATTGCATAACACGACATTCCGTGACATGCCCACTTCCATGGTAATTCAAACTCCGGGTTCCAAATGGCAAACTTCTAGAGTAAGCCATGGGAACGAAATTCTTGTCGATAGACTTGTCTTCCTTGCATCCTTAATAGCTCTCAAGTCCATGGGCATAAACATCATCTTGGGTATGGACTGGATGTCAGCTCATTATGCTAAGATTGATTGTGCCACTAGAACCATTCAACTTACTCACCCATCGGGCAAGACAGTCAATGTCTTAACTCGAGTGGCCAAGCGCCAGCTTTACTCCCTAAATGCCAACCCCCTTCCAAACCTTGAGGATGTTCCGATAGTCCGAGACTTTCCGGATGTCTTTCCAGAAGAACTGCCAGGTGTTCCACCTGACAGGGATGTCGAGTTTGTGATAGACCTTGTTCCAGGAACCGTTCCAATTTCTAGAAGACCCTACAAGATGGCACCCTTAGAACTAGCCGAGCTTAAAAACCAACTCGATGAGTCCTTGAAAAAGGGTTTCATCCGTCCTAGTTCCTCTCCTTGGGCTTGCCCCGTCCTCTTCGTCAAGAAGAAGGATGGAACGGATCGAATGGTTGTAGATTATCGACCTGTCAACTTGGTCACCATCAAGAACAAGTATCCGCTTCCCAGGATCAACGATCTATATGATCAGCTCGCTGGATCCTCAGTCTTCTCCAAGATGGATTTGAGGTTGGGCTACCATCAAATCAAAATCAGAAACGGGGACATTCCCAAAACGGCCTTTCTTACTCGTTATGGCTAATACGAGTACACTGTTATGTCCTTCGGTTTAACCAATGCCCCAGCTACCTTCTCCCGGTTAATGAACTCAGTTTTCATGGAGTACTTGGATAAATTCGTCATAGTATACCTTGATGACATACTCATCTACTCCAAGAATGAAGAGGAACATGCCGAACATCTAAGGCTGGTATTGATGAAACTTCGAGAGCATCGCCTTTATGCCAAATTCTCCAAGTGTGAATTTTGGTTGCCAGAAGTGACCTATCTAGGCCATGTAATCTCTGGCAAGGGTATTGCTGTCAATCCCGAGCGAGTTCAAGCCGTCCTTGATTGGACTCCACCTGAGACGGTCAAGCAAGTTCGGAGCTTCCTTGGCTTAGCGAGCTATTGCCGCCGCTTCGTCGAGAATTTCTCCAAGGTTGCTAAACCTCTAACTGAACTCCTCAAGAAAGATAAAAAGTTCGAGTGGACTCCACAGTGCGAGTTCAGATTTCAGGAACTGAAAAGACGCCTGACATCTGCTCCCGTACTGGTACCGCCAGATTTCTCCAAGGACTTTATTATCTATTGCGACGCCTCGCGACAAGGACTAGGTTGCATACTCATGCAAGATCGTCAGGTAATTGCCTATGCTTCACGGCAATTACACCCACATGAGGAAAATTATCCCACACATGATCTAGAGCTTGCAGCTATAGTCCATGCACTTAAAACTTGGCGACATTACCTCCTCGATAATCGTTGCGAGATCTTCACCGATCACCAAAGTTTGAAATATATCTTCACCCAACCAGACTTGAATCTCAGGCAAAGACGTTGGGTCGAGTTGATCTCGGATTACGACTTAGGAATAACTTACACCCCGGGCAAAGCCAATGTCATGGCTGATGCGCTAAGCCGTAAGTCCTATTGTAACAACCTGATGTTACAACAAAGTCAACCACTTCTCCATGAGGAATTTCGTAAGCTAAATCTTCACATTGTTCCTCGAGGATTCCTATCCACCCTGGTGGCGAAACCTACCCTTATGGATCAGATCATCAAGGCACATAAGGTAGATCCGGGAATCTCCCATATTAAGAGAAACATTAAGAAAGGAGTCGCGAATTGTTTCTCCATTGATGATCAAGGTGTCATATACTTTGGAAATCGCCTAGTGGTTCCAAAGGCACAAAACCTGAGGCGGCTGATCCTTAAGGAAGCTCATGAATCCCCTCTCACCATTCATCCCGGTAGTACTAAAATGTATCAAGACCTACGCCAGAGGTTTTGGTGGACTAGGATGAAGAGAGAAATCGCTCAATACATTGCTAATTGCGACGTTTGTCGTCGTGTTAAAGCAGAGCATCAACGGCCTGCTGGCACCCTTCAACCTTTGGCTATTCCTGAATGGAAATGGGATAAAATCAGTATGGATTTCATCACTGGGTTTTCCAGGACCAAGAGAGGGAATAATGCCATATTCTTCGTGATCGACCGACTTTCCAAAGTAGCCCATTTCCTACCTGTTCGTGAGAGTATCACCGCTAGCCAGCTAGCCGATTTATACATCTCCCGAATAGTGTCTCTTCATGGTGTCCCATTGGAAATTAACTCAGACCGTGGGAGTCTCTTGACCTCTCGATTTTGGGAAAGTTTCCAAAATGCTATGGGAACTCGTCTCTCTTTTAGTACCGCCTTCCATCCTCAATCAAGTGGTCAAGTAGAACGAGTTAATCAAATTCTGGAAGATATGCTCCGAGCTTCTGTTATCTCGTTCGGAATGAGTTGGGAGAAATGCCTTCCATTCGCGGAGTTTGCTTATAACAATAGTTATCAAGCCAGCTTGGGCAAGGCGCCTTTCGAAGTTCTCTATGGACGAAAATGTTGAACGCCTCTTAACTGGTCAGAAACCGGGGAAATACAACTCTTTGGCCCGGATATGATTCAGGAAGCAGAAGAGCAGGTTCGCGCTATTCGTGAGAAATTGAAAACAGCCCAATCTCGTCAAAAGAGTCAATATGATCGTAAACATAAGCCTATGACTTATGAAGTCGGCGAGAAGGCTTACCTTCGGGTCACTCCGTTAAAGGGAACCCATCGTTTCGGTATCAAAGGCAAATTGGCTCCTCGTTACATTGGACCCTTTCGCATTCTTGCCAAATGAGGAGAAGTTGCCTACTAATTGGAACTACCTTTGCATCTTTCCAGAGTTCACGATCTCTTCCACGTTTCTCAACTCAGGCGTTGCTTCGCGGATCCCATCCGTGGAGTGGACCACGAAACGCTTGATCTACAAGATAACCTCTCCTATCGGGAATATCCCGTTCGTATCCTTGATCAAGCCGAGCGTACCACTCGACGTCATAATATCAAGTTTCTCAAGGTTCAATGGTCACACCATTCCGAGAAAGAAGCCACTTGGGAAAGGGAGGATCGTCTTCGACTCGAGTACCCCACCTTCTTTTCGGAGGATCCTAAATCTCGGGACGAGATTCTTTTGAGTGGGGGTGAGTTGTCACACCCTAGCTAGTTCAAGCATTAGAGTGTGCATCATGTTTAAATTCCTCTTAAATTTGAAATGGGGAAGGCAGAAACCCCCAACACCCCCCTGGAAACAACTAGGGTTTACTAAAATTATTTTCAATGAACCTGAAATGCCCTTCTAAAAAGTTCACCCTCTTTGTCTTGGGTTAGAACCTCTGGCAAAATTGGTGCACAATTTTCTAGGTCAACAGAAGGTCAGTGAATTAAATCATAAGTATTTGAATTTGGGCAGTTAAATGCTATAAAATAATTTAAATGCTCAAATAATTCTGGAAATAAATGTTTGCTGTTGGAAATATTCTAAACAGAGCCCACAATTATTTTCAGGATTTTTGGAAACGTTTTAGTATTTTAATAAAGCCCAACAGTTGCAGTTTAATAGAAAAAGAAAACAATCAGAAAAAAAGAGAGAGAGGGAAGCCCACCTGGGCCTTACCTGTGCTGGCCCAGCCCACCTGGCTCGGCCCAGCCGACTGGCCTTGCCAGTCGTCGTCGTCCTCCCGCCAGAAGGACGAGGAGCGCGTGGCCGGCGCCCGCGGCCACACGCCGGCCACCTCCTGCTTCTGCCAACGCCCTGGAGACGTCCAAGGATGACACGCCGACACCCACGTCCCCCTCTCATCCTCCCTCACTCTCCCCCTCGTCTCCCTCACCCTCTCTCGCGATGGCCGAGCGCGATCCTCACCGCCGTTCGCCGTAGACGTCACCAGAGCCACCCCCTCGACCCTCCGACAAGCCCAATAGCTCCGCCTCGTCGCCCTGGACTTCTCCGCTGACCCACGCGACTCCAAACACCGCCGAACGCCGTCTTCGCCCTCGTCTTCAACCTCGGGCACCCGAGCCGTCTCCGCTCAATTCGACGCTGCCAGGACCTCCCCGAGCTCGCTGACCCCCTCTCCGACCCCGCTGTGAGCTCCTCTTCCTCTCCCCTAGCTCCCGTGCTCGTTCGGCCTCTGTAGTCGCCACTTCCACCGCACCCGAAAGCTCCCCGCCGCCGGCCACGGCGCCGTCGTGGCTAGAGCCACAGTGGCTCGAAGCCAAGCTCACCGTTGTGCTCAGCGCAGCACCAAGAGCCCGTAGCCACCACCAGCTCCTTCTCCCGTGCACCGTAGCGTCGAACCCAACCCCGTCCGAACTCCGGCCGTCGCTGTCGAGCTCGCCGGCGTCGTTTCCGGCATCCCCGTGTCCAACCACTTGCACCACTGGATGCGGCAGCTCCCCAGCTACGCGTAGCACGTCTCCGCCGTCGTTTTGGTTGCCGGAGCACAAAACCCGCAGCCCTCCGCCGCGTCTGGCCTCGTCGGCGGCTAAACGCCGGCAGGCTTTGACCCGTTGACCGGTGGGTTTGACCGCTGATGTGGAGTGGGTGGGCCCAGGTTGACTCCCCTGAGTCAATGACAAGTGGGCCCCCCTCTGCTAACTAAATCAAATTAGTTTTAACTAAAAATAATTAGTTTAATTAACTACTGACACGCGGGACCCACCAGTCAGGTTTGACCTGGACGTCTCTGTTGACCACTGACGTCACCCTGACGTAATGCTGATGCAGTAATTAAATTACTGGAATTATTCTTATACAGGAAATTCCAGAAAATAGTCAAAACTTCTAAAAATCATAGAAAATCAACCATAGCTCCAAATGTAAAGAGTTATATATGAAAAATGATCAGAAAAATTCAATCTATCCATCTGTAATGGTTTCATGCATGACCAAACAAGTTAACCTTGCTGTTTAAGCAGAATAAGGTAATGCACTAATGCGGCTATGTTAAATGAACTAACCTTTGAACCTTTGGTTCAAATAAGCACATTCCTTTCTGTTATAGCTTGCATTAGGCCAAGACACATTCATATTGCCATGTCATAGCATGCATCATATTGTTGGATATCTTCATGTGTTGATTGTGTTCCGATGTGTTCTTCGTGGTAGGTTCTGCCTCCGAGGATATTCACGAGTATCCAACTGAAGGGCAGTATCCCACTACCACTCCAACAGGCAAGCAACCCATTGATCATTCCAATACAAACCCATGTTCTCGCTTCTGCTCTTGTTTACTGCATTAAGACAACGCGATTGAAACTGCTGTATGCTACGGTAGCTGAACCCTTATCCTCTACATGACCTGTCATTGCCACAGTAACTAGATGAAACCCACTAGCATGTGTAGGAGTTGATTGAGCCATGTATGTGATTCCTACCTTGCTATGCCTCCTATGCTTAGAGTTGTGTCAGGTCTGGTTCATCTGGGTGATGGGCTAGAGTGAAATGCTTATGCCGGTAATGTGAGGGATGTGTTGAACATGTTTTGGTAAAGGTATAGATGAGAGGCCATGTAGGAGTACATGGTGGGTTGTTTCATTGAGGCCGTCCATAAGAACTGAGATCTGTATGTGTGATTTAAGATGCAGTTACTACCGTACATTGGGCCCAAAAACAATGGACCCTCTCAGCTTCTTAATCATCCTAGTACTCTGTCCAGGAGTTGCAAATAGTTTCTGGTGTTTGTAGGTTATGTGTTGGCGGCCGTGCGTAGCGCTGACCCTAGGGGTAGGCTATGTTGCGGTAGATACACCGTGGCACGGTGTACCGAGTCACCCGTTTGGTGTCTCGGGAACCCTGTTCACATCGTTCGGGGCCGTAAGTGGAAACCTCAGCCGGACTCCCTGTGGATGGAACCTGGATAGGCGATAAACCTGGACCAAAGACTTAAGTGTTTAGGTAGGCCGTGGCCGACACCCTCGCTGGGCTTCCGCTTGAAGGTTGCCGAGTACATGTCGTGTAAACGGCAGTAAGTGGTGAAAGCGTGTATGAAGAAGTACACACCTGCAGGGTATAAAACTATTCGAATAGCCGCGTCCTCGGTAAAGGACTACTTGGTTGCCTATGCAGTTCATAGACAAGTTAATGGATACTACTAAAAGACTCAAGATAAGTGTGAGTACCGAGGATGGCCCTCTCGTAGGATGACGAGGGAGGATCCTCGGTGGAGTATTGTGTTGGTGAGTAGTGGACTCGTGTGCGAAAACTATTTTACTGGTGGAGTTCCGTAGGATAGCTTAGCCAAGAGTCAAAGCTGGCTTGTTGCAATAACCCCACCACCTTCTTGAGAATAAGCATGTATAGTAGGTTCTGTTGTAAGACTTGCTGAGTACCCTTGTACTCATGTTTGCTTAATTACTGTTTTCAGACGAAAACACCGCCCCCTCCGATGGGTTCTACATAGACCTTGACGTCGACGAGTGACTTGCCACCCAGGTGGTGATCCTGGCCATGGAGGGCCCTATGTAGATAGACAGGCTTCGAGAAGCCTTCTTTCTTTCTAGAGTCTGTACTCAGACTAGTTGCTTCCGCATGTGCTTGTATGATTGTATGACTTGAGTGTCGGGTCATGTGACCCCTATCTGTATGAACATGTTATGTATGGCTCTCTAGAGCCTTTAAATAAAGTACTTGAGTTGTAGAGTTTTGTTGTGATGCCATGTTGTATGTACTCATATCGGGCATATTGTGTGTATGATTGAAATGCTTGGTATGAGTGGGATCCGACAATCTAGTTGTTTATCCTTGGCAGCCTTTCTTATGGGGAAATGTAGTCTAGTGTTCCTCGAGCCATAGTAGTCCGCTACAGCCCGGTTCACCGGAGTCCTGCTAGCCCAGCACTACTGTTCAGGACACTTGACTGGCCGGCATGTGTTTCACTTCGTTCCTATGTCTTTCCCTTCGGGGAAATGTCACGCGGTGATTTCCGGAGTCCTGCCTAGCCTGCTACAGCCCGGGTTCCCCGGAGTCCTGTTAGCCCAGTGCTACAGCCCGGAATCACTCGCTGATGATCGACATGCTCGATGTGATTCATGTATGCCTGTCTCCATAGGTCTGTGCCGCTTTGGGTTCACGACTAGCCATGTCGGCCCAGGTTCTCTGTCATATGGATGCTAGCGACACTATCATATACGTGAGCCAAAAGGCGCAAACGGTCCCGGGCCATGGTAAGGCGACACCCGTGGGATACCGTGCGTGAGGCCGCAAAGTGATATGAGGTGTTACCGGCTAGATCGATGTGGCTTGGAATCGGGGTCCTGACAGAATTATCAGTTTGGTTTGGCCTACTAGATTGATTGTTCTTGCCATGGGAGAAGTGCTTAGCTTTGGGTTCGATCTTGCGGTGTCCTTTCCCAGTGACAGAAGGGGCAGCAAGACACGTATCGTATTGTTGCCATCGAGGATAACAAGATGGGTTTTTTTTTATCATATTGCATGAAACTATCTCTCTACATCATGTCATCTTGCTTAAGGCGTTACTCTGTTTTTAACTTAATACTCTAGATGCATGCTGGATAGCGGTCGATGAGTGGAGTAATAGTAGTAGATGTAGGCAGGAGTCGGTCTACTTGTCTTGGACATGATGCCTATATACATGATCATAACTAGATATTCTCATAACTATGCTCAATTCTGTCAATTGCTCAACAGTTATTTGTTTACCCACCGTAGAATACTTATGCTCTCGAGAGAAGCCACTAGTGAAACCTATGGCCCCCGGGTCTCTTTCTCATCATATCGATCTCCATCACTTTATTATTGCTTTGCTCTTTACTTTGCCTTTTACTTTTTTACTTTGCATCTCTATACCAAAAATACCAAAAAATATTATTTATCATCTCTATCAGATCTCACTTTCGTAAGTGACCGTGAAGGGATTGACAACCCCTAAGCGTGTTGGTTGCGCTGAGCTATTGTTTTTGTGTAGGTACGCGGGACTCGCGCGTAGCCTCCTACTGGATTGATACCTTGGTTCTCAAAAACCGAGGGAAATACTTACACTACTTTGCTGCATCATCCTCTCCTCTTCGGGGAAATCCAACGCAGTTCTCAAGAGGTAGCAAGTATTAAGTTAAAAACAGAGTAACGCCTTAAGCAAGATGACATGATGTAGAGGGATAGACTCATGCAATATGAAGAAAACCCCATCTTGTTATCCTCGATGGCAACAATACAATACGTGCCTTGCTGCCCTTACTGTCATCGGGAAAGGACACCGCAAGATTGAACCCAAAGCTAAGCACTTCTCCCATTGCAAGAAAGATCAATCTAGTAGGCCAAACCAAACTGATAATTCGGAGAGACTTGCAAAGATAACCAATCATACATAAAAGAATTCAGAGAAGATTCAAATATTATTCATAGATAGACTTGATCATAAACCCACAATTCATCGATCTCAACAAACACACCGCAAAAAGATTACATCGAATAGATCTCCACAAGAGAGGGGGAGAACATTGTATTGAGATCCAAAAAGAGAGAAGAAGCCATCTAGCTACTAACTATGGACCCGTAGGTCTGAAGTAAACTACTCACACTTCATCGGAGAGGCTATGGTGTTGATGTAGAAGCCCTCCGTGATCGATGCCCCCTCTGGCGGAGCTCCGGAACAGGCCCCAAGATGGGATCTCATGGATACAGAAAGTTACGGCAGTGGAATTAGGGTTTTGGCTCCTGTTCTGATCGTTTGGGGGTACGTGGATATATATAGGAGGAAGAAGTACGTCGGTGGAGCAACAGGGGGCCCACAAGGGTGGAGGGTGCGCCTGGGGGGGAGGGGGGGCAGGCGCGCCCCCTACCTCATGGCCTCTTGTTAGTTGGCTTGACGTAGGGTGCAAGTCTCCCGAGTTGTATTCAGTGAGAAAATCACGTTCCCGAAGGTTTCATTCCATTTGGACTCTGTTTGATATTCCTTTTCTTCGAAACCCTAAAACAAGCAAAAAACAACAATTCTGGGCTGGTCCTCCGGTTAATAGGTTAGTCCCAAAAATAATATAAAAGTGGATAATAAAGCCCAATAATGTCCAAAACAATAGATAATATAGCATGGAGCAATCAAAAATTGTAGATACGTTGGAGACGTATCAGACGCATTGGCGGATGCACTTCGACAGGTCCAAGATGCGACTCGGCCTAGGGGCCGACATCGTACTATCATCCCCGAAGGGCGACCAGCGCTGCTACGCGCTCCAGATCCACTTCGCCGCCTCCAACAACGTCGCCGAGTACGAAGCCCTTGTGCACAACCTCCGGCTTGCCAAGGAACTCGGCATCTGGCGCATCCTATGCTACGGCAACTCGGACCTGGTGGTGCAACAGTGCTCCGGCGAGTGGGACGCCCGCGACCCCAACATGGCAAGCTACCGCTTCCTCGTCCAGAAGCTGTCCGGATCTTTCGAGGGCCGCGAGTTCCTCCACGTCCCGCGCACGAAGAACGAAGCAGCCAACACGCTCGCCAAGATCGCCTCGTCATGGCAAGCCATCCTGTCCGGCGTCTCCCTCGAGCACCTGCACAAGCCATCCGTCAAGCCATCGTCGGACTCCGAGTCCATCCATGTCCCAGACGGCCCGGCCGCACCTCAACCCGGCCCGGGGACTGCTGAACCCGGCCCGGGGACTGCTCCGCTTAACCCGGCCACCATCATCCTAGACCCGGCCTTCGCCACACCCGACCCGGGGGCTGCTCAACCCGGCTCGGGGGCTGCCGACTCGGCCCCCACCCTGGTGGCCGTCTTCGCCGTGGTTACGGCTCCATCTTGGGCCCTGCCAATATAAGAATTTTTTGGAGAACGGGGTTCTCCCCATGGACGAGACCGAGGCTCAGCAAGTGCAACACCGGGCGTCTGCCTACAGCATCATCAACAATGAGCTCGTCAAGCGCAGCTCCACCGGCGTGTTCCAGCACTGCGTCGAGCAGGAACGGGGCATCGACATCCTTCGCGACATACATCAGGGCGAGTGCGGGCATCACGCCGCATCACGATCCCTGGTGGCCAAGGCGTTCCGCCACGGTTTCTACTGGCCCACGGCCCTCGAAGATGCCGAGTCGCTCGTCCTCAAGTGTGAGGGGTGCCAGCGCTTCAGCAAACGCAGCCACCAGCCGGCGTCAGCACTCCGCACCATACCGATCGCCTGGCCCTTCGCGGTCTGGGGACTCGACATGGTGGGACCCTTCAAAACCGCTCGAGGCGGCATGCCACACTTGATGGTGGCAGTAGACAAATTCACCAAGTGGATCGAGGCAAGACCAATCAAGAAACTGGACGGGCCAACGGCCGTCCGGTTCATCAAGGACATAGCGGTGCGCTACGGCATGCCAAACAACATCATCACCGACAACGGCACCAACTTCGCCAAGGGCGCGCTCGAACAATACTGCTCCGTCTCCGTCATCCACCTCGACCTGGCCTCCGCTGCGCATCCGCAGTCCAACGGGCAAGTCGAACGGGTCAATGGACTCATCCTGTCCGGCATCAAGCCGCGACTCATCGAGCCACTCATCCGCTCACCCGGCAGCTGGCTTGACGAGTTGCTAGCCATTCTCTAGAGTCTACGCACCACGCCAAATCGGTCGACCGGGTTCACCCCGTTCTTCCTCGTCTACGGAGCCGAAGCCGTCATCCTGACAGACGTCGAGTTTGACTCGCCGCGCGCCGCGATGTACACCGAAGCTGAAGCCAGAGAAGCTCGCGAAGATGACGTCGACCTGCTCGAAGAAGTACGCCTCCTGGCACTCAGTCGCTCGGCCATCTACCAGCAAGGCCTGAGGCACTACCACAGCAAGAAGATCAAGCCCATTGCGTTCCGTGAGGGCGACCTCGTCCTCCGACTCGTCCAAGAGCAGGCAGGCCAGCACAAGCTGTCTCCTCCATGGGAGGACCCATTCATCGTGAGCTGGGCCTTGCGCGACCGCAACGCCTACTACCTCATTGATGCACGCAAGTCAAGGAAGCGCAAGAAGGACACCACCGGTGAAGAAACGACCCAGCCGTGGAACGCGGAACTCCTCCGCCTATTTTACAGTTAGCCGCACGAGCGTATATATCATTGCCTTTTGTAAACGCATGAAACTGCAGGGTCCCCGAACAAGACTCGGGGGATGCCTTTTGTCGACCAATTTATTGTGTCCTATTTTCTTGCATCACTATACCATTGAACTCGGCCACCGGTCCAACTCGCTCGACCCGGGGGCTCGGGGGCTGGCCGGCTCGGTCGCCACCCAGCCGCCTTACTTGGTGATTCCTGATAAAGTTAAGACGCCGTGGTCCCCCACTTCGCCCTAAAGCCACAGGTCCAGCTTTGGTTGTTGGCTGGCAAGCACAACGGGCCAAAGCTTCTTTACGCTTCATACACTAAGTCAAAGGCTACCGGGTCGATTAACCCGGCTAACCATTCATCAAATGAACAGCCGCACGACCGGCTGCCCGCCAACCGGCTTCGCCGGATTGCCACCAGCCGGCCAAGTGGGTGTTTCGCTCACGCTCAACGTTTCGAGGAACCCAAGTCCTGCGCACTCCTCTCAAAGAACCGAACTCCTTGTCATGGACCGGAGCTTCGGCCGTTTGACTCGCGTGGGGGGGGGGGGGGGGGTTGAGAAAGGAAAAACGCATGAAATGGTCCAAAAAACGGAAGGCAAAAAGCGAAGGCACCCACAACATGTACACAAATATTTAAGGAAAGGCCCATGGCCCGAGTTCATTACACCCTAAAAACCCCCAGTGGGTGGGTGGACCTGCTATTTAACAAAATTCTACAAAGTGTCTCAGGCATCTCCAGCGCCACGTCGCGACATCGACAGCTCTCCCCTGGCGGCCTCCAAGTCTGGCGAGGCGCCGATGTCCTCCTCAGCACCCGCGTCGTGGTAGACGCCCGTCTCCTCCGAGCTCCCCTCCGGATCATGGAGGAGCAAGCCTTAGTCTTCGCCATCCACGGCCCTGCCGTCTTCCATCCGTTCTGGATGGAACTCGTCGTGGAAGGCAAACTCAGCGATGTAGCTGGCCTGGGAGGCGATCCGGCCGGCTTGCTCCTGCAAGTGCTCCTCCGAACCGGCCCGCTGGCCCATCAACGCGTCCAGCTGCAGGTCCGAATGCTAGGACAACGCGAACCGGAGCGCCATCTCAGCACCGGCACGAGCGGCGGAGACGCGCCACTCGTCAAGCCGGTCCGGACCCATCTCCAACCAACGCGCCAGGCGCGAGAAGCTGCTCGGTTCGACGGAGCCCGGCCATAGGGCCGCCGTCATCGTGGTGCCAGCCTGGGACAGCCGCCCCAGCTGCGCTCCTAGGGCCTGCAGGCGGGCCTCAGCAGCGGCAACGATCTCCGGGAAGGTCCAGGCCACCCGCGGATCCGTCCCGGACCCAACGACGCCGGTCGGGTCGCGCTGATGGCGAACAGCTTCCTCCGCCAGCCGCTGCGTCTCCGGGAAGGCCCCTGCCGCAAAGAAAGAAGCAAGTTAGAAGAACAACAACAAGGAAGAAAGGCCGGATCCCGACCCGGCGAACGACAAAGAAAAAGCACTTACTGGAGAAGGACTCTTCCAGGTGCTGCGCTTCAAGCAATGTACCACACCGCCCCCGTTCGATGGCGCGATCGCGCTCCTTGAGCGCCTTCTCCAGATCGGCCGCCTTGGCAAGGGCCGCCTTCAGCTCGGCGTCCTTGTCTTCGGCCGCCTCGCGGCGACGGGCCTCGTCCTGACGGGCCCCCTCAACCGTGGTGGCCTGCTCCCGCAGGCGATCCACCTCGGCCTGGAGCCGTCCCTTGTCATCGGCCAGCTGGCCGCGCTGCTGGTCCGCCTCCACCAGGGCCTGCTGCGCCTCTACCACCTAGGCGGCTTCCACCTTAAGGCGCTCCACCTTGGCCTCGAGGCGGCTCTTGTGACCTGCCAGCTACTCATGCAGCTGGTTGGCCTCGTCAAGGGACCGCCGAGCTGCGGCTGCCTCCGCCCTCGCCTGCGCCGCCTCGACGCCAAGACGGCCGGTGTCGGCGACGAGCCGGTCGTAGTGATGACCAGCCCGGAGCAGACGAGTCCGCCAGGACAGCACCTCAGCTGCAAAGAAGAAGGACTCAGCAGAAGAAGAGATAAAAGCAAGACTTAAGATTTGGCCCAACTACTACATAGTTGGCCCGAATCTCGGGGGCTACAGCCAGTGGGTGCGCTAGCGCGCCCCCACTGGAAAAGAGCACAAGAAGTACCTGCGGCGACGCGGAGCTCCTCCTCCTTGGCGGAGAGCTGCTCCTTGAGCTCCCGGTGCTTGCCCAGGAGATGATTGAAGGCGGCGACCCAGAAAGCGTCGAGATGCTGAAAAAAGCAGAAGTTAGAACAAGGCCAACACTCCAAAGATTTGACCCAACTACTACATAGTTGGCCCGAACCTTGGGGGCTACACCCAGTGGGTGCGCTGGCGCGCCCCCACAAAGAAGAAATTACAAGAAAGCTTACCAGAATGGCGCACTCCAGGTCGCGCGTACGCTCCACCTCGGCCTCGAGCCGTTCCGTCCGGCCTCACAGGCGGCGGCTGACGGTGTCCATCGCCGCCTCCTCCTGGGTCTAGGGCCCGAAGACAACAGCGCTCCTGCTCCACGCCGGCTGCGGCACGGCAGCTCGGCGCCCTCCCTGCTGGGGCACCAAGGCGTACTCCCCGTTGTCGCTCGCGACATGGCCAGCACCTCCTCCGACGCCCCTCCTGGCGCTCGCGACATGCTGGGACGCCCTGCGTCGCCGTCTCCGGCCCAGCTGCCGGGGCGGCCTCCGGCACCGCCGCCCACGGTGCCTCCTCCAAAACCGGCGGCGCCTTCGACGCGCCGCCCACAACGTCTTTTCCAAGATGGCGCCGCCTCCTCCACCATCATCCCCCGCTCGCCCGACCACGTCGGCCCGTGGCGGGGAGTCATCCGCCACGTCCACGACCGCCCGGTCGGGGATTACCACCGCAGCTCGGCCTCCACGACCACGCTCCCTCGCCAGCGAAGGCTCGAATACCGTCGCTGCCACCACCGTGCCCTCCGGCATCTCGCGCCAGGCCAGCTCCGTGTCGCCCCGCGCCTATGCCGCCGCCGCGTCGGTCCAAGCTCGGACCGACGCCACCTTCAGCTCCGCCTCAGACCGGTTCCTGTCCCGCCAGGCCACGGCTTCTGCGTCATTCGGATCCAGGCCGAGGTCCGGGTCGGCCTGTACCTCCACCTCGGCCTGGTCGGCGAGGTCGGACCGGCTCCTGCGGAACTCGGCCCCTTCCGCGGCCGCGGCTTCCGTCGCCGCCCTTGCCAATGCGATTGGCGACCTGAAGAAGGCGGAGTAAGCAGAAAAGAAACAAGGCTAGCTTAAGGAAAAAATCGGAGCGCGAGCAAGAAATGAAGCTTACCCCGCCAAGACTGGGACCGGGGTTGGCCCCCCGTGCCCGCCACCGCGCTCCCTCTTGGCCGGCCTCCCGGCCCCGACCTAGCCCGCCGTGCGCTTCGGGGCCTGAGGTCGCGGCGCGACGCTATCTTTCCCATGCGGGCGGCTCGGCGCCACCCCATGCGAGGACCCGACTCCGCCTGCGTCACCGCCTCCCCCACCCAACGCCGCTACACCAACAACTGGCATCAGCATCAGCCATTCCGTGCCGCGGCCAGCAATTCAAGACACGAAGAAGAAAAAACATGAGACTTACCCGCGCGACGCCCAGCGCCGGCGTCGGACTCGGCCTCCTCCTCCCCGCCATGAGCCGCGGGCTCCTCTGGCGCCACCGGCGCCACTTGCGACAAGGCCCAGGCGTAAGGATGCCTAATCCCGTTCAGAAGTACCACCCGCGTCACGTCAGGACGGACGAGAATGTGTACAGCGGCAAAGTAAGAAGACCAGACACTCACCTGCGGTGCCGGGTTCGACCGGCTGTACGACGCCTTGCCGAACTCCCAGTCCTCCCCAAGGTTGGCCTTGGAGATGTCGTTCATGCCGCGCGCCACCTGCGCTGCGGACAGCCGCGTCGACCCCATGCGGTTGGGTTCTTGAAGGCCGACCATCTCGCCGATGAGGCAGGAGCGCCCCTGAAGCGGAAGGACCCGACACTTGATGAACGCGGCGAGGAGGTCGGTGCCGGTGAGCCCCTCCTGCATCCTCATCACCGTCACCCGCTCGCAGAGATTGATGATCTCTTATGACGGGCGCCTGGGCGAGTAGCCCCAGTTCGTCTTCGCCCGCAGCGGCGCGATGGCGAAGGCCGGAAGATTGATGCGATCCGTGCCAAGGTTGCGGACGTAGAAGAAGGAGTTCTGCCACTTCTTGGCAGAATCCTCCAGCGGGATCTTAGAGAAATCCGCCCCCGAACGCTTCGAGATGACGGCAGCGCCGCAGTCGGCGAACTCCCCGGCTGACGGGCCCTGCTGCTTCAAGGAGAAGAAGCGCGCCCAGAGGTCGATCGTGGGCTCCACCCCCAGGTACCCCTCGCAGAGGGTGATGAAGCCGGAGAGCTGGACGATGGCGCCGGCGCCAAGGTGATGCGGCTGGAGCCCGAAGAACTCCAAGAACACGCGGAAGAAGGTGCTCGCCGGCAGCCCGAACCCGCGCTCAAAATGCGTGAGGAAGACCACGCGCTCCTGCCCCTCGGGCCGAGGCCTCTACTCGCCCCGTGGCAGGCGGACGCTGACGTCCGTCTCCCGCGGCAGGCGCCTCGCCGCCCGGAGTTGGGCGATGTCCTCGGAGGTGATGCTCGAGCCCATCCAGGAGCCTAATGGCAGCAGCATGTTCAAAGGAAGAGGAGGAAGAAGGAAGATGGATGGCGAAGAGATTCTGCTCGGAGCAGCGGGCGCCGCGGTGCGTCGGTTGCGAGGAGTGAAGCGAGAGCAAAGGGACAGGAGGGCACGAGCGAGAATAATGCCCGCCGCCCCTGCCCCCCAAATTATAACCCTCGGTTTGAACATGAGGAAGTGGGGAAGTGGGATCGTCTGCACGCACCCGTTCCACTACCCCGCAATAGGTGCGCACGTACACGCGCAGTAACTGCCCGGGGAAGAGCAACAGGCCCCCGGACGCCGCAATAAATCCGCGCGCTTGGGCCAAGCGCGCGCAACGGTGGGCCCCGGCCCGCCGCCCGGTCCCGTCACGCGGGTGGCCTGTGAGGCCCCTCCGACTTCCGGGCACCACGTGGTGCCCGCGCGAAGCCCGAGGGATTGCCCCAAGATTCGGCGCACTTCTCGGTCCCCGCCATGGCCGGGATGCCATGATCCGGATTCCGAAGAAAGCGGCACACAGTGGGTGTTGCTGGACCCGGCGCTCGCAGAATCCACCTTGCTTCAGGGGGAAACTGCGAAGGCCCGCTCATCCGAAGACGGCGGACCTTCACAGCTTCGGGGACTACTGTCGGGGGGATGAACCCCGGGCAGGCAACGGAACCCAGATCCTCTTCAAAAATAACAGGGTGGGCACTGCCCCTCAATACCGGCACGCGCTTGGCTGGGTCACTCGACCCGGCCAAGCCCCGCAAGCCGGCCAGATTAGCCGACCCGGCAAGACGAGTCGACTCGGCCTCAACAACTAGTGCAAGACAGTCGAACCCGGCACGAGCAAAGCCTCCTCAACAAGCCAGCACCACCAGTGGCGTGCTGCGCAATCCAGCCACGAGTCAACTCCCGTCCCATCCAGGCCGTATGATGGGACGAGACTTCAATCAATGATGATCGAGACAACAGCATCTCGCCCATGCCTCTGGTCAGCGGGTACGTAGCTACAGTGCCCCTCACCTACCCACTGACCAAGGCCGGCGTGGCTACAGTGCCCCCGCCTTCACCGCTGACAACAGCAAGCGGTGACTTGACGGAGAGCACTGTACACGACTCGACTCGGCCACGCCCTGACGATCGACAAGACGATGCACAGTCCCCCTAGGCGTGTGGGGCTCGCACCTAGGGGATCCCAGCGAACCACAGGCCCTTAGCGGGACCCAGCCCGGGTCCCGGACGCCGACAATACGGACCCACCGACTTGTAACATTACCCTTGTACCCCCGGGGGGTTGGACTATAAAACCCCCCGGGAGCCCGCGATCATGACAGACAGACAACAGGAGACAGACAACAGGAGACAGACAACAGGAGACAGCAGAAGAGACACACGCCTAGCAACACCCAAGGAGAGGGAACAACCTAGGCCTTGGCCAGCTTCCCTCCTCCCCCATACAGCTCCAGGAGCGACATTGTACTATCGATCATCCAACTACACTCGGCAGGACTAGGGGTATTATCTCTCCGGAGAGCCCCGAACCTGGGTATGTCCGGCGTCCCGTGCCTGCTCATGCCAACCTCGCCTCTGGAGTCCACCAGCGCCCTCGAGCCTCCTCCTCTCTTTAGCCATCCCTTGGCATCTGCCGTGCGCCCACCACGACAATATGTCTTCCCCACATGAAGACCATCTGACTCGGTTGCACCACTGAATGGGTGATCTGTGTCAGTCTATTAGTACCCACTTTCGTGAATATTTTGAAGCTCACATTGAGAAGACAAATCAACATGAACTGTTTGATGCGAACCGCTTCTTCTTTCTTTGGCAAAAGCGTAATCGTACCAAAGTTAAGATGAAACAGTTCCAGGTGGCCATTGAAGAAAACTTGAAACTGTTGGGGAACGTAGTAATTTTAAAAAAATTCCTACGCACACGCAGGATCATGGTGATGCATAGCAACAAGAGGGGAGAGTGTTGTCCACGTACCCTCGTAGACCGAAAGCGGAAGTGTTAGCACAACGCGGTTGATGTAGTCGTACGTCTTCATAATCCGACCGATCAAGCACCAAACGCACGACACCTCCGAGTTCTGCACATGTTCAACTCGATGATGTCCCTCGAACTTCGATCCAACCGAGTTTTGAGGGAGAGTTCCATCAGCACGACGGCGTGGTGACGATGATGATGTTCTACCGACGCAGGGCTTCGCCTAAGCACCGCTACGATATGACCGAGGTGGATTATGGTGGAGGGGGGCACCGCACACGGCTAAGAGATCCAAGGGATCAATTGTTGTGTCTATGGGGTGCCCCCTGGCCACATATATAAAGGAGTGGAGGAGGGGAGGGGCCGGCCCTCTCTATGGCGCGCCCTAGGGGAGTCCTACTCCCACCGGGAGTAGGATTCCCCCTTTCCTAGTAGAACTAGGAGTCCTTCCAAGTAGTAGGAGTAGGAGAGAAGGAAAGGGAAAAGAGAAGAGAAGGAAGGAGGGGGAACAACCCTTCCCCCTAGTCCAATTCGGACTAGGCCTTGGGGGGGGGGCGCGGCCTGCCTCCCTCTCTTTCCCTTAAAGCCCAATAAGGCCCATACACTCCCCGACGAATTCCCATAACTCCCCGGTACTCTGATAAATACCCAAATCACTCGGAACCTTTCCGATGTCCGAATATAGTTGTCCAATATATTGATGTTTACGCCTCGACCATTTCGAGACTCCTCGTCATGTCCCCGATCTCATCCGAGACTCCGAACTACCTTCGGTACATCAAAACTCATAAACTCATAATATAACCATCATCGAACTTTAAGCTTGCGGACCCTACGGGTTCGAGAACTATGTAGACATGACCAAGACACGTCTCCGGTCAATAACCAATAGCGCAACCTGGATGCTCATATTGGCTCCTACATATTCTACGAAGATCTTTATCGGTCAAACCGCATAACAACATACGTTGTTCCTTTTGTCATCGGTATGTTACTTGCCCGAGATTCGATCGTCGGTATCTAAATACATAGTTCAATGTCGTTACCGGCAAGTCTCTTTACTCGTTTCGTAATACATCATCCCGCAACTAACTCATTAGTTGCAATGCTTGCAAGGCTTATAGTGATGTGCATTACCGAGTGGGCCCAGAGATACCTCTCCGACAATCGGAGTGACAAATCCTAATCTCGAAATACGCCAACCCAACAAGTACCTTTGGAGACACCTGTAGAGCACCTTTATAATCACCCAGTTACATTGTGACGTTTGGTGGCACACAAATTGTTCCTCTGGTAAACGGGAGTTGCATAATCTCATAGTCATAGGAACATGTATAAGTCATGAAGAAAGCAATAGCAACAAACTAAACAATCAAGTGCTAAGCTAACGGAATGGGTCAAGTCAATCACATGATTCTCCTAATGATGTGATCCCATTAATCTAATGACAACTCATGTCTATGGTTAGGAAACATAACCATCTTTGATCAACGAGCTAGTCAAGTAGAGGCATACTAGTGACACTCTGTTTGTCTATGTATTCACACATGTATTATGTTTCTGGTTAATACAATTCTAGCATGAATAATAAACATTTATCATGATATAAGGAAATAAATAATATCTTTATTATTGCCTCTAGGGCATATTTCCTTAAGCCTCCCACTTGCACTAGAGTCAATAATCTAGTTCACATCGCCATGTGATTTAATACCAATAGTTCACATCACCATGTGATTAACACCCATAGTTCACATCGACATGTGACCAACACCCAAAGGGTTTACTAGAGCCAATAATCTAGTTCACATCGCTATGTGATTAACACCCAAAGAGTACTAAGGTGTGATCATGTTTTGCTTGTGAGAGAAGTTTAGTGAACGGGTCTGCCACATTCAGATCCGTAAGTATTTTGCAAATTTCTATGTCAACAATGCTCTGCACGGAGCTACTCTAGCTAATTGCTCCCACTTTCAATATGTATCCAGATTGAGATTTAGAGTCATCTGGATCAGTGTCAAAATTTGCATCGACGCAACCCTTTACGACGAACCTTTTTTATCACCTCCATAATCAAGAAACATATCCTTATTCTACTAAGGATAATTTTGACCGCTGTCTAGTGATCTACTCCTAGATCACTATTTTACTCCCTTGCCAAAATCAGTGTAGGGTATACAATAGATCTGGTACACAGCATGGCATATTTTATAGAACCTATGGCCAAGGCATAGGGAATGACTTTCAATTTCTTTCTATCTTATGACGTGGTCGGGCTTTGAGTCTTACTCAGTTTCACACCTTGTAACACAGGCAAGAACTCTTTCTTTGACTGTTCCATTTCGAACTACTTCAAAATCTTGTCAAGGTATGTACTCATTGAAAAACTTATCAAGCGTCTTGATCTATCTCTATAGATCTTGAGGCTCAATATGTAAGCAGCTTCACCGAGGTCTTTCTTTGAAAAACTCCTTTCAAACACTCCTTTATGCTTTGCAGAATATTTCTACCTTATCTTCGATCAACAATATGTCATTCACATATACTTATCAGAAATGCTATAGTGCTCCCACTCACTTTCTTGTAAATACAGGCTTCACCGCAAGTATGTATAAAACTATATGCTTTGATCAACTTATCAAAGCGTATATTCCAACTCCGAGATGCTTGCACCAGTCCATAGATGGATCGCTAGAGCTTGCATATTTTGTTAGCACCTTTAGGATTGACAAAACTTTCTTGTTGCATCATATACAACTCTTCTTTAATAAATCCATCAAGGAATGTAGTTTTGTTTATCCATTTGCCATATTTCATAAAATGTGGCAATTGCTAACAAGATTCGGATAGACTTAAGCATAGATACGAGTGAGAAACTCTCATCGTAGTCAACACCTTGAACTTGTCGAAAACCTTTTGCGACAATTCTAGCTTTGTAGATAGTAACACTACTACCAGCGTCCGTCTTCCTCTTGAAGATCCATTTAATCTCAATGGCTCGCCGATCATTGGGCAAGTCACTCAAAGTCCATACTTTGTTCTCATACATGGATCTCATCTCAGATTTCATGGCCTCAAGCCATTTTGCGGAATCTGGGCTCATCATCGCTTCCTCATAGTTCGTAGGCTCGTCATGGTCAAGCAACATGACCTCCAGAACAGGATTACTGTACCACTCTGGTGCGGATCTCACTCTGGTTTACCTACGAGGTTCGGCAGTAACTTGATCTGAAGTTACATGATCATCATCATTAGCTTCCTGACTAATTGGTGTAGTAGTCATAGGAACATATTTATGTGATGAACTACTTTCCAATAAGGGAGCAGGTACAGTTACCTCATCAAGTTCTACTTTCCTCCCACTCACTTCTTTCAAGGGAAACTCCTTCTCTAGAAAGGATCCATTCTCAGCAATGAATATCTTGCCTTCGGATCTGTGATAGAAGGTGTACCCAACATTTTCTTTTGGGTATCCTATGAAGACGCACTTCTCCGATTTGGGTTTGAGCTTATCAGGTTGAAACTTTTTCACATAAGCATTGCAACCTCAAACTTTAAGAAATGACAGCTTAGGTTTCTTTCCAAACCATAGTTCATACGGTGTCGTCTCAACGAATTTAGATGGTGCCCTATTTAACGTGAATGTAGCTGTCTCTAATGCATAACCCCAAAATGATAGTGGTAAATCGGTAAGATACATCATAGATCGCACCATATCTAATAAAGTACGGTTACGACGTTCAGACACACCATTATACTGTGGTGTTTCAGATGGCGTGAGTAGTGAAACTATTTCACATTGTTTTAACTGAAAGCCAAACTCGTAACTCAATTATTTTACTTCTGCGATCATATCGTAGAAACTTTTATTTTCTTGTTACGATGATTTTCAACTTCACCCTGAAATTCTTTGAACTTTTCAAATGTTTCAGACTTATGTTTCATTAAGTAGATATACCCATATCTGCTTGAATCATCTGTGAAGGTGAGAAATAACGATACCCACTGCGAGCCTCAATATTCATCAGACCACATACATCGGTATATATGATTTCCAACAAGTGTGTTGTTCGCTCCATTGTTCCGGAAAACAGAGTCTTAGTCATCTTGCCCATGAGGCATGGTTCGCAAGCATCAACTGATTCATAATCAAGTGATTCCAAAAGCCCATCAGCATGGATTTTCTTCATGCGCTTTACACCAATATGACCTAAACGGCAGTGCCACAAATAAGTTGCACTATCGTTATTAACTTTGCATCTTTTGGCTTCAATATTATGAAAATGTGTATCACCACGATCGAGATCCAACAAACCATTTTCGTTGGGTGTATGACCATATAAGGTTTTATTCATGTAAACAGAACAACAATTATTCTCTAACTTACATGAATAACCATATTGCAATAAACATGATCCAATCATATTCATGCTCAACGCAAACACTAAATAACATTTATTTTAGGTTTAACACTAATCCCGAAAGTATAGGGAGTGTGCGATGATGATCGTATCAATCTTGGAACCATTTCCAATACACATCGTCACTTCACCCTTAACTAGTCTCTGTTCATTCTGCAACTCCCGTTTCGAGTTACTATTCTTAGCAACTGAACTAGTATCAAATACTGAGGGGTTGCTATAAACACTAGTAAAGTACACATCAATAACATGTATATCAAATATACCTATGTTCACTTTTCCATCCTTCTTATCCGCCAATTACTTGGGGTAGTTCCGCTTCCAGTGACCAGTCCCTTTGCAGTATAAGCACTCAGTTTCAGGCTTAGGTCCAGACTTGGGTTTTTTCACTTGAGCAGCAACTTGCTTGCCGTTCTTCTTGAAGTTTCCCTTTCTTCCCTTTGTCCCTTTACTTGAAACTAGTGGTTTTGTTTACCATCAACACTTGATGCTTTTCTTGATTTCTACCTTCGTCGATTTCAGCATCATGAAGAGCTTGGGAATTGTTTCCGTTATCCCTTGCATATTATAGTTCATCACGAAGTTCTACTAACTTGGTGATCGTGACTAGAGAATTCTGTCAATCACTATTTTATGTGGAAGATTAACTCCCACTTGATTCAAGCGATTGTAGTACCCAGACAATCTGAGCACATGCTCACTGCTTGAGCTATTCTCCTCCATCTTTTAGCTATAGAACTTGTTGGAGACTTCATGTCTCTCAACTCGGGTATTTGCTTGAAATATTAACTTCAACTTCTGGAACATCTCATATGGTCCATGACGTTCAAAACGTCTTTGAAGTCCCGATTCTAAACCATTTAAGCACGATGCACTAAACTATCAAGTAGTCATCATATTGAGCTAGACAAACATTCATAACATCTGCATCTGCTCCTGCAATAGGTTTGTCACCTAGCGGTGCATCAAGGACATAATTCTTCTGTGCAGCAATGAGGATAAACCTCAGATCATGGATCCAATCCGCATCATTGCTAGTAACATCTTTCAACTTAGTTTTCTCTAGGAACATATCAAAAATAAAACAGGGGAGCTAAACGCGAGCTATTGATCTACAACATAGATATGCTAATACTACCACGACTAAGTTCATGATAAATTTAAGTTCAATTAATCATATTACTTAAGAACTCGCACTTAGATAGACATCCCTCTAATGCTCTAAGTGATCATGTGATCCATATCAACTAAACCATGTCCGATCATCACGTGAGATGGAGTAGTTTCAATGGTGAACATCACTATGTTGATCATATCTACTATATGATTCACGCTCGACCTTTTGGTCTCAGTGTTCCGAGGCCATATCTGTTATATGCTAGGCTCGTAAAGTTTAACCTGAGTATTCCACGTGTGCAACTGTTTTGCACCCGTTGTATTTGAACGTAGAGCCTATCACACCCGATCATCATGTGGTGTCTCAGCACGAAGAACTTTTGCAACGATGCATACTCAGGGAGAACTCTTGTACCTTGATAATTAGTGAGAGATAATCTTATAAAGCTATCGTCAAACTAAGCAAAATAAGATGTATAAAAGATAAACATCACATGCAATCAAAATATGTGACATGATATGACCATCATCATCTTGTGCCTTTGATCTCCATCTCCAAAGCATCGTCATGATTTCCATCGTCACCGGCATGACACCATGATCTCCATCATCTTGATCTATATAAATGTGTCGTCACATGGTCGTCTCGCCAACTATTGCTCTTGCAACTATTGCTATCGCATAGTGATAAACTAAAACAATTATTTGGCGCTTGCATCTTATGCAATAAAGAGACAACCATAAGGCTTCTGCCAGTTGCCGATAACTTCAACAAAACATGATCATCTTGTACAACAACTTATATCTCATCACGTCTTGACCATATCACATCACAACATGCCCTGCAAAAACAAGTTAGACGTCCTCTACTTTGTTGTTGCAAGTTTTACGTGGCTGCTACGGGCTGAGCAAGAACTGTTCTTACCTACGCATCAAAACCGCAACGATAGTTTGTCAAGTTGGTGCTATTTTAACCTTCGCAAGGACCGTGCGTAGACACACTTGGTTCAACTAAATTTGGAGAAACTGACACCCGCCAGCCACCTGTGTGCAAAGCACGTCGGTAGAACCAGTCTCGCGTAAGCGTACGCGTAATGTCGGCCCGGGCCGCTTCATCCAACAATACCGCCGAACCAAAGTATGACATGCTGGTAAGCAGTATGACTTATATCGCACACAACTCACTTGTGTTCTACTCGTGCATATGATATCTACACATAAAACCTGGCTCTGATACCACTGTTGGGGAATGTAGTAATTTCAAAAAAATTCCTATGCACACGCAGGATCATGGTGATGCATAGCAACAAGATGGGAGAGTGTTGTCCATGTACCCTCATAGACCGAAAACGGAAGCATTAGCACAACGTGGTTGATGTAGTCGTACCTCTTCACGATCCGACCGATCAAGCACTGAACGCACGGCACCTCCGAGTTCTGCACACGTTCAACTCGATGACGTCCCTCGAACTCTGATCAAGCCGAGCTTTGAGGGAGAGGTCCATCAGCACGACGGCGTGGTGACGATGATGATGTTCTACCGACGCAGGGCTTCGCCTAAGCACCGCTATGATATGACCGAGGTGGATTATGGTGGAGGGGGGCACCGCACACGGCTAAGAGATCCAAGGGATCAATTGTTGTGTCTATGGGGTGCCCCCTGGCCACGTATATAAAGGAGTGGAGGAGGGGAGGGGCCGGCCCTCTCTATGGCGCGCCCTAGGGGAGTCCTACTCCCACCAGGAGTAGGATTCCCCCTTTCCTAGTAGAACTAGGAGTCCTTCCAAGTAGTAGGAGTAGGAGAGATGGAAAGGGAAAAGAGAAGAGAAGGAAGGAGGGGGCGCAGCCCTTCCCCCTAGTCCAATTTGGACTAGGCCTTGGGGGGGGGGCGCGGCCTGCCTCTCTCTCTTTCCCTTAAAGCCCAATAAGGCCCATACACTCCCCGGCGAATTCCCATAACTCCCCGGTACTCCGATAAATACCCGAATCACTCGGAACCTTTTCGATGTCCGAATATAGTCGTCCAATATATCGATCATTATGTCTCGACCATTTCAAGACTCCTCGTCATGTCCCCGATCTCATCCGGGACTCCAAACTACCTTCGGTAGATCAAAACTCATAAACTCATAATATAACCGTCATCGAACTTTAAGCGTGCGGACCCTACGGGTTCGAGAACTATGTAGACATGACCGAGACACGTCTCCGGTCAATAAACAATAGCGGAACCTGGATGCTCATATTGGCTCCTACATATTCTACGAAGATCTTTATCGGTCAAACCGCATAACAACATACGTTGTTCATTTTGTCATCGGTATGATACTTGCCAGAGAGTCGATCGTCGGTATCTCAATGCATAGTTCAATCTCGTTACCGGCAAGTCTCTTTACTCATTTCGTAATACATCATCCCGCAACTAACTCATTAGTTGCAATGCTTATAGTGATGTGCATTACCGAGTGGGCCCAGAGATACTTCTCCGACAGTCAGAGTGACAAATCCTAATCTTGAAATACGCCAACCCAACAAGTACCTTCGGAGACACCTGTAGAGCACCTTTATAATCACCCAGTTATGTTGTGACGTTTGGTGGCACACAAAGTGTTCCTCCGGTAAATGGGAGTTGCATAATCTCATAGTCATAGGAACATGTATAAGTCATGAAGAAAGCAATAGCAACAAACTAAACGATCAAGTGCTAAGCTAACGGAATGGGTCAAGTCAATCGCATCATTCTCCTAATGATGTGATCCCGTTAATCAAATGACAACTCGTGTCTATGGTTAGGAAACATAACCATCTTTGATCAATGAGCTAGTGAAGTAGAGGTATACTAGTGACACTCTGTTTGTCTATGTATTCACACATGTATTATGTTTCCGGTTAATACAATTCTAGCATGAATAATAAAAATTTATCATGATATAAGGAAATTAATAATAACTTTATTATTGCCTGTAGGGCATATTTCCTTCAGAAACATAGGCATAAGATCACCCTTAATAATATGCCAACATTTCCTATAGAATTTTGCAGGGAACCCATCTGGTCCCGGTGCTTTATTCGGTTTCATTTGAGAAATTGCATCGAGAACCTCTTTCTCAGTGAACGGTGCAGACATAACCTCATTTTCCTTTGCTCGTAGCCGAGGGATATCTCTCAATACAGACTCATCCAGGGAGATCTTATTCTCAACCGGCGGCCTGAAAAGTTTTTTATAATAGTTGGAGATATAGGACTTGAGGTTCTCATGACCCACCACGGTCCCTTGTCCTGTTCAAGTTGGATGGTTCTCTTCTTCTGATGTTTACCATTCGCGATCATGTGAAAAAATTGTGTATTGTCATCCCCTTGGACAACCTTGAGAACCTTAGCGCACAAGGCCCATTTTGCTGAACTTTGGACTTTGTGGCTTGTTCCACCACATCTAGCAGGTTCAATTCTGCTTTTAGGTCCAAAGTCTCGATCAGTTGGGTGAGTCTTTCTTTTTCTTGTTTGTAAATCCCACTTTTGTTTCTGGCCCAACCCCGTAAAAATTGTCGTAGATGCCTAATCTTGTTTTGCCATCTCTCTAAACTAGATTGCCCACTAACATGATTTGCCCATTCTCGTGTGTTACGCCCATTTTGCATCATGTTTTTTATCGATATTTATTGCATTATGGGCTGTTATTACACATTATGTCACAATAATTATGCCTATTCTCTCTTATTTTACAAGGTTTACATGAAGAGGGGGAATGCCGGCAGCTGGAATTCTGGGCTGGAAAAGGAGCAAATATTAGAGACCTATTCTGCATATCTCCAAAAGTCCTGAAGCTCCACGGGAGCACTTTTCAGAATATATAAAAAATATTGGGCGCAAGAAGTACCAGAGGGGGGCCACACCCTGGCCACGAGGGTGGGGGCGCGCCCTACCCCCCTGGGCGCGCCCCCTGCCTCGTGGGTTCCCTGGTGCCCTCCGATGCCCATCTTCTGCTATATGAGGTCTTTTGTCCGAGAAAAAAAATCATAAGCAAGCTTTCGGGATTAGACTCCGCCGCCACGAGGCAGAACCTTGGCAGAACCAATCTAGGGCTCCGGCTAAGTTGTTCTGCCGGGGAAACTTCCCTCCGAGAGGGGGAAATCACCACCATCGTCATCACCAACGATCCTATCATCGGGAGGGGGTCAATCTCCATCAACATCTTCACCAGCACCATCCCATCTCAAACCCTAGTTCATCTCTTGTATCCAATCTTTGTATCCAAACCTCAGATTAGTACCTGTGGGTTGCTAGTAGTGTTGATTACTCCTTGTAGTTGATGCTAGTTGGTTTACTTGGTGGAAGATCATATGTTCAAATCCATTATGCATATTAATACCCCTCTGATTATGAACATGAATATGCTTTGTGAGTAGTTACGTTTGTTCCTGAGGACATGGGAGAAGTCTTGCTATTAGTAGTCATGTGAATTTGGTATTCGTTTGATATTTTGATGAGATGTATGTTGTCATCCCTCTAGTGGTGTCATGTGAACGTCGACTGCATGACACTTCACCATTGTTTGGGCCTAGAGGGAGGCATTGGGAAGTAATAAGTAGACGATGGGTTGCTAGAGTGACAGAAGCTTAAACCCTAGTTTATGCGTTGCTTCGTAAGGGGCTGATTTGGATCCATATGCTTCATGCTATGATTAGGACCCATTCTGAAACACAATTTGCCTGTTGAAATCCTAGGGGATCCTCCTCCACCCAAGGGTGATCCCGTGTTTGAGCTTAAACCATTACCTGATACTCTTAAATATGCTTATATTGATGAAAAGAAGATACATCCTATTATTATCAGAGCTAACCTTTCAGAGAAGGAGGAAGAGAAATTATTGAAAACTCTGAAGAAGCACCATGCTGCTATTGGATATACTCTTGATGATCTTAAGGGCATTAGTCCCACTCTATGTCAACACAAAATAAATTTGGAGAAAGACGCCAAACTAGTTATTGATCACCAACGACGACTGAATCCTAAGATGAAAGAAGTGGTAAGAAAAGAAATACTAAAGCTCCTTGAGGCAGGTATAATTTATCCCGTTGCTGATAGTCAGTGGGTAAGTCCTGTCCATTGTGTCCCTAAGAAGGGAGGTATCACCGTTGTTCCTAATGATAAAGATGAATTGACCCCGCAAAGAATTATTACAGGTTATAGGATGGTAATTGATTTCCACAAATTAAATAAAGCTACTAAAAAGATCATTACCCTTTGCCTTTTATTGATCAAATGCTAGAAAGATTATCCAAACATACACATTTTTGCTTTCTAGATGGTTACTCTGGCTTCTCTCAAATACATGTGTCAGCTGATGATCAAGCAAAGACCACTTTTACTTGCCCTTTCGGTACTTTTGCTTATAGACATATGCCTTTTGTTTTATGTAATGCACCTGCTACCTTTCAAAGATGCATGATGGCTATATTCTCCGACTTTTGTGAAAAGATTTGTGAGGTGTTCATGGATGATTTATCCGTTTATGGATCCTCTTTTGATGATTGCTTGAGCAACATTGATTGAGTTTTGCAGAGATGTGAAGAAACTAATCTTGTTCTGAATTGGGAGAAATGCCACTTTATGGGAGAAATGCAACTTTGATGTGGCACCATAATTTCAAACTAGAAATCCCCACACTGAGTGAGGGTTAGGTTGACGATGCATATATGTTACACCACACTTCAAGCCAATGACGGGGATTCATATATGCATGCATGCGTGCATAGTATATGCGCTCAAACTTAATTAGGTTTGAATCTCACCATGACCTATACTACGATAACACGAACCAAATGAAGAATCCGCCATGGTAACCTATCTTGTTGTTGGTCAAGGTGATCATGGATGTCCACGCGGACCCACGAATATATAGGCTTGTCGCCGTTAATCACGCGAAGGAGTGTATTGTTCGAAGGAACCACTACATGCATATGTATGGAGGTGATGCGCGGATGCATGTTTGAATACACAACATTGATCGGGCACGTGTGTCAAAAATCGTACACTAGCTCCCCACATAGAACGAGATCGGTTCATGATGGTGTCGTTGTACTAGCCACTTCAACTCGATGGGAGGGATTCATGCGTACACATGCATGTGTGTGTGCTCAAAGTGTATCATGCATGTCATCCCATAGCAAAAATAATAATCCCCTCCTAAGTCAAATTAACCTCTCTTGTTGTCAGGCAAAAAGAAGTGATGGACCAAGCAGGCCCACAGATGGGAAGCATCGATATCGCTGATAACCGCTTAAGTGGGTGCGAGAGGACAACTACCACCGCTTTGCATGTGGGCCAAACATATATATGTTGAATACCCAAAATGCACAACTTTGATGTGCCACATGCCTCAAAAACCGTAAACCATGCACCCACACAGAGCGAGGTTCATATCAAGCGTACTGCATATGATGGTCCCCTTCCCCCCTCTTCACTGCATACTATATGCTCCTGCCGTAATATATGTACAACCCAAAAGAATCCTCATCGATGGTGAAATTAATTAACCTCTCCCGATGTAGGTCAAAGTGATGCATGCATGCATGCATCGATGATGGCCTCGTGGGCCCATAGATGGAAGCGTCACACATGAGTGTCCTAGCTAGGATATATATGCATGTGGCCCAAAAAGGTGTTGTGTAATGTTTGAATAATCAATTTCACAATTTTGATGTTACACGTGCCTCGGTAACCAAAAAGTCCCGACACTGAGTGAGGTGTACTTATAGTATATATGCTAGTCCCCTCCCACCTCTTTGACGCGTACTATATACCACCATAACACAAACAAAAAAGATTATACCTTGCCGGTCAAATTAACCTCACTGCCGGCTGTTCATCAAAGTGATGGACGACGACCTCGCGGGCCCACAAAAAGCGTCACACGCGAGTATCAAGTGTCGTGTAGGACAATCATCGACTGCATGTGGAAAAACATTTATGTATGAAAGAGTTGTGTAAAGTTTTAAATAACGATTTCACGACTCTGATGTGGCACCAGCCTGCCTAACAAAACGGCCAACCCACACGGTGGCTCCCAACTCGTAGTGTACTGTGAGCCACCCGCCACCCCCAGACGCACACACCCATGATACGTCTCCAACGTATCTATAATTTTTGATTGCTCCATGCTATATTATCTACTGTTTTGGACATTATTGGACTTTATTATCCACTTTTATATTATTTTTGGGACTAACCTATTAACCGGAGGCCCAACCCATAATTGTTATTTTTTGCCTGTTTTAGGGTTTCGAAGAAAAGGAATATCAAACGAAGTCCAAACGGAATGAAACCTTCGGGAACGTGATTTTCTCACCGAATACAACTCAGGAGACTTGGACCCTACATCAACCAACTAACAGGAGGCCACGAGGTAGGGGGGCGCACCTGCCCCCCCTCAGGTGCGCCCTCCACCCTCGTGGGCCCCCTGTTGCTCCACCGACGTACTTCTTCCTCCTATATATATCCACGTACCCCCAAACGATCAGATGAGGAGCCAAAACCCTAATTCCACCACCGTAACTTTCTGTATCCACGAGATCCCATCTTGGGGCCTGTTCCGGAGCTCCGCCGGAGGGGGCATCGATCACGGAGGGCTTCTACATGAACACCATAGCCTCTCCGATGAAGTGTGAGTAGTTTACTTCAGACCTACGGGTCCATAGTTATTAGCTAGATGGATTCTTCTCTCTTTTTGGATCTCAATACAATGTTCTCCCCCTCTCTTGTGGAGATCTATTCGATGCAATCTTCTTTTTGCGGTGTGTTTGTTGAGACCGATGAATTGCGGGTTTATGATCAAGTCTATCTATGAATAATATTTAATCTTCTCTGAATTCTTTTATGTATGATTGGTTATATTTGCAAGTCTCTTCGAATTATCAGTTTGGTTTGGCCTACTAGATTGATCTTTCTTGCAATGGGAGAAGTGCTTAGCTTTGGGTTCAATCTTGCGGTGTCCTTTCCCGGTGACAGTAAGGGCAGCAAGGCACGTATTGTATTGTTGCCATCGAGGATAACAAGATGGGGTTTTCTTCATATTGCATGAGTCTATCCCTCTACATCATGTCATCTTGCTTAAGGCATTACTCTGTTTTTAACTTAATACTCTAGATGCATGCTGGATAGCGGTCGATGAGTGGAGTAATAGTAGTAGATGCAGGCAGGAGTCGGTCTACTTGTCTCGGACGTGATGCCTATATACATGATCATACCTAGATATTCTCATAACTATGCTCAATTCTGTCAATTGCTCAACAGTAATTTGTTCACCCACCATAGAATACTTATGCTCTCGAGAGAAGCCACTAGTGAAACCTATGCCCCCCGGGTCTATCTTTATCATATTAATCTCCTATTACTTAGTTATTTACTTTGCTATTTACTTTGCCTTTATTTTACTTTGCATCTTTATCATAAAAATACCAAAAATATTATCTTATCGTATCTATCAGATCTCACTCTCGTAAGTGGCCCTATAGGGATTGACAACCCCTATTTGCGTTGGTTGCAAGGATTTATTTGTTTTGTGAAGGTACGAGCGACTCGCGCGTAGCCTCCTACTGGATTGATACCTTGGTTCTCAAAAACTGAGGGAAATACTTACGCTACTTTGTTGCATCATCCCTTCCTCTTCGGGGAAAACCAACGCAGTGCTAAAAGAGGTAGCAAGAAGGATTTCTGGCGCCGTTGCCGGGGTGATCTACGCAAAAGTCAACATACCAAGTACCCATCACATACCCTTATCTCCCGCATTACATTATTTGTCATTTGCCTCTCGTTTTCCTCTCCCCCAATTCACCCTTGCCATTTTATTCGCCCTCTCTCTCTATCCTCCCTCTCTTTCTCTATTTGCCTCTTTTTGTCTGCTTGCTTTTTGTTTGCTTGTGTGTTAGTTCGCTTGCTTGTCGTTATGGCTAGTTCTTTACCCTCTGCCTCTATGTCTGAAATTGGGGATACTATTGTCGATAATAGTTTTGATGCTCCTACTAAAGAACCCACTATGTCACATATAAAAAGATTCCGTGTTGGTAGTGGTAATATTATTGGAAAAGGAGTTATTCAAGATTTCTTTACTTGTGTCGGTGCTATACTTTCTATGGGTAGTTCTATTCTTCATAGAACTAGTAGTCTTGCGGACGCTATTGCCATGCTTGTAGTTGAACTTGAGAGACAATTCATGCACATGCATCCTTCTATACAAAGGATTTTCCTAGAATTTTCTAATATTGAGCATTCTTCTGTTAAGCGTGTCGTTACTATGTTTTTGGCTCATGAGTTTTGATTCATAATAAAAGAGGCCAAAGAAATCTTTGCGCATTATAGGGTGGACGCTTGCCGTCCTCCCATAGAGACTAACCTCTTTGATCAAGAAGAAATAATGCGTTTTCAATCTTTAGACTATGTTGCTTTCAATGAAAATCTTAGAAAAAGGGTTCCTACCAATGTTTTAGTTGATAGAATTTCTGAACTTAATGATGATTTGGCTATTCGAGATAATGAATTGGTATATTCTCTTCAATATAGTCTCACAAAGTTCTGTCAAAATAATGCTTATAATGATGAATTGGTTGTGCAATAGGAAGGACCAAAGGAGGAACCTATACCTCCCAAGGTTGATCTTGGAGACTTTTGTCACAACAAATTTAGCCCTTTTGATTACTTTTTCTTGCCTCGAATAAAACTTGCTGCTGAACGTAGAGAATATGAAATGAGTTTTAACAATCTATCTTATTATTATGGCAATACCTAGATCTATTCTTGCTTGTTATGCCTAGCTAGGGGCGTTAAACGATAGCGCTTGTTGGGAGGCAACCCAATTTTATTTTTATTCCTTGCTTTTTGCTCCTGATTAGTAATAAATAAATTATTTAGCCTCTGTTTTGGTTTTTTTGTGTTTAGTTAGTGTTTGTGCCAAGTAGAACCGTTGGGAAGACTTGGGGAAAGTCTTGTTGAACTTGCTGTAAAAAACAGAAACTTTAGCGCTCACGAGAACTGCTGTCATTTTTATTTGAAGAGTGCTATTTAGTTAATTATTTTTGAAGATGATTAATAGATAAATTACTCACGTCCATAAATTTATTTTAGAATTTTTGGGGTTCCATATCTTGCGCTAGCTACAGATTACTACAGACTGTTCTGTTTTTTGACAGATTCTGTTTTGCGTGTGTTGTTTGCTTATTTTGATGAATCTATGGCTAGTAAATTAGTTTATAAACCATAGAGAAGTTGGAATACAGTAGGTATAACACCAATAAAAATAAAGAATGAGTTCATTACAGTACCTTGAAGTGGTCTTTTGTTTTCTTTCGCTAACGGAGCTCACGAGATTTTCTACTTTAAGTTTTGTGTTGTGAAGTTTTCAAGTTTTGGGTAAAGATTTGATGGATTATGGAACAAGGAGTGGCAAGATCCTAAGCTTGGGGATGCCCATGGCACCCCTGATATAATATAAGGACACCTAAAAGCCAAATCTTGGGGATGCCCCGGAAGGCATCCCCTCTTTCGTCTACTTCTATCGGTAACTTTACTTGGAGCTATATTTTTATTTACCAATGATATGTGTTTTACTTGGAGCGTCTCGTATGATTTGAGTCTTTGCTTATTAGTTTACCACAATCATCCTTGCTGTACACATCTTTTGAGAGAGCCATACATGATTTGGAATTTGTTAGAATACTCTATGTGCTTCGCTTATATCTTTTGAGTTATATAATTTTGCTCTAGTGCTTCACTTATATCTTCTAGAGCACGGTGGTGGATTTGTTTTATAGAAACTATTGATCTCTCATGCTTAACTTAGATTATTTTGGGAGTCTTAATAGCATGATAATTTGCTTAAAATCCTAATATGCTTGGTATGCAAGATTAATAATAAAAATTCTCTTATGAGTGTGTTGAATACTATGATAAGTTTGATACTTGATAATTGTTTTGAGATATGGAGATGGTGATATTAAAGTCATGCTAGTTGAGTAGTTGTGAATTTGAGAAATACCTGTGTTGAAGTTTGTGATTCTCGTAGCATGCACGTATGGTGAACCATTATGTGATGAAGTCGGAGCATGATTTATTTATTGATTGTCTTCCTTATGAGTGGCGATCGGGGACGAGCGATGGTATTTTCCTACCAATCTATCCCCCTAGGAGCACGGGCGTAATACCTTGCTTTGATAACTTGTAGATTTTTGCAATAAGTATATGAGTTCTTTATGACCAATGTTGAGTCCATGGATTATACGCACTCTCACCCTTCCACCTTTGCTAGCCTCTCTAATACCGCGCACCTTTCGCCGGTATCATACACCCACCATATACCTTCCTCAAAACAGCCACCATACCTACCTATTATGGCATTTCCATCGCCATTCCGAGATATATTGCCATGCAACTTTCCACCGTTCCGTTTATTATGACACACTCCATCATTGCCATATTGCTTAGCATGATCATGTAGTTGACATAGTATTTGTGGCAAAGCCACCGTTCATAATTCTTTCATACTTGTCACTCATGAATCATTGCATATCCCGGCACACCGCCAGAGGCATTCACACAGAGTCATATTTTGTTCTAAGTATCGAGTTGTAATTTTTGAGTTGTAAGAAAAATAAAAGTGTGATGATCATCATTATTAGAGCATTGTCCCAAGTGAGGAAAGGATGATGGAGACTATGATTCCCCCACAAGTCGGGATGAGACTCCGTATGAAAAAAAGAGAAAGAAAAGATGCCAAAAAAGAAAAAAAAACAGAGAAAAGGCCCAAATAAAAAATATAATAAAAAATGAGAGAAAAAGAGAGAAGGGACAATGTTAACATCCTTTTAACACACTTGCGCTTCAAAGTAGCACCATGATCTTCATAGTAGAGAGTCTCTCATGTTATCACTTTCATATACTAGTGGGAATTTTTCATTATAGAGCTTGGCTTGTATATTCCAATGATGGGCTTCCTCAAATTGCCCTAGGTCTTCATGAGCAAGCAAGTTGGATGCACACCCACTTAGTTTCTTTTTGAGCTTTCATATTCTTATAGCTCTAGTGCATCCGTTGCATGGCAATCCCTACTCACTCACATTGATATCTATTGATGGGCATCTCCATAGCCCGTTGATACGCCTAGTTGATGTGAGACTATCTTCCCCTTTTTGTCTTCTCCACAACCACCACTCTTTTCCACCTATAGTGCTATATCCATGGCTCACGCTCATGTATTGCGTGAAGATTGAAGAAGTTTTGAGAATGTCAAAAGTATGAAACAATTGCTTGGTTTGTCATCGGGGTTGTGCATGATTTAAATATTTTGTGTAGTGAAGATAGAGCATACCCATACTATATGATTTTATAGGGATAACTTTCTTTAGCCATGTTATTTTGAGAAGACATAATTGCTTTGTTAGTATGCTTGAAGTATTATTATTTTCTATGTCAATATAAACTTTTGTCTTGAATCTTTCGGATCTGAATATTCATACCACAATTAAGAAGAATTACATTAAAATTATGCCAAGTAGCACTTCGCATCAAAAATTCTGTTTTTATCATTTACCTACTCGAGGACGAGCAGGAATTAAGCTTGGGGATGCTTGATACGTCTCCAACGTATCTACAATTTTTGATTGCTCCATGCTATATTAGCTACTGTTTTGGACATTATTGGGCTTTATTATCCACTTTTATATTATTTTTGGGACTAACCTATTAACCAGAGGCCCAGCCCAGAATTGCTGTTTTTTGCCTGTTTTAGGGTTTCGAAGAAAAGGAATATCAAACGGAGTCCAAACGGAATGAAACCTTCGGGAACGTGATTTTCTCACCGAATACAACTCAGGAGACCTGGACCCTACGTCGAGCAAACTAACAGGAGGCCACGAGGTAGGGGGGCGCGCCTGCCCCCCCAAGCGCGCCCTGCACCCTTGTGGGCCCCCTGTTGCTCCACCGACGTACTTCTTCCTCCTATATATATCCACGTACCCCCAAACGATCAGATGAGGAGCCAAAACCCTAATTCCACCGCTGTAACTTTTTGTATCCACGAGATCCCATCTTGGAGCCTGTTTCGGAGCTCCGCCGGAGGGGGCATCGATCACGGAGGGCTTCTACATCAACACCATAGCCTCTCCAATGAAGTGTGAGTAGTTTACTTCAGACCTATGGGTCCATAGTTAGTAGCTAGATGGCTTCTTCTCTCTTTTTGGATCTCAATACAATGTTCTCCCCCTCTCTTGTTCAGACCTATGGGTCCATAGTTAGTAGCTAGATGGCTTAGCTTTGGGTTCAATCTTGCGGTGTCCCTTCCCGGTGACAGTAAGGGCAGCAAGGCACGTATTCTATTGTTGCCATTGAGGATAACAAGATGGGGTTTTCTTCATATTGCATGAGTCTATTCCTCTACATCATGTCATCTTGCTTAAGGCGTTACTCTGTTTTTAACTTAATACTCTAGATGCATGCTGGATAGCGGTCGATGAGTGGAGTAATAGTAGTAGATGCAGGCAGGAGTCGGTCTACTTGTCTCGGACGTGATGCCTATATACATGAGCATACCTAGATATTCTCATAACTATGCTCAATTCTGTCAATTGCTCAACAGTAATTTGTTCACCCACCGTAGAATACTTATGCTCTCGAGAGAAGCCACTAGTGAAACCTATGGCCCCCGGGTCTATTTTTATCATATCAATCTCCTACTACTTAGTTATTTACTTTGCTATTTACTTTGCCTTTATTTTACTTTGCAACTTTATCATAAAAATACCAAAAATATTATCTTATCATATCTATCAGATCTCACTCTCGTAAGTGACCCTATAGGGATTGACAACCCCTATTTGCATTGGTTGCGAGGATTTATTTGTTTTGAGCAGGTACGAGGGACTCGTGCGTAACCTCCTACTGGATTGATACCTTGGTTCTCAAAAACTGAGGGAAATACTTACGCTACTTTGCTGCATCATCCCTTCCTCTTCGGGAAAACCAACGCAGTGCTAAAAGAGGTAGCAACCCACACACACACACACCGTGAATCCACCGCAACTACGATGCATGCACTACAAAAAAAAGACACATCTGTGACATTTTGGGCCGAACGAATTTTTTTTTCATACTTATGACACTTCTATGATGATAATTGTGACAAAACCTGGTATCATCATAGATGTGGTGGGCTCCTACTTCTGTGACAAAAAATCATGATAGAAAATGGGTTTTTCTTCCTAGGCGGGCTGGAGATGCAGCTGCATGACATTCTTTGGGCCGTCCATGACGGAAAAAACCATGGTAGAAGCGAGGGCGAGGAAAATATCAGGATGCTCCCGGTTACGGTAGGTGGTCGGGGCCGAGCGATGCATGGAGGTTTGCGCGTTTCTCTCGTACACGCACGCGTGTGGGAGCGAGGCGTTGGGCTCTAACTGAACCTGAGCGAGGCGTTCTCCTACTGAACCCGAGCGATTGTACTGCAGGCTATGTGTTACTGAACCCGAGCGATCGATCGATGGCTGTTAACTGAACCCGATCGAGCGATTCCTTCGCTACTGCTGCTAACTAAAGCTGATCAATGCTGCCTCTGGATGAACAGTGAGCGTTGTTGGGGGGGTTTGGATGAACAGTTCCCGGTGGGGGTGGATGAACAGGACCCCATGGTGTTGCCTCTGGATGAACAAGACCCCGATCGATCGAGCCGGTTGGGGCTGGATGAACATGACCCTGTGGAGGGCTGGATGAACAGGACCACCCCGTGGAGGGCTGGATGAACAGTAGACGGTGGAGGGCTGGATGAACAGTAGCCCGTGGAGGGGTGGTTGAATAGGAGCCCGTGGAGAGGGCTGGTTGAACAGTAGCCGGTGGAGTAGCGTGCGGTGGAGGCTGGATGAACAGTCGTAGGTGGAGGCCGGAGGAGGACGACGGTGCATGAATAGTAGCCCGTGGAGGCTGGAGGGGGTCGATGGTGGAGATGAACAGTATCCCGTGGAGTCCCATTTTGCAGTACGCCACACCCCTCCCGATGAACAGGACTGTAAGTGCATCTAGTGCCACCCCTAGTTGGTTTTGGAGTATTGACAACAAACCTGGTTGAGGGACTAATGTGTTTGTGAGAATTGCAGGATAACACAGGTAGTAGTCCCTCATTGATTCGGTTTACCTACCGGAGATGACCCCTAAAAATGTATGAAGACATTGAAGACAAAGGTGGTATGTGAAGGTATTCACATTGAAGACTATGACAAGAGAAGACATCGCGTGAAGACTATGGAGCGCGAAGACTTAATTGTTTCGTTGTTTCATTTTCTTCTTTGTTGAGTCATAGGAACCACTGTACTGTTAAGTGGGGTCCAAGTGAACCAATCAGAATGACTGAAGTGATGCCTAACCAAAATCCTATGTCTTCGAGCGAAGACAATGAGAGCAAATCTTATCCAGAGCTGGATAAGTCAGCTTTGCTTGTAGCTCAAGTAAAGTTGCCGTGTGTGTTTGAAATCTGACCGTTGGAACACGGGTCAGTTCCTTAGTGACCCAGGGTCATTTCGGACAAAACAGGTCGGGTTGCCTAGTGGCTATAAATAGCCCACCCCTTACACCATAAAGTGGTTGGCTGCTCAGAGTTAGTGCACGACTTTTGTCGTTTGAGAGCAACCCACCTCGAAGCCTTTGAGAGAGAAATACTTGCGAGGACAAAGCCCTAAACACCCAGAGCCAAAGAGTGTTAGGCATCACTGAAGTCTTCCTGTCTGTGTGATCTGAAGACTTATTACACTTGAGGACTGTGAATCCTCCAGCCGGTTAAGCGTCGTGTTCTGAGCATCCAAGAGTCATTGTGGATCACTGGTGAACGAAGTCTGTGAAGGTTTGGAAGTCTACCTTGAAGACTTACCAGAGTGATTGGGAGAGGACTGGGTGTCCTTAGCTCAAGGGGAATAAGGTGAAGACGCGGTCTTCTGAGTTGAATCTCAGCCTCCCTAACCAGACGTACAGTTGTCACAGCAACTGGAACTGGTCCAACAAATCATTGTCTTCTATCCTTCCCATCTCCTTATGTGCAGTTGGTCCTTGTGAAGTCATTTCCTGTTTGCATTATCTTTTGTCTTCACTGAGTAATTGCTTGTTCTGATTGGCTTCATACCATCTTCCATCCTGATCCATACTGCATAGCTGCTATTAGTCTTTGTGCTTCCACTTCATTGAATACTCGACTATGGCTTGTCTAGTGTAGTCTACCTTCCGCTGTATGGTAATATGTTTACTACTATCGTTTGTCTTTGAAACTTCCATGTTTTGAAGACTTTCGTAAAATTCGCCTATTCACCCCCCTTTAGTCGATCACTAGCAATTTCAATTGGTATCAGAGCAAGGTACTCCCTTGTTCTGTGTGATTCGGTTTAACCACCTGGAGTTTTAGCTATGTCGACTGCAGGGATAATCAAAGTCTCCGTTGTGTGCCTCGTCTTCGATGGAACTGAATATCCCTACTGGAAGAATAAGATGCGCATGCATCTTGAAGCCATTGATGTCGACCTCTGGTATGTCGTCAAGAATGGCGTTCCCAAGGCTGGTGAAGGTGTCACCGCGGCTGATGTCAAGAAATTCGTTCAACTGGACTCCACTACCAAGAACATCATATGTGGTCATTTGACCAAAGGGCAGTATGGCCGTGTGAGTGCTCTGGAAACATCTAAGCTAGTCTGGGACTGGCTCTCCAAGGTCAACAAAGGCGTCTCAACCCAAAGAGATCAAAGGATCAGTGTCCTTCGCAACCTCTTCAACCGCTTCAAGAGAAACGACAATGAGAATGTTCAGCTCATGTTTGATCGCCTTATTGACATCACAAATGAGCTTCAAGCTCTCGGCGCTACTAAGATCACCAGGCATGAAATCGTCAAGACACTCCTGAGATCACTTGACAGCTCATTTGACACCCTAGCCCTGATGATTCAAGAATGCCCTGACTTCAAGACACTCGATCCCTCTGACATACTTGAAAGGCTCAACACACATGAGTTTCAGCTTTCTAAGAAAAGAGACATCTACGGTCCTAACTATGGCCGAACTCGTGCTTTGAAGGCAAAACCTGTCTCCTCATCTGAAGAAGAATCTGACTGTAGTTCTGATGATCCTGAAGACATTGGAAAGGAGCTTGCTATGCTTGTGAAGAAGTTCCAGAAATTCACCAAGAAGAAAGGCTTCAGAAAGTCCTCATGATCCAGCTTAAGGAATGATGAAGCTTCTGCTCATGACTACAAGAAGAGAACATGCCACAAGTGCAAGAAACCTGGTCACTACATCTCTGAGTGTCCGCAGTGGGACAATGAGAACAAGAAGAAGAAGAGCAAGGAATATGATTCTGACGACAAGAAGAAGAAGAAATACTCAAAGTCTTCTTCCAAGTCTTCTTCAAAGTCTTCATCACACAAGAAGAGCTCATCTGACAAGGCTCGTGCGTTTGTTGGCAAGGAAATGGATTCAGAGGAGGAGTCTGCTTCTGAGGAGGCGGAGGTGGAGTCTGAGGAGGAGTTTGATTCTGGCGTTGCAAGTCTGGCTACAACCTACGTTGCCAAGTCCATCTTCAAAACTGAAGACAATGACTTCATCACCGACTCCGATGCTAATGACAAGGACAACTCCACTCCCACCTACTGCTTCATGGCACGCGGTGCCAAGGTAAACTCACGCATTACTCACTATCAAACATCCAGTGAAGATGACTCTGATTGTGGTTCCAAACCCAGCTACAAAACACTTGCTAAAATTGCAACTGAACAACAGAAAGCTATGGAACATATTCAAAAACTGTTAGACAAAAACGATGACCTGTTAGACGCTGAAATGACTCGATCTCAGTCCTTAATTGAAGACATAAAAAATCTTCATGTTAAGTATGAGGAACTTGAAAGTCGTCATGAAACGCTCTCAACAACTCATGAAAAGCTTTCCCATGATTATCTTCAAAGGAAGCAAGATCTTGAGAAATTGAGAGCGGCTTATGAAGATCTTCAAAAGGAAAACGAGTCACTTCGCGCCAAACAGATCAGTTCCGCTCAGGAAGGATTTGAACCACCATGTCTTAAATGCATTGAGCATGACAACGCTACTTTTGTTGTTGGATGTTCTACTGCTGCTACTGTTGCAATATCTTCAACTGTTGATGTGGTAACTAACCCCTTTGCTGAGGATACCGCTGCTATCGCTGATGAAAATGCTAGGTTGAAGACATTGCTTGAAACAGGGATGTACAAAAGTCTTAAAGGGCATCAGACACTATGTGATGTCCTCAAAAGGCAGATCCTGAACCGAAACCCTAGGAAAGAGGGTGTTGGGTTCGAAAGGAAAATGAATGCCGATGGCTCTTACTGGAAACCTGAGCAGTACCCCAAAACCATATGGGTTGCTGCAAAGGAACCTTCAGTGGATCCATCCACCCTATCTAGCTTCACTTGTGCTAATCCCATTGTCATTGATGAATCCTTTGATGCAAACTATAAACTGTTTAAGAATCAGAATGGTGAAGTGTTTTCCAGGTATATTGGTACTAACTGCAGGAATGGGCCACCTATGAAGAAAGTCTTGGTGCCAAAAAAGTGTCTGGAGAATCTTTCTGTGAATGTCGTCATGACACCACATGTGAATAAGACAAACCCTAGACCACAGGCTTCATATGGTCCAAAGGCTTCATACAGATAGAGGACTCACCTGAGTCGCACTAACACAAATGTTTTGCAGGGAAACCATACTCAGACCTATGAATATGAGCGCATTTCATAAAACTGCCATGTTCATAAGACCCAAAACTACTCTGCTTATTCTTATGAGTACTATTGTCCACCTGCAAGACTATTTTCTAGGGCTCCAAAGCCAAAGTTCCAGATGATGCACTTAGACTCATTGCTTCGAAGCCACCCTTGAAGATGTGGGTGGCTAAGAAAGCTTAACTCTCTTTTGCAGGGAAAGGTGTCCAGCCGAAAATCAAATGCGTCTGAAGCTATTGCTGGGGACCTTAAACATCTTGTAGGGCGCAAGATCAAATGCCCAAATGGTCTTATTATGTATTTTGTTCCTAAGTCGCTTGCTACTTGCCCTATCAGTCCTAACCTCGATCTAAGCTTTCATAATCCACTTGCTCGTCAAATGTTTATGCTTCACAATTCTCTTCATGAAGCCTATCCCCCTAACTGCACTGTAGGGTATGACACCAGCTGCTTCAGAATGGATTATTGATAGTGGATGTACTAATCACATGACAGGCGAGCGAAGTCTTCTCATGGACTCAACTCTATGACCATCTGACAAAAGTCACATCACATTTGCTGATACTGGTAAAAGCAAGGTATTGGGTCTAGGTAGAGTTGCAATCTCAAAGGATCAGCACATGGATAAAGTGATGCTTGTTGAATCCCTTGGTTTCAACTTAATGTCCGTCTCAATGCTTTGCGATTTGAACATGATTGTGATATTTGGAAAATATCATTGCCTAGTTCTAATGGAATCTGACAAGTCCCTAGTCTTTGAAGGGTATCGGAAAGATGATTTGTACATGGTAGATTTCTCAGCAGGACCACAGCTCGCTGTATGTCTTCTTGCAAAAGCTTCAGAATGCTGGCTCTGGCATCGGAGGCTAGGGCATGCTGGCATGAGGAATTTGCACACTCTTGCAAAGAAGAAGCATATCATAGGCATCGAGGGCGTCAAGTTCAAGAAGGATCACTTATGCGGTGCCTGCGAAGCTGGAAAGATGACGAGGGACAAGCATCCCTCGAAGACAATCATGACAACGACTCAACCCTTTGAACTGCTACACATGGACCTCTTTGGTCCTACTCACTACTCAACTCTTACTACTACTACTTGTCTCTATGGCTTCGTCATTGTTGATGATTATTCAAGATATACATGGGTGCATATAATTCTCTACAAGAATGAAGTGCAGGATGTCTTCAGACGCTTCGCCAATCGAGCCATGAATAACTATGGTGTCAAGATCAAGAACATCTGAAGTGATAACGGCATTGAATTCAAGAACACCGGCCTCGACACTTATCTTGATACATTGGGCATCACTCATGAGTTCTCAGCCCCGTACACGCCGCAGCAGAATGACATCATGGAACGCAAGAATAGAACACTCATTGAGATGGCTCGGACGATGCTCGATGAATACAAGACACCAAGAAAATTCTGGCTTGAAGCCATTGATACTGCATGCCATGTCATCAACCTTGTTTATCTTCACAAGCTTCTGAAGAAAACATCCTATGAACTCCTCACTGGTAAGAAGCCAAATGTCAGTTACTTCAGAGTATTTGGTGCCAGGCGCTGGATCAAGGATCCTCATCACACTTCAAAATTTGCACCGAACGCACATGAAGGTTTTATGCTTGGTTACGGAAAGGATTCGCACTCCTACAGAGTCTTCAACCTCTTTCACTATAAAGTGGTTGAAACTGTGGATGTGCGGTTCGATGAGACTAACGGCTCGCAAAGAGAGCACCTGCCAAATGTGCTAGATGAAATTCCACCCAGTGAATCCATCAAGCTTATGGGAACTGGAGAAATCATACCGTCTGAAGTACAGCCTGAAGAGGAACTTATCATATCTACACCTGATCAACCTGAAGACAATGCTCAGCCTAAATACAATCCTTCGGACGATGACAATGATCAACAAGAGCAAAATCTTTGTCCAGTTCATCCTCGTGTTGCAAATGAAGTACAGATTGAGAAGATAATCGATAACATCAATGCACCTGGTCCACTCACTCGATCAAGGGCAACACAACTAGCAAATTTCTGTGGACACTTTGCATTCGTCTCAATATCAGAACCCAAGAAAGTTGATGAAGCCTTCATGGAACCAGAATGGATTCAAGCTATGCAAGAAGAGCTTCAACAGTTTGAGCTGAATAATGTATGGGAACTGGTCAAGCGTCCTGATCCTCGGAAACACAATATCATAGGCACTAAATGGATATATCGCAACAAGCAAGATGAGCATGGTCAAGTTGTCAGAAACAAGGCTCGTCTAGTTGCTCAAGGATACACTCAAGTTGAAGGAATTGACTTCGATGAAACATTTGCTCTTGTGGCTAGGCTTGAAGCTATATGCATACTGCTAGCCTATGCAAATCATCATAACATCCTTCTGTATCAAATGGATGTGAAGAGTGCTTTTCTCAATGGCAAGATTGAAGAAGAAGTGTATGTTGCACAACCGCCTAGCTTTGAAGATCCAAAACATCCTGACATGGTTTATAAGCTCAACAAGGCACTTTATGGCCTCAAACAAGCCCCTCGTGCTTGGTATGACACACTCAAAGACTTCCTGAAGAGTAAAGGCTTCAAACCTGGTTCCCTGGATCCCACTCTCTTCATGAAGACATATGATGGTGAACTGTTTGTGTGCCAAATATATGTGGATGACATTATCTTCGGCTGCACTAATCAGAAATATAGTGATGAATTTGGATACATGATGCAAGAGCAATATCAGATGTCCATGATGGGTGAGCTGAAGTTCTTCCTTCGTCTTCAAATACGACAGCAACGCAACGGCATCTTCATATCTCAAGAGAAATACCTCAAAGATTGCCTGAAGAAGTTTGGAATGCAAGACTACAAAGGTTATACGACGCCAATGCCTACCAAGAGTCATCTAGATTCTGACGCCAATGGTAAAGAGTTTGATCAAAAGGTATACCGCTCCATGATTGGTTCTTTGCTTTATTTATGTGCATCTAGGCCAGATATCATGCTTAGTGTTTGCATGTGTGCCCGATTCTAAGCAGCACCAAAGGAATCACATCACTTAGCTGTGAAGCGAATTCTTCGATATTTGGCTTGCACCCCAACACTAGGATTATGGTATCCAAAGGGCTCAGAGTTTGATCTAGTTGGATTCTCGGATGCTGATTATGCTGGTGACAAGGTGGATCGCAAGTCTACATCAGGCACATGTCACTTTCTGGGACGATCACTTGTGTGGTGGTCTTCAAAGAAGCAGAACTGTGTATCTCTCTCCACTGCTGAATCTGAATACATTGCTGCTGGATCTTGCTGCGCTCAGCTTTTATGGATGAAGCAAACACTCGAAGACTATGGCATTCATCTGAAGCAAGTGCCACTCTACTGCGACAATGAAAGCGCCATCAAGATCGCCGACAACCCAGTTCAACACTCGAAGACAAAGCACATTCAGATCCGTCATCACTTTCTCAGAGATCATGTCATGAAGGAAGATATTGATATCATTCACGTCAACACTGAAGAGCAGCTGGCAGATATCTTCACAAAGCCCTTGGATGAGAAAAGGTTTTGCAAGTTGCGGTGTGAGCTAAATATCTTGGAATCCTCAAATGTCATGTGATCATGCACACATCCTAACACTTATGCATGTTGATGACTTAGATGTGAAAACACACGAAGTAACGTATATCTTCAACCAATGAAGACTTACACTCTAAGTGTGAATACATTAATGCGGAATTTGACTTCGGAGCGCCACGATAATTGTGCGTCGTGTCTCGATCTAATATTTCCTATATGGTGGGTAACGCCACCACCAAACTTTTGTTTGGAATACTTTCTATTGGCGTTGCATTTGCATAGTCATCGCATTTGGTTTGTCTTCATTATTAACATGGCTTCATGTTTATCTTCACTATATTGATTTGGTTTCTGTCCTCTACAGCATTCACTTATAGCTATGTCTTCTAGTTGAATCTTTTGAACTAAGTGAATGTGATCGGACCCTAACCTTTCTATGCTCCCGTCTTAAGTCTATCTATCCAAATCATATGCATTCTATTGAAACTGTTAAAACATCTTCTCTGCGTCCTTGTTAGTAGAAGACACGTAGACAAACATTAGTCTATTTTCAATGCTCAATCCTTTTTACCTGAAACCCGGAGAAGTGGGAACGACCACCCGACAATCCAGGCGTGCGTGGGAATGTGGAACAACCTCCAATGTGTTGCATGATCACCACGTGTCCTTCAGATGTGAACCGCCAAGGGCACCTGCGTAATAACATTGTGCCGTCCCTGTCCCTATAAATACATGCCTCACCCCAGTCATTATCTCTTCTTCCACTCTTGCACAAACCCTAGCGCCACCGCTAGCCCACGACGACGCCGACGATGAAGTGCTTAGCTGACGCGGCCTCACCGACGCCGTCCTCACGCCGGCCGCGGACATTGTCTTCTCTGCCGTCGCCGTAGGTGTCCTCCGTCGCCAAGTTAGGGCACGAAAGTTCGAACTGCTCGGCCTCCTCTCCCACTCCGTCTAGCAGTTCCTCATGTGGTAAATAAAAACTCTTTTTACAGTCTTTTGATCCGATAAATTCATCCTTTTCAACCACAAGTGGTTTCTGTTGCTACAAAGTTGGATCTATCCTGTTCTGCATCTCATAGCATGCCTAGTATGTTCACTTATGCTTCACAAAATAGTTAGATTCCTCACTTGTACTTATTCGTGGATTCATACAAATCTGGAACCAACTCTCTACATATGAGTGAATGTCTTCGCACTATGAGGTCAAGGTCTTCTAAAACTGATTTATCTTCAAAATCTTCTGAGAATGCATATGACCTCTTCCCCTTCCCTCGCATCTCTAATGCTGTCACAGGTACATGTCCGTGGGAGAATCCCTTGGTTCTCATAGTCTGCATTCATTTGCAGAGTTCTTACAGCATCACATAAATTCTCCTGAAGCCAGTTCCTGTCTGACCAGTAGACAGAAGACTTTGACAGTGTTGAATCCTTTCAGTCTAAACTTCATGACAACTGAAAAATCAGTCAGGAAGGGCGGCAGACAGCGTCATGGAAACACTGCTAAGGACCTGCCACCGGATCTCTATGAGTTATACAAGTCAGATCTAGAAGAAACCTATGGAGAATGCAAGAACCGAATCCAATGGATTTGAAGACATTGGGCAGATGAATGGTTCAAGTACAGATTCATCACCAATGAATATGCTGAGAAGAATGCCCTAAAGGGCCCCTAGGGAGATATAATATACAAAGGTCTTCAACCCAAGTCGAAGTCGGAAGCTATTGCTCAGGGCTTCTACCCCTGCATGATTCGTGGACCTCAGCCTGCTAATGCCGACCCATCCTCTCTATTATGGTGTCGTGAAGATAAACTCTTCAAGAGCAACTATGAGGCTGCAAAGAACTCGTCCAAGGAAAACAAGAAGTCTTTGGGATTAGACTTCAACCCAGGCCCCTCTGCACCACGTGCTGACGGCACACGCGAAGCTGAACCCAATCTTATTGGGCCCTTCTAAAACTTAGAAGGTCTCATCACTCACATTCAGGTTCAAGGGGTAGCCGTGGACCACTCTGCAGATGACATTGATTCTGATGAAGCGCCTGCACCACAGAAGCCTGTGAAGCAAAAGAAACCAAAGGCTTCAAAGCCCTCCTCTGCACCAAAGGTCTCACGGGCGAAGCCTCTGGCCACTGCACCTCCTGAAGCCAGTGTGCAGTCTGAAGATCTCTCACGCATCTCCAAGTCTGACAAGTTGAAAAAGCCCATGCAACTCACTGGTCAAGCATTGACTCTAGCTGCTGTTTTGAGAAACGAGAATGTTGCCATTGATCTGTCCAGCCACGACGATCTTGGCGATGACGCTCTTGAGCAATTGATAAAGAGCAAGCAAGAGGCGGAAATCTTCAATGATCTTCCCCTCTTTGATGTGGAAATCTTGTACAAGTTTATTGATGAATGGTTCGACAGCCCAGACCTCAGTTTTGATGATCTTCGGCTCCCGATTGGCCTCAGCGTCTCCTTCCATGGAGCCATTGCTCCTGAGCTGGCTCTTGCACAGAAGATTGTTGAGCTGAAGCACAAAATTGACTATGAAAAGGCTCAGTTCAAGAAGCACATGGCCAAGCTCAATGTTGAAGACATTCAAAACTTCAAGGTCATGATGCATGAGCTCAAGGAGGCATTCCACAAGAAACGAGAAGAAGCAAAAGGTTCTCGTGACTGCATGAAGAATCTTGCTGCCAAATGTGTTCAAGGCTACAATGAAGCTGAAAAGCGCAAGGCTTTGGGGCAACCAGGCATCGACCCCAGAATGGCTGCCAAGAAGAAGAAGAAGCCAGTTGTGGCCGAACCAGAAGCATCAAGGCAGGAAGAACCTCGCATTTTCTTTCCGGCTAGTATGACAGGCTCGAAGCCTAAGGTCCCCACAGTGGCTTCAGAGTTCAAGAAAACTAGAGCAGCTGAAGCCGAAGCCAGAAAGCGCAAGACCAAAGCCACCACTGATGATGCTCCACCAACCAAGAAAGGAAAAACAAAGAAGCGAGACTAGGCTGGTTCCACAGAGCCCCTTGTTGTCGAGCCAATTCATGTTGCTCATCCTTCCTCTGCACATCGAGAACGTCATTTGGTAGTTCATGAGCCTGCTTCCACAGAGGCTCCTGAAGCTGAAGAGAATCCAGCTATTGACCCCACCACAGCTGAAGACATTGGTCATCAAGACAATGTTGAAGATGATGAAGCCCTTCCTCAGATCGAGCACAATTTGGTATCATCGCCAATTCTCACGAACAACGAACTCATCAGCATTGGTCGTCCATTGACGCCAATTGCTCAGGATGACTCATGGGCTGATCACCCTCAAGAATCCCCTCGTGATGAAGAAACACCAGTCACTCCCCCACCACAGGTCACCACTCCGGTGATTTACAATGAAGACTTTGAGGCCCAACCAACTCCATCTCCACAGGCGTCGCCAGCATTTCGCAGGCTTCGCAAAGGACCAAGGCCCCACATCACGTTGTCAAGTGTTCCAGAAGGAGAAGAGCGCCAATCTGTTTCACGCAAAGTCTTTCCTGAAGCTTCTCCTACAGTGAACATCCCTGAATCTGAAGCCAAAGAGGTTGAAGATATTCCGGCTGCATCAGCCGATGAAGAAGAAGAACCACGCAATGAAGAAACAGTTGCTACACCCCCGTCCAACCCTGAAGTTGTTCTTGAGGAGAACGTGTCTGACCCTCCAGCTCCTGAAGTGGAGGTTACCAATACTGAGGCGGCCACCAACATCAACACTAAAGCCAATGACGTTGTCATGGCTGAAGCTAATGTGGCGCCTGAAGCTAATGTGGTGCCAGATGTCGCTGCACCTGAAGCTTATGCTACACCTGATGCAAATCTACAACTTGAAGCCAATGCCTCTGCTCCTGTACCACCTCCCAGGCCACACACCATCGAGCAAGCATATGATCGTGGTCAGCTTGTTATAGTCCACTGGCCAATTCTGGTTCCTCCGCCTGCTCCCGGCCCTCAATTTGACTATCATGTGGAGCACAGGCCTCAGGTCCAGAAGCCAAAGCCAAGGCTACCACAGTTTCCTGGTACTGCAACGTCACCAGGATCATTTAATCTGAATGGATTCAAGGAACACAACACATTCTTCGACAATGACAAGAACCCCTACACAAGGCCAAGAATCTCTTCGGACCGATTCTGGAGTTATCAGCAGCGAAGCTATTATTCATGCATCTTGTACAATTAGGGACGCATCTTCCCTCATATGCATCTTGATTGTGAAGCCATTGCTGGACTGCCATGCCTTGAAGAAGCCCTTGACTGCTTTCATGATGCGGGTCTGCTCAACTTTGTGACTGCCAAGGAACACTAGAATGAAGAACTTCTGCTTCAATTCTATGCTACACTCCACATTCGTGGATACAACAGGGATCCAAAGACTTGGATCCTTGAGTGGATAACAGGAGATGTTCATCATGAAGCTAAAGCCCAAGACATCATTGAGCTTACAGCCCTGCCCACTCCTGGCGAATATTATGAACCAGGTTGTCAACAACACCAGAATGCTTTGGAGAGCATTTTCCAGAAGCCTGAGCCTAACATGAGCCAAATGCTGAGCATGATGAAGCCTCTGCCACACGACGCTGAATACCCAATGGAATTCTTTGTCGAAGATGTAGAGTATCTGCCCCGCACCATTTACCACATCATCAGGAAGACTTTATGGCCTGTCAAAGGACATTCATCTGTAGCGAAGCTTGAAGGAGCAATGAAGACTTTGGTTTTCTATATCTTAAATGGCATAAGCTTCAATGCTCAAGACTTCTTCATCAGGCAATTGGCTGCATCTGGCTCCGACATCTTTGGTCTGAAGTTCTATGCTCCATGGGTAATGCGTCTTATCAAGCTTCACTCCGCCTTCAACTATTAGCCGTCTGCACGCAATCATCTAGTATTCTTGCCAGAGGTTGATCTATCTGTTGAAGCTATTTACCCAGAGCCTGCAAAGGATCCAGTTTATCTTCACAATGTTGATCATCAAAGCTTCACCCAGCCCATTGAAGGAGTTCAGGCCGTCTCTCGTGTTTATCCCTTGGCTGGTAACACACGTGCCCCTCGTGCTCAAACTGAAGCCACTAGAAGCACCATTGCCCAAAGGCCTCGGAAGCGGTCTCATGTTCTCAACGACCAAGAGCTTCTCGTCGCTCTACATCAGAAACAAGATAAGCATCATGATTTGCTTAAGCGTCAGATGCAAAGCCTCTTGGTGGACATCAATCGCATTCGCAATCTTGCCACCAAGAATGCCTTTGTTACACATGAAACCTGTTGGAGGTCCTGGAAGAGTTTGACATTACTCACTGCTGAAGCAGATCTTCAAGATGATGGGTCATGGAAAGATTCAAGTTTGACTCCACTCCTCCAAGGAATGCTCACTTGCGTCGGACTCCCTCACTTGAAGACTCTGACTACTCTTCCTCAGCTGCAACGGTGAATGCCAGAGTCATCGATGATCAAGATGATGCCACCTCACCACCTCCGACTTCAGCGCGTGTCGACACTGCACCAAGTTCTTCTGTGACCCCGGATCTCAACGACGACCCTTCTACTTCGCCTACTCCTCATGGGAAGGAGTAGAAGCTCTATGTCTTCAAACCTTTTTGGTCATTACTGACAAAAGGGGGAGAAGCATATGAGTTGATAGTCTTCAAGCGGGTCCATATGGTTGGTTGCTTTATTTTTGCTACTTTTTCCAAGTGCTTACAACTCTCGCTTTTGATACATTTGGTTTGTTTTTGAGTTGTAACACTTAAACTTGTTGTTCGGCTACTATATTTTCAACAATATGTGATGCGATGATAAATTCTGCATGTGCGACGATAAATTCCGCATGAAGTCATCTTGCAGACGTCCATTTTTTTAATTATGCATGTCATTACCTTCGATATATCCTTTCATGCATGATGAATTGTCTTCATAAGTAGAAGAGGAGCTCCGCAAGTACAACCTGCCATGTGCATTTGCATTCAAAGGCAAAATACTTGTATGCACATCTTCAGGGGGAGCCTTTCTGCTACTTACGAAGACAATACTTAAATCCTTTACAATTTCACATACTTCTATCCCCGTTGAAAACTTCAACTAGTTTCTCATCAATCACGAAAAAGGGGGAGATTGTAAGTGCATCTAGTGCCACCCCTAGTTGGTTTTGGAGTATTGATGACAAACCTGGTTGAGGGACTAATGTGTTTGTGAGGATTGCAGGATAACACAGGTAGTAGTCCCTCATTGATTTGGTTTACCTACCAGAGATGACCCCTAAAAATGTATGAAGACATTGAAGACAAAGGTGGTATGTGAAGGCATTCACATTGAAGACTATGACAAGAGAAGACATCGCGTGAAGACTATGGAGCGCGAAGACTTAGTTGTTTCATTTTCTTCTTTGTTGAGTCATAGGAACCACCGTACTGTTAAGTGGGGTCCAAGTGAATCAGTCAGAATGACTGAAGTGATGCCTAACCAAAATCCTATGTCTTCGAGCGAAGACAATGAGAGCAAATCTTATCCAGAGCTGGATAAGTCAGCTTTTCTTGTAGCTCAAGTAAAGTTGCCATGTGTGTTTGAAATCTGACAGTTGGAACACGTGTCAGTTCCTTAGTGACCCAGGGTCATTTCGGACAAATCAGGTCAGGTTGCCTAGTGGCTATAAATAGCCCACCTGAAAGTGCGTTATATCGACTAGAGGGGGGGTGAATAGGCGATTTTTATGAAAGTCTTCAAAACATGGAAGTTTCGAAGACAAACGATAGAAATAAACCTATTACCATGCAGCGGAAGGTAGACTACACTAAGCAAACCATAGTCAAGTATTCAATGGAGTGAAAGCACAATGACTAATAGCAGCAATGTAGTAAGGATCAGGTAGGAAGATATTATGAAGCCAAACAGAACATGCAGTCACTCAGTGAAGACAAAAGATAGTGCAATCATACAATGACTTCACAAGGAGTAACAGTAAGTAAAGGGAAGGGAAGGGTGAAACCAGTGACTCGTTGAAGACAATGATTTGTTGGACCAGTTCTAGTTGCTGTGATAACTGTACGTCTGGTTAGGGCGGCTAGGTATTTAAACCCGAGGACACACAGTCCCGAACACGCAGCTCAGGACACCCAGTCCTCACCATATTCCCCTTGAGCTAAGGTCACACAGACCTCGCCCGATCACTCTGGTAAGTCTTCAAGGTATACTCCCAAACCTTCACAGACTTCGTTCACCGGCAATCCACAATGTCTCTTGGATGCTTAGAACATGACGCCTAACCGGCTGGAGGATTCACAGTCCTCAAGTGTAATAAGTCTTCAGATCACACAGACAAGAAGACTTAAGTGATGCCTAATTCTCTTTGGCTCTAGGTGGTTAGGGCTTTATCCTCGCAAGAAATTCTCTCTCAAAGGCTTCGAGGTGGGTTGCTCTCAAACGACAAAAGCCGTACTCTAACTCTAAGCAGCCAACCGTTTATGGTTGTAGGGGGTGGGCTATTTATAGCCACTAGGCAACCCGACCTGATTTGTCCGAAATGACCCTGGGTCACTAAGGAACTGACACGTGTTCCAACGGTCAGATTTCAAACTCACACGGCAACTTTACTTGGGCTACAAGCAAAGCTGACTTGTCCGACTCTGGACAAGATTCGCTCTCATAGTCTTCACTCGAAGACATAGGTTTTGGTTAAGCATCACTTCATTCATTCTGACTGGTTCTCTTGGACCCCACTTAACAGTACGGTGGTTCCTATGACTCAATCAGAGAAGAAAAAGAACTACGAAAGATCTAAGTCTTCGAGCTCCATAGGCTTCATGCGATGTCTTCTCTTGTCATAGTCTTCAATGTGAATATCTTGATATACCACCTTTGACATCAATGTCTTCATACATTTTTAGGGGTCATCTCTGGTAGGAAAACCGAATCAATGAGGGACTTCTACCTGTGTTATCCTGCAATTCTCACAAACACATTAGTCCCTCAACTAGGTTTGTCGTCAATACTCCAAAACCAACTAGGGGTGGCACTAGATGCACTTACAATCTCCCCCTTTTTGGTGATTGATGACAAACTAGTTGAAGTTTTCAACGGGGAATATAATATGTGAAATTGTAAAGGATAAGGAATTGTCTTCATAAGTTGCAAGGGCTCCCCTGAAGATGTGCATATAAGTAATTTGCTTTTGGAATGCAAATGCACATGGCAGGTTGTGCTTGTAGAGATCCTCTTCAACTTATGATGACAATCCACTATGCATGTGAAGCTATGTGAAGATAATGACATGCATAATGGAAAATGGACGTCTGCAAAATGATCTAAGTGCGGAATTTATCGTCGCACATGCGGAATTTATCATCGCATCACGAGGTGGCAAATAAGTAGCAGACGACCATCGAGTTTAAGTGTTACAACTCAAATAACCAACTGTATCAAAGCAAATGAGAGTTGTAAACACGAAGAAAAAAGTATAAAGCACCCGCCCATATGAACCCGCTTGAAGACTATCTAACTTATATGCTTCTCTCCTTTTGTCAGTAAGGACCAAAAAGGTTTGAAGACATAGAGCATCTACTTGTTCCCATGAAGAGTAGGTGAAGGAGTAGGGTCATCGGTGGTGTTTGGCGGTGTAGAAGAACTTGGAGCAATGTTGAAGCGTGCTGAAGGAGGTGGCGGTGAAGTAGCATCGTCTTCATCCTCGATCACTCTGGCATTCACAGTTGCAGCAGAGGAAGAGAACTCAGAGTCTTCAAGAGATGGAGTTCGTCGCAGTACTGCCCTTCGAGGAGGTGTGGAGTCATATTTGAAGGGTTCAGAGAAGCCATCCTCTTGAAGATCATCTTCAGAGAACATAAGCGTCAGTCCTTTCCATGTGCGTTGAGAGGTTTCATGTGCAACGAAGGCATTCTTGGTGGCAAGATTGCGAATGCGGTTGACATCCACCAAGATGCTTTGCATTTGACGCTTCAGCCAGTCATGATGCCTATCCTGTTTCTGATGAAGAGCCACCAGAAGGTCTCGATCATTGAGAACACGAGTGCACTTCTTGGATCATTGGGCAATTATGCTATTAGTGGCTTCAGTGAGAGCAGGATGCGGTGCACGTGTAGTGCCAGCCAAAGGATACACATGAGTGACTGCTTCAACTCCTTCAATGTTCTGAGAAAAACTTTGATGCTCTGCATTCTGAAGACTTAGAGGTTCCTTGGCAGGCTCAGGATAGATGGCTTCAATAGACATATCCACATCAGGCAGAAAGATCCGATGATTGCGAGCAGATGGCTGATATGAGATAGCGGAGTGAAGTTTGATCAGCCGCATTACCCATGGGGCGTAGAACTTCAAGCCAAAAAGATCAGAGCCTGATGCAGCAAGTTGGCGAATGAAGAAGTCCTGTGCATTGAAGCATTTGCCATGAAGAATATAGAAGACCAAGGTCTTCATTGCACCTTCCAGCTTGGCATGTGGAGAGTGTCCTTTGATGGGCCAGAGAGTTCGCCTTATGATGTGATAAATAGTCCTTGGCAGATACTCAAGGTCTTCAACAAAGAACTCTTTGGGATATGCAGCATCTTGGGGTAATGGCTTCATCATACTGAGCATCTGACTCATGTTAGGTTCAGGCTTCTGAAAGATGCTTTCCACAGCTTCACTATGAAGTTGACAGCCAGATTCATAGAGATCGCCAGGAGTGGGTAGACCAGTGAGCTCAATGATTTCAAAGGCTTTGGCTTTGTGATGAACATTTCCTGTCATCCACTCCAGGACCCAGGTCTTCGGATCTCTGTTATACCCGCGGATGTGAAGTGTGGCATAGAATTGGAGCAGCAACTCTTCATTCCAATGCTCTTGGTCAGTGACGAACGGTAGCAATCCAACATTTTTGAAGCAATCCAGAGCTTCTTCCAGACAGGGCAGACCAGCTATTGCTTCAATGTCAAGACGCTTGTGTGGGAAGATGCGACCTTGATTGTATAGAATGTAGGAGTAATAGCTTCGCTGCGGATAGCTCCAGAACCGATCAGATAATATTCTTTCCCTTGAGTAGGGGTTCCTGGAGCTATTGAAGAAAGTGTTGTCTGCTTTGAAGCCATTGATATTGAAGGATCCAGGTGCTGATGCAGGACCTGGGAACCTGGGCAATCTTGGGATTGGCTTCTGTACCTGAGGCCTGTGCTCAACATGATAGTCGAACTGAGGACCGGCAGCAGGCGCAGGAACAGAAGCAGTGGGATCAGTGGATTCGCTGACTTCTGGCGCTTGGGTTGGTGAGGGCTCCACATTAGCTTCAGCCATGACAATGTCAGTGGCGTCATTGGTGTTGGTGGTGGCAGCCTCAAGATTTTCAACCTCCACTTGACGAGCTGGAGGGTCGGTCACAGTCACGTTCTCCTTGAGAACAGCTTCTTGGTGAGACGGGGGTGTAGCAGCGCTTGGTGTTTCTTCTTCATCGGCTGATGCAGCCGGAATGTCTTCAGCAGCTTCAGCTTCAGACTCAGAGACTAGAGGCCTTGGTCCTTTGCGAAGCCTGCGCAACGCTGGTGACGCCTGTGGAGTTGGTGTTGGCTGGGCCTCAAAGTCTTCTTCCTCTTGTGGGCGATCAGCCCATGAAGCATCCTGAGCAATTGGCGTTAGAGGACGACCAATGCTGATGAGTTCACTGTGCGTTAGCACAAGCGATGATACCTGTTGGTGCTCGAGCTGAGGAAGGGCTGCATCATCTTCAACATGGTCATGGTGACCAATGTCTTCAGCAGCGATGGGATCAGCTGCTGGAAAGTCTTCAGCTTCATGAGCCTCTGTGAAAGCAGGCTCATGGATTGTCAGTTGGCGCTCTTGAGGTTCAGCGTCAGGACGAACCATGGAAATGGGTTCAACAATCAAAGGCTCTGTGGGAGCAGCCCGTTCTTTCTTGGTCTTCCTCTTCTTCTTGGAGGGGGCACTAGGAGAGGCTTCAGGATGTTTCCTCTTCCTGGGCTCAGCCTCAACAGTCCTTGTCTTCTTCAGCTCTGAAGCGGTTGACCGGGCTTTTGGCTTCGAGCCAGTCATGCTAGTTGGGAAGACAATGGGATCTACTTCCTGCCTTGGTGCGAGAGGTTCGGCCACAATGGGCTTCTTCTTCTGCTTAGCAGCCATCCTGGGATCAATGCCCGGACGCCCAAGGGCCTTGCGCTTCTCAGCTTCGTTGTAGCCTTGCACACACTTGTCAGCTAGGCTCTTCATGCGCTCTCGAGAACCCTGAGCTTCTGTGCGTTTCTTGAGAAAGGCTTCTTTGAGCTCGTGCAGCATAATCTTGAAGTTTTTCACCTCTTGCATGCTGAGCCTGGCCATATGCTTCTTGAACTGAGCCTTTTCATAGTCAATCGTTTGCTTCAGTTCGACGATGCGCTGAGCAAGAGCTAGCTCTGAAGCAATGGAGCCATGGAAGGCGACACTGAGGCCAATGGGTAGTTGCAGATCTTCGAAGCTGATGTTTGGCGTGTCAAACCACTCATCAATGAAGTTGTGGATGATTGTCACATCAAAGAGAGGCAGATCATTGAAGATTTCTGCTTCTTCTTTGCTCTTGATGAGTTGCTCAAGAGCGTCATCGGCAAGATCTTCATCACTGGACAGATCAATGGCATCATTGTGCAGAATGGCAGCAGCTGTCAGCTCTTGGCCGGTGTGTGGCAGAGGCATCTTGACCTTCTGGGGCTTGGAGATGCGTGACAAATCTTCAGACTGCACACTGTCTTCAAGAGGTGCAGTTGCCAATGGCTTCGCTCGTGAGATTTTTGGTGCAGAGGCAGGCTTGGAAGCTTTTGGCTGCTTCAGTTTCTTTGGCTTCGACGCTGTAGGCGCTTCATCTGAGTCAGCGTCATCTGCAGGCTCATTTACGGCAGTACCTTGAACCACTATATGGGTGATGAGACCTTCAAGGTTGTAGAAGGGCCCAAGAAGATTGGGTTCAGCTTCGCGAGTTCCATTCGCACGGGGAGCAGAGGGACCAGGGTTGAAATCTAATCCCAAAGACTTCTTGTTCTGCTTCGCTGAGTTCTGCGCAAACTGGAAGTTGCGCTTAAACAGATTGTCGTCATGACACCATAGCAGTGACGATGGGTCAGCATCCACAGGTTGTGGTGCACGGACCATGAAGGGATAGAAGCCTTGTTCAATGGCTTCAGCTCTGGTCCTGGGTTGAAGATTTTTGTAGAGGATGTCTCCCCATGGTCGCTTGATGGCATTCTTTTCAGCATATTCCTTTGTCACAAATCTGTACTTGAACCACTGTTCTGCCCAATAGCGTCGAATCCATTGGATTCGTGTCTTGCGCTGATTGTAATCCTCTTCAAGATCTGTCTTGTATAGCTCTGAGAGGTCATCGGGCAGATCTCTTGATGTTTGTCCTCGACGCTTTCTGCCACCCTTCCTTGCTGATTTCTCTGAAGCCATGAACTTTAAACTGAAAGGCTTCAATACGTTCAATGGCTTCAAAGGTTTTCGCTTACTGGACAAACAGGAACTGGCTTCGGGAGAATTTATGTGATGCTGTAAGTATTCTGCAAATGAATGCAGACTATGAGAACCAAGGGATTCTCCCACGGACATGTACCTGTGACAGCATTAAGGTGCGAGGGAAGGGGAAGAGGTCATATGCATTCTTAGAAGATTTTGAAGATAAATCAGTTTAGAAGACATTGACCTCATCGTGCAAAGACATTCACTCATAGATAAGGAGTTGGTTCCAGATTTGTACGAATCCACGAATCAGTACAAGTGAGGAATCTAACTACTTGTGAAGCATAAGTGAATATACTAGGCATGTTATGAGATGCAGTATGAAAGAGATCCAACTTGTGTCAATAGAAACTGCTTGTGGTAGAAAGTGATAAAGCCATAGGATGAAAGGGGCCGTAAAAAGGAAGTTTATTTACCACACAAAGAACTGCTAGACGGAGTGGAAGAGGAGGCCGAACAGTTCGATCTTCCGTGCCCTAACTTGGCGATGGAGGACACCTACGGCGACGACGGAGAAGACGATGTCCGCGGTCGGTGTGAAGACGACGTCGGAGAGGTTGCGGCAGCGAAGCGCTTCGTCGCCGGCATCGTCGAGGGCTAGCGGTGGTGCTAGGGTTCGTGCGAGAGTGGAAGAAGAGATAATGACTGCTGTGAGGCGTGTATTTATAGGTACAGGGGCGGCACTGCGTTATTACACAGGTGCCCCTGGCGATTCACATCTGAGGGACACATGGCTGTCATGCAGCATATCGGGGGTTGTTCCACGTCCCACGCACGCCTGGATTGTCGGGTGGTCGTTCCCACTTCTCCGGGTTTCAGGTGAAGGAATGAGCATTGAAAACGGACTTAATGTTTGTCTCTGTATCTTCTGCTGACAAGGACGCACAGAAGACATTCGACAGTTTCAATAGAATGCATATGATTTGGAGAGATAGAGTTTGAGATAGAAAGCATAGAGAGGTTAGGGTCCGATCACATTCACTTAGTTCAAAAGATTCAACAAGAAGACATAGCTATAAGTGAATGTTGTAGAGGACAGAACACTAGTATATATATATAATCAACATAGTGAAGATAATCATGAAGATATGTTGAGATTCAAGCCAAACCAAATGTGAAGACATAGCAAATGTAACGCCATGAGTGAAACACTTCAAACAGAACATTTGGTGGTGGCGTTACCCACCGTATAGGAAGTATTAGACTCGGACACGGCGCACAATTATCGTGGTGCTCCGAAGTCAAATTCCACATTAATGTATTCACACTTAGAATGTATGTCTTCATTGATTGAAGATATACTTTACTTCGTGTGTTGCACATCTAAGTCATCAATATGCATAAGTGTTAGGATGTGTGCTTGATCATAGGACATTTGAGGATTCCAAGATATTTAGCTCACATCGTAACTTGCAAAATCTCTTTTCATCCAAGGGCTTGGTGAAGATATCTGCCAATTGCTCTTTAGTGTTGACGTGTATGATATCAATATCTTCCTTCACAACATGATCTCTGAGAAAGTGATGACGAATTTCAATGTGTTTTGTCTTCGAGTGCTGAACTGGGTTGTTGGCAATCTTGATGGCGCTTTCATTGTCGCAGTAGAGTGGCACCTGCTTCAGATGAATGCCATAGTCCTTGAGTGTTTGCTTCATCCACAGAAGCTAAGTGCAGCAAGATCCAGCAGCAATGTATTCAGATTCAGCAGTGGAGAGAGATACACAGTTCTGCTTCTTTGAAGACCAATATACAAGTGATCGTCCCAGAAAATGACATGTGCCTGATGTAGACTTGCGATCCACTTTGTCACCAGCATAATCAGCATCCGAGAATCCAACCAGATCAAACTCTGAGCCCTTTGGATACCATAATCCTAGAGTTGGGGTGTGAGCCAAATATCGAAGAATTCGCTTCACAGCTAAGTGATGCGACTCCTTTGGTGCCGCTTGAAATCGAGCACACATGCAAACACTAAGCATAATATCTGGCCTGGATGCACATAGATAAAGTAAAGAACCAATCATGGAGCGGTATACCTTTTGATCGAACTCTTTACCATTGTCGTCGGGACCCAGATGATGTTTGGCTGGCATTGGCGTCGTGAAGCCTTTGCAGTCTTACATACCGAACTTCTTCAGGCAATCTTTGAGATACTTCTCTTGAGATATGAAGATGCCGTTGCGTTGCTGTCGTATTTGAAGACCGAGGAAGAACTTCAGCTCTCCCATCATGGACATCTGATATTGCTCTTACATCATATATCCAAACTCTTCACTGTACTTCTGATTGGTGCAGCCGAAGATAATGTCATCCACATATATTTGGCACACAAACAGTTCACCATCATATGTCTTCGTGAAGAGAGTGGGGTCGAGGGAACCAGGTATGAAGCCTTTGCTCTTCAGGAAGTATTTGAGCGTGTCATACCAGGCCCGACGGGCTTGTTTGAGGCCATACAGTTCCTTGTTGAGCTTGTATACCATGTCAGGATGTTTTGGATCTTCAAAGCCAGGCGGTTGTGCAACATACACTTCTTCTTCAATCTTGCCATTGAGAAAGGCACTCTTCACATCCATTTGATATAGAAGTATGTTATGATGATTTGCATAGGCCAGCAGTATGCGTATGGCTTCAAGTCTAGCCACAGGAGCAAATGTTTCATCGAAGTCAATGCCTTCCACTTGAGTATATCCTTGAGCAACGAGACGGGCTTTGTTTCTGACAACTTGACCATGCTCATCTTGCTTGTTGCGGTATATCCATTTGGTGCCTATTATGTTGTGCTTCCGAGGATCAGGACGCTTAACCAGTTCCCATACATTATTCAGCTCAAACTACTGAAGCTCTTCTTGCATAGCTTGAATCCATTCAGGTTCCATGAAGGCTTCTTCAACTTTCTTGGGTTCTGTTATTGAGACGAATGCGAAGTGCCCACAGAAATTTGCTAGCTGAGTTGCCCTTGAACGAGTGAGCGGACCGGGTGCATTGATGCTATCAATTATTCTCTCAATCTGCACTTCATTGGCAACACAAGGATGTGCAGGGCGAAGGTTTTGCTCTTGCTGATCATCGTCATTGTTAGTGGGATTGTCTTCAGGCTGAGCATTGTCTTCAGGTTGATCAGGTGCGGAGATGATAAGTTCCTCTTTAGGTTGAGCTTCAGAGGGTATGATTTCTCCGGTTCCCATAAGCTTGATTGATTCGCTAGGTGGAACTTCATCTAGCACATTTGGGAGGTGCTCTCTTTGTGAACCGTTAGTCTCATCAAACCGCACATCCACTGTTTCAACCACTTTATAATGAAAGAGATTGAAGACTCTGTAGGAGTGCGAATCCTTTCCATATCCAAGCATAAAACCCTCATGTGCTTTTGGTGCAAATTTTGAAGTGTGATGTGGATCCTTGATCCAGCACCTGGCGCCAAATACTCTGAAGTAACTGACATTTGGCTTCTTGCCAGTAAGGAGCTCATAAGATGTCTTGTTCAGAAGCTCGTGAAGATAAACACGATTGATTGTATGGCATGCAGTGTCAATGGCTTCAGGACAGAATTTTCTTGGAGTCTTGTATTCATTAAGCATCATTCGGGCCGTCTCAATGAGTGTTATGTTCTTGCGTTCGACGACGCCATTCTGCTGTGGTGTGTACGGAGCTGAGAATTCATGTGTGATGCCCAAAGTGTCAAGATATGTATCAAGGCCAGTGTTCTTGAATTCAGTGCCATTGTCACTTCTGATGTGCTTTATCTTGGCGCCATAGTTGTTCATTGCTCGATTGGCGAAGCGTCTGAAGACATGCTGCACTTCAGTCTTGTAGAGGATTATGTGCACCCAAGTATATCTAGAATAATCATCAATAATGACAAAGCCATAGAGAGTAGTAGTAAGAGTTGAGTAATGAGTGGGACCGAAAAGATCCATGTGGAGCAGTTCAAAGGGTCGAGTAGTTGTCATGATTGTCTTCGGGGGATGTTTGGCCCTCGTCATCTTTCCTGCTTCACAGGCACCGCATAAGTGATCTTTCTTGAACTTGACGCCCTCGATGCCTACGACATGCTTCTTCTTTGCAAGGGTGTGGAGGTTCCTCATGCCAGCATGCCCTAGCCTCCGATGCGAGAGCCAGCATTCTAAAGCTTTTGCTAGAAGACATACGGCAAGCTGTGGTCCTGCTGAGAAATCTACCATGTACAAATCATCTTTCCGATACCCTTCAAACACTAGAGACTTGTCAGATTCCATTAGAACAAGGCAGCGATATTTTCCAAATATTACGATCATGTTCAAATCGCAAAGCATTGAGACAGACATTAAGTTGAAGCCAAGGGATTCAACAAGCATGACTTTATCCATGTGTTGATCCCTTGAGATTGCAACTCTACCTAGACCCAATACCTTACTTTTACCAGTATCAGCAAATGTGATGTGACCCTTGTCGGATGGACGTAAGGTTGAGTCCATAAGAAGGCTTCTTTTGCCAGTCATGTGATTGGTACACCCACTATCAATAATCCATTCTGAAGACGTTGGTGTCGTACCCTACAGTGCAGTTAGGGGGATAGGCTTCACGAAGAGAATTGTGAAGCAAAAACAGTTGACGAACCAGTGGGTTATGAAAGCTTAGATCCAGATTAGGACTAATAGGGAGAGTAGCAAGCGATTCAGGAACGAAGTACATAGTAAGACCATTCGGGCATTTGATCTTGCGCCCTACAAGATGTTTAAGGTCCCCAGCAATAGTGTCAGACGATTTTGGTTTTCTGCTGGAGACCTTTCCCTGCAAAAGAGAGTTAAGCTTTCTTAGCCACCCACATCTTCAAGGGTGGCTTAGAAGCAATAAGTCTAAGTGCAGCATCTGAGAACTTTGGCTTTGGAGCCCTAGCAAACAGTCTTGCAGGTGGACAATAGTATTCATAAGAATAAGCAGAGTAGTTCTTGGTCTTATGAACATGGCGGTTAAATGAACCGCGCTCATATTCATAGGCATTAGTGCAACTCAGGTGAGTCCTCTGTCTGTATGAAGCCTGTGGTTTGGGGTTTGTCTTCTTCACATGTGGTGTCATGATGACATTCACAGGAAGATTCTCCAGATACTTTTTCGGAACCCAGATCTTCTTCATAGGCGGTCCATTCCTGCAGTTAGTACCAATGTACCTGGCAAACACTTCACCATTCTGATTCTTAAACAGTTTATAGTTTGCATCAAAGGATTCATCAATGACAATGGGGTTAGCACAAGTGAAGCCAGATAGATTGGATGGATTTGCTGAAGGTTCCTTTGCAGCAACCAATGTGGTTTTGGGGTACTGCTCAGGTTTCCAGTAAGAGCCATCAGCATTCATTTTTCTTACGAACCCAACACCCTCTTTCCTAGGGTTTAGGTTCAGGATCTATCTTTTGAGGACATCACATAGTGTCTGATGCCCTTTGAGACTTTTGTACATCCCTATTTCAAGCAATGTCTTCAACCTAGCATTCTCATCAGCAATAGCAGTGGAATCCTCAGCAGAGGAGTTAGTTCCCACATCAACAGTTGAAGATATTGCAACAGTAGCAGCAGTAGAACATTCAGCAATAGAAGTAGCATTATCACGCTCAATGCATTTAAGACATGGTGGTTCAAATCCTTCCTGAGCGGAACTGATCTGTTTGGCACGAAGTGACTCGTTTTCTTTTTGAAGATCTTCATGAGCCGCTCTCAATTTCTCAAGATCTTGCTTCCTTTGAAGATAATCATAGGAAAGCTTTTCATGAGTTGTTGAGAGCGTTTCATGACGACTTTCAAGTTCCTCATTCTTAACGTGAAGATTTTTTATGTATTTAATTAAGGACTCAGATCGAGCCATTTCAGCGCCTAACAGATCATCGCTTTTGTCTAACAGCTTTTGAATATGTTCCATGGCTTTCTGTTGTTCAGTTGCAATTTTAGCAAGTGTTTTGTAGCTGGGTCTTGAACCACAATCAGAGTCATCGTCACTAGATGTTTGATAGTGAGTAGTGCGTGTGTTTACCTTGGCACCGCGTGCCACGAAGCAGTAGGTAGGAGCGGAGTAGTCCTTGTCATTTGCATCGGTGTCAGTGATGAAGTCATTGTCTTCAGTGTTGAAGATGGACTTGGCAACGTATGCTGTAGCCAGACTTGCAACGCCAGAATCGGACTCCTCCTCAGACTCCACCTCTGCCTCCTCAGAAGCAGACTCCTCCTCTGAATCCATTTCGTTGCCAACAAACGCACGTGCCTTGCCAGATGAGCTCTTCTTGTGTGATGAAGACTTTGAGGAAGACTTGGAAGAAGACTTTGAGTATTTCTTCTTCTTCTTGTCGTCAGAGTCATATTCCTTGCTCTTCTTCTTCTTTTTGTTCTCATTGTCCCACTGCGGACACTCAGAGATGAAGTGGCCAGGTTTCTTGCACTTGTGACATGTTTTCTTCCTGTAGTCATGAGCAGAAGCTTCATCATTCCTTGAGCTTGATAGGGAAGACTTTTTGAAACCTTTCTTCTTGGTGAATTTTTGGAACTTCTTCACAAGCATAGCAAGTTCCCTTCCGATGTCTTCAGGATCATCAGAACTGCTGTCAGATTCTTCTTTAGATGAGGAGACAGCTTTTGCCTTCAAGGCACGAGTTCGTCCATAGTTTGGACCGTAGATATCTCTTTTCTCAGAAAGCTGAAACTTATGTGTGTTGAGCCTCTCAAGTATGTCAGACGGATCGAGTGTCTTGAAATCAGGATGTTCTTGAATCATCAGGGCTAGGGTGTCAAACGAACTGTCAAGTGATCTCAGTAGTGTCTTGACGACTTCATGCTTGGTGATCTCAGTAGCGCCAAGGGCTTGAAGCTCATTCATGATGTCAGTGAGTCGATCAAACGTGAGCTGGACATTCTCATTGTCATTTCTCTTGAAGCGGTTGAAGAGGTTGTGAAGGACACTGATTCTCTGATCTCTCTGGGTTGAGACGCCTTCGTTGACCTTGGAGAGCCAGTCCCAGACTAGCTTAGATGTTTCCAAAGCACTCACGCGGCCATACTGTCCTTTGGTCAGATGACCACAGACGATATTCTTGGCAGTAGAGTCCAGTTGAACGAACTTCTTGACGTCAGCAGCAGTGACACCTTCTCTAGCCTTGGGAACGCCGTTCTTGACGACATACCATAGGTCGATGTCAATGGCTTCAAGATGCATGCGCATCCTACTCTTCCAGTAGGGATATTCAGTTCCATCGAAGACGGGGCACGCACGGAGACTTTGCTTATCCCTGCAGTCGACATAGCTAAAACTCCAGGTGGTTAAACCGAATCACACAGAACAAGGGAGTACCTTGCTCTGATACCAATTGAAAGTGTGTTATATCGACTAGAGGGAGGGTGAATAGGCGATTTTTATGAAAGTCTTCAAAACGTGGAAGTTTCGAAGACAAACGATAGAAATAAACCTATTACCATGCAGCGGAAGGTAGACTACACTAAGCAAACCATAGTCAAGTATTCAATGGAGTGAAAGCACAATGACTAATAGCAGCAATGTAGTAAGGATCAGGTAGGAAGATATTATGAAGCCAAACAGAACATGCAGTCACTCAGTGAAGACAAAAGATAGTGCAATCATACAATGACTTCACAAGGAATAACAGTAAGTAAAGGGAAGGGAAGGATGAAACCAGTGACTCGTTGAAGACAATGATTTGTTGGACCAGTTCTAGTTGCTGTGACAACTGTACGTCTGGTTAGGGCGGTTAGGTATTTAAACCTGAGGACACACAGTCCCGGACACCCAGTCCTGAACACGCAGCTCAGGACACCCAGTCCTCACCGTATTCCCCTTGAGCTAAGGTCACACAGACCTCGCCCAATCACTCTGGTAAGTATTCAAGGTAGACTCCCAAACCTTCACAGACTTCGTTCACCGGCAATCCACAATGTCTCTTGGATGCTCAGAACACGACGCCTAACCGGCTGGAGGATTCACAGTCCTCAAGTGTAATAAGTCTTCAGATCACACAGACAAGAAGACTTAAGTGATGCCTAATTCTCTTTGGCTCTGGGTGGTTAGGGCTTTATCCTCGCAAGGAATTCTCTCTCAAAGGCTTGGAGGTGGGTTGCTCTCAAACGACAAAAGCCGTACTCTAACTCTGAGCAGCCAACCGTTTATGGTTGTAGGGGGTGGGCTATTTATAGCCACTAGGCAACTCGACCTGATTTGTCCGAAATGACCCTGGGTCACTAAGGAACTGACACGTGTTCCAACGGTCAGATTTCAAACTCACACGGCAACTTTACTTGGGCTACAAGCAAAGCTGACTTGTCCGACTCTGGACAAGATTCGCTCTCATAGTCTTCACTCGAAGACATAGGTTTTGGTTAAGCATCACTTCAGTCATTCTGACTGGTTCTCTTGGACCCCACTTAACAGTACGGTGGTTCCTATGACTCAATCAGAGAATAAAAAGAACTACGAAAGATCTAAGTCTTCGAGCTCCATAGGCTTCATGCGATGTCTTCTCTTGTCATAGTCTTCAATGTGAATATCTTCATATACCACCTTTGACATCAATGTCTTCATACATTTTTAGGGGTCATCTCTGGTAGGAAAACCGAATCAATTAGGGACTTCTACCTATGTTATCCTGCAATTCTCACAAACACATTAGTCGCTCAACTAGGTTTGTCGTCAATACTCCAAAACCAAATAGGGGTGGCACTAGATGCACTTACACCACCCCTTAGACCATAAAGTGGTTGGCTACTTAGAGTTAGTGCATGGCTTTTGTCATTTGAGAGCAACCCACCTCGAAGCCTTTGAGAGAGAAATCCTTGCGAGGACAAAGCCCTAAACACCCAGAGCCAAAGAGTGTTAGGCATCACTGAAGTCTTCCTGTCTGTGTGATCTGAAGACTTATTACACTTGAGGACTGTGAATCCTCCAGCCGGTTAGGCGTCGCGTTCTGAGCATCCAAGAGTCATTGTGATCGCCGGTGAACGAAGTCTGTGAAGGTTTGGAAGTCTACCTTGAAGACTTACCAGAGTGATTGGGCGAGGACTGGGTGTCCTTAGCTCAAGGGGAATAAGGTGAAGACGCGGTCTTCTAACTTGAATCTCAGCCTCCCTAACCAGACGTACAGTTGTCACAGCAACTGGAACTGGTCCAACAAATCATTGTCTTCAACGAGCTACTGGTTCTATCCTTCCCATCTCCTTATGTGTAGTTGGTCCTTGTGAAGTCATTGCCTGTTTGCATTATCTTTTGTCTTCACTGAGTAACTGCTTGTTCTGATTGGCTTTATACTATCTTCCATCCTGATCCATACTGCATAGCTGCTATTAGTCTTTGTGCTTCCACTTCATTGAATACTCGACTATGGCTTGTCTAGTGTAGTCTACCTTCCGCTTTATGGTAATAGGTTTACTTCTATCGTTTGTCTTCGAAACTTCCATGTTTTGAAGACTTCCATAAAAATCGCCTATTCACCCCCCTCTAGTTGATCACTAGCACTTTCAAGGACCCCCATTTCGATCGTAGCGCTCCAAAACAAGTCCGTTTCCTCCGTTTTGCGGTACGCCACACCCCTCCTGATGAACAGGACCTCTGTTTCGACCGTAGCGCTCCAACACAAGTCCGTTTCCTCCGTTTTGCGGTACGACACACCCCTCCCAATGAACAGGACCCCAATTTCGACCGTAGGAGGTCCGTTTCCTCCATTTTGTGGTACGCCAGACCCCTCCCAATGAACAAGATCCCGTTTCGATCCTGGCCGGTCGAACGCAAGGTCGTTTCCTCCGTTCTACGGTACGCCAGGCCTCGTTTCCATTGGTTGTTCCGTCCAAGCCCTCCCGATGAACACGACGATGCATTCCCTTCCGACCCAGCCGGTTGGCTCCCCATGAACGTGACGACGACGTTGTTTCTCCGTTCTGACCCAGCCATGTACACGAGCCCTGGACGTATGTATGCGCGAGTAGGCGTTCGAGACCCTGCCCGTATGTACGTACGTGGCCGTATTTTCTTTCTTGCATGCTGACCAATGTACGTACTTGTACATGCTACGTGCGCGCCTCTACCACGACCCGTGTGCGCCTCTTCATGGACCAGTATGTACGTACACATTCGCGACCAGAATGACAATGCTAAGTACGCTTCCACCAGGTGGGTCCCGACTATAATGCACTTCCTTGCGTGCGAAGATGTAGCTGGTGGGTCCCAGCAATCAGGGGGCGAATCGTTTTTTGCGCGGACACACTTCCTTGCGTGCGAAGATGTCGCTGGTAGGTCCCAGCAGTCAGGGGGGAAACATTTTTTTCATGAAATACGGTTGCCTGTCCGGTGGGTCCCTGCTGTCAGGTGGAGCAATCATTATTTTCCGCGTATTAAGGAGGCACTTCCTTGCTGCGGCCGTGGACCCAGCTGTCAGCCTCTCCACGTACATTCCATGTCCGATGGAAGCCGTTCCTTGACCATGTTGACCACGCCGCGCTGAGAGCACCAGGGCGGTGGATGACGGTGAGGCCTAGGAAGGGGACGTCACGAATCCGGGGAAGACGCAGCAGTGGATGCCCACACGTGGAGGTGTATGAGGGTTCACTGGTTCGCTGCGGTGTGAGGCTACCGTCGCTGCAGAATAACAGGCAGTGTGGGTGAGTAGAGGGATGGCCTGGCCAGCGGTGGGAGTAGTAGGGGGCGGTGAGGCCTCCGCGGCATCGCAGCCGGCCACGGTAGGCAGGAGCACAAGGCACGACCGGCGCTGGTTTGGGCGACTGGAGCAAGAAGACCAGAGGTTGAAGAAGCACTATGGCCGTTGGATGGACATCGTACGGTCACTGGAGCTAGAATCATTCATATTGGCTAAGTTGACAAATCCCTCCCTCCCCGTCAACTTAGTTGGCCCACAAGTCAGCCTCCCACTATTGTGGGTCCCAGTTAGCAGGGGGTATTCATTTTTGTGCGTAATAAGAAGGCACTTCCTTGCGTGCGAAGATATAGCTGGTGAGTCCGACCTGTCAGCGGTGGTAACGTTTTTTTCGTGAAATATGAAGGCCCTTCCGGTGGGTCCCAACTGTCAGGTGGAGGAATCATTATTTTGCGCATAATAAGGAGGCATTTCCTTGCGTGCGGCCATGGATCCAGCTGTCAGCCTCTCCACGCACAGTCTACTTCTGATGGTGTCATTCGTTGACCACGTTGACCACTCCGCGCCGAGCGCATCCAAGGTGGTGGATGACGGCGAGGCCCCGGACAGCAATGAGCTGGAGATGGGAAGACGCGGGAGTAGAGTAGCCGACGAAGAGGTGTAAGAGGGTAAATTGGTTCTGGTGCGGTGTGGTTCGGCAGTCGGTGGAGAAGGACAAGAGGTGTGGAGGGGTGGAGGGATGACCTGGCCAACGGTGGAGTAGCGCTTCATAGCGAAGCGTGCTAAGCAGAGCTGCTAGTAGCAGGAGGCGGGAGCAGGTGGTCCCGGCGGCGTTGGAGGAAGAAGACGAGAGATTGAAGATGGATGCCGTTCATTGGATGTAAATCCAACGGCTAACGATGTCAGAATCATTTGTTGACTAAGTTGACAACGACTTGCATTGGCTTCGACCTATTGGCCCATATTTCAGCCTCCAAAAAGGTGGCACGTATTCAACCCATTTTTCAGAATTTACAGTCTTTTTTCTGCGAGGTAGAATTTACAGTCAATTTGATCTCTTTTTTTTGAATTACAGTCCATTAGCTAGGCTGCATGAACAAATAATGTAGCATCCACGCGGCCCATTTATGTTTTTCCTAAAAAATTACAAGCCATTTGCACTTTCTCGAAATACACGATTTTGCTGGGCTGATTCTAATTATAATGTTGGGGTGGGCGCATGTAACGCCCCAGATATAACTTTCCCAATTTGTACTCCAACTCTTGCCGTTTTCGGCGTTAAGCTATATTTATTTCTCGGGTTCGGGTCTTTGTCTCCATGTGTTGTTTTCGTTTTCATGCATCTCATATCATGTCATCATGTGCATTGCATTTGCATACGTGTTCGTCTCATGCATCCGAGCTTTTTCCCCGTTGTCCGTTTTGCATTCCGGCGCTTCGTTCTCCTCCGGTGGTCATTTCTAGCTTTCTTTCGTGCGTGGGGATTAAACATTTCCGGATTGGACCAAGACTTGCCAAGCGGCCTTGGTTTACTACCGGTAGACCGCCTTTCAAGTTTCGTACCATTTGGGCTTCGTTTGATACTCCAACGGTTAACCGAGGGACCGAAAAGGCCTCGTGTGTGTTGCAGCCCAACACCCCTCAAATTTGGCCCAAAACCCACCAAACTCTGCTCCATGTCCTAGAGCGTTCGATCACGATCGCGTGGGCGAAAACCGCACCTCATTTGGAGTCTCCTAGCTCCCTCTATGCCTATATATAGCCCCCTCCATTTCGGATCTCGTCTTCCACCTCGAAACCCTAGTTCAAAAAAAAAACTCCAGAACCGCCGCCGACGGACGTGTCCGGAGCGGACCGGACAACGTCCGCCGCGCCCCTCGCCCTCTCGCCGCGCGCCACTTGGCGCCAACCGCCGCCGCCGCCGCCGGCCCGCGGGAGCCCGCGCCCGGCCCCCGCGCCGCCCGAGCGGGCCACTTCCCCGCCGCCTCGCGCCGCCCGTCTTCCCCGACGCCGCCGACCCGCGCCGCCGCACGCCTCCGTCGCCGGCGAGCCCCGCCATCGCCGCCCAGCCGCTGGCCGGCCGCTCCACCGCCGCCGCAACTCACCGCGGTGAGCTCCGCCGCCCTCCGCCCGGCCGGGGCAAGGTCCGGGCCGGATCCGGCCGCCCCTTACCGGCCCACGGCCTCTCCCCTCCATCTCCGGCCACCACGCCCTCGCCGGAGTTCTCGAAGAACGCGCCGTGAACAGTGTCGTGAACAGTACCCGCGAGATCCCGATCTGGATCTGAGTTCTCGGTTGACTTTTTCGTCCCTAACCCTAGTTTTTTATGCATACTTTGACCGACCGTAACTCTGTAACCGTAACTCCGTTTTGGGCATATAATATATCAAAGTCTTCGTCTCGACATGTACATCATTTCATTCCATTTCATCATTTGTATTTGAGTTCATCTTGATGCCCAAAATGCTGGTAGAAGGAGGCTTCATGAGTTAATTGTCAGATCTGCTAGTTCATCTTAGACTTTTGTCATTTTTGCCATGATTATTGTGTGCACGCTATGCCTGTGAGTCCTTCATATGTTTTGTTAAGCATTTTGTCTTCTTTACAGAGGTGCAACCCATGCATTTTTAGGATGTGTGTGGTGACTTGTGCAAGCTTGCAAAGTGAGGCACCCGGTAAATCTGTTTTCAGGGACTTAGTTGTTTTCACTAAGTCTGGGATATTTTAGTTCATGATGCCATATGTTCATCTTGTTTCCTAATGATCCGTGCCTCTTTTGAGGATGATCAGTAAGGGACTTTTGTTAATCATGTTATGCTCTATCCATCCATGTCTTTGTTTACATATATGGAGTGCTCTAGGTTGACTCAATCGAGCTCAACTTTTGCTTCGTTGTTAATCTGGGCAGATCGTCAACTTGTTTGCGATTTTGCCGATGCTACCGTTAGTGATCCGTGCATGCTATGCCATTGTTATTGCCATATCTAGCTTGTATTTTGTGCCTTCTTAATGGATGTATGCCTGCCTTGCCATGACTTGCACCGTAGTGAGTGCATCGAGCTCGTTTACATGCCTTCGTGAGTTATATTTCAGCATGTCTCAGTTTTCACTAAGTCTGAAAACTGATTGTGTTCGAGCTATGTTCGTGAGCTCGATAGAGTATTTTTTGAACCCTTTTGGCCCCAGGTCACTTTGGGTGTTTTGTTAAGGTTGTTGAGTGTCTCCATGCCATGTTCTTACTTGTCATATTCAGGTTTTCTATCATGTTGTTTTGCTGCTCCGAAGAGGGCTTCGTGATCTGAAATTTCAGGCTAGTGTTAATTTCACAAAGTCTGGAATCTGTTTTGCATATTCATTTTTGCCATGCTTGTTTGAACCTCTTAATGGATGAATTTTCCTATGGCTCAGTGCTAGTGTTTTGTTAACCATCTTGTGTACATCACTGCCATGTATTTTGTTTTCATGTTTGGTGGCTGTAGCATGTTTATTTCGTTGCATGTAGATGCCTACTTGCTGTAAATCGCAGACCGGTGTCATATCTTAAAACGCTTGCCATTTCCAAACCGTAACTCCGATTCCAATGATATTTATATCGTTTTCAAGCGATTTCATCCCCTCTATCCAGTGGCACCCTTGGAATTCCAAGTTGAGGCCATGTTCATGCATTTCCTGTCATATCTTGCATTTTGCATCCCGCATCGCATCCCGCATAGCATATCATCATTTCATCATATTGCTTGGTCTTGCACGTGGTTGATTGTATCCTTGTTGCTTGTTTGTCTTGTTGGGTAGAGCCGGGAGACGAGTTCGCTACCGAGGAGCCCGTTGAGTTTGCTTGTGAGGATCCAGTCAACTTTGACAACTGTGCAGGCAAGATGATCATACCCTCGAAATCACTACTATCTTTGCTATGCTAGTTTGCTCGCTCTTGCTATGCCAATGCTACGATGCCTACCTTTTGCTTGTCAGCCTCCCAATTGCCATGTTGAACCTCTAACCCACCATGTCCTAGCAAACCGTTGATTGGCTATGTTACCGCTTTGCTCAGCCCCACGTATAGCGTTGCTAGTTGCAGGTGAAGTTTGGAGGCCGTTCCTTGTTGGAACATCATTTATTTACTTGTTGGGATATCATTATATTGCTATGTTATCTTAATGCATCTATATACTTGGTAAAGGGTGGAAGGCTCGGCCTCTCGCCTAGTGTTTTGTTCCACTCTTGCCGCCCTAGTTTTCCGTCATATCGGTGTTATGTTTCCGGATTTTGCGTTCCTTACGCGGTTGGGTTATAATGGGAACCCCTTGATAGTTCGCCTTGATTAAAGCTTTTCCAGCAGTGCCCAACCTTGGTTTTACCATTTTTCACCTAGCCTTTTCTTTCCCTTGGGTTCTGCAGACTCAAGGGTCATCTTATTTTAACCCCCCCGGGCCAGTGCTCCTCTGAGTGTTGGTCCAAACCGTCAGCCGCCGGTGGCTACCAGGGGCAACTCTGGGCTGGCCTACCGGAAGTTTGGACAATCTGAGTGTGCCCTGAGAAAGAGATATGTGCAGCTCCTATCGGGATTTGTCGGCACATTCGGGCGGTGTTGCTGGTCTTGTTTTTAACCTGTCGAATTGTCTTGTTGTACCGGGTTACCGAGTCTGATCAGTGTGTCTCGGGTGGAGGTATTTTCCTTCGTTGACCGTGAGAGCTTGTCATGGGCTAAGTTGGGACCCCCCTGCAGGGATTGAACTTTCGAAAGCCGTGCCCGCGTTTATGGGCAGATGGGAATTTGTTAATGTCCGGTTGTAGATAACTTAAACCTTAATTAATTAAATGAATCAACCGTGTGTGTTGCCGTGATGGCCTCTTCTCGGCGGAGTCCGGGAAGTGGACACGGAGTTGGAGTTATGCTTGCGCAGGTTGTTCCTCTAGATTCTCGCTCGCGCCTTGCCTCCTCTTCTCGCTCTCTTTTGCGGATAAGTTAGCCACCACATATGCTAGTCGCTTGCTGCAGATCCACATACTTGCCTTACCCTTCCTGTAAGCTTAAATAGTTTTGATCGCGAGGGTGCGAGATTGCTGAGTCCCTGTGGCTCACAGCTACTATAATTCCAGATGCAGGTCCAGGTGATTGCGCTCCAGGTGACGAGTACGAGCTCAAGTGGGAGTTCGACGAGGACTCTCAGCGTTATTATGTTTCCTTTCCCGATGATCAGTAGTGGTGCCTAGTTGGGGTTTGATTCAGGGCCTTGTCGCATGTTGGGTTCTTTTCCATTTTTTTGGCGCCGTAGTCGGGCCATGAGTGTTTGTTTGATGGATGTTATTTATGTACTCTGATGTGACGTGGCGAGTGTAAGCCAACTATGTTATCTCCCCCTTTTATTATGTATTACATGGGATGTTGTAATGATTGCCTGACTTGCGACATTGCTTTCAATGCGGTTATGTCTCTAAGTCGTGCCTCGACACGTGGGAGCTATAGCCACATCGAGGGCGTTACAAGTTGGTAATCAGAGCCTTCCCCAACCTTAGGAGCCCCCATTGCTTGATCGTTTTTAGCAGCCGAGTTGTGTCTAGAAAAATGTTTTGAGTCCTTAAGAATTGTATATCGGAGAGTTAGGAATTCTTTTTACTTCCCAGTCTCCTCATCGCTCTGGTAAGGCATCCTGACGTAGAGTTTTGACTCTTCTCTTCTCAAATTTCACTAAAAATTTTTAGGATCACGCGAGTATCTTGGTTTTGTTCCGATGGTTTTGTGACGAGAACATTGTTCTTGGTGCCTCCTGTCTTTAGGGGTTGTGGCAGTGTCCCGGGGAGTTGAGCTCCGAGGTGTTGTCGTCACAATTTTATCGTTGCAATTCTGGTATACTTGAGATTTGTGCGCGACATCGAAAATCTCTTTTATGCAGTTCGTTGGTGAGATAACCTCGACGCCACCCAGTACTGGGGCGGGAGTTCGGGAGTATCGCCATAACTTGTATAACGGATGCTTTTCGAAGGTTGAGATAGATGGGTTTCCGAAGGTTTCTTGGTTATGTGTTGAAGGATGGATACAACTGGATGTAGGATTTGCTAGCTTGGGTGAGATATTATGCTTCCCCTGTATCCCCAACACCTGATTGCATAACCGGGAAAATTTCGGGAATTTCATAGGTGGGAATTCAAGTAGCCTTAGGATATCTTTCCGACAGATGTATGATATGAAATTGGGGTTCGACGTCTAGTGGTTTGCCTATTCACGGTCGATTTTACAGTGGTCTCGTTGTGTCTTAAAGAGTCCTTGGCTATGCTGACTCGGGGACGCTTCGTATGTCATGTGCACTGCCTTGTACATGATGGTGCTGTACGATCGAGCCCATGTAGGTCCCACCACGAAAACTTCAGACGAAATTTCTATCATGTATTTGTTCCGGCTTATTCCGCAAGCCAACCCTTGGTTTTATTTCGAGTTGTGGCATTCGTCTTGCTTCGACGTCATATGTTGATTCCATCCCTCGTTGTTGTACCCCTTCTACCTGATCCTTCGTGGCTTCGCAATTTAGGAATATGTGACCACTTCAAGAGAAGTGCATTCGTTCATTTTGTTCGGATGTGAAGATTTTATGTTGCAATTATCATTCGGTTGGATTCAGCTTCAATATTGTCTATTTGTGTGCTAATGGTGGTCGACCTGTTCAGGATGGCTCCCGCTAAGAGCACCAGTCAGAACCAGAATCAAGATCCGCCACCGCCTCCACCTCCTCCAGAGGCATGGCAAGCTGTGATGGCCGCAACCAATGCAAACACTCAGCTGATCATGCAAATTATCCAAGAGCGCAATCAAGGAAGTCAAGGGAATCAAGGCAGCAATCAGAGTCACTTTGCTACACTCAACCAGTTCCTTGCTAATAGTCCAAAGACGTTCAGCAATTGTGTTGAGGCTACCGATGCTGACGATTGGCTTGTGGATCTGAGTAAGCATTTCGAGTGCAGTAACGTCAGGCCTGAGGACTTTGTCAAGTTCGCTTCCTTCCAACTCAAAGATCAGGCTGCAGAGTGGTTCCAGCAGTACAAGGATTCCAGAGGTGGACGTGTTATCACTTGGGATGATTTCCGTCAAGATTTCCGCGCTCATCACATTCCGCAGAGCGTGGTTGAAAGCAAGCGTGAGGAATTCCGCAATCTGAAGCAAGGCTCTTTGTCTGTCTATGACTACAACAAATTGTTCCAGAAGCTTGCCCGTTTTGCCAAGCAGGATGTTCCTGATGAGAAGAGCATGATCTATCAGTTCAGGGGTGGTCTTCGTGAAGAAATTCAGCTCGCTCTTGTCCTCTTTGAGCCGTTGAGATACGATGAGTTCTACAACATGGCACTGAAGCAAGAGGCTGCTCAGTTGAGGTGTGATGCTTCCAGGAAGCGAGTCAGAGATGTTACTCCTTCTTCCTCTACTCAAGTGGCCAAGCAGCAGAAGTTTTGGCTTCCTCCTCCTCCGTTCCGTCAGCCGTATCAGCAGAAGAGCAAAGGTGGTAGTGGTTCTTCCCACCCACCCAACCCAGGCTTTCAGAACAAGGCTTTGTCTCAAGCTCCAAGATCGAGTACTCCGTATCACCGTCCGCTTTCAGAGGTCACGTGCAACAAGTGCCAACAGAAGGGTCACTATGCCAACAAGTGTACCAACCAGAGGCGTCTTCCTCCTCCTCCTCCTGTCAGATCGGCAAGTACAGCTGTGGTCAAGCATAACCCCAAGCATGCCAAGGTCAATTTGATGAATGCAGCTCAGGCAGAGGACTCGTCAGATGTGATCATGGGTAACCTTCCTGTTAACGATGTTCCTGCAAAAGTTCTTTTTGACACTGGTGCATCGCATTGCTTCATCTCGAAACCTTTTTCATCTAAGCATGAGTTGACTTCCCAAGTTTTGCATAAACCGTTAGCAGTCGTCTCTCCGGGTAAATGTTTGCTTGCTAATCACGTGGTTCCGGATATTTCTATCTTGATGGGTGATTTCAAGTTTCTAGCTTCTCCAATGGTTCTTGGTAACTCGGATATTGATCTTATTCTCGGAATGGATTGGCTTTCTAAGCACAAGGCTCAGCTTGATTGTGCAGCCAGGCAGATTCAATTGACTCATTCGTCTGAGGAAGTAATTGTCTTTGCCGCTCGGGATAATACCATCCGTTTGTTTTCTCTCAATGAGAAGGGTGAATTGGATGCTATTTCGCAGATTCCGGTTGTTTGTGAGTATCAAGATGTTTTTCCAGAAGAACTCCCAGGGATGCCTCCAAACCGGCCGGTTGAATTTGTTATTGAACTTGAGCCCGGTACGGAACCTGTGTGCAAACGTCCCTACAAGCTCGGCCCCGAAGAGTTGAAGGAGTTGAAGAAACAACTCGATGAGCAAGAAAGATTGGGTCTCATCCGGCCTAGTACTTCTCCGTGGGGTTGTGGTGTTCTTTTTGTGAAGAAGAAGGATGGATCGAGTCGACTTTGTGTTGATTACCGTCCAGTGAACAAGAAGACCATCAAGAACAAATACACACTTCCCAATATCAATGAGCTGTTCGAACAACTCAAGGGTGCCCAAGTATTCTCCAAGCTTGATCTCCGTATGGGTTATCACCAGATTCGCATTCGTGAAGAAGATATTCCCAAGACAGCATTCAGAACAAGCTTTAGTTCATATGAATACACTGTCATGTCTTTTGGCCTCGCCAACGCTCCTCCGACGTTCTCTCGCATGATGAACTTCATCTTCAACGCCTACACCAATGACTTTGTTTTGGTCTATCTCGATGACATTCTGGTTTTCTCCAAGAACAAGGAAGATCATGCCAAGCACTTGCGTTTGGTTCTTGACAAGCTCAGGGAACATCAGTTCTACGCCAAGTTCTCCAAGTGTGAATTTTGGCTCGATGAGGTTCTTTATCTTGGTCATATCATCTCTGCCAAGGGCATTTCCATGAATCCCGAGAAGGTATCCGCAATTGTGAATTGGGAACCTCCTCAGAACGTGAAGCAACTCCGCAGTTTTCTCGGTCTCGCAAGCTACTGCCGAAGATTCGTTGAAAACTTTTCCAAGATCGCGAAGCCTCTCTCAAATCTTCTTCAGAAGCATGTCAAGTACGTTTGGTCTCCAGAGTGTGATATTGCTTTCAACACTTTGAAAGAGAAGTTGATCACTACTCCAGTTCTGACTCCGCCTGATAAAACCAAGCCGTACGAGGTCTTTTGTGATGCCTCTCTCCAAGGTCTCGGTGCAGTTTTGATGCAAGAGAAGAAAGTTGTTGCTTATACCTCTCGCCAGTTGAAGCCTAATGAGAAGAACTACCCCACTCATGATCTTGAGTTGGCGGCAATTGTGCATGCTCTTTTAACTTGGAGACATCTTCTATTGGGAAGGAAAGTGGACATTTTCACTGATCACAAGAGTCTCAAGTACATCTTCACTCAGCCTAATCTCAACCTAAGGCAGACTCGATGGGTCGAAATGATTCAAGAGTACAATTCGAGTATTGAGTATACTCCAGGCAAGGCTAATGTGATTGCTGACGCTTTGAGCAGAAAGGCCTACTGCAACAGTCTGATTCTCAAGCCTTGTCAACCCGAGCTTTGTGAAGCTTTCCGCAAACTTAATCTGCAAGTTGTTCCTCAAGGTTTCCTCGTCAACCTTCAAGTCTCTCCTACCTTAGAAGACCAGATTCGCCAAGCCCAGCTTCTTGATGCTATGGTGAAAAAGGTGAAGATTGGGATTGCAAAGAGTCAGTCCAAGTACAAGTGCTACCGCCTTGATGACAAGGACACTCTCTTCTTCGAGGATCGTATTGTTGTGCCCAAAGGTGAACTTCGTAAAGTGATCATGAACGAGGCTCACAACTCTCTCCTCTCCATCGACCCTGGTAGTACGAAGATGTATCAGGATCTCAAGCAAGCTTATTGGTGGACTCGAATGAAGCGCGAGATCGCTCAATTCATGAATGAATGTGATGTCTGCAGAAGAGTGAAGGCAGAACACCAAAGGCTAGCAGGTCTCCTCCAACCTCTTGCCATTCCAGAATGGAAGTTTGACCACATTGAAATGGACTTCGTGACTGGGTTTCCAAAGTCCAAGCGTGGCAATGATGCTATATTTGTTGTCATCGACAAGCTCACCAAAGTGGCTCACTTTCTGCCTATCAAAGAGTCGATCACTGCAGCTCAATTGGCGGAACTCTATACCTCTCGCATTGTCTCTCTGCACGGTATTCCTCAAGTGATATCTTCAGACCGTGGCAGCATCTTTACCTCCAAGTTTTGGGATTCTTTTCAGAAGGCCATGGGCACCAGCATTCGCTTCAGCACTGCTTTCCATCCTCAAACAAGCGGTCAAGTCGAGCGTGTCAACCAAATTCTTGAAGATATGCTCAGGGCTTGTGTGATCTCCTTCGGCATGAAGTGGGAGGATTGTCTTCCTTATGCTGAATTCTCCTATAACAACAGCTTTCAAGCAAGTTCGGGCAAGGCCCCCTTCGAAATTCTGTATGGCAGGAAGTGCCGTACCCCTCTCAACTGGTCTGAAACCGGTGAACGTCAGCTGCTGGGTAATGACTTAATCACAGAAGCAGAAGAAATGTGCAAAGTCATTCGTGATAACCTCAAAGCAGCCCAATCCCGCCAGAAGAGCTACTATGATAGTAAGCACCGTGATTTGGCTTTCGAGATCGGAGATCACGTTTACCTCCGTGTCTCTCCTATGAAAGGTACTCGTCGCTTCGGTATCAAAGGGAAGCTTGCCCCTAGATACGTGGGACCTTTCAAGATTGTCAGCAAGAGAGGCGACCTCGCCTATCAACTTGAGCTTCCTTCAAACTTTGCAAATGTTCATGATGTGTTCCATGTCTCTCAGCTTCGAAAGTGCTTCAAGACTCCCGACCGCACCGTCAACTTCAAGGACATTGAGCTCCAAGAAGATCTCTCTTATCGTGAGCACCCAGTTGCTATTCTTGAACAGACTGAACGCAAGACTCGCAACAAGTCAATCAAATTTCTCAACGTCAAGTGGTCTCACCATTCCGACCGTGAAGCTACCTGGGAACGCGAGGATCACCTCCGTTCTGAGTACCCAGAGTTCTTTCAGTCCTAGATCTCGGGACGAGATCTTTTCGTAGTGGTGGAGTGTTGTAACGCCCCAGATATAACTTTCCCAATTTGTACTCCAACTCTTGCCGTTTCCGGCGTTAAGTTATATTTATTTCTCGGGTTCGGGTCTTTGTCTCCGTGTGTTGTTTTCGTTTTCATGCATCTCATATCATGTCATCATGTGCATTGCATTTGCATACGTGTTCGTCTCATGCATCCGAGCTTTTTCCCCGTTGTCCGTTTTGCATTCCGGCGCTTCGTTCTCCTCCGGTGGTCATTTCTAGCTTTCCTTCATGCGTGGGGATTAAACATTTCCGGATTGGACCGAGACTTGCCAAGCGGCCTTGGTTTACTACCGGTAGACCGCCTGTCAAGTTTCGTACCATTTGGGCTTCATTTGATACTCCAACGGTTAACCGAGGGACCAAAAAGGCCTCGTGTGTGTTGCAGCCCAACACCCCTCAAATTTGGCCCAAAACCCACCAAACTCTGCTCCATGTCCTAGAGCGTTCGATCATGATCGCGTGGGCGAAAACCGCACCTCATTCGGAGTCTCCTAGCTCCCTCTATGCCTATATATAGCCTCCTCCATTTCGGATCTCGTCTTCCACCTCGAAACCCTAGTTCAAAAAAAAAACTCCAGAACCGCCGCCGACGGACGTGTCCGGAGTGGACCGGACAACGTCCGCCGCGCCCCTCGCCCTCTCGCCGCGCGCCACGTGGCGCCAACCGCCGCCGCCGCCGCCGGCCCGCGGGAGCCCGCGCCCGGCCCCCGCGCCGCCCGAGCGGGCCACTTCCCCGCCGCCTCGCACCGCCCGTCTTCCCCGACGCCGCCGACCCGCGCCGCCGCACGCCTCCGTCGCCGACGAGCCCCGCCATCGCCGCCCAGCCGCTGGCCGGCCGCTCCACCGCCGCCGCAACTCACCGCGGTAAGCTCCGCCGCCCTCCGCCCGGCCGGGGCAAGGTCCGGGCCGGATCCGGCCGCCCCTTACCGGCCCACGGCCTCTCCCCTCCATCTCCGGCCACCACGCCCTCGCCGAAGTTCTCGAAGAACGCGCCGTGAACAGTGTCGTGAACAGTACCCGCGAGATCCCGATCTGGATCTGAGTTCTCGGTTGACTTTTTCGCCCTAACCCTAGTTTTTTATGCATACTTTGACCACATGTAACTCTGTAACCGTAACTCCGTTTTGGGCATATAATATATCAAAATCTTCGTCTCGACATGTACATTATTTCATTCCATTTCATCATTTGCATTTGAGTTCATCTTGATGCCCAAAATGCTGGTAGAAGGAGGCTTCATGAGTTAATTGTCAGATCTGCTAGTTCATCTTAGACTTTTGTCATTTTTGCCATGATTATTGTGTGCACGCTATGCCTGTGAGTCCTTCATATGTTTTGTTAAGAATTTTGTCTTCTTTACAGAGGTGCAACCCATGCATTTTTAGGATGTGTGTGGTGACTTGTGCAAGCTTGCAAAGTGAGGCACCCGGTAAATCTGTTTTCAGGGACTTAGTTGTTTTCACTAAGTCTGGTATATTTTAGTTCATGATGCCATATGTTCATCTTGTTTCCTAATGATCCATGCCTCTTTTGAGGATGATCAGTAAGGGACTTTTGTTAATAATGTTATGATCTATCCATCCATGTCTTTGTTTACATATATGGAGTGCTCTAGGTTGACTCAATCGAGCTCAACTTTTGCTTCGTTGTTAATCTGGGCAGATCGTCAACTTGTTTGCGATTTTGCCGATGCTACCGTTAGTGATCCGTGCATGCTATGCCATTGTTATTGCCATATCTAGCTTGTATTTTGTGCCTTATTAATGGATGTATACCTGCCTTGCCATGAATTGCACCGTAGTGAGTGCATCGAGCTCGTTTACATGCCTTCGTGAGTTATATTTCAGCATGTCTCAGTTTTCACTAAGTCTGAAAACTGATTGTGTTCGAGCTATGTTCGTGAGCTCGATAGAGTATTTTGTGAACCCTTTTGGCCCCAGGTCACTTTGGGTGTTTTGTTAAGGTTGTTGAGTGTCTCCACGCCATGTTCTTACTTGTCATATTCAGGTTTTCTATCATGTTGTTTTGCTGCTCCGAAGAGGGCTTCGTGATCTGAAATTTCAGGCTAGTGTTAATTTCACTAAGTCTGGAATCTGTTTTGCATATTCATTTTTGCCATGCTTGTTTGAACCTCTTAATGGATGAATTTCCCTATGGCTCAGTGCTAGTGTTTTGTTAACCATCTTGTGTACATCACTGACATGTATTTTGTTTTCATGTTTGGTGGCTGTAGCATGTAGATGCCTACTTGCTGTAAATCGCAGACCTGTGTCATATCTTAAAACGCTTGCCATTTCCAAACCGTAACTCCGATTCCAATGATCTTTATATCGTTTTCAAGAGATTTCATCCCCTCTATCCAGTGGCACCCTTGGAATTCCAAGTTGAGTCCAGGTTCATGCATTTCCTGTCATATCTTGCATTTTGCATCCCGCATCGCATCCCGCATAGCATATCATCATTTCATCATATTGCTTGGTCTTGCACGTGGTTGATTGTATCCTTGTTGCTTGTTTGTCTTGTTGGGTAGAGCCGGGAGACGAGTTCGCTACCGAGGAGCCCGTTGAGTTTGCTTGTGAGGATCCAGTCAACTTTGACAACTATGCAGGCAAGATGATCATACCCTCGAAATCACTACTATCTTTGCTATGCTAGTTTGCTCGCTCTTGCTATGCCAATGCTACGATGCCTACCTTTTGCTTGTCAGCCTCCCAATTGCCATGTTGAACCTCTAACCCACCATGTCCTAGCAAACCATTGATTGGCTATGTTACCGCTTTGCTCAGCCCCTCGTATAGCGTTGCTAGTTGCAGGTGAAGTTTGGAGGCCGTTCCTTGTTGGAACATCATTTATTTACTTGTTGGGATATCATTATATTGCTACGTTATCTTAATGCATCTATATACTTGGTAAAGGGTGGAAGGCTCGGCCTCTCGCCTAGTGTTTTGTTCCACTCTTGCCGCCCTAGTTTTCCGTCATATCGGTGTTATGTTCCCGGATTTTGCGTTCCTTACGCGGTTGGGTTATAATGGGAACCCCTTGATAGTTCACCTTGATTAAAGCTTTTCCAGCAATGCCCAACCTTGGTTTTACCATTTTTCACCTAGCCTTTTCTTTCCCTTGGGTTCTGCAGACTCAAGGGTCATCTTATTTTAACCCCCCCGGGCCAGTGCTCCTCTGAGTGTTGGTCCAAACTGTCAGCCGCCGGTGGCTACCAGGGGCAACTCTGGGCTGGCCTACCGGAAGTTTGGACAATCTGAGTGTGCCCTGAGAAAGAGATATGTGCAGCTCCTATCGGGATTTGTCGGCACATTCGGGCGGTGTTGCTGGTCTTGTTTTTAACCTGTCGAAGTGTCTTGAATTACCGAGATACCGAGTCTGATCGGTGTGTCTCGGGTGGAGGTCTTTTCCTTCGTTGACCGTGAGAGCTTGTCATGGGCTAAGTTGGGACCCCCCTGCAGGGATTGAACTTTCGAAAGCCGTGCCCGCGGTTATGGGCAGATGGGAATTTGTTAATGTCCGGTTGTAGATAACTTAAACCTTAATTAATTAAATGAATCAACCGTGTGTGTTGCCGTGATGGCCTCTTCTCGGCGGAGTCCGGGAAGTGGACACGGAGTTGGAGTTATGCTTGCGCAGGTTGTTCCTCTAGATTCTCGCTCGCGCCTTGCCTCCTCTTCTCGCTCTCTTTTGCGGATAAGTTAGCCACCACATATGCTAGTCGCTTGCTGCAGATCCACATACTTGCCTTACCCTTCCTGTAAGCTTAAATAGTTTTGATCGCGAGGGTGCGAGATTGCTGAGTCCCTGTGGCTCACAACTACTATAATTCCAGATGCAGGTCCAGGTGATTGCGCTCCAGGTGACGAGTACGAGCTCAAGTGGGAGTTCGACGAGGACTCTCAGCGTTATTATGTTTCCTTTCCCGATGATCAGTAGTGGTGCCTAGTTGGGGTTTGATTCAGGGCCTTATCGCATGTTGGGTTCTTTTCCATTTTTTTGGCGTCGTAGTTGGGCCATGAGTGTTTGTTTGATGGATGTTATTTATGTACTCTGATGTGACGTGGCGAGTGTAAGCCAACTATGTTATCTCCCCCTTTTATTATGTATTACATGGGATGTTGTAATGATTGCCTGACTTGCGATATTGCTTTCAATGCGGTTATGTCTCTAAGTCGTGCCTCGACACGTGGGAGCTATAGCCGCATCGAGGGCGTTACAGCGCAACAATGTTATCAAAAAATAAACAGGGGCTGAGCATTTTGTTATATATATATATATATATTTAAATAATAAATGATTTATTATTACATTGGTCCTTAAATCTTACCAAGCTTTTGTACACAATCACCAGGATTTTCGTTGCCAAAAAAATCCAAGATTTTATTGTTAAGAAATTGTTTTTATAAGTTAATAAGATGTGAGATATTGTTTTCTTACATATGTAAGTATCTGTTAAATATATGATGACAATAACAATAACATATAAAATAATTTAAATATATATAATATAGTTAGCAGGGAAACATAAGTTGGACCAGGCGTTCTTATTGTTATATAGAAAAATAGAACAGACCTCTGCGTTTTCTTCAAAAAAAAATAGAACAGACTAGGCTGCCGATGTTTCAGGAAAAATAAAAACTCGGATGGGAGGTCCATAGGTCGGTCGATACATGACGGCCCTCAAGAAAATACAAACATGCCTATGGACCTCCCATCCGAGGTCGTGGGCTGCGCATTTTAAAAAAGAAAGCCTAGACGGGGCAGCCCAAAGCTCAGCTGATACTTGCTGCCCCAGTGATAATAAATGATACCTGCCAGCTCCCCGGCTTCATTGTGAATTTATCTCCTATAGTAACTACGTTGAAGCACCTAAAAAAATGTAACTATGTTGACAAACCCGTGGGCCCCAACGTCAGTATAGCATTAGGAGGAAGTATTTTTTTGATAAGGCACTTGCTTGCGTACGTCCATAGACCTGGTGGGTCCCGACTGTCCGCCTCTCCACGTATAGTCCTCTCTAGATTCCTCTCATTTGTTCAGCATGTTCACAACGGCAGATAGTGGCGTCGCGGCGAGCGCACAAAGGCGCAGGAGGAGATCCGACCACCTGAGGAAGTGCCTTATTAGTAACGAAACAACTGAACTAGCCTAGTGGCCGAGTGACACTACCCGACAGTTGTTCCGCCCGGGTTCGATTCCACCTGTGCAGAGAAAATATCTCCAAAATTTTTGCCTCTACCTTTATTAACATGTGGGTCCCAATTGTCATCTATGCACACCACGTCCAACACTTGCCAAAACTGCGTCCCTCGTTTTCTCTGTTTTTCGCACACTCGACATTGTGTGGGCATTTTGAAAATAGCATATCTTTTTGATTGTGCATCATATGAAGATGTGCTATGCATGAATGTTGATCAACATGATGTTAACTGGCTGGTAGTTCCAGTTTCGACCATGAATAAAACTTCCAACATGATGTTAAGACTGTTTGAAAAGGCCGTGTTAATATAAATGCTCTGCCTCTGAAATTTGCAGTTTCTTATCTAAAACTGAACTTGGAGTTTCTTATCTGAAACTGAAACTTGTAGTTTCTTCTCTGAGAATTACATTGTCTGCACTTTTATACTCCTATGAAACTACATTTTTAAGTGCTAAAATAGATCTCTAGAATTCATAAAATACTTCATATGCTCAATACTGCAAATCTGAAATTCAAAAGACATTCATATCTGAAAGTACTCTCAAATACACAACACAAAACACAATTCACAACCTGCAAATACTAACAACCCTAAGCTCCTCCTGACAATTCACAACCTGCCCGACTATTGGGCGGGGGGGGCAGTCCCTCCTATTCCTCGATGGCAGACAGCCGCCTCGTGAGACGATGTGAACGGCGAGGGAGAGGATGGTGGGGAAGCGTCGTCGGGCCAACTGTTTTTCTCCTCTTGCAGTTGGGTTCGGTCGATGAAGACTCCACCGGCTCGCTCTGGCACGACACGCTCACAAACGGCACCATGTAGATGCTCGATCCTTCAATCTCTGGTACATGCTCCATCTGGGATCGATACTCCCACCACCGCTCCCTCACGATCAGAATCGGTGAATCTGTTTGCTCCATGGCCCAGAGGAGCAGCTCTATGTACTCTTGCGCAACTCCCTCCGGGAGTATTGCCGCCTTTTCGCTCTGTTGCAGATATTTGGCCATGGATGTCGCCATCGCCGCTAGTTGGTCCTTGTTGTCAAACTAAGACTGTATCTCCAACATCCTGGCTAGCTTCACAGGGTCGCCATCTGCGATCCTCACGTATCGGTTGTACTCCTCCATCGATCTACTTCTCCACATCACCTTCACTCGCCGGCGGTGGTTTTGTATGGAAGAGGAGAGGAGTAGCGCTGGTTCTGGATTAGAACGGGAGAGCAGCGACGCTGGTTTTGGATTGGAACATGAGAGGAGGGGCGGTGGTTTTGAAATGGAAGAGGAGAGGAGCGGCGCTGGATTTAGATTGGAACAGGAGAGGAGCGGCGGTGGTTTAAGAGGAGAAGAGCGACGCTGGTCTTGGAAGTATTTTTTTTGTTTTGCGTATTTTGGGTCAAAGTTTGACCACGTACTGTATTTGACAAGCAAAATGTGAATGCATGTCACCAAAAATTGTATCGTTTGGTTCGTATCTGAATGTACTTTCAAACTATATTATTTTTGCAACGTATAACATATATTTTATTTGCGAAAATCATAGTCAATTATGACCCAGAATAAAAGGGAGACTAGTTAATGTGGGGTCGCTTTCTTAATTGAAGAGTAAATTGATTTTGATCCAGTCCCAACGCGCCGACCCCTCTCGTCCAATCCGAAATCGCTGCCGCACGCTCCTCTCCCTCTTCTCCATTGCAAAACCACCTCCTCTCCTCTCCATTGTCTCCATTCAAAAACCGCCGTCTCGCCTCTCCCTCTTCTCCATTGCAAAACCACCTCCTCTCCTCTCCATCATCTCCATTCCAAAACCACTGTGTCGCCTCTCCCTCTTCTCCATTGCAAAACCACCTGCTCTCCTCTCCATAATTTCCATTCCAAAACCACTGTCTCACCTCTCCCTCTTCTCTATTGCAAGACCATCGTCTCTCCTCCCATCTTCCAAATCTAGCACCGGACCACTCAGAAGGACATTTATGGAGAGGATGCAGTAGCGAATCAGGCAGATCGCCGGCGGTGACCAGGCAAAGTTAGCCACGTTGAAGGAGATCCTTACTTGGTTTGACAATGAGTGGGAGATTTCGAGGATGGTGAGGGCCATGTGGAAATGTATGCAAAAGAGCGAGATGGCGGCGATGAGGGCGGCGATGTACATGTACTCCTCTGCGGCAGTCACACCGCAGTCCTTCGAGTTCATCGAGTATCTCCTCTAGGCGATGGAGCAGACAGATTCGCCCGAGGCGAAAGTCAGGCAGAGGTGGTGGGTGTACAGGTCGAAGGTCGAGCATCCAGAGGATAATGGATCGATCGAGTACGGTCTGTCGTTCGTGAGGGTGCAAAGCCAGTCGGAGCCACAGGAGTATTCGTTCTCCCACCGCAAGAGGAGGCCGGATGGCACGACGTCGCTTCCCCGCCGTTCTCCACGGTTCCCTCGACGCTCACCTCATTTCAATGGCGGCGGTAGGGTTTAAGGTAAGCTTCGCACTAACCTAATCTTCCACCTGCTCATGCTTACAATAAGTGTGACAGCTAATGAAAATCATGCTTACAATCAGTCTCTGAGTACTACGCAAATCACCCTTAAATAGCTCTGGACCTTTGGGTCAAAGTTGTGACACTGTGTACAAATAAAGTAAAATAGATTGGTGCTTCTTTCAGAAAAGAGTACTCCCTAGAAAACTGCCAATATAAGCTACTAGTATTTGGTTAGAGGATTTGCTGCCGAGAAAGATCCATCCACAGAGAGCGCCACACATCCCACTGGTGGTGGTGGATGCCAATGCGTCCATGGAGCATGGTTGATGTCGGCAATTTTTACTTGGCACACCTCGCACTCTGCATATATGCCGGTTCCATCCGTACATTTGTGCAGTTCCACCAAAATGCAGCTGAATAACCCTATTTGCACAGATAATGAAAAAGTGTGATTACATTATAGTGGCACTAGTTGATGAAACACGCAAAATAAATAGAAGAAAATATTGCGATAGTATCATAGTACGCCACGCTGCGAGGGCGAGATGGGCCCTGCGACGCCTCATACGGTACGCCACGCCTCATACTGGAAATCGTCCCAAGTCTCCCCGATACACCTTCTGCCAGTGATGAACATCAGTGCACAGCAGTAGTACGAGGAGGGGCCTTGAGACATTCAAATCTCTATCTTTGTGCAGATCAACTAAAATTAAGCACCCCGGTTTGTAGAAATGCTTAAACATTAACAATGGGACTAGTTGATGAAACATACATTAACAAAGAGAAGCACTTTCTTTATCTACATTGGAAATTAAATGATAGAGAGGACACTCGCTCTATTTTAACTGTATTATTACTTCATTTTATCAGTGACACTAGGGTCGAGCAGGTGGCAAATGAGCTGTACCGTGCATCGCAAGGATGAAGGCCGGGGGTGCTTAGACTGGGATGCTGAAGCTGGCTCTTTCAGTCCCTATCTCCCCCTTGATGTTTCTGTGGTAGCATTTGGGTTGTAATCCAAACTTGGTCAAGATGGTTCTGCGTCCCCCTACCTGCCTAGCTTATGTGGCGAACTTGTCTGCTGCTAGTACTCAGTCCATTCTAGTAGTAGTTGCATAACTACCTGTTTACACTGAGATGTTGTCGGATAATGGTTCTCTATGGTTGGGTTTCTTTAATGAAATTATAGGGAACCCCCTCTTTCGATATATAAAACATAGTGGCACTAGCGGTGCCAAAACATTGCCTCAAATTAATAGTGCCACTAGATTAAGGTGCAAAATAATAACATTGCTGCTTTATCATGGCAGTGCCAAAACAGTAGCACAAGAGCAGGATCAACATGCAGGATCTTTGGCAAACGGTAAGACCAAAAAGGAACATACCTCGTGATGGGAACCATATCTGCAGTCAACGCCATCGTAGAAGGGATGACACCAGTCACCAACATGGATGATTCAATTCATGGGACCTTTTGGTGCAGTTCACCTAAAATGAAGCAATGTCCCATGAGCTAGCTTCTTCTTCTTCTTTTTAAGAAAAGGGCTCCAGCCCTGGTTCCATTTCCATCAGAAAACCAAACCCCGGAGCTTCTTATTCATTAGTTGCAATAATATTGAGCAACATCAAGGTTGGTCGTGAAGCTCCTAGAATGTTCAACTATAATTTGGATATCATTTGTGTAGTTCAGCTAAGATCAAGCGTGGAATGTATATCTCTGTTTGCACAAAAAAGATGGAAAGGAGGGTGATTAACAAGTGATGATACATACATCAAATGAAAAAAAGCATGTTCCTTATCTGAGTGGCAACCGTACAAGGATAGTGGCAATTTCTAGCAGAATTGCTAGATATTAGTGTGGGCCTTAGGATTAACTATGACAACAGTTAAATACGACATTACTTTAATGGTGCCATTGCTTCATTTTACCAGCAACATTACATTAACAGCATCTACAGAGTCAGTATTTGGGCACGTGAGAGTAGGCGGACCAGGACAGTTGCATCTCTAACAAAAAGAAGCAACTTGTCTTAATGGGAAATTTAGCAGGACATGAAAAAAGTGCCATTGATTCATATTACTGGAGGTATTACATTGAAAACAACATTGGTTTAACGTGTCCTTACTTTTAACAGTGCGACTGCTTCATTTTACCAGTGGCATTACATAAGAGCGGCTCAGGGCAACAAACATGAGAAGATGATATCTGGGTTGGTCCCATTTTTGTTCGGTATATAGCCACCTTATACCGTGTGAGGTTAGCAAATCCAGTGCTGGACTTACTCTGTTGACTTGTCCCCCAGTCCCCGCTTTCTTTCCTTTTTCAACCAATAGATCAGGTTTATATTGAGTTTGTGCTACGTTTGTGACGCCCGGATAATTAAACTACAGTAAACCCTCGTTAATGGTGCCATGTCATCACTTTACTGTTACTAATCCGCGGTTGATAGAAATCGCAATCCAAATTCAAGTTCAAACTAAAGTGCAAAATTCAAATTTCTCAAACATGCAAAATAAAATGTTCAAAGTGTTGCAAATATTCCATAATTATTTATGGTGGTGAGCCAATATTTTTTTAAAGTCTTTAATTGCTCCTAAGTATATATATATATATCAGTGGCTAAAAATAATAATTAAATGCCTTTTATAAATTATAAAATATTAAACTAAATTTTTTAGATGTCAAGCTTTTTGTGGCAGTGCTCAATGTTTCCTAGTATTTGTTTTGTCCAACTCCACATTTTTTGCAAAGTCATTTGGTGCTTATTTAAATGCAAATGGAGGCTGTTAAAAGAAAACAGAATAATAAAAAGAGAACTGAGAAGAAGAAAAGGAAGAGAGAGCACGTGCCCCCACTGGAGCTCACCCAAGTCATCCCACCTAACCCCCGGTCGTCTTCTCCTGTTCACAACCGTGCCCGAACAGGATCGCGTCCCCGTCGAACCACATCGCCGGCCATGCCATGGGAGGATAAGGCCTCCACCGAGGCGCCCCTCCCCCCAGATATATTCTTCACACTCGCCTCACTCCTCCTCGGCGCCCTCCCTCCCAGATCTATCTTCTCTCTCTCCCTCGTCGTCCTCTCGGCTCACCCGAGCGCCTATGTCGCCGTCGTTGGCCACCACCGTGGTGACCGTCTCCCCCGTGCCTCTCCAACCTGTCCGTCTGCACCAACGTCGTCGACTGCGTCCTCCCCGTCCACAAGATCAAGCTCGGACCCCCTCGACCATTGGGATCGGGTTCTTCCCTGCACCTACGGCCACCGACGAGCTCCGTCTGCTGCGACCGTCCTGCTACTACTAATTCGTCGCCGGCCTTTCGTGTGCTACACCGTGAGCCTCTACTCCTTCTCCTCCTCTTCCTCGTTGGATTCGGTCCATTAGCGCATCTTCCGCTCGTTGCCATAGCCTACGGCCGCTAGCACGACTCCCTCGCCCGTGCTCCGTTGGCCTCTGGCCATGACCGGCTGCACCCGACCGCGTCCCCGTGCGTGCTCGCCCACGCGTGGCGGTGCCTCCGCTGAGCCCACCGTCCTGCTGCCGCTGCTCATCGCCGGCCGGCGTTGCGGACGCCATGGCCGGAGCTCCACTCCCGCGCGCGGTCATGCGCCCCTGCCGTGGTCCTCACACGCACGCGAACCCCATGCATCACCGCTCCCTGCGTTGCCGCCCACCGCGCCCTGTCTCTGCTCACGCCCGCCGTGGCCACGTCCTTGGACTGCACCCTGTAGCCGCCCGCGCCTACTTCGCGCGCGCCTGGCCACGCCTGATCGCGCCGGCTGCTACCCTCACCGCACCTTGCCTCCACCCCACCCGTGCTCGCCTGCTGCTGCTTGCTAGTTGCTACCATGGCACTGCTGCTGCATCTACTACTACCGCTGCTAACTGTATTCTGTACTGCTAGCTACTGAAGATGCTACTAGCTAGCTTTTCTCTTTTTACAATGACTAACCCTCTATACAGCCTGTAAGCAAAGTCTAAACGGTTATTAACATTAGTAAAAATAATATGAGTAGAAACTATACATGACAAACTTCATTTTATCCCATTGGAACAAATCCATTTGATGCATGGAATAAATCCTACGAAAATTACAAAATGCTATCTTTTGTTAACAGAAAACAGATTTGTGTGTTGCGTGCTGTGTGTGGTGTGTGTGTTGCGTGTGTGGCCGGCTGGGCCATTGTCCAGTACGCCCGGCCCCTTGTTTAATTAGGACTAGATTAGTTAGTGTTAAATTAGTGCTAATTTACTTAATAGCAAATGACATGTGGACCACCCTGTTGGTTATCTCTAATTAATTGACTTAATAGACACAATGTCCATGACAAGTAGGACCCACTAGCACTGTTCACACATTGACCAAGGTCAACTTTGACTGTTGACCTGTTGGCTGGGCTTTGACCGGCCCCACATGTCATTGACTGTGGCTGGCCCGGTCAGGGTATAAAAAAATCAACATTATTTAAATTCGAAATAAATAATTAAAACAATTTCAGTATATTAATAAAACTTTGAAAAATCATATAAATTAAACCGTAAGTCAGATGAAAATGTTTTCTACATGAAAGTTGCTCAGAAAAATCCAACGAATCCGGATACGCAGCCCGTTCGTCCGCCACGCATCCCTAGCATAGCAAACACGCAGCTTTCCCCCCTCCGGTTCGTTTGTCCGAAAACGCGAAACACCGGGGATACTTTCCCGGATGTTCCTCCCCTTCACCGGTACCACCTTGTACCGCATTAGGGCACACCTAGCATCACGCTTTGTCATGTCATGCATTGTCATGCATTTGTTTGCATTATATTTATTGTTTCTTCCCCCTCTTCTCTCGCTAGACATCGAGACCGACGCCGCTGCTACCCAGTACGACTACGGTGTTGACGACCCCTCTCTCTTGCCAGAGCAACCAGGCAAGCCCCCCCCCTTGATCACCAGATATCGCCTACTCTCCTCTATACTGCTTGCATTAGAGTAGTGTAGTATGTTACTGCTTCCCGTTAATCCTATTCTCATGCATAGCCTGTCATTGTTGCTACAACTGTTGATACCTTACCTACAATCCTAAACGCTTAGTATAGGATGCTAGATTATCATCAGTGGCCCTACACTCTTGTCCGTCTGCCATGCTATACTACTGGGCCGTGATCACTTCGGGAGGTGATCACGGGCATATACTATATACTTTACACTGTTACATTACCGGTGATACTGTTTGGAGATGGGGGCTGAAGGGGCAGGTGGATCCATCCAGGTAGTGGTGGGCCTGAGTTCCCGACGGCCCCCGGCTGTTACTTTGAGGCAGAGCGACAGGGCAAGTTGAGACCACCTAGGAGAGAGGTGGGCCTGGCCCTGGTCGGCGTTCGCGGATACATAACACGCTTAACGAGATCTTGGTATTTGATCTGAGTGTGGCTACTGGCCTATACGCACTAACCATCTACGTGGGGACAGTTATGGGCACTCGATGTCGTGGTATCAGCCGAAGCCTTTGTGACTTCAGCGACTGAGTGGCGCGCGCCGGATTGGACCGTAAGCCTGCTCTTGTATTAAGGGGGCTAGTTCTGCTTCCGGCCGCGTACGCAACGTGCAGGTGTGCAATGGGCGATGGGCCCAGACCCCTGCGCCATAGGATTTAGACCGGCGTGCTGACCTCTCTGTTGTGCCTAGGTAGGGCTGCGACGTGTTGATCTTCCGAGGCCGGGCATGACCCAGGAAAGTGTGTCCGGCCAAATGGGATCGAGCGTGTTGGGATATGTGGTGCACCCCTGCAGGGAAGTTAATCTATTCGAATAGCCGTGATCTTTGGTAACAGGACGACTTGGAGTTGTACCTTGACCTTATGACAACTAGAACCGGATACTTAATAAAACACACCCTTCCAAGTGCCAGATACAACCGGTGATCGCTCTCTCACAGGGCGACGAGGGGAGGATCGTCGGTTAGGATTATGCTATACGATGCTACTTGATGCTACCTGGTGAACTTACCATCTACTCTCTCCTACATGCTGCAAGATGGAGGTGGCCAGAAGCGTAGTCTTCGACAGGATTAGTTATCCCCCTCTTATTCTGGCATTCTGCAGTTCAGTCCACATATGATACCCTTATTCCATTTGATACCCATGCATATGTAGTGTAGCTCCTTGCTTGCGAGTACTTTGTAGGAGTACTCACGGTTGCTTTCTCCCCCTTTTCCCCTTTTCCTTTCTTTCTGGTTGTCGCAACCAGATGCTAGAGTCCAGGAGCCAGACGCCACCGTTGATGATGACTACTACTACTCGGGAGGTGCCTACTACTATGTGCAGCCCGCTGACGGCGACCAGGAGTAGTTTAGGAGGATCCCAGGCAGGAGGCCTGCGCCTCTTTCGATCTGTATCCCAGTTTGTGTTAGCCTTCTTAAGGCAAACTTGTTTAACTTATGTCTATACTCAGATATTATTGCTTCCGCTGACTCGTGTATGATCGAGCTCTTGTATTCGAGCCTTCGAGGCCCCTGGCTTGTAATATGATGCTTGTATGACTTATTTTATTTGTAGAGTTGTGTTGTGATATCTTCCCATGAGTCCCTGATCTTGATCGTACACGTTTGCGTGTATGATTAGTGTACGGTCAAATCGGGGGCGTCACAAGTTGGTATCAGAGCCGACTGCCTGTAGGAATCCCCCTTCCACACTCCTTGGCCAAAGTCGAGTCTAGTCATTACAAAAATTTTACTAACATGGCTGTGTGTCTTACGGGCCCACGTCGCCATTGGGTGGTATTAGGATCCTTTATTTCTCGTCTATGCTCTGGGACTCTAATCTCTCTTCTATTCGGGTTAAATGATTTTACGAACTCTGACTCTAGGTTCTCATAATTACTTCCTCCCGGAGAGCCCCTCACTCCAGATGATTGCATGGTGCGCCGAAGGATTCCGAAGATACTCTCCGATGTTATCCCGAGAACTGTTGCTCATTGCATTTGCAATTCCCTTCCACCGTCACCCCCTATAGATAACTACATGCACTTGCCATTATTACACTAGTCCCCAGTTGCTCTTGTTAGTACAAGATACCCCGAAATACTCGTCGCTGTTCCTAGAATCCTTGTGCCTGCTTCCTTGTAGTTCCTTGTCACCTAAATACACCTACAACTTAATCCTCACACATACCGAGGATTTGTTTCTCCCCAGTTGTTCTTGTGTTCCGCAAAGGACTTCGAAATACTATTTGGTCTTTCGAAAATCCTCAACAGCCTGTTGTTCTTGGAATTCTTGCATACTTGCATTCCGGTTAATTCCATTTGTCTAGCTATTTACTTAAAAAAACCTTTGTGATTGTCATTCTGATCCTCTTGATTCAACATGTGTGTGAATGCACACAACCATCAGTTGTTCCCTGGAATTTATCATTCCAATTCAGACGTCATTCCGGACATGAGTTGGATCTCGACCAATCAAATTGCCATCGATTGTACCCCTAAGACTATTCAGCTTATCCATCCCTAATCAGAGCATTGCTTCTGATCCCTTATCTTGGAATTCATAATTCCTTTGCATTGGAGATTTGAGTTAGTCAGTTGTTTCCATAAACTGATCTCCTTGCATTCCTTCTTCCTCTGGTTGAGTACCGATGCTCACATCAGACCCCTTGTGGACCACCAGATCCTTTGTTGGATTTTATCCGACATCGTCCTTCAATTCTATAAGCTTGTGAGCATTTCCTCGGCTACACAATGCCTTTGGTAAATTGTATCCTCTGCTTTCTCCAGCATGCTCTACTATCGAGCTTGTGTTATTTATTCCTGAAATTGTGGTTTGTGCTCCTAAGATGCCTCGATGGGTTGAACCTATGCCTCCATATTATGTGTGAACTCGAAAGTTTTCACGAGTCATACTCGTCTGGTATTTTGCCAGATAATTCAACACTACAACTTCTTCGAAAAAGAGAAGTGAATGAAAGGTTATACATTGGAGAAGTGGGAGTCGACCTTGAACCCTGTGTTCATGCCCATGGGCACGATGTATACCTTATCATGGAAGCTTCTTTTAAAATAATTATTCCCTTATTATAAGTTCACCTTGTATCTGTGGACGTGGTTCCGACCATGTTCTCCTTTAAATACCATTACTCGTGCAAGTTTAAGCATTCGTCTTCTGCAGAGCAATACCCCAATCCAACCTCCACTTTGGTCTGTCGTCGAGTATTACCCCATGGTATCTCGAGATATCAGGGGACATCATAACTTCTTATGGGTTCTTCATCAACTATTATTACTCACCGGATCCAATTGTTCCTAGGTTCTGGGTTGTCGTCAATCGAGAACATCGAATAGTGAATCGAGTCCGCACTCCGATTCAATAACCCTAAATAATTTCCATTTCTTACGAGTTTAAATAATCCTTCAAGTAATTCCTAGCTTGATCGGCTATATCCTTATCGTGATGCTCTTAACTGTGCTACCTAGTCCTTCTTCCCGGAGCACAAATTTCGACGGTGAGCTAATCTTACAATCGATCTCCCTTGTCATATCGTTTGTCCTTGAACAGCAAGCTTGATTTCGAGTTTGTGTAGTACCCATGGTTCCATTAACTTTTTGCTTCATCATTCCGTTGACTTGATCTCATCGCCGATCAGTTACATCTTCTCGAAACCTCTCGACAAATGTGTCGTGATCATCATCAACATTCTAAGGTCTTCCAAAATATCTATCGAATTCTTGGTGAAAAATAGCTTCCTTTGCCCTCGATGAATTGGGTTATCATTGACAACATTATTGCATTCCCTCCAACACAAAACTTGTTCCTGTTTTGTGTTATACCTTGAGTTCCTGGCTATCCAACATTTTTTCTTCTTTACCTTGGAGTATTACCATCTTTTATATCCAGGATGTCGTGCTTAGCACACCCGGCCGGAGGCCCTATTGGTTATAGATTCCTTTTCAGCAAGGTTATCCATTCTTCCATGAGGAAATTGTAAGACTTATTCTACAAGTTATTCCTGATGGATCCTTTGTGTTTACAAAGTTTGACCTTTGCCTGAAGACCATGTCAATGCTATCTCGAAGCATATATATATTTTACTCCAATTATCAACAAGAACATTTAAAGCCTAATGTTAAATGTTTCCTGCTCAATTATCCAAACACCGCTGTATGGGTAAAGTCATGAAATTTCTCTCTCCTTATCTAAAGAGTTTTCTACATTATATCCTGTCAAGGATATCATGCTCTGCTTGTCCTTGGGAAGGATATACCGTTGAAATATGTGTTTAAACACGTTTTCCTTTCCATTGTTCTGTTAATCTGATGCTCACATTTCCTTTACATTGGTTTGTTTAACCTTTCCGGTGATCTATATGATCTAAGCAGCAATATTCTTCTGCTTATGTAAACACCTAGGTGCACAATTGTGTCGGTAAGACCCTGTTACTATTGTTGATGACATTCAGGTAACCACCGATGGACGAGAACTTTGTCTATTGGTCCGCCTCGAATTAACGAGCAAGAAAATGGTTCTCTTCGTCCCTCGCCCTTGGTACCAACGTTGTTGCCAACATAACCGACAGACTCTTCTCTGGCATGCCTGGCTATCATGATGCCTTGCTATCATGACCGTGTAAGATGACAGTGCCCTCTTACTTTAACAACATGGTGGGCCCATAACCCACATTGCCACAGGATCAAAATCTGACTCTCTTGTACACCCTGTTTCCAAAGTTAATTCTCGCGCTTGGCTTCGTATGCAATTCACAAGCCCCATTCCTAGTGATCTATTCTGATATCGGCCACAATAATTGCTCCGTTGCTTTGGAACCCCTTTCACCTTCTGTCTAGGCATTGAACGATTGCCTGGCTGCTTGAAACTTCTTATTGTACCTTCCAACTTTACTCTCGATGTGTTTTATTTGTTCAACTCGAGAGGTACTCATATGCTCATTCATGGGTTAATCCCAGATTATTACCCTTATAGAATTCTGTCGTTGCCGATCTGCCCCGTTACCTATTCGTAAATACGATGAAGATCCCGAAGAAAGGATGCCGACTTCATCATGATGACTTGAAGCAGAGAAATGGAGACATCAACGTAAAGGATCAACTACTTCGGGAAGTGCAACAAAGACCGAGAAGACCCATTAGAATTCCGCAACCTAGTCTTTCCCCCGTAGTCCCCTCCTAAATCTCGGGACGAGATTTCTTGTAGTGGAGGAGAATTGTGACGCCCGGATAATTAAACTACAGTAAACCCTCGTTAATGGTGCCATGTCATCACTTTACTGTTACTAATCCGCGATTGATAGAAATCGCAATCCAAATTCAAGTTCAAACTAAAGTGCAAAATTCAAATTTCTCAAACATGCAAAATAAAATGTTCAAAGTGTTGAAAATATTCCATAATTATTTATGGTGGTGAGCCAATATTTTTTCAAAGTCTTTAATTGCTCCTAAGTATATATATATCAGTGGCTAAAAATAATAATTAAATGCCTTTTATAAATTATAAAATATTAAACTAAATTTTTTAGGTGTCAAGCTTTTTGTGGCAGTGCTCAATGTTTCCTAGTATTTGTTTTGTCCAACTCCACATTTTTTTGCAAAGTCATTTGGTGGCTTATTTAAATGCAAATGGAGGCTGTTAAAACAAAACAGAATAATAAAAAGAAAACTGAGAAGAAGAAAAGGAAGAGAGAGCACGTGCCCCCACTGGAGCTCACCCAAGTCAGCCCACCTAACCCCCGGTCGTCTTCTCCTGTTCACAACCGTGCCCGAACAGGATTGCGTCCCCGTCGAACCACCTGGCCGGCCATGTCGTGGGAGGATAAGGCCTCCACCGAGGCGCCCCTCCCCCTAGATATCTTCTTCACACTCGCCTCACTCCTCCTCGGCGCCCTTCCTCCCAGATCCATCTTCTCTCTCTCCCTCGTCATCCTCTCGGCTCACCCGAGCGCCTACGTCGCCGTCGTTGGCCACCACCGTGGCGACCGTCTCCCCCGTGCCTCTCCAACCTGTCCGTCTGCACCAACGTCGTCGACTGCGTCCTCCCCGTCCACAAGATCGAGCTCGGACCCCCTCGACCATCGGGATCGGGTTCTTCCCCGCACCTACGGCCGCCGACGAGCTCCGTCTGCTGCGACCGTCCTGCTACTACTAATTCGTCGCCGGCCTTTCGTGTGCCACACCGTGAGCCTCTACTCCTTCTCCTCTTCCTCGTTGGATTCGGTCCATTAGCGCATCTTCCGCTCGTTGCCGTAGCCTACGGCCGCTAGCACGACTCCCTCGCCCGTGCTCCGTTGGCCTCTGGCCATGACCGGCTGCACCCGACCGCGTCCCCGTGCGTGCTCGCCCGCGCGTGGCGGTGCCTCCGCCGAGCCCACCGTCCTGCTGCCGCTGCTCATCGCCGGCCGACGTTGCGGACGCCATGGCCGGAGCTCCGCTCCCGCGCGCGGTCATGCGCCCCTGCCGTGGTCCTCACACGCACGCGAACCCCATGCATTGCCGCTCCCTGCATTGCCGCCCACCGCGCCCTGTCTCTGCTCGCGGCCGCCGTGGCCACGTCCTTGGACTGCACCCTGTAGCCGCCCCGCGCCTACTTCGCGCGTGCCTGGCCGCGCCTGACCGCGCCGGCTGCTACCCTCGCCGCGCCTTGCCTCCACCCCACCCGTGCTGGCCTACTGCTGCTTGCTAGTTGCTACCATGGCACTACTACTGCATCTACTACTACCGCTGCTAACTGTATTCTGTACTGCTAGCTACTGAAGATGCTACTAGCTAGCTTTTCTCTTTTTACAATGACTAACCCTCTATACAGCCCGTAAGCAAAGTCTAAACGGTTATTAACATTAGTAAAAATAATATGAGTAGAAACTATACATGACAAACTTCATTTTATCCCATTGGAACAAATCCATTTGATGCATGGAATAAATCCTACAAAAATTACAAAATGCTATCTTTTGTTAACAGAAAACAGATTTGTGTGTTGCGTGCTGTGTGTGGTGTGTGTGTTGCGTGTGTGGCCGGCTGGGCCATTGTCTAGTACGCTCGGCCCCTTGTTTAATTAGGACTAGATTAGTTAGTGTTAAATTAGTGCTAATTTACTTTAATAGCAAATGACATGTGGACCACCCTGTTGGTTATCTCTAATTAATTGACTTAATAGACACAATGTCCATGACAAGTAGGACCCACTAGCACTGTTCACACATTGACCAAGGTTAACTTTGACTATTGACCTGTTGGCTGGGCTTTGACTGGCCCCACATGTCATTGACTGTGGCTGGCCCGGTTAGGGTATAAAAAAATCAACATTATTTAAATTCGAAATAAATAATTAAAACAATTTCAGTATATTAATAAAACTTTGAAAAATCATATAAATTAAACCGTAAGTCAGATGAAAATGTTTTCTACATGAAAGTTGCTCAGAAAAATCCAACGAATCCGGATACGCAGCCCGTTCGTCCGCCACGCATCCCTAGCATAGCAAACACGCAACTTTCCCCCCTCCGGTTCGTCTGTCCGAAAACGCGAAACACCGGGGATACTTTCCCGGATGTTCCTCCCCTTCACCGGTACCACCTCGTACCGCGTTAGGGCACACCTAGCATCACGCTTTGTCATGTCATGCATCATCATGCATTTGTTTGCATTATATTTATTGTTTCTTCCCCCTCTTCTCTCGCTAGACATCGAGACCGACGCCGCTGCTACCCAGTACGACTACGGTGTTGACGACCCCTCTCTCTTGCCAGAGCAACCAGGCAAGCCCCCCCCCCTTGATCACCAGATATCGCCTACTCTCCTCTATACTGCTTGCATTAGAGTAGTGTAGTATGTTACTGCTTTCCGTTAATCCTATTCTCATGCATAGCCTGTCATTGTTGCTACAACTGTTGATACCTTACCTGCAATCCTAAACGCTTAGTATAGGATGCTAGATTATCATCAATGGCCCTACACTCTTGTGCGCCTGCCATGCTATACTACTGGGCCGTGATCACTTCGGGAGGTGATCACGGGCATATACTATATACTTTACACTGTTACATTACCGGTGATACTGTTTGGAGATGGGGGCTGAAGGGGCAGGTGGCTCCATCCAGGTAGTGGTGGGCCTGAGTTCCCGACGGCCCCCGGCTGTTACTTTGAGGCGGAGCGACAGGGCAGGTTGAGACCACCTAGGAGAGAGGTGGGCCTGACCTTGGTCGGCGTTCGCGGATACATAACACGCTTAACGAGATCTTGGTATTTGATCTGAGTGTGGCTACTGGCCTATACGCACTAACCATCTATGCGGGGACAGTTATGGGCACTCGACGTCGTGGTATCAGCCAAAGCCTTTGTGACGTCAGCGACTAAGTGGCGCGCGCCGGATTGGACCGTAAGCCTACTCTTGTATTAAGGGGGCTAGTTCTGCTTCCGGCCGCGTACACAACGTGCAGGTGTGCAATGGGCGATGGGCCCAGACCCCTGCGCCATAGGATTTAGACCGGCGTGTTGACCTCTCTGTTGTGCCTAGGTAGGGCTACGACGTGTTGATCTTCCGAGGCCGGGCATGACCCAGGAAAGTGTGTCCGGCCAAATGGGATCGAGCGTGTTGGGATATGTGGTGCACCCCTGCTGGGAAGTTAATCTATTCGAATAGCCGTGATCTTCGGTAACAGGACGACTTGGAGTTGTACCTTGACCTTATGACAACTAGAACCGGATACTTAATAAAACACACCCTTCCAAGTGCCAGATACAACCGGTGATCGCTCTTCGACAGGATTAGTTATCCCCCTCTTATTCTGGCATTCTGCAGTTCAGTCCACATATGATACCCTTATTCAATTTGATACCCATGCATATGTAGTGTAGCTCCTTGCTTGCGAGTACTTTGGATGAGTACTCACAGTTGCTTTCTCCCCCTTTTCCCCTTTTCCTTTCTTTCTGGTTGTCGCAACCAGATGCTGGAGTCTAGGAGCCAGACGCCACCGTTGATGACGACTACTACTACTCGGGAGGTGCCTACTACTACGTGCAGCCCGCTGACGGCGACCAGGAGTAGTTTAGGAGGATCCCAGGCAGGAGGCCTGCGCCTCTTTCGATCTGTATCCCAGTTTGTGTTAGCCTTCTTAAGGCAAACTTGTTTAACTTATGTCTGTACTCAGATATTGTTGCTTCCGCTGACTCGTCTATGATCGAGCTCTTGTATTCGAGCCTTCGAGGCCCCTGGCTTGTAATATGATGCTTGTATGACTTATTTTATTTGTAGAGTTGTGTTGTGATATCTTCCCGTGAGTCCCTGATCTTGATCGTACACGTTTGCGTGTATGATTAGTGTACGGTCAAATCGGGGGCGTCACAACGTTCCCTTTATTTACCTATTAGACCTAGAGACCAGTTGGATAGCCAGTCTTTGCTACTTTTTGCCCCCCATTATTTCCTCTTTCGACCAAGTCCTAGATTCAGGTAACAAATCTTCCCCACCCCCACCCCCTTTCTTCCTTGTTTGAACCAAGTACTACTAGATTCGAGTGCATGAACTAGTTTTACCTCTTAACAGTAAAAAATTAGGTGGTTTTCGAACAGCCGATCGATCCTATCTACGAGGGGGCCTGAGAAATAGTGAAAGATACAAATGCAGCGACGTCAGGAGCTCGGGAAGTAGAGCAAGGCCGGTTTCAAAGGAAGTTATACCTAAGGGTCGTCGAGATGTCGCTAGGTGGGGGCCTGGAGGCCGGATCTGCCCACACTATGACAACGAGGAAGAAGGTGTGGGAGGCCCTCCCTCGCCAACGATGCTTGGGAGATAACGACAAGGCTGATCGGGACCCGTCGGCAGTGGGTAAGAGCCGTCGCCGAGGACGACCACGTGAACGTTGCACCTTCTCACCTTCCCCTGCGGAGAGGATCTGGCTGGATCTGTGACCAGCGGTGAGTAGAGAGAGAGTGTGTGGCCACCGTTGTCGTGTTTAGATCTGGAGAGGACGAGACAGTGTGAAGAGAGCAACACTAGCAAGTAAGCACGGAGGCTCCTGCCTATATAGTTGAGTACTAGTTTTCTTTTGTCTACCGGCCGGAGCCGTCTTGACCTCGGCAAAGACTGTCGAGAAGTCTTCATGCACGTGCCCCGGAGGCGCAGTTGTCGTCATTTTGATCTGAAGCACAGGATTATAACATATAACACGAAAAAATGCCACATGACAAGAAATCATAACCTCACTGCCCAAATGAGACAAGATGAATCCCGACGGACAAAGTAGATGAGGATCAAAGCTCAAATTAAGGATAAACTCGTAGAAAAGGGGTCCGTCGATAGATTTCCTAATTAACATAGCCGGCTTGACCTAGGTGGCAGCCGGGTAGTCTTCGTGCATGTGCCCTCAATGACTATCCCAACTCAGTTGTCACTGTTTAACCCTCAAAGTGATCCGAAGCACATGACACCTAATTTTGCGAGATGACAAGAAACCTTTTTTTAGATTTCTCAACAGAACTACAGCCCTGTACAACACAGCCTGCATGATATGTAGACGATAGCCAATCCAGACGTGTCTGCTAGAGTCTGGTCACATTCATGGACGAACTGATCTTCCGTGTCTTGCAGGGATCGTCCAGGTACCAACGTATGTACTCCTACAACACTTCTGTAGTAGTACTATCGCTCGTCTCTCTCTTCTATTAAGTCACCCGACTTGCGGGGCCGGGGAGTGTGCCTATGGTCGGTTCTCAATTGCGGTCCCACATGTGTGTGCAAATGCAATATGAAGCACGTTCCATTCGAAGAGCGGCGTGCCAGACCGACCGACCATCTGGGGTGCGACGCGAACGCGGCGGGCGTGATGTATACTCCGTACATGCGTACCACCGTTTTCTTGAGGCTTTGCTCCATGCCGCAATCCATGGATACAAAATTAGTATACTGTACTATTTAAAAGTCGAGGGCGGGGCTTTTCCCGTGTGGTAGGCGGGGCATTTCCGCCTAGCCGGTTCGACAAAGACGCGAGAAGATGAGGGAGTAGGCTGCTGCAAACGTAGGGCTGTGTGATTTGACAGTGAGTTACTGCTGGACAGGTGGGGTCCAGTGATTTGACTTGCCATTATCATTTTAACTGCGGTGCTACGACCGGCGTGAGTCTCCCAATTCCTGACCACCTCCATACAGGTGCCTCTCCCGATGCTCCACCATGTAGAGGCTGGCTCTTTCTTGAGAGCCCACTCCTCCACTTTTTCCTTGGCTCTTTCCCCCACATATGCAAAAATGCCGTGTAAAGTAGGCTTATAGCCCACTATTGTACTTGATCCTACAGGTGCTAAGCCTGCCACATAGGCATAAAGTATGATGTGGCAAGTTACTTAAGAAGAGAGAGACTAGTTTGGTGACCCCAGGAAGAAACGGTGATAAGCGCGTGTACCTAGATGAAGCAAACTTAGCAACAAAAAACTAAGCACCTATGCATTGGGGACTTGAGTTGCTAAGCCATTTAATGCCCATAGCACCTCATCTAAGCACCATTTCATTGGAAGAGGTCACTCCTTGGCAAATGCAATAAATACTACGAAGAAAGAGATAGAGAGAAGAAAACAAAAAATACTCTTATAGCCAACCTTATAGCTAACCTTGTTGTATGAGTGACTAAGCGATGACTATGTATGACATGCCAACACCAGATAGCCTAACGCACCGTGTTAAATCTCCAAGGGCGCGACCGCACGAGCGAGGCCACGGTTGTGGTAGGCGCGACCATGATACGGGTTGCTGGCAGCCCTTGGATCTGAGATCGAACGGTCGCATGCTAAGTTGCTGAAAAATTGCAGAATAACTCTCCAGGATAGGATATTCACCCATAGGTCTAGAATCACTCCATGCAACCGTTCGATCTCAGATCCAAGGGCTCTCGGAAGCCCGTATCATGGGTGAATGGAAAGCTTCGTATCACCTGTAATTTTCCCGACGCTTGACATGACATCGAAAGCCATTTAATTGGGTGTCGAGTAGACATGACATCTAATTGGGCCCCATAGTACTGTGCATGAATCCATTTATCCACCAGGCAAGCCACTACCCTACCATTCGCACGCGCCCCCCCACTCAACATTTTTACAATCGATAAATCTCTCCTAGTCGCCCCGTCCTTTCATATTACGGCAGTTCCACTAATCCTAACCCTCCTCCCAAATCCATGGCGTCCCAAATCTCCATGATTGGCGGTGAGTACAAGGTTAGAACCATCACCGGCGATGAGTTTAATGTCATCTACACCCGTTCTTCCGCAACGGTGAAAGAATGCCTTGCTCGCTTCAAACGCATGTTCGAAAACTCAAATGATGAGTGGGTTGCTGGGCTAGATGTTGAGTACACCATAGTCCTGGGAAGCAAGAAGAATCTAAAGGAGGCAGAGAAGAAGAAGCTCGCCGTGATCTAGGTTTGTGTGCATGACTTATGCTTGGTCTACCACATATGCCATGCCGACGTTGAGTGCGAGGAATTTAAGAAGTTCCTCAAGGTCGGCTGAGTCAAATTCGTTACTGTAGACTTTAGGAACGACAAGGAAATCCTGGGTCGGATAGGCCTCGTTGTAGGCGACCCCTTCGACCTCCAGAAGGAAGGGCTGGTGCCCTCCCTTGATCAGCCTTCAATGCTGACCCTGGCAGGAGCCATGGTTCATCCTTCGTACAGTGAACTGAAGAAACCTCCACACACGTTTCATTGTGCATGGTAGTGGACTGTACTGGATATAGACCACATCCACTACGCTGCAATGGATGACTACCTTTGTTTCAATATCTACAAGGGTTGGATGAAGAGCAAGAGCCAAGTGTGCGGTTCAAGCAAAGAAGTATCGCCAAAGAGGAAGAGGGACAAGGACGAAGTCGAGGACGTGGACGAGGACTCCGAGTAAGGTGGCAGTGTCGTTGCTCATGGTGGTTCTAATGCAGTGTCTACCGGATTAGTTGCTTAGTTTAATTTCTGGTGTGCTTAGTTTTATTTGAGGGGTGTGTTGTGCTGAGCCCCCAGCAGAACTATGTTATGTTTATTCTTGTTATATTTCATACATTTCATCTATTAGTTGGTATAGTACTACCACTCGTTTCTTCACATTATATACGTACAATATATATGGCCAACATCATATAGCCAGCAGTTTAGTTGTCAAAGAATTTCAGGGTGCTTAGTTCTGTCAAAGAATTCCAGGGTGCTTAGTTTTATTTGAGGGGTGTGTTGTGCTGGACACCATTAACTTATCATTGTGAGAATCGGGTTATTTTTGTCATGTAACATGGTCAACGGGCTGGACGTGAAAATAACAATGTCTAATGGCATTTCTCAGCAAACATCTAACTTAACGATGGAATTTTTTAGATATCTAATTGCATTTTTGAGCAGGCATCTCATGGATCGATGACAATTTTTTGAGTAGTTGTAACTTCTAATGGCAAAACTGAGTAGTGATACACAACTAGTGGCATAAATAATAAGAACCCAAGAATTAAATCGGTATGCTAATTTCTTTATTTCTTTATACCTTTGTGTGCGAAACAATATACGCTGCCTCCCCCAGATTTTCTTTACAGGGGCAACATAGAACTATATGAGTGCCCTGTTAAATTTTGGAATTATTCCGGGTTCGTTTGGCCTTTTTATACATTAATTGAGTTTCTGGTCATTTAATGTGCATAATTCAAATTTGAACTACAAGCACATGCTCCCATGCACCAAAGTTGATTGAAAAATCACATGTGTGTCCTCGGGTGAATTTCTAGGTCCATGCAAGAAATAGGAATGAAATTCAAACATCTGGGCATCGTGGTTCGACCGAGAACATTGAGAAGCTTGGTTTTAAAATTCTTGTAAATCCAAAACACATCTAAAAATCATGAAACTTGGCATGGTGTCATGTCATGGTACTACCATGTTGTGGTAAACAAATTTGCATAATGGGAACACGTTTTGGTATAAGTTTCTTGCAAACCGGAGCTTCTCTCAAGAAGGCTCATGGTTCTGAGAAGGAACGTGTCACCTTTGTGTGCATAATTCAAATTTTAAATACAAGCACATGCTCCAGTGCACCAAAGCTGGTTGAAAAATCACATGTGTGTCCTCGGGTAAATTTCTAGGTCGCATGCCAGAAATGGGAATGAAATTCAAACATCTGGGCATCATAGCTCGGGTGGAAACATTGAGAAACTTGGTTTTTTAATTCATGTAAATCCAAAACACGCAAGAAAATCATGAAACTTGGCTTGGTATCATGACATGGCCCCAACATGTTGTGGTAATTTTTCTGTCCGATTTGCGAAGGCGCACACATTAACAATCAACAAAGTCATTTTGGAACAAGTGTTGCCACGTTACAATCGGAAACACAAGTATTATTGAAACCGTGGGCGTTCTATTTACCATTTACGTGCCACAACGCATCCCTTTTTTATTAGCTAGGAGGCGCCGTGCAGGGTAGCTATTTGAGTACGGGAGGCGTGCGATCCCTTTCACCTCCATCCATCGTGCACCTCTCTGCCAACGTCTCCATTAATGGCACCCGAGCCCCTGTTTCATGGTGGGGCTATGTCTCACTAGACCGAGATTTAAGAGAGAGAAAAGAAAATCTGAAAAGAAAGTTTTGCATGGATCTTGATGTAAGATCCAACGGACCTATATAGCATCTACTGCGACTTATAGCAAGACTGATGAATATATATAAGGACGACGAGAGTGGATAATAATTGTCTTACATAATTAGGAAGATAATTAAAAAAGCCACATGCGGCTACGCACGAAATACACAAGGGCAAAAGAAGAAGGAAGACGCATACAGCGATCTGGCTCGTTGATCTCTACTTTCTTTATGCGCTGCAGGTCGCGGGGACTAGTTCTCGCGGCGGCGATGATCTCTTTCATCAGTTTCTTGTCCTTAATACGCTGCTTGGCAGCATCCATGGATTCCTCCACCAGCATGTTGCGCTCGATGCGGAGCATGGCATTCTCGTCCATAAGTTTCTTGATGATGACGCCCATCCTCTGCAACAAGGCAGTGGTCTCCTCCTCCTGCTTCGCCCTTCTAGTGATCTTCGCCCTCAGCAGGTCACGCTCGCCCCGGAGCTTCGCATTACCCTCCCATAGTTGCCGGATGACGCCGGTAGCCTCGTCCTACAACCTCGCCCAGCCGGAGATATGATACATCTGGCTATGGACCATCGCATGCATGCGCATGTAAGAGTCCTCGCCTGCCCGCGAGAAATTTTACCAAGCCGCCGCGGCGCCGCGGGACATCTCTGCTGCTTCCGCGGAGTGGCCGGACCAGTCTGCTACATCGACGGCGCGGCGGGACCTCTGTGCTACTACTGTTGCGTGGCTGGACATGTCGGCTGCTTTCACGGCGAGGCGGGACATCTCTCGTGCTTCCTCTTCCATGCTCACCTCTCCCTGGTGGAAATCTCTCGACCCAGAACTCACGCTGGCTATGGCTTGATTGACTTGGTTGTTTTTTGTGGATGAGGAGTTGAGAAGGAATGTGCAGTCATCTTAGCATAATAGTATTTATAACCGAGTACTGCTAATACGCCCCTAAGTGGCAAATCATTTAGGTTGTGATCGGTGTGAACAGGTTTGCAGTTAAATATAGCGTGGTAGTAGTAGTAGTAATTTGGAATGTGATGAGACGCGATCAAAAATTATTGACGGTTCTAGTTTTGAAGTGCAGCACTATTCCCAGATGGCGTAACGTCAACACGTTTTCTCGGCCGTGGTGTAGCATATGCCATCGTACTAGTTCTTTTTCTACTGCTATGTACGTGCAAAAACTGGCACCGTCAGATACATATCTTACGCTTGGCGTTTGACAGGAATAGTCTCGGGGCGAGCTATAGACTAGTCTTTTTTTCAGAAGCATTACACCTATCTCTCGGGACTTCTCGCACGCACCATCACTGCTCCCTAGGTCGATGCCATCCACATACACTTGTACTCTGAGAAGAGGTGCACGCACGCACTCGTCCTCTCTCACACACGCATCTGTAGCTACGAATTGTAGTGTTCTCAACCATCCGATTGGCTCTATCATAGGTTTGACATTGCTCCTTGGCCTTGAGATTGAGAGGGTGCTTGGATACGTTTTAGTCTCATGACTAAAAGTAGTGGGACTAAAACTTGCTAGCCTCACCCATGCTTGGATCCAAATACTAAAGAGACTAAACTCAAGTTAATGAGCATTTATTATCCTCCCAACCCTCCAATCCAGAACTCACCTGTGTTAAAGGAGAGGAATTAAATGAGGAGAGAGAGGACTAATCCACATTTTAGTAGGGGTACCCCTGACTAAAAAATTTTAGTCTCAAGACTAGTTTTAGCCCCTCTTTAGTCAGGGGTGCTTGGAACTTTAGTCTCTTAAAGAGACTATTTTTAGTCAGAATAAAATAAGTCCCTTGGATCCAAGCACCCTCTGAGAAGTTTAAAACGCGGAGGCTAAGATGGAGGTGCGGGGTTTTGGTTAATATGCGGGCCGCACACGGCACCAACACGACACGAGCTTCGTCTGCCTGGTGCGCATGCAATCGGGTGAGTTGTCCAAGTATAGACACAACCAGGCCCTCATTGGTATCCGCGCCTCGACTTTGGCTGGTCATAGTGGAGAGTAACATAGACTAGTTACTAGTCTATGCTACTAGTACCTTCATAGTGGGTAGTGTCATATAGTATATGCATAATTTGGCGACGATCGCTCTCTATATGTACCACCTTCTTTCTTTAATTTCATCTTGTTAGTTTTGCTCCATGGCGCAATCCATCAATACTACTACTGTACAAATGTTTACATTTTTAAAAGGCTAGAGGGCGGGGCAGTCTAGCTTGGTCCTTTTCACGAGAGGTGAGGGCCTTTGTGATTTGACGGCTCATTACTATTGGAAGGTGGGGCCTTGTGATTTGACTACTCGTATAAATGTGCCGACGACCTGAGGAGGAGCAAGAGCCATGCGGTATACTCAAGTTTTCCACTGGAGTAGTACTACGACGGAGGAGCACGAAACACGGCAGCCCAGTGCCATATGGCAATAAAAAATGATCTAATTTGCTAGTCATCTCGTTGTTAGCATTGTTCTATTCATGCCTCACAGAGAACGTGAAACGTGCGGTGAAACACCCGAAGCAAAAGAAGAAACACAGTAGCAAAATAAGAAGGAAGATTATCACCCCAAATGATCTAATTTGCCGCGGAGTCGTAAGTGCTTCTTCATCGCCTCCACGACCTCCATCTCCTTGCGCGTCTCCTCCGCTATCTTCTTCATTCTGTCCATGACGCGGGATTTCTTGATGCGACCCTTCATCATTTGTCCCACGGCCGCATTATGTACCTTGACAGCAGCCGGGTGCTCGATGCGGAGCTTCGCCAACTCCTCCTTCTGTTCCACGACGAGGGCTGGCAGCATCTTCATCGAGGAACTACTACTCTCATGCAGCTTCTTCCAGCCGTCGTTCTTCTCCTTCAGCAGGTCGAGCTCGTGGCAGAGCTTCTCCTTGTCCTCCTGAAGTTGCAGGATTTCGCCGGTCGCCTTCTTCTCTGAGGCAATGCTCTTCTTCAGCAGCATCACCAAGCCGGCGGTCAACTCCCCCTGCTTATTGAGCTCAGTGGGCATGTCGTCGAGGCTCTCCTTCAGAAGCTCCACCAAGCCGTGGATGAACTCCTTCTGCTTATTGAGGTGCTTATTGAGCTGATCGGGCATGCCATCAAGGGATAACGACTCTAGTGCCGTCAGCTCGGCATGTTCGCCTCCGTGGCTTGGGGGCTCCTAGGAGCCATCGCCAGCCTGTGAGAGATCTTTCGAGGTCTCTGCGTGGCGGCGAGCCCTCTTTTTTCCGCAGCCTTTGGTTGCCGCTCCCTTGTTACGATTAGTTCTCGACCTAGAGCTCTGCGCACCGGACATGGCAAGGACGAACAAAGAAGAAGCACTTATGAGGAGGAAAGGTAGACTAATTTTCGGTTAGGTAGTTCCCCTTTTTATAACCTAAGTACTAGCACTAGTGCTAATACCTGCATAGTGGGAACATGTTCAGGTTTGGTACGTACTAGTAGGTGTGGGTAGGCTTGCACTTAATTGTAGCACTAGTACTTTCGAATGTGATGGGAACAAGGTAAAGATAAATTGATGGGTTTTGGTTTCGAGGCCCGAAACGGCTCCCAATGAGTTTAGTGGAACATAAATTTCAAGTAGACTACACTGCTCAGATGCGTAAATATTATGTTACTGTCAAAAATTGGCACAAAATACGCGTGATTTAACTACTCGCATGCGCGTAGTGGTGTAGTAATGTCTTTCTTCCGCCCTCACGTCCACTCAATTTGCATGCGCTGTATTAATTGACCATCAATGAAGTGAAGGACTTTACACGCGTCAAATTATCACATGGGGTGGATCTTGGTACAAAATTGCGTCCGCCCGTGTACCCGCGTGTGCGTGCGAGGGAATGAGTGCGTGCGTGGTGTGCGCACACATCTTCGCTTCGTGCATGTACCGCTAGTGTGGCTCAGGGAGGACGAGTACATTCTTCTGGAACCAGCAGCACGTCACTGTGATCAATCCACACAAGGATGTCGCGACAACGCCTCCACATGTGCCACGTGGCTTCATGAACTGTAAGAGAGACACTATGTAGCGTGCCATTGTGTTTTGCACATACTCAAAGTACTAGTAAGGTACACGTGCATTGCACGCGTTAGATTTTGCAACCAAATTATGAATAAATACCACACTATAGCATGTAAGCTCTGAGTCATATATGCCTGATGTAGACCTTCGTTTAATTCTTATAGTTCATCTCATTCAAAATCAATTCGTTTTTATAAAAAAAACTAGGGCCTCTTTGATTCATAGGATTTCCAAAACGCGAGAATAGGAAGAACATGGGATTAGAGTGGAATGTCATCTTGAATCCTACAGGATTGTACGAGTGTTTGATTGTGCATAGAAAAAACACAGAATTCTTTCAAAGAGGTTTGAGTGGATGGGATGTTTCCTATGAAATCTAGTGCAAATGAATCATATGGAAAAATTCCTATGGTTTACAATCCTATGAATCAAACAACCAAGATAGGAAAAATTCCTAAGGATTAGAGTCCTCCAAAATTCCTTTGAGAATCCTTTGAATCAAAGAAGCCCTTAATCTATTTTATGATTAATGGAATTGTGCGTTGTGAAGCATAAAGTAAAAATAGATAATGGCAATTCAACTAGAAAAAAAGTTTGGGCAGTTATGATACGGAAGATTCTATAACAAAGGAGAACCACTGTTGTTTTGAGATTTGTGCATTATGCTTAAGTTCAATCATGGAGTCTGCAAGATTGTACATGTGGTAAAATCCGGTGGGGGGATAGAAGATGGTGCGAGGGGCCGAGTGGAGGGAGACTATGAAGGAGTGCACAACTGCGAGATCGATATTTAGAGAGAGGGGGCGAGAACGTGCGCTGTTGCACGCAGTGGCGGAGCCATGAAAAATGTCCCATGAGCTAGGGGGGCCAAGCATTGCTAATCCTTTACGAGGAGGGCCAATTCATCAACTTAAACCATTTTTACCAGCAATTGTCTAATGATCACATTCATATTAGCCTCGATATATAGTGATGTTAGGGGGGCAGGGCCCTTGCTGCCCCCTGTCTTTGCCATTGTGCGTGTGTCTGAGAGATGAAGCGGAAGGCATGGATGATGAGATGGGGGCGTTGGATATATAATTAATGTGGGTGTATTAGCTATATATGTAATCCTATATAGAGAGGTATAGATTGATCGATGTGGACGTGGGAAAGAGGGTGAGACCTCACTAAATATATAGATTGATCGATTTATGTGGAAAAATATGAAAGACCTAGCTATGCACACACACACACATAGAGGAACATCGATCGTTGCGTATGCACGTGAGAGATAAAGAATGCCCGATATGATGGAGAGGGGGATGTGTGTGTGTGCCTTCATGGGAGACCGACCTGAAGAAAAACATTGCATGTATGCGATGGATAATGCCGACTGGTAGTGTGTGTGCATGCATGCATGAGAGAAAGTTAGTGGTACAATTATAAAGACAAGACCAATGTGTGGGTGTAAAAGACTAGATGAGGTCATAATCAATGTAAAGTTGAATTCAAATATTTGAATAAGAGATCATGATGTTTGAAACCCATGCATGCATGAATATAATGGAGATCTGCGTGGTGTGGTTTGGAAACGAGCATGTTGTAATGTATACACAATGAACAAGGTCACACTGGTTTGAATTTGAGACACCGATGGCAGACATCGTTTGGCCACATTGCATCCGTGCATGGACACACTATTCTAATTGGAGATGATGGGTGGCTTTCGCATCACATATCTATATCTATACTCCTATATATATTATATTTTTTATTTTTTATATAGTGTGCGGATAACTTTAAGTTTCAAAGATGGTCGTTGGATGAGGCCAATCCGATGGTGCAGAGCTGGCAAATTTGAGCACTACTGGCCGTTGGATATCATCTAGATTCCACCAGATTTTGCCACATGTACAATCTAGAAGACTCTATGGTTGAACTTAAGCATAATGCAAAAACCTCAAAACACAAGCACTTCTTCTTTGTTCTAGAATCTTCTATATCAGAATTGCCCAAATGTTTTTCTACATGATTTGTTTTTACTTTATGCCTTACAATGCACAATTCCATGAATCTTAAAATAGATTAGCTTTCTTATAAAAACTAGATGATTTTGAATGAAATGAACTATAAGAATTAAACGAACATCTACATCATGCATATATGACTCAAAGCTTACATGCTATAATGTGGTATTTATTCATAATTTGGTTGGCAAATCTCATGCGTGCAATGCACGTGTACGTTACTAGTCTAAATGGTGTCTGTGTGTGTGATACGTCTCCAACGTATCTATAATTTTTTATTGTTCCATGCTATTATATTATCTGTTTTGGATGTTTATGGGCTTTATTATACACTTTTATATTATTTTTGGGACTAACCTATTAACTCAGAGCCCAGTGCCAGTTTCTGTTTTTTCCTTGTTTTAGAGTATCGCAGAAAAGGAAAATCAAACGGAGTCCAATTGACCTGAAACTTCACGGAACTTATTTTTGGACCAGAAGAAGCCCAGAGAGTATCGGAGATGGACCAGGAGAGTCCCGGGCTGCCCACGAGGGTGGGGGCCACGCCCACCCCCTGCCTCGTGGACAGCCCGGAGATCCACCGACGTACTTCTTCCTCCTATATATACCCATATACCCTAAAAACTTCGGGGAGCACAATAGATCAGGAGTTCCGCCACTAGAAGCCTCCGTAGCCACCGAAAACCAATCTAGACCCATTCCGGCACCCTGCCGGAGGGGGAACCCCACTCCGGTGGCCATCTTCATCATCCCGGTGCTCTCCATGACGAGGAGGGAGTAGTTCTCCCTCGGGGCTGAGGGTATGTACCAGTAGCTATGTGTTTGATCTCTCTCTCTCTCACGTGTTCTTGAGGTGGTACGATCTTGATGTATCGCGAGCTTTGCTATTATAGTTGAATCTTATGATGTTTCTCCCCCTCTACTCTCTTGTGATGAATTGAGTTTTCCCTTTGAAGTTATCTTATCGAATTGAGTCTTTAAGGATTTGAGAACACTTGATGTATGTCTTGCGTGGGATACCCGTGGTGACAATGGGGTATTCTATTGATCCACTTGATGTATGTTTTGGTGATCAACTTGCGAGTTCCGCACATGAACCTATGCATAGGGGTTGGCACACGTTTTCGTCTTGACTCTCCGGTAGAATCTTTGGGGCACTCTTTGAAGTACTTTGTGTTGGTTTGAATAGATGAATCTAAGATCGTGTGATGCATATCGTATAATCATACCCACGGATACTTGAGGTGACATTGGAGTATCTAGGTGACATTAGGGTTTTGTGGATTTTTGTCTTAAGGTGTTATTCTAGTACGAACTCTATGATAGATTGAACAGAAAGAATAGCTTCATATTATTTTACTACGGACTCTTGAATAGATTGATCAGAAAGGATAACTTTGAGGTGGTTTCGTACCCTACCATAATCTCTTCGTTTGTTCTCCGCTATTAGTGATTTTGGAGTAACTCTTTGTTGCATGTTGAGGGATAGTTATATGATCCAATTATGTTATTATTGTTGAGAGGACTTGCACTAGTGAAAGCATGAACCCTAGGCCTTGTTTCAACGCATTGCAATACCGTTTGTGCTCACTTTTATCATTAGTTGCCTTGTTGTTTTTATAATTTTAGATTACAAAAACCTATATCTACTATCCATATACCACTTGTATCACCATCTCTTCGCCGAACTAGTGCACCTATACAATTTACCATTGTATTGGGTGTGTTGGGGACACAAGAGACTCATTGTTATTTGGTTGCAAGGTTGTTTGAGAGAGACCATCTTCATCCTACGCCTCCTACGGATTGATAAACCTTAGGTCATCCACTTGAGGGAAATTTAATACTGTCCTACAAACCTCTGCACTTGGAGGCCCAACAACGTCTACAAGAAGAAGGTTGTGTAGTAGACATCAGTGTGTGTTGTTCGTGTTAAACACATTGTATGTAGTATATCATACTAGTCTAAATTGTATTTTGGGGGGGTACACGTTAAGCTTGTTCTCCCGAAATTTCAAGCCGTGCCTTGTTATGCCGAAATTTCAAGCTAGCGTCTCTGTCTATCGTGCTGCGAAACTCCCGCCTCTTCAACCCGCGCCTTGTTACCCAGAAATATTTAAGATAAATCTTTGTCTCGTTGTGTTCCGACAACTCCCTCCATCTCAACCCGCGCCTTGCTATTCCAAAATTACAACGCGCGCGAAAACTCCCACCTCCTGTGAAATCCCGACACGCGAAATGTTCATGATACCCCTGAACCGAAAGAACCGCCTCAAATCGGTGGGGGTACTTTTGTAACTTACCCCACATTTCAGACAAGCGCGTCCCTAAGCCATGGTTCCCCACTCCCATCCCATCCGCCCACCCATTCGTACACCGAGGCCGGGAAAACCCGCGAAGCCCCACACCCTCCTCCGTCCGCCACCCAGCTGGAGCTTCTTCCCCGACGATGTCGTCCACAACAACACCTCGACATCCCTCATCCACAGTACCAGATGAGGATCCGTCGTCGATCTGGTCGTCCCGCCGGTTCAGCCACCTCGTCCTCCACCTCCAAGGAGCTGCCCCGATGTTCCCCTCGTCTTTCGCGCCACCTCCATTCCCACACCACGATCTTCACCTGCACCACCGGAAGAGCATTATCATCACCATTTCCTCGGATGAAGCCGCAGCCTAATCGGTGCCACCAAAGAGGCTGTACACTAATCACCACATTTTCTTCTTTATTCGATCTCACAGTGCTGCCGGCGCTCAGTCCCGAGCTGACACGGCGCGGCTCCATCCACGGCGGCGTCGCCGGCCACTTCCTCCATGTCGTTGCTCCCTCGGCGGCGACGTCCACATCAGTAGGAGCTGCTACTGCTTTAGCTCTCGCTCACGCTTCTGCTCTGCTCTTGCTCTCGGTCCCCTTCCTTGTCTGCTCTTGCTCGCGCTGCTGCTCTCTCTCTCTTTCTCTTGCTTGCGATGCTGCTCCGATTTAGCTACACTTTAGTCGACTGAATCGACTTTTGGGTCAGTGGATTTTCAGGGGGTGGGGGGCTCGCCGGAGTTAAGGAAGAACCAGCCATAGCGGGGAGGGGGGCTCGCTGGAGAGGTACCCCACTATCTATCTTAGGGTTCAGGGTGAGGCGGTGGTCGCCGGCGGTGGTGGGGCGGTGGCGTGGGGATCGCCGGAGAAAAAGCTTGGAACGGGGGGCCCTAGAGGGATGGTCGGGGCGGCGGCGGACCGGCGGTGGGGAGTGTTTTCGGGGCGGGCGGGGCGGCGCACCGCCGGCCACGGGCGGCTGTTTGGCCGGTGGTGGCTGGCGGCTCAGGGGGGTGGAGGTTGAAGATGAACTGCAGGCCCTTGATTTCATATCCAACGGCTGCAAAATCGACTGACCAGGGATGAAAAAGTCAGTCGACTGACGTGTAGCCTCACCTCTAGTGCGTTCAGTTTCGAAAGTAAAATTCAGTTTCCACAGCAAAATTCAGTTTCAACAGTCAAGTTCGGTTTCGATAGTTAAATTCAGTTTCGACAGTTAAGCTCAGAGATGAGCGGCTGATGTATTGTACATCTAGCATTTTGTGGTTATGTATTTTACATCGTCTATTGGAGATGCTATTAGAATTCCACTCAGGTTATTGTTGTCTCTCTAGTCCTGCTTCAGCCTCGGCATCGTACAACTCACCGGAGCTGCTCCAACAATGAAACCCTCCATCACAGCGGAGCAGTACCTCGGGCTCCATCTCCAGACGCCTAAGATCTTCTTCCCCTCCTCCGACAGCCAAGTTAGCCAGAGCATCCTCACCAGCCAACCCAATCACACTGAGATCGACATGGCTTCGCCAAAGAGGTTGTACACTTGTTGCATATCTTTTTTACTCTACATGTTATACATATTGTCCACTGAGCACATGGAGTAACAGGAAATACGATTATTTTATCCTACTATATGACAAGCAGTGAGGTACCAGGAAACTTAGCTATCCGTGATGGACTCTCTTGAATGCCATCATTATTTATCTCTGCGTGTTTGAGCTGTGCATTTGTCGATGGCCCTGGGAGTTGAGCTAGTAGGGCAGTGGCCTGGGTCCAAAGTAATAGAAGTAGCACAAAAACATTTTTTAGTGTAGGCTTTTCCTTGCTCAAGCCTGCCTACTAGAATCGCCAGTGCTTGAAAGGAAAAGTGAATGAAAAACATAGGAATTGGAAAGTTTCCTATGGTACTACTTTTCATGAATTTGGTGCAAAGGAATGGAGCAAAGGAAAACTGTAGGATTTGTTCCTATAGTTTCTCCTTGAAAGAAAAACCATAGGAATTTTAATTTCCACTTGTCCTCCTTTTCAAATTCCTATTCATGAAGCACAAGACTAAGAGATAGTAGCATAATAGCATTATAATCGTACATTTTCTTGTGGTTTGACTTAATCTCACCATGCTTCTTTGCATCATGTGATCTTCCAATTCTTGTGAACCAAACACCCAGATTGGCAGAAATCATGTGTTTTTAAATTCTCTGTTTTGCACGTGCATTCCTATACTATTCGTGTCTATTTCCTATCCCTGCATTGTTAGAATCCTCAAATTCAAACAAGCCCTTACACAATTACTTCTGTTACAGATATGTGTCAAAGAAAACCTTGTGTGGTTTGTCCTACTCCTGCGGTGTTGTGTTCCACCCCAGCGCTGCCCCAACGACGGAAGGGTTCACCACAGTAGGGATCCGCTCTCTGGACTGTCTTTTTCCACCTCAGATCTTCTTCCCCACCGCCGGCAGCCACGACAACTGCATTACCATCATCAACTGAGCAGATGACCTTGAGGACTACACGGGTCCGCAAGAGAGGTCGCACTCTTCTGTGTCTGCTTACGTTATGCATCGCTTAATATGATGACATGCTACTTTATCGTCGTGTTCACCTATTAGACTCCGAGTCTGGTCCAAACTTATGCTGAAACTTGAGTTTTTAAATGGTTGTGGGGTACATATTGGGGCAGCAATCAGTACTATCTGTCTACTATCTGCTTAATCTCGGGTGTCTACTATGAGTTTCATGTTTGGTGCAAACAAACATTAAAGGAGCCATTATCTGTATTTTTTTACTAAAGCTATTATCTGCCTGCTATCATTGGTTTTGGGTCTATCCATAGTTTGCTACAATCACTCTTGATTTGTGCATGCACTCCTTACATAATCTCACTATGTTTTATTCCTATGCATGCCAGTTATTGTACACAATGGAACTGAACATGTAGAGCAGAAGAGACGAGCCTTGCATGGCAATAAAATTTCATGCAGACGTCGCTCCATGGTGGGCGCAAAGGCAGCCCCCCTCCACCCATTTCGGATCGTAATCAAGAGGAATATAATTGTTCTAAGGGGGATTCATAAGCAGAAGACCACTCCTATTTACCCCATGAGGTCTTCGCTCTAACTTGGCATGCTGATGTTGGTAATATCATGCATATTGTGCATTGCATTGCTTACTGCATAAATCAAAGATGTCATCTGCTTAGTTTATACATGCTTTGTGTCAATGCCATCTGTTTAATTTCTTTATCATATATGTGAATCATGCAATGCCATCTTGTTTAACCAGGCATCATATATGTGAATTTTGCAATGCCACCCTGGTTAGCTAGTCATCTTATATGTGAATTATATCATGACATCATTTTTTTATTACGTGTTAAATTTGTCAACAATTTTAGTACATTCAATTACTCTTCCTGTGCATCAGCCATTCGGCACGGTCATGGAAAAATCTGGAGTGGAAACAAGGTCTTCAGAGGAGACAATGCTATCTAATGAAGCGCATGTCTTGCTGGTTACAGATAGCTCCTCAGAGGAGGATTCAGAGACATATGACCAGTCCTATTTCCCCCTCCCCCGAGGTGCATGCTCTAACTTGGCAGGGTTATGTTGCTCATATCGTGCGTATGGTATCTTGCATTGCTATGTCATTTGCTTAGTTTAGACATGCTTTGTGTGAATGCCACCTGTTTCGTGTCTAATTACCATATATGTGAATTATGCAATGCCATCTTGTTGCAAGACATTATATATGTGAATTATGCAATGCTATCTTGTTGCAAGGCATTATATATGTGAATTATGCAATGCCATGCTGTTTAGCCAAGCGTCATATATGTGAATTATATCATGCCGCCCTTTTTTGTATTTCTCATTGCTTTTGTCAACAATGTTTGTATATTCAACTGCTCTTCCTGTGCATCAGCCATTTGAATTGGTGATGGAGAAATCTGAAGTGAAAACAAGGTCTTCAGAGCAGACAATGCTACCTGCTGAAGTAGATGTCTTGCTGGTTACAGATAGCTCTTCAAAGGAGGATTCAGAGGCAGATGGCCAGTCCTATTATCCCCCTGAGGTGTATGCTCAAACTTGGCAGGGTTATATTACTCATATCATGCATAAGTTGTATTGCAATGCTTAGTTTTTACATCATATACATGATATTGAATGCCATCTCCTTAGTTGACACATCATATATGCGATTGCCCTCTTCTCACTTCCTTAGTATATAAATCATATATTTGAATTATATCATGCCATGATGTTTACATAGACAGCATGTATCTGAATTATGGCATAATATAGTTATATCATCTCATCCTGTTCACATAGTCATCATATTTTGAATTATGTCATTCTATCCGTGAATTATATCATGTCATCATGTTTCCATCGATGGCATGTTTGTGATTTATGGCATGCCAACCACTTTAATAGACACATCATATAGTTATATCATGTCATCCTGTTTACATAGTCATCATATTTTGAAGTATGTCATTCTATCCTATTTAGTTAGCCATCATACATGTGAAATTGTGTCATGATATCCTGTTTAATTAGCCATCATATATGTGAAATTATGTCCCGCTATTCTGTTTGGTTAGACAACATAAATGTGAATTATTTCATGCCCTATTTTCTTCCCTACTATCCATTGCACCTGTCTATCTTACAATGTGTGTACATTCAATTACTTTTCTTGTTTATCAGCTATTTCAATTGGAGGGGGTGATGGCAGTATCTGTGGGAGTAAAAACACGGTCTTCAGAAAAGATCGTGCTACTTGCCGATGGAGATAGAACCACGGTTGTACTTGCCCAAGAACCAGCCCCACCACACATAACCCAGACTCACGCATATTGTACCCCTACCCAGTTGGATAGAGAACCAGCTACACCCCTTCTAACCCCAACCCCAGCAGATAGTAACCCAGTTCCCGTTGACACAACACCATCTCCACCATAGAGCACCCAAACACAAGCAGTTAGTATGGCAACTGCAGTGCCCAAAGCACGAGGACCACCACTCCGAACCCCAAGTCAACGCTTAAAGCAGAAGAAGAATTGTTCTCGGGTCAGGTTCTGTAGCTATGGTTCATACTACTTTGCTCTTACATCACTATATTTACTCATACCAACTAATTTCAAATTTTAAGGACGCAATTGAAACTCCAATGGAGCAACAGGTATGTTTTAAACCTGTTTCTTTAACGTGTTTGCTGTTTTAACTTGCTCTATGTTGATTTCAGTTTCAATTGAATAAACAGTTATGTTCTCATGCCATGCACATTACAAGTGTTGTTATTGCTGTGTAGTTTCCCACACTTATATTCTGTCTATGCTGCTTTGTCTTAAATAGATATGATTCGAACTGTATCTATCTTGATTTGGAAACATAAACTAGAATGATATAGACCATACAGTGACCATACTACATAGATATATGTTTGTTTCATGTTGTTATCCTATCCACCTTACTACTGAACTAGTTTAGCAAAATGAGTTTCATATACTACATTGTAAACCTATGATGTGTTTTTTTGTTTCTCTTTTAGAACGCGGATAAAATATTGGAGAAGAGTACCCCGTTATGCAATGGTAAAGGAAGTAATGCAGATAAGGTTCAAGATAGTGAGACATCCATGTTGGTCTCCAAGAAAGCTGATAAAAACTATATTGAAGACACTGAGACAACCCCAAAGTCATGTCTTGATGTAGTGTTCGAGTTACTGGCTACTACTGCTGGCACCAGCTCTTCGAACTCGCTGCCTGAATCAGTTCAGCTTCTTGAGTCTCAACTTCAAGTTGAAATACATCGATCAGATGTTATGCGACAGGAAGCCGAAGGACTGACAAAGTCCCTGCAGAATTCAGATGCATACTTTCTGGTGCAACAGCAAGTGCTAGAGGATTTAAGCACCAAACAAGAGAAAGTTAATAAGCTTGCTAAGCATCTTGCCAGCATTATGGGTACCCAGGATATTGTTTCTTGAGCTCTTCTGAAGTGGTTTCAGTTCTGGACTTGTTTTGCTGCGGCGTTTATATGTTGCTTTGTTCCCTATATTTTCACTGGTGGCGAACTTTGATGCCTAGTAGATGTAATATGTGTATAGCCGCTATAGCCTAGCATAAGTTACTTGCTCATTTATTTCCTTATTGTCTTGTTTATTTGTTTTCTTGTAGTCAGTGCAGTTCTTTTTCCGCGGTTTGCTAGTGGCCGCAATAACCTATTTTTTAAAACTAGGCCACATTAACCATGGGCTACATATTTATTGTAGTTAACATGGGCCTCCTGCGGGCCGTAGAAACAATGGGCCTTCTAAGGGCCGTAGAAACAATGGGCCTTCTACGGGGCATAGAAACAATGGGCCTTATACGGGCCGTAGACACAATGGCCCTTCTACGGGCCGTATCATCAATGGGCCTTCTACGGGCCATATGATCGGTTGGCCAAACATAGGCCAATAACAGACCACATTATGGTCATAAATGGGCTAGAGTTGAAATCGTCCGTTCATGGGGCGACCATAACGGGCCGTCATTAATTGGTCGTATTTGGTGATGCTATGAAAACGGCCCAACGTATTAACGGGCCACAAACGGGCCGACTGTAACCACGGGCTGAATTTGGCCCACAAGAAGAAAATGACAGTAACGGGTCGAAAGTAAACGAATGCTGGAAATGAGCCCAAGAATAAGTGGGCCCTAAGAAGGCCGAAAGATAACATGGGATGGAAACGGCCCAACGGAATAATGGGTCGTTAATCGGTATAAAGGGATACACTGTTCATTATGGGCCAGTTTTACCACGGGTCATTAATGGGACGAGGGTTACTAAGGGCCTCATATGGGCCGAAAGACGTCATTGGCCATACATGGGCCGAAAGTCAAAACGAGCTGGAATTATATTGGACGGCCCAGATGACACTACTGGGCCTAATTCGGATAGGCCGTAAACGGACCCTGGGTAAACGGGTTGTAAATGGGCTATATGTGAACAGGCCGTTAACAGGCTTGCCATGGGCCGGCCCGCCACCTTTTGACCAAGTCAAACGGGCCGGCCTTTTCACATGAATGGGCCTCTGTTTGGCCGTGCTACGTGTCGACGTATCATAGGCGCTTTGGGTCCAATGAGTGGATGACATCTGTCCCAACGGTGAGCCGACACGTGTTTCCTCCAACCAATGATGATTTTACACGTGGAAAATCCCCATCGGTCGGGGCTGTTAAAGGGTTATCGGATCCAAAACCGGACCCGATAGCTTAACGGCGTTCCGTTACGGTGTATGCCACGTGTCGGTCACCCTTGACGAAAGCGCTTCTGTGACGCGTGATTTATCGTCATGGAAGTGACACTTCCGTGATGATAATTTTGGTAATGCCATGGAACACTTCTACAACAGCACAGGTATGACTATCTTGATTCTGTCATAAAATTGTCATGGATGTACATGCATGACAGAAAACACGACCTACTATGACAAACACGTATCATCACGGAAGTGTATTTTTTTGTAGTGATGTTAAATTAATTATCCCGCGGTGAACATACATGTTACCAAAGGAGGGACGTTTTAATTTCAAAAAAATCACAAAGATCATTAAGACGTTTTATTACATTGATTGATTGATTTTCTACGAGTATAATGTGCAAAAATCAAATTTGAGCTACATGCACACGTGACAGTGCACCTAAATGGATTGCAACAACACATGTGTCTCACTGGGTGCATGTTTACTCCCCGTGCAACAAATTTCAAATATTGAGAATCTTGATTTTTAAATTATAGTACATCCAAAACTTATTTGTAGTTCATGAAACTTATCGTGTTGTCATATGGACACCAATACAAAGTGGCATTGTACTTTTTTGTCAAAATTGAGACCAGTTTTGATGTAATCTTTATCTAATTACAGACGGGAGATTATTAATAATTGGAAACCAATATCCCAAATGGATTATTTATTCAAACCGTGCGTGTTAGACCAACAATGGATACGTGCCATGCTTCGGTTAAGCAATAAAGCGACATCATTAATCATCCAAATAGTAAAACAATATACGTGCCGCCGCGCGACCTGTGTGGCGTGCGAGCAGTCTGCCACGCAGGCAGACGGGGAGGCGTGCGTGCAGGTGTGTGAATTAACGGAGGTGTGCTCGCTGCGTAGTGTCATCGGGAGGCGTGCGAGTAGCTGTGTGAAACTTTGGTAGGCATGCCAGCAGTCCAGTGCGCAGACTCACCGGGAGGTGAGCCATCGGTTTGACCGCCGCCCGCCTCTCTCCTACAACTCCCACAACTCCATATTAATGGTTCGCTCGAGCGGCTGCGCCCCCCATCCTCGCTACGCACACACAATCCTCTCTCTCCGCTTGCATCCTCGACGCCGCTCTCAATCCTCAAAGCCATCAGTGTATGAGGATGCCGCCGAAGCGCCCCATCGGAGGGAGTGGCGACGCCGGGGCTGCTAAAGCACCAGAGCACGGTGTGGAGATGGAGACAGAGGTTGCCGTCACCGGCGGCGAGTTATCGTTGCACCATGACGTCATCGACGGCGTCGAGCTTCCACAGCCGGAGGCAGAGTTCCACACCGACTCCGACGACCACTCTGGCGACGACTCCGACAACGACTCCGGCAGTGACTCCGACAACGACGGACAGCTGGTTAGTCATCTATACCCATTTATGTGTCAAATAGATCATAGGGTTTCTCTGGTTACTCCTGCCTCCCCCTTTTTGGAATAGAAATCTTGTGGTTATGTTCTCCCAATCCATGAAATCTGAGTAAGTTTCGTTAGATCCATGTAGTGTAATGATTGTTTGAATGGTACAGGTGATAAGTGATTAGTTGTTTCATCTGTGCAAATGATTTCTGCTAGTAATCCGACTAGGGTTAGTGTTCGTGCTAATAATTCCTAACCAGGACTTGACAATTGATTTTGAATGACCTACCTATGTTTGTGCCATTATTTTCTTCAAGATTGGTCTGTACATAGACGATTGTGCTTAAAATTGAACCATAATCTCTGGATATGTATAAATAAATAGCCATAAATTCCTAATCCTACTTCACGGCATGTAATCAGTGATTTGATGCCAATTTTTTTTACTATTTGTATAGGTGATGTCTGACGATGTGGACAGCGAGGATGAAGATGCTCAGAGGAGGTACAAGAGGCAAATCCCGAGGGAGCTTTATGCGGGAATGCATAACAGGTGTATTAGGACCTGGAACGACGGCTATGGATGCCCATTTTGCAACCACAAGATTCATGACGCGTATCTAAGTGTTCTGGTGCATGCAAGAGGATGGGCCGTTGGCTCCTTCAAGCAGAAGTATTCTCGTAGGGTGGCACACGACGCGTACGCCGAGTACTTGGAGAAGCTTCAGGATCGTGTCGGCCGCTTGTGAGATGAGATGTGGGATGGATCGAACTATGTACGCTTGAGTATGCTTAATGACGGTTGAACTATGTACTTATGGTTGAACTATGCTTATGTACGTGTACGCTTATTATCTATGTCTGAGTATATTAAATATTTTGTCAAATTTGGTAAAAATTACGATGGGGGACCAATAAACCAGGACGGAGGTAGTACGTCAATCCCACACGGTTCCCAAAATTGAAACTGTGTGCAATGACTTTCATTTTGCCTGCTACGTCAATCACACACGATTCGCTCTAGCAAATCGTCGCCCCCAAAGTTCTTTGTGGGATAGAAAACCCTCACCACCCAATTCAAAAAATAAAAAAGAAAACCCTCACCATCCCCAAGTCACAAAAACCATCACCCCGCCCGCCACCCCCTCGGCCCCTCCGGTACGTTCCCCATTCACACCTGCACAAGCTCCTCCGCGTCTATGCCATGGCACCACCTATCGCGGTAGTAAACACTTAGCTCGACGCCTGCCGCCGCCGCCAGGCTGCTGGCAAAGCCCACTGCATTTCGCCACTTCCGCTTGCCGCCGCCTATCGCCATCGACTTTCTTGACACTGCTCGCGATCGACCCAACTCCGCTCGGTTGGGTAATCCGCCATACTGAGGGTTCTTTCTCATGGACGACAAGGTAACTAATTTAACGAAATATTATCTCATCTCTTATCCCAGTTCATCTGCTTCCTTTAATCACCCGACGAAAATCGCCGTGAATTCATTTTTATTCGAGCTGATTTGAGGGTTTTCTGTCATTCATAGAATGTACAGTGCGCCAACACTTCAGGACTTGGCGACCGCCGCCAGAGATTCCATCTGATCATACCAGATAACTTGAGGACGTGCGCGGTATGTTCAATCTCACCCTAAATTGGTTGGCATGGCCTACTTTCCTGAACATATTCTAAATATTGCTACATTTGGATAAAAGGTGCCAGATGCACCATATACGTCAAAGGGGATTTTTTTCCCTCTTCTTTCTATATTAGGCAAATTAATGGTGTATTGTTCTTTCAATTACTCTCATATTTCCATGACATCATGTTTACCCTATCTGTTTAATTATAGACTTTTGTCCTTCGATTTCAACTGTTGTACAGTTCTTTCAATTTGGTCCCATGTTTGCATGTTACCATGATTTTTTAACAATCCTACCATTTTCTGCAGGACATCCCTCGCTATGCAATAGATTATGTAGTGCACAATTTTTCCCTTTACATACATCAAGGCTCCATGAATGTCATACTGCACACAAACCATGGATTTACAATCATTGCTACTGTAAGACTTGATGAACGTGGTGACTCCTATTTTGGCACTGGCTTTTGGAATGAAACTGCAAAGTTTTCTGTACTGAAAGCTGGCACTAAAATTGCACTGCACATAGAAGGGCCTGGTCATGAGACATATGCTAACTTCCCCGACAAAATCATCTGTCCATACTTCGTTCGAAGTAAGTTTTGTTTTCAACTATCTGCATATGTTGACTTACCCAGCAATGTCAAATGAATTGTGTAGTATTTAAGCAACCAATTGTTATTCATTTTTCTTACTATATCCCTACCTAATAACTTCTAGTTACCAATACACTTTTCTATTGCCCTGTTTTAACTAAATATTCCCTGTACTCCCATTTCTATCAGAAAGCGCCGCTGACAAGGAGACTACGGAGGTGGAGAACGGGGCTGCCAACAAGCGGAGGCGGGATGAGCTAGAACCGCAAGCGACTCCAGCAGGCCTAGACTTAATCAGCAGCCTCCCCGATGATATGTTGAGAGTCATCATCTCCCTCCTCCCAATCAAATATGGGGCGCAGACAACCCTCCTTTCCCGGCGGTGGTGCCCCCTATGGAACTCCAGCCCTCTCAACCTCATCGACACCCACGAGCTCTGCCATGGCTATCGCAAAAGCTTGGATGCGTTCTCCAAGATCCTTGGCAGTCACCTTAGCCCAAGCAAAGGCCTTAGAATGGGCAAGTTCCATTCCAACGGAAAGGGCCGAGCCAAGCTTGACGACTGGTTCCGATCCCTCGCCCTAGATCAGCTCGAGGAGCTCACTTTTGATGATGGGCATATGCGGTCGCTGCCAACGTCCGCACTCCGCCTCACGCCCATGCTGTGTGTCGCCAAGTTCAGGAACTGCCATTTCCCGCCCCTTAATGACGCGCCCGCTCTTATTCTACCACGACTGAAGCACCTCGATCTCATCGCCGTATGACTCTCAAAGGGTGACATGGAGCGCCTGCTCCGTGGCTGTACTGCACTCGAGTACCTTCGTCTTCAGGTGATCAATGGGTTGAGTACCTTCCACATCAATTCCATGACTCTCTGGACTATTTATGTGTGTTGCTGGTGTGACGGGAAGACATCACAAAAGGTGGACCACGGTATGGTCATCCAGGACACACCTGCACTTGAGATATTACTTTTAGTTGATCAAGAAGGTCTAACAAGAATCAATGCCATTTCTGCACCAAAATTGATAGTGGTGGGCTACTCGTCTGACAAATACTCCGGACTTGTTATTGGATCCACACCCGTTCAGGTACAACAGCTGCCTTCTACCTCTCCTTCTACAAATTAACATTATTTCTAATTTTGAAGATGTTTGTTCGTCTATCATTCAGAAAATGATTCCGACAAGCTTGACCCCGAAACTGCGCACAGTGAAGGTCTTGGCACTAGAATCTATCGGGCCCGACCTGGAGCAAGTTATCAGTTTCCTGAAATGCTTTCCGTGCCTGGAGAAGCTATATATCGAGGTGATGTTCCTTTCCTGTTAAATGTTAACCATAAGGGAGTCCAATTTGTGACACCCTTTTCCAAGTTTACAATGACAATGTACTACAATTTCTGAAGGTTCTTTTGGAGGATTTCAGTACATACATGCCCCCCCCCATATTGGTTGCTTGATCCATATGGTTACATTCAATAAGCATTTCTCCTTTGGATTCATCTGTACTAGTTTTCTTAGGGAACTTTTCATCTACTCCAACCTCTTGTGAAGAAGGCTACATTTTTCTAGAATGTAATCAAATGCCCATGTTAATCATGTCAGATCGAAGATGGCATGTTAGTGCATTTTACAAATCCTGCAAACCAAATAGCTAGGCCTGTAATAAAGTTCAAAACTGCATGTAGGGACTAACACGTTTTCTTCTTTTGCAGATAAGATTAGGCCCAGTGGTGGATAATGTGATACAATATAACAATCACGTCGAATGCCTAGATCTGCATCTCTCAGAAATTACTTTGAACTCCTACCGAGGGACCTTACTGGAGATTATATTCACCAGGTTCTTTGTTCTCAGAGCAAGGGTGCTGAAGGAAATGAGGTTTGCCCTACATTTATTTCGCAAAAATGAATGGTCTGTTGATCAGCGCCGGCGCCTGCGGCAGAATGGAGTAGGCTCCAAAAATGCTGAATTTCATTTTGGAACTTCAGATGACAGAGTAATCGGAAGTCATTGGGTCAACCCCATACATGAATTCTCAGTGGCTGGCCCCTTTGCAAAAATTGTGAGGTTTCGAAGCCAGACTTAGAAGCGGTGATATTAGTTTGAACCTCTGTGATATCCATGTTCAGCGCATCAATGTGAGTGTTTGCAGCTGATGAGCTGAATTTCATTTCTAATATCAGTCTGAACCTTGTAATCTTCGAATTTGAGCCATATAACTCTGAAATTTGAACCTTGTAACATTTCGAGCTTTTGTGGTACAATCATTGAAATGGCATCGTATGAGACTCGTATATTGCTAGCACTATTTTGACCTTAGTATGCAATGGTCTTAGATTTTATTAACCATTCTCGAATCAGTTTACCTTGTCGATCTCACAGCACACGAACTGTATAGCTAACTCAACTGCGATCTTCGACAATATTGCACACAGTTGGTTTCTTCCACCGTGTGCACTGTAGAGCGCAGAATTAATTATCGCACTCGAGTGTCCATCATCACCCTTCTGTGTAACTTTGACCTCATCACCCAAGGGTAAACTTATGACCGAAGCCCTTCCACACACTTTGTTTTTACAAAGCTTTTTGCCAATAAACGCCCATGATTTGTCCCTCTTCTAACCGACGTGTGGCCAAACTAACCGGGCAGGAAGCTTGCGCGGTAAATAGCGTGGTAGCGCGGGAACAGGCTCTTCGAGCCCACGCCTGGGGTGCGGTGTTTTCAAGCGTGCACTAGATTCTGGAATCCTCCGCTATGAACATCGTGACAAGACGTGACTATTACAGGCCGCCCGGCCCCCATTTATTACAGCAGCCATTTAACCTACCCTTGTGTCTATTCAACCTTTCGATCGTGCCCCACCATTGCAAGAAGCACACCCACCACGAGAAATTCTTAGAGGGTATCCTGCGCGGCTCCAATGGCGCTCCGAGCGGCTGCCAACGACGAGTAGCAGTTCCCCATGCGTGTCGTGGTGGACACCCACAGAAGGTTGATTGACCTCTCGGTGGTGTACACCAATGATCCGGTCTGGGCGGAGCACTCCATCCACATCATGAGGCTATTGCTTGCCGAGGAGAAGTATAAGGTGGTCGGGTTCGACCTCGAGTACACCCGTGCTCATGTTGGGTCACGTCCCAAGGTCGCCATTGCCCAGATGTGCGTGTGCCACCACGTCCTCATCTACCACTACTTCCTGGCCACAAGGCCTTGCGAGCGTTTCGCCAGGTTTGTCAACAACCCCCACTACATGTTCGCTATGGTGGACATCACCAACGATGTAAAGCCGCTCGAGAATTCGGGCATCGCCTACCATAATCTTGTTGACATCCAAGGCCAATACAAGATCAGGGGCAGCAAGGAGCATGAGAAGGACTCACCGGTTCACCTCTCCGAGGCCATCATCGACCCCTACTACAAAGGCATCAAGGATTAGTGCAACAAGGACAAGCGTGCCTGGCACTTGGCCTGGATGGAGAAACTCGACAAAGCTCACGTCGTGTACGTGGCCAAGGAGGCGTACCCGAGCTACGACATGTACAGGCGGATCGTTGACATGAGGAAGTCCCTCCTTCCCCAAAATGGCCAGGGATCTAGCCGGAAGCAGAGCAATGGAAAGCGTCGTCGCAACAATAAGTAGATGATTAGATCCTTGCTTCTCCTACTTTAGTATGCATGTAATTGCTTTCTTTGGTGTGTGGAAATGTTATGTGTGTAGTCACTTGTGTAATTGTATGCTTAATTTCATTATGCAATGCTATATTTTTAAGTATATATATTGATGTTGTAGACATAGCATAGATGTTGTGCGGACAAAGAAAATCACATCGCACACGGACTAAACAATGGAACCCGTCAGTGATGTTTTCATCAATCACTCACAATTGTATACCAGCAATCGTTTGCTCACAACACACATGGCTTGTTAGCAGTAATCGTCTGTGTTGTTATCAGTCTTCGCACAGTTTCCGATTACAGACATGTTTCCTCGTATCACACACATCTTGTTCATTTGAACCATTTCTATTCTCATGTCTCAACGCAAACAGTTCATTCGAGTGAACCGCATGCCGTATATCGCACACACCTTTGATCTGGCTGACCGTTTCTTTTGTGTTGCCTGATCACAAATAGTTCATCTGAGTGAACCGTATGATGTGTATCGCACACACCTTCATCTAGCTGCCCGTTTCTTTTGTTCCTCCTCATCGCAAACAGTTCATTGAACTGAACCATATGCCCTTCATCACACATGCAAATAAAACCTGAATCGTGTTTGATGCATCCGTCATCGCAAATGTTTTACACATTTCTGACGGTTTTCACACAACACCGTTTGAGATTATTGCATCGCACATAGTTTCTCGAAGGGTCTCTGATCGTAGTGTCGCATTAGCAACATCCTGTAGTAGTGTTCCAAGATTGAACCATGCCTTTGGCTTCGTCCAGTTCTGCTTTCCTTTCGATTTTTTCATGTTTTGTAACGGCCTATCACATAGCGCCTCCAGATCGACTCTAGCCTTAGTTTTATCCTTTTACTTCCCATCTATGCCGAACAATGTACCAAAAAGTGCCTCGGCGATATTCTTCTTAGTGTGCATCACATTGATGTTGTGTGGGCAAAGGAGGTCTTTGAAGTAAGGCAGATCCCACAAGCATGTCTTGTGAGTCCAGGCGTGTTTCGAATTATACCCCTTGATATACCCTGGACGCTCTGGATCTGGCTCGAGAGCATTTAACTAGTCTAGTGTCTCTTGGCCTGTAAACGCAGGTGGTGCAGAGTTTTTGACAACTCTACCTCTAATGAAGTTCTTCTTGTCTTTCCTGAACTTATGGCAAGGATCTAGGAACTGTCTATGCATGTCGAAGCAAGAAAACTTGCGACTGGCCTGAAGCCAACGAAACTCAAGAGCTCCCTTGCATGTGGGGCATGAGAACCTTCCATGCACACACCAGCCAAAGAATAGCGCATACGCCGGCAAGTCATGCGTGGAGTACATGTACCAGACATGCATTATGAAGTTCCATTTGCTAAAGGCGTCGTATGTCTTGAACTCATTATCCCAGGCTTCTTGCAATTCGTCCTTCAGTGGTTGCATGTACACATTCATATTCTTCCATGGATAGTTGGGCCCTGGAATTATCAACGTCAGGAAAATGTTCTTTCTTTGCATAATCTGTCCGGGGGGAGATTGAGTGGAAAGACAAATACGGGCCAACAACTGTATTGGGTTGCCGTCAGACCAAACACACTGAACTCATTCATGCGGATGCCAACTTGAGGATGCCTCAGATCTGCCGCTTTGTCATCATGTAATGAATCGAAGCTCTTCCATGCTTCACCGTCCGATGTGTGCACCATCATCAGCTTCCCATCTGCATCTAGTTGGGTTCTTTTGCCCGTTTTGTGCCATGTCATCTGTCTTTCCGTCTCTTCGACCATGAAAATACGTTGAAGTCTTGGTACGATTGGCATATACCGAAGAACATTAACGGGGATTTTGGTCTGCGTCTTCTCACCCATACCGTTGTCTACCACAACATACTTGGATGACTTGCAAATGGGATAATAGTTCAAGTTCGCATACTGAAGCCTAAATAAGGCACATCCTTTCTCACAGGCATGTATCTTCTCATAGGGCATCTTAAGAGCACGGAGAATTTTGTCTGACTGGTACAGGTTTGCAGGTAGTACATGGCCTTTGGGTATAAAATGTCCAAATATTGTCATAATTGCGTCATAGCATTCTCTGCCCAAGTTGAATTGAGCCTTCAGAGCCATTATTTGTGAGATGGCATCCAGCTGACAAAGCTCGGTGTGCTCGTGGAGAGGATGTTTTGAAGACTCCAACATTTCATTGAAGGCCTTTGCAGATTCCTCCATCTCATCGTCCGAGTCCCGAGCATCATCAAAGTCTTGCACCATGTCTTGCATCCCGGTACCATGCTCGTCGGTGCAACTACGAAGCACCTCAGCTCTAGCACGTTGGGCAGACTCGCCATGAAATGTCCACACCATATAATCTGGCGTAAAACCCCACTTCTGTAGGTGTTTGCCCATTTCATCCTCTGCCCTATTGTGCCAATTGTTGCACCCGGCGCAGGGGCACCATGTGGTCCTCTGGCCATTTGCAAATGCGGCTCTCAGAAATGTAGGGGAACGTAGTAATTTCAAAAAAAATTCCTATGCACACGCAAGATCATGGTGATGCACAGCAACGAGACGGGAGAGTGTTGTCCACGTACCCTCATAGACCGAAAGCGGAAGCATTAGCACAACGCGGTTGATGTAGCCGTACGTCTTCACGATCCGACCGATCAAGTACCGAAAGCACGACACCTCCGAGTTCAGCACACGTTCAGCCCGATGACATCCCTCGAACTCCGATCCAGCCGAGTGTTGAGGGAGAGTTTCGTCAGCACGACGGCGTGGTGACGATGTTGATGTTCTACCAACGCAGGGCTTCGCCTAAGCACCGCTGCAGTATTATCGAGGTGGACTATGATGGAGGGGGCACGTCACACGGCTAAAAGATCAACTTGATCAATTGTTGTGTCTTTGGGGTGCCCCCTGCCCCCGTATATAAAGGAGTGGAGGAGGGGGAGGGCCGGCCCTCTCTATGGTGCGCCCTAGGGGAGTCCTACTCCCACCGGGAGTAGGATTCCCCCTTTCCTAGTAGAACTAGGAGCCCTTCCAAGTAGTAGGAGTAGGAGGGAAGGGAAGGGAAGGGAAAAGGAGAAGGAAGGAAGGGGGCGCCCCCCCCTCCCTAGTCCAATTCGGACCAGCCCATGGGAGGGGTGCGGCCACCCTTTGAGGCCTTTCTCTCCTTTCCCGTATGGCCCGTTAAGGCCCAATACTAATTCCTGTAACTCCCCGGTACTCCCGAAAACACCCGAAACACTCAGAACCTTTCCGATGTCCGAATATAGTCATCCAATATATCGATCTTTACGTCTCGACCATTTCGAGACTCCTCGTCATGTCCCCGATCTCATCCGGGACTCCGAACTCCTTCGGTACATCAAAACACATAAACTCATAATATAACAGTCATCGAACTTTAAGCGTGCGGACCCTGCGGGTTCGAGAATTATGTAGACATGACCGAGACACGTCTTCGGTCAATAAACAATAGCGGAACCTGGATGCTCATATTGGCTCCTACATATTCTACGAAGATCTTTATCGGTCAAACCGCATAACAACATACGTTGTTCCCTTTGTCATCAGTATGTTACTTGCCCGAGATTCGATCGTCGGTATCTCAATACCTAGTCCAATCTCATTACCGGCAAGTCTCTTTAGTCGTTCCGTAACACATCATCCCGCAACTAACTCATTAGTTGCAATGCTTGCAAGGCTTATAGTGATGTGCATTACTGAGTGGGCCCAGAGATACCTCTCCGACAATCGGAGTGACAAATCCTAATCTTGAAATACGCCAACCCAACAAGTACCTTTGGAGACACCTGTAGAGCACCTTTATAATCACCCAGTTACGTTGTGACGTTTGGTGGCACACAAAGTGTTCCTCCAGTAAACGGGAGTTGCATAATCTCATAGTCATAGGAACATGTATAAGTCATGAAGAAAGCAATAGCAACAAACTAAACGATCAAGTGCTAAGCTAACGGAATGGGTCAAGTCAATCACATCATTCTCTAATGATGTGACCCCGTTAATCAAATGACAAGTCATGTCTATGGCTAGAAAACTTAACCATCTTTGATTCAACGAGGTAGTCAAGTAGAGGCATACTAGTGACATACTGTTTGTCTATGTATTCACACATGTATTACGTTTCCAGTTAATACAATTCTAGCATGAATAATAAACATTTATCATGATATAAGGAAACAAATAATAACTTTATTATTGCCTCTGGGGCATATTTCCTTCAGTCTCCCACTTGCACTAGAGTCAATAATCTAGTTCACATTGCCATGTGATTTAACATCAATAGTTCCCATTACCATGTGATTAACACCCATAGTTCACATCGTCATGTGACCAACACCCAAAGGGTTTACTAGAGTCAATAATCTAGTTCACATCACTATGTGATTAATATCCAAAGAGTACTAAGGTGTGATCATGTTTTGCTTGTGAGGGAAGTTTAGTCAACGGGTCTGCCACATTCAGATCCGTATGTATTTTGCAAATTTCTATGTCAACAATGCTCTGCACGGAGCTACTCTAGCTAATTGCTCTCTTTTTCAATATGTATCCAGATTGAGACTTTGAGTCATCTGGATCAGTGTCAAAACTTGCATCGACGTAACCCTTTACGACGAACCTTTTGTCACCTCCATAATCGAGAAACATATCCTTATTCCACTAAGGATAATTTTGACCAATGTCTAGTGATCTACTCCTAGATCACTATTGTACTCCCTTGCCAAACTCAGGGCGGGGTATGCAATAGGTCTGGTACACAGCATGGTATACTTTATAGAACCTATGGCTAAGGCATAGGGAATGACTTTCATTCTCTCTCTATCTTCTGCCGTGGTCGGGTTTTGAGTCTTACTCAACCTCACACCTTGTAACGCAGGCAAGAACTCCTTCTTTGACTGTTCCATTTTGAACTACTTCAAAATCTTGTCAAAGTATGTACTCATTGAAAAACTTATCAAGCGTCTTGATCTATCTCTATAGATCTTGATGCTCAATATGTAAGCAGCTTCACCGAGGTCTTTCTTTTAAAAACTCCTTTCAAACATTCCTTTATGCTTTGCAGAATAATTCTACATTATCTCCGATCAATAATATGTCATTCACATATACTTATCAGAATTGTTGTAGTGCTCCCACTCACTTTCTTGTAAATACAGGCTTCACCGCAAGTCTGTATAAAACTATATGCTTTGATCAACTTATCAAAGCATATATTCCAACTCCGAGATCCTTGCACCAGTCCATAGATGGATCGCTGGAGCTTGCATATTTTGTTAGTACCATTAGGATTGACAAAACCTTCTGGTTGCATCATATACAACTCTTCTTTAATAAATCCATTAAGGAATGCAGTTTTGTTTATCCATTTGCCAGATTTCATAAAATGCGGCAATTGCTAACCTGATTCGGACAGACTTAAGCATAGATACGAGTGAGAAACTCTCATCGTAGTCAACACCTTGAAATTGTCTAAAACCTTTTTGCGACAATTCTAGCTTTGTAGATAGTAACACTACTATCAGCGTCCGTCTTCCTCTTGAAGATCCATTTAATCTCAATGGCTCGCCGATCAATGGGCAAGTCAATCAAAGTCCATACTTTGTTCTCATACATGGATCTCATCTCAGATTTCATGGCCTCAAGCCATTTTGCGGAATCTGGGCTCATCATCGCTTCCTCATAGTTCGTAGGCTCGTCAAGGTCAAGTAACATGACCTCCAGAACAGGATTACCGTACCACCCTGGTGCGGATCTCACTCTGGTTTACCTACGAGGTTCGGTAGTAACTTGATCTGAAGTTACATGATCATCATCATTAGCTTCCTGACTAATTGGTGTAGTAGTCACAGGAACAGATTTCTGTGATGAACTACTTTCCAATAAGGGAGCAGGTACAGTTACCTCATCAAGTTCTACTTTCCTCCCACTCACTTCTTTCGAGAGAAACTCCTTCTCTAGAAAGGATCCATTCTCAGCAATGAATATCTTGCCTTCGGATCTGTGATAGAAGGTGTACCCAACATTTTCTTTTGGGTATCCTATGAAGATGCACTTCTCCGATTTGGGTTTGAGCTTATCACATTGAAACTTTTTCACATAAGCATTGTAACCTCAAACTTTAAGAAACAACAGCTTAGGTTTCTTGCCCAAACCATAGTTCATACGGTGTCGTCTCAACGGATTTAGATGGTGCCCTATTTAATGTGAATGTAGTTGTCTCTAATGCATAACCCCAAAACGATAGTGGTAAATCGGTAAGAGACATCATAGATCGCACCATATCTAATAAAGTACGGTTACGACGTTCGGACACACCATTACACTGTGGTGTTCCAGGTGGCGTGAGTAGTGAAACTATTTCACATTGTTTTAACTAAAGGCCAAACTCGTAACTCAAATATTTTACTTCTGCGATCATATCATAGAAACTTTTATTTTTGTTACGATGATTCTCCACTTTACTCTGAAATTCTTTGAACTTTTCAAATGTTTCAGACTTGTGTTTCATCAAGTAGATATACTCACATCTGCTCAAATCATCTGTGAAGATCAGAAAATAATGATACCTGCTGTGAGCCTCAATATTCATCGGACCACATACATCAGTATGTATGATTTCCAACAAATCTGTTGCTCGCTCCATTGTTCCGAAGAATGGAGTCTTAGTCATCTTGCCCATGAGGCATGGTTCGCAAGCATCAACCGATTCATAATCAAGTGATTCCAAAAGCCCATCAGCATGAATTTTCTTCATGCGCTTTACACCAATATGACCTAAACGGCAGTGCCACAAATAAGTTGCACTATCATTATTAACTTTGCATCTTTTGGCTTCAATATTATAAAAATGTGTATCACCACGATCGAGATCCAACAAACCATTTTCATTGGGTGTATGACCATAGAAGGTTTTATTCATGTAAACAGAACAACAATTATTCTCTAACTTACATGAATAACCGTATTGCAATAAACATGATCCAATCATATTCATGCTCAACGCAAACACTAAATAACATTTATTTTAGGTTTAACACTAATCCTGGAAGTATAGGGAGTGTGCGATGATGATCATATCAATCTTGGAACCATTTCCAATACACATCGTCACTTCACCCTTAACTAGTCTCTGTTCATTCTGCAACTCCCGTTTTGAGTTACTATTATTAGCAACTGAACTAGTATCAAATACTAAGGGGTTTCTATAAACATTAGTAAAGTACACATCAATAACATGTATATCAAATATACCTATGTTCACTTTGCCATCCTTCTTATCCGCCAATTACTTGGGGTAGTTCCGCTTCCAATGACCAGTCCCTTTGCAGTAGAAGCACTCAGTTTCAGGCTTAGGTCCAGACTTGGGTTTTTTCACTTGAGCAGCAACTTGTTTGTCGTTCTTCTTGAAGTTCCCCTTTCTTCCCTTTGTCCCTTTACTTGAATCTAGTGGTTTTGTTTACCATCAACACTTGATGCTTTTCTTGATTTCTACCTTCGTCGATTTCAGCATCACGAAGAGCTTGGGAATCGTTTTTGTTATCCCTTCCTTATTACAGTTCATCACGAAGTTCTACTAACTTGGTGATGGTGACTAGAGAATTCTGTCAATCACTATTTTATCTGGAAGATTAACTCCCACTTGATTCAAGCGATTGTAGTACCCAGACAATCTGAGCACATGCTCACTGCTTGAGCTATTCTCCTCCATCTTTTAGCTATAGAACTTGTTGGAGACTTCATATCTCTCAACTCGGGTATTTACTTGAAATATTAACTTCAACTCCTGGAACATCTCATATGGTCCATGACGTTCAAAACGTCTTTGAACTCCCGATTCTAAGCCGTTTAAGCATGGTGCACTAAACTATCAAGTAGTCATCATATTGAGCTAGCCAAATGTTCATAACATCTGCATCTGCTCCTGCAATAGGTTTGTCACCTAGCGGTGCATCAAGGACTTAATTCTTCTATGCAGCAATGAGGATAAACCTCAGATCACGGATCCAATCCGCATCATTGCTACTAACATCTTTCAACTTAGTTTTCTCTAGGGACATATCAAAAATAAAACAGGGGAGCTAAACGCGAGCTATTGATCTACAACATAGATATGCTAATACTACCAGGACTAAGTTCATAATAAATTTCGGTTCAATTAATCATATTACTTAAGAACTCCCACTTAGAAAGACATCCCTCTAATCTTCTAAGTGATCACGTGATCCAAATCAACTAAACCATAACCGATCATCACGTGAAATGGAGTAGTTTTCAATGGTGAACATCACTATGTTGATCATATCTACTATATGATTCACGCTCGACCTTTCGGTCTCAGTGTTCCGAGGCCATATCTGCATATGCTAGGCTCGTCAAGTTTAACCTGAGTATTCTGCGTGTGCAAAACTGGCGTGCACCCGTTGTAGATGGACGTAGAGCTTATCACACCTGATCATCACGTGGTGTCTAGGCACGACAAACTTTGGCAACAGTGCATACTCAGGGAGAACACTATTATCTTGAAATTTAGTGAGAGATCATCTTATAATGCTACCGTCAATCAAAGCAAGATAAGATGCATAAAAGATAAACATCACATGCAATCAATATAAGTGATATGATATGGCCATCATCATCTTGTGCTTGTGATCTCCATCTCCGAAGCACCGTCATGATCACCATCGTCACCGGTGCCACACCTTGATCTCCATCGTAGCATCGTTGTCGTCTCGCCAAACTTATGCTTCCACGACTATCGCTACCGCTTAGTGATAAAGTAAATTATTACAGGGCGATTGCATTGCATACAATAAAGCGACAACCATATGGCTCCTGCCAGTTGCTGATAACTTGGTTACAAAACATGATCATCTCATACAATAAAATTTAGCATCATGTTTTGACCATATCACATCACAACATGCCCTGCAAAAACAAGTTAGACGTCATCTACTTTGTTGTTGCAAGAACCGTTCTTACCTACGCATCAAAACCACGACGATAGTTTGTCAAGTTGGTGCTGTTTTAACCTTCGCAAGGACCGGGCGTAGCCACACTCGGTTCAACTAAAGTTGGAGAAACTGACACCCGCCAGCCACCTATGTGCAAAGCACGTCGGTAGAACCAGTATCGCGTAAGCGTACGCGTAATGTCGGTCCGGGCCGCTTCATCCAACAATACCGCCAAACCAAAGTATGACATGTCGGTAAGCAGTATGACTTATATCGCCCACAACTCACTTGTGTTCTACTCGTGCATATGACATCTACGCATAAAACCTGGCTCAGATGCCACTGTAGGGGAACGTAGTAATTTCAAAAAAATTCCTACGCACACACAAGATCATGGTGATGCACAATAATGAGAGGGGAGAGTGTTGTCCACGTACCCTCGTAGACCGAAAGCGGAAGCGTTAGCACAACGCGGTTGATGTAGCCGTACGTCTTCACGATCCGACCGATCAAGTACCGAAAGCACGGCACCTCCGAGTTCAGCACACGTTCAGCCCGATGACGTCCCTCGAACTCCGATCCAGCCGAGTGTTGAGGGAGAGTCTTGTCAGCGCGACGGCGTGGTGACGATGTTGATGTTCTACCAATGCAGGGCTTCGCCTAAGCACCACTAGAGTATTATCGAGGTGGACTATGGTGGAGGGGGGCACCGCACACGGCTAAAAGATCAACTTGATCAATTGTTGTGTCTTTGGGGTGCCCCCTGCCCCCGTATATAAAGGAGTGGAGGAGGGGGAGGGCCGACCCTCTCTATGGCGCGACCTAGGGGAGTCCTACTCCCACCGGGAGTAGGATTCCCCCTTTCCTAGTAGAACTAGGAGCCCTTCCAAGTAGTAGGAGTAGGAGGGAAGGAAAGGGAAGGGAAAAGGAGAAGGAAGGAAGGGGGCGCCCCCCTCCCTAGTACAATTCAGACCAGCCCATGGGGAGGGGTGCGGCCACCCTTTGAGGCCTTTCTCTCCTTTCCTGTATGGCCCATTAAGGCCCAATACGAATTCCCGTAACTCCCCGGTACTCCCGAAAACACCTGAATCACTCGGAACCTTTCCGATGTCCGAATATAGTCGTCCAATATATCGATCTTTACGTCTCGACAATTTCGAGACTCCTCGTCATGTCCCCGATCTCATCCGGGACTCCGAACTCCTTCGGTACATCAAAACACATAAACTCATAATATAACCGTCATCGAACTTTAAGCGTGCAGACCCTACGGGTTCGAGAACTATGTAGACATGACCGAGACACGTCTTCGGTCAATAACCAATAGCGGAATCTGGATGCTCATATTGGCTCCTACATATTCTACGAAGATCTTTATCGGTCAAACCATATAACAACATACGTTGTTCCCTTTGTCATCGGTATGTTACTTGCCCGAGATTCGATCATCGGTATCTCAATACCTAGTTCAATCTCCTTATCGGCAAGTCTATTTACTCGTTCTGTAACACATCATCCCGCAACTAACTCATTAATTGTAATGCCTGCAAGGCTTATAGTGATGTGCATTACCGAGTGGGCCCAGAGATACCTCTCCAACAATCGGAGTGACAAATCCTAATCTCGAAATACGCCAACCCAAAAAGTACCTTTGGAGACACCTGTAGAGCACCTTTATAATCACCCAGTTACGTTGTGACGTTTGGTGGCACACAAAGTGTTCCTCCGGTAAACGGGAGTTGCATAATCTCATAGTCATAGGAACATGTATAAGTCATGAAGAAAGCAATAGCAACAAACTAAACGATCAAGTGCTAAGCTAACGGAATGGGTCAAGTCAATCACATCATTCTCTAATGATGTGACCCCGTTAATCAAATCACAACTCATGTCTATGGCTAGGAAACTTAACCATCTTTGATTCAACGAGCTAGTCAAGTAGAGGCATACTAGTGACATACTGTTTGTCTATGTATTCACACATGTATTATGCTTCCGGTTAATATAATTCTAGCATGAATAATAAAAATTTATCATGATATAAGGAAATAAATAATAACTTTATTATTGCCTCTAGGGCATATTTCCTTCAAGAAACCCCTTGGTTTTTGTTAACCATTCAGTGGTCATCTCTTTCTGACTAGTGTGACCGGTGTACATCCACGCACGATCAGTCATCTTGCCTAGCTATTGGACACATAAGAAATATATATATATATATATATAATTCAGCATGTATATATTCAATAGTTAATGGAGTTTGTCACTTTTATTATGTCCATGCAACCTAGACGCTAATAGGTAAAGATAGGTCCTAATCCCACCCGAATATTTGTAGATTGGGTTCGTTTTCCCATGCTCTGCTCCGGATCCAATGCAAAATTTTGGCAGCACCTCCTCGATGTTCTCCTGATACATGTCTCGGCAATAAGCAGAAGGATGTGTACCTCGAAGAACAACAGGGAGGCACTGACGAAATTCTGCATCGGATCCGGAGCAGAGCATATGGGAAAACGAACCCAATCTACACATACTCGGGCTGTCCATGGATAATGTTGGACAATTCGAAAGAATCACGGTTATAAATATGAAAATGCATGCATATTTAGAGATGTAACCCTTTCAAACGGGAGACGCATAGTGGTCACGCATACTGATGATTGAAGACACCTATAGCTAGCAAGTTTCATCGGCATGAAGACCGAAACAGAGCAAATCAAGGGGGGGAGATGTCATTTGTGCTAACCCACGAACGTAGGGGCGGAGCTCGTCAAACACTAGACCCTCGCAGCAACGAAAAAACTGCACATTTAAATCGAAAGATGAGTTTCATAGCAATATTGTTTTTTCCGTTAACCTAACTAAATATTTACAACAGGACGAGCGGGTTAGGGGTTCCTCGGCGTCGATAGAACCCTAAATAGCAAGTATCATCAGTGCAAGATACATTAGGCGCTCGGCATTGAACACTAGATCCACGTCCCACAAGTGACGTCGGCGCCTGGCGTCCCGCAACAATAGTTCTGGTGGCCGATGACGGTCGAACACATTGGCAAATTTGTCTGGCAGCCTCTGTGATGAGGATTAAAGCCAAGTTTTGAAATTTCAAACAACCAAACCAACTTGAGTCAGTTTGGGTGTTTCAAGTTTCAGCACTTAGCTTTCAATCGTCATCTTAGAGGCTGCCAGACAAATTCGCAATGGTGTTCGACCGCCATCGATGTCGAGAACTGTTGCTGCGGGACACAGGACCCTTGTGTCACTTGTGGGGCGTGGATGTAGTATTCGACACCGACGGCCATATGTATCTCGCACTGACGATACTTGCTATTTAGGGTACCATCGACACCGAGGAACGCCCTAACCTGCTCGTCCCGGGGTAAACTAAATTAGCATGCATTCAATAAGTTGCGTCCGTACATCGTCGAATATTATCACTAATACATCTTGAATAGTATCATACATATAGCATCGCTAATACAGCTAGAACCGTAGCGAACGACGGGTATCGGCGCGGGCGGTGGACACCCAAAGAGAAGGAACCATCACGGTATCATAGCTCCAATGAGATCCCTGAAGAACCTGCCAGGTATTGTCGAACCTGCCCTCCAACACAACCATGTAGCGACGGACATGCTCGTCCTCCTCGCTGACATGGTGACGTACCACCTCCGCGGTGTCCGAAAGCCTCGACACTGTCACTGGTCCACGCGACCACCACCAAACAAGGTTCGGGTCAACGACAGGTTGGCTCCTCACCAACCTGCGCCCCCCGGAAGGTAGAACCTCCCACTACCAGCCCGGCGGAGCCCAGTCTCAGACATGGCCCCTCTGATCAAGCAGGCCTCCTCCGCCGAGTCGACGACGAGGATGCGGGATAGGCATCGTCGACGTCGAAGCGGGAATAAATGCTTGAACTAGAAAAATAACAACAAATTTCACATGTTCAAAATGAACCAGAAACTTAACCTAAAGTAAACTAAACTAAACTAAACTAACTAAACTAAACCAGAAACTTGACCTAAACTAAACCTAAACTAAACTAACTAAACTAAACAAAACCTAAACTAAATTATACTAAACCTAATTAAACTAAATCTAAAAATAGAAAAAATGAAAATGTCTCACCTTGGAGCAGCCGGGCGGGGCGGGGCAGGGCCGGCGCGGCCTGTCGGGGAGGCCGGGGCAGCGAGGAAGGCACGGGCGCGATGGGACGGGGCGGCCAGGGCGAGGCAGGGCAGGGCGGGACGGGGCGGCCCAGGGCGGGGCGGGGTGGACGGGGCAGTGACGCGGCCCGAGGCGGGGCGGCGGCGCGGGGTTGGGACGAGGGGAGAGTGAGAGGCGCAGGGCGTGAGGGTGTTTTGTTACATATAGGGCACAGCTCTTTGCCGTCCGCTAGCTGATGGCAAAGAGCCTAGCTAACTGACGTTAGAACAACCACTTTCTTTGCCGTCTGCTAGCTGACGACAAAGTTTCTTTGTCATCAGCTAGCTGAGGGCAAAGAAAGTGGCCGTTAGCTGCCCCTCGCTATCAGCCCACCCTGCCTCTTTGCCGTCCGCTAGCAGACGGCAAAGGTTCTATGTCGTCAGCTAGCTGACGGCAAAGATGGGGCTGACGGCAAACAGTTTCTTTGCCATCAACTGCTTCTTTGCCATCAGTTTTGTTCAAGCTGATGGCAAAGACCCTCTTTGCCATCAGCTAGCTGACAGCAAAGAAACGGTTGACGGCAAAGTTCCTGATTCCAGTAATGAGAGGAGTAGTTTTGCATAATTTAAGCTTCCTTAGTGAACATATTAAAGGGATGACTGCGTCACATACCTTCCTTGCTCTGAGTGAAAACTTCTCAATGGCCGACGTATCAAAAGGCACCAAGCAATTGAACACAAAGTCTTTGGATAAAGCCAACTTCTAATGTCAGAGCACCTGCATTTGAAACACGATAAAATAATGAATAGATACATATAGATAACTACATAGAGTAGACCCACAAATCAACACCTACTAGAAAACAATGATCAGTCAGGAGGATCGATCAAATTTTGGCAGTAGATAGCACAGGTTGAAATGAATGAACAAACAGGACTACAACAATCATGCAACTGGACTCAGTAGTAACACCTCAAACAATACAAGGTAGTAACACCTCAAATCGACAGAGCGACAAATCAATTGTAGTCAGTCAGTCAAAGAGATGTGAACTCCGGCCGGCTAGCCACAGCGACAAATCAATAAAACAAGTGTAGTCTTCATCAACCAAAGAATGGCATCACACCATATCCATGAAGGAGCAGACCAACATTTTTGCCCGCAACTGCAGCAACTAGAGACTAGCGACCAACAGGAGCAACAAAAGCAGTATCCATCAGACTTGCATATATAGTCTACACAAGCAACCTTCACTCAACTAGTACACAAAGGGTACCAAAAAACAAACATGCTCAACTCAACTAGTTTTTCATCGCCAAAAAAATAAACTATTTTTCTATTGCCATCAGCAATCCTAACCCAGCAAGCAACATCTTCTTCCACCCGAACAAGTTCAGCTACCCACGCCAAACCAAAAAAGCAGCAGACCCATTCCACCTACAACCATAGTGACCACCAAGCTTTCTATGATATAGTTCATCTCATATGTCATTCAACTACCATTTTGCATCAGTCCTACCTCCTTGAATGAACCCACCTACAAACAAATTTGCCCTCTTCACAATATACTAGAACATTGTGCATATATATTAGCATCATAGGGAGGTAAAGGTGGCTGTGCTCACTTGTGATGTCAGGATAGATAGAGCACTTCAAAGTGCTCGATGCTCTTCAGTACAGCTGCTCACTTGGGGTACAAACCTCAAACAGGAGAGGAGGTCCCTTGATCTGTGTAGACGCTCGTCAGTGCGTGTAGCAGGAAAGAAATCACCATGGTAAAGAAAAATAGTGAGTGGAAGAGGAGGAGGGGATAACCTTGATGAGAAAGAGGAGGAGGATCTATGGCCATCGTCTTCGTCGGAGGTGAGTGATGCTTCGAGGGATAGACGAGCCCGGTCGTCGTTGCCCCCGCGAGAGGGACAGAGCGTGGAGGTACAGGCCAGAGCGTGGTGGTGGGTCGCTTCCAATTATCGGGCGGAGCTTTGGCCGGAGGAGGGCGGAGCGTGGTGGCGTGTCGCTCTTGGATCTTGCCGCCGCCTCTCGTTCGCGATACCAAGAGAATGAGGGTTTCCTCCCTGAGCACTTCACGCGTGGAAGGCTCTCCCAGGGAAAAGATGTGGAAATGGCCGGGTAGATCACCCAGGGCTAACTCGGTTCATGGGTTCCCAGCCCGGGGAACAGGCAGGGATCCCTGGGGGAAACTGTGAAACCAAATGAGGCCCTAGAGTTTCACACTTAACCCCCAGTGTCGGTGTCAAAACCGGCGGATCTCGGGTAGGGGGTCCCGATTTGTGCGTCTAGGCCGGATGGTAACAGGAGACAAGGGACACAAAGTTTTACCCAGGTTCGGGCCCTCTCGATGGAGGTAAAACCCTATGTCCTGCTTGATTAATATTGATGATATGGGTAGTACAAGAGTAGATCTACCACGAGATCGAGGAGGCTAAACCCTAGAAGCTAGCCTATGGTATGATTGTTGATGTGTATGTTGTCCTACGGACTAAAACCCTCCAGTTTATATAGACACCGGATAGGGTTAGGGTTACATGGAGTCGGTTACAATGGTAGGAGATCTTCATATCCGTATCGCCAAGCTTGCCTTCCACGCCAAGGAAAGTCCCTTCCGGACACGGGACGGAGTCTTCAATCTTGCATCTTCATAGTCCAGGAGTCCGGCTGAAGGTATAGTCCGGCCATCCGAACACCCCCTAATCCAGGACTCCCTCAGTAGCCCCTGAACCAAGCTCCAATGATGACGAGTCCGGCGCGCATATTGTCTTCGGCATTGCAAGGCGGGTTCCTCCTCCAAGTACTTCATAGAAGATTTTGAACACAAAGATAGTGTCCGGCTCTGCAAAATAAGTTTCCACATATTGCCATAGAGAGAATAATATTTACACAAATCTAATATGCTGACGTATTCCGTAGTGTGACATCACACTATGGCCAAGCTTTTATTCGAACTGTTTTACTGTCCCATCTCAGCGCGTTATGTGAGGCGGCTTCCTTGGCACGTCTTGTTAAAGCAGAGATCGTGTCCCCTTATCCGGGGATTCTCATCAATACGGGCGTGGGTAACCCAACCGCGCCATCGATTACGGCGCTTGGAGATAAGCGAGTTTTACCAGGCTGGTGGGGACATGTAGTTGCGTCCACCCATATAAGGGGATAAAGATCCACCTTTTCACCTACGCCTTCTTCCTCCTTTTCCTATCCATTCTTGCGCACTCAAGCTCCAGCACCCAAGTCCGCACTCCCAACCTCAACCTTCTTCAGCCATGTCCGGAGCGGGAGGCAAGTGGATGGTCTCCTCCGTCATGGAGGGACATATCAAAAAGCTGAGGAAGGCCGGATACCTATCTAGCGGCATCACGTACCGACTCCCCGAAAAGGGGCAGCTCATCCCCACCCCTAGGCCCCATGAGAGGGTGGTGTTCCTCCCCCATTTCCTCCGTGGACTGGGCTTCCCTCTCCACCCATTTTTCTGGGGGCTCATGTTCTACTACGGCCTAGATTTCCACGATCTAGCCCCGAACTTCGTCCTCAACATCTCGGCGTTTATCGTCGTGTGCGAGGCCTTCCTCCGCATCCGCCCCCATTTCGGGCTCTGGCTCAAGACTTTCAACGTCAAGCCGAAAGTGGTGCGCGGCAGCCAGGCAGAGTGCGGAGGCGCCATGGTGGGCAAGATGGCCAACGTCCTCTGGCTCGAGGGCTCCTTTGTGGAGACCCTGAAGGGGTGGCAATCGGGGTGGTTTTACATCATCGAGCCGCGCGACGCCGAATGGGTCGCACCCCCCAAATTCCGGTCCGGACCCCCAACGCGGCTCACGTCCTAGAAAGAGACGGGCCTGTCATGGGGTAAAAAAGGAGAGCTAACCGGACTCCAAACATGCGTCAAAACCCTGGTGGACAAGAAGCTCAAACTTGTCAACGTAGTCCAGGTTATGATCATCCGCTTGATCCTCTCGTGCCAACAACGGGCTTTCAACCTGTGGGAGTTCGACCCGGCGCGGCACCAAACTCCGAGCAGGCTCTTCGACATGACATACGAAGATGCCTGGAAGGTGCTTTTCAAGGGCGCCGAGGCTCCCGCGCATCCGCTACTGAGGATCGCGGATTCAGTGCACAGCGTCACGCTCTCGCGGTAAGCTATTTTTTCCTTTTACAGGGTATCAGTTTTTCATAGTTTGACTCCATGCGGGATCTAAACTCCCTTACCTTTGACAGGATTGGCAGGTGACATCCGGATAGATCAACTGTCCGGCTCCTTTGCTCGAAGGCCCAGCAGATGCTCGCTTGGCGAAGCTGCTGGTTCCGGCACCCTATGTGGTGCCGGAGAAGAAGGTTAAGAAGAAGGCCACGGGGACTCGAAAGAGTGCCCAACACCCGGAGGTGTCGGATTCATCATCCGACGAATCCAAGACGCACTCCTCCCGTGAAGATGAGGAGGAGGAAGAAGAGACCCCTCCCCCTCCAGCGGGGGAAGGGAAGAAAAGGAAGGCCGCCCCAACTGGGGAGGCCGAAGGGTCCAAGAAGGGGAAAATCCTTCCTCCGGACTGCTCCACCGACGCCGACGGCGGCGGAGAGGAGTGGGCGCCTAGGGCCAAGCCCCTGGCAAAATCGTAAGTATCCGGATACCAAAGTAATTCATAGTATTCGTTTATTGCACAGCTTTCCCTTACGTCGAATATGTTTATGCAACCCACCCAAAGACCGGCTCGGCACGTCGTCGAGCAGCTCACTAGACTCGTCGAATCTGAACTTGCTTCCGATGGCTTCCTCCCCCCGCCCTACGGACGACACCGAAGTCTTGTCTCGACAGGTTCCAGACCGGGAGGAGGTGGTCCTGGAGGCGCCGCAAGGCGACCTCCCGAACTCCAGGAGTAAAGGGGATGAAACCCCTCAGGGTTCCAAGTCCGGCTCTAGGCCGGACACTGCTCCAGAACCTTCAAAGGTTCCAGAGTCCGGCGGGGGACCTCCTTCCAAGAGGAGCAAGTCCACCGTGCCAGCGGCCCCCGTCCAACCGGAGGCGCCGGGCAATATGTTGGAGGCGCTCCAAGGCGCCTCCATCGACGAGGAGCACCACGCTATTATGAGTGCGGTGGTCTAGAAGGTTCAGTCCACCAAAGACGGACTGACTGAAGCTTGTACTAGCCTTTTGACAGGCTTTGAGGTAAGTAAAGAAAGTGTAAATAATAGTACCGCATAGACAGTAGCCCCTGATGCTCTGTTTGGCGTTCGGGAAGAAAAGCCAAATAGAGGATCAAATAAAATTCGCAGGAGTCTAACAAAAGGAGTCAATATGCGTATGCAGGCTTCTCTGCTTGGGTCCGCCGCACTGACTGTGGAAGTGGACACGCTAAAGCAGAACCTTGAGCGGTCCGAGCAAGAGCTCGGTCGTGCCAAGAAGCAGTTCGAGGAAAATGAAGGTAAGAAATACCTTGTTTAAATACATATAAAAAGGTGCGATTGCAAAAAATGACAGGATTATCGTGGCTATTGTAGGGGCCACGTCTGAAGTGGCGACCCTTAAGCAAGCGCTGGTTGAGGCCGAGAAGAGGGCGGCCTCGGAGCGCACCGAGTATGAGGCCGAGGTTGGCAAGGTGTGGCAAGAGCTCCAGACTCTCATGGAAAAACATGAGAGTTTGGAGCGTGACTCAAAGACGCGAGCGTCCGAGCTCGCGGTGGCTATTGAAAACGCCAAGTCTGCCAAGGCCGAATCCCAATAGACCCTCCAGGAGTTGGATGAGGTGAAGAAGATAGCGGCGGGTAAGGCATTCTTTATGCAAAGCAAACACATAAACGTGAGTTACTTGTTACTTACCCGAATCCGGAGCTCTCCAGGAGCGTTCGCAGATCTTCCCCGGAGTGTATCCGATGCCGCCGCATTCTACCGAGCCGAGGAGGGCAGCTCGACAGAGAAGGTGTTCTGGTCTCAGTATACTGAGGCCGGACACCCCATGCCCCTGAGCGACCAGCTGAAGCAACTGGTCGAGCTCCACAAGGCGGACAAACAGGCCATGAAGGGCCTCATTGTTCGGCTGTGGCCTGGAGGGGCTCTGCCTGGGAGCTATTTCGGGCTGGTGCGGCAGTTGGTGGAGGCCTGTCCAAGGCTCGAAGTCATCAAGCACTCCGTCTGCATTGAAGGTGCCCGTAGGGCCCTTGCCCGTGCGAAGGTGCATTGGGGCAAGCTGGATGCTGAGAAGCTGGTGAAGGACGGGCCACCGCCGGGGAAAGATCATCGCAAGACCGAGAATTACTATAAGGATGTTCTGAATGGTGCCCACCTTATGGCGGATGAATGTTCTAGGGATGTAATTTTTGAGTGAAACTTGCTCGTTTTGTCCTGTGCGCTGAAAATTTGTTTATATGCGCTAAGCAATGCTGTTGGAATTTAAAATATTACCTTCTGTGCGGCTGTTTATCAATTCTGAGAGATGGCGAGTCGTCGGCTTCTGCCCCCGTGCCGCTAGTGCTGGGGTGTTCGGGGATAAATCTGAGCGCTCTTTTTCCCATGTTTGGGTCCTTCGAGGGAGGCGCTCAGCCCAACGAACAAGGCAATCAGACTATAATGCGTGAACACTCTCACTTAGCCATAGAATTCTACAATTTTAAATTTCGGCAAAGCCCCTGACATTCGGAAGACCGAGTTCGGGGCGCTATCCACGCCTTGGCCGGATAGAGCCGGCTCCTCGCCCTAAGCGGCATAAGTCTTTAGGGACTCGAAAAAACCTCTCGAACAGCGACCAGCTCTCACTTCATCATGACAGTCAGTTTTAGCTTTCTCCACTGAGGTGCTCGACTCAGCTCAATCGGGACACAATCGCAGTGGTTCTCCTAGTGCTACCTTAGCCGATATAGCGGAACGTAAGGCACCAAAACATAGGAGCCGGGCAAACCCAACTATTGACCCAAGACATGACTCGGAGCCGATGCATATAATGCTATAAGTCCGGGGTGCCGGACTTGTTAAAGTGTTCGGACTTCTCACACCATATTGAGCGGTACTAAAGCCCTAGCGTATTTTGGCTGTACCAACGTGTACGGGTGCAACATGTCGTTAAGGAACATATATAAAGGAAAAAAAGGTAATGCAAAAATAGACGAAAGCTATGCATTGTTTATTAAAAAGGGCTGCGATCAAAGCAGAACGATACAAATAATGCGATAAGTGGAAGGTTGGACTAGTTAACATGTCCGTTCCAGGGGCAAGCTGCGGAATAGTATGCGGAACGGGTATACTGCTCGTGACAGAGACCGCCTGGGAGTTCCGTAGTGCGGCGTGGCTTGTCTTCTTCCCTGGTTCTTGCATCGTTTGTGCAGCAATTGAACTGCCGAACAGGCCTTCCGAAGGATGAAGTCCTAAAAGTAAGAGAAAATTAAAAAATCGGCAGCCCCTGGTACGGTTTAAGTCGTGTTTTGGGCGTGCCGTGATGGTGCCCCTCCCCCTGTGCCCATGGTATCTCTAGAGCGTAGTTATGTACGCGAAGTACTGGCGTCGCCTTTTTGTGAGGGTTGGGGTTGGGGCCGCATTGCTATGCCTGCTCGGATCGTGCCAGACGGTCTTGTTGTAGGTTACTCCGGGCGCGCTTGACGGTGTCCGGTCGTTTAGTGGCCTGACTGGAGAACTGCCTGGAGAGGCTGCTTTGAACTTCTGCTGCAAGGGCCGCCGTGTGCTCCTCCGTTCGGAGGGAGTGTTCGGTGTTTCCATTGACCGTAATTACTCCTCGAGGGCCTGGCATCTTGAGCTTAAGGTATGCGTAATGCGGTACCGCATTGAACTTAGCGAATGCGGTTCGCCCGAGCAGTGCGTGATAGCCACTGCAGAATGGGACTATGTCGAAGATTAACTCCTCGCTTCGGAAATTATCCGGAGATCCGAAGACCACTTCAAGTGTGACTAAGCCTGTACAGTTGGCCTCTACACCTGGTATTACGCCTTTAAAGGTCGTTTTGGTGGGCTTAATCCTCGAGGGATCTATGCCCATTTTCCGCACTGTATCCTGGTAAAGCAGGTTCAGGCTACTGCCGCCGTCCATAAGGACTCTAGTGAGATGAAATTTGTCAATAATTGGGTCTATAACCAATGCGACGAATCCGCCATGACGGATGCTAGTGGGATGGTCCCTTCGATCAAAGGTGATCGGGCGGGAGGACCATGGGTTGAACTTTGGGGCGACTGGCTCTACCGTGTATACATCCCTTAACGCGCGCTTCCGCTCCCTTTTGGGGACGTGGGTTGCGTATATCATGTTCACCGTCCGCACTTGTGGGGGAAACCCTTCTGTCCACTATTGTTCGGCGGCCGGGGCTCCTCGTCGTCATCGCTATGCAGCCCCTTGTCTTCATTTTCGGTATTTAACTTGCCTGCCTGCTTGAACACCCAACAATCCCGGTTGGTGTGATTGGCCGGCTTTTCGGGGGTGCCATGTATCTGGCACAAGCGGTCGAGTATACAGTCCAAACTGGACGGGCCCCTAGGATTCCTTTTGAATGGCTTTTTCCGCTGACCGGATTTAGAGCCTCTGAATCCGGCATTAACTGTCGTATCCTCAGCATTGTCGCCGTTCATGCGGCGCTTCTTCTTGTTGCGACGCGACCTGCCACTATTTTCCCTGGTGTCCGAATTACCAGGGTTCTTGGTCATATTGTTGCTACGAGCAAGCCAGCTGTCTTCTCCCGCGCAAAAGCGGGTCATGAGTGTCGTGAGTGCTGCCATAGATTTCGGCTTTTCCTGTCCAAGGTGCCGGGCCAGCCACTCGTCACGGATATTGTGTTTGAAGGCTGCTAGGGCCTCAGCGTCCGGACAGTCGACTATTTGTTTTTCTTTGTTAGGAACCGTTTCCAGAATTTCCTGGCCGATTCCTCTGGCTGCTGAATGACGTGACTTAGGTCATCGGCGTCTAGGGGTCGCACATAAATGCCCTGGAAATTGTCGAGGAATGCGGCTTCCAGGTCCTCCCAACAACTGATTGATCCTGTTGGCAAGCTGTTAAGCCAATGCCGAGCTGGTCCTTTAAGCTTGAGTGGGAGGTATTTGATGGCGTGGAAATCATCGCCGCGGGCCATATGGATATGAAGGAGATAATCCTCGATCCATACCGCAGGATCTGTTGTGCCATCATATGATTCGATGTTTACGGGTTTGAAACCCTCGGGGATTTGATGATCCATTATTTCGTCTGTAAAGCAGAGTGGGTGTGCGGCGCCTCTGTACTGGGCTATATCATGACGTAGCTCCAATGAGCCTTGTCTACTGTGTTCGGCCCCGCCGAATTTGTGGCCGGCGTGACGGTTACCGTCTCGGGCCGTGGGGCGCCCACGCGATCCGTAGATCGATCTTGTTTGCCTTGCCTTGTCCTCCAACATGTCTCGTAAGTCTGGCGCATATTCCCGTGCCTTGGTACGAGGTGCGGCTTGAGTGGAGGGCTGAGAGGCCTCTCTGTCGCGACCACAAGGTGGCCGGTCGGCCGCATCAAGTGCTTCCTCCTCTAACCGGGGTAGCAACCTGCGCTTTGGGTAGCTCTTGGAGGGGCATTCGAGTTTATGCTCTTCGACCGCAAGGACCTCATTTCATCTGTCGACTAGCAAATCTTGATCAGCTCTAAGTTGTTGCTGTTTTTTCTTGAGGCTTCTTGCCGTGGCCATAAGCCTGCGTTGAAAACGCTTTTGCTTGACGGGATCCTCTGGCACGACGAATTCGTCGTCGTCGAAGCTTGCCTCGTTTTCGGAGGGAGGCATATAATTATCGTCCTCGACCTCTCTGTCTGCCGCTCTCTCATGAGGGCTGGTTTCTCCATCCTCCTGTGCTAAATCTTGCTGGAGGGGGTTTTCTTCAGCGCTTTCCAGAGTATTATTATCTCCCGTGCTAGAATCACCGTGTTTGTTTTGGCGGGATTTTGAGCGGCGCCGCTAACGCCGGCGCTTAGGCTGTTTCTTGGAGGGGTCATCCTCCGTTGTTCCATCGCCATCTCCCTCTTTTGGGGTGTCCACCATGTATATGTCATACGATGAGGTGGCTTTCCAGGGCCTAGTAGGCGCTGGTTCTTCATCATCTCCTTCATCGGCGTCCATACCATCGATGTCCTCGGAGTTGAAGTCGAGCATGTCGGTTAAGTCGTCGACAGTGGCTATAAAGTGGGTGGTGGGTGGGCTTTGAATTTCTTCATCGTCCGTACCCCAACCTTGCTGATCGTAGTCCGGCCAGGGCTCTCCTGATAAAGAGAGAGACTTCAGTGACTTCAGGATATCGCCGAAAGGCGAGTGCTGAAAGATGTCCGCGGCAGTGAACTCCACGATCGGCGCCCAATCGGATTCGATCGGTAGGGGCGCGGAGGGTTCGGAGTCCAGAGAGGAGTCCGGTTCTTTGGAGTCACGAGTCTCGCAGAGTGCGGGGCTGGTGCTTGGCTCAATCGCCGTTGGGGTCGCAGCCCCCGAGGTGACGTCCAACCGCCCATCCTCGATCGGCGCAGTTGGCTCCGAATTAAGGGTCGGAGCCGATGCGGGTGCGGCCTCCAGGGCACTGTTCAGCGGTAGAGCTAGATCATGCTCATCGTGATAGTGCGGCGCGCTCGGCAGTGGCTCGAATCCGTCGAAGATCAAGTCCCCGCGGATGTCAGTCGTGTAGTTTAAACTTCCAAATCTGACCTGACGGCCAGGGGCGTAGCTTTCGATCTGCTCCAGACGGCCAAGCGAATTGGCCCGCAGTGCGAAGCCGCCGAAGATGAAGATCTGTCCGGGGAGGAAGGTCTCACCCTGGACTGCATCGCTATCGATGATCGTAGGAGCCATCAAGCCTGACAGCGACGACACAGAGGAACTCTCAATGAAAGCACCAATGTCGGTGTCAAAACCGGCGGATCTCGGGTAGGGGTTCCCGATCTGTGCGTCTAGGCCGGATGGTAACAGGAGACAAGGGACACAAAGTTTTACCCAGGTTCGGGCCCTCTCGATGGAGGTAAAACCCTACGTCATGCTTGATTAATATTGATGATATCGGTAGTACAAGAGTAGATCTACCACGAGATCGAGGAGGCTAAACCCTAGAAGCTAGCCTATGGTATGATTGTTGATGTGTATGTTGTCCTACGGACTAAAACCCTCTGGTTTATATAGACACCAGATTGGGTTAGGGTTACATGGAGTCGGTTACAATGGTAGGAGATCTTCATATCCGTATCGCCAAGCTTGCCTTCCACGCCAAGGAAAGTCCCTTCCGGACACGGGACGGAGTCTTCAATCTTGCATCTTCATAGTCCAGGAGTCCGGCTGAAGGTATAGTCCGGCCATCCGAACACCCCCTAATCCAGGACTCCCTCACCCAGCAAAATCCTATTGGATCTTCCTCTGGGTGGTAAACAGTGCCAATCAAAATCAATTCCACCAGACAAAGTTCCAAGGAACTGAGGTGAAATCATCTCTTCCTATCTCGAGAAGAGCAACAAAGTTTACTTGTTGATCTATCGATGTCTCTGCAAAGGAACCTTCTTTTAGCCAAGTCAGCTAGACCTCTGCTATTCCAAAAAATTCCTTTCATACATCATCATGAATTTTTTTTCTTAAGTTTAACTCTAGCACTTCTACGAATAGCCGAAGTAGGATACACCTTCCTTTTCCAGGAACGCTTGGGCTTATCCACCTCAACCTTCGTTTCGTTATTATCGGAAATACTCGAGACCTTACCATCTATCTCTAGTGGCTCTACAATGTCCTCATCCTCCGTCCCTTCTACCTCAACCTCGGCTTCCGAAGTAGGCAAGAGGTCATTACAAAAACTCTCAAGGGCTGATATCCCTAAATTTTTCATGCCGACCTCGCTCATAGGTTTTACGGCCACGATGTTACGTATAATCTCAGAAGCTCGCTCAGCCTCTAAGTCTAATAGGTCATTAACAGATTTAGCAACTTCCTTCTCATTCGATCCAAGTGAAACTCCTAAGTCATGTGCTTTATCAATGATTTCACTTTTGGAGAAATGCAAAAGGGAAAAACTCTTATTAAAAGACATACATGTAGTTGCCTTGACATCTTGAAGCTTGGCGGCCCTCATGGCACGCCCTAACTGCAAGTCGTCTGCGTCTGGTTGCTCCTAGATCCGGTTGTTGACACGCTTGCCAACCATCTCTGGATTCATGATCCCACTGAAAGCGACAATCTCCTCAGTCGTCCTCTCCTGGGATGTCTGATCCCCGTGCTTATGCCCCCATCAAATCTGGTGAGGAGACGGGGGGCGCGATGGCCGAAGAAAAGCCTCCAGAAGGTGCGACTGGAGAGAGGAGCCTGCGAGCCTCCTGCTCGGCAACCCCGCTCCCCGCCACACCAGGCTAAGTGTGAGGAGTCGCCACAGAAGATATGGAGACGAGGGCCTCCTGCCCCCCCCCCTCGACGACACTCTCGGTGCACCAGGCGCCAGAAGCAGAGGAAACGGAAGTGAGGGCCTCCTGCTGATACGTCTCCGTCATATCTATAATTTTTGATTGTTTCATGCCAATATTCTACATCTTTCATATACTTTTGGCAACTTTTTATATTATTTTGGGGACTAACATATTGATCCAGTGCCCAGTGCCAGTTCCTATTTGTTGCATGTTTTTTGTTTCGCAGAATATCCATATCAAACAGAGTCCAAACACGACAAAAACTTACGAAGATATTTTTTTGAAATATATGTGTTTTTTGGCAAAAAGAATCAACGCGAGACGATGTCCGAGGGGCCCACAAGCCCTAGGGGTGCGCCCCTACCCTAAGCACCCCTAGGAGGCTTTGTGGCCACCTCGTAAGGCGGTTGGTTCCCTTCTTTCGCCGCAAGAAAGCTAATATCCGGATAAAAATCGTCTTAAAATTTTAGCCCAATCAGAGTTATGGATCTCCGAGAATTTAAGAAACGGTGAAAGGGCATAATGTGGGAACGCAGAAACAGAAGAAAACAGAGGGAGAGAGAGATCCAATCTCGGAGGGGCTCCCGCCCCTCCGCCACCATGGAGGCCAAGGACCAGAGGGGAAACCCTCCTCCCATCTAGGAGGGAGGTCAAGGAAGAAGAAGAAGGAGGGGGCTCTCTTCCCCTCTCTCTCAGTGGCACCGGAACACCGCCGGGGCAATCATCGTGTGACGGCAATCTACACCAACACCTCCGTCATCTTCCCCAACATTTTCATCACCTTCCCCCATCTATATTCATATCTCCAATATCCCGCAACCCGCTGTACCCTCTACTTGAACATGGTGCTTTATTCTTCATATTATTATCCAATGATGTGTTGTCATCCTATGATGTCTGAGTAGATTTTTGTTGTCCTATCGGTGATTGGTGAATTGCTATGATTGGTTTAATTTGCTTGTGGTTATGTTGTTGTCCTTTGGTTCCCATCATATGAGCACATGTGTGGATCACACCATAGGGTTAGTTGTATGTTGATAGGACTATGTATTGGAGGGCAAGGGTGATAGCAGCTTCAGCCTAGCATAGAAATTGATGCATATGGGATTGAAGGGGGTGATGATGACATGTACCTAGGGTAGGGTCATCGGCCTGACCTAGATGCCCTACCCAAGGAGACTGCACAAGAGTCCAAGGCCCTCAAAGTTAAATGGAAGATACCGACTGAAATCCTCATGAAGTGTAATCCAATCGACAGAAGATCTCACTCGGGTATCCCAACTCCACTCGTCCGTTGTTATTCGCTTGGAAGACAAGGATTCACTCAGAGTACAGAAGACCTAGAGCCACCCTTGGATGGCAACGGTCAGGCATTCACTCCTCGTCATAAAGATCATTTAATACAAGCATTAGCAGTAACGTACATGACTTAACTCTCATTGAACCCTGGTGTAACTGAGGACATCGAAGGGTCGATGCACTCTATATAAGCCACCCTTCCCCTCTTACACAAGGGTTTGCACCCCCTGTAACTCACACTCTAATCAACAAGCCTCTGCGGCACCGAGATGTAGGGTAGTTACCTCCTCCGAGAGGGGTCTGAACTCATAAATCGGAGTGTACAACCTCACCGTAGCTAGGACACTGCCCTCTCCTACATACCCCCTATCTCTACTGACAGGTATGTTCCCACGATAGTTGGCGCCCACCGTGGGGCAGGCGTCTGAGCGACTTCCGGTGAGGTTGTGATCTTCAATCTTCATCAACATGGTTTCCAGCAGTGGATTGTCCTTGGGACGCGAGATCCATCTCGGCGTGCTCACCTTCATCGCCGATGACTCTGCCTGGCTCCAAGAAGCCCCCTTGACGTCGAGGCTCTCCCCATTCGCGGGGCGACGCACTTCCGTGTGAGTGCATGTGGTAGTCATCGACTTGATATCGGTCGGCTCCCGTGGCATCATCGCTTCCCGCTGTCTGTCACTGCAAGCAATCCGGTCGCTCGTGGCTCTAGCGGTGGGTGAAGCATGCGGTGTCTCATTAGTCGACCACCCCTCAAATCGTGGTGATTGAGCCCGATGAATCTCTCTATGGGTTGTTTGATCTACTGACTGGCCATTCAGATACTCTTTCAGAGTGTGAGAGCAACTATCCTGCGGTGGAAGTCCTCATGGTCGACTCCCAGTGCAATCCGCCCAGATTCCACCGTGGCGGAGGTGAGAGTGGTGGCCCGTCACGTGACAATGACAAGTATTACCCTCAAGCCCTCGCTGCGGAGCAGAGGGAGAAGTTGCATCGCATAAACAATCATGCTCTCCAGACCCCCATCGTTGGGGAGACCTCCGAGGCTCGGGCTTTGGACGCTGCGTGTTTAAACACCCTGGCTGAGCGTACGCGCCTGGAGAATCTTCAGCAAGCACTCGACGACCATGCCCATAGGAAAATTCCAAGTTCCAGTCGACGGCAGCGACAATTGTTTCTGACTGAGCCTCGAGAAGAGTGTCAGGTATACCGTACCCCGATCAAGAATGTTGTAGCAGTTGCATGTATTGCAGATTCGATCCAGCCATCCCGTTCCAAGGCTGGTAGAGGGTTGCAACAGATTCAAGCACTGCCCAGGGCGGCCAGCGAATAGAACTCAGTTGTTTCTTAGTCGCGCAACAGGATTCATAGCAGATCCGTCATGGCGGACACAGTTCAGTCGGCACACGGCCCAAGATCACCTCCGTGGCATGAAGATCATGGTTATCGCCAGGACTAGTACCTTGGTCGAGACCATGGGTAGTTTGATCCTTGATATCACCATGATGACCACCGTCGAGTGCCTACGCCCCCTCCAAGGGGTGGTTCGTATGCGCCCCGGCGGTATGTGATACGTCTCCAACGTATCTATAATTTTTTTATTGTTCCATGCTATTATATTATCAATCTTGGATGTTTTATAATCATTTTATAGTCATTTTATATCATTTTTTGGTACTAACCTATTGACATAGTGCCATGTGCAAGTTGCTGCTTTTTGCATGTTTTTTACTCCACACGAAGTACATCACAGGTAATCAATACCAAACGGAGTCCAAATGCAGCCAAACTTTTTGTGGATTTTTTGGACCAGAAGACAACCAATGGGCCGAAAAGAAGCACCTGGGGGCTGCTCCGAGGGGAGCACAACCCACCAGAGTGCGCCTGCAGGCCCGGGCGCGCCCTGGTGGGTTGTGCCCACCTCAGGTGCCCCCCAGACTGCTTCTTTACTCTATAAATACCCCAATCTTCCAGAAACCCTAGGGGAGTCAACAAAAATCAATTCCAGCCGCCGCAGAGTCTAGAACCACCAGATCCAATCTCGACACCATCACGGAGGGGTTCACCACTTCCATTGGTGCCTCTCCGATGATGCGTGAGTAGTTCTTTGTAGACCTTTGGGTCCGTAGTTAGTAGCTAGATGGCTTCCTCTCTCTCGTTTGATTCTCAATACAATGGTCTCTTGGAGATCCATATGATGTAACTATTTTTTGCAATGTGTTTGTTGGGATCGGATGAACTTTGAGTTTATGATTAGATCTATCTTTTTATCCATGAAAGTTATTTGAGTTTCTTTGATCTCTTATATGCATGATGTCTTATAGCCTCGTATTTCTTCTCCGATATTTGGATTTTGTTTTTATGAGCTATGGACTTGCTCTAGTGCTTCACTTATATCTTTTTTAGCACGGTGTGCTTGAGTATTTTTGAAGAAATGCTCTCTTGCTTCACTTAGATTTATTTGAGAGTTAGTAAAATTTTCAAGAAATTCTCTCTTTCTTCACTTAAATTAATTTGAGAGAAATAAAATTATTCTCGTGATCTTCACTTATATTTGTTTGAGCTTATCAAAAGAAACACATGAAAATTAGTCCCAAAGTGATAGATATCCAAGAAGGATATAATAAAAACTTTCATCAAGATCATTGGACAAAATAAACTTGATTCTTAGTAATAGTTTTGAGATATGATGATGTGATATGTGAGTCATCTTGATGAGTAATTATGCTTTAATAAGAATATTGGTGTTAAGGTTTGTGATTCTCTATGCAAGCACGGAAGTCAATAGTTGTGCAATGAAATTATATCCTACTTGTGGTGCATTATTCGGTGTTAATTATGCTTAATGATTGCTTATGAGATTATTCGTTTCTTGGTTGGTCGCTTCTCAATCTTTTGCTACCCTTCATTTTGCACTAAGTATGATCACTACTTGTGCATCCAAAATCCTTTAAACCAGGTTTGCCACATGAATCCACTATACCTACCTATATGCGGTATTCTTTTGCCGTTCTAAGAAAATTTGTATGTGCCATCTCTAATATTCAAAATAAATTTCTCTTTTGTGTGCTCGTACCGCTCGCGAGGCGGTGAGGGGTGGCTAATATTTTCCATGCTAGATGTGTTATTCTCACGATGAGTGTTTATTCACTTGTCATTGCACGAGAGTAAGGCAAAGGTATTAGGGATGCCCAGTCCCTAAATGAAAAGTGAATTTACTTTATGTTGTCAAATAATAAATTCCTTGGAAAGTGTTGGTATGGAAGGCACCCGTGGATACAATTAGCCATGGAAAGTGGAAGTATGGTGGAAAAAGGAATAAACTTTAATTTCGGTTTGGGAACTGCATATGAAATATCTAGCATGGAAAGTGTTAGGAACTCTAAGTCGTTTTCATTGGTGGGAAAAGTATGCCTCTCAAAATGTTTTTATCTCTCAATTTTCGCTTTGAGCTCCGGCACCTCTACAAATCCCTACTTCCCTCCGCGAAGCGCCTTTCTTTTACTTTATGCAATTTTTATTTTTGAATTTGAGTCTCCATCTTCTCTTATAAAAGCACCAACTAGGGGGCACTATGATCGTACTTGAGCATTGGATGTAGTTAATATACGAGTGTGTTTCATGAATGGATCAATGATTGATCATGATGGGCTAGGGATAGCTTCTTTTAGCATTGATATTTTGAAAGACATGGTTGCTTGTTGATATGCTTGAGTATTTAAGTTATCATGTCAAAACTAGACTATTGCTTTGAACAATATAAAAGTCCAAATGTCCATGCTATAAAGAAAAGAATATGATATGACATGTTAGGCAACATTCCACATCAAAAATTCTGTTTTTATCATTTAACTACTCGAAGACGAACAGAAATTAAGCTTGGGGATGCTGATACGTCTCCAACATATCTATAATTTTTGATTGTTTCATGTTGTTATATTATCAATCTTGGATGTTTTATAATCATTTTATATCATTTTTTGGTACTAACCTATTGACATAGTGCCAAGTGCCAGTTGTTTTTTTGCATGTTTTTTACATCGCAGGAAATCAATACCAAACGGAGTCCAAATGCAGTGAAACTTTTTATGGATTTTTTTGGACCGGAAGAAAACCAATGGGCCGAAGAAGCACTTGGGGGCTGCTCCGAGGGGAGCACAATCCACCAGGGCACGCCTGGAGGCCCAAGCACGCCCTGGTGGGTTGTGCCCGTCTCGGGTGCCCCTCGGACCGCCTCTTTACTCTATAAATACCCCAATATTCCAAAAACCCTAGGGGAGTCGATGAAAATCAATTCCAGCCGCCGCAGAGTCCAGAACCACCAGATCCAATCTATACACCACCACAGAGGAGTTCATCACTTCCATTGGTGCCTCTCCGATGATGCGTGAGTAGTTCTTTGTAGACCATCGGGTCCATAGTTAGTAGCTAGATGGCTACCCCTCTCTTGTTTGATTCTCAATACAATGGTCTCTTGGAGATCCATATGATGTAACTCTTTTTTGCGGTGTGTTTGTTGGGATCGGATGAACTTTGAGTTTATGATCAGATCTATCTTTTTATCCATGGAAGTTATTTGAGTTTCTTTGATCTCTTATATGCATGATTGCTTATATCCTCGTATTTCTTCTCAGATATTTGGGTTTTGTTTGGCCAACTTGATCTATTTATCTTGCAATGGGGAGAGGTGCTCTGTAGTGGGTTCAATCTTACGGTGCTTGATCCCAGTGAGAGAAGGGGAACCGACACGTATGTATCGTTGCTAGTAAGGATAAAACGATGGGGTCTATTTCTACATAAATAGATCTTGCACTACAAAAAAAGACACATCCGTGACATTTTGGGCCGAACGAAATTTTTTTCTGTCATACATATGACACTTCTATGACGATAATTGCGACAAAACCCGATATCATCATAGATGTGGTGGGCTCCTACTTCTATGACAAAAAATCATGACAGAAAATGGGCTTTTTGTCCTGGGCGGGCCAGAGACGCAGCTGCATGACATTCTTTGGGCCGTCCATGACGGAAAAACCGTGGTAGAAGCGAGGGGGAGGAAAATTTCGGGGAGTTCCCGGTTACGGTGGGAGGTCGGGGGCCGAGCGATGCGCGTTTCTCTCATACACGTACGCGCGTGTGTGTGAGGCGTTGGCTCTAACTGAACCCGAGCGAGGTGTTGGGCTCTAACTGAACCCGAGCGATTGCACTGCAGGCTATGCGTTACTGAACCCGAGCGATCGATCGATGGCTGTTAACTGAACCCGATCGAGCGATTCCTTCGCTACTGCTGCTAACTGAAGCCGATCGATGCTGCCTCTGGGATGAACAGTGAGCGTTGCGAGGGGTTTGGATGAACAGTGCATGGTGGCGTTGCCCCTAGATGAACAGGACCCCGTGGTGTGGTGGAGGGCTGGATGAACAATAGACGGTGGAGGGGTGCCCGTGGAGGGGTGGTTGAACAGGACCCCGTGGTGTGGTGGGCTGGATGAACAGTAGACGGTGGAGGGGTGCCCGTGGAGGGGTGGTTGAACAGTAGCCGATGGAGTAGTGCGCGGTGAATAGCGGTAATAGGCTAGCGTTAATTGCTTGCTTATTTATTTCCTTATTGTCTTGTTTAGTTGTTTGCTTGTAGTCACTGCAGTTCTTTTTCTGTTTTTTTTCTAGTGGCCACAATAGCCTATTTTTGGTAACTGGGCCAAAATAATCATGGGCCTTCTACGGGCCGTATGATCCATGGGCCTTCGTCCGGCCGTAGGATCCATTGGCCTTCTATACGGGCCTTAGGGTCCATGGGCCTTCTACGGGTCGTATGATCCATGGGCCTTGTATGGGCCATACTATCCATGGGCCTCATACGGGCCATAGGATCCATGGCCTTCTATGGGGCGTATCATCATTTCGCCAATCATGGGCCATACTATTCATGGACCATAACGGGCCGTTAATAGGCCGTATTTGATAACTCTATGAAAATAGCCCAACGGTTTTTTTACATGAAAACGACCCAACGTATTAACGGTCTGCAAACGGGCCGACTGTAACGACGGGCTGAATTTGGCCCACAAGCAGAAAATGACAGTAACGGGCCGTATGTAACCGAATGCTGCAAATGAGCCCAAGAATCAATGGGCCCTGAGAAGGCCGAAAGATAACTTGGGCTGGAAATAGCCCAATGGAATAACGGGCCGTTAATGGGTATAAAGTGATACACTGTTCATTACAGGCCAGTTTCACCACGGGCCGTTAATGGGCCAAGAGTTACAAAGGTCCTCATATGGGCCGAAAGAAGTCATGGGCCACACATGGGCCGGAAGTTAAAACAGGCTAAATCATATTGGACGGCCCAGATGACGCTACTGGGCCTAATTCGGAAAGGGCGTAAAGGGCCCTGGGTTAGCGGGCTGTAAATGGGCTATATGCGAACAGGCCGTTAACAGGCTTTCCGTGGGCTGGCCCGCCACCTTTTGACCAAGTCAAACGGGCCGGCCTTTTCAAAGGAATGGGCCTCTGTTGGGCCGTGCCACGTGTCGTTGTATCATAGGCGCCTTCGGTCCAATGAGCGGATGACATCTGTCCCAACGGTGAGCCGACACGTGTTTCCTCCAGCCAATGATGATTTTACACATGGAAAATCCCCATTGGTCGGGGCTGTTAACGGGTTATCAGATCCAAAACCCGACCCGATAGCTTAACAGCATTCCGTTACGGTGGATGCCACGTGTCGGTCACCCTTGACGAAAGCACTTCTGTGACGCGTGATTTATCGTCATGGAAGTGGACACTTCCGTGATGATAATTTTGGTAATGCCATGGAACACTTCTACGACAGCACAGGTATGACTATCTTGTTCTATCATAAATTTGTCATGGATGTACATGCATGACAAAAAACGCGACCTACTGTGACAAACACGTATCACCACGGAAGTGTATTTTTTGTAGTGTTTTCTACATCATGTCATCGTTCTTATTGCATTAGTCCGTTTCTCCATGAGCTTAATACACTAGATGCATGCTGGATAGCGGTCGATGTGTGGAGTAATAGTAGTAGATGCAGGCAGGAGTCAGTCTACTAATCTTGGACATGATGCCTATGTAATGATCATTGCCTGGATATCGTCATGATTATTTGAAGTTCTATCAATTGCCCAACAGTAATTTGTTTACCCATCGTTTGCTATTTTTCTCGAGAGAAGCCAATAGTGAAACCTACGGCCCCCCGGGTCTCTTTCTCATATTGTTTGCCTTTGCGATCTATTTTCCTTTGCTTTTATTTTCAGATCTACTAAACCAAAAATACAAAAATACCTTTCTGCAATTTATTCTTATTTATTTTATTTGGCATTCAATCTATCAATCTACTACAATTTATTCACGTCCTTTTGCCAATTTCTGGCGCCGTTACCCGAAAGCGATTGACAACCCCTTTAATACGTCGGGTTGCGAGTATTTGTTATTTGTGTGTAGGTGTCGTTTACATATTGTTGCTTGGTTCTCCTACTAGTTCAGTAACCTTGGTTTCATCACTGAGGGAAATACCTACCGTCGCTGTGCTGCATCATCCCTTCCTCTTTGGGGAAATACCGACGTAGCTTCAAGCCGCATCAGGCTCTAGCAGAGCTGTTCTACCGGGGAAACTTCCATCGTCATCATGAACGATCCTCTCATCGAGAGGGGGTCAATCTCCATCAACATCTTCACCAACACCATCTCCTCTCCAAACCCTAGTTCATCTCTTGTATTCGATCTTTGTCTCAAAACCTCAGATTGGTACCTGTCACCTTACTGATTCATTGTGCAAATATTTAAATTTACATCCCAGGCAATACTCACACTGTCCTGTTTGATCTTTATGATAAATCTTATACCATGGACCTAGAAGATTTTAGTGATGCATGCAAAATCCCATAATGGGTATTCTTAGTGAGCCTCGCAAAACTGAATACAATGATTTCCTTGCTAGCATCACTGTAGGAGAAACTAGAAATATCACACAAGCTTCCATGGGGAGCATTCATTTTCCTGCCATGCATTATTTTGCTCTCTTCGTAGGCAGATGTATTAATGGTTAATGGTAAACATGATCATAGCCACCTTTGTGCATCGGATCTTAGTGTCCTCAGGTGTGCAGTGTTGGGTGATAAGCGATATAATTTAGGGGCTATTATTGCGAGGAGGTTACACCTTAATGCTAAAGATGGAGATCTCTTTGGTGGAATTTATGCCACCCGTTTAGCTAATTATCTTGAGGTACCCATAAGGGAGAATGACATTGAGTTACCACCTGCTTTTCTTGATTAAAATGCTTTAGTACACTATCAGTTTCTTGTGAGGAACGAACAGTCCCTCCTGTACCGACTAATCTTTGACCGACAGCGCACTGTCCATATTACTCTTCCTGCTCCTGCCTTTTTTAACTTTCAGGTCAAAGGGAGATATTTTATAACCAGAGAGGAGGCAAACGAGTATGAGACAGAGGTGAAGGCCGCTCGCCTCCATGCTGCAGCCCTTCAGGCCGTAGCTGCTGCATCCTAGTACAACCCCGACTACTACAACTTCGGATATCCGCCAGGCTAGGCGTGGCCTTAGACCAACTCAGGCCAAAGGCCTAAGCTTGGGGGAGTACGTATTTCTCACTGACATTACATTCATGTCCACACACTCATTCCAGTTGTCGGTGTTCATACTTTTTCATTGTATTATCCATGCTAGTTTATTTTCTTTTTTCTCGCTTTCTTCTTGTGTGTTTGAAAAACTTTAATAAAAACCAAAAAATTTAGTTGTAGCTTCTATTTAGTTTCCTTTCCATGTTTATGTAGTAGTAGTATTAAAGAAAAGCCAAAAATATTTCTCGTTCTTCTTTTGCTTGTTGGGATCTTTCCCATGTAAATAGCTTTTCTCGTTCTTGTTTTACTTCCTTCAGGAAAACCAAAACTCCGAAAACATTTCAGTGTGTTTCTTTGAAATTCTTTTTTTCATTTCTTTGGGTCAAGAGGAGAAGACCGCGATGAAAATGATGAGTGGCTCTCATATGCATTATTGTTGATCTAACAAAGAGCCCATGTTACCTTGTCTTCTCCTTTGAATAAATGTTTGCAGATTCCAGCTTAGTCCAATGCACATGCACTCTTATTATTATTCACACCATTCGGTCGTGCAAGTGAAAGGCAATAATGATGATATATGATGAAATGATTGAGATGAGGAAATGCTGGTATGAACTCAACCTATCTTTTTTCTGTAAATATGATTAGTTCATCGTTCTTGATTCAACCCATTATGAATGAAACATGTTTGCAATGACAATTAGAGATTATAGTTACTCATGCCATGCTTAATTAGCTAGGAGTTTATAATGGTTTACCTTGCGTGCCAACATTCTTTTAAAATGGTTGTGATGTAGTATGATAGGATGGTATTGTTGGGGAACGTAGTAATTTCAAAAAAATTCCTACGCACACGCAAGACCATGGTGATGCATAGCAACGAGAAGGGAGAGTGTCGTCCACGTACCCTCGTAGACCGTTAAGCGGAAGCGTTATGACAACGCGGTTGATGTAGTCGTTCGTCTTCACGATTGACCGATCCTTAGTACCGAATGTACGGCACCTCCGTGTTCAGCACACGTTCAGCTCGATGACGTCCCATGAACTCACGATCCAGTAGAGCTCAGGGAAGAGTTTCGTCAGCACGACGGCGTGGTGACGATGTTGATGAAGCTACCATTGCAGGGCTTCGCCTAAGCACCGCTACAGTATGACCGAGGTGGATTATGGTGGATGGGGGCACCGCACACGGCTGAGAGAGATCAATGATCAACTTGTGTGTCTAGAGGTGCCCCCTGCCCCCGTATATAAAGGAGCAAGGGCGGAGGCCGGCCGGCCCTAGAGGGCGTGCCAGGAGGAGGAATCCTCCTCCTAGTAGGTGTAGGATTCCCCTCTTTCCTACTCCTACTAGGAGGGGGAAAGGAAGGCGGAGAAGGAGAAGGAAAGGAGGGCGCCCCCCCCCCTCTCCTAGTCCAATTCGGACCGGAGGGGGAGGGGGGGCGCGGCCTGCCCTGGACGGCCCCTCTCTCTCTCCACTAGGGCCCAATAAGGCCCATTAACTCCCGGGGGTTCCGGTAACCCCTCCGGCACTCCGGTAAAATCCCGATTTCATCCGGAACTCTTCCGATGTCCAAATGTAGGCTTCCAATATATCAATCTTTACGTCTCACCCATTTCGAGACTCCTCATCATGTCCGTGATCATATCCGGGACTCCGAACTACCTTCGGTACATCAAAACACATAAACTCATATTACCGATCGTCACAGAACTTTAAGCGTGCGGACCCTACGGGTTCGAGAACTATGTAGACATGACCGAGACACGTCTCCGGTCAATGACCAATAGCGGAACCTGGATGCTCATATTGGTTCCTACATATTCTACGAAGATCTTTATCGATCAAACCGCATAACAACATGCGTTGTTCCCTTTGTCATCGGTATGTTACTTGCCCGAGATTCGATCATCGGTATCCTCATACCTAGTTCAGTCCTGTTACCGGAAAGTCTCTTTACTTGTTCCGTAATGCACTATCCGCAACTAACTCATTAGTTGCATTGCTTGCAAGGCTTATAGTGATGTGCATTACTGAGAGGGCCCAAAGATACCTCCTCGACAATCCGAGTGAAAAATCCTATTCTTGATATATGCCAACTCCACGAACACCATTGGGGACACCTGTAGAGCACCTTTATAATCACCCAATTACGTTGTGACATTTGGTAGCACACAAAGTGTTCCTCCGGTAATCGGGAGTTGCATAATCTCATAGTTATAGGAACATGTATAAGTCATGAAGAAAGCAATAGCAGTAAACTAAAATGATCAAGTGCTAAGCTAACGGAATGGGTCAAGTCAATCACATCATTCCCCTAATGATGTGATCCCGTTTATCAAATGACAACTCATGTCTATGGTTAGGAAACATAACCATCTTTGATCAACGAGCTAGTCAAGTAGAGGCATACTAGTGACACTTTGTTTGTCTATGTATTCACACATGTATTATGTTTCCCGTTAATACGATTCTAGCATGAATAATAAACATTTATCATGATATAAGAAAATAAATAATAACTTTATTATTGCCTCTAGGGCATATTTCCTTCAGGTATCCTCCTTTGAATGATTTGAGTGGCTTGACTTGGCACATGTTCACGCATGTAGTTGAAACAAAATCAACATAGCCTCCACGATATTTATGTTCATGGTGATTTATATCCTACTCATGCTTGCACTAAATGTTGGTTAATCTCAATGCATCTTTATGACTGTTGTCGCTCTCTAGTTGGTCGCTCCTCAAACTTTTGCTAGCCTTCACTTGTACTAAGCAAGAATACTGCTTGTGCATCCACTTCCTTAAAATTAAAGTTGTTCCATATGAGTCCACCATACCTACCTATATGCGGTATTTACCTGCCGTTCCAAGTAAATTTGCATGTGCCAAACTCTAAAGCTTCAAATGATAATCTGTTTTGTATGCCTGGATCGGTCATGTCGCGACTGGGGGCTGTCAGTATCTTCCATGCTAGATGGGTTATTCTCACGATGAGTGGACTCCGCTCATCATTCACGAGAAAATGGATGGTAGTTGGGATGCCCAGTTCCATGGTCAAATCAAATCAAAATTTAATTTCAAACAAAACTCCCCCAAGATTGTTGTTAGTTGGACGGTGCCCGTTGATTCGGACCAGCCGTGGAATGTGCTTGTTGGTGGAGGGGGAGTAAAAACGTTACCTTTCTATTTGGGAACCGCCTATAATGTATCCAGTATGGAAGATACCGAGATCTCTTGGTTGTTATGTTGACTATGAAAGCATACCACTCAAAATATTATTTATCTCTGTTTCAAAAATCTTGAGCTCTGGCACCTCTGCAAATCCTTGCTTCCCTCTGCGAAGGGCCTATCTATTTACTTTTATTGCTAAGTCATCATCCTCTTATAAAAAGCACCAGTTAGAGAGCACCACTGTCATCTGTATGTGTTGTTATTAATTGATATTGAGTATGAATGTGACTGGATCTCTTTTACCATGAATTACAATGTCTAGTCAGTCCTTGATCTTGAGGGGTGCTCTGCATTTATGTTTTGCATTCTCAGAAAGGGCTAGCGAGATACCATTTTATTATATCATATCATGATTGTTTTGAAAAAGTGTTGTCATCCGAGATTCATTATTATTGCTCGCTAGCTGATTATGCCATTGATATGAGTAAATGTGAGACCTAAATGTTATTGTGAATATGGTTAGTTTATAATCTTTGCTGAAAACCTGAATGCTGGCTTTACATATTTGCAACAACAAGATCAAACAAAGTTTGTAAAAGTTTTTCTTTATCACTTTCAGCTTGTCAACTGAATTGTTTGAGGACAAGCAATGGGTTAAGCTTGGGGGAGTTGATACATCTCTATCGTATCTACTTTTCCAAACTATTTTACCCTTGTTTTGGACTCTAATTTGCATGATTTGAATGTAACTAACCGAGACTGACATTGTTTTCAGCAGAATTGCCTTGGTGTTATTTTTGTGCAGAAATAAAATTTCTCGGAATTACCTGAAAATCCACGGAGATTTTTTTGGAATATATAAAAAATATTGGTGAAAGAATCAACCAGAGGGGACCCACCTGCTGTCCACAAGGGTGGAGGGCGCGCCCCCTGCCTTGTGGGTCCCCTGGACCTCCACCGACCTCAACTCAAACTCCATATATTCATGTTCAGGGAGAAAAAAATTAGAGAGAAGGATTCATCATGTTTTACGATATCGAGCCGCCGCCACCTCCTGTTCTTCATCGGGAGGGAAGATCTAGAGTCTGTTCGGGGCTATGGAGAGGGGAAATCGTCGCCATCGTCATCATCAACTATCCTCCATCACCAATTTCATGATGCTCACCGTTGTGCGTGAGTAATTCCATCATAGGCTTGCTGGACGGTGATGGGTTGGATGGGATTTATCATGTAAACAAGTTAGTTTTGTTAGGGTTTGATCCCTAGTATCCACTATGTTCTGAGATTGATGTTTCTATGACTTTGCTATGCTTAATGCTTGTCACTAGGGCCCGAGTGCCATGATTTCAGATCTGAACCTATTATGTTTTCACGAATATATTTGTGTTCTTGATCCGATCTTGCAAGTTGTAGACACCTATTACGAGTTATGATCCGCATACCCCAAGGTGACAATAATTGGGATTATTTCCGGTGATTACCGTAGTTTGAGGAGTTCATGTATTCACTAAGTGCTAATGCTTTGTTTCGGTTCTCTATTAAAAGGAGACCTTAATATCCCTTAGTTTCCGTTAGGACCCCGCTGCCACGGGAGGGTAGGACAAAAGATGTCATGCAAGTTCTTTTCCATAAGCACGTATGACTATATTCGGAATACATGCCTACATTATATTGATGAATTGGAGCTAGTTCTGTGTCACCCTAGGTTGTAACTATTGCATGATGAATACCATCTGACATAATTATCCATCACTGATCCATTACCTATGAGCTTTTCATATATTGATCTCTACCAAGTTACTTTTCCGTTGCCACTGTTACAATTGCTACAAAACTACTACTTTTACTTTTGCCACCGTTGTCATTACTTCCATACTGCTTTGCTACTAAATACTTTGATGCAGATATTAAGTCTTTCAGGTGTTGTTGAATTGACAACTCGGCTGCTAATACTTGAGAATATTCTTTGGCTCCCCTTGTGTCGAATCAATAAATTTGGGCCGGATACTCTACCCTCGAAAATTGTTGCGATCCCCTATGCTCGTGGGTTATCAGAGGGGGAGAGAGCCCCTCCTCCTTTTTCCTTGCCTCCTAGGTGGGAGAAAGGTTTCCCCTCTGGTTTTTGGTGTCCATGGCTGTGGAGGGCGAGAACTTCTCAAATGGGATCTGACTTTTGAGGGAGGCTGTTTTTCTGGATGTTGAAATGATTCTCATCACCATTTTTTAATTTTCTAGAGATCCGTAAATCCAAAAGGAAAATCTGGAATTTTAGGGTGGTTGAGAAACTTCAGGTGCAAGCTTACGACCAAAGGAGGGCTTTAGAAGCTTCCTGGAGTGCCTAGGCACCGTGTCAATTTGGGTACCTGGGGGGCTAGGGCCTCTCCATGTGTGGGGCCCAGACCCCCTGGGTGTCCCTTGGTGCAAAGCTTTATAAAAAATCTAGGGGGTTAAATGATTTTTTTTCTGAAATACAAAAATACCAGAAAAGAAGAATTGACACTGGGCACCTAATTAATATAACCTGAAGCTCAGTTCTGAAGAAGAATATAACCTGCATTGACTGAAAATGCAGGAAAGACAACTAGATCCCAATTCTATGAAACCAAACCGGGAAAGACAACTAGGTCCCAATCCTATGAAACGAAACAAACCAAAGAAACCATAATCACTAAATTAGGCACCTAACACAGTAAATAAACCTAAAGACGTCAGCCAAAAAAGAAGACCCGATGGACATAGATTAAGAAGACTAATTCAAATGGACCGGACTAAACTAAAATCTACATATTTTACTACATGAAAATCTACCTTGTACTATACAATTCTAGCTATACTCAAACAAAAAAATCACAAACCATATCTTTGATGCCATTGGCGTGTTTGGTAACTTCCATAACACAACATAAGACTTGCATAACCAGCAAAGAAATCAGCAGGGCACTAGCACAATGTCAAACAGAAGCATCAAATAAAACAAGGAAAAGCATAAAAGCACCGAGAATCCATGTGCAAATGAACATAAAATCCTAGGCCCTAGCAGGATCTAGGCAAGGAACACAAAGAACACACCTATAATCCACAAAAAACAAACAATAAAGAAAAGTAGGCCACAAAGATCCAACCAGGAAATAAGACTCTCCTAATAACAAAGCAAGAAAGAGATGCACTCATTGGCCAGTCTGCACACAAATTCTAAGGACAAGCACAATAGACTAAATCTAACAACAACTCCATATAGGCAAGACGAGGAACGTACACCGCCGCACAAACGTAAGCCTAGGTCTGGAGCACAGAGAAGGAGGAGGGAAGGTGTTGGCCTGGAGATCCTTGGATGAAGACACGACAAGCGACACAGATCAAATGTCGAACTGACTAGTGAATTGACCAAAAGAAGTAGGACCTACAAACAATGGACCAATATGCAACAAAATCAAAGTTATAGCTTCTACGCTTGTTCGCATGCAACAAAAATTAAGACGTACGGTGGAGAGTACATAGCAATCTTCTTCGGCCGACCGGTGGTGGTGCTAGAGAAGACGACGCCTACTACTGCGACAACCATGATTGTGATAGAGACCGTTCACTACGGTCTAGTCTTGTTATGGTTTTATTTTATTTATATGCGGTGATTCTAACTAAAGGTCTAATTAGGTATTTGAGTTTATCACGTGAGCTAAATAAATCAGCTAATACATGAACCTTGATAGATCTTATCTTGTGGATCTCAAGAAGGAAGCCTTAGTCCTTACCAAGCTTCTTTCAAACATTAAGTTAGTGAAAATCAGAAGACATGCAAATGAGGTGGCTCATCAGATAACTAAGTCTTAGTTTTGCCACATAAAAAAATTTATTTTTATCATTTACCTACTCAAGGACGAGCAAGGATTAAGCTTGGGGATGCTTGATACATCTCCAACGATCTATATTTTTTGTTGTTCCATGCTATTATATTATCAATCTTGGATGTTTTATATGCAATATTATATCCTTTTTTGGGACTAACCTATTTACCGTGTTGTTTTTTGTTTGTTTTTTGGCTTTTCAGAAATCAATATCAAACAGAATCCAAATGAAGAAAAAAACTTTGGATTAATTTTTTCTGGACCAGAAGGGACCCACGAAGGTTCGAGAGAAGACCAGAAGAGCCACGAGGGAGTGACAAGCTCGCTTGGCGCGCCCGGGGGTGGGGGCGCCCCCAGGCTTGTGGGACCCTCATGGCACCTCTTGACTAAATTCCACCTCTATAAATTCTCAAATATTTCCAATATACCAGAGAGCCACCCGAAACACTTTCTCCACCGCTGCAAGTTTCTGTTTTTTTGCGATCCCGTTATAGGTCGGATGGCCTTCTATGTAATAGTTTTCCGCCCTACATGGCAAATGCGGTAATGAACAGCTGTATTGAACTTTTTAATTAATTAATACATGGTTTTTTTCAAAAAAAATCAGGTAATCCTATTTGATAACCTCTAATAATTTGCAAAAAAATAACGGATAATCCACATCTGCCCGATATTACCGATACCATACTTGCCGGAGTAAAACAAAATTTGTATCCACATCCATATTCGATGAATTCATGCAAGTACATAACATATCCTTAAAGGCAGATGCAGATTTGAAATAAAAAATATCCGTACCATTTACATCCATACTTGCGTGCTCCCACACCCAAGAAAATGACCAGAGCCCTCCAAATTGGCGGTTCCTATTCCGCGCGTAGCTTGTTGTATATAGCCAACTAGCGTGTAACCCCCGCTCGTTTATCTACTGTATGGGCCGGCCCAGTCTAGTTTATTTTCCATCGGGTTCTGGAAGGTTCTCCCTGACCCTTTTTCTATATTATTTTCTTTGCTTTTTCTTCTGAATTTTATATCTAGTTTTCCCCTTTTCTTTCTCTTTTTCCGCTTTCTTTTTTCTTTTAAAATTTCTTTTTTATTTTTTTTTCCTTTTTTTCAAGGTCGTTTTTTATTTAATTTACCATTTATTTTATATATTTACCATTTTATTTTGCTAACATATTACAAACTCGAGAATATTTTTGGAAATCATGAACATTTCGAATTCTTTTTTTTGCAATTGAGAACATTTTCAACAATTTTATAATTTTTCAAACTTGCAAATATTTTCAGAAATTTCACTAAAATAATGTGTTTTTATATTTTTTTGAACTTGCTGAACATTTCTTGAATCGATCAACTTTTATTCGATTTTATCGAACATTTTCTAAAATTCAAGAATATATTTTTCAAATTTTAACATTTTTTATAATTTCATGAATAGTTTTTGAATTGTCGAACATTTTTTCAAATTAGCAAACATTTTTTGTTTCCCAAATTTTTTTAGTATGCAGATTTTTGTTTCAAAATCATGAATAATTTTGGAATCCACGAACATTTTATGACTTTCCGAACTTTTTTGAAAATCATGAACATTATTTTAATTCACGTACATTTTATTATTTCTCAAACATTCTTTTTCAAATTTTGTTATATTGTTTTGTAATTATGTTTGCAAGATAATAAAAAACGTGAAAATAAAAGTAGGTGTTGTTTTAATAAAATAACAATTATGTTAGCATGGCGAGTATGGAAAGTAGTGCTAGGACTTACGAAATTGTCCCAGGCAATTAATAACAAGATCGATAATCGTTATTGCAATTTTATATGAGGGACATGCAGGAGCTAACATACTTTTCATACTTGAATCGTAAGGGGAGGCTTCTCAAGGAGTTTTGTGCCGTCCAGAGGTCTCTGTCAGGGTGACCCTATCTCGCCATATTTGTTCTTATTTTGTGCGGAAGGGTTCTCTACGTTACCGCGACAGGCACAAGAGGATAAGGAAATCAAGGGTGTAACTTTTGGGAGCACTGGCCCCCATGTAACACACCTGCTCTTTGCTGACGATAGCATTGTCTTCTTGAAGGGCTCGCATGACAGTCTGTGTGCCTTGAAGGAAATTTTGGGGCATTTATGAAGCGACATCTGGCCAAAAGGTGAATCTTCAGATGTCTTCAATTTCTTTGGAAAGGAGTGCCCACAAGGAAGAAAGGAGGTTTTCAAGAATGCGATTGGTATCGAGACCGAGGCCCTTGGTGGGAGTTATCTAGGGCTCCCAACAGTGGTGGGGCGCTCCAAGGATGGGACTTTCAAGCACCTAACCGAATCCTCCAAGGGCAATGTCTCAGGATGGAAAGGACAGGGTCTGTCAAAGGCAGCGAGAGAGGTACTCGTAAAATATGTGCTACAGGCTACTCCAACTTACACCATGAGTTGTTTTCAACTCACAAAGAAAATGTGCCGGAAACTGACTTCGATCTCTTTGAAATTCTGGTGGGGCGCAGCGAATGGTGAAAGGAAGGTGCATTGGATAGCATGGGATAAAATGTGTATGGCCAAGCGGGATGGGGGTCTTGGGTTTAGAGATCCGGAGGCCTTCAACCAAGCCCTACTAGCTAAACAAGCATGGAGGCTCCTACAGTCCCCGTCATGTTTATGTGCAAGGATGCTCAAAGCTAGATACTTTCAAGATGACAGCATCATGACAGCGACGTGTCCGGCCAGGGCTTCCTACACTTTTAGGAGTTTTTTGCATGGGCGTGATCTGCTGGGGGAAGGCTCTATATGGCGTATAGGGGATGGACGAAATGTAAATATCCATCATGCCAATTGGATTCCCATGGAAGGAAGCATGCGACCATTGGGTCAGGTGTATAGGCAAGGAATTACTCGTGTTGCTGATTTGCTAACACCATGCGGAAGAAAGTGTGATAACATGAAGCTACAGAGCATGTTTACCCATAGCGATATAAACGATATCAAGCAAATGAAGGTAGGTGGACCATGGATGGCTGATTACCAAGCTTGGAACTATACGAAGTCAGGACAATTCTCGGTGAGGTCCGCTTACCACTTGAGGATGAGGCTCAGCAAGGTGGCAACCGGACGGCCAAGCCCCTCGTCCTCTATCAAGAACCATCAGGGATGGATGGCTTTATGGCATACAAACGCGCCAAACAAAGCGAAGATCCACATGTGGCGTCTCATGCGGAATGGATTGGCTGTTGGTGCGGAGCTATACCGCAGAAAGGTAAAGAACGGCATCTTCTGTGCGGCATGTGGACGAGAAGAAACACTCTATCATTGATTCTGGGCATGTCCACATTCCACGCTGTTCTGGAAGATCATGCACACAGAGAGAGGAGTTGCGGTGGCGACCCCGCCGTATTCTGTTCGCTCCTCCACTGCTCTCGCATCGTGGCTGCTAGGATGGTTTGCGGAAGCCTCGGGCGACGAACGGGAGGCTATGGTGCATGCCACTTATGGCTGTGGCTAGCACGAAATGAGGCAAAAGATGGAAAGAAGATAGCTAGAGCACATGAGGTAGCGGCGTCGGTTGTTTCATACATGGCTGAATGGACAGCCATTCACTAGCGCAAGACCACCAATGGGAATACAAGGGAGGTGCAGCAATGGGAGGCCCCGGAGATAGGTTGGGTCAAAGCTAATGTCGATGGTGTCGTGTCCAGGCTTAGAGGAAAGGGTGGTGGTGGGGTCATTCTTAGAGGTGACCAAGGCGATTTCCGTGTGGTCGCTTGCACGTTCATTGATGGAGTCGTGGACGCCGAAACGGCGGAGCTCATGGCATGCAGGAGGGCGGTTCAGCTAGCTGGAGAGATCAACGTCCAGAGACTCGAGACAGACAACATGGGGGTGTGATAACCCACAAGTATATGGGATCGCAACAGTTTTCGAGGGTAGAGTATTCAACCCAAATTTATTGATTCGACACAAGGGGAGCCAAAGAATATTCTCAAGTATTAGCAGCTGAGTTTTCAATTCAACCACACCTGAAAACTTAATATCTGCAGTAAAGTGTTTAGTAGCAAAGTAATATGATAGTAGTGGTAACGATAACAAAAGTAACAGTAGCAAAACTAATGTTTTTGGTATTTTGTACTGATGATAACAATAGCAACGGAAAAGTAAATAAGCGAAGAACAATATATGGAAAGCTCGTAGGCAATGGATCGGTGATAGAGAATTATGCCGGATGCGGTTCATCATGTAACAGTCATAACATAGGGTGACACAGAACTAGCTCCAATTCGTCAATGTAATGTAGGCATGTATTCCGAATATAGTCATACGTGCTTATGGAAAATAACTTGCATGACATCTTTTGTCCTATCCTCCCGTGGCAGCGGGGTCCTAATGGAAACTAAGGGATATTAAGACCTCCTTTTAATAGAGTACCAGACCAAAGCATTAACACATAGTGAATACATGAACTCCTCAAACTACGGTCATCACCGGGAGTGGTCCCGATTATTGTCACTTCGGGGTTGCCGGATCATAACACATAGTAGGTGACTATAGACTTGCAAGATAGGATTAAGAACTCTCATATATTGATGAAAACATAATAGGTTCAGATCTGAAATCATGGCACTCGGGCCCTAGTGACAAGCATTAAGCATAGCAAAGTCATAGCAACATCAATCTCGGAACATAGTGGATACTAGGGATCAAACCCTAACAAAACTAACTCGATTACATGATAAATCTCATCCAACCCATCACCGTCCAGCAAGCCTACGATGGAATTACTCACGCACGGTGGTGAGCATCATGAAATTGGTGATGGAGGATGGTTGATGATGACGATGGCGACGGATTCCCCTCTCCGGAGCCCCGAACGGACTCCAGATCAGCCCTCCCGAGAGGTTTTAGGGCTTGGTGGCGGTTCCGTATCGTAAAACGCGATGAATCCTTCTCCCTGATTTTTTTTCTCCTCGAAAGAAAATATATAGAGTTGGAGTTGAGGTTGGAGGAGCTCCAGGGGGCCCACGAGGTAGGGGGCGCGCCCCCCACCCTCGTGGCTAGGGTGTGGGCCCCCTGGTCTTCATCTTTTGCAAGGATTTTTTATTATTTCCAAAAAGACGTTCCGTGAAGTTTCAGGTCATTCCGAGAACTTTTGTTTCTGCACATAAATAACACCATGGCAATTCTGCTGAAAACAGCGCTAGTCCGGGTTAGTTCCATTCAAATCATGCAAGTTAGAGTCCAAAACAAGGGCAGAAGTGTTTGGAAAAGTAGATACGACGGAGACGTATCAACTCCCCCAAGATTAAACCTTTGCTTGTCCTCAAGCAATTCGGTTGACAAACTGAAAGTGATAAAGAAAAACTTTTACAAACTCTGTTTGCTCTTGTTGTTGTAAATATGTAAAGCCAGCATTCAAGTTTTCAGCAAAGATTATAAACTAACCATATTCACAATAACGCTTAGGTCTCATGTTTACTCATATCAATGGCATAATCAACTAGCGAGCAATGATGATAAATCTCAGATGACAACACTTCCTCAAAACAATCATAATATGATATAACAAGATGGTATCTCGCTAGCCCTTTCTGAGACCGCAAAACATAAATGCAGAGCACCTTTAAAGATCAAGGACTGACTAGACATTGTAATTCATGGTAAAAGAGATCCAGTCAAGTCATACTCAATGTAAACTAACAATAATGAATGCAAATGACAGCGGTGCTCTCCAACTGGTGCTTTTTAATAAGAGGATGATGACTCAACATGAAAGTAAATAGATAGGCTCTTCGTAGAGGGAAGCAGGGATTTGTAGAGGTGCCAGAGCTCGGTTTTGAAATAGAGGTGAATAATATTTTGAGCGGTATACTTTCATTGTCAACATAACAACCAAGAGATGGCGATATCTTCCATGCTACACACATTATAGGCGGTTCTCAAACAGAATGGTAAAGTTTATACTCCCCCTCCACCAACAAGCATCAATCCATGGCTTGCTCGAAACAACGAGTGCCTCCAACTAACAGGAGTCCCAGGGAGAGTTTTGTTTGCAATTATTTTGATTTAGTTTGCATAAAGCATGGGACTGGGCATCCCGGTGACCAGCCACTTTCTCGTGAGTGAGGAGCGGAGTCCACTCCTCTTGAGAATAACCCGCCTAACATGGAAGATACGGATAGCCCTAGTTGATACATGAGCTATTCAAGCATACAAAACAGGATATTTATTTAAAGGTTTAGAGTTTGGCACATACAAATTTACTTGGAACGATAAGTAGATACCGTATATAGGTAGGTATGGTGGACTCATATGCCATAACTTTGGGGTTTATGGGATTGGATGTACAAGCACTATTCCCGCTTAGTACAGGTGAAGGCTAGCAAAAGACTGGAAAGCGACCAGCTAGAGAGCGACAACAGTTATGAACATGCATTAAAATTAATCAACACCCAATGCAAGCATGAGTAGGATATAATCCACCATGAACATAAATATCGTGAAGGCTATGTTGATTTTGTTTCAACTACATGCGTGAACATGTGCCAAGTCAAGTCACTTAAATCATTCAGATGAGGATACCACCCTATCATACTACATCACAACCATTTTAATAGCATGTTGGCACGCAAGGTAAACCATTATAAGCTCCTAGTTAATCAAGCATGGCACAAGAAACTATGATCTCTAGTTGTCATTGCAAACATGTTTATTCATAATAGGCTGAATCAGGAATGATGAACTAATCATATTTACAAAAACAAGAGAGATCGAGTTCATACCAGCTTTTCTCATCTCAATCAGTCCATCATATATCATCATAATTTCCTTTCACTTGCATGACCGAACAATATGGATAATAATAATAGTGCACGTGCATTGGACTAAGCTGGAATCTGCAAGCATTCAATAAACAGGAGAATACAAGGTAATATGGGCTCTTTTGTCAGATCAACAATAATGCATATAAGAGCCACTTCATCAATTTAAATATGGTCTTCTCCTATCGACCCCCAAAGAAAAGAAAAGAAATAAAACTATTTACACGGGAAAGCTCCCAACAAGCAAAAAGAAGAACATGAAATCTTTTTGGGTTTTCTTTTTAATTACTACTACAAGCATGGAAATTAAAACTAGCTAAGAGCTACAACTAATTTTTTGTTTTTCTTAAGGTTTATTAAACACACAAGAAGAAAGCATAAAAAGGAAATAAACTAGCATGGATGATACAATGAAAAAGTATGAGCACCGACATCTAGCAATGAGTGTGTGAATATGAATGTAATGTCGGTGAGAAATACGTACTCCCCCAAGCTTAGGCTTTAGGCCTAAGTTGGTCTATGGCCAAGGTTGGTATGACGGATATCCATAGTAATAGTTGGGGTCGTACTGTGAAGAAGAAGACTCTGATTGCCACTGGTTGGCAATCATCTCCGGATCCCACTGGTAATTAGACTGTCATGGGGGATCAACTTGCGGTTCCGACTCTGGCTCTGTGGCTGATGTAGGGTTCCGGTAGGCGTGAATGGCCTCTAGCGGAACAAGGTACTTGCCTGCAGATAAATCAAACAAGGAAGGAGCAGGCAGGGTAATAGTCTCAGGATGATGTTTATCAAAGAACAATTTGTATTTAAGCTCCCCTTCCCTATTCTTTATAATAAAATCATGCGCTACCATACTCTTATAATCTAAATAAAAAGTGGGCAACCATTTTTCTTCTTTTTCATAGTGTCTAATGGGTATGTTAAAATGTGCAGCTAGGCGTGAAGTATAGATGCCTCCAAAGATGGGGCCCTTTGTACGGTTCAGACTTAACCGTTTAGCAATAATACCGCCCATACTAACAGAGTTATCACAGAATAAACCGTGGAACAAAATAATAATATCAGGAACACTAAGGTTTCCACAGTTTCCGCGACCAATTAAGCAACGACTAGCAAATATTGCAAAGCAGCGTAAAACTGAAAAATGTATGCTAGTGATTCGTGCATCGAAAACCTTCCTCGTTTCCCCTACAGTGATGGTATCAATAAACCCATCCACATCACCGCGGTGTGGTTCCTCTATTGTGCCCTCGAAAGGGATCAAACAAACCCGACAAAAATCATAAGGTGACATCTCCTTATGCTCATCATATAAATAAAATTGCACCGTAGGTGGTGAGCTCCTAGCATGGAAATGAAAGTTTTTGCACAAAGATATTGGTGAGTAAGAGATACTATTCGCGTCGGTCGTGGAGGAAGGCGGTGAGGCCTGCATTCTCAGCCAATTCATAAAAATCATCATAAATCCCGGCTGCTCTCAAGAAATCATCGGAAGGCCATTCACACGGCCGAACCTCCGCGGTGCGAGGCAGATTATATTTGGGCCTCTCTGCTTTTTCATTTTGCTTTTCCTTCGAGCTTCAGCTCGATGAGCCCCTCAAAAATCTCTTCATTATTTTCTGAAAAATTCTGAAATTTTTAGTAACTTCAAAATAAAAGTAAACCAAACTCAACAAAATTGATAGCAACTACTCCTACAAGTGCCTAGAGCCTATATCATGCATCAAAACTACTTGGAACCATATAAATTTGACATGCAAGCTCAAGAGCATGGTCACCTAGGCAGCATAAATTTGTGATGAATAAAGCACTAGAACAAAAACTAATTGGACCAATGGAGGAGTCACATACCAAGGAACAATCTCCCCAAGCAGTTTTGTGAGAGGTGCTTTGAGCAAGGAGATCGAAAATGGCACCAAAATGAGCTTGGACTCGGGTTTGAACTGGATAATCGTGTTTGTGGGAGGAAGAAGGAGTGTGTGGGTGCAGGAATAAGTGGAGGAGGTCCACCGTGGGCCCACGAGGCAGGGGGCGCGCCCTCCACCCTCGTGGCCAGGTGGATGCCCCCCGTGCTGTGTTCTAAGTGCCAAATATTCTCAAATATTTCAAAAAAAATCATATTTAAATTTCAGGGCATTTGGAGAACTTTTATTTTCAGGTATTTTTATATTGCACGAATAATTCAGATAACAGACGGAAAATACTTATTTTTTATTTTATTTAATATAAATAACAGAAAGTAAAAGGAGGGTGCAGAGAGTTGTGTTTTCTAACTTCATCCATCTCATGATCATCAAAAGGAATCCACTAACAAGGTTGATCAAGTCTTGTTAACGAACGCATTCTGAATAACATGAAACCGGAGAAATTTCGAATAACACTATGTTACCTCAACGGGGATATGCACATCCCCAATAATAAGAATATCATATTTCTTCTTGACAGTAGGAAGAGGAAATTCAAAATCTCCAATAATAATCGATGGAATTTTCCCAATAGAGTTGATATTATGAACTTGAGGTTGTTTCCTCGGAAAGTGTACCGTATGCTCATTACCATTAACATGAAAAGTGACATTGCCTTTCTTGCAATCAATAACAGCCCCTGCAGTATTCAAAAAGGGTCTTCCAAGAATAATAAACATACTATCGTCCTCGGGAATATCAAGAATAACAAAGTTCGTTAAAATAGTAACGTTTGCAACTACAACAGGCACATCCTCACAAATACTGACAGGTATAGCAGTTGATTTATCAGCCATTTGCAAAGATATTTCAGTAGGTGTCAACTTATTCAAATCAAGTCTACGATATAAAGAGAGAGAGAGGCATAACACTAACACCGGCTCCAAGATCACATAACGCATTTTAACATAGTTTCTTTTAATGGAGCATGGTATAGTGGGTACTCCTGGATCTCCAAGTTTCTTTGGTATTCCACCCTTAAAAGTATAATTAGCAAGCATGGTGGAAATTTCAGTTTCCGGTATCTTTCTTTTATTAGTGAAATTTTTCTTTCATGTACTTAGCATAAGGATTCATTTTGAGCATATCAGTTAATCGCATACGCAAAAAGATAGGTCTAATCATTTCAGCAAAGCGCTCAAAATCCTCATCATCCTTTTTCTTGGATGGTTTGGGAGGAAAAGGCATGGGTTTTTGAACCCATGGTTCTCTTTCTTTACCATGTTTCCTAGCAACAAAGTCTTTCTTATCATAACGTCTTTCTTATCCTTAGCCATAAATTTATCAAACTCATCTAAGCATGGGCTAGCAAACTTAGTAAATGGGATTTTAGCTTTATCATATCTATAGAGAGAATTTACCTTTACTACCTGTGTCGGGTTATCAAGACCATGAATTTTTTCAATAGGTAATGGATTAAGATCATATGTTTCTTCAACAAGCGGTAAATTAAGACCGTGTATTTCTTCAATAGGAGGTAAATTCTTAACATCTTCAGCTTTAATACATTTTTCTCTCATAGATTTCTTTGCCTATTGCATATCTTCAGGACTGAGAAACAGAACACCTCTTTTCTTCGGAGTTGGTTTAGGAATAGGCTCAGGAGCTGGCTCAGGAAGTGTCCAATTATTTTCATTTGTCAACAAATTATTCAATAGAATTTCAGCTTCATCCGGTGTTCTTTCCCTGAAAACAGAACTAGCACAACTATCTAGGTAATCTCTGGAAGCATCGGTTAGTCCATTATAAAAGATATCAAGTATTTCATTTTTCTTGAGAGGATGATCAGGTAAAGCATTAAGTAACTTGAGAAGCCTCCCCCAAGCTTGTGGGAGACTCTCTTCTTCAATTTTCACAAAATTATATATATATCCCTCAAAGCAGCTTGTTTCTTATGAGCAGGAAAATATTTAGCAGAGAAGTAATAAATCATATCCTGGGGACTACCTACACAACCAGGATCAAGAGAATTAAACCATATCTTAGCATCACCCTTTAATGAGAACGGGAATATTTTAAGGATATAAAAGTAACGAGTTCTCTCATCATTAGTGAACAGTGTGGCTATATCATTTAATTTAGTAAGATGTGCCACAACGGTTTCAGATTCATAGCCATGAAAAGGATCAGATTCAACCAAAGTAATTATATCAGGATCAACAGAGAATTCATAATCCTTATCAGTAACACACATAGGTGAAGTAGCAAAAGCAGGGTCAGGTTTCATTCTAGGATTAAGAGATTGTTGCTTCCATTTAGCTAATAACCTCTTGAGCTCGTACCTCTCTTTGCAAGCTAAAATAGCTAAAGCAGCTTCTTTTTCAAAAACATAACCCTCGGGAATAATATGTGATTCATATTTATTAGGGGGAGAGTCTTCATCATCACTTTCATCAATATTATCAGTTTTAATAATTTCATTCTCTCTAACCCTAGCAAGTTGTTCATCAAGAAATTCACCAAGTGGCACAGTAGTATCAAGCATAGAAGTAGTTTCATCATAAGTATCATGCATAGCAGAAGTGGCATCATCAATAACATGCGACATATCAGAACGAATAGCAGAAGCAGGTTTAGGTGTCGCAAGCTTACTCAAAACAGAAGGTGAATCAAGTGCAGAGCTAGATGACAGTTCCTTACCTCCCCTCGTAGTTGAGGGATAAATTTTTGTTTTCCCGTCTTTCAAGTTCTTCATAGTGACCAGCAGATATAAATCCCAAGTGACTCGAAGAATAGAGCTATGCTCCCCGACAATGGCGCCAGAAAATAGTCTTGATAACCCACAAGTATAGGGGATCGCAACAGTTTTCGAGGGTAGAGTATTCAACCCAAATTTATTGATTCGACACAAGGGGAGCCAAAGAATATTCTCAAGTATTAGCAGCTGAGTTTTCAATTCAACCACACCTGAAAACTTAATATCTGCAGTAAAGTGTTTAGTAGCAAAGTAATATGATAGTAGTGGTAACGATAACAAAAGTAACAGTAGCAAAACTAATGTTTTTGGTATTTTGTACTGATGATAACAATAGCAACGGAAAAGTAAATAAGCGAAGAACAATATATGGAAAGCTCGTAGGCAATGGATCGGTGATAGAGAATTATGCCGGATGCGGTTCATCATGTAACAGTCATAACATAGGGTGACACAGAACTAGCTCCAATTCGTCAATGTAATGTAGGCATGTATTCCGAATATAGTCATACGTGCTTATGGAAAATAACTTGCATGACATCTTTTGTCCTATCCTCCCGTGGCAGCGGGGTCCTAATGGAAACTAAGGGATATTAAGACCTCCTTTTAATAGAGTACCAGACCAAAGCATTAACACATAGTGAATACATGAACTCCTCAAACTACGGTCATCACCGGGAGTGGTCCCGATTATTGTCACTTCGGGGTTGCCGGATCATAACACATAGTAGGTGACTATAGACTTGCAAGATAGGATCAAGAACTCTCATATATTAATGAAAACATAATAGGTTCAGATCTGACATCATGGCACTCGGGCCCTAGTGACAAGCATTAAGCATAGCAAAGTCATAGCAACATCAATCTCGGAACATAGTGGATACTAGGGATCAAACCCTAACAAAACTAACTCGATTACATGATGAATCTCATCCAACCCATCACCGTCCAGCAAGCCTACGATGGAATTACTCATGCACGGCGGTGAGCATCATGAAATTGGTGATGGAGGATGGTTGATGATGACGATAGCGACGGATTCCCTTCTCCGGAGCCCCGAACGGACTTCAGATCAGCCCTCCCGAGAGGTTTTAGGGCTTGGCGGCGGCTCCGTATCGTAAAACGCGATGAATCCTTCTCCCTGATTGTTTTCTCCCCGAAAGCAAATATATAGAGTTGGAGTTGAGGTCGGAGGAGCTCTAGGAGGCCCACGAGGTAGGGGGCGCGCCCCCACCCTCGTGGCTAGGGTGTGGGCCCCCTGGTCTTCATCTTTTGCAAGAATTTTTTATTATTTTCAAAAAGACGTTCCGTGAAGTTTCAGGTCATTCCGAGAACTTTTGTTTCTGCACATAAATAACACCATGACAATTCTGCTGAAAACAGCGTCAGTCCAGGTTAGTTCCATTCAAATCATGCAAGTTAGAGTCCAAAACAAGGGCAAAAGTGTTTGAAAAAGTAGATACGATGGAAATGTATCAAGGTGGCGAGCATGCTTGCAGAAACGAACAAGAACCTTTCGGTTTCAGGACCATGTGTCGAGGAGATCAAGCAGATGTTCCGTGGCTTCAACGAGGTGAAGGTGTCATGGGTACGACGGTCCGCTAACTCCGATGCGCATAAACTAGCTAAGGTAGGAGTAGGATATGAACTCTATAAGATTTGGCTTATAGTGCCACCAGACTTTGTGCTAGATGTGGTCTCGAAAGAGATCCCAGACTTTCATTAGATAAAGAAAGCGCCGAGAGTTTTCCCTCAAAAAAATAAAAAAAATCGTAAGGGGAGCCGAGGGTACGCGTTCCCTCCCCTATTTGGCATGTAGGTCGGAGGTCTCGGGAGCTCCTATTTTGCGCTGTAAGCGTCGGTTCTCATTAACGGCGCCCGCAGGGGAAGTGTGGCGGGTCGGCCCATTTGACTTTTGGTTTTCTGGTTTAAACTTCAAAAATTGTCGCGCGGGAGAGATTCGAGCACACGATCTCCACCTTGATTCCAAGGCGCACAAACCAACTGAACAGACAATAAGTTGTGATGTTGTTCTTTCCCTTTTCTCTTTTATATACTTTCTCCACCCGAGTTTTTCTTTTCTTTTTTCGTTGGGATTTTTCTGGTCCGATTTGTGTTTTGGTTTTCTTCCTTTTTTCTGTTTCTTTACTCTCATCCTTTTTCCTTTTATTTTTTTTCAAAATGCACAAACTTTTTCAAAATCGATGAACTATTTTTCAAGTTTGTTGAACTCTTTTGAAATTTGGTGAGCTTTTTTCTAAAATTGTTGAACATTTTATCACTTTGATGAACTTTTTGTAAAATTGATGATCTGTTTTTCAGTTCAATGGACTTATTTTAAATTGATGAACTTTTTTTTAAAATTTATGGAAAAAGCTCATCAATTTTTAAAAAAGTCTATCAATTTGATAAAAGTCTATCAATTTTGGATGGCCATCGGATGAATTCATGGTTCATGCAGGTTTCAAGGACGAGTTTGATGCATACGTACAAAATTTATGAAAAAAACTCATCAATTTTTAAAAAAGTCTATCAATTTATAAAAAAAGTTTACGAATTTAAAGAAACACGCATTAAAGAAAACAAAAAATAGAAAATAGAAAAGCATAAGAAAAAAAGAACAAACTGAACTGAAGAATGAATAAAAGAAGAATGCAAAGTATCTTCGCAGTAGCGGGGCGATGCCCTCATGGTTAGAGTGGAACCCTCACAACGAGGGGATCGCTGGTTCGAACCCTGTTCATTAAAAAGCGAGCCACGAGCTTACCGAGTCAAAGTATCGAGTGCTCATTAAGCTCGCGAGCTACGAGCTTTTGATCCAACCCTAACTAAGCGCAAAAAGGATATGCCGAAGATCTCCTCCAAACTCCAAAGGCACGCGTTGATTAGGCCGAAGAAGGACGAGAATATAAACGGAAAAAGGCCCACATCCCCAAATCACATATCGACAGCCCATATAAACCATAGCACACATGCACACGGCCCAACTGAACAATGAACACTCCCAAACACGAGCCCACGAGGATTCGATCTCTCTTGCCTCGCCGCGTCGGTCCCGGCTAGTCGGCTCGCATCCCCTCCTCGTCTTGGCGTCTCTCAATGTGCAGCGCCGCTCACCTCACCGGCGACGCGAATCCCTCGCCGTGCCCGTACACGAATCCCGGCGCGTGTCCAATTGGTCTCCGTTCCGCTCCGCCGTGCTGCGAGGTATACCGAAAGTTTCCTCTCCTAATCGACTCTCGTTTTTCCGGACGAAGGGAAATGGATGGTGGGCGAGGCGGGGCCGTGGGGGCGTAACGCGCGACTACCTTGAGCCGAGATGACTGCTCTGGGTGCGCACGAACGCCGAAACGCGGGCCCGTTTCCGCGGGACTCGAACGGGGGAGACGGGGAGTGGCCAGGCGAGGCGAGGGCGAATTTTGAGGAGATGCCCCCGGAATTTTGGTAGGATTTTGGGTTTCGCGGTGTAGATTATGTAGTAGTTAGGACCTCCTTGTTGATTGTATCCACGTGGCCATGTGGAAGCGTGGCTTGAGTGCAAATGTGACTATTGCCTTTGTTGGTTTTGCTGCTTTTGGGAGGTTAAGGTTTCTGGACATAATTTCTGAATGTTTGTTATTTCGAGCTAGTAGTAGTTATTTAATTACAATGCCTTTGAATTTTGAATTCAGATAATGTCAGATAAAAGCATGGATTCTTGTTAATAACTCTGCATGTTAGTTTAACAATTGTACTATACTATACTAGTCTAATCTGCGATGAAATTCTATCTGTTTTTAACCATGAGAATGTCCACACAGAACAAATATGCATATAGATATCCCTGGAAAATGTATCAAACTGATTATCTGTTATTATCCCAGTTTTACTCTAGTATCTACCCTCTGGCATTGCAAGTTTATTTTATATTTGCGAAGTAATGTGCACTGTGCAGGTGCTTTACCTGTCTCATGCAGCTGATTCAGGCGAAGTTGGATGACAATTTGCTAGTTCTGTGACTTCCTGTCATGGTATGTTTAGCAGGGCAGAGTTCTTCCTAAAGAGCACAATTGTGTTGTATGTGGGTAACATGGCAAGTACACATGTGGCCAAATAATGGAAGCTTTTGACACTGCTAATGCTAGGTATCTGCAAAGAAACAGTTATGTTCCCAGTTGACAAAATCTCTAGTTGTTCAAATGTGCAGTTGTGGCACTTATGGACTAGCAAGGACCATTTGCAGTTGCTCCTGTTGGTGGAAGAGCAAGCAATAGTGCTTCGAAAGGATCTACCTTTTAAAACTTCTCTATGGCGATCCTTTGCCCCAGAAATGCAGAAATTGAGATGTGTGATAGTTGGTACCACTATCTATAGTAGGCTGGTTGGTCCTACAATGTTGAACCTTATAATCTTCTGCACCCTTGTTTGGATGATTTAGATTGTTTAAAGTCAATGACATTTAGGTATTTAGGCCATGTAACTCTTTCGAGCACTTCCACAAGACCTAATTGCGTCATTTTAACCAGGTTGTGATGTCTCAGCATTCAGCAGCAGTATGTTTGATCAGGAAGACTAAAACTCTGGTGACAGTAATATATGTACCAGATGGAAACAAAGTAAGCTGTACAAAGGATTTGAACAACTGAACAAGTAGTCACCATTGTGGAGTTGTAGAATTTTCATTACAGGAGAAATATATGCGACTGTTTCTAACAAGTTTATGTACAGAGTATGAGTCGTGGATTTTGAGAGTATGCCAAGTTATATTTAGTTAAGCTGAAAAATTCCACCAAGCAGTATCTTGAATGGAGGACGGGGATGTGTTAATTTCTTTGTGATTGAGGATGACTGCAAGCTTTTTAGTGGGTCTGTTCATTCTCTGAAGCCAGCCGAAGTGCAGTGGCGACTCTTCGTCTCTTTGACATGCACTCTATAGCATAAATTCATATGACAAATGTAAATTATCTGCCCCCTATGTCAGTGTAAACAATATATGAGTCAAATACAAAGGTATGATTTGCAGTTTTCCTTTATCCTACTGTAGTTGTTCAAGTTTTTGATTTGTGGAAGTAATTGTTAGAATCTGTTTGTAGTTAATGAGTTACATCACAGCTTTAAAACATTTGATTCTGTACTTGTGTGGCTAGCTCTAGCACAGGCAACTATGATTGATGCTTTACCATATATAGGAGTGACTATACTCTCCCAGCAGAAAGCTGGACAGATCTTGGTAGCTAATAATTTAGTGCAAATCAGCCATTCAACTCATTTTGGTTTTAGGATATTTGCTGTTTCCTTTCAAGAAGCATGGACTCACTTTGCTCCCTTATTATACGATCTCCCTTAGCACATGTTACTCTTACGGTGACTTCTTTTGCTGTAGTTTTGGTCGCTTCTAGCCTAGATACTTCAGGAATTTTCTTGGTTGTCAATCTGCTCTGTGTTTTCACTCGGGAATGCAACGATTAACCCGTTTGCCACATTCTACCTAGACCTCCTGCTCCTCCATATTGAATTATAGGGTCAAATTTGTGACCTGGTTGCTCGTGGATATATCTAGTATCAAACAATCAAGGTGTCCGGTATAGGTTGATTATGTCGGGTAATATGTGCTCTTTCTGAACTTCTTTTGTATAGAGAAGTTATACTTCTATTGTATTGATTGTACTTGGTTGGGAATTAAGTTACGCTCTGGCCATTTCTTAAATGAGACTATGAGAGGGAAATTTTATAATATGTGGGTTACTCGTTTGTCTTCTTTTGAAAGCAAATGGACAAATACATATAACATGACCTCAGTCCTATTGTTGCTTTGAAGGTTGCTTTTGCACAATGTAGGCCTGGCACATTTATGCTCTTGAAACTGTTCGCCTGGGTTCTTGTGCTCTAAGTGTCATTACCTGCCTATAACTCTTGACTATCATATTCTGGTTAAAAAATTTCTTGACTATCATAGGGTCCATGCATTTAGGTCTGTTAGTCTAGGTTTAGCTTAAGGATATTATTCTGAGAAATAGAAGATCTGCACAACTATTTAGGCTGCAAATAATAAGTGAGACCGAACATCATTCAAGTATAAAATAATTGAAATGATGAAATTGAAATTGCGGCTGTCAAAATAAATAGTTTATGCATGTACCAAGACCAACACCATGACTTCGCATTTTTCAGACGAACAAATTATTACACTTCACAATATTGATGCCAGACTTGAAGCAAATACAATTGCGCCATGCATATTTTTTTAAATAGTATCAGGTTAGATCTATGTCCTATTGCCCTATGAAAGTTGTTGGTCCAGAAGTTTGAACTAGTTCACTGGCCTTTCTGGATTGTTTTTTTCAAAAAGAAAATGCTGGTAATGTGCAATAAGTAGACACTAACCAGTAGGACCAGGCAAACCACTATATATTCATTCTTCAAAGGTATACGTGTCAGCGGGAGCTGTCAAAAAGCTAGTTTATTTTAGTGAAATAACGTTTTTACAAAATTACAGGCTTATTTTCAAATCTATAAAGAACTAAAGGGTTAAGCAGCAATTTAGCATAGAGTAGCCTTCCATACCTATTCTGTAGCCTGGTCAACTGCGATGCTAGATGTCCGTCTGCATTTTTATTATCATGTCAGGCCATCGCTATTAACACTGAATTCTCAAAACATCCAAGAAAACATTTACTACTCCCTTGAGAAGTTTACCCCTTAACTCTGTACTTCTTCAAACTCGAAAAAAGAAACTCTGTACTTCTGCAAGATTAATGAGTAAATCTTCAGTTTTCCGATGTTTTGACCGCCGCCTGTAGTCTTGGAAATTTTTCTCTAGTACTCCCTCCATCCTAAAATTCTTGTCTTAGATTTGTCTAAATACGGATGTATCTAGTTACGTTTTAGTGTTAGATACATCCATATCTAGACAAAGCTAAGACAAGAATTTTGGGACGGAGGGAGTATTATACAATGGTCGAAATTGGGGGTCTTTTCTGCATGCATACCACGGTTACACTGTGACATATACTAAAATGTTTTTTTGAAAGTCTTAGTGTAATGTATGTGTAAACTGAAATAAAGGGTATGCGTTATTTATTTTGTTCCATGGAAAGAGTTGTGGAAATAAACCCAAGATAATGACTCATCAAGCATATAACCATTCTGAATGGCTATGAGCCTTTGATAGTGTCAAGATCTAACAACTAGCTAGGACCACAAGCAGTACTAAGCCCTCCTAAGAGGGGTAGGGGTCTGATCATACACTAAGCAGTTATACTTACCAACGCTTTGCAATGGGTGGTTGGCTGATCTACAGCTAGCTGCTTGCAGAAATGCTGGTCAGACCTGATTCTTTTGGAGTGATGTTTTAGAGAATGTGCAAGAGCTTTGCACATCTTATCATGAAGAAGCGTGCCAGACGTGATTTATCTTTGATAAAAGAAGTATTGATACCGATAAACCCAGAGTGTGCAGAAAATCCTGTAGGATCCGATTCCTATAACTTTTCCTGCACTTCGAACGCACCCTAACTGCAGGCCAAAGCATTCCAATATTTACCGAGCAGGTTCATTTCCTATGTGCATTATGAATTAACTGTGTCCGCACATACCATGTCTCGTTGGCATCTTCCTAGACATGGTAAATTGGCGGTTCTCTCATGTTGGGTCTCTTTTACGCTATAGCTTTGCATAGTATAGCAATTTACTCGCTGGATATTTCAGCAGTCCAATGTGTTTGGAACTCGGGATAGTTATAAACGTATGGTGGTATACTTTTGATTTCAACCATCTGGTAATCTTTGATTCAATTTTTACAGGTCACAATCCAATGACAAAATTTAGACTCTCAGCCCTAATCAACCCTAATTTCTTTACTTCTTAATTGCAAATTTATGGTTCACTATTTGATGCATGGTTAATAATCCATTTTTTTTCTTTCGGGTGTTTTTTTGGAGAAAGAAGTTTAGGTAAACTTATTTTTTTAATGATGTTTTCTCATATCTGAGTATATATTGCATAGTCTTCGCAAAAAGGAATACTCCCTCCGTTCCGAAATAGATCACTCAACTTTGTACAATGTTAGTACAAAGTTGAGTCATCTATTTTGGAACGGAGGGGGTACATTACAGTGGAGACCATCAGGGGCGATTCTACTGGGGGGGCTTTAACAGGCTCAAGCCCCCCCTCCAGCACTGTAAAATTTGTTTCTACTACTAGTTTTAAGGCCCAGCCCGGCTACTTGCAGGCCCAATCCAACACATATTTGCATGACCCAGACAGCCCAGCCTGCCCTCCATTTTTTTCTAGATTCGCCACTGGAGACCATGCATTGCAAGTGTGCGGTTGCTGATATACCAATTACCAAGTCTTATGACCCTAACCCTACAAGTTTCTACACCAATAATACTACAAGTTAGGTGAGATGCTTTCTGCATCCCTTCATCAATGGATAGGAGTAGCAACAGATGTTGCCAAGATGGCGGCTTTAGACATATTGATGTATTACTTTTTATGGTCGTTGTGAATAATTAATAAAGTGGCTGCAGAAAGCATCCTCCTTTTCTAAAAAAAGGAGGCCGGGGTCATCCTCCTTTTCTAAAAAAAGGTGAGATGCTTTCCGTTTGAACTATTTGTGAATCCTTAATTCAGTTTATAAATCACAATCCAGTGGTTGTTGGCAAAAATTAGACTCTCAACCCTAATCACTTCTATATTAATTGGCACATGATTAGTCTCTGCTATAGTCTTTTGTTACAACTTAGTGTGAACGTATCCCTTGAGTGGTTTATGGGAGAAATGGTTTCAGTGAGCTTCTATTTTAAATACGTTTTTCTTTGTATGTGTGAATTGCCTTAAAAATACTTATCATATCTGTCCTACTTATGGTCGTCTGTTCACTCTTCTCCCAATCTTCCTCCTTCAAACTCTGACAGGGCAGGACCATGCAAACCTTCACAGTCCTCCTGAACTCCCCCCTCGTGCTGTCTCCTTCCACTAATTACATTCGGACCAACTGACAAACAAGTTCTTGTTCTTGGGTATACCAAATTCCACCTTGTTTCCTGTGGTTCGTGGCGTAGCACATGCACCTTGCTGATAAGCAGTAGAATATAGTGGAAATATACACTTAAAATTGATTCTTCACTTTTACAAGCTAAGGAATGCATGACGTCCTTTGTCAAACAGTTTACGTTTGCAGCCTCCTCTTTATCCAAAAGTTGAAACATAGCAGCTTCCCATTTTCTACTCATTGGCATTGCCAGGGTAATACTCCTGCTATCTTTACCATCCACTTGACAATGTCATTAATCAATTAGTTGGCATGTACACGCACCATAATTTGGGCCATTTTAGGTGGATCTGGGGGATAACAGTGTCAACATCGCTGGGTAACTTAATGCGATATGCCTTACAAATGTTGAATGTTGATTAGGATGGCATCGCCAGATTGATTCCAATGAGTGTAGCAAAGGGCAAAGTTAATGTTGGGGGACCAGTACACCTACACTACTGGACATATTGAATGCGTGCTTTTGCAACATGGGAGGTCCTTCACCAGCTACTGTGGCACCACAAGATGTCAAGGCGGGACTGGTATGGTTTTTTCAGAAAATATAGCAGCAGCAGCAGCAGCAGTGTCACTACTACCCTAAATCATTGGAGCATCATATATCTAACAATTTGTTCTGCAGGACATATTAGGAGCACTAATTGTCATAATATTTTAGCTTTGCTGTGCGGAGCCCATTTATTATGTTTTGATGGATGGAGACCTGAAGTGGCGATCACCTTTTTCTGATAACAAGGACATGACCAGAAAGGCAAACTGATTTGTTTGTATCTAAGCATCCCAGCTCAGTAGGGATCTCGCTATACTGGCATCGCTTTTGCTTCTGGCCACCACCATTGGATTTCACCAAGGTCTTAATCAGGTACCATTTCATCATTGTGTGTGCCACTGTAGCGCTAAATGAGTAGTACCACTGTCTTAGACCTCATACTAGTGTATGCATCAATGGCAGGCAGCTAAGTGTATATCCTCATGCTGTCATATTATTCTTATTTTTTCTGACATGATTGTACTTTATGGCTGACCAACTAACTGACCGGGCCCTTCTGCATTGACTGCGTGCTTTACCAACCTATAGAACCACACAACCGTACGTGTGGAGCTGATTTGCACTTCATTGCGACTATATGTGTGTGTCGTGAAAATAAGAAAGGGAAATAATATGGGGACCATGGATCTTTATCACCCATTCTAGTGCTTCCTTTTCTTTTCCCATTTAACATTTCATACATGATTGTTATCTTATCCTGCAAACACCGTTGCTTGCTACTAGCTCGTGCTGCATTGGCGCCGCAGCACAAAACACAATTGTTTGAAGGTGACAATGCATGTATGTGGATGAAAACCTAGCATTTATAATTCTGTATGCATGTGGTTTTGTGCACTATCTTGGTTTACTTGATGCCTTGTGGTCATCTGTTGGTCCACATAGCCTGGTGCAGTAGTGTGTATGGTCTGTGTACTAGTCATAGTCTAACATGGTTACTGATTATTAATGATCTCCCAACCGGACCTATTTTAATGCGGAGAAATGTGAATCTGATTTCTTTGAAATTCGATGCACTAACACATGTTGATGTTTAATGTTGACAAGTATTACCTCTGTTCGGAAATAAGTGACGCTGTTTTAGTTCAATGTTAAAACAGCATCACTTATTTCCGAAGGGAGGGAGTATTTGAGTTCTCCACTAGCTGAGGATGATGTTTCCATGCAGCAATGTTCTTAGAGCATCTGATGATTCTCTAATGGTGACTGATCCCTTGCATTACAAGAGTGTTACACAAGGGAACATCCAGGAATTGCATGGATGGTCTCATGCGCATGAGTAATTGATTGACAGATGTTTTCGGTAAATTGTGTTCTTCGTCTTGGTTGGGCTTACGAAATGATTTCGTAAGTTTACTTCTCAATTAAATTCTCATTGACGCTCTTCGGCTAACTACGTTCTTTGAGGTCACTAATGGAGTTGAGATGATGTACCGGAAAACTCGGGGTGCATGCTCTCTCTTATCTTCGGTGGTTACTCCTTCCGGCTATACAAAGTACTAACATACCGCATACATGTTCAAAATTTTGTGCTTGCATTCATATGATGGTCCATTTACAATTTTTGGAACCTTGTTCTTAATTAGGGTTACGACGACTACGGGACTAGAATGAACAGTGCTTACAGACGACTGTCTTGTCAAACCAAGAATGTGCAAATATCACCTCACCATATTCCTGGTATCCTTTTGATGAAGAGAAACGCTTAAATTCGCCCGACTGAAAATAACACTTCATCGGTATAGTCTAACAAAGGAAATTAAATGCACAAGAGTACTGCATTACAAGGTGTTTATTCCATTTATTAGAAAGCGATATCATCACTGATATATATACGTAATCATATCATATAGTACTATATAGTCTGATGATGTTGATACATAGTGTGACTATCATGACGGTGACGGCATATACATAGTTACATACAAGTAAGCCTTTGATTAATTTATAAATACACGGGGCTTCACACACGCGGTAGTGATTAATCGTTTCCTAAGCTTGATTTTACGTAGTGCGTAATGGAGATGCTCAGCTGGTACCTACGACGTGGAGCAATGCATGATCTTAACTGCCTGTGCGCCAACCACCCTACCAGATCCTTGATCTGGGATGGTGACCTGATCACACTTTCTTAACCGTGCAATATTTTTTCTTCTTCAGATGACGAGGCTGCCTTCTTCACCGTGCAGCAGCCCATGTGACGGCGAGGCCGGGCTGCTCCTGCTCAGCAGCTCCTCGATCATCTGCAGCGCGATCCTCTCCTCGTCCTCCATTGCCTCTGGCGGCGAGCCCGTTGTGGACGTGGACGTGGACGAGCAAGGAGTCGCCGACACCGTGCTGTCGCTGGGCGTTGGTGCCGCCGCCGCTGTCGCCGGCTCCTTGTTGAGCTCGACGGTCATGACCCAGCTGGAGTCGGCGCGGGCGCCCGCGCGCTTCTGCCAGACGCCAATGTGGGACTTCTCGGTGTCGAGGCGGAGGCAGGTGAGGGACGGGGACGGCGTCTTGCAGCACTTGCGGAGCTTGGCGCTGAGGATCTGCGACAGGCTGCTGGCGCCGGCCGCGCCGGAGGACGACGAGCCGACGCCACCGCGGCCGTCCCGCGCCGCTGCAGGGGCGACGATGATCTCCCCGTTGGCGCTCCTCGGCACGGGGAAGTTGGTCTTGGCGTTACGCCCGCTCATCAGGATGGCGGCCTCGTCGTACGCCCGCGCCGCCTCCTCCGCCGTCTCAAAGGTGCCCAGCCACACCCTCCTCTTCCTGCAAACCACACACAACACACATGCATGCATTTTGAACCACATCAAGAGAAAATCGACGAAAGCAACCTTAAAGTACGTAGCAATTCAAACCAGAATCAATGTATCTATCTCCTAGGACACAGCGGGATAGCTACACGAGTAGGCCGGAGAGAGGGAGTAGAGCGGCTAGTGAGAGAGAGAGAGCTAGGGGGTGAGGCTTACAGGAGAGGGTGCCTGATCTCGGAGACCCAGGAGCCCCAGTGGCGCTGCCTGACGCCGCGAAACTTCTTGGACTGTACCATGATGTTTCTCTGCGGAATGGCAGAGCGGGCGAGATTCTCTGGCACGAAGGAGGACGGGCAGAGGGGAGGGAATGATCAGCGGGCGGGCAGTGTGGCAGTGCGAGTGAGTGAGTGAGTGAGTGAGTGTGAGCCCGGCCTCCTCCACGGAAGAGTGGCGGAGCAGTGTAGTGTGGGGAGGAGCGAAGGCCCTGCTGCTCCCAGTGAATATAAGCTACTGCACTGCCCCTCGGACCCCCTGTACTTGCAGAGCGTTAAATGTGGTTAGATAGAAAGATGGATAGGCCGATGCGTATACGCGTACGCTTCCGCTTGCATATATACATAGGCCTACATTGCGTATGAGCGTGTGTGTGAAAGAGGGGGAGAGGGTGGGAGTAGTGAAGAATGGATTTGGGGGTGGCCAGTGGCAGTAACTTCAAGTGTGCGTGCGTGTGCCTTGCGTTCCACGTATCTGTTGATGGTCGGGCTGCTTCCATGCACGCTCGTCCTTGTTCACTTGCACTGCTACTCCGCTAGGACATTGGAGTACTGTCTGCCATGTGTGCACCCACTGTAAGGAGAGCTTCTGAACAGGTTTCGTGTGACCATGCAGTACACGCACCGAATCTACCCATCATCTTACCAGGACAAAGTTACTTCCAGGAGCTAAGTACAAGTTACTACAACTGTAGTTTCATGTTGAAATTCACCACTCCCTATGGAAGTTGTGACATTAGTGACCAGGTACTACTATGTGGATACAAGTATACAGCATATGTAGTGGTGCCTAAAGGGCAGGCAATTCAGCTAGCAATTATCTACCCTGTATTCCATGGAGGGAGGTTGGGGCCGTGGGGTTGGAAGCTATAACAGCATGCGTGTAGCAAGTGATAAAGCTTAGCCGAGCCAGAGGGAAAGACATAGACGAGAGACGAAAAGTCTGTCCGGCGAGAGAAGGGGAAGGGAAGAGGGGGGCCCCCGTTGCGCTGCTGGGGTGGGCTGTCGGTGAACTGTGGCTGCCGAGTGGCAACATAACAACTCCCTCCCCGCTGCCTGCCAGTACGTAACCCCGGTAATTAACTCCCCCACCTACACGCTTGGCGACCTCATTTATGGGGCGGGAGACCTCATTTGCAAGAGACGAGCCGGAGCCATGGATCCAACCCGCCCCTCGCTCTTGTTGCTCCCTGCTCAGTGCTACTCCTATATACTCCAGCTGGTTGTCATTTGTTTCCAAGGGTTACCCCTATAAATTCCTTGTGTGCATGGATCAAACGACAAACATAAGATCTTTTTTTGAACATGGGCCAAACTGCATTATCATTTTTTATAGTAGTATCACATAATATCTCACCATACTATGAAATTAATTGATTATCAAGGCTGATTTCTGACACTCAAGCTAGTGGAGTAGTACTACAGGTATACATTTCCGAAGGGAGAAGACGAGTGGAGGACAGTACCGCTCCTACTCCACAACAATAAAGCATGCGTGAATGCCGATACGACGTGCCCATGATGGACGTGGTAACTCATCAGGCAGGCAGTCAAGTGCGAGCTATATCCAGGACTGAGCAAATCTATGCCATGCGCTGACGCGCGCGCTGCACTGCAGGTTAACTACGCCAGTTCCAAAGCCACCGTCCATGCACTCGCGGCCGAGCCATGGGGAGTACTACAGGAGCACGCTAGACTCGCAAGAAGTTGGCCGGCAATAACTGCATCCTCCTCCTCCCGATCCATCAACCCATCGGCCCGCCATGCATCCATCCGGTACTACGGCTCACTCGCTCAATCACCCGCTCGCCCAAGCAGCCAATCATGGGTCCATCCATGGCGTCGACCGGCAGGGCTCCGTAAAAAAAAGGTGAAAGGGAGTTAATGGCGCCAGCGGGAATCGAGTGGGCACGAGCGCGCTTTCACGGCCCGGCTCCACTCAGATACGCGTGTCAGTGAGTTCATCTGGCGTGCGTGCAGGACGACGGATGGAAGCTTCTTCACTGTCCTGTCCTGCCCTGCTGCTAGCCCGATCCATCGCACGTACAGCGGTCACACGCGCGGTCCTTTCTTTCCAGTGGAAAGTGCGTCGCGGCAGGGCAGGTTAAGGTGGTTGTTGGCTGTGCGTGTGACCGGCGCTGTCAGGACATGTCTGTGTGAAAGACGGTTAAAAAGGGCGCGCTGCGCGGGGCAGTTACGCCGTGCTGGTGGTACGACGCCGGTACTCCTCAGTGATCTGATCTAGTAGCAGACAGCATCCGGCAACTCGATTATACTCCTACGGCTTCGTAGGGCGTACTGCGTGGTGTTTGGAACCTTGGATGCTAATGTTTATCCTCTGATGTTTTTTCTAGAAATGTTTATCCTCTAATTAGGTGGCGAGGGTAATGACAGTGCTTCAGGAGGGGCTGCTTTGGCGTGTAACCAAGGCAGGAAAACCCTCTACGTGCTTAATTATAGGCTACTCATTTTGGTCTCTGCCGAGCTGACGCCCTGTGCAAGTTCACATTGTGCACGCGGGAGACGGTGGGGCCGAAGCCGAGCTGGCCGGGCCGGGCGCCGGTCGTTTCGGGCAACGGAGGGCGGCGACCGGTCCTGTGTGGCGTCCCGATCGGCGGAGAAGTCTTGGATCGGGAAGGCGCGTGCTGGTTGCACTCGGGTGTGGCCTCGAAGAGGCGTCTACAGCTGCATGCACGGTGATGGAGTGGTTGGCGAGCGCCCAGACTGTGCTAATCAAACCTTTCTAATAAAACCCGTAGGGTTTGATCCCCGCCTAATCTTGTTCCAGCGCAATTAGAAGGAGCGCAATCGATCGTTGTAATCAATTGCAACTTTGTAGCATAAGCAATTGTGGCTCCAGCTTGGTTAGGTACGTTCTGGCACTGCAACTCCACCTCAGTAAAAGCTTCTAGTCGTACTACGTGTAGTGGTTTTACTTTATTACTGTTTTTATTAAGCAGCCGCCGCGTTAAACCCCCAAGGGGTGCTTTCTCGTTCGTGCATGCGTAGGGTCAGCAGTAGCACAGCAGCAGTTAGCACCAAACGATCAGCACTGGCAGTGCCACTAGTGTCCATGGCGCCACCTTCGGCACACGGAGAAAAAGGGGCGGATGGATCGGTCGGTCTTTTGTTGGAACTTGGAACTGCCGCGCCTGCAGTGCGGTGTGCAGGGGGCGGACCGATCAGAGTGTCCTGACTCCGAGGTATCCGGCCTGGACTGTGTCGGCCGGCCGACGACCCGAGGGAGGGTCCATTATTTTTGCCTGTACCAGCTCGGCCATGGGAAGGGTTGGCCGGGCACAATAATGAGGCTGTCGTCCCCGGGTGTACGGTGGTTGCAAACGGGCTAGCGGATGGCGGTTGTTGGGGCTGGCTCTAGGTCTGGGCCGCCTGACTTACGTGGGCTCTCGGGCTCACAAGGTCTCTGTGCGGTCCAGTGCGGCTAGGAGCCTCGACCATACTACTACGGTCTCTCTCTCAAAAAAAGAAAAGACCATACTACTACGGTTGGTTGACGATGTGGTGCCTCCTCCCGTTGGGGTAGCCTCGGCCTCTCTCTGTCTTCTCTTGCCGACCTCTGAGATCTGGTGAACGGCGATTCGGCGCCTCGCGTCTGCAGCGTAGAGCGGCCATGCGCGCCTATGTACACGGCGTCAGCGTGCATGCCCGTGCACGGGCAACTGAGTAAAACGGCCGTCGGTGGCAGTCCCGACTACAGCGCGGTTGATCACCAAAGAGCTCATGCTGGTCTGCTGGAGTTCGAAGGGTGTGTGCGTTAAAATTGCGGCGTGGAATCCCGGCACCCCAAATCACGGGATTTTGGGCATGTGGAACTTTATCCTCTCCGCCTGTTCTGTAGCGCATGGATGGTCCATCAGTTCAGTTGGTCCTGCTAATTCCACGAATCAGTGGTGTCACGATATATATATATATACGCACGACTCTGCTGAAATTTAGTCTATTTTGGACAACCCAATAACTATTTCAGAAATTTCTAATAAATCTTAAAAGCCCGCTTAGCCATTTATGCAAGGCAAGAGATACTATTAAAGTTTAGTCCCACATTGCTAGTTTAGTGGGAGTTGAATCTCCTTATAAGGGAGATTCCTTCCCCACTTGTACGAGCATGAGAACAAGAGGGATATCCACGCGCTCTCCTCCGCCGCCCGCCGCGCCGTGCCGCGGGAATGGACCGATATCTAAATTTTTGCCACGCACTACGGGTATACGAAAGGTCACACGGAAGCTGAAAAGATTTTTGCGAAAGTGGAGTTCGAATGCGAGCGGTGCAGCCCTTCGGCCGCTGGCTGTTCGCTTCGTCTCTGTCTCTTCGTTTCGCCTCCCGTCGTTGCCCTCTCGTCTCCTTCTCTTGTGCCTATAAAAGGGAGGTCGCTCCTCCCAGAGAGACGCACCAGAACTACTCCTTTCCTCGCCATCGGTTCCATCTCTGAGCTGCTGCTGTCTTCCTCATCCCAGCTTGCGGCGTGCACCGCACGTCGGGACAGTAGGCCTCCGAGACCGCACCTTTTGAGTCATGTACGAGAGAAGGGTGATAAGGTTTTGGGGTAGCGCTCTACGCGACTACTGGCTTCTTCATCACGGACTCCGACGACTACTTCCCCGACGACGACTTCTTCCCCGACGTCGACTGCCTCAGTAACGACATGGCTGGAGAGGATGTCGACCCCAAGTCCAGTGCTCCTGCTGCTGCTATCCCGTATGTGTTCTTCTTCTTTCTGTCAGATGTCCTGCCACAGTTTCTCGTACTAGTACTTGCCTTACATGTGTTAGGTTCTACTCCATATATGCAACATGATCTAGTGTCTGTCCTAGATGTGTTCAGTTCAAGTTCATATATGAAAATGCTACTTACTTTTTCTCCGTCAGGTTGCATGACTTGCTTTATCGCAGCTATATTAGTCATGCTTTATCTAATATTTCTGTTAATAAAATCATTTGGTAAATTGCTCATATTTCCAACAATCCAAAAACCTTATTATAGGCAATTTACCCCAAGTGGTTTTGCTGCTTCCATGAGACCTCCTATGTTTGAGGGTATCCACTATAAGAGGTGGCGCGTGAGAGCAGTCTTATGGTTTCAAACCATGAGTTGATATGACGCCACTCTCGGCAAACCTGAAGGGGAGCTTGATGCTCAACAGGCACAAGCTTTTCAGAAAATGGATACTCTGTTTAAGGCTGCTCTCTTGAGTGTTCTTGGTGAGAACATAGTTGATGCTTATGCGTCAATTGATAATGGGAAAGATATGTGGGATGCACTCGAGGCCAAGTTTGGGGTCTTGAATGCTGGCACTGAGTTGTACATCATGGAGCAATTCTATGATTACAGGATGACTGAAGAGCGCTCCGTGGTTGAGCAAGCTCATGAGATACAGTCATTTGCTAGAGAACTTGAGCACTTCAGTTGTATGCTACCGGACAAGTTTGTTGCCGGAGGTATCATCACTAAGCTTCCTCCTTCATGGAGGAACTTTGCTACCTTGCTGAGGCATAAGAGGCAGGAGTTTTTCGTCCCGGGTCTCATTGGCACTCTTGATGTGGAAGAAAATGCGAGAGCAAAGGACACACGTGCTCGAGGTATTGAGAGAGGATCTAGTGCCAATGTGGCACAGAAGCAGAACTTCCAGCCCCACAAGTTCAAGAACAAGGGCAAGTTTTATGGAAAAGCAAAGTTTGATGGGAAGAACAAGGCTGTGCAACACACGAACTTCAAGAAGAAGAATGGCAAGAAGAAAGGTGCTTGTCATGTGTGTGGGGATCCTGATCATTGGGCTCCTAGTTTCCCTAATCGCTATGACAAGCGTCATCCTGGAAAAGGCGGCAAGACCGCTAATGTTGTTATTGGAGACACTGACATGAAGGATGCTGGGTATGGTATATTTCCCACTATTCTTTCAGTATGTCATTCTCCTGACTGGTTGATTGACACAGGTGCTAATGTGCATGTATGCGGTGATATTTCCATGTTTTCGTCTTATTAGACCGCAGGGACTTCAACCGTGCTGATGGGCAACGGTTCAAGTGCTTCTGTTCGTGGTGTTGGCACGGTCAATCTGAAGTTTACTTCGGGGAAGATCGTGCGGCTAAAGAACATGCATTATGTCCCCTCCATCAATAAAAATCTTATTAGCGGATCCCTTCTGTGTAGAGATGGGTACAAGCTTGTCTTTGAGTCGAATAAATTTGTAATATCCAAGTATGGAACCTTTGTTGGTAAAGGCTATGAGTCAGGAGGCCTGTTTCGTTTATCCTTATCAGACGTTTGCAATAAAGTTGTTAATCATGTTTGCAACAATAGTGAATCAAATGTGTGGCATTCACGTCTTTGTCATGTTAACTTTGGTTGCATGTCGCGACTAGCAAAGTTGAACTTAATCCCTAGTTTCACCACTGTCAAGGGATCTAAGTGTCAAGTGTGTGTGCAAGCTAAGCAACCTCGTAAGTCTCACACGACTGCAGAAACGAGAAATCTTGCACCACTAGAGCTCATACATTCAGATCTATGTGAAATGAATGGTGTTTTGACAAAAGGTGGAAAGAAATATTTCATGACGTTAATTGACGACTCCACTAGATATTGCCGTGTGTATCTTCTGAAATCTAAGAATGAGGCTTTGAACTTTTTCAAGATCTATAAAGCTGAAGTGGAAAACCAACTTGATCGAAAAATCAAGAGGCTTAGGTCCGACCGTGGCGGAGAGTATTTTTCCAATGAATTTGATGCTTTTTGTGCGGAACATGGTATAATCCATGAGAGGACGCCTCCCTATTCATCTCAGTCAAATGGGGTGGCTGGAAGAAAGAACCGTACTCTAACTGATTTGGTTAACGCCATGTTAGACACATCGGGTCTCTCCAAGGCATGGTGGGGGGAGGCGATATTGACGGCATGTCATGTCCTAAACCGAGTTCCCACAAAGAACAAAGAGATAACTCCATTCGAGGAATGGGAGAAGAAAAGGTTAAAACTCTCTTATCTACGAACATGGGGTTATTTGGCGAAAGTCAATGTTCCAATTCCAAAGAAGCGGAAGCTTGGACCAAAGACTGTAGATTGTGTTTTCCTGGGATATGCTTTTCATAGCATTGGCTATAGATTCTTGGTTGTGAAATCGGAGGTACCTGACATGCATGTCGGTACGATCATGGAGTCGAATGATGCGACTTTATTTGAAGATATCTTTCCCATGAAGGATATGGCTACCTCATCTAATCGGGAGATGCCTAGTTCATCGAATCAGGAACCGGTTACAATTACCGAACCTACAATTTCGATGGAACACTTTGAAAGTCCTGTGGAGGAGAACAATGAAGTTCCTATTAGGAGCAAGAGACAGAGGACTGCAAAGTCCTTTGGTGATGATTTTCTTGTGTACCTCATAGATGATACTCCCAGTTCTATTTCAGAGGCCTATGCATCTGAAGATGCTGACTACTGGAAGGAAACGGTTCGTAGCGAGATGGATTCCATCTTGGCGAATGAAACTTGGGAGATAACTGATCTTCCTTATGGGTGCAAACTTATAGGATGCAAATGGGTATTCAAGAAGAAACTTAGGCCTGATGGTACTATTGAAAAGTATAAGGCTCGGCTCGTGGCTAAGGGATATACCCAAAAGGAAGGTGAAGACTTTTTTGATACTTACTCACATGTGGCTCGACTGACCACTATTTGAGTTCTACTTTCACTAGCTGCCTCGCATGGTCTTCTCATTCATCAAATGGATGTTAAGACTGCTTTCCTAAATGGAGAGTTGGACGAGGAAATCTATATGGAACAACCAGATGGGTTTGTACTAGATGGTCAGGAAGGAAAAGTGTGCAAGTTGCTGAAGTCTTTGTATGGACTCAAGTAAGCACCTAAACAGTGGCATGAGAAGTTTGAAAGAACTTTAACAGCCGCAGGCTTTGTTGTAAACGAAGCTGACAAATGTGTGTACTATCGCCATGGTGGGGGCGAGGGAGTTATCCTTTGCTTGTATGTTGACGACATACTGATTTTTAGAACAAATCTGAATGTTATTAAGGAGGTCAAGAATTTCCTATCTCGCTGTTTTGAGATGAAGGATTTAGAAGTGACTGATGTCATTCTGAACATCAAGTTGTTGAGAGACGATGATGGTGGGATTACATTGCTTCAATCTCACTATATGGAAAAGATCTTGAGTTGCTTTGGCTATAGTGACTGCAAGCCCTCTCCAACACCATATGATGCAAGTGTGTTACTTTGAAAGAATCGAAGAATTGCTAGAGACCAATTGAAGTATTCTCAAATTATTGGCTCGCTTATGTACTTAGCCAGTGCTACAAGACCTGACATCTCTTTTGCTGTTAGCAAACTGAGTCGGTTTGTCTCAAAACTAGGAGATGTGCATTGGAAAGCTCTAGAGAGAGTTTTGCGTTATTTGAAAGGCACTGCAAATTATGGAATTCACTACACCGGGCATCCAAAGGTGCTTGAAGGGTATAGTGACTCAAACTGGATCTCAGATGCTGATGAGATAAAGGCCACGAGCGGTTATGTATTCACTCATGGAGGTGGCGTTGTTTCTTGGAAGTCTTGCAAGCAGACCATCTTAACGAGGTCAACAATGGAAGCAGAACTCACAGCACTAGATACAGCTACGGTTGAAGCAGATTGGCTTCGCCGGCTCTTGAATGACTTGCCGGTTGTTGAGAAACCTGTACCGGGTGTCCTTATGAACTGCGACAATCAAACTGTGCTCACGAAAGTGAGCAGCTCAAAGGATAACATGAAGTCATCAAGATATGTTCAGAGAAGATTAAAATCTGTCAGGAAAATGAAAAACTCCGGAGTTATTGCATTAGATTATATTCAAACGTCTAAAAATCTGGCAGATCCTTTTACCAAGGGTCTATCACTTAATGTGATAGATAATGCATCGAGGGAGATGGGTATGAGACCCACAATATGAGTTATTCACAGTGATAACCTATTCTTTGTGATCGGAGATCCCGTGAATTAGATGTGAAAGACAAGCTGTTGGTCAACTGAGAGGAGAGTATCCTTACTATTCACAATACCACTCCATGAAGATGCAATACTCTCCTAATCTGCATGGCAGGTTGATGTATATCTTAATGTGTTCTCAGTGGCTTATTTAAGCAGAGATGTTATCCTGCAGAATATCTTTTGAAGAACACACCTATATGAGTTTGATTGTCAAACATCGCAATCTATGAGAGTAGGGTTCTCTCTAGTAAACTCATGAAAGGTCAGGGAATATGACGCATAAACTCCACCCGCGGGGAAGACCCACGGTAGCCACGTATCGGCCAAGGCTTTATGTGAAGCTGGATTCGCAAAAAACTTGCAGTTCAAGGCCCGGTCCATTGTTCAAGTTCCTTACTAGTGTAGCATAGAGTTCTAGGTGGAAGTTCAACTTAACAGTCTCCATTACAGTACCGGTATATAAAACAGTGTTTTGAAACCAAAGGCAAATTTCTGTGTGCCTCTGGGATCTGGTGGGGAATTGCTGGAATTTAGTCTATTTTGGACAGCCCAATAACTATTTCAGAAATTCCTAATAAATCCTAGAGGTCCACTTAGCCCATTTGTGCAAGACAAGGGATACTACTAAAGTTTAGTCCCACATTGCTAGTTTAGTGGGAGTTGGACCTTCTTATAAAGGAGATTCCTTCCCCACTTGTACGAGCATGAGAACAAGAGGGATATCCACGCGCGCTCCTCCGCCGCCGCCCGCCTCGCCATGCCACGCCTCGCCGCGCCGCGCCGCGCCGCGGTTGCGGGAATGAGCCGATATCTAAATTTTTGCCACGCACTATGGGTATACGAAAGGTCACACGGAAGCTGAAAAGATTTTTGTGAAAGTGGAGTTCGAATGCGAACGGTGCAGCCCTTCGGCCGCTGGCTGTTCGCTTCGTCTCTGTCTCTTCGTTTCACCTCCCGTCATTGCCCTCTCGCCTTCTTCTCTTGTACCTATAAAAGGGAGGTCGCTCCTCCCAGAGAGACGCACCAGAACTACTCCTTTCCTCGCAATCGGTTCCATCTCTGAGCTGCTGTTGTCTTCCTCATCCCGGCTTGCGGCGTGCACCGCACGTCGGGACAGTAGGCCTCCGAGACCGCACCTTTTGAGTCATGTATGGGAGAAGGATGATAAGGTTTTTGGGGAGCGCTCTGCGCGACTACTAGCTTCTTCATCACGGACTCCGACGACTTCTTCCCCGACGACGACTTCTTCCCCGACGTCGACTACCTCAGTAACGACATGGCTAGAGAGGATGTCGACCCCAAGTCCAGTGCTTCTGCTGCTGCTATCCCGTATGTGTTCTTCTTCTTTCTGTCAGATGTCCTGCCAAAGTTTCTCGTACTAGTACTTTCCCTACATGTGTTAGGTTTTACTCCATATATGCAACATGATTTAGTGTCTGTCCTAGATGTATTCAGTTCAAGTTCATATATGAAAATGCTACTTACTTTTTCTCCGTCAGGTTGCATGACTTGCTTTATCGCAGCTATATTAGTCATGCTTTATCTAATATCTCTGTCAATAAAATCATTTGGTAAATTGCTCATATTTCCAACAGACTCTCAATCATTTCACAGTTTGAGGTGGAATTTACTGGCAAGTAACTGATCGCTAGTAGAAGCAGTACAACTAGAGCATCCCTCTTCACTAATGACTCCAAAGTACTCCCTCCGTCCCAAAATAAGTGCCTCGACACTTATTTTATGACGGAGGGAGTACAGATTACAGAGGATTGCGCATAGGAATTACAAGAATCTGGGGTAACTGGATACACGAACAAGCAAGAAAGATCAGAGAAGAGAGCCAGAGATGGGAGAGAAAGCCGCCGCCATTATCGTGATCCAACGGATGACTGATCGACCCTTTCCTCCGAAAGTGCTGTTCTAATCTCGAGCTCACAGTAAAATCAAAAAAATTCAAAGAATCTCAATAAAAATTTGTGTGAAACATTGACAAAAGTTTTAATAGCATGCAAAATTTCAACATCCTTTTGACATTCGTGGAAAATCTAGCAAAAAATTAATTTTTTGCCAGATTTTGCAAGAACGTCATTTGGTGTTGAAATTTTACAAGATATTAAAACATTTGTCAATGTTTAACATAAAAAGTTGAAACTTAAAAAAAATCATTTCCTTTTGATTCTATTGTCCACCTGAGATCATGTGAGCTCGGGATCGGAACAGCCGTGTCCCCTTCCTCTTGCTACTTGTAGAGCTAGATTCCTTCATCTTGCGAGCTGGGTCAGGCCCATCACCAACGGCCCAAGTACTAGCCCAACAACAGCATGGGTCTTGACACGATGGCCATAATAATCTTCATTATAGTGATATTGGCCATAATAATCTTCATCTCGCCGCCTCCCCTCTCTCGCAGTAACGTCGCCTTTCACCACTTATTACTCCCCACTCCACACCAATGACAACATGCGGCGACTCGACCCGCGCCTTCGATTTCGTCGTTTGAGAGTCGGATCTCGCGCCAACTGCGGCTTTGGTGACTCTTGCACCTCCCATGCCTCTGATGGTCGTCTATTGTCTAGGCCAACACTCGCCCCCTTACCGGCGAAGAGTTTGACATGGTGGTGGCAAAGCCTACCATGCCGCATGAAGGTGTCGCCTTCTCCCCCGAAGGGACCGAAGAAGAAGAAGAAGGATCAGGCAAGAGATGAACACACAGCCGAGCAGAATATATCCATCACGTTGGATCTGAACCAAATGGATCTAGTGGAACGAGATTTTTGGGCGGAGAGGAGAGATTTGATCATTCGTTTCAAGAAAATCGAAGGAGGGGGCAGTGCACACGGCGGGAAAATGTGATTTGTACCGGTTAAATAGTTTTGTTCATGCAACTTGTCAAAGACTATCTGTTTGTTTGCTTGATGTGGTAAACGTTTAAATTTAGAGGGAATCAAAGTGTTTGAAGTATAAACAATGGTGAATGTGAGTTTGCGCGTCTCCTACCCTACTTCCATACCCATATGAAAATGTGATTTGTACCAGTTAAATAGTTTTGTTCATGCAACTTGTCAAAGACTATTTGTTTGTTTGCTTGATGTGGTAAACGTTTAAATTTAGAGGGAATCAAAGTGTTTGAATTATAAACAATGGTGACTGTGAGTTTGCGCGTCTCCTACCCTACTTCCATACCCATATGAAATGTACTTCATAAGATAGACGGCGATCGTTGATATGGTAATGCTAGAGTCGCTCTTAAGCTTCTTGATTTTTAAGAAAGCACTAGGACATTGCCATTTCCTTATGAATAATGTAGCCTCAGAAAATCGCTGGTGATTTAGAGTTAGCAAGGCCGTTTCTTTAAAACAAAGAACAATGTGTGTTGTAGAATTTTCAAAGAGGCCACCCTCTAACCGTGTTGTCTCCCAATAAAGAGCACATGGCCCTTTTTTGCATTTTGGTCATCACGGGGCTCAGTTTTCACGACTTCAAATTTTGCATGTAAGTTAGTAAGGCATTATCATCATTTTTTTAGATCAACACTCCACTTTATTGAATGGTAATAGCAGCTACATTACTGACCATGCGGGGAATAAGGTCATTAAGAGGTTCATCTAACCAAGAAGTATTTGGATAGAAATATGCTTTGAGATGAGAGGTCAGAGGAGGGCGAGACGCCGCCCTATCTCCTCCTTCTCTCGCTACCACCTAAGTACGTCGTTGTTGGGGGTGGGGAGGTCCTGGTCATGGGGTGGTGGGGATTTGTGGGGTACTATGGCACTGCGTCAGAGAAGTGATCGAAGTTGGTGGTGCTCGCCGGCGGCATTGGTGAAGCTGACGATGCCTAGAGGGCCCCAAATCCAATGTGACGGCGGCCACCGACGGTTACCCTTCCTGCCTAGGTCACCGGAGAATAGGGGTGTTAGAGCGTGGTTCTGAACGACATCGTGTTCGACCTCATACCCGAATCTAGCGTGCAATGACGTGGGGGATTTGGTTCAGGTTTTCTTTAGTGCGTCTGTGTCTATGGTTTGGGGTTGCGAGCAGGCGATATTTTTCTTCTCTTGGAATGTTCTTGAACACCACATGCGATACAATCAAACGTTAGGCTAGAAATCCCACCATCGCCGCTATACAACCATACATGTGCATCAAGCCGTCGTCCATAGATTGTATTTCATCATCAAAGGCAAACTGGTCGGAGTGAGAGACATCGAAACCCACAAAGGAACCTTATGGCTGCATCCCGTAACGTTGCTAGTATGAGCCGCTGGCAGCAGCCACCGAATCTGAAGAGAGGAGCCCTCACGAAGACCTGAGGTTTTCGCTCGAAGCACGCTAGCATGGGCGAGGTGTGAAGGATCCACGATGACTCCTCCATGAAGGGAAACAAGACCCTCGGTCGTCGTCGATGCCAGCATAGCCGGAGTCGACATTGAGTTTTCACCTGCAGCCTCACACAACCACCACTAGATTGAACCAAGTCGGACGCCGGGGCCCCGACCAGCTGGGTGTGCAACCAAGCCAACCTATGGAAGCTCTTTTCCAGCCCACCAGACAAACGAGCAACACTCCGCAGCAGGTGAATCCCAGCATGACAGATTGCATGACCGGGTCTAGAAACTCCCGTTTGCGATGGGGCAGGCCAGATCCTCCCTACTCCAAGCCGCCCGAGCATTGAGCAGCACCAGGATCTGCCATCCCTCGCCGTCGGCCGGAGAAGAGGCCCAAACCCCACCGTTCGCTGGATATACAACCTGAGACACCGCCGCCAACAACCACACCCCACATTGCAATGACCACCATCGGGAGGACCACCACATAAGGTTGCGGCATGCAACCGCCGTGGCCGGGGCTGAGGCCGACAAGAGGAGAGGCATGAGGAGGGCTCGAGTAGTGGCGGTTGGGGTTCCTCCTGGGTCACCCTAGGTTAGGCGACACGGGTGTCTTTTTCTCAGTTTTCTCGCACATGAGAGATTATATAACCGTCAAAAAATTGCCGCCGCTACACCAAAAGATCTTCCTCCTTTCTTCATTGTTTTTAATGTTGTCTGAATTCATTTCAATTTTGTTGCACCTAGTACTCATAGCAAGCTTGAGTCTGAAGCAAAGTGCACGAGCTTCAACTGTCCCTCCAGTTGAGCTTGTCAGTCCCGGCCACGATGAACTTCACATTGCTATTTCTCAGCACTACCCCACCCCAACGGCTCCATTAACGAGATCATCATTTTGTTCCCATCCAAAAAGGAAAAACATACAATGCAGATTTTCCTGCACATGTGACGACTGAGTTGAATAACCTGGTACATCCGTCCCGATCCCATGTGCAATGTGTTCATACTCCCTGCAAGCACGTCTGAGCTGTTCCCATTACGATGAGTAGTTGCTATTCATAGCACTCTTGTTTTTTAACAAATGAATGAGGGCGTCATGAAGACAGACAAAACTTGCACAAAGACACCAAAATGGACCACATCCACAGAGAGGAGAGGATGCAACGACGGCGACAACCGCCAACTCAACACCGCATATGGGCCACGAACGACTAGTCGCTAGAGTAATCGTGTATCAGTCCGTGGGGTTTGCATTCTAATTACTAATTAGCCTCTGTAAACATTTACAAAGATTTTGTGTTATGATTCGCATAAAAAAAGATTTTGTGTTATGTTTCTAAACTACGATATCAAATAAGAACCGCTCTGCACATGGCCAGAGCCGAAGGGACATACAAATCAGATAAGAACGGCTTTCTACACCGAAAGTACCCTTATGATTTCGAGCTCAAACGAGGTCGGATGAACAACAAAGTCAAAAAAAAATCAAAGATATTGTTTTTTGTCACGCTTTCCACGAATTTGATTTCATAATGAAAATTTGCAAACACTTAGAAAATTTGTCAAATTTTACCACAAAAATAAAATCAGAATTTTTTGAATTCTGTTTTGAAATTTGATTTTACTGTTCACCCAAGCTCATTTGAGCTCAAGCTCGGATACTTCACGTCCACCCTACACTTCATTCCTACCTACCTACGGTCCGATCAGCTGCATCAGACAAAAATCCTGCAAGGTATCTCATATGCATAGCAAGGTTGAAACTTAAAAAATGAAAGGAATAACCTTTTATGTATCTCAAAAAATGAATGTACTCCCTATGATAATTACAAAATTATAATTTAAATAATTTATTAAATAAGGTAACAAAAACAGAAAATGAAAACTGAAGTAAGAACAAAAAATAGGAAACTCTAAGACAAGAAAGAGAGAAAGAGAAGAAAACAAGAGCAACTAATCAAGGAGCGCTCATTCCCAGCCTCCTCAATGGTCACTTGGTGCGCTCTCAGCCTCCACTACGTGTCGCATTCTGGACGCTTTCTCTGGATTTTTTTTCAGCACGCGTTTTCGGCTAATTAAATGGGGTTTTCCCGGATTTTTTTGGCTTTTTGGTTTTTCATTGATCTTCCTTAGCTTTTGGAACAAAACAATTCAAAGAAAAAATTGTGCGAAAAGGTGTTTTTTTCATGAGAGGCACGGTTTTGCTTTCGCGCGAGGCCGTGCCTCTCGAAAACGAAAAAAAAACATGTTTTCTCTTTTTTTTCTGTGAGAGGCATGATTTTGCTTTCGCAAGAGGCATGATTTTGCTTTCGCGCTCTCGAAAACGGAAAAAGTGGGTTTTCTCTCTTATTTTGCGAGAGGCACGGTTTTGCTTCCGCGAGAGGCAAGTCTGTGCCTCTCAGAAACGGAAAAAAAATATGTTTTCTCTTTTTTTTCCCGCAAGAGGCACGGTTTTGCTTTCGCGAGAGGTATGGTTTGCTTCTATGAGAGGCACGACCATGCCTCTTAAAAAATAGAAAAAACGCGTGTTCCCTTTTTTTTTCTTTCACGAGAGGCGTGATTTTGCTTTCGTGAGAGGCACGGACAGAAACGAAAAAAAACATGTTTTTCTTTTCTTCTTTTCATTCATGAGAGGCACGGTGTTGCTTTCGAGAAAGGCACGGCCGTACCTCTCGAAAATAGCTTTCAAAAAGGGAAAAAAGACGTGCTCTTGGTCCATTTTTATCTGGTTTTTTTTGTAAAGGAAAGTTCGTCAAAACCTGTTAACATGGGATCTAATTTTAAAGATATCGATGCGAGAAATCCAACAATAAAAACGGTTCGAGATTTGGACGCACGGTCTAAGAGATTAATCGTTTTGAATAAACAGATCTACTAAAAAAAGAAAACTCTCAGACGCAGAGCATCCAATTGTCACAACCTGAGAAGATAAAAATAATCTTTAAAAAGAGTACTCATCAATTAGTGATTTTGGGAGAAACCCACTAAAAGATAACAAAAATTACCACGATGCTATTTGGCTAGCCCAAGTGATGTGAGTCGTAGGTTTTTTTTTTTCCAAAAATAGGTCTAAAGTAGATTTTTTTCAAATGAGGTCCAAAAGAGGTCGAAAGTAGCTCTGAGGGCTCTTCTTCGTGCACTGTTATCTATCGCCTTTAGCGGTTCTCGCATTCAAAATACCTATTAGGCTTTGTACAATGGAAGGTGTTAAGAAGAGATGCTTAGAGAAATAAACCAGACTTTTCTTAAGCACCGGCGCTTATTTGTACAGAATAGACGCTTAACTAAACGTCTCTTCTATAAATATAGGCATTAATGTTTTAAAAAAATATAATTTATTTTTTTAAGCATCTCTCATTGTACAAGACCTTAAACGCTCGGCACATGAATGATCCAAACGATCCAGAGACACGGATATGGACCGGCACATTTGGTAGCTAGTCACTCTACATGATACCAATTTCACGAACCTTCAGGAAGATTCCAAGCCGGGTTTTCCAGTTCTGGGCCCCTTCTATTTCTTTTCCTTTTTCGTGTTTCTTCTTTTCCTTTCCTTTTTCTCTTCTTTTTCCTTTTCCTTTTTCTGTTTCTTTTTCCTTCCTTTTGTGTTTTCTACTTTAATTCAATTTTTTATAACTTTTTTTCCAGATTTTAGAAAAATTGTCATAATTTTTGAAAAATGTTTTTTTTAAAATTAAATTGCGAAAAATGTTATTGTTTTTAAATCTTTTAATGAATTCAAAATATGGTGGAGCCTTTCAAAATTTTCTCAGAAGTTCAAAAAGAGTTTATGTTCTAAATAGTTATTCACATTTTCTAATTTTGTTCACAATTACCAAAAATGTTTGAGAATTTCAAAAATTGTTTATATTTTTAAAATTAAACTTTTTAAAGAATGTTCATTTTTTCGAAAAAATATTCAAAATATTTATCTCTTTCAAAAAGTCTTTTCAGAAAATGTTTGCCAATTACGAATATTTTTTGAAATTTATAAATTTGTTGTTTTTTCAAATATTGATCAAAATTATAGAAACTGTTGCACTAATTTGTAAAAAAATGAACTACACAAACTGTTCACAAATTTCGAATAGTTTTTGGGATTTTTTGAGAAATGTTCATTCTTTTAATAATGTTCCCATTTTATCAAAAAAATCAAAATTTAAAAAATGTTCCAATTTTTGAAATATATTAACAAATTTAAAACTTGTTCACATGTTTTTAAAACTTCTTCGTAGTTGTCAAAAATTGTTCAGAATTTTATAAAATGTTAACATCTTTCAAAATTGGTTCACAAATTCGAAAAATGTTCCTGTTTTTAAATTTGTTAGCAAGTTAAAAATGTGTTAACATTTTTCTAACTTTTTTTTGTGTTTGATAATATTGTTTGGAATTTAAAAAATATTCCCCTTTTCACAATTTGTTCATAAATTCCACTCATCTTTGAAATTTGATTGCAAACTCAATAAATGTTCACTATTTTAAAAAAATTGTTCCTGTTTATAAAAAAATCGATTTTTTCAAAAGTATTCACAACTTTGAGGAAATATTGATTAAAAATATTCGAATTTGTCAATATAGTTATTCTAAATTATTTGCGCTTTGTATTCATCACCAACACTAACCACTAGCTAGCCCCGCCATTCTTCCTGGAATCACTAGTTGAAGGTTACCTTGTAAAGATCACTCACACCTTCTCATAAGCTGACAAGTGGCACACTAGATATGAGAAACTTGTCGCAACTTCAGAGTTTTCTCTTTTTTTATAGATCCGTCAATTCAAAACGTTTTATCTCTTGAACCGTGCATCCAAATCCCAAATTATTTTCACATTTGGATTTCTCACGTCGATATATGTGAAACTACATCCCCTGTTAGGTTTACATGAAAAAACCAGAAGAAAATAACGGAGCCAGAATCATGTTTTTTGTCCACTTTTTTTTCTTTTTTGAGAGCATAGTTGTGCTTATTAAGAAAGCAAATTTCTGGCTCCACAAGATGCAAATATGTGTTTTCTGTGGAAAAATAAAAAAATCATGCGAAAAATGATTTTTTTTCCTTTCCGAGAAGGGCAACCGTGCTTCTTGCAAGCAAATCTATGCTTTTCGTGGGAGCAAAAAAATTATTATTTTTTCTCTTTCCAATAAATACAATTATGCTTCTCGTGGAAGCAAATCTATGACTCGAGAAGCAAATATGTGCTTCTCGTGTAAGGACACAAAAAACGACATGCAAAAAAATTTGTGATTTTTTCATTTTCGAGAAGCATGGTTCTACGAAGCCCGAAAAAATTACAGAAAAAAATCCCGCAATTTTTTTCAAAAGCTATGGTAAATCGGTCGAAACCGAAAAGCCACAAAAAAAATTATCTAAAACCCAAAAACACGTATGAAAAAAATAAAAAAATCATAAAGAGTGCCATGCACGCGACATGTAGCGGGGTTGAACACACCAAATGGTGTGTTCCAAGGGCACCAAAAATGACTCTAGAGGGCCCCCATAAGTGTAAGGGCATCTCCAATGTGGATCCTCAAGGCGCCTGCAACCGTGTAGACCGTGTGGTCCAGACGTGTTAAGCCATCTAACACGGTCCTGTATCGGTCCACTCGGCAGTCCAGGCATCCTTCTTCCCGCAAATCAGAAGCAAAATGGGGGTTATCCGGGCGTCCAGATCGCTGCCACGCCCACTTCCGACTGGCCTAGCTCACCCAAACCCCTCTCCCTCGCCAACGCCCTTTCTCTCCCGAAGCGAGCCATCCGCATTCATGCCGCTCTAGACCGGCCACTCCACATTAACGTTGCCCGAGAGCGGACATGACCTCTCGCCAACGCTAGCACTGAAGCGGCACGCCAGCCGAGGGCGTTGTCCGCGTTGCATCCCCGGTGTCCTCACCCGTTCCATGCCGGAGAGACGTTTACTGAACATGACGAGGCGGATATCTATCATGCCCATTCATTGCCCGTCCCTTCGCCTACCGCCATTAAGCAGTCTCGTCGACCAAGAAACTAATTGCGACGACCTTACATTGACACACCTGGATGCTTTGCCTCACCGGCATCCACTATTTAAAGACGGCTACACCCGACTCACACCAGACCACAACCCATCCGCTCCACATTTTCCTCCTGTGCACCACATCCGCCATGAACGCGAGCGGGACGCTCTATGGGAGAGCCTCTTGACGGTACAAAAGTATGAGGTGGCCGCCTGGCAGAGCCGTCGTGCCTGCTGGATAGAGGCCGGCATGTTGGCCAGCTCTGTGAGGTCTCGAACAATGACCCCACAATGGAGACTGGCTCCGACAACAACTCAGCACCACAGCTCACGCCGGTGCATGTCGACTTGGCGATGGAGCGGGCATAGGCGCACTTCAACGCCGCCATGGTGGAGGAGCAGTCGGCGCCCGTTCCTATGTCGTTTGTTCTGGCAGGCATGGGATTAGCAGCGCTACAACATGTTCCTCCTAGAGCAGCACCAGCTGGCAGAGAGCCAGATCTATGGCGAGCGCACGAGTCTGTGGTGGGCATGGCCGCGGTGAACCCCAACTTCCTCGTCGAGCAGCAAACTTTCTACGAGGCCGCCCGCACTCAAGCTACCGTTGGCAACTAATAGCGGTGTAGCCGAACGCAGAGGCGATTGCGGATGAGAACACCGACAACTACGCGTCCTACGCGCCACCAAATGTTGCTTGGCCGCGCTGGTGGGACGGCGAGCGGGTCGGCCCCTCCATTTCCATCGTGGACCTTACGACCATCGGCAATAGGCAAGTTGCGGACTCCGCCGAGGATGAGTATGGCATGGGAGGTGGCGGGGCCTCGAGTTCCAAGTGGCAGGTCCGCCTCCCATGTTCTACCTGTCCTCGCCGGCAACCACGCCTTCACTTCGCGGGTCTTATCGCCGCTGCTCATGGAGACGATTGATGGCAGGCGTGATTGCCGGAAGGGAACAACAAGGATTTGCACGATGGGTGGCACCGTAGGCTAGATTTAGGTCCGGTCCAATTTTTTTGAATGAAAATTGTCCTACATGTAATGAATGTGATTTTGTTTGTATAAAAGTCATCTGGTTTGAATGTAATTCCTCCGATTTGTTGAAATCCGGTTTGAAATGTGTGCAGATAACTTCGGATGGCCGGCTCCTGCATCTGTCCATGCACTCACCCTATGCACACACGGATGAGGTGTCCAGTTTGGGGTCAACGTTGGAGATGCAACTAACCTCCAGGATTTTTTTTGAGCCTTTTTATTTAGTTTGTTTTTTAGAATCTTTTTTTAGTTAGTTTTTGCTCTCGCATTCTACGGCAGATAGCTCTAGTTGGGCCAGGCCATGTCTACAAAGCGCGTTCGTGATGTGTCAAATGAAAAAATTACGAGCTCTTTCTAAAAAAGGAAAAAGCAACGAGGGGATTTAATTTTTGTCCCATATTTTTCTATTTTATATTTTTAGCGGGAATCAATTTGTTATGTTTTACACAACATACTCCAATTTGGCGAGCACAAAAAATGTTCGCCAATTAGGCGAGCACAAAAAATGTTTGCGATTTTAAAAAAGTTCAAAATTTTGAAGACATGTTCACAAGTTCTAAAAATATTTTTGAGTCCAAAAAATATTCATGAGTTCAAAATTGTTCATGGCCTCAAAAAATTGTCCCAAATTTGAAAAAATGTTCACGAGTTCCCAAAACATTGTGAAAACAAAACACTTTTGTGAATATGAAAAATATTCACAAGTTCAAAAAATGTTCATGGATTAAAAAAAAAGGATCGATAATATGATAAATAATGTTCACGAAAATGAAAAATGTTTACAAATTTGTAAATATTTGCGAATAATGAAAGATGTTCAGTGATTAAAAATATGGCCCGGGACTAAGAAAATGGTCGATACTATGAAAAAACGTTCTCGGGTTCAATAATACCACAAATTAAAAATGTGTTCATGAATATAAAAACTGTTCATGAGTTCAAAAAATTCCACCAAAAAAAACAAATGAAAAGTTAAAAAAATGATCATGGATTCAAAACAGTGTTCCTGAGTTTATAAATGTTTACATGTTAAAAAATATTGGTGAACAAAATATGTTCACAAGATGAAAAAATATTATTGGGTTTCAAAAATGTCCACCGATTAAAAAATGGTCAATGTTTTAATAAAGGTTAAGAATGTGAGAAAAAATCACAAGTTCATTAATTTTTCACGAAATTCAAAAAAGTTTTTTTGGATGTGAGAAAATGATTACGAGTTCAGACATGTTCGCGAGTTCAAAAGATTTCATGAATTCAAAAAATGTTCACAAATTTGTAGAAGAGAAAAAAGATGAAGAAGAAAGAGAAAATATAATAATAGTAAAACCAAAAACTACAAAAGAAACCGAAAATAAATGAAATATATAGAAAAAACAAACAAACTTAGAAAAACCTACCAGAAAATGAAAGTGAAAAAAACCAGCCTAGAAGCTTCCTAGAACCTGATGGTAAACTACTGGAACCTTCCTAAAACCACTTCCAAAAACCCGCTAGCAAAAGACCCGAGCAAAAAAATAAATTGAGAGCAAGATCCGAGCAATTAATAGGCTGGCCAAAGCCATGTAGCAGACATATCAGTTGCGGTCCTCTTCAACGCTGCGCCATCGAAATCATCAATTAAGGATCACTCTTTACAAAGGTCACTCTCACCTTTCAGGTTGTGACAAGTGATGCACAGTGAGTTTCCTTTTTTTTTTCCCGTAGATCTGCTTATACAAAATGTTTTATCTCTTAAATTGTGCATTCAATTTTTGAACCATTTTCACCATTAGATTTCTCGCGTCGAAATCTTCAAAATTATATCCCATATTGATAGGTTTTGACAAATATTTTTTCAGGTAAAAAAATGGACAAAAATGAATTGGGAGCACGTTTTCTCCTTTCCTAAAGAGGCACAACCCTGCCTTTCTCCGTTTTTGAGAGGCATGGTTGTGCCTCTCGCGGAAGCAATTCCGTGCCTCTTGCGGAAGGAAAGAAAAAGGAAAACACTTTTTTTTTTCATTTCTGAGAGGCACGGCCGTGCCTCTTGGGAAAGAAAATAAACATATTTTTTTTTCATTTCTGAAAGGCATGGATGTGCCTCTTGCGGGAGAAAAAACACGTTTTTTTGTTTCCGTGAGGCAAGGCCATTCCTCTTGCAAAAGCAAAACCGTGTCTCTCACGGAATGGAAAAAATGCGTTTTTTTTCGAAAGGCATGGCTGTGCCTCCCGCGGAAGCAAAATAAACATTTTTTCAAACATTTTTTTACTTTTTTGTCCTATAGCTAATAAAGACCAGTGAAAAACCGAAAAGGCAAAAACCCCGGAAAAACTATCTAAAAAGCAGAAATGCGTGTGAAAAAAATAAATAAAATCTGAAGAAGCCCAAAGCGCGACATGTGACGTTGACTATTGAGGAGGCTCCCGAAGAAGCGTTTTAGTAGCTCCCCCGCGTCAGCAGGGCTCATATGTGACGCATTCTGCGTCATATAGGTTGCATTTTGCATAGGTGAGCCTAGCAACTGGGCCGGTCCATTGCACGCCACCGACTCGGTCAGGTACTGTAGCATATAAGGTTCCACATACTGTAGCGGCCATTCATATCCGAATATATATTTTTTTAGTAAGAGAATATTTTTGGAAAATGAAAGCAAAATTTTCAAACATGAATATGTTCTAAAATTTCGAATATTTTTTCAAACACAATTTTTTTTAAATCACAAATATTTTGAAAGGGCGAACATGAGAAAGATGGGAGAAATATTAAAAACCGGGTGAAAACAATATCAAAACCCTTTACTAAAAGTGGTAAAATATCGAGCCATCATCTATCAAACTTCTGGCACAACCTGCAATAGAATGACACTCGACAGCAAAATAACCGAAGTCTAGCACAAAAGCACACCTACAACCAATACATATTAGGGCATCTATAATGAAGGCGCTTAGAGAAGGCGCCAGGATTTAATTCCTGGCTGTTGCAGCCAAATCCCATCAGATCGTAGGAATTTGGCTGGCACCGATGCCGAATTAATAGCTGGGTGCTTCGCTCTTTTTGTCTCTCGTACTAGTGTTTTAACAAGCGTTGTACATATTTTTTCACGAAAGAAATCAATTTGTTAGCGCTCGCATAGGCGCCTGAGCGTTGGAGAAACGAACGCCTACCCTTTCGCTACTTCTTTAATTAATTAACTTTTTTGTTTAAGATTCAAGTGACCAATGGTGCAGGTTTGTCTATTTCACACATTGATCATTCCTGTTTACCCGGTTCATCTCTTAAACTGCGCAACATTCTGCATGTTCCACACATCAGAGAGCATCTTCTTTCTGTCTATCGCTTTGTTTGTAATAATGACGTGTTTGTTGAGTTTCACCGTCGTCTTTTTTTTTGTTAAGGACAAAGCAACCAGGCGCGTCATTCTTCAAGGTAGGAGTCGGGGAAGGGTCTAACCGATTCCCTTTGCTCGTGCATCGTCCTCGTCATCTCGCCATGCTTCATTCAGTGTCCGAGTTTTGTCCTCGCAATGGCATCAACGTCTTGGTCACCCTACCAATAATGTGGTCACCTCCATTGTTCGGAGCCATCATCTTCCACTCCTCTTGCCACATCCGAGAGCCTCTCACGTCATAGTGGTGCATTGCTGAGTACCGATGATTCTTTCAGGTATCGCAGTGTAGTTGAAGCACTTTAGTATCTGACACTCACTCGTGCATACATCTCCTTCGCCGTGAACAAAGTGTGCCAGTTCCTGTCTCAGCCTACGGAGGTTCATTGGGAAGCAGTTAAGCATATTCTGAGGTATGTCAAAGGTGCGCTAGACACGGGACTACGGATTCGTAAGTCTAGATTTACTGGAGTCAGTATATTCACCGATGCAGACTAGGTAGGTTGTGTTGATGACATGCGTACTACTGGTGGCTTTGCTGTATTTGTTGGACCCAATCTTATATCTTGGAGTTTCAAGAAGCAGCTTACAGTCTCGAGGTCTAGCACCAAGGCAGAGTATAAGGCATTGGCCAATGGCGCAGCCGAAGCCATTTGGATAGACACAGTTCTCACAGAACTTGGAGTCACACAGCAGCGCACACCCATATTATGGTGTGATAACTTAGGGGCAACTTACCTGACGGCAAATCCAATGTTTCATGCTCGGACCAAACACATTGAGATTGATTTCCATTTTGTGCGAAGATGAGTAGCTGTTAGTAAACTGAAAGTCAGGTTCATCTCAATTGATGATCACCTAGCGGATGTATTTACTAAACCCGCTACTCGACAGATGCTAGACCGCTTTAGAACCAATCTGAATCTTGTATATAGTTCAGATTAAGGGAGCATGTAAAATAAGGTCTAGCATATTATACATGTACACATATTTGTATATGTATGTAATTGTATTCTGATCATCTATATATTAAGACGTGAGGCTGGATGTTAGCCACCCACGCAAAACCCTAAACCTACCTCTTCAACTAAGAGTCCCTGCATTGTAGATGCCCTTATCACCAAAACATGGTGTCGAGCATCAATTAAGACTATGATTTATTTTTTGCCTCACCATCCTTCGCGTCCTTCTTCACCTCCCTGTTTATGATTGGCAGCCCCTACCTCAATAGAAAAGAATTTCATTTGAAATTTCAAACACAAATCAAGTACTATAATACTCGTACCATTGCAACATCAAAATGCCAACCGACACAAAAATATTGGAGAAAAATTGACGACATAAAATCAAGTAAGCATCAAAGAGAAAGACTTATACTAAATTGAAATGCAATCTCAGCCCTTTGCAACCACAAAACGGAAGCCCACCAGATACATGAACTAGGTCTGAAACATAACACAAACTAACCTGATACTACCTGGTAAGGACATCTCCAACACGGACCCTAAAAATACATAGTATTTGTCCACAGACGGGCCCGGGGACAGTGATACGGGATCCGCCCATCTAACCATGCCGCATACATTTCAAAGGGAATTTGAGCAAACTGAACGGTTTTCATGTAAACATGATGAAATTCACTTTAAGTTCAGACATAATTTACATAAAAAAGATTGTATTTCGTCTACTCAATTAAAACCGAAAAACATGAACTTTCTTGTAGCGAACGTCGACCTCATACGTGTCGCCGGCCTGGCCAGCGGCACCACCTTCGCCATTCATGTCGTTGTCGTCATCATCTAATAGTGGACGAGGCGCTAGCGCACCTTTGCGGTCGCTAGCGGAACTAGTGGCGAAGTCACATTAGGGCTGTGGGATCAACTGGCCTCATGGTTTTGGGGTCATCCTTTGACCCTGGGCCATTAGTAGCTCCTCTGACCCCACAGATTCCAAAGGCTAACCCCATAGGCTTGGAGTCCTAACGCCTCCACTAGGCGGAACCACCTCCTCCTTCACGACTCCGCGCTAGTCGTGGCACAATGGCAATGTCGATTAGTCGATGCTGCCATATCGGTTGTGCGGCGGCGATGCCGAGTCCTCCTTCACGCAGCGCCCGATTTGGACGCCGCGGTTGCGCGCGGGGGGGGGGGGGGGGGCACCGGCTCTGCCTTCACGAGGTGGTGACGCCGGCTCCTCATTCACGCCGTAGCGCGGAGGCAAGGGCAGTGGTGGACCACGTTCCTAGAGCGCCTGCTTAATCATGAGATCCATTTGCCGCTGCTACTCATCGTTCGTGACTGCCGCGTATAGGCACGACTGCTCCTCCTCGTGGTTGGAGGAGATGACGATCTCCTCCTTCACGGGGACAGTCGGCGGCCATGGAGGTCAATGGGCGTCAAGATGATCCAGAGCCGCCGCCCCCTGCCGCCCCCTGCGGTCAGTGGTCTATACGATTTCAGAGTGGAGATAATCAGAGAGGGTGGGAGCAAAGAGGAAGAAACGTGGTGCGCTGTGGTGTGGACGGCACTCAAGCCCTGCTTAAATAGGCGTGCTCATGCAAAGGGACGGGAAGCCGAATTCAATGCGGTGTAACAGATGGAGTAGGCTTCTCGGTCGCCACATCGACATTGAAGCGGCGCCGCCCGCTTGTCCGGTCGTGCCATTCTGATCGACATCAATGTCGTGGATTCACGTCCGCTTTGAAGCGGCGCTGGCGGGCATCAATGAACGGCAATCGCTTCGCGTAGAGAAAAATTTTCAGGCAGACAAGGTTTTAGATGGGACCAGGGTGGCGGACGCATATGTGGATGAGGTCCAGACGCCCGTAAAGCCCCCTGGATTTGCTTCCTTTGCGAAAGGCGGACATCCGAACTGGTCCGTGGACTGATGGGTAGCCTGTTGGATGGCAAACCACATCTGAACGCTCGGTCCGGATAGTTTGGGGATTCATGTTGGAGATGTCCTAAGACACAAGACGAAAACAAAAATAAATGAATAAAAATAAGGGAAAAAATGAAGTTCTCTATGGAAGTATGAGTTAGTGGCATTGGTATTGCACTTTAAGAAGAAATAATAAATAAATAATGACAAAATATCCACGGAATTAACGCACAAACTGCACCTTTTTATGATATGCAATAATAAGCATATAATAGTGGATTGTTCTCAAAAAAGAAGTCTCCTAAGAAGGAATGTATTAGTGGCATTAGTATTACTGTTAAAGAAGAAAGACAATACAATTTAAAACAAAATAAAAAACAAAATAATGAATTTTTTAAGAAAGAGTGAATTAGTGGCATTGGTATTACCCTTTAAGAATAAAAAATAAACAAAAATGACAAAATTTACACATAAATTATGTATTTTTATAATATGCAAGAATAAGCATATAATAGTGGTATATTCGAAAACAAATTCCTAAAGGGAATGAACTGGTGGCATTGGTACTACCCTTAAAGAAGAAAGAAAATGAAATAAAAAGTAAAGTGTACTCTAAATAATGAAGTTTTCTAAGAAAGAAAATAAATAGTGACTTCCCCTTTAAGAAGATAGAAAGTAAAAAAATTACAAAAGTGGCACACTATTTACACAGAAATTACAGTTTTTATAACATGCAAGAGTAAGTGTATAATACTGAAATTTTTGCAAGAAAGAAGTTTTCTAAGAAGAAATGAATTAGTGGCATGGGTATTACCCTTAAAAAAGATTATAAAATAAAACTAAAGGAAAATCAAAATTAGAATGGTTTGTAAGAAAAATAAATTTGTTGCATTGGTATTTCTCTTTAAGACAAATAAAATAGTAAAAGACCTAAGAGAACTTTCACACAAATTTGCACTATAATTGCACTTTTTGTAATATGCGAAGAATAAGCATATAATAGTGCAATTTTCATGCTCTAGTATAATTTAAATGCATATTGTATAGTACACACATATTGAATTGTATGTTCATGTATAAATTTACACTCACCCAACATCCCAAAAATTTCCATATTGAAAAGACGAAAAACCGACTAAAAGTAAAAATAAAATGAAAACACATATGCTACGGCGTGGAGGCTTAAGAGTAATCTGCCTTATCAATCACTCTGCATGTCCTTACAATATGCACGCTATGAGCAACCAACAATCAGGATGCTTTACATAATGACTCATGCTACTGTGACAACCAACGCAGCGGCTTAAACCATATTAAGAAGAGTACCCTCTCTTCCCGCAAAAAGAAGATCCATCTTTTTAGGATTTGTTAAGACGTGGCACTCACCAAACAATTTCCACATCGGTATGCAATCGTTTTACAAGAAGTACTCCCTCCGTTTTTATTTACTCCGCATATTAGCTTTGGTCAAAATCAAACTTTATAAACTTTGACAAAATTTATAGACAAAAATATTAACATATACAATAACAAATCAACACTATTAGATTCATTATCAAATGTACTTGCACATCATATAGATTTGTTATGGTAAATATTTATATTCTTTTTTATAAAGTTGGTCAAACTTTAGGAAGTTTGACTTCAGTCAACTCTAATATGCGGAGTAAATAAAAACGAAGGGAGTATGTTATTTACTGTATACAACATAAAATTCATACCCAGAAAGTGTCACTTACGATGACGATTATCTGGTGAGCAAACCAACGCTGGTGATACTGCTCGCTCCGTGCTCTCTCTGTGACAACGCAGAAATGCAGCTGCGTATCGGTCTAGGCGTTTTGACTTGCCGGTGTCACGCCGTCCAGCGTGCCACCTGACGAGAAAACCAAAAGAAAATTCCACCCTTCGTGCCTCGCTTTCGTTTTCTTTCGCTCTCACCCGAGCTACTACTTCTGGACGTGGCGATCGATCTCCACAAGTTTGCCAGTTGTTGCCACTTGTTTGGGAGTAGTACATTGTGGTAAGTCTTGGTGTGCGGTCTCTGTCCAGAATCGTGACGGTCACCATCCGAACAAAAAGAATACTGTCGCTCTTTTCTTTTATGGGGAGAATACTATCGCTCTTAGGGCATCTCCACTAGGCTCTCCAACAAACCTCCAAAAGCACTTTTTTAGCGCCGGTTGTAAAAAATCGTTCCAGTCAAACACTCAAGACCTCATTTTTAGCCGGATTTGACGAATGTTACGGCCGGCGCGCCCACCTCACACCCAGCTCCGGGGGGGGGGGGGGGGGGGGGGGCAGCTGGGGATGCCGGCGTTTGCCTTTTGCATGCGTAGGCCCACCTGCCAGCGTCTCTCCCGTCCCTTTCCCTCCTTGGCCCACCCACGTGCTCCCCTTCACACACCCATCCCCTTTCTCTCGGTTGCAACTCCTCTCTTCTCCTTCTCCTTCTCCCGCCTCGCCGCGCACAGGGACGGCAGGATGAAGGAGCTCCGGGCCGGCTCTGCGCCTCCGCATCTCCGCATCCCCTGGCTCCGCTCGCCGGCGGTCTCCTCCGTCCCCCGCGGCCTTCGGTCCTTCCACACGCACGCCGTCGCAGCCATGGCGACCTCCTTCACGTTCGGCAATTCCGGCGGGGCGGGATCCACCTCGTCCTCCCCCTTCTCCTTCTCCACTGCCCCATCCGCCTACTGCTCCTCCCCCGCCCCCGCCTTCGGCTCCTCCCCCGCGGCCGTCCTCCCCTTCGCCATCGTGGCCCTGGCGTTGGCGGAGGAGGAGGAAGCCACGTGGAGCGCGTCGGAGCCGGCGTGCTTGGCTCCGTTGGCGAGGAGGAGCTCTGCGATGAGGCACTCGTCCTCGGCGTCTGCGGCGCGCCATGCGGGGTCGCTGCAGTCGAGCGCCTCGACGGCCCCGGTGATGACTACTTCCCGGAGTCGAGTGCGGACACGGGCTCCCTGACGGAGGCGCCGGGCGCCACCACGCTGTGCAGCAGGAAGGCGTCCTCCCCGCGCCGTGCACCATGCCGTGCTTGGGGGTGGACACGGCTGGGCAAGTTTTTATCCCCAGGCAAAAAAAATCACCGGCAGCCCCCCAAGCGGTGAAAAAAATGCCTCCTAAAAGGCTCAACGGCTGGAGATGCCCTTATCAAACCATCTGTCGCGTGAACGTGAAGCCATTGGGATGGAGTGGCGGCGGTACTACCTCGCGTAGTGATAGACTAGATAGGAAACTGCTTGGCTCCACGTATTATTCAAGCGCTTAAACAAAGCATTTAGTGTTGCCAAATGGGAATTAGAATGATTGCTTGGGATGGATAAAACCCAGTATAGTTTTTTTTTGCGGGGGAAAACCCAGTATAGTTGCCAGATGAGAATTAGAATGATTGCTCAACCCAATAAATTAAAGCAATAGTATGGCACATTTTCTCAAAGCAATACAAAAGAAAAGTAAAACCAAATATACCGAAAGCAAAGCAAGAAGAGGTCAAACCGACCTACGGTCTTTCCACAAGCCTGCATAGCGCGGGTGGGCCGCAGGCCACGTGGGATGAGCTTATGGGCCCCTCGGCCACCGCCTCCGTTGATTCTTTCGCCATAAGTTCAAATATATTTCATAAAAAGTCCCATGGAAATTTTCAGGTCATTCCGGCTCGGTTAATTATTCACCTAAAAACCCAAATACAATAGAAAACGAGAACTGGCCTTTGCACTGGGTTAATAGGTTACTCCAAATAAAAGTAATATAAATTGTTGCCAAAAAATATGTAAAGTGGCATGATAATATCATGAAACAATAAAAAATTATAGATACGTCGGAGACGTATAAACATCCCAAGCTTCATCTTGTTCGTCCTTGAGTAGGTAAATGACAAAAGAAACATAATTTTTGATGTTGCATGCTACTTAGCATAACCTTGACCAAATGATATAAAATGTTGTGAACTCTAGGTAAAAATGATTCATGGCAATAGTCTATCAATTTTATATTAAAATAGTGATACATGAGCATAGAGATAAACAATCATTGCCTTCCAAGAATAGAAATGCTAAATATCACAATTCTGTAAAAAAACAGGTGTATCAAAAGAACATAGTATACTAAGTCTTCATCATAGAGATAGACATGAAGCATGCTTGAGCGTGAGCTTGACTTTGGCACTCAAGCATGCTGGGGGTTTTGTAAGAAGTGAAAAAAAAGCCTCAAACCGATCCAGCTGATCCTTAGGTAATGGAGAGGTCTTACAATTGATATCAATGTGAGCAGTGGATTGCAGCGCAACAGATGCACTAGATCTATAAGTGTATGAAAGCTCTCCTAATGCAACTAAGTGGGTGTGCATCCAACTTGCTTGTTCATGAAGACTTCGAGCATTTGAGGAAGCTCGTCATTGGAAAATATACAAGCTAAGTTCTATAATGTAAAAATCCCACTAGCATATGGAGTGAATAACATGAAAACTCTCTATATGAAATACATGGTGCTACTTTGAAACACGAGTGTGATAAAAGGATAGTAGTGTGCTCCCTCTCCCCTTTTCTCCCCTTTTTTTATTTTTTTCTTGGTGGGCTCCTTTTGGCCTCTTTTTTTATCCTCACGTGTAGGGGCAACACTTTAGAATGCATCACACTTTTATTTTACTTATAACTCAAAATATGAACAATATGATGACTACATATGATTGCCTCTGGTAGTGTATCAGGATGTGCAATGATCTAGCGTAACATGTATTAACAATGATGAATGGTGGCTTTGCCACAAATATCATGTCAGCTCTATATGATCATGCAAAGCAAAATGACAATGAATGCTCAAGTCATGTAATGAATAGTAACAATGGAAGTTGAATGCCAATATATCTCGGAATGGCTATGGAAATGCCATAATAGATAGGTATGATGGCTATTTTGAGAAAGATATAATGTGGCTTATGTGTGAGAGAGTGTATTATCCCACGGGGTTTGGATGTACCGTGAAGTATGCACCAAGTCTCGATATGAAAGTGGGCAATGCATGGTACCAAAGAGGCTAGCAAAATATGAATAGGTGGAAGTGCACAAGAGCCAAAATCTCACATTAGTCACAAGGAACTCAAATACTTTGTAAGGATTTAACAACGTACCCAAAGAAAATGCAACTCACATGCCCCTAGGAGGAGTATTTGGCGGAGCGAAACCCGTTGTGCACTCCTCGACCTTTCACACGTGATTAGTCCACTTTAAGTTGTCGTCTACTTATACCTCACTGCCATACTAGCGATTCCTATTTTTATGTAAATTAATGAAGGTACAGTACCACGATCATTAACATGAATATTTCATACTAAATGTTTACCATTAACCTAAACAATCACCTATCACTGCCTCAATATTGCCAGACTATTGCAAAGAATTAAAATTATCAAATTCAATGATCTACAAGTTCATGCAAGTTTTTATATATACAACCCATACATACCTATAACTAACCATGCATGTAACCAATTTCTATTCAACTCTCCAAAAAGATATAGGTGAAACAAGAGAGTTATAATCCTTTCTACAAAAGACTCGGCCAAGCGCTAACAAATATAAGTGAAGAAAAAGAGCATTCTACAAATAACAATACTTCAGGTGTAGAGAAACAAGCATCCAAACTTCAAAAGATATACATGAAGCACATGAAGCATTCCACAAAGCCATACTCAGAAGATATGCGTGAAGTGCAAAGAGCATTGTATAAATCAACCAAGGACTATCCTACGTTAGTATGGTGCGCAACTAAAATAAAAAGAAAACAAACGACTCTCCAAGAATTTACGCATATCATGTGAACAAAGAAAAACCGAGACATATCGATAATTGTCGGGGAAGAAAGGTGGGATGCCTTCCGGGGCATCCACAAGCTGAGACGCTTGAGTCCCCTTGGATATTTACTTGGGGTGGCTTGGTCATACCCAAGCATGAACTATTGCCTCTCCTTATTCCTCTCATATCGATGACTCCCCTCGGTTTTAAAAGCTTCATCCACAAAAACTCAAATAGAACTTTTATTAGAGGACTTAACACATATAACATCAAATTACATCATGTCTTGTTATAAAACTATTTTATAATTATAATGAAACATTAAATATTGTATGTTATCACAATTTTATTGCTCCCACATCAATGGGGCTTAACAAAATTGGAAACATAAACAGATGAAGAAACTATAACAACAGTCTATGAAAACAACACAGTTTGTAAAGATGCAAATGGAATATATACTTATGTAACTATTTTTTGTTGAAAATTTAGGGCATAGTAAAAAATTGTATAGCGTTACTGTGGATTTTTTATAGAAAATTTGCTCATTCAGTAAAATATGAAAATACAAATACTACAACGAAAGTTTTGTTTCTGCACAACACATATCAAACAAGCAATTTAAACACCCTAAAGTTCAATCTTGGCACATTATTTTTATAATACAGTGGATTTATGGAAAAAAAGGATTTTAAAGCTTTTGTGATTCAAGATTCACAAAGTTTCCATGGCACAAACAAAAGTTCAAAGATGTCCCCCACTTCAACGAGGCTCAGCTTTCTCATTTTCACTTTTATTTTAGAAAAAGTTTTAAGTTCCCCACTATTTTTTTAAAATTGTAAGCAAACAAAAGAAAAATGACTCTAAAACTTCTGGATTTTCTCCCACACAGCATTTTCTTTAGGGCCATTAAGCTAGGCATAAAATGATCAACTAATCATTAAACCATGATCCCAAGGCACATCAAATCCAATTGTAATTAATTAAGATTTTTATCTTAAATATGATCACAAAGCAACATATAGCATTTTACAACGAATCTAATTCTCACCCTATGCATTAGCATGTCATCAGAGAACAATTCATGCACACATAATAAAGGCCAATGCATAGTGTAGGTGGTTTCTTGCAATTTTATCATATTAGAAACATAGAGACATGGAGATGGCGTTCCTCTCTCATAATAATCGCAAGTAGGAGCATCAGTCACATGCATATTATATTCATCAGAATCATCATGTGCAATGGTGATGACCCACAAGTATAGGGGATCAATCGTAGTCCTTTTGATAAGTAAGAGTGTCGAACCCAACGAGGAGCAGAAGGAAATGACAAATGGTTTTCAGCAAGGTATTGTTTGCAAGCATTGAAATTATAAGTAACAAGTAGTTTGATAGCAAGATAATTTGTAACGAGCAAGTAATGGTAATGGTAACAAAAGTGCAGCAAGGTAGCCCAATCCTTTTGAGGCAAAGGACAGGCCAAAACGGTCTCTTATGATAAGCAAAGCGTTCTTGAGGGTACATGGGAATTTCATCTAGTCACTTTCATCATGTTGGTTTGATTTGTGTTCGCTATTTTGATAATTTGATATGTGGGTGGACCGGTGCTTAGGTGTTGTTCTTACTTGAACAAACCTCCTACTTATGATTAACCCCCTCGCAAGCATCCGCAACTACGAGAAAAGTATTAATAATAAATTCTAACCATAGAATTATACTTTTGGATCCAAATCAGTCCCTTACGGAATAGCGCATAAACTAGGGTTTAAGCTTCTATCACTCTCGCAACCCATCATCTAATAACTACTCCACAATGCATTCCCTTAGGCCCAAATATGGTGAAGTGTCATGTAGTCGACATTCACATGACACCACTAAGGGAATCACAACATACATACCATCAAGATATCGAACACATATCAAGTTCACATGATTACTTGCAACAAGATTTCTCCTGTGACCTCAAGAACAAAAGTAACTACTCACAAATGATAATCATGCTCAAGATCAGAGGGGTATTAAATAGCATAATGGATCTGAACATATAATCTTCCCCCAAATAAACCATATAGTAATCAACTACAAGATGTAATCAACACTACTAGTCACCCACAAGTACCAACCTATAATTCGGGTACAAAGATTGAACACAAGAGATGAACTAGGGTTTGAGAGGAGATGGTGTTGTTGAAGATGTTGATGGAGATTGCCCTCCCCAATATGGGAGAGTTGTTGGTGATGATGATGACGATGACTTTCCCCTCCGAGAGGGAAGTTCCCCCGACGGAATCGCTCCGCCCGAGGGCAAAAGTGCTCCTGCCCAAGTTCCGCCTCGAGACAGCGGCGGTTCGTCCGAAAGTCATCCCCTTATTTTATCTAGGTCAAAATGAATTATATACTAGAAGAGGGGCACCAGAGGTGGGACGAGGAGGGCACAACCCACCAGGGCACGCCTGGGCTCCTTGGCGCGCCCAGGTGGGTTGTGCCCACCTGGTGGGTCCCCACTGGTACTTATTGGCTCCAATATTTCTTATATATTCCATAAAAAATCTCCGTAAAGTTTCAGCTCATTTGAAGTTGTGCAGAATAGGTAGCCTGACGTAGCTTTTTCAGGTCCAGATTTCCAGCTGCCGGAATTCTCCCTCTTTGTGTGTACCTTGCATATTATGAGATAAAAGGCATTAGAATTACCCCAAAAGCATTATTATGGATAAAAACAATATAAATAATAGTAGGAAAACATGATGCAAAATGGGCGTATCAACTCCCCCAAGCTTAGACCTCGCTTGTCCTCAAGCGAAAAACCGAAATCGAAAAACATGTACACATGCTTAGAAAGAGCGGTGTCGATAAAAATAAGATACGGACATAGAAGCATCATGTATATTATTATAACAACAACAAACTTTAACATAAAAATTTATCACATAACTTCTATCATAAACTTTCATCATAGACTTCTCATGAGTAAGTAACAATTCATCACAACATCAAAGTATAGAGCATAAGCTCTATTGGAAACCAACGAACTATGTTTTCAGTCAACTTTGCAACTACAATTCATCATCTTTTCAGGAAGGGTCACGTATCGGAGCCTTTTTGGCAAGTCCACATACTCAACCATCATATAGTCTTCTATGATTGCTAACACTCATCGTATACACATGAGCTGTAGCGACCCGACCTCAGATGGTCAAGTCTCTGTGCTTCAGTGTCATCCCTGGATCGGTAATGCTGACACACACAGTACTCGAGGATTTATAACAGAGTAGCAATCACACACATATTACATCGAAAAGTCTCCAAAGAGAACTTATTACAATAATATGGCTTAAGGCCATCTATTGCGATAACAGCGGAAGGCTTGGAAGATAAGGTGAGTCCATCAACTCCAACGGCATAGCTGAGCTGCACGGCAACGACCTAACGAACCTTACTCCTCATCTGAAAAGTCTGCAACATAATACGTTGCAGCCCGAAAACGGGTCAGCATATGGAATATGCTGGCAAGGTAACACAGTAGAGCAGAAACAGAATAATGCTATCACTACATGCATATATGGCTGGTGGAAAGCTCTATGGTTACAGTTTTTGCGAAAAGCCAATTTTTCCCTACAACAAAGGAATAGATTTTTATTTAACTATCATGGTGGTTGAAACATCATTGAGAAGGTAACCCCAACTCAATCCCAATTAAAGTGATTAACAACCCAACAATATTAATTAAACATGGTGAGATACATGTGATAACCCAAGTACTAGATACTCAAGAATTGTCCATAACCGGGGACACGGCTAACCATGATTAGATTGTACACTCTGCAGAGGTTTGCGCACTTTTCCCCACAAGACTCGATCGCCTCCGTTGGATTTCTCGCACTACAGGGCGAAAGAAAGAAGCTTTGTTTACTAATCTGAAACTAGGATAGATTTTACAGTAACAAAAACTTGTTTGAGTTGGTTAAACGGAAATAGGGTTTCGAGACGAAACTCCAGGCGCTTGAATCGCCTGATTCCGATAAACGAGCGAAAAGATAAACAGAAACCAAGATCGGATCAGAAATCGCGATCAGAAAAATCGCGGAATAAATCCGATAAAAGAAAACTGACGAACGGACTAACGAGCGAGAGTTCGTTAGCTGTATCTAACGGGCGAGGAACCGTTCGTTAAAACGAACGTTCGGACGAACGTCCGCTAACTAGAAGAACCGAGAAAAAAATCGGCGAAACAAAAAAAACGGATCTATGGTTTCTAAAAGGAAATCGAACGGTCTTTATAAAAAAAACGGCGGCGGGGCGCGGCGGCTACCTCCGGCGGGAAGGTCCGGCGAGGCGAGGCAGCGGCGGTGGTGCTCGGCGGCGGCGGCTAGGCGGCGCGGGCGGCGGCGGTGGCGGTGGTGGTGTTGGGGCGGGGTGGCGGCGGCTAGGCAGCGCGGGTGGCGGGGCTTGGCGGCGCGGGCGGCGGTGGTGGTGGTGGTGTGGTGTTGGGGCGGGGTGGCGGCGTATATAAAGGGCGGGGCGGGGCGGCTTGGAGGAGGGGGCAAGGCGCGGCGGTGGAGAGGAGTCCGGCTCAGACTCCTAGTCCGAGTTGGCGGCGGCGGCGGCGCGCGGAGGCGGTGGCGCGGCCTGGCGTGGCTGGGCCTTAGGCCCAGTCGGCGCGGGAACTTTTTTTATATAAAAAATTTCGCCGACCGAAATAAAATCCTAAAAAAATAAATAAAATCTAAAAATGCCAAAATAAATTTTCACCATCTAAATAAAATATTTAGGACGAGTTGAACATTTTCTTGGCCCTAAAATGCAATTTCGAAAACGTGCTATTTTTCTAATGCAAATAAAATCCAAATAAAACCAAATAAAATCCAATAAATGATTTTAATATTTTTCCTCCGATACTTCAATTATTTTGGAGAAGTCATATTATCTCCACTCATTTTATTTGATATGAAATATTACTCGGAGAGAAAAAAAATTATTAAAATCAAAATCCTTGTTTCATTATTTGATAAAAGTCAAATATGAAAACCGGAAAATCCCCAACTCTCTCCGTGGATCCTTGAGTTGCTTAGGATTTCGAGGATTGCGGAACGGAAATGCAATATCATGATATGCATGGATGATCTATGTATAACATTCCAAATTGAAAATTTGGGATGTTACATGAGCAAAACGTTTCAACCGAACACACAGAAAGATAGGGGCTTATAGTTTCGCCTCCCAACCTACTCACCTCAAGGGTGATGTCAACAATAATAACTCATGCTACCCATATCCAACTAGATATATGTGCCTAAATCTTTCCTCACCACATGATGCTTGCGAAAAGAGAAAATAAAAAGGAATAGAGAGAAGAACTTTGACTCTTGCATAAAAGTAAATACATAAAAGTAAAAGATAGGACCTTCGCGGATGGAAGCAGAGGTTGCCATGCGCTTTTTGTTTGTATGCTCAATCTCTTAGTGCAAAAGAACGTCACATTATATTGCCCCTTATGATAGCAACCTTCATTATGCAGTCTGATGTCTACTACGCAACTTTATTCTTGTAGACACGTGTTGGGCCTCCTAGCGCAGAGTTTTGTAGGACAGTAGCAATTTTCCCTCAAGTGGATGACCTAAGGTTTATCAATCCGTGGGAGGCGTAGGATGAAGATGGTCTCTCTAAAACGACCCTGCAACCAAATACAAGAAATCTCTTGCGTCCCCAACACACCTAATACAATGGCAAATTGTATAGGTGCACTAGTTCGGCGAATAGATGGTGATAAAAGTGTAATATGGATGGTAGAAATATATTTTTATAATCTGAATAAATAAAAACAACAAGGTAGTGAAGGAAATATGCCCTAGAGGCAATAATAAAGTTGTTATTTATATTTCCTTATATCATGATAAATGTTTATTATTCATGCTAGAATTGTATTAACCGGAAACTTAGTACATGTGTGAATACGTAGACAAAACGGAGTGTCCCTAGTATGCCTTTACTTGACTAGCTCGTTAATCAAAGATGGTTAAGTTTCCTGACCATAGACATGTGTTGTCATTTGATGAACGGGATCACATCATTAGAGAATTATGTGATGGACAAGACCCATCCGTTAGCTTAGCATTATGATCGTTTAGTTTTATTGCTATTGCTTTCTTCATGACTTATACACATTCCTCTGACTATGAGATTATGCAACTCCCAAATATCAGAGGAACGCTTTGTGTGCTATCAAACGTCACAACGTAATTGGGTGATTATAAAGATGCTCTACAGGTGTCTCCGATGGTGTTTGTTGAGTTGGCATAGATCAAGATTAGGATTTGTCACTCCGAGTATCGGAGAGGTATCTCTGGGCCCTCTCGGTAATGCACATCACTATAAGCCTCGCAAGCAATATAACTAATGAGTAGTTATGAGATGATGCATTACGAAACAAGTAAAGAGACTTGCCGGCAACGAGATTGAACTAGGTATGATGATACCGATGATCGAATCTCGGGCAAGTAACATACCGATGATAAAGGGAATAATGTATGTTGTTATGTGGTTTGATCGATAAAGATCTTCGTAGAATATGTAGGAACCAATATGAGCATCCTGGTTCCGCTATTGGTTGTTGACTGGAGATGTGTCTCGGTCACGTCTACATAGTTCTCGAACCCGTAGGGTCCGCACGCTTAACATTGGATGACTATTTGTATTATGAGTTATGTGTTTTGGTGAACGAAGTTTGTTCCAAGTCCCGGATGATATCACGGACATGACGAGGAGTCTCTAAATGGTTGAGAGGTAAAGATTGATATATTGGAAGGTTATATACGGACATCGGAATGGTTTTGATAATCATCGGGGAGTTTTTCGGAGTACCGGGTGGCTACTGGAAGTCCGGACCCCCCCGGGAAAGTTAATGGGCCTAATGGGCCATAGTGAAGGAGAGGAGACAGGCCACGGGAGGAGGCGCGCGCCCCCCTTGCCCCAATCCGAATTGGACAAGGGGAGGGGGCGCGACCCCCTCTTTCCTTCTCCCTCTCTCTCCCTTCCCCCTTTCCCCTCTCCGTTGGAAGGAAAGGGGGGCGAATCCTACTAGGAACGGAGTCCTAGTAGGACTCCCCCCATGGCGCGCCCCCTTGGACCAGCCTCCTCCTCCCTCCCTCCTTTATATACGTGGGAAAGGGGGCACCCCAAAGGACAACAATTGTTTCTTAGCCGTGTGCAGTGCCCCCCTCCATAGTTTACCACCTCGGTCATATTGTCGTAGTGCTTAGGCGAAGCCCTGTGCGGATCACATCACCAACACCGTTACCATGTCGTCGTGCTGACGAAACTCTCCCTCGACCCTCTACTGGATCAAGAGCTCGGGGGACGTCATCGTGTTGAACGTGGGCTGAACACGGAGGTGCCGTACGTTCGGTACTTGGATCGGTTGGATCATCAAGACGTTCGACTACATCAACCGCGTTACTAAACGCTCCCGCTTTTGGTCTACGAGGGTACATGGACACACTCTCCCCTCTCATTGATATGCATCTCCTAGTTAGATCTTGCGTGATCGTAGGAATTTTTTTTGAATTACTACGTTCCCCAACAGTGGCATCCGAGCCAGGTCAATGCGTAGATGATATATGCACGAGTAGAACACAAAGAGCTGTGGGCGATAATAGTCATACTGCTTACCACCAATGTCTTACTTTGATTCGGCGGTATTGTTGGATGAAGCGGCCCGAACCGACATTACATGACCGCGTTCATGAGACTGGTTGTACTGACGTGCTTCACACATAGGTGGTTGGCGGGTGTCTGTTTCTCCAAATTCAGTTGAATCGAGTTTGACTACGACCGGTCCTTGTTGAAGGTTAAAATAGCACACTTGACGAAAAATCATTGTGGTTTTGATGCGTAGGTAAGAACGGTTCTTGCTAGAAGCCCATAGCAGCCACGTAAAACTTGCAACAACAAAGTAGAGGACATGTAACTTGTTTTTGCAGGGCATGTTGTGATGTGATATGGTCAAGACGTGATGAGATATAAATTGTTGTATGAGATGATCATGTTTTGTAAAAGTTATTGGCAACTAGCAGGAGCCTTATGGTTTTTTGCTTTATTGTATGAAATGCAATCGCCATGTAATTACTTTACTTTATCACTAAGCGGCATCGATAGTCGTAGAAGCAATAGTTGGCGAGATGACAACGATGCTACGATGGAGATCAAGGTGTCAAGCCGGTGACGATGGAGATCATGACGGTGCTTTGGATGTGGAGATCAAAGGCACAAGATGATGATGGCCATATCATGTCACATATTTTGATTGCATGTGATGTTTATCCTTTATGCGTCTTATTTTTCTTAGTACGGCGGTAGAAGTATAAGATGATCCCTCACTAAATTTCAAGGTATAAGTGTTCTCCCTGAGTATGCACCGTTGCTACAGTTCGTTGTGCCGAGACACCACGTGATGATCGGGTGTGATAAGCTCTATGTTCACATACAACGGGTGCAAGGTAGTTTTGCACGTGCATAATACTCGGGTTAAACTTGACGAGCCTAGCATATGCAGATATGGCCTCGGAACACTGAGACCGAAAGGTCGAACGTGAATCATATAGTAGATATGATCAACATAGTGATGTTCACCATTGAAAACAACTCCATGTCACGTGATGATCGGACATGGTTTAGTTGATATGGATCACGTGATCATTTAGATGACTTGAGGGATGTCTATCTAAGTGGGAGTTCTTTAATAATATGATTAATTGAACTTTAATTTATCATGATCTTAGTACCTGATAGTTTTTGCATATCTATGTTGTTGTAGATCAATGGCCCGTGCTGCCGTTCCCTTGAATTTTAATGTGTTCCTAGAGAAAGCTAAGTTGAAAGATGATGGTAGCAACTACACAGACTGGGTCCGTAACTTGAGGATTATCCTCATCGCTGCACAGAAGAATTACGTCCTGGAAGCACCGCTAGGTGCAAGACCCGCCGCAGGAGCAACTCCGGACATTATGAATGTCTGGTAGAGCAAAGCTGATGACTACTCGATAGTTCAGTGTGCCATGCTTTACGGCTTAGAATCAGGACTTCAAAGACATTTTGAACGTCATGGAGCATATGAGATGTTCTAGGAGTTGAAGTTAATATTTCAAGCAAATGCCCGAGTTGAGAGATGTGAAGTCTCCAACAAGTTCTATAGCTGCAAAATGGAGGAGAATAGTTCTGTCAGTGAACACATAATCAGAATGTCTGGGTAACACAATCACTTGACTCAGCTGGGAGTTAATCTTCCTGATGATAGTGTCATTGACAGAGTTCTTCAATCACTGCCACCAAGCTATAAACGCTTCCTGATGAACTATAATATGCAAGGGATGGAGAAGACTATTCCCGAGCTCTTAGCGATGCTAAAAGCTGCGGAGGTAGAAATCAAGAAGGAGCATCAAGTGTTGATGGTTAATAAGACCACTAGTTTCAAGAAAAAGGGCAAAGGGAAGAAGGGGAACTTCAAGAAGAACAGCAAGCCAGTTGCTGCTCAAGGGAAGAAACCCAAGTCTGGACCTAAGACTGAGACTGAGTGCTTCTACTGCAAAGGGACTGGTCACTGGAAGCGGAACTGCCCAAAGTATTTGGCGGATAAGAAGGATGGCAAAGTGAAAGGTATATTTGACATACATGTTATTTGTGTGTACCTTACTAATGCTCGTAGTAGCACCTGGGTATTTGATACTGGTTCTGTTGCTCATATTTGCAACTCGAAACAGGGGCTACGGATAAAACGAAGATTGGCTAAGGATGAGCTGGCGGTGTGCGTAGGAAATGGTTCCAAAGTCGATGTGATCGCTGTCGGCATGCTACCTCTACATCTACCATCGGGATTAGTTTTAGACCTAAATAATTGTTATTTGGTGCCAACATTGAGCATGGACATTATATCTGGATCTTGTTTAATGTGAGACGGTTATTCATTTAAATCAGAGAATAATGGTTGTTCTATTTATATGAGTAATATCTTTTATGGTCATGCACCCTTGATGAGTGGTCTATTTTTGTTGAATCTCGATTGTAGTGATACACATATTCATAATATTGAATCCAAAAGATGCGAAGTTAATAATGATACTGCAACTTATTTGTGGCACTACCATTTAGGTCATATTAGTGTAAAGTGCATGAAGAAACTCCATGCCGATGGGCTTTTGGAATCACTTGATTATGAATCACTTGATGCTTGCGAACCATGCCTCATGGGCAAGATGACTAAGACTCCGTTCTCCGGAACAATGGAGCGAGCAACTGAATTATTGGAAATAATACATACTGATGTATGCGGTCCAATGAGTGTTGAGGCTCGTGGCAGGTATCGTTATTTTCTTACCTTCACAGATGATTTAAGAAGATATGGGTATGTCTACTTAATGAAACATAAGTTTGAAACATTTGAAAAGTTCAGAGAATTTCAGACTGAAGTGGAAAATTGCCGTGACAAGAAAATAAAGTTTCTATGATCTGATCGTGGAGGTGAATATTTGAGTTATGAGTTTGGTCTTCATTTGAAGCAATATGGAATAGTTTCGCAACTCACGCCACCTGGAACACCACAGTATAATGGTGTGTCCAAACGTGGTAACCGTACTTTATTGGATATGGTGCCATCTATGATGTCTCTTACTGATTTACCGCTATCATTTTGGGGTTATGCTTTAGAGACAGCTGCATTCAAGTTAAATAGGGCACCATCTAAATCCGTTGAGACGACGCCATATGAATTGTAGTTTAGCAAGAAACCTAAGCCGTCGTTTCTTAAAGTTTGGGGCTGTGATGCTTATATGAAAAAGCTTCAACCTGATAAGCTCAAACCCAAATCGGAGAAATGTGTCTTCATAGGATACCCAAAGGAGACTATTGGGTACACCTTCTATCACAGATCCGAAGGTAAGATATTTGTTGCTAAGAATGGATCCTTTCTAGAGAAGGAGTTTCTCTCGAAAGAAGTGAGTGGGAGGAAAGTAGAAATTGATGAGGCAATTGTACCTTCTCCTGAATTGGAAACTAGTTCATCACAGAAATTAGTTCCAGTGATTCCTATATCAATCAGTGAGGAAGCTAATGATGATGATCATGAAACTTCAGATCAAGTTACTACCGAACCTCGTAGGTCAACCGGAGTACGATCCGCACAGAGTGGTATGGTAATCCTGTTCTGGAGGTCATGTTACTTGACCATGACGAACCTACGAACTATGAGGAAGCGATGATGAGCCCAGATTCCGCGAAATGGCTTGAGGCCATGAAATCTGAGATGGGATCCATGTATGAGAACAAATTATGGACTTTGGTTGACTTGCCCAATTATCGGCAAGGAATAGAGAATAAATTGATCGTCAAGAAGAAGACTAATGCTGACGGTAATGTTACTGTCTACAAATCTTGACTTGTTGCAAAAGGTTTTCGACAAGTTCAAGGAGTTGACTACGATGAGACATTCTCACCCGTAGCGATGCTTAAGTATGTCCGAATCATGTTAGCAATTGCTGCATTTTATGATTATGAAATTTGGCAAATGTATGTCAAAACTGCATTCCTTAATGGATATCTTAAAGAAGAGTTGTATATGATGCAACCAGAAGGTTTTGTTGATCCTAAAGGTGCTAACAAAGTGTGCACGCTCCATCTATCCATTTATGGATTGGTGCAAGCCTCTCGGAGTTGGAATATACACTTTGATAGTGTAATCAAAGCATATAGTTTTATACAGACTTTTGGAGAAGCCTGTATTTACAAGAAAGTGAGTGGGAGCTCTGTAGAATTTCTAATATTATATGTGGATGGCATATTGTTGATTGGAAATAATATAGAATTTCTGGATAGCATAAAAGGATACTTCAATAAGAATTTTCAATAAAAGACCTCGACGAAGCTGCTTATATATTGGGCATCAAGATCTATAGAGATAGATCAAGATGCTTAATTGGACTGTCACAGGGCGGTGGACGACGGCGAGGCCTAGGAAGGGAACGACACGGAGGCAGGGAAGACTCGGCCGTTGTTTCCCACGCGGAGGGGAGTACGACTGTACGAGGGTTTATTGGTTCATCTGCCGTCGCCGGAGAATAACAACAGGTGTGGGTGAGTAGAGGGATGGCTAGGCCAGCGATGGGAGTACGGTGGGGCGGTGAGGCCTGCGCGGCAGCAGAGCCGGCCACGGGGAGGAGGGAGCAGGCAGTCCCGCCGGCGCTTGTTTGAGTGGCTGGAGCAGGAAGAGCAGAGATTGAAGAAGCACGACGGCCGTTGGATGGCCATCCAATAGTCACTGCTTGTGCGTCAACCTTCTTTTAGGAAAGCGTCAAATCTGTGGAAAACAGCATACAACCCATCTGCCATTATTTCTAATAATTTACAACCCATTTGCTAATTATTAAGGTTTTTTTGGAGCCCATATTCTTTTTGTTAGCATTACAGCCCATATTGTGGCCACGGTTAAAAAATTATATGAAATTTTGCATATTTCGGTGCCGTCCGAACTGTTTTTAATCCCGAAATTTCGACTCACATTCAAACTGATTTTAAAAATAAATGTAGATCAATATAAAATCCAACAAATTCTCCACGCATAAAAATTAATGTAATTTAAAATCTCGAAATAAAAAAAGATATTTGAAACTAATTGCCGGTTTGATGTGTTTTAAAAATGTACAACCCATTTCTCATTACTAATGGGCCATTTTCTCGGCGAGTCGAATGAAAGCTCTCCTCGTCTTGAAAGATTTGCAGCCCAACAGGCCTGACAAAGCGACTTACTTGGCAAATCACAAAAAAACTGGGTTGTGGCCGTGGACCCAGCTATCAGCCTCTCCACGTACAGTACTCTTCCGATGGAATGTGGTTGACCACGTTGACCACGCCGCGCCGAGAGCACCAAGGCGGTGTACGATGATGAGGCCTAGGAAGGGGACAACGCGGAGCCGGGGAAGACGCGGTAGTGGATGCCCATGCGGAGAGGAGTACGAGGGTTCACTGGTTCGGCTACGGTGTGAGGCTGCCGTCGCCGCAGGGCCTAGCTAGCGGTGGGAGTAGTAGGGGGCGATGAGGCCTCAACGGCAGCACAACCGGCCACTTGAGGCAGGAGCAGGCGGTCTCCCCAGTGCTGGTTTGGGCGGCTAGTGCAAGAAGAGCAGCGATTGAAGAAGCAGCAGGACCGTTCGATTCAAATCCAACGGTTACTGCTGCTAGAATCGTCAGCACAACCGGCCACTTGAGGCAGGAGCAGGCGGTCTCCCCAGTGCTGGTTTGGGCGGCTGGTGCAAGAAGAGCAGCGATTGAAGAAGCAGCAGGACCGTTCGATTCAAATCCAACGGTTACTGCTGCTAGAATCGTTTGTTGACTAAGTTGACAAGCCGTGCGTACGTGTCAACTTAGTAGGCCCACAGGTCAGCCTCCCAACCGGTGCGCCTCAGATGTCAGTGGGAGGAATATTTTTTTCGCGTAATAAAGAGGCAGTTGATTGCGTGCGGCCAGGCCAGCAGAGGGAGTAGGGTGGGCCGGGGAAGCCTGCGCCGCATCACAGCGGGCCACAAGAGGAGGGAGCAGGCAGTCCCGCCGGCGCTAGTTTAGGTGGCTGGAGCAGGAAGATCAGAGATTGAAGAAGCACGTCGGCCGTTGGATGGACATCCAACAACCACTGCTGCTAGAATCGTGTGTTCACTGATAAAGCCTTGCGTAGACAAGTCAGCCTCGAAATCTGTGGCATGTACAGCCCATTTGCTATTATTTTTATAATTTTTACTCATTTTCTAATTCATATGGAGTTTATTGCAGCCCGTTTTCCATTTTTAGAATTGCTGGCCATTTTCTGGTCAGTACCAGGGTCAAAAAATTAACTAAATATGTGGGAAATTTTGAAAATTCGCAAATTTTTGCTGGGGAACGAAATATTCTTTATCCAAAAATTAATAGCCATACTAAAACAAATTTAAAAATAAATTAGTACTATGTCATGTTAAATCCAATGAAATATGTATAAGATATCAGTGAAGAACAAAAACAAAAAAGAAACTTATATCCCATTTGCTATAAATTTTTTTTGGAATTTTCAACCCCTTTTGATATTGCTTTTAACAGACATTGACCATATTCTTAAGCCAGGTCGGAATGCATCCCTCCTCGTCTTGAAAGATTTGCAGCCCAGTAATTCAGAGAAAACAAATAGGCCTAGCTTGGGTATTCTTCAAAAAGAAATACTAGGCTACCTATTTTCCCAAAGAACTGGTGCATGAGCATTTATCTTTATTTATTTATTTATTTACTTATGTTTAGGGGACCATGAGCATGTACCTGGGCCGGATTCATGTGAGAGCCTCCCTTCCAGTTAATTATGGGCTTCTTTATTGGGCCTTCGTCAGTGGGCTGCATGTTATCAATAAGTGGAAAATGTGTTCCGTACGAAAAATAGTATGCGCTACGTACGGTACGAGGCACTAAAGGATCGAACCATGCAACAACTTCCAAAACATTGTGTTTGTCGTTCTAACAACATATTTATTCAACCAACAGATGAAATATACTACTGATTGTACATTGAAAACAGCAGCAGCAGCAACCAGGGCTGGGGGTGCAACAGAAGCAGTAAGCATGCCAGAAGAGTGAAGACGCGACTCTCTCTTCCAAACCAAACATGAGCCATCATTACAAAAGGGCTACCAAAAAAGAACAAGTGTAAGGATCAAACTAAATAAAGATCCTACTACACCAAGTGTACGCATCTAACTAACTGGCTCAGTTAGACGTTACTATTTATTAAGCTGTGGAGATTGGCTGACGGCTTGAACCAGATGGGTGCATGACGGGGGAAACTCCAGCCAGCAGGTCGAAGTCTGATACTTGCGACCCTCTCTCCTACTTTGGGCTGCAGAGCGTGGCGGCACATATCAGGGTATGGTGCATGCAGAGATGCATGGTATGCTGTGTACACACAGTTTTGCCTGATGAACGAAACCGCGCTGCCATCATGATCCTTGCATGGTACTAAGATTGTCCACACGCGAAACAATGAGCTTGATTACCTCTGTGGGGAGCGAATTCCAGCCACTCTTTCGGCGGACGCTGCTCGGTTCTGCCATTGTTAGTGCTTGGGTTTCGGACGAGGGGGGAGGCGCCTTAGCGGGGATGGAAGATTGGACGAGATTATGTGCGGACAAAGATGGAGAAGCGAATATGTGCTGCAGGAAGTGGACATGTGATGATGACTACAGCACGCCGCTTGACTTATGAGACACATACCAGCAGCGTAGGGTCATGTCGATGCCAAAAAACTTGCTTGAGTGATCACAGTACTGGTACTCCCTATAGTGCTATGCCCTAACTTGCTTGAGTAGAGTAGTAGAGTAGGACTCTGCTCTACTACTAGCACTGGAGGAGTAGTATATTCTAATCTAAAATAGTTACAAACTTCAATGCCCGAGCGTGGAACAACTACGAACCGTGCTCAAAGACCATGAAGGCGTCTCGTCCTCTTCCTCCCTCCCTCTCGCACCGCCCATGAAGGCGCCTCGCCGTATCTGCGCTCCATCTAACCCTGCCATCCAAACATCTTTTTGGTTAGAGTTAGTTCAGAGCTAGTTCAAGGTTAGAATCTAACTCTAACCTCTAACTGAGTTAGAATATCCAAACAGGGCCCGTGTCTACGTGGTGTTTGGACATGGGCGACAACCTCAACGCCAACGGTGCTGCTCCCGTTGCACCGTATGTGTTTCTGTCCTTCCTGTTCGAAATCGTGGTAGAATTCATGTTTCTACTCTGTATCCTACTGCTATGCTAGTCCACATGATTAGTTTCATCTCTGTTATAGCCGTCATGATTTATTTTGTGCTTATTCGGATTAAATCTCATAGTAACTTGCTCATATATTCAACTGGCGCAACGTCCCCTACAACCACTCCCGTTTCATGGACGGCCTGGTCGATGCCTCCAAGGAGCCCTTCGTCCACTGCTATGAGTGCCTGATGCCGTTTTGTGGCTCGCCGGCGGACATGGTACATCACCTCACGGATGCGTGCAATAGTCACTGCTAGCCCTTGGCGGAGAACATCAAGTACGAGACGTGCTACCCGTTCACCATGCCGGAGTCGCTGGAGGATCACCGCCACCTGCTAGTCTCGGAGGAGGACGACAGCGTCTTCCTCTTGATCGTGGGCACCGGCGAGGCCCGCGCAGGCCGCCGCCCCGTCTCTTTAATGTGCGTCAGGGGCGACGCCGCTGACACTGACACGAGGCCGATGTACGGGTGCGTGGTCAGTGTTACTACCCCTCCGGGTCGCGTGGGCGGCGACACCAGCCTCATTGAATGGACTTGGACTCTGGGGAGCTGGGACTATCCCGCCAATGTGGACTTGGAAAACCCATGGCATCCTTTACCCGCCGACGCGGTGCACGGGGACTCCAAGGAGGTTCACCTGGACATACGCATTATCAAGTTAAATGTTGATCATTAGTCTTCGCTCAATGTAATCCGTTGTCTAAGCATGTGGAGACTTCCATGCAGGATCTTGCTCTATTGGAGTATCGCGCATGAATAAAAGTGTATCCGTTTATGGTTTAGTCTAGAATCTTCCATGTATTAATTTTTACTAAAGTACTGGTGAAAGACTTACAATGAACCATTTCTTACATCTCCTCTGCCCGCTTGCAAGTCATCCTGATTTAATCCCTCCGTCTAGGTGTATAAGGGCATGGTTAATATTACTTAATAGTATAGCCAACTGTTGACTATAAGAAAGTGCCATGTCATCTGTAGCCAACATGTATAACAATCGATACTCAAAAACTAATTCTTACTAGTGTGTATGCACGTGCAATGCACGTCTTAACAATATGGTGTGATTCGACCAAAAAAATACTTTGAAAAATGAATTCCGAGCAAAAAAAATATTGTTGATGCACAGGAAATAGAGTTTAGAAATTTACTAATTGGTAGTACAAAATGCAACTACTGCCTGCGGTCATCCAGAAATTTTTGAAGAATATATAAAAAAAGTACGTGGTGGAACCCACAAATTGTTTACTTCAACTTTAGTTTCTCCTCCAGACCATCTCACATCGGCTCACAACCAACTCTTTTTTTACTCATCACAACCTGACAATTGCAGCATAGTAGAGGAGGCATAGGTCTTCTTTTCAGGAAGGTATGACATGGTGCAGCGATGGTTCCAGAACCAAGTAGATTCAGCTGCAGGCACTGTTCACTGCGTATCCCTCCAATATCAGCCATTAGATTTAGGAGATGAGTGGCTAGGATTGATGCTCTAGGTGCAATCCAGGACTCGTATACTATATAGTAGTAGTAGTATAGATAGTATAGAAAAGATCATTTCTTGCAAAGCACAATAAGTGTTATTTCTTCACAAGTTTTGGATGCAGGTTGAATAGTTGAACGCTTTTGTTTGCAAAAGATGCCTTTTTATCTATTTCACCCGGATGTTTGTGAGCTCTAGAGATGAAATAATATCCGAAGAAAACTATAGATACCTGTTACACATGAGATGACCCCCACATCCTTTGTCAAAATAAACAACTCCCCGATCAATGCATTTCACTCTTCGGTGCAACGCACGGGCACCTTACTACTATAGATTAGTACGACCAAATATTGAACTAACATTATATATAGTACGATAAATGCTGATGCATGTCACCTAAAATTATATCATTCAAAACTATGTTCAAATACAAATCCAATGATATAGTTTTTGTTGACATGCACTAACATTTTGTCAATGAAATCTTCAGACAAATTCAATGGGGGACTAATAAACCACGACCGATGTAGTACAAGTGTAGAGGGCGGCGCTGCATGGGAGTCTCACCTCTCACCCCGCTCGTGGCGCGGCAGTAAAGCCGTCATGTCACAAAACCCAACCACTCCCAGTAATAAGTGGCCTGGTAAAATAAACGGACAAGCAACCATCACATCCCTCCGTCTTTTTTGCATTTCATCTCTCTGCATTTACTTTCTCCGGTTCATCTCGCACACTTAATCCCTAGCTACTACTCCTAGGGCCAGTTCTTTTGGCGGCTTCCCCAGCTTTTCCCACAAGACTAGTCATAGTGGAGAGTAACAATAAGGCGCCTCACTCATTTATTTGGGCTTCTAAACTACTACTCCGTCCTGGTTTATTCCCCACCATTGTAATTTGTGCTAAATTTTGACCAAAGATTTAACTGGTTTATTCCTCACCATTGTAATCCCTCCGTCTAGGTGTGTAAGTCATCTTACGAAAACCAAATAATCCCAAGACACTTAGGCGCAGTGCATTAACTTCTACCTCGTTTCTTGTTTCTTAACATATCAACCAATAAGAGATAAAGAGTGTGCATGCTTTTAATGACTTGAGATATCAAACACGACATGCAATGGTTAGTTCATTGCATGCAATACTATTAATTAGCAAATAAACATTAACGTTTCTCGTTTTCTCCTCCTCCTTGGTCACGGTGCACAGCCTAAGATGACTTACTCACCTAGACGGATGGAGTAGTGCATGTGACATGCACTAACATTTCATTAGTTAAATTTATGATCAAAATTTGACACAGATTACAATGGGGACCAATAAACTAGGACGGAGGTAGTAGTTATGGGATTACTAATCTAGAAGCCTAAAAGAATTGGCCCCTGGTACTCCTACTAGTAGTAGTACTCAAGTTGGAATTCCAATTGCACGGCACAACTTGTTAGGCAAAAAATTCGATACAGGGTGTAGGAAGCAGTTTGGGAATTTGCATGCCTTTCCAACCAGTGAGATACTCCGTACAAAGTACGACAGAGAAATAACCATAGAGAAGGAAGCTAAAAGTAAACAATCAAACGAGCATTTTTGCATTTGTTTTGCATTGAATCGTTTCACAAGCTTGACTAGTGCTGTTTTTCTACTTTTACAAAAACCGCATCGTAATGTTAAAACGTGCATTTACACGTACTCCCTCCGTCCGAGTTTATTAGGCCTAAAGACAACTTCTCTTAGACCAAGACACATAGTAATTTGCTCACATTAATTCTTCCATTCCACTCCCAATGCACTCTCTCACATGCATGCAGCCAATGAAAAAGCACACATGAAGTGTATTAACTTTTCAGCCATGGCACCAACAACAATAGCTTTCAATACAACCAATGAAATGGTTGCATGCATGCACCTTTCCAACGCGGGGCCTTATAAAAGGGGACATGCTTGTGATGCTGAGAGGCCTAGTAAACCCGGATGGAGGGAGTACATAAGTAATAGTAATACTCCCTCTGTCTAGGTGTATAAGTCTTCCCTCCTTCTTGGTCACGGTGCACAACCAAAGATGACTTATTGACCTGGACGGAGGGAGTAGCATAGTCTGCAAGCATATATCGAGAGAGACGTGTAGTGCGATAGTATATAGTAAAGTTTGTGCTATATGCACGTACTTGCAAATGCGTACGAATACACAAGGTTTCCAAACTTTCCCTTTTACATACTTAATTAAGGACGCTAAAAATTCCTGAACGTTCGAGATTTATCATTTGCATCCCAAAACTAATGAGATCGCCTTACGAAACAAAAATTATACTCCTCCTAAAAGCCACGGCGCTCGCAGGAGTGCTTGCAGCGCGCCACGAGTGCCCTAGTGCACGGCCGTTTCCCGGCGCGCCGACACAACGCCTCTTCCTCAGCCTCGCAACTCGCGAGGTGCTGATTGGTGGCTTGCCGGCGGGCGAGCGCGATCTCACCGGTGTGGTGATCTGGCGCCAACAGGTACTCCTCCTCGCTGGAAGCATGCACCCGGTCCACGTACCGCCAAGAGTAGATGAGGCGCTTGGGCCTGACTGCACTCAGGGTGTTGGCATGTGCGTCCTCCGCCACCCTCATGGCCCTCGCACGAGCCTTCTGCCAAAGAGCCAATTGCCTGACTCTCTCGGACGCGACATAGGCCTCCCAGGCAGCTTGTTCCGCGGTGCGCTTCTCTTCCTCGGCCTTCTTCTCTGCCTCTATTTTGGCGCGCTCTGCTGGAGGCAAAGCCTCCCACAAGGCGACATCCATTTCTTTCCAAAACTCCTCAAGGCTGGGGGGCTCGGCAGGCGACGCGGCGTTCTCCTCGTAGCGGGGAGCCGACGCATCCTCCGGCGCGCGTGCTGGCGAGATTGGGAACGCCGACGCGTCCACCTCTATGCGTCGCGGCGAGGAGCGGAACACCGACGCGTCCTCCTCGACTAGTGGCGGCGAGGAACGGAACGGCGACGTGTCGCGTCGCGGCGAGGAGCGAAACGCTGACGCGTCCTCCTCGACTAGTGGCGGCGAGGAACAGAACGGCGACGCGTCGCATAGCGGCGAGGAGCGGAACACCGACGCGTCCTCCTCGACTAGTGGCGGCGAGGAACGGAACGGCGACGCGTGACCGTCCGCGCGGTGCAGCGAGGGGCTCCTAGGGCTTGGGAGGGGCGATGCCATGGTGGTCGACGTGAGAGGGAGGGGGAGGAGATAGCGATGAACGTGAACGTGAGGGGGAGGAGATAGCGATGTCGTGGGAGGCGTGGTATTTATAGTGAGCAATGGCACACCTACGTAAGATATGGACTGAGCTGCACTGACTTAACTGCAGGTCCAGTTGCGTCACTGACATGTGGGCCAGACCCCGGTTGGGCCCATATGTCAGTGACCCAATGTACCTACAGTTAAGTAACAGCTACGTGGGCATATTTGTTGGAGTAAATTACGGGGGAGCGAAGGGGTGGAAATATTGCTGGTCACAACGGATTGGACGAGCGTGGGGGGAGGAGAGTCATGCATGCAGATTTTTTCACACGGTGGAGTGGTGGGACCGCCGGAGGGAGAAGGAGAGTTTGGCAGGCATATTGTTTCCACACATGGAGAGGAAAAGATTTGGAGACGAACGGGCTTCCTGCAGGTATGGGGAACGGTGCATAATAAGTCATCTTGTATGCCGGGCTAGGTATAGTCTCAAGTCATTAAAAACATACACGCCCCACACATGTTCATATTTCAAGGTGCACTAAATTATTGCATGTGATGATTAAGGCTGGCCATAATGGTGGTATCTTAGCTGGTCACGGGAATAGCAAACATGCTGATGTGGCAAAGAATTAAAGAAGAGAGGGGGGTTAGAGGGGGGTTAGAGTAACTAGTGTTCATGCATGCATCTCGTTTTCCATTCACATTTTACAAGTAAAATTCGTGGACAAACTTTGACCAAAAGTACGATGGGGACTAGTAAACCAGAATGGAGGTAGTAGTTTTTTTAATCAAAGAAGGGTTTCCCCTTCCGATTTTCATTACTGAAAACCAGCATCTAAATCTAAACCATAGTATTTGCCCTAGAACAACCAGGTTCAACATCTCGCAACATAAACCCATACAACCTCCATCGCAAAAAAAGCCATACAACCATACGCCAAGGAGGTACGTAGTACTATGAATTCCATTTTCGCTCCATACCAATCGTTCTAAAAACTACTTACTACTTATAACGCGCCATTGAAAATCGGAACTCTTAACCCCGCTAAAAAACGATATTTTAAACATGGCTACTTGATCTGTGGCTACTGACGAGCCACCACGCTCCAAGTCATTCACCTGTGGTCCCGACCATCAACCCCTACAGATCAAATTATCACACGAGCTGACTATTCCTACAAAGGTGCTCCACCACGTACCCGGTACCCGCGAATGCAGCAATCGTGCACCTAGGGTTTTAGGGTTTATTTGTTAACGTTGCCTTTACATAACACTCATGTGTGCGAGACAGCGAGAGGCCGACTGCGTGCGTGCGCCTCTTCTATTCGTATATGTACTCCACCGTTTGTTTGGTGTCCAAAAAATATAATAACTACTAGCAATGTGCCAATGCGTTGCCACACGATCAAAGTAGATTAATACATATTCACCAATTTGATAGAAAAAATTCTAGTTTTGAAATACGTATATCACTAAAAATATGTTATGTTTCACTCAAAATATATTCTTTTGGCGGTTTTGATGAGATAAGGGAGGAATGTTGTTGGTTTCAAGATTCGAGAAGTGGTATATGTCTAATTTCTACTCTTACTAGCAAGATGCCCATGCGTTGCACGGAACATCAAGATCTTGTGGGAGAAAAGGATGAACGAGGGAAGGCCTTATATGCAAATGTGGTGAAGAGTGCGGGTAAATTGCCATATTTTCCTTCCTATCCGTCAGATATAAATCGGACGACCTACATTGCAGGATGGCAGGCCCACCATCATCACCAACTCTATTTTTTACCCCTACTCTTATAAAAAGCATTGTCGGTGATGATCGTGTGCCTGCCATCCTGCAATATAGGCTGTCCGATCTATATCTGGCGGATAGGAAGGAAACTATGACAATTTTGCAAAAAGATACCCACACCCCTCTCCACATTTGCAAATAAGGCTTTCCCTCATTCATCCTTTTCCCCCACAAGATAAACTACTCATAAAAATGCATCTTGATGTTCCGTGCAACGCATGGGAATCTTGCTAGTTGTTGCAAAAAGCCCATGTGTGTGTGTGAGAGAGAGGGAGAGTGGAGGAGGACGGAGTGCATGTGTGACAAAGACACAAGGAGTGTGTGTGCGATAGGTATCAGCTTAAAATGAGGCGATAGTGTGTGTGTGCACGATCGAGAGGGCGTGTCTCAAGAAGGGAAGAAAATTCTACATAGATACAAGGAGCGGGAGAGAGACATGTATGTGATGGTGTGGAAGCACGAGTGTGCGGGTGTATAAACCTATCTAGAGGCTAGCTAGTCGATAAATGTTTGTGAGAGAAATATGAGTCGGGGTGCGAAAGCAAGAGTTTTGTGTGTGTGTGAGAGAGACGGTAGTCGGGAAGGGGAGTGGAAGCAGGAGTTGTGTGTGTGTCTGTGTGAGAGAGAGAGAGGAGACGATAGTCGGGGTTGTCTGATTGGTAAACAAATGAATAATGTCAGTCTGGGATGGAGACGAAAAGGAGACCCCAACAAATGTTGTGTCTACAGGAGAGAGAGAGAGTAATTTTAGTGGTATGAGTCATATGTAGAGACATATAGGGTGTATGAGAGAATCCCATAGAGAGAAAGACAAAGTGAAAGACGAGTGGAGACTGTGTGTGTGGCAGTGAAAAATAAAGCTTAGGTACCGAGTGATACCAGAAACGGTAGAGACGTGAGAGATAATGAAAACTGTGTAATGTATAATGATAGGGAGAGTGTGACACTTCTCAAGGGAGACGTCGAGAGACAATGCTTGCGAGGATAGGAGAAACATGAAGTGAGCGTGCGGGTGAGCTAGAGAAAAGAGAGTGATAGCTACCTGAAGGAGCATGCATGCGAGAGAGATGGGCGTGAAAGGAGTGAACAAAAAAGGGATTCAAAAATTTGAATTCGAGATGATGATACATGCAATCCATACTCGAACCAAAATTGATCTATCAAACATCCATACTCATATGAATTCACGCACATCTATGTTATTTAATATGTAGATATTACTGATCCATACATTTTAGTAGAACATAATTTGGTTAAATTTTTTCGAATTCAACCTTAAGATTTTGAGATCGTTGTATATGTAAATCATATTATACATATAAAGGAGCAGAATTCTTTGTTGTGCTTTTGAAAGTATATATAAAAAAATAATGTATATAGAATGTAATTCCAATTGAAAATGGATCCCGCCCGGAAAAAAAGAATACAAATGGGATTCGAATTGAGTTGGCACGGTAAACGTGCACTCTGCAAAATTTGAACGAAGCGGGGAAAGTTGCAGTAACCGCCTAAAACCAAAATCTGCGAGATGGAAATAACTACTGCCTATCCCTACCACGCAAAGCCTATCTACGGGATTTCTATAGGTTTCGATAGGGGTAGGTTTGTAATTTCACCCAAACGTGACGTAACCGCCTCTCACCCGGATTCATACACGGTGGGCGCCAAAACACAGTGTGTCCTCGGCCGAAATCGACTCCCTCCCTGATTCATATTCATACACGGTGGGCGCCAAAAATAAACTCTCGTCGGCAAATATTCGGTGTATGCGAGATTACCGTCCTATCCCCAACCGACTAATGTTGTTGTGATGTAGTAGAAATTTGAAATGGGGGCTAAGTTTGTAAATTTCCTCGCATTTGAGACAAGCGCGCCCTGAATACATGGTTCCCCCTTCCTCTCTACCACCCTTTTCCCCATTCGTACTCCGTGGGCGCCAAAACACCCTCTCCACCCCACCCTCCTCCGTCCGCCGCCGTCCGCCACCCCATCCACCACCGTACTCCTCCACCATGCCGGAGCTGATACCCCGACGCCGCCATCCATTACAAGAGATCGACCTCTCTCATCCATGGCTTCGGACCGGGATCCTTGCATCCCGTCCTCGCGCTTCATCCCCGCCGTCGTCCACCTTGTCGGCGCCGCTCCTATGACCGTCTCGTCCACCGCGCCCCGCCACCACCGTCTACCCTCCTAGATCTGCTTCCACGCTGCCGACAGCCATCGCTACCGCAGCACCGTCAAATTCTCAGCAGATGCGTACACGGCACCGCACCAGAGGCGGTACTCTTTCGTATCTGCTCAACTTATTTACCGCAGCAAGAAAATAGATCGCCACTGCTTTACTCTGATTTCTTGTCTTGGTTGCGAAGTTGCCTTTGTCCGGTTTGCACCTTCAGATCCGCCATGGCACGCTCAACACTATACTCCCAATGCTTATGGTTTTCCCCTTTTATATTCCACACTAGTTAAATCACAGTAGACTAAATTTCAAAATTGGGTCAGTCGATTTTTCAGAGCTCGCCGGAGTTCGCCGGTGTGATCGAAGGGGCTCGGGTGGTTGTGGGGCCTCGCCGAATGAAGAAAACTCGACGCGGGTGGGGGTGGCGGAGGAACACAGGCAGTGGGGGCCGGTGGTCCGGCCGGCGGCCCGTGCTGTTCTGTATGGGAAGAATCAGAGACGAGGAAGAAGAAGGGTTAGGAGACGTAGGATCTTCATCCAACCACCTGAAATGGTCGAGAGACAGCTGGGAGTTGCATTCTTAATGCGCTCTGGTTCATCATGTGTGGGCACTGCGCAACCAACATTTTATTATCCAAAATCTGCTTCTTCTTCTTTACCATGTTCCTCTTCTGTTCTTCTTTAACACGTACTCTCTTCGTTCCTAAATACAAGTCTTTGTATAGATTCCACCATGGACTACATATGGAGGAAATGAGTGAATCTACACTCTAAAATGTATCTGGATACATATGTATGTGATCCATAGTGGAAATCTCTACCAAGACTTATATTTTGGAACGGAGGGAGTATGATAGTAGTACAGTATGTTCCTTGTACTGAAGATGAGCAGGGACATTTGCAGTGTAGAGGTCTATACGGTCGGTTGTGATGGACACTTTGAGCCTCTTTGATTTGTAGGATCTTGTAAACATAGGAATATGATTTGTAGTGGCCTGCCCACTTGAATCCTATAAGAATAGCAAGGAAATGCGGGGAGCTGTGTCGCCTTTGAGAGTTACACTGATATTAACAGTACCGCACCTTCACTTGAAGAGAGCTGGTATCCGAAGCCTTTCTAGCCGTACCGGCAATACTAGCACATATATTCCAGCAAGTTCCACTTTGCTGATTTTACTCTGATGCTTAAGGTTTTCCCGTTATATCTACACTATGATTTGTGTAGCTGCTTTGTGTCGCACTAGCAGCAGTCCACTCTTGAAGCTAAACACTGTAATGACTTACAAAATTGGCACCAAGGCATTGAGTGCCATTCTGGATGCAATGAAACTCATACACTCCCCACCTATTGATTCTTGTTCAGAATATGATCCTAATGACTATTCTAACCTCGAGGAGTCAAAGGCAGATGGCCTGTCCTGTTCACCCATCAAGGTGCATGTTCTAATTTGGCAACGTTTTATTGATTGCGGGTATCTTGCATATGGTGTCTTGCATTTGTTCTACTTTGTTGCACCGCCATCTGCTTAGTTTACTCATCATATATGTCGAGATGCCATGCCCATCCATTATCAATACATATTCCATCTGTCATCATACCATGTTTTTTCACTCAAATGCTGTTCTTGTGCATCAGACATCAAAAAGGAAGAGGGTGATTGCCGAACCTGAAGGAGCACCAGCAAAGTCCTTGAAAAACGTGGTGGTGCCGGAGAAATCAGACAGCACCCCACTTATATTGGATGTACAACCAGTGACACAAAATGTAGGACCGACTCCAGCAGACTGTACCCATACTTCATTGGCCACACCACTAGCCCCACCACACAGGACCTGCACTCCAGCAAAAGGTATACCGATTTCATTTGCCATAGCACCAGCTGTACCACAAAAAAATCACACTCCAGCAATAAGTACAGCAAGTCCACCGGCCGAAGACCTCTTCCAACTACAGAGACGGCTAATTCCTGCAGATTGGAACCCCATTCCATTTATTCCCAGTTTAAAAGACAGTGCTTTCAATGCTGTTAGGGACTACGTGCATATATTCCCATCATGGGAAGATTATTGTGAAGACAAACACCATTTTCACATCTTCCTGTCCAACTTACGTGTAAGTGCTATTATTCATGGTTATTATTTTCCTGTTTTTGTTGATTGAACACATCAATGATTTACATTACATTGTTTTAACTAGGCGAGGGTCAATCTGGATAGTCATGACGAGCAAAGCTTGCTTGTGCTTTTCAAGGAAGCATTGCAGCAGTATCGGTGTTACCTGAGGAAATCACACTTTGATGGCAAGTCTATAAATGAATTCCCGGTGAAGTCTCCTGGGCTAAATTTAGAAGACATTGAATGGAAAAACCTTGTTATGCACTAGTCTCGTTCCCAGGATGAGGTACTGCCTATGAAATCACATGACAATTTGAACTTCTACTTTTCCGCATGTGCCTTACGGATCTTTTTTGCAGGAAATCTGCTCGAAGAAGAATTCTGGTTTGACAAGAATGACAGGATATCACAAATATGCTGCCCGCTGCTTTGCTCTTGTTAGTACGTGTTGTCCTATATCACTCTACTTGCATACATACCTGGTTCATTATGTGACAGTAGTATGCATGATAGCTTGCTTATCAATTGTTCGCTCCAAATTATCTGATCTGTATGAATGGTTACATTAGTGTAGAATATATCAAATGCCAATGTTTTTTTAGCTCTGCATTGTTCTTGTAAGTACATGCTGTCCTTTATCAGTGTACTTATAATGACAGGTAGTTGTTCATGTACCATCACTCTGCAGCTTATTTTCCTTTGCCCTCCATTTTCTACACATCAGATCTATATTTACTCTTACCATAAGGTTGGTACTGAAGAAGTTTAGCTGTGCATTGCTCTTGGCTGTACCTTTTGCCTGTATCGCTGCACTTACATTTATAGCTACTTGGTTATGTAGCATCACTCTTCATCTTATCTTAAATATTCTCCATTTTTTCGTATATTATCACATCTATATTTACTCTTAACAAAATGTAGAATAAAGGCAATGCTTTTGAAGAAGATTCTGTGGTAAACTTCTTGAATTGCCCCCATCAACATGGACAAGGCCTTTATAGAGCCTGTCTTCACTAATAATGTAAGTTTGTCCATCTCAAGCCTTCAAACTTTGTTGTATATATTTGGTTAGGCATGACTGCAACAGTTGTTTATTTTTGGTGTTTGCATCAAATTGCTTGTTTAAAGTTTATTATGTAGTTCATAAACAAAAGTTTGTCCTTTCTCAATTTAAGTTTTCAGTTGTACAACCAAGTTCCTTCTTCATACCATGTAAATTAAACTATACAGAGCAAGTGATCTTCTTTTGCACTGCATGTATGCTTCTGTTCTTCATCCGTAATCCAGTGGTGTGGTGAACCTACCCACTACAGCACAATGTCATATTCTACAATGTCTTAACTATGAACAATGTCATATCATTCTACTATTATTTAAACCGTCTCTTTATTTGCCAATCTGAAATGGTATAAATTAACAGCACACTAATCATTGATACTTATGAGTTCTTGATCTGTAATCCAATGGTGTCGTGAAGCTGCCAACTCCTTCACAATGTCATTTCCTGCCATGTCTTGACCTGAACAATACCATATTGTGTTAATGCAATTTTAAATTGTGTCACTTTATTCGTCAGTAAGAAATGTGATAAATTGTCAGCACTGATACTTTTATGTGCAAAACCTGTCATCTGTCTGCTTGTTTATCTTTCAGAGTGAGGAAGATATAAGTGTTGAACAAGCGCAGTCTCATCATCTTGCTCAGCTGCTTGTGCTGCAGCTCCCCAGCAGGGCTAACCTTTCTTGAACTCTATTGAAGTGCTATCGGTTTTGTATATTATTTTGTCAGCGTGTTTATTTGCATTGGTGGCGATCTTTGATGCCCAGTGTATGTAATCTGCTGCCTGCTTGTGCTTTATTATCATAGTGGCGAACTTTGATGCCCAGTTGTTTCCTAGCCATGTGCGGTGCCCCCCTCCACAGTTTACCACCTCGGTCATATTGTCGTAGTGCTTAGGCGAAGCCCTGCGCGGATCACATCACCAACACCATCGCCACACCATCGTGCTGACGGAACTCTCCCTCGACTCTCTACTGGATCAAGAGCTCGAGGGACGTCATCGTGCTAAACGTGTGCTGAACACGGAGGTGCCGTACATTCGGTACTTGGATCGGTTGGATCATGAAGACGTTCGACTACATCAACCGCGTTACTAAATGCTTCCGCTTTCGGTCTACGAGGGTTCTGATAACCCGCAAGTATAGGGGATCACAATAGTTTTCGAGGGTAGAATATTCAACCCAAATTTATTGATTCAAAACAAGGGGAGCCAAAGAATATTCTCAAGTATTAGCAGCTGAGTTGTCAATTCAACCACACCTAGAAACTTAATATCTGCAGCAAAGTGTTTAGTAGCAAAGTAATATGATAGTATTGATAACGGTAACAAAAGGTAACATTAGTAAAAGTAATGTTTTTGGTATTTTGTAGTGATGATAGCAATAGCAACGGGAAAGTAAATAAGCGAAGAACAATATATGGAAAGCTCGTAGGCAATGGATCGGTGATGGAGAATTATGCCGGATGCGGTTCATCATGTAACAGTCATAACCTAGGGTGACACAGAACTAGCTCCAGTTCATTGATATAATGTAGGCATGTATTCTGAATATAGTCATATGTGCTTATGGAAAAGAACTTGCATGACATCTTTTGTCCTACCCTCCTATGGCAGCGGGGTCCTTACGGAAACTAAGGGATATTAACCCTTTTAATAGGGAACCGGAACAAAGCATTAACATATAGTGAATACATGAACTCCTCAAATTACGGTCATCACCGGTAAGTATCCCGATTATTGTCACTTCGGGGTTAACGGATCATAACACATAATAGGTGACTATAGACTTGCAAGATAGGATCAAGAACACTCATATATTGATGAAAACATAATAGGTTCAGATCTGAAATCATGGCACTCGGGCCCTAGTGACAAGCATTAAGCATAGCAAAGTCATAGCAACATCAATCTCAGAACATAGTGGACACTAGGGATCAAACCCTAACAAAACAAACTCGATTACATGATAGATCTCATCCAACCCATCACTGTCCAGCAAGCCTACGATGGAATTACTCACGCACGGCGGTGAGCATCATGAAATTGGTGATGGAGGATGGTTGGTGATGACGATGGCGATGGATTCCCCTCTCTGGAGCCCCGAACGGACTCCAGATCAGCCCTCCCGAGAGGTTTTAGGGCTTGGCGGCGGCTCCGTATCATAAAATGCGATGATTTCTTCTCTCTGATTTTTTTCTCCCCGAAACTCAATATATGGAGGCGGAGTTGGAGTCGGAGATGCAACAGGGGGCCCACAAGGTAGGGGGCGCGCCCTAGGGGGGCAGGCGCGCCCCCCACCCTCGTGGAGAGACGGTGGGCCCCCTGGCCTTCATCTTTGGCAGGTATTTTTCTTTTTTTTCTTCTGAAAAGTGGCTCCGTGAAGTTTCAGGTCATTCCGAGAACGTTTGCTCCTGCACATAAATAACACCATGGTAATTCTGCTGAAAACAACGTCAGTCTGGATTAGTTCCATTCAAATCATGCAAGTTAGAGTCCAAAACAAGGGCAAAAGTGTTTGGAAAAGTAGATACGTTGGAGACGTATCAGGTACGTGGACACACTCTCCCCTCTCATTTCTATGCATATCCTAGTTAGATCTTGTGTGATCATAGGAATTTGTTTGAATTACTATGTTCCCAACAAGTACAAATAGTAAACGGGCACAAAAATGGTATTGTGATGCTTAAAAATGAGGCCTAGGGTTAGTACTTTCACTAGTGCAATCTCTCAACAATGCTAATATAATTGGATCATATTACCACCCCTCAAAGGGCGATGAAGATTAACTCCAAAGTTCCTATCTAGCGGAGAACATAAGAAGAAATCGTTTGTAGGGTATGAAACCACCTCGAAGCTATTCTTTCCGATTGATCTATCCAAGAGTTTGTACTAAAATAACACCAAATAATTTCAGATTCATAATACTCAATGCAACACAAAGAACTTCAAAGAGTGCCCCAAGATTTCTATCGGAGAAACAAAGACAAGAACGTGCATCAACCCCTATGCGTAGATTTCCCCAATGTCACCTCGGGAATCCGCGAGTTGAGTGCCAAAACATATATCAAGTGAATCAAATAATACCCCATTGTCACCACGAGTATTCATTTGCAAGACATATATCAAGTGCTCCCAAATCCATAAAAGTATTCAATCCGATAAAATGAAATCTCAAAGGGAAAAGACAATTCATCACAAGATAGAGAGGGGAAAACACCATATGATCTGACTATATTAACAAAGCCCGCGATACATCAAGATTGTGACATCTCAAGAACATGAGAGAGAGAGAGAGATTAAACACATAGCTACTAGTACAAACCCACAGCCCCGAGGGTGGACTACTCCCTCCTCATTGTGGTGGCCGCCGGGATGATGAAGATGTCCACCAGAGATGATTCCCCCCTCCGGCAGGGTGCCAGAACAGGGTCTTGATTAGTTTTCTGTGGCTACAGAGGCCTGCGGTAGCGGAACTTCTGATCTAGATTTTTTGGGAATTTATAGGGTAAAGAGGGGGTGCGGGAGGCCACCGAGGTGGGCACAACCCACCTGGGTGCGCTTGGGCCCCCCGGTGCGCCCTGGTTGGTTGTGTCCCCTCGGGGCACCCCCAGGTGCTGCTCTGGCCCATCCTGGGTGTTCTGGTCCATAAAAAATCTCCAAAAAGTTTCGCGGTGTTTGGACTCCGTTTGATATTGATTTCCTGCGATGTAAAAAACAAGCAAAAAAGAACAACTGGCACTGGGCACTGAGTCAATAGGTTAGTCTCAAAAAATGATATAAAGTTGCTATAAAATGATTGTAAAACATCCAAGAATGATAATATAACAACATGAATACTTCATAAATTATAGATACGTTGGAGACGTATCAGCATCCCCAAGCTTAATTTCTACTCGTCCTCGAGTAGGTAAATGATAAAAGAAATAATTTATGAAGTGTGAATGCTAGCAAAGTGCATAAGTTTGATCAATGATAATTTCAATCACTTTTCCTAGCATCATAACAACAATTTTTTCTTATAAAACTTCTCATGTTATAGTAGCAACCAGTTCACATGTTAAGGTTCAAACAATGAACTCTCTTGAAACTCAACAACCTATGTTCTCAGTCACCAAGCAATTGTAATTCAGCTTATTCAACAGAGTTTAAGTAAGAGATCCACATACTCAACCATCATATAGTCTTCTATGATTGCTAACACTCACCACATACACATGAGCAAAACGTTTCAACCGTACACATAGAAAGATAGGGGCTTATTGTTTTGCCTCCCAACGTATTCACCTCAAGGGTGTTGTCAACAATAATAACTCATGCTACCCATATCCAACTGGTTATATGTGCCTAGATCTTTCCTCACCACATGATGCTTGCCAAAAGACAAAAATAAAAAAGGAATAGAGAGAAGAACTTTGACTCTTTGCATAAAATTAAATACATAAAAGTAAAAGATAGGCCCTTCGCTGAGGGAAGCAGAGGTTGCCATGCGCTTATTTGTTTATATGCTCAACCCTTAGTGCAAAAGAACATCATGTTATATTGCCCCTTATGATAGCAACCTTTATTATGCAGTCTGTCGCTTTTATTCTTTGCCATCACAAGCTCATACAACGCTCAATTTTCTCTTACACTAAATGATCTAATACTTTTAGAAGCAATTTTTATTGCCTTATTGCACCGATGACAACATACTTGAAGGATCTTACTCAATCCTTAGGTAGGTATGGTGGACTCTTCAAAATAAGATTTGGGTTTAAGGGTTTTTGGATGCACAAGTAGTATCTCTACTTAGTGCCGATTTTTTGCTAGCAAAGATAGGGAGCAAGCACCACATGTTGAAGGACCTATGACAATATAACTTCTATGTGAATATGAACAAACATAAATCATTACGTTGTCTTCCTTGTCCAACGTCAACAATTTTGGCATATAATATTTTGATGGGGGCTCACAATCACAAAAGATGTTCAAGATAGTGTATTTTCATGTGAATCTTCTCTTCCCTTATTAATTCTTTCATGAATTGCATCATTGACCAATGCTATGTTTGTAGATCTCCAATAAAATTTTCTACTTATACTCTTCCTTATGTGGTGTCATTACTTACCATAAGATTAGCATATGGAGCATAATTGGTTTGCTACCAATATTTGGCTTGCCAAATGTTGGCACTGCCAACTATTGGCAATACCGAGACTTGCCAGTTATTGGCAACTTTATGTGAGAGAGGCAAAACAATTCGTAGCCAACCAAGTAGTTGCCAATATTTGGCACAATGCCAAACATTGGCATGCCAATTTTTGGCAACAAACCAATTATGCTCATGATCTTTTCATTTATTTCCTTTCTTTTTATTGAACATGAAAATAAAGAAAACAAAACTTCAAACTAAACTTTGTTATATATCTCACACACGATTACAAGGATAGATCACTAAGCAAACACTCGAAAAGAAAGTATCGAACTAAACTTTTATTCATTTATTGCAAAATATAACTATGGATCGAACTATGATAAGTAAAATCAAAAGATAGTGGAGGTGATACGATACCGGGGCACCTCCCCCAAGCTTAGCACAAGCCAAGGGGAGTGCCCATACCCGATACTCAATTTTCCTTTGGTGAAGAAGAAGAAGGAGGTGGTGGTGATGACTGATGAAGTAGTAGCGATCTTATCCTCGGGTTTCCATGGCAGTGGCTCACCATCATAAGAGGAGGAGTGAGTCTCGCGAGTCCTGCAACTAGCAGCCAAACTCATACATTTAAACCTTGCCTCATATTCAAAGACTTGGTTTTGGAGGTCGTAGATCTGGCTCTGGAGAAAGTTAATTTGCTCGTTGAAGGCGAAGACGATGTCCTCCATGGACTTTCCATCAACCTTGAGATCACAGGAATAGTCCGCGATCATGAGGTGATTGGCATTGAGTCCACATTCCACCATCCCCTTGCACCGGAAGACTTCCTGCTCCATAGCTTCAAGCCTAGCCTCCACAGATCCCGTCCCCTTGGGGCCTTGCACATAGCGGATGTGGAGCACCCCGTCATGCATCTAGATAGCTTGACGGTGCTGCATCACCTCCCGCAAATATGGGTTGATAATGTTCTCAAAGAACTTGTCCATGGAGGAGCTTGAAGCGGCCATGGTGGATTGGATCTGTCAAAAAATAGCAAGGAAAAGAAAACAGAAGATTTCTCTGCGATACCGTAGTCAATAGGTTCGAGGGGTATATAAAGATTTTTTTATCTTGGGAAACAAGCAAAGAGAATAAAAATGGAGTCCGGAAGGTACCCGAGGTGGGCACGCCTGCCAGGCGCGCCCTTGTGTCTTGTGCCCACCAAGGGTGCCTTCCTGGTTGTTTCTTATTTTCCTAATTTTTAATATATTACAAAATTGACAAAAAATATTTTTGCGGATTTTCCGGAGTCCGTTTACTTACCGTATCACATACCTCCTCTTTTTTCATGATTCTTGAGTGTTCCAGAAGGTTTCCTTTATGTGTTCTTTCAGTGCCATAGTTTGGATAATATTGCTTTCAACATTAATAGGTGTACCTGAGGTATAATGTTTTATTCTTTGCCCATTGACAACCTTCGGGTTGGTACCTTCGGTGTTATTTATTTTTATTGCTCTATATCGATAAACCTCCTCGATAACATAGGGTCCTTCCCATTTGGAGACGAGTTTTCCTGCATAGAATCTGAAACGAGAGTTGTACAAAAGAATGCATTCTCCAACTTTAAGCTCACGCTTTTGGATTCTTTTATCATGCCATCTTTTAACTTTTTCTTTAAATAACTTGGCATTTTCATAAGCTTGTGTTCTCCATTCATCTAGTGAGCTAATATCAAATAACCTCTTTTCACCAGCAAGTTTGAAATCATAGTTGAGTTCTTTAATTGCCCAATATGCTCTATGTTCTAACTCAAGAGGCAAATGACAAGCTTTTTCATATACCATTTTATAAGGAGACACACCCATAGGATTTTTATATGCTGTTCTATAGGCCCAAAGTGCATCATCTAATTTCTTAGACCTATTCTTTCTGGACCTATTGACAGTTTTTTGTAAAATTGATTTTATTTCCCTATTGCTAAGTTCAATTTTACCACTAGACTAAGGATGATAAGGTGATGCAATTCTATGGTTAACATCATACTTAGCAAGCATTTTACAGAAAGCACCATGAATAAAGTGTGAACCACCATCAGTCATTAAATATCTAGGGACTCTAAACCTTGAGAAAATAACTTCCTTAAGCATCTATAATACCTAAATAGTTCATCCCCACTAACATATTTCTCTTTAGATGCAGCCTATCCACCTCAGCAACCTTGACACATCAGCAATCATGCACTCTAAAAAATTCAGCAAAAAAGAGATCATATCATGCATATTGGCCGGTCATGCATTCCATTTCCAGCTGAATGGATTGTCTGTTCATTTCATCATGCCATTAAACCACTGATCCAGCCAGCTCCCCACCTCCCCCATGGCCCCACCACAAAAAAGAAAAGCAACAGGCGAACAAACACAAGTGTACAACCTAAACAGCGTAACAAAAAAAGTTTTTTCCCCGAGATCTCAGCTCCGAGAGATATATAGAGAGGCGCTTCAGAGAATGGAGATGCACGGCTTCTGCTCCACGTCCCCCTATGAATTCGCCATCCTGGTTGACGGTGTGCTGGGCTACCTCCACCGCAGCAGCATCGACTCCCTGGAGGGCGACGCCGACCTTGGTGTCGCGACGACTCTCCGGCACTGGCATGGCTGCCAGTCCGACGGCTCTCCACCTCTGCCACGACCATGGGTTCTCCTCCCACGGCTCTCCGAGATTGAATCATTCGCGGTCCCGTTCCATGTTGGTTCCTATGGCCGGCTCAAAGATTTCCTAGCCGCCATTCCAGGTTGGTCCCACGGCTCTCCGAGATTGCCTGGCCGCCTGTCCTTCGTCTTTGACGGAAAGGACCGCTGATGCACCTCACCTATTCCTTTCATCCTCCCCTACCGACTACTTTCTCCGTTCCTGAAAGTGTAGGTAGAGGAGAACATGGGACGTGGATTTTTAGAGCACTTGCACCCCGACCTTGCTATCCTAGCTCTCCAATATTGCTTTAAGATCCGTGCGACACAACTAACTTTCTATATGAAATTTTCTCCTTTTTGTTTCTCCCACATAGAACATATCTTGAAGTTCAAACCTATGCAGCGTGGCAAAGCTTTCTAACTAGAATCTAGGATAAATCTTTCGGAATTTTTTGCCCGGCAGAAATACTTAAAATATGATTTTTTAATCAAACAAAACATATTTTGTATATTTATGTTTGACAAAAAATCTGAAAGATTTATCCTAGATTCTAGTTAGAAAGCTTTGCCACGCTGCATAGGTTTGAGCTTCAATATATGTTCTATGTGGGAGAAACAAAAAAGAGAAATGTATTTGCATGAATAGCGATGCGGGAAATTGATGGCTAGATAGAGAGGGCCAGGGTGCATGTGCTCTAATATATATTTTTCGGAGAACATGGTGTTCCTTTTTTCCCAAAATGGCACTAGAGTATGTATGAGCCCTCTATGGTTGTTGTTTATTTGTATGCAGAGGCAGGCTAGCCCTCAACAAGACCCATCTATGGACTGACACTCCCAACCATCCACATCGGCTTTACCAAATCGGTTTCAGATATTGTGCAATGATCCTTGCGCTGGTCCAATTTTGATTGATTCATGAATACGGGTAACACTAACTACTTCTTTCCTTTTTTATTTTTTTTGCGAAAACTAACTATTTATGTATGGTACTGAACTTTTGTCCATAGTTTTTATAGTTATATCAAAGCCACAAGAATTCACAACTTTCTTTTCCAACAGTTAAGATAGGGCTATTGTAACTTATTTTGATCCAAACCACTGGTAGTATATTGGGCTTACTTCTTTAGCGTTTTGTTGTTATTATTATCTGATGCAAGATTATTTTCTTCCATTTACTATCCACCTTTTCCTAATCTTTTATTAGATTGTTGACAACTTTGTATCCCTCCAAGGTGACCAAGCTGATCTGTAGTAAGTGACAACTTCATTTTATTCTAATGCACAGACAACCGCTACTCTCCATACATGTGGATATCGCATCATAACACACTCAGTCCAAGAACTGTGGCCTTCAAGTACCTGGTATGCTACACATCCCTCAGTGCCAAACTTAGGCTTTTGATTTTGTTTTCCAATTGATGTCTAACCTTTGCAAATACTGAGAGCAAGACGAGCAATGTGATCTAGTATTGGAAGTAGCATCACTATTTTTCATGTATTGCACTCATAGGCAAGATCAACTTTTCTTAGTTTATTTGACTATATGTTCACATGTGATTTAGATTTATACTATGTTTTTTCATCAAAATTCAATTATAGGTCTAGGCAGCACATATTAATGATCGTGCTTCCTATTGGTGTTGTATTCACATGACGAAAGAAGCACTATTTTCATGTTCGTAATAATATACCCCTTCCTCTTTTAATGAAAACAACAAGAGCATTGCCAGTGCATATAAGGAGAAGAAAGACATAATATTACAACTATAAATAGGTTCTATACCTTGCATGAATCCTAATTACGGATTACTAACTCGACATTGACTCTCTTATTTATTCCCACTAGTGTATACCATACAATGCCTTGCTATTATGTATTGAATATAATTCTTTGCATTAATGCTATCGATTTCCCGGTTTCTTTGGTGCAACTTCTACTTTTTTATTGCACAAATTATATACTGGCAATCATGTACTCCAAGGCAAGTTGCAGCCCATTTCCCTTTCTATCTTCTCTCTCTCACACTGATTTTTTTGTAGTTTTAACACAAATTATGTTAGTTTGTGAGAGGTAGTGCAATATCTGTCTCATGCTTATATCAATGGGATTGAATCTCATGTCTAATAGTATTTGTTTCTTCACGTCTTTCAGTGGATGTCCATTCTTCTGCTACCGCACTTATGTTTACATCCTCTATTTGTTGTAATTTGATTTCTGGTGCTGAAGGTCACTATTACTTATTTTTGTTGAGATATATTGCCCTGGTCAATTGTTGAACTGTTTGTTTCCCTTTATCATGATAACATTTTTAGTATGAATCAGATTATCGATGAATTGATCAGGTCCACTCCGATCGTCGTCTTAACATGATGAAAGAAATACCTCCGCAAAAAAGAAAAGCATGGTATAAAAAAACCATTTGAAGGCAAAAATAGTCTCTTCCAGATTTCAAGTGCCTTATATGGAATGCCTCTTCCTACTATATATGCATTACATATTCATTGTTGACTCTAATTTCGTGTGCCATACAGTACTGTTAACAACCCACAAATTATGCTATTTATATCACCTTACTACGTGTTACCATGTGATTTGTGTTGTTCGGATTAAACACATTTCTAAGCATAACTTTGTGGCTCACAAATTCTTTTTATTTCATTGGTAAAACATTGTTTTAAATGTTTGAAAACCTTATCTATATTTAATTATCTTGAATGTTGTATTCGACACAAGGCTATTTGTATGTCGCAATCTGATGGACTTTCAACAATAATCAAATAGTTTTACAACCGATGATTCATGTATGGATCTTAGTAATGAGCATATGTTACCGCAGCAACGCGCGGGGTATTATCTAGTTTTAATAGAGGTGTTGTGATCAGCACTACTAGTTGGAATAGCGTCTACCCACTTAGTGACATAATCAACATCAACCAAAATATGTGTATACCCATTAGAGGAAGGAAAAGGTCCCATATAATCAAAAAACCATACATCAAATGGTTCAATAGCAAGAGAATAATTCATAGGCATTTCCTGACGCTTACCAATATTACCAATTCTTTGACATTCATCACAAGATAAAACAAACTTATGGGCATCCTTGAAGAGAGTAGGCCAATAAAAACCAGATTGTAATACCTTGTGAGCAGTTCTATCTCCTGCATGATGCCCTCCATAAGCTTCAGAGTGACATTCCCATAGGATTTGTTCCTTTTCATGCTCAGTTACACAACATCTAATAATACCATCTAATCCTTCTTTATAAAGATGTGGGTCATCCCAAAAGTAATGTCTTAAATCATAGAAGAATTTTTTTTCTTTTGTTGGTATGTGAAACTAGGTGGTATGTATTTAGCAACAATGTAATTAGCATAGTCAGCATACCAATGAGTGTTATGACAAACATTTAAATTGTTTATCGGGAAAACTATCATTAATAGGTTGTGGTTCATCAAGAATATTTTCAAGCCTAGACAAGTTATTAGCCACGGGGTTCTCAGCTCCTTTTATATTAGTGATATGTAAGTCAAATTCTTGTAGTAAAAGAACCCACCTAATGAGTCTAGGTTTAGCATCTTTGTTTTCCATAAGATATTTTATAGCAGCATGATTAGTGTGAACAATTACTTTAGAATCAACAATGTAAGATCTAAATTTATCACAAGCAAACACCACTGCTAAAAATTCTTTTTCAGTAGTAGCATAATTACGTTGGGCACTATCTAGAGTTTTGCTAGCATAATGAATAACATTTAATTTCTTACCAACTCTCTGTCCTAGAACGGCACCAACAACATAATCACTAGCATTACACATAATTTCAAAGGGCGAGTTTCAATCAGGTGGTTGAACAATAGGTGCAGAAATCAAGGCTTTCTTAAGTGTTGCAAAGGCTTCTACACAATCATCATCAAAAACAAATGGAACATCCTTTTGTAAAAGATTTGTAAGAGGCCTAGAAATTTTAGAGAAGTCTTTAATAAATCTCCTATAGAAACCAGCATGACCGAGGAAACTACGAATACCTTTGATATCTTTAGGACATGGCATTTTATCAATTGCATCAACTTTAGCTTTATCCACCTCAATACCTCGTTCAGAAATTCTATGTCCCAAGACAATACCTTCATTAACCATAAAGTGGAACTTCTCCTAAGTCAAGACAAGATTAGTTTGCTCACATCTCTGTAAAACTCGATCAAGGTTGCTTAAGAAATCATCAAAAGAAGTTTTGTAGACGAAAAAATCATCCATGAAAACCTCAACAATCTTTTCACAAAAATCAGCGAATATAGCAGTCATACATCTTTGAAAGGTAGCAGGTGCATTACATAAACCAAAATGCATACGTCTATAAGCATAAGTTCCAAAAGGACAAGTAAAGGTAGTTTTCTCTTGATCAGGTTGTGAGATAGGTATTTGAGAAAAACCGGAATATCCATCAAGTAAACAAAAATGTGTGTGCTTAGATAACCTTTCTAGCATTTGATCAATAAAAGGCGGAGGGTAATGATATTTTCTAGTAGCTTTATTTAATTTTCTAAAATCAATTACCATTCTATAACCGGTGACTATTCTTTGTGGAATAAGTTCATTCTTATCATTAGGGACAACAGTGATACCTCCTTTCTTAGGAACACAATGAAAGGACTTACCCATCTACTATCAGCTATAGGATAAATTATACCTGCTTCCAGAAGCTTTAATATTTTAGTTCTTACCACTTCTTTCATTTTAGGATTCAAATGTCATTGGTGATCAACAACGGGTTTAGCATCAGGTTCCATATTAATTGTGTGCTGACAGACAGTGGGGCTAATGCCCTTTAAATCATCAAGAGTGTATCCAATAGCAGCTCGGTGCTTCTTCAGAACTTTGAATAATCTTTCTTCTTCATGTTTTGAAAGGTTAGCACTAATAATAACAGGATATATCTTTTTCTCGTCAAGATAAGCATATTTCAAAGTGTCTGGTAATTGTTTTAATTCAAACACAGGATCACCTTTAGGTGGAGGAGGACCTCCTAGAGTTTCAATAGGCAAATTGTGTTTAAGCAGAGGATGTTGTTCAAAGAAAATCTTATCTATTTCATATTATTTTCATGCAGATGCAAATCATTTTCATGGTCTAGCAAATATTGTTCTAGTGGATCAGTAGGAGGCACGACAATAGAAGCAAGACCAATTATTTCATCCTTACTAGGCAATTCTTTCATATGATGCTTTCTACTAAACTTAGAAAAATTAAAATCACGAGACTCAACACCAAAACTAACACCAACGGTTTGTTATTCACAATATATTTTAGCATTAATGGTGTTTGAGGGAGTCCTGGATTAGGGGGTCTCCGGACAGCCGGACTATATCCTTTGGCCGGACTGTTGGACTATGAAGATACAAGATTGAAGACTTCGTCCCGTGTCTGGATGGGACTTTCCATGGCGTAGAAGGCAAGCTTGGCAATACGAATATGTAGATCTCCTCCCTTGTAACCGACTCTGTGTAACCCTAGCCCCCTCCGGTGTCTATATAAGCCGGAGGGTTTAGTCTGTAAGACAACATACAATCATACCATAGGCTAGCTTCTAGGGTTTAGCCTCTCTGATCTCGTGGTAGATCAACTCTTGTAATACTCATATCATCAAGAACAATCAAGTAGGACGTAGGGTATTACCTCCATCAAGAGGGCTCGAACCTGGGTAAACATCGTGTCCCTTGCCTCATGTTACCATCTGCCTTAGACGCACAGTTCGGGACCCCCTACCCGAGATCCACCGGTTTTGACACCGACAGTGCTCAAGAAAGGTCTACCAAAGATAATGGGACAAAAGTCATCTTGTGGGGAACCAAGAACTAGAAAATCAGTAGGGTATTTTATTTTCCCACACAAGACTTCAACATCTCTGACAATCCCAAGTGGCGTGATGGTGTCTCTATTAGCAAGTTTAATAGTAACATCTATGTCTTCTATTTCAGCGGGTGCTATATCATTCATAATTTCTTAATATAAGGTAAAAGGAATAGCACTCACGCCAGCACCTATGTCGCATAAACCATGATAACAGTGATCTCCTATTTTAACTGAGACAACATGCATGCCAACAACGGGTCCATGTTTATCTTTTTCATCGGGTTTGGCAATTCTAGCAGCTTCATCACAGAAGTAAATAATGAACGAAATATGCCCTAGATGCAATAATAAAGTTGTTATTTATATTTCCTTATATCATGATAAATGTTTATTATTCATGCTAGAATTGTATTAATCCGAAACTTAGTGCATGTGCGAATACATAGACAAAACAGAGTGTCCCTAGTATTCCTCTACTTGACTACCTCGTTAATCAAAGATGGTTAAGTTTCCTAACCATAGACATGTGTTGTCATTTGATGAACGGGATCACATCATTAGAGAATGATGTGATGGACAAGACCCATCCGTTAGCTTAGCATAATGATCGTTAAGTTTTATTGCTATTGCTTTCTTCATGACTTATACATATTCCTCTGACTATGAGATTATGCAACTCTCGAATACCAGATGAACACCTTGTGTGCTATCAAATGTCACAACGTAACTAGGTGATTATAAAGATGCTCTACAGGTGTCTTTGAAGGTGTTTGTTGGGTTGGCATAGATCGAGATTAGGATTTGCCACTCCAAGTATCGGAGAGGTATCTCTGGGCCCTCACGGTAATGCACATCACTATAAGCCTTGCAATTAATGTGACTAATGAGTTAGTTGCGGGATGATGTATTACGGAATGAGTAAAGAGACTTGCCGGTAAGGAGATTGAACTAGGTATGATGATAACGATGATCGAATCTCGGGTAAGTAACATACCGATGACAAAGCAAATGATGTATATTGTTATTGCGCTTTGAACGATAAAGATCTTTGTAGAATATGTAGGAACCAATATGAGCATCCAGGTTCCGCTATTGGTTATTGACCGGAGATGTGTCTCGGTCATGTCTACATAGTTCTCGAACCCGTAGGGTCCGCACGCTTAACGTTCGATGAAGATTTGTATTATGAGTTATGTGTTTTGGTGATCGAAGTTTGTTCGGAGTCCCGGATGAGATCAAGAACATGACAATGAGTCTCGAAATGGTCAAGAGGTAAATATTCATATACTAGAAGGTTATATACGGACACCGGAATGGTTCCGAAGAGGTCCAAGGATTTTTCGGAGTACCGGGAGGTTACCGGAACCCCTGGGAAAGTTAATGGGCCTCATGGGCCATAGTGGAGAGGAGGAGGCAGGCCAGAGGAGGTGGCGCATGCCCTCCCCTAGTAGTCCGAATTGGACAAGGGGTGGGGGCATGGCCTCGCTTTCCTTCTCCCTCTCACCCTCTTTCCCCTTTCCTCCTCTCCGTTGGAAGGAAGGGGGGAGCCGACTAGGACTAGGAGTCCTAGTGGGATGCCCCCTAGTTGGCGCTCCCCTAGGGCCGGCCAGCCTCCCCTCTCCTCCTTTATATACGGGGGCGGGGGCACCCCAAAGGCACATCAATTGTTCTCTTAGCCGTGTGCGGTGCCCCCCCTCCAAAGTTTACTCCTCCGGTCATAGCATCGTAGTGCTTAGGCGAAGCCCTGCGCGGATCACATCACCATCACCGTCACCACACCGTCGTGCTGATGGAACTCTCCCTCGACCCTCTACTGGATCAAGAGTTCGAGGGACGTCATCGAGCTGAATGTGTGCTAAACACGGAGGTGCCGTACGTTCGGTACTAAGATCAGTTGGATCGTGAAGACGTTCGACTACATCAACCGCGTTAACCTAACACTTCCGCTTTCGGTCTACGAGGGTACGTGGACACACTCCCCTCTCGTTGCTATGCATCTCCTAGATAGATCTTGCATGATCGTATGAATTTTTTTTGAAATTGCATGCTACGTTCCCCAACAGTGTCATCCGAGTGAGGTCTATGCATAGATGATATGCACGAGTAGAACACAAAGAGTTGTGGGTGATAATAGTCATACTGCTTACCACCAACGTCTTATTTTTATTCGGCGGTATTATTGGATGAAGCAGCCCAGACCAACATTACATGACCACATCCATGAGACCGGTTCTACCGACGTGCTTTGCAGACAGGTGAATGGCGGGTGTCTGTTTCTCCAACTTTAGTTGAATCGAATTTGACTACTGTCGGTCCTTGTTGAAGGTTAAAACAGCACACTTGACGAAAAATCGTTGTGGTTTTGATGCGTAGGTAAGAAAGGTTCTTGCTAGAAGCCCGTAGCAGCCACATAAAACTTGCAACAACAAAGTAGAGGACGTCTAACTTGTTTTTGCAGGGCATGTTGTGATGTGAAATGGTCAAGACGTGATGAGATACAAATTGTTATAGGAGATGATCATGTTTTGTAGAAGTTATCGGCAACTGGCAGGAGCCTTATGGTTGTCGCTTTATTGTATGAAATGCAATCACCATGTAATTGCTTTACTTTATCACTAAGCGGTAGCGATAATCGTAGAAGCAATAGTTGGCAAGACGAGAACGACGCTACGATGGAAATCAAGGTGTCAAGCTGGTGACGATGGAGATCATGACGGTGCTTTGGAGATGGAGATCAAAGGCATAAGATAATGATGGCCATATCATGTCACATATTTTGTTTGCACGTGATGTTTATCTTTTATGCATCTTATTTTGCTTAGTACGGCGGTAGCATTACAATATGACCCCTCACTAAATTTCAAGGTATAAGTGTTCTCCCTGAGTATGAACCGTTGCTACAGTTCATCGTGCCAAGACACCACGTGATGATCAGGTGTGATAAGCTCTACGTTCACATACAATGGGTGCAAGCCAGTTTTGCATGTGCAGAATACTCGGGTTAAACTTGACGAGCCTAGCATATGCAGATATGGCCTCGGGACTCTAAGACCAAAAGGTCGAACATGAATCATATAGTAGATATGATCTACATAGAGATGTTCACCATTGAAAACTACTCCATCTCACGTGATGATCGGACATTGCTACGTCTTGAGCTTGCGTTGGTTTTCCCCGAAGAGGAAGGAATGATGCAGCAGAGTAGCTTAAGTATTTCCCTCAGTTTTTGAGAACCAAGGTATCAATCCAGTAGGATCCCACGCTCAAGTCCCTCATACCTGCACAAAGCGATAGCTACTCGCAACCAACGCGATAAGGGGTTGTCAAGCCCTTCACGGTCACTTATGAGAGTGAGATCTGATAGATATAATATTTTTGGTATTTTTGGTATAAAGATGCAAAGTAAAAAGTAAAGGCAAAGTAAAAAAGCAAAACAAGATTAAAGTGATGGAGATTGATATGATGAGAATAGACCCGGGGGCCATAGGTTTCACTAGTGGCTTCTCTCAAGAGCATAAGTATTCTACGGTGGGTGAACAAACTACTGTTGAGCAATTGACAGAATTGAGCATAGTTATGATAATATCTAGGCATGATCATGTATATAGGCATCACGTCCGTGACAAGTAGATCGAAATGATTCTGCATCTACTACTATTACTCCACTCATCGACCGCTATCCAGCATGCATCTAGAGTATTAAGTTAAAAATAAAGTAACGCCTTAAGCAAGATGACATGATGTAGAGAGATAAATTCATGCAATATGAAATAAACCCCATCTTGTTATCCTCGATGGCAACGATACAATACATGCCTTGCTACCCCTTCTGTCACTGGGTAAGGACACCGCAAGATCGAACCCAAGCTAAGCACTTCTCCCATGGCAAGAACTACCAATCTAGTTGGCCAAACCAAACGGATAATTCAAAGAGACTTGCAAAGATAACCAATCATACATAAAAGAATTCAGAGAAGATTCAAATATTATTCATAGATAGACTTGATCATAAACCCACAATTCATCGGTCTCAACAAACACACCGCAAAAAGAAGATTACATTGAATAGATCTCCACAAGAGAGGGGGAGAACTTTGTATTGAGATTCAAAGAGAGAGAAGAAGCCATCTAGCTACTAACTATGGACCTGAAGGTCTGAGGTAAACTACTCACACTTCATCGGAGGGGCTAGGATGATGTAGAAGCCCTCCGTGATGACGACCCTCTTCCGGCGGAGCTCCGGAACAAGCCCCAAGATGGGATCTCATGGATACAGAAAGTTGCGGCGGTGGAATTAGGTTTTTTGGCTCTCCTTCTGATCGTTTGGGGGTACATGTGTATATATAAGAGTAAGAAGTACGCCGGAGGAGCAACGAGGGGCCCACGAGGCAGGGGGCGCGCTCTAGGGGGGGCGCCCCCCACCCTCGTGCCCGCCTCTTTTGTTCCTTGGAGCAGGGTCCAAGTCTCCTGGATCACGTTCGGTGAGAAAATCACGTTCCCAAAGATTTTATTCCGTTTGGACTCCGTTTGATATTCCGTTTCTTCGAAACACTGAAATAGGCAAAAAACAACAATTCTAGGCTGGGCCTCCGGTTAATAGGTTAGTCCCAAAAATAATATAAAAGTGGAAAATAAAGCCCAATATAGTCCAAAACAGTAGATAATATAGCATGGAGCAATCCAAAATTATAGATACGTTGGAGACGTATCAGGCATCCCCAAGCTTAATTCCTGCTCGTCCTCGAGTAGGTAAATGATAAAAAAGAGAATTTTTGATGCGGAGTGCTACTTGGCATAATTTCAATGTAAATATTCTTAATTGTGGTATGAATATTCAGATTAGAAAGATTCAAGACAAAAGTTTATATTGACATAAAAATAATAATACTTCAAGCATACTAACAAAGCAATTATGTCTTCTCAAAATAACATGGCCAAAGAAAGTTATCCCTACAAAATCATATAGTCTGGCTATGCTCCATCTTCACCACATAAAGTATTTAAATCATGCACAACCCCGATGACAAGCCAAGCAATTGTTTCATACTCTAACTTTTTCAAAACTTTTTCAATCTTCACGCAATACATGAGCGTGAGCCATGGATATAGCACTATTGGTGGAATAGAGTGGTGGTTGTGGAGAAGACAAAAAGGAGAAGATGGTCTCACATCAACTAGGCGTATCAACGGGCTATGGAGATGCCCATCAATAGATAACAATGTGAGTGAGTAGGGATTGCCATGCAACAGATGCACTAGAGCTATAAATGTATGAAAGCTCAACAAAAGAAACTAAGTGGGTGTGCATCCAACTTTCTTGCTCACGAAGACCTAGGGCAATTTTGAGGAAGCCCATCATTGGAATATACAAGCCAATTTCTATAATGTAAAATTCCCACTAGTATATGGAAGTGACAACATATGAGACTCTCTATATGAAGAACATGGTGCTACTTTGAAGCACAATATATGAGACTCGCTATATTATGGTGCTACTTTGAAGCACAAGTGTGGAAAGGATAGTAGCATTGCCCCTTTTTATTTATTTTCTTTTTTTGGGCCTTCTTTTTTTCTTTGGCCTTTCTCTTTTTTATTGGGACAATGCTCTATTGAATGATGATCATCACACTTGTATTTATTTACAACTCGATTCTAAAACAAAGTATGACTCTATATGGATGCCTCCGGCGGTGTACCAGGATATGCAATGAATCAAGAGTGACAAGTATGAAGAAATTATGAACGGTGGCTTTGCCACAAATACTATGTCAACTACATGATCATGCTAAGAAATATGACAATGATCAATGTGTCATGATGAACTAGGTGGTGGAAAGTTGCATGGCAATATATCTCGGAATGGCTATGGAAATGCCATAATAGGTAGGTATGGTGGCTGTTTTGAGGAAGGTATATGGTAGGTGTATGATACCGGTGAAAGGTGCACGGTATTAGAGAGGCTAGCAAAGGTGGAAGGGTGAGAGTGCATATAATCCATGGACTCAACATTAGTCATAAAGAACTCATATACTTATTGCAAAAATCTAGAAGTTATCAAAGCAAAGTATTACGCGCATGCTCCTAGGGGATAGATTGGTAGGAAAAGACCATCGCTCGTCCCCGACCGCCACTCATAAGGAAGACAATCAATAAAAATATCATGCTCCGACTTCGTTACATAACGGTTCACCATACGTGCATGCTACGGGAATCACAAACTCTAACACAAGTATTCTTTAAATTCACAACTACTCAACTAGCATGACTTTAATATTATCACCTCCATATCTCAAAACAATTATCATGCTTCAATCTTTTCTTAGTATTCAACACACTCAAAAGAAAGTTTCACAAATCTTGAATACCAAGCATATTATTATTAAGCAAATTACCATGCTATTAAGAGACTCTCAAAATAATTTAAGTGAAGCATGAGAGATCAATAGTTTCTTTAAAACAAATCCACCACCGTGCTCTAAAAGATCTAAGTGAAGCACATAGAGCAAAATTATAACGCTCAAAAGATATAAGTGAAGCACATAGAGCAAAACTACATAGCTCAAAAGATATAAGTGAAGCACATAGAGCAAAACTACTTAGCTCAAAATATTTAAGTGAAGCACATAGAGTATTCTATCAAATTTTAATTCATGTATGGCTCTCTCAAAAGGTGTGTTCAGCAAGGATGATTGTGGCATACTAAGACAGAAAGACACAAATAATACAAGACGCTCCAAGCAAAACACATATCATGTTGGTGAATAAAAATATAGCTCCAAGTAAATTACCGATGGAAGTGGACGAAAGAGGGGATGCCTTCCAGGGCATCCCCAAGCTTTGAATTTTTGGTGTCCTTGGATTATCTTGGGGGTGCCATGGGCATCCCCAAGCTTAGGCTCTTGCCACTCCTTGTTCCATGATCCATCAAAAGAATTCACCCAAAACTTGAAAACTTCACAACACAAAACTCAAAATAGAAAACTCGTGAGCTTCGTTAGCGAAAGAAAACAAAAGACCACTTCAAGGTACTGTAATGAACTCATTATTTATTTATATTGGTGTTAAACCTACTGTATTCCAACTTCTCTATGGATTATAAACTATTTTACTAACCATAGATTCATCAAAATAAGCAAACAACACACGAAAAACAGAATCTGTCAAAAACAGAACAGTCTGTAGTAATCTGTAGCTAGCGCAAGATATGGAACCCCAAAAATTCTAAAATAAATTTATGGACGTGAGTAATTTATCTATTAATCATCTTCAAAAATAATTAACTAAATAGCACTCTTCAAATAAAAATGACAGCAGTTCTCGTGAGCGCTAAAGTTTCTGTTTTTTACAGCAAGTTCAACAAGACTTTCCCCATGTCTTCCCAACGGTTCTACTTGGCACAAACACTAATTAAACACAAAAAAACACAACCAAAACATAGGATAAATAATTTATTTATTACTAAGCAGGAGAAAAAAATCAAGGAATAGAAATAAAATTGGGTTGCCTCCCAACAAGCGCTATCGTTTAACGCCCCTAGCTAGGCATAAAAGCGAGGATAGATCTAGGTATTGCCATAATAGTAAGATAAATTATTAAAACTCATTTCATATTCTCTACGTTCGGCACCAAGCTTTCTTTGAGGCAAGCAAAAGTAATCAAAAAGACTAAATTTAACGGGACAAAAGTCCCCAAGATCAACTTTGGGAGGTATAGGTTCCTCCTTTGGTCCTTCATAATGCACAACCAATTCATCATTATAAGCATTCTTTTGACAGAACTTTGTAAGCCTATATTCAAGAGAATATCCTAGATCATTATTTCGAATAGCCAAATCATCATTAAGTTCAGAAATTCTATCAACTAAAACATTGGTAGGAACCTTTCTTCTAAGATTTTCATTGAAAGCAACATAATCTAGAGATTGAAAACCCATTATTTCTTCTTGATCAAAGAGGATAGCCTCTATGGGAGGACGGCAAGCGTCCACCCTATAATGCGCAAAGATTTCTTTGGCTTCTCTTATTATGAATCTAAACTCATGAGCCAAAAAGATAGTAGCGGCACGCTTAATAGAAGAATGCTCAATATTAGAAAATTCCGGAAAAATCCTTTGTATGGAAGGATGCATGTGCATGAATTGTCTTTCAAGTTCAACTGCAAGCATGGCAATAGCGTCCGCAAGACTACTAGTTCTGTGAAGGATAGAACTACCCATAAAAGGTAAAGCACCGGCACAAGTAAAGAAATCTTGAATAACTCCTTTTCCAATAATATTACCACTACCAACACGGAATTTTTTTGTATGAAAGATGGTAGGTTCTTTAGCAGGAGCATCAGAATTTTCCATGATATTGTTATCGCTCATATTGGCGATAACTTCCCCAGTTTCATACATAACGACAAGCAAGCAAACTAGCACACGAGTGAACAAAAAGCAAATGGGCAAAAATAGGCAAATAGAGAGGGAGGATAGAGAGAGAGTGGGAAAATAAAACGGCAAGGGTGAATTGGGGCGAGAGGAAAATGAGAGGCAAATGGCAAATAATGTAATGTGTGAGATAGGGATTGTGATGGGTACTTGGTATGTTGACTTTTTGGGTAGACTCCCCGGCAACGGCGCTAGAAATCCTTCTTGCTACGTCTTGAGCTTGCGTTGGTTTCCCCCGAAGAGGAAGGGATGATGCAGCAAAGTAGCGTAAGTATTTCCCTCAGTTTTTGAGAACCAAGGTATCAATATAGTAGGATCCCACGCTCAAGTCCCTCGTACCTGCACAAAGCGATAGCTACTCGCAACCAACGTGATTAGGGGTTGTCAATCCCTTCACGGTCACTTACGAGAGTGAGATCTGATAGATATAATATTTTTGGTATAAAGATGCAAAGTAAAAAGTAAAGTCAAAATAAAAAGCAAAACAAGATTAAAGTGATGGAGATTGATATGATGAGAATAGACCCGGGGGCCATAGGTTTAACTAGTGGCTTCTCTCAAGAGCATAAGTATTCTACGGTGGGTGAACAAATTACTATTGAGCAATTGACAGAATTGAGCATAGTTATGAGAATATCTAGGCATGATCATGTATATAGGCATCATGTCCGTGACAAGTAGATCGAAACGATTCTGCATCTACTACTATTACTCCACTCATCGACCGCTATCCAGCATGCATCTAGAGTATTAAGTTAAAAACAGAGTAATGCCTTAAGCAAGATGACATGATGTAGAGAGATAAATTCATGCAATATGAAATAAATCCCATCTTGTTATCCTCGATGGCAACGATACAATACATGCCTTGCTGCCCCTTCTGTCACTAGGTAAGGACACCGCAAGATCGAACCCAAGCTAAGCACTTCTCCCATGGCAAGAACTACCAATCTAGTTGGCCAAACCAAACGGATAATTCGAAGAGACTTGCAAAGATAACCAATCATACATAAAAGAATTCAGAGAAGATTCAAATATTATTCATAGATAGAAGTGATCATAAACCCACAATTCATCGGTCTCAACAAACACACCGCAAAAAGAAGATTACATCGAATAGATCTCCACGAGAGAGGGGGAGAACTTTGTATTGAGATTCAAAGAGAGAGAAGAAGCCATCTAGCTACTAACTATGGACCCGAAGGTCTAAGGTAAACTACTCACACTTCATCGGAGGGGCTAGGATGATGTAGAAGCCCTCCGTGATGACGGCCCTCTTCCGACGGAGCTCCAGAACATGCCCCAAGATGGGATCTCGTGGATACAGAAATTTGCGGCGGTGGAATTAGGTTTTTTGGCACCCCTTCTGATCGTTTGGGGGTACGTGTGTATATATAGGAGGAAGAAGTACGCCGGAGGAGCAACGAGGGGCCCACGAGGCAGGGGGGCATGCCCCCCACCCTCGTGACCGCCTTTTTTGTTCCTTGGAGTAGGGTCCAAGTCTCCTGGATCACGTTCGGTGAGAAAATCACGTTCCTGAAGATTTTATTCCGTTTGGACTCTGTTTGATATTCCGTTTCTTCGAAACACTGAAATAGGCAAAAAAAAACAACAATTCTGGGCTGGGCCTCCGGTTAATAGGTTAGTCCCAAAAATAATATAAAAGCGGAAAATAAAGCCCAATATAGTCCAAAACAGTAGATTATATAGCAAGGAGCAATAAAAAATTATAGATATGTTGGAGACGTATCAGACATGGTTTAGTTGATATGGATCACGTGATCATTTAGATGACTAGAGGGATATCTATCTAAGTGGGAGTTCTTTAGTAATATGATTAATTGAACTTTAATTTATCATGAACTTAGTCCTGATAGTTTTGGCATATCTATGTTATAGTAGATCAATGGCCTGTGCTACCGTTCCCTTGAATTTTAATGCGTTCCTAGAGAAAGCTAAGTTCAAAGATGATGGTAGCAACTACACAGACTGGGTGCGTAACTTGAGGATTATCCTCATTGCTACATAGAAGAATTACATCCTGGAAGCACCGCTACGTGCAAAACCCGTTGCAGGAGCAACTCCGGACTTTATGAACGATAGACTAAAGCTGATGACTACTCGATAGTTCAGTGTGCCATGCTTTACGGCTTAGAATCGGGACTTCAAAGATGTTTTTACCGTCATGGAGCATATGAGATGTTCTAGGAGTTGAAGTTAAAATTTCAAGCAAATGCCCGAGTTGAGAGATATGAAGTATCCAACAAGTTCCATAGCTGGAAAATGGAGGAAAATAGTTCCGTCAGTGAACAAATACTCAGAATGTCTGGGTATCATAACCACTTGACTCAGTTGGGAGTTAATCTTCCTGTTGATAGTGTCATTGACAGAGTTCTTCAATCACTGCCAGCAAGCTATAAAGGCTTCATGATGAACTATAAGATGCAAGGGATGGAAAAGACAATTCCCGAGATCTTCATGCTGATAAAGGCTGCGGAGGTAGAAATCAAGAAGGAGCATCAAGTGTTGATGGTTAACAAGACCACTAGTTTCAAGAAAAAGGGTAAATGGAAGAAGGGGAACTTCAGGAAGAATAGCAAGCAAGTTTCTTCTCATGGGAAGAAGCCCAAGTCTGGACCTAAGCCTGAAACTTGAGTGCTTCTACTGCAAAGGGACTGGTCACTGGAAGCGGAACCGCCCCAAGTATTTGACGGATAAGAAGAATGGCAAAGTGAAAGGTATATTTGATATACATGTTATTGATGTGTACCTTACTAAAGCTCATAGTAGCGCCTGGGTATTTGATACTAGTTCGGTTGCTCATATTTGCAACTCGAAATAGGGGCTACGGATTAAACAAAGATAGGCCAAGGACGAGGTGACGATGCGCATCGGAAATGGTTCCAAGGTTGATGTGATCACCGTCGGCACGCTACCTCTACATCTACGATCAGGATTAGTTTTAGACCTGAATAATTGTTATTTGGTGCCAGCGTTGAGCTTGAACATTATATCTGGATCTTGTTTGATGAGAGACGGTTATTCATTTAGATCAGAGGATAATGGTTGTACTATTTATATGAGTAATATCTTTTATGGTCATGCACCCTTGATGAGTGGTCTATTTTTGTTGAATCTCAATCATAGTGATACACATATTCATAATATTGAAGCCAAAAGATGCAAAGTTAATAATTATAGTGCAACTTATTTGTGGCACTGCCGTTAAGGTCATATTAGTGCAAAGCGCGTGAAGAAACTCCATCCTGATGGGCTTTTGGAATCACTTGATTATGAATCACGTGATGCTTGCGAACCATGCCTCATGGGCAAGATGACTAAAATCCGTTCTCCTGAACAATGGAGCGAGCCACTGATTTATTGGAAAGAATACATACTGATGTATGCGGTCCGATGAGTGTTGAGGCTCGCGGCGGGTATCATCATTTTCTGACCTTCACAGATGATTTGAGCAGATATGGGTATAACTACTTAATGAAACATAAGTCTGAAACATTTGAAAAGTTCAACGAATCTCAGAGTGAAGTGGAAAATCATCGTAACAAGAAAATAAAGTTTCTACGATCTGATCGTGGTGGTGAATATTTGAGTTATGAGTTTGGTCTTCATTTGACACATTGTGCAATAGTTTCGCAACTCACGCCACCTAGAACACCACAGCGTAATGGTGTGTCCGAATGTCGTAACCGTACTTTATTAGATATGGTGCGATCTATGATGTCTCTTACCAATTTACCGCTATCGTTTTGGGGTTATGCTTTAGAGACAGATGCATTCATGTTAAATAGGGCACCATCTAAATCTGTTGAGATGACACCATATGAACTGTTGTTTAGCAAGAAACCTAAGTTGTCGTTTCTTAAAGTTTGGGGCTGTGATGCTTATGTGAAAAAGCTTCAACCTGATAAGCACGAACCCAAATCGAAGAAATGTGTATTCATAGGATACCAAAAGGAAACTGTTGGGTACACCCTCTATCGCGGATCTGAAGGCAAGATATTCGTTGCTAAGAATGGATCCTTTCTAGAGAAGGAGTTTCTCTTGAAAGAAGTGAGTGGGAGGAAAGTAGAACTTGATGAGGGAATTATACCTTCTCCCGAATTGGAAAGTAGTTCACCACAGAAATCAGTTCCAGTGATTCCTACACCAATTAGTGAGGAAGCTAATGATGATGATCATGAAACTTCAGATCAAGTCACTACTAAACCTCGTAGGTCAACCAGAGTACGGTCCACACTAGGGTGGTACGGTAATCCTGTTCTGGAAGTCATGTTACTAGACCATGATGAACCTGCGAACTATGAGGAAGCGATGCTGAGCCCAGATTCAGTGAAATGGCTTGAAGCCATGAAATCTGAGATGGGATCCATGTATGAGAATAAAATGTGGACTTTGGTTGACTTGCCCGATGATCGACAAGCCATAGAGAATAAATGGATCTTCAAGAAGAAGACTGACGCTGATGGTAATGTTACTGTCTACAAAGCTCGACTTGTTGCAAAAGGTTTTCGACAAGTTCAAGGAGTTGACTACGATGAGACCTTCTCACCCGTAGCGATGCTTAAGTCTGTCCAAATCATGTTAGCCATTGCCGCATTTTATGATTATGAAATTTGGCAAATGGATGTCAAAACTGCATTCCTTAATGGATTTCTTGAAGAAGAGTTGTATATGATGCAACCAGAAGGTTTTGTCGATCCTAAAGGTGCTAACAAAGTGTGCAGGCTCCAGCGATCCATTTATGGACTGGTGCAAGCATCTCGGAGTTGGAATATACGCTTTCATAGTGTGATCAAAGCATATGGTCTTATACAGACTTTTGGAGAAGCCTGTATTTACAAGAAAGTGAGTGGGAGCTATGTAGCATTTATAATATTATATGTGGATGACATATTGTTGATCAGAAATAATACAATTTTTTTGGATAGCATAAAAGGATACTTGAATAAGAATTTTTCAATGAAAGACCTCGGTGAAGCTGCTTATATATTGGGCATCAAGATCTATAGAGATAGATCAAGATGCTTAATTGGACTTTCAGAAAGCACATACCTTGATAATGTTTTGAAGAAGTTCAAAATGGATTAGTCAAAGAAAGGGTTCTTGCCTGTGTTACAAGGTGTGAAGTTGAGTCAGACTCAATGCCCGACCACTGCAGAAGATAGAGAGAAAATGAAAGTCATTCCCTATGCCTCAACCATATGTTCTATCATGTATGCAACGATGTGTACCAGACCTGATGTGTGCCTTGCTATAAGTTTAGCAGGAAGGTACCAAAGTAATCTAGGAGTGGATCAGTGGACATCGCTCAAGAATATCCTGAAATACCTGAAAAGGACTAAGGATATGTTTCTTGTTTATGGAGGTGACAAAGAGCTTGTCGTAAATGGTTACGTCGATGCAAGCTTTGACATTGATCCGGATGACTCTAAGTCGCAAACCGGATACATATTATATTGAATGGTGGAGCTGTAAGTTGGTGCAGTTCCAAGCAGAGAGTCGTGGTGGGATCTACGTGTGAAGCGGAGTACATAGCTGCTTCGAAAGCAGCAAATGAAGGAGTCTGGATGAAGGAGTTCATATCCGATCTAGGTGTAATACCTAGTGCATCGGGTCCAATGAAAATCTTTTGTGACAATACTGGAGCAATTGCCTTGGCGAAGGAATCCAGATTTCAGAAGAGAACCAAACACATCAAGAGACGCTTCAATTCCATCCATGATCAAGTCAAGGAGGGATACATAGAGATTTGCAAGATACATATGGATCTGAATGTTGCAGACCCGTTGACTAAGCCTCTTCCACGAGCAAAACATGATCAACACCAAGACTCCATGGGTGTTAGAATCATTACCATGTAATCTAGATTATTGACTCTAATGCAAGTGGGAGACTGAAGGAAATATGCCCTAGAGGCAATAATAAAGTTGTTATTTATATTTCCTTATATCATGATAAATGTCTATTATTCATGCTAGAATTGTATTATCCGGAAACTTAGTGAATGTGTGAATACATAGACAAAACATAGTGTCCCTAGTATGCCTCTACTTGACTAGCTCGTTAATCAAAGATGGTTAAATTTCCTGACCATAGACATGCATTGTCATTTGATGAACTAGATCACATCATTAGAGAATGATGTGATGGACAAGACCCATCAGTTAGCTTAGCATAATGATCGTTAAGTTTTATTGTTATTGCTTTCTTCATGACTTATACATATTCCTCTTACTATGAGATTATGCAACTCCCGAATATCGGAGGAACACCTTGTGTGCTATCAAATGTCACAACGTAACTGGGTGATTATAAAGATGATCTACATGTGTCTCCGAAGGTGTTTGTTGGCTTGGCATATATCGAGATTAGGATTTGTCACTCCGAGTATCGGAGAATAATCTCTGGTCCCTCTCGGTAATGCACATCACTATAAGCCTTGCAAGCAATGTGACTAATGAGTTAGTTGTGGGATGATGTATTATGGAACAAGTAAAGAGACTTGTCGGTAACGACATTGAACTAGGTATGATGATACCGATGATCGAATCTCGGGTAAGTAACATACCGATGACAAAGGGAATGATGTATGTCGTTATTGCGGTTTGACCAATAAAGATCTTCGTAGAATATGTAGGAACCAATATGAGCATCCAGGTTCCTCTATTGGTTATTGACCGGAGATGTATCTCGGTCATGTCTACATATATAGTTCTCGAACCCATAAGGTCTGCACGCTTAACGGTCGATGATGTTTGTATTATGAGTTATGTGTTTTGGTGACCAAAGTTTGTTCGGAGTCCCGTATGAGATCACAGACATGACGAGGAGTCTCAAAATGGTCGATAGGTAAAGATTCATATATTGGAAGGTTATATACGGACATCGGAATGGCTCCAAAGAGGTTCGGGGATTTTTCAGAGTACCGGGAGGTTACCGGAACCCCCGGGGAAAGTTAATGGGCCTCATGGGACATAATGGAGAGGAGGTGGTGCATGCGCTCCTATAGCAGTCCGAATTGGACAAGGGGTGGGGGCGCCCCCCCTTTCCTTCTCCCTCTCCCCCTGTTTCCCCTTTCCCCCTCTCCGTTAGAAGGAAGGGGCGCGACTAAGACTAGGAGTGCTAGTGGGACTCCCCCTAGTTCGCGCGCTGATGACCCACAAGTATAGGGGATCTATCGTAGTCCTCTCGATAAGAGTGTCAAACCCAAAGAGGAGTAGAAGGAAATGATAAGCGGTTTTCAGCAAGGTGTTCTCTGCAAGCACTGAAATTATAGGTAACAGATAGTTTTGTGATAAGATAATTTGTAACGAGCAACAAGTAGCAAAAGTAAATAAAGTGCAGCAAGGTGGCCCAATCCTTTTTGTAGCAAAGGACAAGCCTGGACAAGTTCTTATATAGAGAAAAGCGCTCCCGAGGACACATGGGAATATCATCAAGCTAGTTTTCATCACGTTCATATGATTCGCGTTCGGTACTTTGATAATTTGGTATGTGGGTGGACCGGTGCTTGGGTGATGTCCTTACTTGGACAAGCATCCCACTTATGATTAACCTCTATTGCAAGCATCCACAACTACAACAAAAGTATTAAGGTAAACCTAACCATAGCATGAAACATATGGATCCAAATCAGCCCCTTACGAAGCAACGCATAAACTAGGGTTTAAGCTTCTGTTACTCTAGCAACCCATCATCTACTTATTACTTCCCAATGCCTTCCCTCTAGGCCCAAATAATGGTGAAGTGTCATGTAGTCGACGTTCACATAACACCACTAGAGGAGAGACAACATACATCTCATCAAAATATCGAACGAATACCAAATTCACATGACTACTAATAGCAAGACTTCTCCCATGTCCTCAGGAACAAACGTAACTACTCACAAAGCATATTCATGTTCATAATCAGAGGGGTATTAATATGCATATAGGATTTGAACATATGATCTTCCACCAAATAAACCAACTAGCATCAACTACAAGGAGTAATCAACACTACTAGCAACCCACAGGTACCAATCCCGGACTTAGAGACAAGAATTGGATACAAGAGATGAACTAGGGTTTAAGAGGAGATGGTGCTGGTGAAGATGTCGATGGAGATTGACCCCCTCCCGATGAGAGGATCATTGGTGATGACGATGGCGATGATTTCCCCCTCCCGGAGGGAAGTTTCCCCGGCAGAACAGCTCCACCAGAGCCCTAGATTGGTTCCGCCTCGTGGCGGCAGAGTCTCGTCCCGAAAGCTGGCTTCTGATTTTTTCCTCATCGAAAGACTCCATATAGCAGAAGATGGGCATCAGAGGGCCACCAGGGGGCCCACGAGGTAGGGGGGTGTGCCCTCCACCCTCGTGGGTAGGGTTTGCCCCCCCACCCTTGGTGAACTTGTTGCACTCAGTATTTTTTATATATTCTGAAAATGACTTCCGTGAAGTTCCAGGACTTTTGGAGCTGTGTAGAATAGGTCTCTAATATTCTCTCCTTTTCCAGCCCAGAATCCCAGCTGCCGGCATTCTCCCTCTTTATGTAAACCTTGTAAAATAAGAGAGAATACCTCGCACAGTGATCAAATCTCAAGCACTCGTGGACTTCATCAATGATTGGACCGAGTTGCAGGCTCGAGATGAAAAGCCAGACAACACTTATTGGACTATTCACTTTGATGGGTCCAGGCAATTGGAGGGCTCGGGGGCTGGAATCATATTAACTTCCCCACGAGGTGACAAGTTTTGTTATGTTCTTCGCTTAATGTTCCCTTGCACTAACAATGCAGCTGAGTATGAGGCCTTACTCCACGGTCTTCGGATGGCTAAGGAGATGAACTTAAGTCGGGTTAAGTGCTTCGGTGATTCGGACCTGGTGGCTCAACAGGTATCTGGCACTTGGGATTCTAAGGACCCACTCATGGCTGCATATCGACGAGAGGTGGACATAGTGGTTGGTCATTTCAAGGGCTATCAAGTTGACCATATAGACCGGTGAAAGAACGAAGCGACGGACGCTTTAAGTCGTCTAGGCTCTCAGTGTAAACTGGTGCCACCTAATGTCTTCCTCGACGTACTGCATAATCCGTCGGTCAAGATACCCACAGAGGAGGAGTTGGCTATTCCTGACCCAGAGGCCAGTTGGTGGCGGCTTTGCATATTATACCGGATTGGACAGTCCCGTACATGGCTTACATGAACCGGGGTGAGTTATCGGAGGATGAAACCTTGGCCCGGCAGATAATCCGGCGATCCAAGTCAATGACCATTATTAATGGGGAGTTACATCGTTACAATGTCACAGGAGCAATTCAGACTTATGTGTCTCCTCAAGAGGGTTGTGAGATTTTGCAAGAAATCCATGAAGGAGATTGTGTTCACCATGCCGGCTCAAAGTCCTTGGTGGCTAAGGCTTTTCGTCACGGCTTTTATTGGTTGACGGGTCATGCTGATGCTGAGGATTTAGTCAAAAGGTGTGATGGTTGTCAAAAATTTGCACGCCGCGCTCATGTTCTGGCTCAGGAGTTGAGAATGATTCCAATTACTTGGCCATTTGCAACTTGGGGGCTCGATATGGTTGGACCCTTTAAGAGATCCAAGGACAAAAAGACCCACCTATTAGTAGTGGTTGACAAGTTTACCAAGTGGGTAGAGGTAGAGCCAGTTAGTAAGTGTGATGCAGCCACGACGGTTCAATTCATTAAAAAGGTGATATTCCGGTTTGGCTTTCCACATAGCATTATAACTGATAATGGTACTAATCTGTCCAAAGGAGATATGGAGGAATTTTGTCAATGCGAGCACATCCGGCTTGATGTAGCATCAGTGGCTCACCCCAGTCTAATGGTCAAGCAGAGAGGGCAAATCAAGAAATTTTGAGAGGTATCAAACCCCGGCTTATGGTTCCTTTAAAGCGGACGCCGAGTTGTTGGGTAGAGGAGTTACCTTCCATTTTATGGAGTATCAACACCACACCAAACAGGTCTACAGGTTACACGCCTTTCTTCATGGTCTACGGAGCAGAGGCGGTTCTCCCTAGTGACATCCGTCATGACTCGCCCCGGGTGGCGGCTTATGTTGAAGCGGAGAATGATAAAGCACGTCAGGACTCACTGGACCTGTTAGATGAAGAGCGTGATTTAGCAGCAGCATGTTCGGCGATTTATCAACAAGATCTCCGATGTTATCACAGCCGTCGGGTTAAGACGAGAACCTTTCAAGAAGGAGATCTGGTGCTCCGGCTCATCCAGGATGAAACTGATATGCACAAGCTATCCCCACCTTGGGAAGGACCTTTTGTGGTCAGCAAAAACCTGCACAACGGGTCATACTACCTTATCGATGTTCAAGAGCACAAAGACTCACGCAAATCGAAGGAAGAGACCCAGCAGCCATGGAATATAGCTCTTCTTTGGCCTTACTATACTTGAGCCAGCCTCAGTTAAAGCGGGGTCTCTGTTCTTTTTACATCATGTGTGGTTCCATGGGGGCTTCCACTTACAAAGTGGAGTTCTATTAATCCGGCCTATCAAGCCACACAGATATGAAGGAAATCACTAGGGGGGTTGGTCGTATCCGAACCATAGCTACACCTCTTGATCGGTTTAAAACCAAAAAGGGAAATCACTAGGGGGCTTGGTTGTATTTACACCATAGCTACACCTTTTGATAGGCTTAAAAAAGCCAAAAGGAAATTATGTGGAACCAAAGAGAGTCTGTTGCACAAAGCACAACTCAAACATAGGTCACCACTGAGCATTGCTCAAATATTACCTAGGGGCTCTTTGCTTCTCAAAGAACAACGAGCTTATACCCTTGTAATAGGCTATCAAGCCAGGCTTGGAAGCCAGGTGTATTCACCTAAAACCCCGGGTTATCCTGCCTCTTTAAGTAAGCCACTCCATCCAGGTAAACCTGGTATGACCCATCGAACGTTTGACAAGTCAATCTCATAGACCCTGAACTTGTCAAAGTTAAAACGGTGATTGGTTAAAGATTGAGGTCCATCTTAAAAGGCTTTGCAAAATGGTTTAACTCAGCGGCCTGGCAGCCCATGAAAAGCCTCGATTTAGGGCCTGGCAGCCCATGAAAAGCCTTGTACATTTCTTTCGGATTTGCTGTTTTTAATATATTTTGATAAGGGATTTATGAATATTTCTGACAAACCGGTGTTTATTACAACCCGGCGTGGCTTTCAACGCTCAGTTGTCAGTACATGATCAGTTCTAAACCGGCAGTAAATTGCTCCGGTCCGGTTTTGGTTACAGGTCACCAGCATTACATGAGCAATCCGGTGGTAATCATCACCCGGTATGGTTTCTATATGAACCGGCAAGAGGGAAAGGAGTCGTCAACCCTACAGATGGGTATTTTCACTCCTGCTATACCAATAGTTGGTCAGCCAACGAAGATATATCACAGGTATCATTTATTTTATATCTGGTTAATACAAATCTTGGTTATCCATCCAAGTTATGTATATATTTTTTGGGCATCATGACCCGTCCAGTGGTAAACCACTAGGACACTTTCAAGTTCTTATATGCAGGAACACAAATCATAATGGACTATGCATAAATAGATCCCAAAGTCAGGACAAGTTTTCAGTATCAAGCAAAACAAACATGCTCGATGGCATGGCAGATAAGGTGTTCATGCTATCCTATTACAAGGCGCTTTCAATACCCCAAATTGAATAAGTGTTTTCAAAGGAGTGGCAGACTGCAGCTGTTAAACCGGCCACCGGTTTAGGATTCCTCATCGGGACAGCTTGACGATGGAGGGTCATCTTGCGCGGTCACATTCTCTTCATCCCTCCGCAGACGCTGGAAATCAACCGTTGACCAATCGATTCTGGTTAAAGCTTGGAAAACGGCCTCTTCATGGATAAGGTTGGAGGGGTCAATGTCAGGAGCGTAAGTATGCTTACGGATTGGCGGCACAAGATCTTCAACATTATGAATCAGCACGGGCTGTCTTTTTCCCTCAGCATCATAAACCGGTTGAAAATGAGATAGATCTGTATCCTCCGCCAGTTTGCTTGCTATCGGCCGCATCTCCTTTGTGAGCCTTCGGAGATCGTCGTTATTGAAGTCTGAGCCATCTTCTTTCACACCAGGATAGCCTTTGATGATATCTGCCGGTTCAAGATCCGGAATCCACACCTTGGCCCGGATTAGCGTGGTCAGCGCACCTGACCTTGCGGCTGATCTCTTCAGTTCGTTGATCCGGCCAGGCAGCATGGTGATGACCCACAAGTATAGGGGATCTATCATAGTCCTTTCGATAAGTAAGAGTGTCGAACCCAACGAGGAGCAGAAGGAAATGATAAGCGGTTTTCAGCAAGGTATTCTCTGCAAGTACTCAAACAAGTGGTAACAGATAGTTTTGTGACGGGATAAATTGTAACGAGCGACAAGTAAAAAAAGCAAATAAAGTGCAGCAAGGTGGCCCAATCCTTTTGTAGCAAAGGACAAGCCGGAACAAACTCTTATAATAGGAAAAGCGCTCCTGAGGACACATGGGAATATCGTCAAGCTAGTTTTCATCACGTTCATATGATTAGCGTTCGATACTTTGATAATTTGATATGTGGGTGGACCGGTGCTTGGGTGCTGTTCTTACTTGAACAAGCATCCCACTTATGATTAACCTCTATTGCAAGCATCCGCAACTACAACAAAAGTATTAAGGTAAACCTAACCATAGCATGAAACATATGGATCCAAATCAGCCCCTTACGAAGCAACACATAAACTAGGGTTTAAGCTTCTATCACTCTAGCAACCCATCATCTACTTATTACTTACCAATGCCTTCCTCTAGGCCCAAATAATGGTGAAGTGTTATGTAGTCGACGTTCACATAACACCACTAGAGGCTAGACAACATACATCTTCTCAAAATATCAAACGAATACCAAATTCACATGACTACTAATAGCAAGACTTCTCCCTTGTCCTCAGGAACAAACGTAATTACTCACAAAGCATATTCATGTTCATAATCAGAGGGGTAATAATATGCATAAAGGATCTGAACATATGATCTTCCACCAAATAAACCAGCTAGCATCAACTACAAGGAGTGATCAACACTACTAGCAACCTACTAGCACCAATCCCGGACTTTGAGACAAGAATTGGATACAAGAGATGAACTAGGGTTTGGAGATGAGATGGTGCTGGTGAAGATGTTGATGGAGATTGCCCTCTCCCGATGAGAGGAGCGTTGGTGATGATGATGGTGATGATTTCCCCCTCCCGGAGGGAAGTTTCCCCGACAGAACAGCTCTGCCGGAGCTCTAGATTGGTTCCGCCTCGGTTCCGCCTCGTGGCGGCGGAGTCTCATCCCGAAAGGTTGCTTCTTATTTTTTTTCTCATCGAAAGACTTCATATAGGAGAAGATGGACGTCGGAGACCCACCAGGGGGCCCACGAGGTAGGGGGGCGCGCCCCCCACCCTCGTGAGCAGGGTGTGGGCCCCCTGGCCTTCATCTTTGGCGAGGATTTTTCTTTATTTATTTTAAGACGTTCCGTGGAGTTTCAGGACTTTTGGAGTTGCGCAGAATAGGTCTCTAATATTTGCTCCTTTTCCAGCCCAGAATTCCAGCTGCCGGCATTCTCCCTCTTTATGTAAACCTTGTAAAATAAGAGAGAATAGCCATAAGTATTGTGACATAAAGTGAAATAACAGTCCATAATGCGATAAATATCGATATAAAAGCATGATGCAAAATGGACGTATCAACTCCCCCATGCTTAGACCTCGCTTGTCCTTAAGCGAAAAGCCGATAACAATAAATATGTCCTCATGTTTAGAGGTAGAGGCGTCGATAAAAATAAAATACAGACAGGAAGGCATCATGATTATTCTCATAACAACAACATATATAGATTTTGTCATATGATTACTTATATTCAAGTGATGCTCTATTCACAATGCAAAAGTATAAATCATAAACCTTATTGGGCTCCGACAAACTATAATCTCAGTCATTGAAGCAATTCAATTTATCATAACATCGGAAAGAGTCTATGTCAGAGCTAAAAAGCAAGTCCACATACTCAACTATCATCTAGTCCTTCATGATTGCTAACACTCACGCAATACTTGTGGTTACGGAGTTTTAATCAGACACAGAGAAAGATAGGGGCTTATAGTTTTGCCCCACAACCTTTTACCTCAAGGGCAATGTCAACAATAATGGTTCATGCTCCCCTACATCCAATTAGATATATATATATCATGTTCTTTCCAACATGCTGAGCTTGCCAAAGGATAAAATGAAAAAGAAAAGGTGAAGATCACCATGACTCTTGCATAAGGTAGAAGATAATAATAAAGGATAGGCCCTTTGCAGAGGGAAGCAGAGGTTGCCATGCGCTTTTATGGTTGGATATATAAAATCTCGATGCGAAAGAATGTCACTTTATATTGCCCCTTGTGATATGAACCTTTATTATGCAGTCTGTCGCTTTTATTACTTCCACATCACAAGATCGTATAAAGCTTATTTCTCCCACACCAATCAATCATACATATTTAGAGCAATTTTTTTATTACTTTACACCGATGACAACTTACTTGAAGGATCTTACTCAATCCATAGGTAGATATGGTGGACTCTCGTGGCAAAACTGGTTTAGGGATTTTGGAAGCACAAGTAGTATTTCTACTTGGTGCTAAGAATTTGGCTAGCATGAGGGGGAAAGGCAAGCTCAACAAGTTAGAGGATCCATGACAACATACTTTATCTCAGATATAAGAAATACATAACTCATTACGTTGTCTTCCTTGTCCAACATCAACTCTTTAGCATGTCATATTTTAATGACTGCTCCAATTCATAAAAGATGTCAATGATAATATATCTATATGTGAAACCTCTCTTTCCTTATTACTTCCTATTAATTGCAACAATGACCAAAGCTATGTCTGCCAACTCCCAACAACTTTTAATCATCATACTCTTTCTATGTGAAGTCATTACTCTCAATAAGATCAATATGAACTTGTTGTTTCTTTTTATTCTTTTTCTCTTTTCTTTTATTCACCTAAGATCATGGCAAAATAATCAGGCCCTTGACTTAACACTAATCTTTATTATATATAACTCACGGACTCGATTACATAGAGAGATCATAAAACAAAACTCAAAACTAGATCAAGCCATAAACTTTATTCTACTAGATCAAGATACTACTAATAGGATCGAACTAAGAAAAACGGTAAAGATAGGAGATGTGATTGTGATACGATACCGGGGCACCTCCCCCAAGCTTGGCAGTTGCCAAGGGGAGTGCCCATACCCAGATACTCAATTCTTATTTGTTGGAGGAGACGGTGGAGGTATTGTTGATGATGCGGGCTTGTTATCCATCTTCCAAGGCATAAGTTCACCATCATAGAAAGATGATCGAGTCTCCGGAATCCTCAAATCTGCAGCCAAACTCATTCTTTTGAATCTATATTCATACTCACAGTTTTGGTTTTGAAGGTCATAGACTTGGGCTTGGAGGTGCTAGATCTTCTCATGTAGCTTGAAGATGGCCTCCTCGGTATTCTTGGCATCCGGCTTGTAGTTGTTGGTGAACTCCGCGAGCATCATGTGGCTAGCGTTGATTCCACGCTCCACCATCCTTTGGCACTTGAAAACTTGTTGCTCCACTGCTTCGAGCCTCGTCTCCATGCTTCCGGTCCCCTTTGGTCCCTCTTCATCACGGATGTGCAGCAACCCATCACGCATCTCAATGGTTTGAGGGTGTCGCAACACCTCCGCAAGGTAAGGGTTGATGACCTTCTCGAAGAACTTGTCCTTGGAGGCGCTTGGGGCCGTCATGATAACCTAGATCTGTCAGAAAAACAGCTCGAAACAAGAACAAGAGATTTTTGCGTGATACGGGAGTCAAAACCTTCGGGAGAATATATAATGAATTTTTACCGACCAAAATACGTAACGTACAGGAAAACGAAGTCCGTAAGGCACACGAGGTGCTCACGAGGCAGGGGGCACGCCCAGAGGGGTAGGGCGCGCCCACCACCCTCGTGGGGCCCTCGTGTCCTTCCCGGACTGCTACTTATTTTTCTATTTTTCTAAATATTCCAAAACGGAGAAATATTTCCTTAGAAATTGTTTTGGCGTCAGTTTACTTACCGTACCACATACCTATTCCCTTTCGGAGTCTGAAACGTTCCGGAAAGTGTCCCTTATGTATTCCTCCGGGGTTACGGTTTCAATAATATTGGTTTCAACATTTATGGGATTACCTGAGATATAATGTTTGATTCTTTGACCATTTACCACCTTCGGATTTATGCCTTCGAAGTTGTTGATTTTTATTGCACCGGAACGATAGACCTCCTCGATAACATAGGGGCCTTCCCATTTAGAGAGAAGTTTTCCTGCAAGAAATCTTAAATGAGAGTTGTATAGCAATACATAATCACCTACATTAAACTCATGCTTTTGTATCCTTTTGTCATGCCATCTTTTAACTTTTTCTTTAAATAACTTGGCATTTTCATATGCTTGGGTTCTCCATTCATCAAGTGAGCTAATATCAAATAACCTCTTCTCACCGGCAAGTTTGAAATCATAGTTTAGCTCCTTAATAGCCCAATATGCCTTATGTTCTAGTTCGAGAGGTAAGTGACATGCTTTTCCATATACCATTTTATATGGAGACATACCCATAGGATTTTTGGATGCAGTTCTATATGCCCATAATGCATCATCAAGTTTCTTAGACCAATTCTTTCTAGACCTATTAACAGTCTTTTGCAAAATTAATTTGAGCTCTCTATTGCTCAACTCTACTTGACCACTAGACTGTGGGTGATAAGGAGATGCAATTCTATGATTAACATCATATTTAGCAAGCATTTTACGAAAAGCACCATGAATGAAGTGTGAACCACCATCAGTCATTAAATATCTAGGGACTCCAAACCTCGGAAAAATAACTTTCTTAAGCATTTTGATAGAAGTGTTATGATTAGCACTACTAGTTGGAATAGCTTCTACCCACTTAGTAACGTAATCAACAGCAACTAAAATATGTGTGTATCCATTAGAGGCAGGAAAAGGTCCCATATAATCAAAGCCCCAAACATCAAACGGTTCAATAACAAGAGAATAATTCATAGGCATTTCTTGACGTCTACTAATATTACCAATTCTTTGACATTCATCACATGACAAGACAGACTTACGGGCATCCTTGAAGAGAGTAGGCCAATAAAAACCAGATTGCAATACCTTATGTGCAGTTCTATCTCCAGTGTGGTGTCCTCCATAAGACTCGGAATGACACTTGTGTAGGATCTATTCCTGTTCATGCTTAGGTACACAACGTGTAATAACACCATCTACTCCTTCTTTATAAAGATGGGGGTCATCCCAAAAGTAATGTCTCAAGTCATAGAAGAATTTTTCCTTTTGCTGGTATGTGAAGCTAGGTGGTATAAACTTAGCAACAATATAATTAGCATAATCAGCATACCATGGAGTACTACGAGAAGTACTTATAACATTTAATTGTTCATCAGGAAAGCTATCATTAATAGGTAGTGGGTCATCAAGAATATTTTCTAACCTAGACAAGTTGTCTGCAACAGGGTTCTCAGCTCCCTTTCTATCAACAATATGCAAATCAAATTCTTGTAGCAAGAGAACCCATCTAATAAGTCTAGGCTTAGCATCTTTCTTTTCCATAAGATATTTAATAGCAGCATGATCAGTGTGAATAGTTACTTTAGAATCAACAATATAAGGTCTGAACTTATCATAAGCAAATACAACTGCTAAAAGCTCTTTTTCAGTAGTAGCATAATTTCTTTGAGCATTGTCTAGAGTCTTACTAGCATAATGAATAACATTTAATTTCTTATCAACTCTTTGCCCTAGAACAACACCTACAGAATAATCACTAGCATCACACATAATTTCAAAGGGTAAATTCCAATCAGGTGGTTAAACAATAGGTGTAGAGACTAATGCTTTCTTAAGTATTTCAAATGCTTCTACACAATCATCATCAAAGACAAATGGTATATCTTTTTGCAATAAATTAGTCAGAGGCCAAGAAATTTTTGAGAAGTCCTTAATGAACCTCCTGTAAAATCCGGCGTGACCAAGGAAACTTCTTATACCTTTGATGTCCTTGGGACATGGCATCTTTTCAATAGCATCAACGTTTGCTTTATCAACTTCAATACCTCTTTCAGAAACTTTGTGCCCCAAGACAATACCTTCATTAACCATAAAGTGGCACTTTTCCCAATTCAAGACAAGATTAGTTTCTTCACATCTCTGCAAAACTCGATCAAGATTGCTCAAGCAATCGTCAAAAGAGGAACCATAGACCGAAAAGTCGTCCATGAAAACCTCACAAATCTTTTCACAAAAGTCAGAGAATATAGCCATCATGCATCTTTGAAAGGTAGCAGGTGCATTACATAAACCAAAAGGCATACATCTATAAGCAAAAGTACCAAAAGGGCAAGTAAAAGTAGTCTTTGATTGATCTTTAGCCGACACAGGTATTTTAGAGAAACCAGAATAACCATCTAGAAAGCAATAATGTGTGTGTTTGCATAATCTTTCTAGCATTTGATCAATAAAAGGTAAGGGGTAATGATCTTTCTTAGTAGCTTTATTTAATTTGCGGAAATCAATTACCTTCCTATAACCTGTGATAATTCTTTGTGGAATCAATTCATCTTTATCATTAGGAACAACAGTAATACCTCCCTTCTTAGGGACACAATGGACAGGACTTACCCACTCACTATGAGCAACAGGATAAATTATACCTGCCTCCAGAAGCTTAAGTATTTCTTTTCTTACCACTTCTTTCATTTTAGGATTCAGACGTCGTTGAGGATCACGAACTGGTTTGGCATCTGCTTCCAAATTTATTTTATGTTGACATAGAGTGGGGCTAATGCCCTTAAGATCATCAAGAGTATATCCAATAGCAGCACGATGCTTCTTCAGAGTTTTCAATAATCTTTCTTCTTCATGCTCTGAATGGTTAGCACTAATAATAACAGGATATATCTTCTTTTCATCAAGATAAGCATATTTAAGATTATCAGGCAACGGTTTAAGCTCAAACACGGGATCACCCTTGGGTGGAGGAGGATCTCCTAAATTTCAACAGGCAAATTGTGTTGCAGAATAGGTTCCTGTTTAAAGAATACTTCATCTATTTCCCTTCTTTCATTCATGAACATATCATTTTCATGGTCTAGCAAATAGTGTTCTAAAGGATCACTAGGAGGTATGACAATAGAAGCAAGACCAATAATTTCATCCTTACTAGGTAATTCTTCCTCACGATGTTGTTTAATAAATTTAGAGAAATTAAACTCATGAACCATATCATCCAAACCAACAGTAACAATATTCTTAGTGCAGTCTATGGTAGCATTGACGGTATTTAAGAAGGGTCTACCAAATATAATGGGACAAAAGCTATCTTGTGGAGAAATAAGAACAAGAAAATCAGCAGGATATTTAGTTTTCCCACACAAGACTTCAACATCTCTAACAATTCCAATTGGTGCAATAGTATCTCTATTAGCAAGTTTAATAGTAACATCAATATCTTCTAACTCAGCAGGTGCAATTTCATTCTTAATTTCTTTGTATAAGTCATGAGGTATAACACTAGCACTAGCACCCATGTCACATAAGCCATGATAACAATGATCTCCTATTTTAACAGAAATAACAGGCACGCCTACCACAGGTCTATGTTTATCCTTATCACACGGTTTAGCAATTCTAGCACTTTCACCTTCGAACTGAATAACATGCCCATCAATATTATCAGACAAGAGATCTTTAACAATAGAAATATTAGGTTCTACTTTAACTTGCTCAGGAGGTGTATAAGTTCTGATATTGCTTTTACGAACAACAGTTGAAGCTTTATCATGATCCTTTATTCTAACAGGGAAAGATGGTTTCTCAATATAAGAAGTAGGAACAATAGGATCATTATAAGTGACAGTCTTTTCTTCAACTTTAATAGGTGCAACTACTTTAACTTCTATGGGAGGATGATATTTAAACCACTTCTCCTTAGGGAGATCAACATAGGTAGCAAAAGATTCACAGAAAGAAGCTACTATCTCATAATCAAGTCCATATTTAGTGCTAAACTTACGGAAAATATTGGTATCCATAAAAGATTTAACACAATCAAACTTAGGTGTCATACCTGACTCCTTACCTTCTTCGAGGTCCCAATCTTCAGAGTTGCGTTTAATTCTATCCAATAAATTCCATCTGAATTCAATAGTCTTCATCATAAAAGAGCCAGCACAAGAAGTATCGAGCATGTTGCGATTGTTTTCAAAAAGCCGAGCATAAAAAATTTGCATAATTATTTCTCTCTGGAGCTCCTGATTGGGGCATGAATATAACATTGATTTAAGCCTCCCCCAAGCTTGAGCGATGCTTTCTCCTTCGCGAGGCCAGAAATTATATATATAATTGCGATCACGATGAACAAGATGCATAGGGTAATACTTTTGATGAAATTCCAGCTTCAAACTTTTATAGTCCCACGATCTCATATCATCACATAGCCTATACCATATCAATGCGTCTCCCTTCAAAGATAAAGGGAAGACCTTCTTCTTGGCAACATCATCGGGTATACCTGCAAGCTTAAATAATCCACAAACTTCATCCACATATATTAAGTTCTCATCAGGATGTTTTATTCCATCTCCTGTAAAAGGATTAGCTAGCAGTTTTTCCATCATAGCCACAGGAAATTCAAAAGGAGTTTCATTAATAGGTTCAGTAGGTTGAGGAGCAACTCTTTGCTCTAGTGGACAGGGTGAAGATACCCCGAACAAGCCCCTCAGAGAATTACTTTCCATAGTAACAAGTCACAGTAAATTTCAGCACACTATATAAATTTCTCCTTACCAAATTCCACTTACCAAAGGCGCTACACTCCCCGGCAATGGCGCCAGAAAAGAGTCTTGATGACCCACAAGTATAGGGGATCTATTGTAGTCCTTTCGATATGTAAGAGTGTCGAACCCAACGAGGAGCAGAAGGAAATGATAAGCGGTTTTCAGCAAGGTATTCTCTGCAAGTACTGAAACAAGTGGTAACAGATAGTTTTGTGACGGGATAAATTGTAACGAGCGACAAGTAACAAAAGAAAATAAAGTGCAGCAAGGTGGCCCAATCCTTTTGTAGCAAAGGACAAGCCGAAACAAACTCTTATAATAGGAAAAGCGCTCCCGAGGACATATGGGAATATCGTCAAGCTAGTTTTCGTCACGTTCATATGATTAGCATTCGATACTTTGATAATTTGATATGTGGGTGGACCGGTGCTTGGGTGCTGTTCTTACTTGAACAAGCATCCCACTTATGATTAACCTCTATTGCAAGCATCCGCAACTACAACAAAAGTATTAAGGTAAACCTAACCATAGCATGAAACATATGGATCCAAATCAGCCCCTTACGAAGCAACACATAAACTAGGGTTTAAGCTTCTATCACTCTAGCAACCCATCATCTACTTATTACTTCCCAATGCCTTCCTCTAGGCCCAAATAATGGTGAAGTGTTATGTAGTCGACGTTCACATAACACCACTAGAGGCTAGACAACATACATCTTCTCAAAATATCAAACGAATACCAAATTCACATGACTACTAATAGCAAGACTTCTCCCTTGTCCTCAGGAACAAACATAATTACTCACAAAGCATATTCATGTTCATAATCAGAGGGGTAATAATATGCATAAAGGATCTGAACATATGATCTTCCACCAAATAAACCAACTAGCATCAACTATAAGGAGTGATCAACACTACTAGCAACCTACTAGCACCAATCCCGGACTTTGAGACAAGAATTGGATACAAGAGATGAACTAGGGTTTGGAGATGAGATGGTGCTGGTGAAGATGTTGATGGAGATTGCCCTCTCCCGATGAGAGGAGCGTTGGAGATGATGATGGTGATGATGATTTCCCCCTCCCGGAGGGAAGTTTCCCCGGCAGAACAGCTCTGCCGGAGCTCTAGATTGGTTCCGCCTCGTGGCGGCGGAGTCCCGTCCCGAAAGGTTGCTTCTTATTTTTTTTCTCATCGGAAGACTTCATATAGGAGAAGATGGACGTCGGAGACCCACCAGGGGGCCCATGAGGTAGGGGGGCGCGCCCCCCACCCTCGTGAGCAAGGTGTGGGCCCCCTGGCCTTCATCTTTGGCGAGGATTTTTCTTTATTTATTTTAAGACGTTCCGTGGAGTTTCAGTACGTTTGGAGTTGCGCAGAATAGGTCTCTAATATTTGCTCCTTTTCCAGCCCAGAATTCCAGCTGCCGGCATTCTCCCTCTTTATGTAAACCTTGTAAAATAAGAGAGAATAGCCATAAGTATTGTGACATAAAGTGAAATAACAGTCCATAATGCGATAAATATCGATATAAAAGCATGATGCAAAATGGATGTATCACATGGCCAGCTTTTTGATAGTTTCTTTTATCAGCAATGGCGGAGGCTTGTTATAAGCTGCAGTGCAAATGGCTCGCTGGGATCCAAAGAACAGCTGTTGTATCAAGGTATAGGCCGCTTTAAGCTTCATCCGCATGTGAGAGCCCAGATGAGCAATGCGGGTCCCTGTCATGGTTAAACATCAGTAAACCGGTCATTGATAAGATATTATGAATTAGACAAACTGCATGAGAGGGTACTTACCAAACACAGCAGAAGTCATGGCGTTAATCTGCCGCTTTAAGCCGGTCAGTCCTTCAACCACCGGCTTCAGGGCTGCCTCTGCGTCCTCGGCCTTCTTTGTTAAACTGGCCTTTTCTGTCTCCTAGTCTGCACGCTCTTTGTTAAAGGTTTGTTTTAGTTTCTCCATAGCTGCTAGGGCATTGGTCAACTCTTCTTTGGATTTGGAAGCCTCTGCTTGCTAAGATTTAACATTCTCTTGAAGATCCACGGTTTGAGCCTCCTTTTTACTCAGCTCAGCCTACAAAGGTGAGATATATCATCAAAATAGGTTATGAAGTACCAAGCGTATAACGAGTTATGCACTTTGTACTTGGGGGCTAATGCCTATTTGCTCTATCATCAACATATTTTTCACAAGTCTCAAGTACAATGCAAGAATTATCCTTAGCACTTGGGGGCTAATGTACATCTGTTCAAAGCTGACGCATTGATTCAAGACCCGATTTACCTTGGAAAGATAAACCGGCCCTTGGGGGCTACACCGATGAAAACTACAGGAATATAATGATAAAGTACCGGTTTATTTCCAAAGATCACTTGACATATGGAGGATCAGCATGCAAGGATTAAGACATTACAAATACCCGATCTATGATTGTTATCATAAACCAGCCCTTGGGGGCTACTTGAGTTGATATTTACAAATTGGATTTACGAAAGGGGAAGTGATGAAAATACCTCATAGCGCTCCTTCATCAAGTTCACCAAACCGGCTTCATAATCACTGTTTGAGTGCAGACGGTTTAGAAAACCAGAGTGGAGTTCTTGAGCGCTGAGATGGGCATAGCTTGACAAGTCGGTGCTCCATTTGCCTTTTTCCATGGCAGCACGTTCTTCCTTGGCACTATGTTTGGCCAAAATTACAGGATGTCTAGGGGAGGTGTGACCAATACTAGTAATGATAACTTCGCCTTCTTTGTCTCCAGCAGTCTTTTCTGGAGATGATGGGGTGTCAGTAGCTCTCACCGTACTAGAAGATTTATCATCAGCCCGGATTGGATCTGTCGGTTCATCATCAGGCACAACAGTGTCAACTTCTGGTTGTTCATCAGTAATGTGATCTTGAGGGGGTGGTTCATCAAAGGTAGCTTCAGGATTTGGACCCTCCGGTTCAACCGTTTGCTCCGGTTCAATGACCACCTGGTCTTCGGGCGGATTGTTCACCCGAGCCTTTTTGCTGGGTCTGGCTTTGGCTCTAAAACAGAATAAGATGGGAAAGTTAAGCATAGCATATAAACTATGAAAACGTCAAAAGAAGGGGTTGAGGTACTTACCCAGCTACAGTTTTTAGAGGAGGAAGTTGGGTCGTTGTTGACTCGCCAGAGGATGAACGAGGTGTCACCTGATAATTCGAATCAGGCGGATTAAGAGGTTGTCAGAAATAGCTTGCCTTGGGATAAGAGGTGTCAGAAGTGGGTGAGACCTCAGATCGGCGCTTTCGAACCGGGGTGTCTGGTAAACCGGCTGAAGTGACCTTTTGGCTGATGTGTCGGGTTGTGCGGCGAGTCTCGTGCTGTTGCGTCTTCAAAAGAAATGTTGGATCCAAGTGAGCAAGAGGATGAGAAAAGCTTACTTTCCGGACCGCTTGAAAGGATTTTTTGTGTTGACATAGAGTCTGAACCGGAGGAAAGGATAATTACCTCTGCATCGTCAGCTTGGCTGCCCTCAACGTCCTCTTGATAAGTATCATTGTCAATGAGATGCATGAAAAGTGAACCAAATGAATCAAGTTCGACCTCAACTTCCGGTTCATCCGGGTCGTCATCCAGTTCCATACAGATGCGTTTAGGTGCCTTCCGCTTTGTGGTTTTCTTGACGGCTTTTGTTTTAGGACGGGAAGGCTTTGCCGCTTTCTCTTGAGGCTTCTTCTTCCAGAACGGATCATCACCCTGTTTAAAAATAAGCAGAAGGGTATTCAGAGATTGGACAATATAAAGGTATCAAGTGTAAAGGGAAGAACAATGCTTACAGCTGGCGGTTTGTTTTTCGTGTAAAAAGGGTCTAATTCGGTTTGGCGGCAGACAGCTTCTGACTCGTTCAATATTTTCTTAACAGCTTCAGTAACTTCTTCATCTGTTAGCTGAATATTGATATGACGTTGGGAGTCTTCTACTTCACCAGTATACTCGCACATTAAGCCGGAGCGGCGACTTAACGGCAAGATGCTCCAAGATATCCAACAACGGACAAAGTCTACACCTGTCAAACCGTTGGCCAAGAAGGCTCTCAGCTTGGCGAGTTGAGGTGCGTACGGGGCCTGTTCCTGGGCACTTAGGCGTTGTGGAATTGGATGAGTATTGGCAAGCCAGTGGGCATGGTAACCCGGCAGAGGATTCTTGTCTTCAAGGGAGGTGTCTTTACAGTAGAACCAAGTTTGATTCCACTCTTTGGGGTGACTGCAGCTTGGCATGAGGAAATTCAACCTCTTTTCTTTTTTGAATGGAGACGCCACCAAGTTTAGTATTGGGTCCGTCTACAAATTTAGTGCGCCGGTTCAGATGGAAGAAATCCCAGAACAGCTCAATGGTTAGCTCTTCTTGTAGGTACACTTCACAGAAAACTTGAAAGTTGCATATATTGGATACCAAGTTGGGTCCAATATCTTGAGGGTGGAGTTGAAAGCTGGCAAGCACATCTCGGAAAAACTTTGACCCGGGCGGTTTGAAACCATAGACTATGTGATCAACAAACACCACTACCTCACCCTGCTTAGGGGTGGGAGGATTTTCTGGCCCAGGAACTCGCCAACGGATCTCATTCTTCTTTGGTAAGGTGCCGATCTTAACCATTCCGTTCAGTTGCTCCTCTGTGACCCGGGAGGGAGCCCAGTTGCAGGAATAAAACTGCTTGGCCATTGCAAGTGAAAGGCTGGAAAGAAATGTTGGTTTAGCAATTCATTCATAGTGATGCATAAGGTGCAACAGAACAAAGGAATTCAAGTATGTAAGATTGGTAAACTAGAGGATGATATAATTATGAATGACAAGGCGATAAGTGGAAAAAGAGATATACACATATTATTAAACCGGAGTATGACAACGGAGATAAAGAGATATACATATATAATTATGAACCCGCCAACGGAGAGGCGGAAGCGAAGATCGGCGACGGCGGTGGCGCTCGGGTGCAGGGGTGTCGCAAGGAGGAAGAGGAAGCGAGGAGACGGAGGGAAAAAAGGAAATGACACTTGGCCCTATTTATAAGGTAAAGGGGGAGGTGACACACGCGAGAATCGAGGAGCCCGAATATTGGATACCTAGCAGGAGCGGTCGCCTCGATTTTCGGGGGTTCATTAACTGAAGGTGAGATGTATCATTTTTAAATAACAAGGTGACATCATGGCGATTTAACATGATCCTGGAGTATGACTTCACGACGGTTTACAAGATCAAGGAGAAGATGCAAAGGAGGAATTTTTCTAAGTGTTGAAGATTGACATGAACAAGTTCAAATCAATCCGGGGCCTAATGTTGGGGATATTACTACTGGATGTAAACCGGCCAGGAGTAGCTGGATTAACTCCATGAAGATTAGAAGCCCGTGAAGACGTAAGGATGGTGGCGCTTTATAAAGGCCCAAGGCCCAAAAGCGAGTTAAGGCCTGTAGATGTAAACCGACTTTCCCGTGTAACTTGCATTGTAAGATAGGAAGGTTAGAGACCGAGCCGAACACGTTTATGATCCGGCCTCGGGACTCTGTAAACCGGCGGGCGTCAACCTGTGTATATAAAGGGACGACCCGACAGCGGTTTAGGGACAACAGACAACAACTCAAGTGCCAGGCAAAGCGGATTCGCTCCCTGGTCATCGAAACCCTAGCAATACCAACACAACTAGACGTAGGCTTTTACCTTCATCAAAGGGGCCGAACTAGTATAAAAATCCTCGTGTCCCTTGTCTGGTTTAACCCCTTTAAGCTAACCCGTACCGATGGCTCCACGACTAAGTCCTTTCACGAGGACATAGGCCGTGACAAACCCACGACATATACCGTGTTTTCACCATGGCCCAGGCTTCTCCCGCACCTTCCCGACAGGCTGATATCTTCCACAGTTGAAAGCGCCGCCGCGCTCCCATCAATAGTTGTATAAGCTCCTCCATCTTTCCTAGAGGGGAGGCGGATGGCCATAGGGCCTTGGCAACACTTCGCATCGCCTTCCGAGCTTGCTCGTGCACCTGCAACAGCTCTTGTAGCAAATTGCTCGAAGATCCGAACATCTCCTCTTCGGGACGACCGGTCAGCACACCTGCAGACATAACTCTATCAGTCCCTTCTATCTCCAAAATATTCGAAGGTAAGTTCGACCACATACTGAATATGCCAGCTCACAGCCTTTTATTCTCCTTTACGGAGTCCGCCAGCTGGGCCCGTACATCTTTCAGTTCCTCGCCCAGTTGGGTATTCGAATCCTGGAGCTTGTTTTTCTCCATCACGACTTTTGTTAGCACACGCTCGCACGCGGCTAGCAGTTTTTTGGCTTCTCGTTCTCCTCTTTGAGCGGCTTTCAGTTGCCCTTGCAGTTGATCTAATGATCCTATTAAGAGGTGAGCAACCGTGTTAGAATTATTGGTATACCATTATGTTTTCTCGATGGAGGGAAACATTACTAGGAGACGCCTTCTTGGATTTCTCCAGTTCGGCATTGGCACCAGTTAGCTGGGTCTGATACTTTTCTAGTTCCTGAGATAACAGATTGTTCTTCTCCGTAAGCACCTGATTATACAATGATCCTTAAATCAGTTGTATCAACTGCTTTAAGTCTCGGGGGCTACTGGTGTATGATTATTAAATCTACGCTTACCCACATATCTTTCAGATGTTGGTCCGTGGCTCTGGCAAGCCCATCCCAAGCAGCTCGGATGTACGCATCGACCGAGCTGAAGGCATCAAATGCCTCCTTTGAAAAGCCAGGGTCACGAAGAACGGCCCTCCGACAACGATGATTCATAGCGCTCTCCACTTCAGAGTTCGTGATGGACATATCGTCCGAATCCTCTGTGGAAGGACAGTTTGGCGCCACTCCCATGTCAGTCCCTATCCTTTGGGCAGGGTCCAGAACCTGACTAGTGGAGGCACGTCTGACCGGATCCCCGGACATAGTCCGGCGGATACTTTTCCTGATAGAATGCGGCGAATGGCATCACAATTTGATGTGGCGATCAGAAGGTATATTCTTGAAAAGAAAAGCCTTACCTCTTTGATGAGGGTTCTGCCGTATTATCATTTGCCTTCCTCTTCGAAGTTGTGTTCGGCACGGGCGCCGATCTCCTCGGAGACGCTTCTAGAGCATGTTGCGATGTCGAGCGCCTCCCCTTTGGAACACAGAATAGTGTGTGGGTGAGGCATAGTAAGGGAACTCTTTCGAAGAAAGTGCCTTTTAAATTACTTACATGCGAAGCAGGAAGGAGGCTGGGGTAATCGGCGATGATAGGTACTTCCATACCATTGTAGCTCGTATGATAGAATATTCCATCCTCGAGCTCCACAAATATGTCTAGATCTTCTTCAAACCCGGGGTCAAGATCCCGGTTGTGACCCTCCGGCTGAGGGGTGGGGTTATGGATCCCCTCGAGAGCCTTTCGCCATTCCTGTTATGAGTGGATAGGATATTTCCCATCAAAAATAATTCAGGGAGAGGAGTAAAATGGTGGGGTCAGAACTTACCCAGCTAGGGGGGTTATACATGGAAAACCCGTCCCGACATTGGAGATGGGTGAACTCCTCCTTCTCCCCTTTATACAGTTCGGCCAATATTTTGGCCAAAGCGGCGGGGGTCTTTGGGCCCTTCCGACCGCAGCATGAGGCGTCGTCTTCCCCATTGTAGTGCCACATGGGAAGCCCTCTATACTGGAGTAGTTGGACCCCCGCACTATGGAGATCGCCATTACCTCGACTATTAACAATCCGGACTGGGCGAGCATCTTAATCTTGCCTAGCAGCTGACTGACCTCTGCGCCATCCTCTTCCTCGAGGCTCTGAGGACGCCAGTTATGGCATTTCTTCAATGGAGCACTTGAAAATTTGGGGAGGCCCATTCGGACTGGGTCGGGAAGAGCGACGTCGCCAATATAGAACCATTCGGAAGGCCACTCTTCGGAAGCCTTCTTCGGCGTGCCAGACAGGTATCCGGTTCCGGCCATATGCCACACTTCGGCTCCCCCACTTCAAATATTAACCTTCCTTGATTACGAGGGACGAGGTAGAACAGTCTTCTCCATAAATCAAAATGGGCCTCGCAACCCAGGAATAGCTCGCATAGAGCGACATAACCCGCAATATGCAGGATGGAGGCGGGAGTGAGACTGTGCAGTTGGAGGCCATAATACTCCAGCAGTCCTCGGAGGAAGGGATGGATTGGAAATCCGACACCTCTTAACAAGAAGGGAACGAAGCATACTCGTTCCCCCTGGACGGATTGGGGAAGTTCTCCACCTGAACCCCGCCATTGAAGGACGTCAGCCCTGCTCGTACGGGGACTAAATCCGCGGGAGGAAGAAAGCCCTGTTTTTGCAGCTTCACCAGCTGACTGTGAGATACGGAACATCTCTCCCAATCACCCTTTTCGGAGTGGTGGGGATGAGAGGAAGAGCTGGGAACGCTAGCCATGTTGGGGTGGTTCTGCTCCGCAAGCTCTGAGGATTTTTTCCGTGAAGTTTGGAGTGGATCTGAGATCTATTCTCTTTAAATAGGCACCTTTTTGGTATGGTTAGGGTGGTATGTGTAAAAATACCCCGACCTCTTGTATTCACTCGACACGTGGAAGCTAAAGTTAGGAAGGCGCGGAAGCCGAGGGGTACGACATTAAATGGAGAGCCGAATACATCGCTTTGAAGTCATTGGAGGAGGAACCCGCCTTGCAATGCTGAAGACTATTTGCATGCCGGACACCTCAACATTGAAGTCTGGTTCAGGGGCTACTGAGGGAGTCCTGGACTAAGGGGTCGTCGGGCGTCCGACCTATTGAACATGGGTCGGACTGATGGGTTGTGAAGATACGAAGACCGACGACTCTACCCGTGTCCGGATGGGACTCTCCTTGGCGTGGAAGGCAAGCTTAGCGATCAAATATGAAGATTCCTTTCTCTGTAACTGACCCTATGTAACCCCAGATCCCTTCGGCGTCTATATAAACCGGAGGGCTAGGGGCGTAGACATATATCCTCATAATCATAGTCAGACATGCTAGACTTTTAGGGTTTAGCCATTACGATCTCATGGTAGATCAACTCTTGTAATACTCATATTCATCAAGATCAATCAAGCAGGAAGTAGGGTATTACCTCCATAGAGAGGGCCCGAACCTGGGTAAACATTGTGTCCCCCGTCTCCTGTTATCATCAACCTTGGACGCACAGTTCGGGACCCCCTACCCGAGATCCGCCAGTTTTGACACCGACAACCACCTCATCAAAGTACACGTGCTGCGAAGTGTAGATGCGGTGGGACACTGGACCATAGCACTGGTAACCTTTGGTGTTGGGAGGTTAATCAAGAAATATGCAAGGAACCGACCGGGAAGCGAGTTTGTGAGGGGTGGTGGACGCGGTGCTAGGATAACAGAGACACCTGAAAATGCGAAGACCATCATAAGATGGGGATGCACCGAAGAGGAACTAGTGAGGAGCATAGTTCTAGCAAGGACGACACAGGCGGATGTTAATGAGAAGGCTGGCGGTCGCAAGAGCGTCCGGCCAAAAATGAGGAGGCACGTTGGAGTGTAAGAGCAACATGCGGACACAGTCATTAAGAGTGCGGATGACACGCTCGGCGCAGCCATTCTGCTGTGATGTGTAGGGGCAAGTAGGCGAAAAATGGTGCTGTGAGATGCGAGGAGATCGCGGACGACAACGTTATCGAACTCTTTTCCGTTGTCACTTTGCAAGGCAAGAATAGGATGACCAAACTGTGTGGTGACATATGAGTAAAAAGCGGTGAGTGTGGCAAGGGCGTCGGACTTGCGACGGAGAGGAAATGTCCACACATAATGGGAAATCATCTAATATCACCAAATAGTATAGATAACCTATGTTGCTTGCAACCAGAGATGTCCAAACATCACTATGCAATAACTAAAATGAAAAAGTGGAAATGTATGTAGACTCGCTAAAGGGAAGACGAACGTGCTTGCCGAGACGGCAGACCTCGCAAGTGTGGTTGTCAACCTTATTACATGAGAATGAAAAACTCTGAATAATATGACGCAAAACTATGGAGTTGGGATGATCGAGGCGGGCGTGCCAAAGATCGACACTATCGGCGAGGGCGGCTGGACGGGTGGTGGTTGTCGGTGTCAAAACCGGCGAATCTCGGGTATGGGGTCCCGAACTGTGCGTCTAGGATCGATGGTAACAGGAGACAGGGGACACGATGTTTACCCAGGTTCGGGCCCTCTCTATGGAGGTAATACCCTACTTCCTGCTTGATTGATCTTGATGAATATGAATATTACAAGAGTTGATCTACCACGAGATCGTATGGCTAAACTCTAGAAGTCTAGCCTATGTGGGTATGGTAATGAGTATATGCGTTGTCCTTTCCGGACTATCCCCTTCAGTTTATATAGACACCAAGGGGATCTAGGGTTTACATGGAGTCGATTACATAAAAGGGAATCTTCCGTCGCCAAGCTTGCCTTCCACGCCAAGCAGAGTCCAATCCGGACACGAGTATGGTCTTCGATCTTCACAGCCCATCAGTCTGGCCAATGGATATCAGGCCGGACATCCGAGGACCCCTTAGTCCAGGACTCCCTTAGTAGCCCCTGAACCTGGCTTCAATGATGAGGAGCCCGGCGCGGAGATTTGTCTTCGGCATTGCAAGGCGGGTTCCCCCTTCCGAACTCTAGAATATTCTTCGGACGAAGGAAGTATATCCGGACCTGTGTATATAATGGCAGAGAATATACTTGTTGATAACTGTTCATGACATCATATCATGCCTGCCCGGTTGCTATTTCCAACCGTCAGCTAGCGTGTCGCCCCATGTCTCGGGGTGCGGTTTTACTAGCACGTCTCGTCAGGGCAGAGATCGTTTCCCTTTATTTATGGGATTTTCATTAATGCAGGCATGGGTAACCCAACCGTCCCCTGGGTACAACTCCTTGGTAATAGGTAAGTTTAGAGACCCCGGGGGAGACGCGCAGTATTCGGGGCCTTTATATAGAGAGCATGTCTTCTTCTTCCCTTGCGCTTGCTCCTTCCTCAACCCCAGCCACCCCAAGTTCCAACCCTCGGGTTCCAATCACCACCAGCCTTAGTCATGTCCGGACCCAACCGTCAAGTGCTACCTCTTCAGCACTGCGTTGGATTTCCTTGAAGAGGAAAGGATGATGCAGCAAAGTAGCGTAAGTATTTCCCTCAGTTTTTGAGAACCAAGGTATCAATCCAGTAGGAGGCTACGTGTGAGTCCTTCATACATGCACAAAACAAATAACTCCTCGCAACGAACGCGATAAGGGGTTGTCAATCCCTTCACGGTCACTTACGAGAGTGAGATCTGATAGATATGATAAGATAATATTTTTGGTATTTTTGTGATAAAGATGCAAAGTAAAAAAGCAAAGTAAATAACTAAGTATTGGAATATTAATATGATGAAGATAGACCCGGGGGCCATAGGTTTCACTAGTGGCTTCTCTCAAGAGCATAATTATTTTACGGTAGGTGAATGGATTACTGTTGAGCAATTGATAGAATTGAGCATAGTTATGAGAATATCTAGGTATGATCATGTATATAGGCATCACGTCCGAGACAAGTAGACCGACTCCTGCCTGCATTTACTACTATTACTCCACTCATCGACCGCTATCCAGCATGCATCTAGAGTATTAAGTTCATGAAAACAGAGTAACGCATTAAGCAAGATGACATGATGTAGAGGGATAAATTCATGCAATATGATAAAAAAACATCTTGTTATCCTCGATGGCAACAATACAATACGTGCCTTGCTGCCCCTACTGTCACTGGGAAAGGACACCGCAAGATTCAACCCAAAGCTAAGCACTTCTCCCATTGCAGGAAAGATCAATCTAGTAGGCCAAACCAAACTGATAATTCGAAGAGACTTGCAAAGATAACCAATCATACATAAAAGAATTCAGAGAAGATTCAAATATTGTCCATAGATAATCTTGATCATAAACCCACAATTCATCGGTCTCAACAAACACACCGCAAAAAGAACATTACATCGAATAGATCTCCACAAGAGAGGGGGAGAACATTGTATTGAGATCCAAAAAGAGAGAAGAAGCCATCTAGCTAATAACTATGGACCCGAAGGTCTGAGGTAAACTACTCACACTTCATCGGAGAAGCTATGGTGTTGATGTAGAAGCCCTCCGTGATGGATGCTCCCTCTGGCGGAGCTCCGGAACAAACCCGAAGATGGGATCTCGTGGATACAGAAAGTTGCTGCGGTGGAATTAGGGTTTTGGCTCCGTATCTAGTCGTTTGGGGGTACGTAGGTATATATAGGAGGAAGAAGTATGTTGGTGGAGCAACAGGGGGCCCACGAGGGTGGTGGGCACGCCTGGGGGGTAGGCGCGCCCCCTACCTCGTGGCCTCCTCCTTTGTTTCTTAACGTATGGTCCAAGTCTCTCGGATCATGTTCGGTCAGAAAATCACGTTCCCAAAGGTTTCATTCCGTTTGGACTCCGTTTGATATTCCTTTTCTTCGAAACCCTAAAATAGGCAAAAAAAAAACAGCAATTCTGGGTTGGGCCTCCGGTTAATAGGTTAGTCCCAAAAATAATATAAAAGTGGATAATAAAGCCCAATAATGTCCAAAACTGTAGATAATATAGCATGGAGCAATAAAAAATTATAGATACGTTGGAGACGTATCAAGCATCCCCAAGCTTAATTCCTGCTCGTCCTCGAGTAGGTAAATGATAAAAAAGATAATTTTTGATGTGAAGTGCTACATGGCATAATTTAAATGTAATTCTTCTTAATTGTGGTATGAATATTCAGATCTGAAAGATTCAAGATAAAAGTTTAATATTGACATAAAAATAATAATACTTCAAGCATACTAACAAAGCAATCATGTCTTCTCAAAATAATATGGCCAAAGAAAGTTATCTCTACAAAATCATATAGTCTGGCTATGCTCTATCTTCACCACACAAAATATTTAAATCATGCACAACCCCGATGACAAGCCAAGCAATTGTTTCATACTTTTTACATTCTCAAACTTTTTCAATCTTCACGCAATACATGAGCGTGAGCCATGGATATAGCACTATATGTGGAATAAAATGGTGGTTGTGGAGAAGACAAAAAAGGGAGAAGATAGTCTCACATCAACTAGGCGTATCAACGGGCTATGGAGATGCCCATCAATAGATATCAATGTGAGTGAGTAGGGATTGCCATGCAACAGATGCACTAGAGCTATAAGTATATGAAAGCTCAACAAAAGAAACTAAGTGGGTGTGCATCCAAATTGCTTGCTCATGAAGACCTAGGGCATTTTGAGGAAGCCCATCATTGGAATATACAAGCCAAATTCTATAATGAAAAATTCCCACTAGTATATGAAAGTGACGAAATGAGAGACTCTCTATCATGAATATCATGGTGCTACTTTGAAGCACAAGTGTGGTAAAGGATAGTAACATTGTCCCTTCTCTCTTTTTTTTATTTGGGCCTTTTCTCCTTTTTTATGGCCTCTTTTTTTTCGTCCGGAGTCTCATCCCGACTTGTGGGGGAATTATAGTCTCCATCATCCTTTCCTCACTGGGACAATGCTCTAATAATGATGATCATCACACTTTTATTTTCTTACAACTCAACAATTACAACTCGATCCTTAGAACAAAATATGACTCTATATGAATGCCTCCGGCGGTGTACCGGGATATGCAATGAATCAAGAGTGACATGTATGAAAACATTATGATTGGTGGCTTTGCCACAAATACGATGTCAACTACATGATCATGCTAAGCAATATGACAATGATGGAGTGTGTCATAATAAACGGAATGGTGGAAAGTTGCATGGAAATATATCTCGGAATGGCTATGGAAATGCCATAATAGGTAGGTATGATGGCTGTTTTGAGGAAGGTATATGGTGGGTGTATGATACCGGCGAAAGGTGTGCGGTATTAGAGAGGCTAGCAATGGTGGGAGGAAGAAAAGTGCGTATAATCCATGGACTCAACATTAGTCATAAACAACTCATATACTTGTTGCAAAAATCTACAAGTTATCACAGCAAAGTATTATGCGCATGCTCCTAGGGGGGTAGATTGGAAGGAAAAGACCATCGCTCGTCCCCGACCGCCACTCATAAGGAAGACAATCAAAAAATAAATCATGCTCCGACTTCATCACATAACGGTTCACCATACGTGCATGCTACGGGAATCACAAACTTTAACACAAGTATTTATCAAATTCACAACTACTCAACTAGCACAACTTTAATATCACCATCTTCATATCTCAAAACAATTATCAAGCATCAAACTTCTCATAGCATTCAACACACTCATAAGAAAGTTTTTAATATTCTTGAATACCAAGCATATTAGGATTATTTAAACAAATTACCATGCTATTTTAGACTATCAAAATAATATAAGTGAAGAATGAGAGATCAATAGTTTCTATAAAACAAATCCACCATCGTGCTCTAAAAGATATAAGTGAAGTACTAGAGCAAAACTATATAACTCAAATGATATAAGTGAAGCACATAGAGTATTCTAATAATTTCCGAATCATGTGTGTCTCTATCAAAAGGTGTGTACAGTAAGGATGATTGTGATAAACTAAAAGTCAAAGACTCAAATCATACAAGACGCTCCAAGCAAAACACATATCATGTGGTGAATAAAAATATAGCTCCAAGTAAAGTTACCGATAGAAGTAGAAGAAAGAGGGGATGCCTTCCGGGGCATCCCCAAGCTTTGGCTTTTAGGTGTCCTTAGACTATCTTGGGGGTGCCATGGGCATCCCCAAGCTTAGGCTCTTGCCACTCCTTGTTCCATAATCCATCAAATCTTTACCCAAAACTTCACAACA